>NC_138182.1:174572528-175885055 GCF_964194105.1 Spermophilus citellus | reverse complement strand
TGGCTCCAGCTTAAAAAGTCTGGGTGGAAAAACCAGTTTCAAACAATTTGAGGGGAGAGAAGGTCAGAGAAGGCAAAAGAGTCACTCTCGGAGGAAGTGACCCAGGGAGAGATTGAGAGGATTTCTCCTGGTGGTGCTTGTAGGGAGAGGGATAGATGAAGCACCTGTGCTTAAGAACGTTAAAGAAACTGACACTGTTTGGCGATTCCAACCCCTAACCCTGCAGTATCAAAAGGGGAGCAGCCTAGCAATCTGCTGTTGATGTAAATAAAAAAGTGTCAGTTGAGGAAAAATGTGTACTCGGCATGCTCTTAAAACATCTGCTCTCGTAAAACACTTGAAAATAATCGTGCACTAACAGGAGAAAAACAGCTGTGTGTGAATCAATAGCCTCCACCAAACGTGCACCTGGAATATACATACAATAAACTCTGTAGAAATGGTTCCCTGGGGCATCGGATCAGTGGACAGACTATTGATTATGCATAATTTTACTGTGGGCTGTTATTTAGCTGTGTGGAGTAAGCTGTGCCTGGAGTGTTAGGGGAAGCTGCTACTCATGGGCATGTTACTTAAGGCCTTGTATACCAACTCTTTCAGAGCAATGTGTAAGCAATCATGACCCTCGAGAGAAGTTCTTGAAACAGGAGGTGATGTGTCTGTCATGGAGGCGACGTGGAAACCTCGCACGTGTTTTCCTCCCACCTCTCCTGGCATTAAATTGTATGCTGACTTGAATTCGGTTCTTTATCACTTTGTTTTATCCGCTGGCTCCAGAATGATCAGATTTTCTTATTTCTAGAGCCAGAATGGTTACATGGGCTCCAAAGGCAGAGACCATAGGATTAAAAGACTACCTCTTTTTCTCATCCTGTCCTGGTAAAGCTGTTGAATTAAAACAAGTGAAACTTTTCTTTATAAAGGTGGTTAAAAAATGTAATTTAAAGATTGAACTCTTCTGGCTCCTTAAAACTTTTGTTTCTGGAATTGCTTCCTCTTAAAATTATTATTATTTTTTTAATAAATGAATAACCAATTGCTTACCAACTATAATTGTAGTTAATGTTACAAAAAAAAATGTGGGTCAACTCACCTCCTCCAGATATTGGTGATGACTGGGGGAGTATGGAAAGTGCCTCTTAGCTTTTTACAATGGTGAAATGGACTGATTTCTAGGGTTCTCTTGTAAGGTGCCAAGTGCTATGGTACAGTATTCTATCTAGATGTTATTTTTCTTGTGTTGAAAGAGCATTCCAAAATTTATCAGCCTTTACCCGATTCAATCAGGCAACCACTCAGAGCTGCTCAGGGGAGAGTTGTGCTTTTCACCACTGACATGTGGAAAAGCAATCAGACACTGAATTATATGGCTGGCTTTCTTTGTCTCCATCTGTTTAAAGTACTCACTGAGCCCTAGTGAAATAACAGTGCTGTGTGTAAAAGCCCTTGGAAAACCTCATTCATCATGAAGTTGGTAGAGAAACCTGAACAAATAGCTGGAGGGCTCCCTTCACAAAAGGCAAGAACAGACAACGTGTTGATGTTGTCAGGAATCCTGCTGTGAAGGGATTTCGCCTTCCCCTGCCCCCACTCCCACCTTCTAGACTTTAAAACATTTGGACCCTTAGATTTTAGTCAAAAAGCAAACAGGGTAAGCATGGCGGGTGTTGAAGTAGCACTTCCAGGCCTTGATTATTACCTACTTTGACAGCTTTAAATGTATCATTCAAAGCAATTTGGGCACCTCTCTATATTAAGGCCTAAGCCACCAGCAAGGCCAGCTAAGATCATGGAAATTAGGTGGAAGAGACCAGATAGTTGCTGGGCCATTTAGAGTCCTGAAAAAGCTCGGGTTTAGAGCCGACTTCCCTGTGGGGATTACCTGCTCAGTGGGTTATTGCTGGTGGTTTCAACTTTTAAGTTTGGCTTTCTTCTGAGGCTCAGCATGATTCTGGCTTACATTCAAGTCTGTTCATTTGGTGTTTGGACTTAGGGGTATAAAGAAATGTTAATATTTGCTGAAGCTAAATATAATTAATACTGTAATTCGGTTTTAGGAAGATAATGCGTCATAAACCAAAGATGTGTTGTTTTAGATTATTTACAGTTTGGATAAGCCACACAATGGGTTCTTTATAATGTAGATAATTTGAATTAATTTTAAAGTGTGTTAGAAATGTCAGTTTAGCCTCATTTGGGGACAGACAGGGAAGTCGTTAACACTGGATTTCTTACAGAGCTATGACTAAATCTCTAGCAAGAAAGTGAATATCAAGAGAGCCTGGAGATAAAGGAAGCTCCCAGCTTCAGGATTGTAAACCAGTGATAATGGAAGTGAGCTGAGGGTGTGTTGGTGCGTGTCTGCATGTGCGTGTGCACACATGCGTGGTGTGATAGGGTGGGGAGCACTTCCATGGAGTACCCATTTTGCAGTGGTGAATTTGATTTCAACTTGGATCCTAACAAGAAGATGGGCTACTTATGAAAAACCTCGTTACCACATCATTCCAGAACATGAGGGCAACATGAAACCAAGGTCACACATATATTCAAACATAGATGAACATCAGCAGCACTTGGATAATTCAAGAAGAAATACATCTCAAACTGATACAAAATAGAGCGTAAACCATAAGCATTTGCAAAGTGGGAAGGTATCAGAAGTTGACATTTGAGCATAACAAAAAGTTTGTCATTCTACTTAATCTACTTAATTGCATAATGTGCATTCATTCTGGAATGTGAGTTCGAGTCTTTCCAGCAAATCAGCTCTAACTATTATAGAAATGTCTGTGAACTGGGTTCCATTAAACTTGCAGGTTCCAAAGTGGTGAATTCAGCTAGGCAGCAGCATAAAAAGGCTGATGCTTTAATTAAGTATACTTTTGCAGAGAATGTTTTAGCATAATCTGATCATGTCTTCATTTGATAAACCTTTGAACTCTTAGCTAACTCCTCCTTTTCCCAAGTTGTTCAGCATGGGCCATCTATCTTAGTACTAAATCAGGCTCTCAAATAGCCAAATACAATCCTAGAATGATCCTTCTTAAAACAAAACCAAAAAATAAAACCAATCTGTAACAAAAATAACACAAGAGTACCATCAGCAAGGTAAAAATAGTATTGAACTGAAAATCATTCTGTTTCCTGCTCTGCTTTATTTGATGCATAGCCTTTGGTGATCCCCTTAATCCTTCCAGATGCCCAGTTCCTCATCTATAAAAGAAAGTGATTGAAGAGGATTATATGAGTATGTCTCTTATCTGTAGAAAATGTTCCAAGAACCCCACTGATACTGCCAAACCAGATATACTCTGCTTTTCCTGTACATAAACACCTATGAGAAAGTGTAGTTTGTAAATACAAGAGACAACCACAAATAATAATAAACCATAACACAACATTGTAATAAAATTGTCAGCATCTCTACTTTTGCACATTGGGTCCAATATTTAGTAAAATAAGGGTTACTTGAACACAAGCTTTGTGAGATAGAGATAGTTGATCTGATAACTGACATGGCTGGGTAGCAAGTGATGGGTAGCATATTTAGCACAGATACACTGGACAAAGGGATGACTCATGTCCCAGGTAGAAAGGAGAACAGAGTGAGATTTCTTCATGCTATGCACAATGGTGTGCCATATAGGACTGGTTGCTCAAGGTAACTGAAACTGCAGAAAGATGAACTGGATAAGGGAGGACTATTGAATTCAATTAAATTTATTTTCTGTGTAAATAAGATTGATGGAGTGGTGTATATACATATATCTAAAATTCCTTATTTCTTTTTTTTTTTAAAGAGAGAGAGAGGGGAGAGAGAGAGAGAGAGAATTTTTAATATTCATTTTTTAGTTCTCGGCAGACACAACATCTTTGTTGGTATGTGGTGCTGAGGATCGAACCCGGGCCGCACGCATGCCAGGCGAGCGCGCTACCGCTTGAGCCACATCTCCAGCCCCTAAAAATTCCTTATTTCAATGCAACAGATTTTTGTAAATTTCCATAATGATAAAACTAGACACAAGGGAGTAGTAGTTTCCTTTTATCCACTGTTGTGTTTCCTTCGGTCAACAAAAAGGGTAAGTATAGTACAATAACATATTTTGAGACAGACCATATTGAATGTTTTCTTGGAGAATGTTGTTATAATTTTGTTCTGTTTCATTGTTAAACTCATTCTGTGCCTAATTTCTAAATTATACTTCGTCATAGTTATGATTTGAATCTAGAGTGTCAGAGGCTCATGGGTTGAAGGCTTGGTCCCAAGTGTAGCCATGTTCATAGTCTGGGCTCTTAGGAAGTGATTGGATCACAAGGGCTCTGCCCTCACTAATAGAATAACTTGTAGATAGGTTCATTGCTGAATGGACAATTGGGAGGTGGTGGAAACTACAGGAAGCCTAGTTGAAGGGAGTGAGTCCTTGGGAGCATGGCTTTGGGGTCTACATCTTGCCTATTCCCCTTCCTCCTGCTTCTGGGCTGCTATGAGGTGAGCATCTCTGCTCTACCACTTGCTCTTGGGCATGATGTTCTGCCTTGCCAATATTCTATAGTGACATGACCAAGTGATCATGGATTGAAATCTCTGAAACCATGAGTCACACCTTTTCTTGAAGTTGATTGTCTCAGGTATTTTGTCACAGCAACAAAAATATTTTAATAAAATAGTCACACGTATAGGAAAAAGCATAAAATATAGGGTTTGGTGTTATCCAGGGTTTCAGGCATCTACTGGGGGTCTTAGAATGTATCCTATGCAAATAAGGGGCAACTATTATATTGGGTAGACCACAGAACCAAGAGGAAGAATTGTTAAGCTTGAAAGCCAGATAAGGGGGCTCTGAAGTCTGGAAAAAATGCCCAAGCTATTGCCACAGAAAGGTTCTGGGGAAGAAGCTGTGGCTGCCCCTCAGAGTGAGACCTGTAGTTTGTCCCTCTGCCACTCTTGCCTGAGGAGAGTGCTACAGTTGGCTTGGCCCCTTTGCCTCTGGGAATTACCTACCCATCATTCCTGCATCGTTGCATGCTGCCTTCCAATTCAAAGGATGGGGCAGGAACTCGCTATCTCAGACTGAGGTCGCTCTGCTGTGACCTGCCTACAGAAGCAACTCCAACAGTGCTTTTGGCATTTTTAACAACTCTTTGGGTTTTGGTCCTGTTTTCATCAGGACTAATAATGTGGTTAATTCCCCAAACTTAAACAAGGTTTCCGAAGATGATATGTGTCTGCTGTAAAGTCTACACTCTATTCTGTGGTGCTGAATTTCTCTATGAAGTGCTGGAGGTTAGCCTGTCCCAGGTTATTGCTCTCACCATGGTTGCGTGTTTCCTCTTTGTTGAAATCAACTTTCCCATTCCCAGGTGATTAAAGCTATTTTTATTGCTTATCTCCAGTTTCTATCAAAATAGTATTTCTTTTCTTCTTTCCTTTTGTTTTCCCAACCCCACCCCATCTAAGCCTCCACCTTCCTTTCCTCCTTTTCTTTCTTTCTTGGTACTAGGGATTGAATTCTGGGACACTCAACCACTGAGCCATATCCCCAGCCTTATTATTATTAATTTTTTTTTTGTATTTTATTTAGAGACAGAGTCTCACTGAGTTGCTTAGTGCCTTGCCATTGCTGAGGCTGGCTTTGAACTCGAGATTCTCCTGCTTTAGCCTCCCAAACTGCTGGGATTACAGGCATGTGCCACTGTGCCCTGCCCTTTCCTCCTTTTCTCTAGCATTTGTTGGGATAAACAAGTCAGAACATTATTTTTTTTTGCCAACCCCAAAAGATTGTAGCATTTAAGCCTTAAATTAAAAAAAAATTATTTGCTCAAAAATGCACTCATGCAAATATCCCAACATTTGAGGATATTAGGAAAAACTTGCTGCTTTTATTGCAAGGATGATTTCAAAAAGATCAGAGGTGTGTTTAGAAAAGGGAATCATGGGGAAAAAAACGTTGCCTAGATGTACACCAGGTAGGGATGAACATGTGTTTGACATGGGAATTGGGAGGGATATTTGGGTCATCCCTTGAAGGGAAGATATTTTCTGCAAAAGAAGATGAAGGTTCAATCCCGTTTTGTAAGACTGAGAATATTGTTGAGTGTCCAGGTTGGAAAACTCCAGTGTGACAAGTCCCTTAATTCTAGAATCCATGGGAAATTATTGTTACACATTGTGAAAGTTGCAGTGTTTCCATGTAAAATAATCTCTGTAGCTCAAACTGGAAAATGCTACAATACATTAAAACAAAAACCACCGTGCTATATGCCTGAAGAGCAGTAATAAATGAAAATTACTACTAACAACATATTGTCAGTAATAGAATGTTGCTGCCCTTTAGATGTCAGAACTGGAACTTTTGTGAATTTATTATTATACAGAGAAAATGCTTGTTCATTCAAAGGCTTGAAGCATCTGGTAAGGGAACCTCTAATTCTGCTTAAATGGAAATTGACAAAGCAAGTATATGCTATGCTGGTTCTTGTGAATTAGTCCCTGGGGATGGCTCTTCTGATTCAGCATTCTTGAATTATGTACCATTCTCAGAACAAGGCTTGAACATCAAATGACACTCGATGGTTCAATCGGTGTAAATAAATCTAAACCTTATGAATCTGACACAAATTGCTTCGTTGAATGAATTGAGTGATTGCAAGGGACTGCTGCGGTCTCAACACTTCTTTATGTATTATATTGACTTCACAGAGTCAAATCCCCTGCCTACATGAGGAGGTAAAAGTTAGTGATCACTGGAGGTCTCAGTTACATTTTGATAGATAATTCTTTCTGGTTAGATCACAGAGCATGAAGAGAATAGGAAAGGTAAAGCAGAAAAGAATTCCTTCAAGTCAATAGTAATTATGTAGGTGTTTAGTGGGAAAATGGCTTTACTCCACCCTTCCTGGTTCTTTTGCTGGGTTGAAAATTTGACATAAGAGATTAATAGGAAAAAAAATAACCCATTTAATTACATCTCTGTGCATGGGAGTCTCAGGTTGTGAGTCATAAAAGGGCCAGACGATTAGAGTTTATGAGGCATCCTGATGTGGAGCAGGAGCTTGAGGGGTCATGACACAGGTTATGAAGAGTGAGGGGAGAGTGTGCTGAGGATGGTTGTCGTGCTTTGCAGATAACTTATTACCTGAGACCCTTAATCTTGAAGTAGCACTCTCTCCACGCAGGTACTTCAGTAATGCAGGTTTCCCTTATAAATGTAAATTTCTTCTACAGAAGAACAGCTTTTCAGAGCCATTCCTATGTGTGCAGTTTCTCAGAGCGATCAGTTCAAAGTATGCCCAACAAAGTACATAGGGGAGGCGCACTTGTCCCCCACAGACATTTTGAGGTGGTGTGTACTGAGCCCCAAGAGTCGTAAGTCCTTGTGTCTGAGTGTCCCAGAAAAGGGTTTTTTATTTATTGTTTTAACAAATACATAATAGTTGTCCAAATCTGTGCAGTGCCATCTGATGTTTCAATGCATATATATGTTGTATAATATTCAAATTAGGGTAAGTATATACATATCTCCTGGACAATTTACATTTATTTGTGGTGAAAATGTTCAAAATGCTTTCTTCTAGCTTCTTTAAAATTCATAGTACACTACCATGTGTAGTCACTTGCTGCATAGGTATAGTACCACACCAGACTTTATTTTTCCTATTTAGTTATAATACTAGTTGACCATTGTTTCCTCATCAATAGGAGTTACTTTATAGGGAATATTTCAGATGTATAATGGACTGTTTTAAAAATTGTCTTTTTCCGTTGGTCTCAATACAGGGAGACATCATTAAAAACGATCCAAATTATTTTATCACTTTGTATTATAGCACCTTTTTCTGACCTTGTAACAAGGTCATAGAGGCTGCTGTGCTAAAAATGCTGGCTCCTCACTTGGGACTGCAAATGTGGAAAAACTTGACATCTCTGTCTCCGTTTTGCATCATTTTCCTTTGCTGTATGTCAGTTACCTTGGGATCCAGGAGCAACAGGTCTGAAAAACGAGCACCTTGCGATGAATCAAAACTATTACCAGGCAACAGCAACTTTCTTGTCACTGCTGACAAGGCCCTGGTTGACCAATCCTGCAATAATGATCAATCAGACCTCTGTTTGATCAAGGTTTGATTGTGCAAACTTCTGGTTCCCCTTGTTTATATAACCTAGAAACTCATATCGGTAATCCACCAAAGGGCTGGATTCGCTGATCTCCTTTGTCTTCCCCATATTGCTAAGCTGATTAAAATTCCTTTCCTGCTTTTCACCACTACATTTGGTTTTGGGGTTAGTGAGCAGACCTGATTTGTTGGGATCTCCAGAGTCAGGCCTCTGGCTGGGACTCCAGTAACAGTATATTCTGATACTGAAGGAATAACCTTGAGGATGCAGTGTTAAAATGTATTTGCATTGCTGACAGTCACCCAGTTATGTTTAGAAACAGGCTTCCCAACTTTTGTTTTGAACCCTATGTACTTGTGAGATGCTCAACTTGTTGTTGTATCAACTCTGGAGGAATATCCCAGTTGTCACTGATGAAAGCTGTCAGGTGGGTTGGAAGGAGAGGAAGTGGGAAGAAGGATAGAATGAGCATTATTTCATGCAAATAACATATTAATGAACTAACGGACATAGGAGGGAAAGGCTGAGTAGAGTTAGCTTAGATGCAATGTCATAAGCCATCCCATATACTAAAAGCACAGGCGAGTGCTGGCAATTAGCATTTATTTGGAAAAGGATGTTGAGGTGGGTGTGGAGGGGCTGGTTAGTACATTCCTTATGGTGACTTATTGTGCAGTAAAGTGCTTAGATGCTGGTTTGATTAGCTGCTGCTAACTGGAGCACCTAGTCCTGCCAGGTACCATGCTAAAGGATTGGTGCATATAATCTCATTTAGGAGTTCCAAAGAATGTCCATTATGTAATTGTAACTGCCTTTCCTCCCTCACTGTAAGAGTCATGGACTGCACTCCCCTTATAAAAGAGGATGATGAGAGAAAAGCATAATGCATTTAAGTTTTACATGATGTAGGACCCTTCAGAAACCAAGACCCAAGGAAAACTATTTTTATACTTTGGTTCATTGAAGAATAGACAGCCACGTGGACATGTGATTAGACAAAGGGTAACAGACTGAGGGGAAACCCAGCAAGGCCTGTGTGTTCCGACTCCTCTTGTCCTCTCTGTGTAGTGTTTCTTCCTCTTAGGTATGGGGCAGGACCCCTCTGGAATGAGGGTCTTTAAGGAAGAAGGAAAAAGAAGTAAAGTGACCTTTCAAGGATTTCTAGTTTACTTTCAGGGAGAGGGATTCCAGTTTCTATTACTTGCCTTTGGGAAGAGGAGTTCTTATTTCTATAACTCATTTCAAGGGAGGAGGAGGAGTGGGAGACAGAAGGGCAAGAGAATGTAAAAGACAGCTCCTGCTTCTAAGGCCTCTCAATCCCCTTTAGTTCAAAGTACCCAGCAAGCCCGAGTGCCACACTTGAAGGCATTGTTTGCTAAGCCCCAGTGTAGTGCAATCTCTCTTGCCTCAGTGTTGTGATCAGCTGTCAACCCAGGGCAACTCTTACAACTCTCCAACTGTAAGATGGCAATAATAAGACTTGGTTCCTGGTTGTTAGGAATAAATGAAAGGAGTATAGGGACTAGAACCATCTCGGGAAGAGAGCCCATTCTGATGTCATTTCATTCTTCTCTCTGGTTACATTGAAGATGCTCTTCAACTTACAGTATTTTCAACTTTATAATCTTTCTGTAAGTAAAAAAAAAATTAGCTAATCTCATAAAAATTACAGTTTAGCAATATAGTACCATTCAAAGCATCAATTGTTGATCCTTGTGATCATTGAAGTGGCTGCTGCCACCCAGCTTTGCAAGAGATCACACCAAATACTGCCAGCTCAGGAGATCAAAATTCAAAGTATGGTTTCTACTGAATGTGTATTGCTTTTGCACCATTATAAGGTTGAAAACTCCTGAGTTAAACCATGGTAAATTTGGGGCCATCTGTAAATTCTATGTATAAATTACTCTGTAGTTATTATTATTTTTTTGTAGCACTGGGAGTCAAACCCAGGGCCTCATGTATGCTAGGCAACTTGACCACTGAGCCTCATCCCCAGATCCATAGTTGGAATATGCTATTAATATAATATTTAAACATAATTTTCATTCTTACCTTGCATTATTATACTTTTGGAATTCTTTAACACTGACATTGAGCTTAATTTATTAGATATTTATTATGTTATGCCTAATATAATACCTTATACATAGTGGATACTCCAAATATTTACTGAATTTTGGTAGAGAACACAATCTCATTGGAAATGACCTTTCTGGATTGGAGAACTTCTAATGAAGTATTACCCAGTATTCAAAATATTATAGACAATTGAAAAACTAGAATGAAAAATTTTGCAGCCTCAGGTTCTCGGGGAAAATCATAAGCTAAGAAAATATAGCAAAAGACAACACAACCTCATTTGTTATGTTGGTCAAAAATTAATTTTCTGGAGCACAAAGAATCAGTTTGGTTTTCTGTTCAGAATACCAAGATGGTCTCCAGTGAGGGTCTGTGTGCAGTACTTTGAAAGAATTCAACTTGTTCAGAGCAAATAAATGGTCAACTTGTGCAGTTTCTGAGGTGGGCTAAAACAGACTGAAGCGAGCGAGGATCCCCCACCCCCTGCTGCCTTCCTAATACTTTCTTGGAAGTAATGTTTTCGAATATAGGTTAGAATAATTTTTTTTTTAATTTTCACCTTTTATATCTGGGCTCAGTAGGCATGCAGATTTTTCAAAGGATAGGATCAAATATACTGAGTGGACAAAGATGCAAAGGACACAGATTTTTAAAATCTTTTTGCCTTCAATTCTTTTCCTACTTTTGGGAGGAAGTCTGAACTCTACCTATTCCAGTGGGTAGTGCAGATTGTTGAAAGCTAGACTGGCGGTGAACAAAACTTAGGACATCAAAGGCAACTTTGTCTACAGCCAATTTTTGTAATAAGTTAATTATGAGATCTAGATTATATCAATCCTGAGTGAAAAGAAAACTATAGAAAATAAAAACCATGGCATTCTGGAGTTGAACTCTTAAGTTTGGGTTTGTTTTTTATATTTCATACACATGGTTTTGGGAAAATTACTTCATCTCTCCATGATAGTTTTCTAATCAATAAAATAAATAACAGGAACTTACACATGCAAAATACCTGAAAGATGGTCAGGACAAGTTGCCATGTTGTTCGTGGTATTCCTATGCATTGCTGGTAAGTTTAACTTTTAGACCTCCAATTTTGTAACTTTCTTAACAATATTGGGGTATGGTCCAAATACATTGGGGAATTTGAGTGTATGTGCATGTACATACATAAGACTTATATATTTTTAAAAATTTTCTTTAGTTGTTGATAGATATTTTATTATTTATTTTTATGTGGTGCTGAGGATCAAACCCAGTGCCTCACACATGCTAGGCAAGTGCTGTACCACTGAGCCATAACCCCAGCCCAGACTTCTATTCTTTTAGGGGAGGAGTATTTCAGAAAGCACATCATTAACTTTGAAACATCCTCAACTAACTCAAATTGAAGAAAAGCCAAACTGTAAAGAATCATGTTCTTCATTGAATGGAAAAGTGTCCAGAGGGTATGTGCAATAAATAAACCTATTTTAGAGAATATAAAATCAAATGCATATAGGTAGATACGAAAATTGACCTAAGAAGACAATGGTTAGGGAATTCCAGAACTTTACAGAAGACATTTTGTATAGCATTCAGTAGAGGGCTGTAGCATTTCCATTCCTGCTAAGGTCTTCACCCATATACGTGTGTGTATATGTATGCCTGTGTACACACACACAATTCTATTGAAAATCTGAATATTCGAAGTGTTTTTCACAGGCACATTGGAACCCTGGATAGAACAATGAGAAAAGCAACAGGTGTAGACTCCATATCACTAGTTTTGACCACGTAGGAAAAGACAATCTGTCATATCCATGGCAGAGAAATGTGATCGATAGAATGCTTCACATGCAATTGAAGCAAAAAATCTCTTCAAAGAGGTAATTGTTTAATAATTGAAATCTTAGAGTTTATTTTCTATGTTGAAATCCAATGTGTTAGTATTCTGTAGCTGATGTTTTTCTCACTTGTTAAAACAAAACAAAACAAAAAAACAAACAAAACCCCCCCCCCAAAAACCTTGTGCTTTTCTTCTGAAGACTTGGCTTTGGTTCTTGCTTATCACAGTGACAGGAGGGTTGTGAGCAAGTAGCTTGACTCTTTTGAACTTCATAGGTTTTAACATGTTAAGTGGTGAGAACAAGAATGCCAACTGACTACAATGGGGAGGTGGTGGTACTGGATTAAGTGGGTTCCCTGCCTGGGGAGTAGTAGACATTCAACCAATGCTTGTCATTGTTACTGCTCTGACCACATCTCCCCAATAATCATTAAATCCTCTTCCTGTTTTATGTCTCACAAATCTATGAAAATAAGCTCATCAAAAAAGAGTTTGAGCAAATGTATCTTTTGTTTTTTTAAAGAGAGAGTGAGAGAGGAGAGAGAGAGAGAGAATTTTTTTTTTTAATATTTATTTTTTAGTTCTCGGTGGACACAACATCTTTGTTGGTATGTGGTGCTGAGGATCGAACCCGGGCCGCACGCATGCCAGGCGAGCGCGCTACCGCTTGAGCCACATCCCCAGCCCACAAATGTATCTTAATTTGATTATTCACAACACTGTAAGGAACTGAGTACGAAAAAAGAAAACTTAAGTTTCATGATCCCTGTGCCTTCCTATATTGGTGAATGTTTTTGACAGTGGTAATGACCTGCAAGGTAAAGGGCAGCGAGAAGTGAGCACTCCTTGGAATTCGGATGTTAGCAACAAATGTTCATCCACATGTATACACACGTATTTACGTCAGTTTCTCAATAACTCTTTGTATTTTCTAAAAAGGAGCATTTTAATTTGCTACAGATGTTTCATGAAGCCCATTATTAGCATGAAGAGAAAATGCTTTTGGAAGCAATTGTACAAAGGTTTAATTTTTATTTCTAAAGAAAAATGTGCACATGCAGTAAGAGTAATAAAGCTGAATTTCCCTGGAGGTATATGAGGCTGAATAAAATCTGCTACATTATCCTTCAATCAGCCACTTAAAATTTTTAATTGTGCAGAGTCTTAATCACAACGCAAGTTACCTTTGCGCAAGTTTTCTGTTCTGGAAGGGGAGGAGGAGGGCCACCCTTCTTTTTCTAGTTCTTTAGGGAGAAGCTTTTCATATTTCAACATTTTGGGGCAGCTTCTATGTTCTTCTAGACTATAAGCATTGAGTTTCAGGCTGGTTAAACTGTAATGCATAGAATAAAAGCAGAGCAGGGCTGGGGATGTGGCTCAAGTGGTGGCGCACATGCGTGCGCCCGGGTTCAAGCCTCAGCACCACATACCAACAAAGATGTTGTGTCCGCCGAGAACTAAAAAATAAATATTAAAAATTCTCTCTCTCTCTCTCTCTCTCTCTCTCTCCTCTCTCACTCTCTCTTTAAAAAAAAAAAAAAGCAGAGCAGCGTTTGGGGCTTAGAAAATGACCCCGAAAGTCTGTTTATTTGGTATGTTGAGTGCTTTAAACTGAAGGTCATTGGAAGGGCCTCAGAAAGTCCCCTGTCCTCTTGCCCTCCTTTCTTCTGACCTCCTTTCTGTCCCTGCAAATCATAACAAATCAGAATTTCTTCTTTGTACGGAAACTAGTAACATTAAACTTTCCCCACCTTTCTGTGAAGGAGTTAGCCTTAAAGAATTTCTCTGGCTTACCTTGCCTCGAATAGGTGTTAAGACCCCAGTTCTGCCTCATACCCGAGAGAAACAGTATGCACACAGGCCCAGAGGAATCTGATCAGTCAGGCCTTTCAAGGTCCTTTAGCCCTCGTCTGTTACCTTTGGCTCACAACCTTTTGGTCCAATCACATTTCTCCATGGCTGTCCATTCTACATTGAATCTAAATATAATAGTTTCTCCTGGGTCTTCATTTCATTTCTGGAGGTTCCCATGTCATTTAGAACTTACATTAGATTTGTGTTTTTCTTCTCTCGTTTACCTGTCTTGTTAGAGTAGGCTGTGACCCTTAAAATGTGTGAGGAAAGGTATTGCACTTTCCTGTCCCTAAAACAATAATGGATGAATCTGAAGCAAGGTGGTAGGTTTTCACTGCAACATGTTTCCAACTAACCACATTGTATGTTGTGTGTACAGACAGGGCCCACAACACTTGACACTGAACACCTTGACTCGGCACCCTTAGTAAAGTTGCATAAATGCCTCTGGCCCATTCCTCCCACTCTTTCAAGTGTAAGAGGGACATAGCATTGTCATTGGGAAATACACTGCAAATTGGTACAACATGGACATCTTCTGATTTTCTTATTCATTTAGTAGCAGTCAAGGCAGCCATAGGATAATATTAGATGATTGTGAGACATAGAAAGTTTGTTCCATTTTCAGAATATAGTATTTAGCTTTAATTGGAATGTGAGAGCCACTTGAAGGCATTTTAATTACAGCCCTTCCCTTTGCCCCAATTTTAAAATTAGCCAATCATGAAGATTGTAACCCTAAATTCTTCCAATCAGGTGAAAGGGTAGCATTGCATTAGGGAGTAAAGCAGGGGGACGACCTGCCCAAGTGCCCTTGCTTGCCAGGTTCTGCAGCATACCCTCTGGCAGAAGTAAAGCTTACCTTGTGCACCCACTTCTGAGAATGTATTTGATTTCTTTTACCACCTCTATATTTCTAATAATAATGATTTTATGGTTTGATTTTAGATTTCCAAATATGTCAGGATATGAATTTATGCTTGAGATTAATGTGTTCTTCTGAGTTTGGGATGAATTGGAAACCCAGAAGATAGTGGGTATCAATGAGGCCATCCTGCATCCAAAGGAAGCCGAGGGCATTGCAGATTAAACAGAGACTCCCAGCAGAGCATCTTTGACCTAGTCAGGTGAGCTTCAGTGCTGTTGCTCTGTGCCATATTCTCTTCATGTGTTTCTGCAGGGTGAGGTTTGACAGTTGTTTGCTTTTAGGTGTTTCTGCCAATATTTCTTGGAGAGTCTCTGTGTCAGGGACAGTAGAACAGGAGTACATATTTTCTTTTTTGTCCTCCAAAACGAAAGGAAAGTGGAAAGAGCACGGCACAGGGAACATTTTGTGGCTAGGTTTAGTTTTACATGTTAAAAAAAAATAGTTTTGAGATACTACAGAAATGCGACACACTGTACATGCAAGTGCACAACTTGGAACATTTTGATACATGAACATCCATGTGAAACCATCACTACCATCAAGATGGTGAGCATAATGATCATTTCTAGTAATTTCTACCCTAGAGTTGGATGGAAAAGTGTATGCTGGAGTGTCCTGTATTATAGTAGGATAATTGAAGTTACTAATTTCATAGTAGAAAACTGGATTTTGAACACTTCTAGCACAAAAACATGATAAATGAGGTGATAGATATACCCATTATGCTGGTCTGATTATTACACATTGCATGCATGTACTAAAATGTCACATAGTACTCCATAAATATGTACAATTACTATGTAGTAATGAAAAGGTGTTTTTAAGTACTTCTTGCTCTTGGCAATCCTCTCATTCACGGGTAACTCCTGATGTGTTTTCTGTCACTGTTGGCATTTCTTAGAGTTGTATATAAATGGAATCATGCAGTATGTATTCAGGTTTGGCATCTTTCCTGTAGCATATTTATTTTGAGATTCACTCATATGGTTCAAAATGCCAAGCATTTATGGTTTATCGCTGAGTAGTATTCTATCCTATGTATATGCTATGTAGTATGATGATCTTTAGTTGATGGGCTATTTCCAATTTTCCACAATTGCAAGTTTGCTATAAACATTCACATACATGTTTTTATTTGGATGTGTTGTGTTTTATTTGGGCAAACACTTAGGAGTGGAATGGCTGGACCATATAGTTTCTGATTAATTTATTTGTTGAGATAATTCATTTGTCATAAAACTCTTCCTTAAGTGATGTTTTGTATACTCACAAGGTTGTGTAACCATTCTCACTAACTTCAGAACATTTTATTGCCCTGTCCCTGTGAAGATCTCAGCCTCTGGAAGCTGCTTGTCTACTTTCTACCTTTATGGAATTGCCTATTCTGGACAGTTGATAGAAATGGAACTGTGAAATGTGTGGTCATTTTGTGTCAGCTTCTTTCACATAGCATGTGTTCAAGGTTTTTCTGTAGATCAAATTAGTGTCTCATTCCTTTTATGGCTTTTGAGAAACTCTATGTTCTAAGCATACTCTGTTTTGTTTACCCATTTATCAGTGGATAGACGTTTAGGTTGTTTGGACTTTTAAGCTATTACGGATAATGCCACTATGAATGTTCACATTCACGTTTTTGTGAGGATATGTTTTCAGTTCTCAGGTGTGGATATAGAGGGGTAAAGATGCTGGGTCATAGGGTAACTTTTCATGTCTAACCTTTGGAGCTGCTGAAAGGTTTTACACAGTGATTGTGCTGTTTTACACCATGACTATCAGTGTGTGAGGATTTCAATATCTTCCCATTCTTACTCAAAATTGTTACTATTTGTCCTTTTAGATTTTAGTCATACTAGTTGGTGTGAAATGACAACTTGGTGGTTTTGATTTGTGCTTCCCAAATGACTAATGATACTGACCATCCTTTCATTTGCTTATATGCCATTTATTTGTATTCCTTGCCCAATTAAAATTGCTCTGTTTGTCTATTATTGAAATGAAACTATTCTTTACATATTCTGAATACTAGGTCCTTATCAGAAATGTGATTTTCAAATGTTTTTCCCATTCTGTGGGTTGTCATTCATTTTCTTAATTATGTCCTTTGAAGTTTAAAAGGGATTTCATTTTGATTAAGTCGAATTTTTTTTCTTTGGTTATGCCTTGGGTGTTATGTCAAATATCTTTTTTTTTTTTTTAAGGAAACAACCAAATTGTGCTGTGCCATTTTATATTCCCACCGTCAATAAATGAGTTTAATTTCTCCATCTTTATAGACACTTGGCATGATTAATCTTTAATCTTAGACATTCCAGTAGGTGTATGTTTTACTGTGTTTTAATTGGCTTCATTATTACTGACATTAGGCATTTTTGTGTACTTTTTTTACGATCCATTCATTACCGTCAGTGAAGTACCTATTCAAATGCTTACCTTATTTTAAAAATGGATTATTTCTTAAACCTAAGTTGAGTATAATTCTGGATAGTTTTGAGTATACATTCTAGATACAAGTCATTTTTCAGATGTGTGCCTTACAAATATTTTCTCAGTGTGTGGCTTGTTTTTTCATTCTCTTAATGATAATTTTGACTCACCAAAACTTAAAAAAAAATCAATTTATTCTTGTATACATCTTGGTATTTGTATTTGCTTGAAAAATGATCTCAAATATCTTTTTCTATGTTTTGCTCTAGAAATTTAATTGTTTTAGGTCTGGAATTTAGGTTCTCAATCTGTGTTTTGTTTAGTATATGGTGCAAGGTGTGGTTTGTTTCAATTGTGGGTTTTTGTTTTTCTTTTTTTTTTACACATGTATATCCTACTGTTTTAGTACTATTTGTTGAAAAAACTAGCCTTTCTCCATTGAACTGTCATTACAGTTTTTGCAAAGATCACTTTTTCATTTGGGTGTTGGTAAATTTCCAAACCCTCTTTTCTCCTCCACCGATCTCTTTATTTCTTTAATAATTATTTTAAATTAATCATGATTTTCAATATCCTTACTTTTCATTGCTAATAATTAAGAATACAATTATTATTGTCTATTATATTTGTACCTGGCAACACTGCTAAACTCATTACTAGTTCTAGATATAAACTGGTAGCTGTTTTGAGCCAGTGCTAGTGTGGGAACCTGAGCTTGAATTCATATCCACAGCAGAGAAATGTGAACACTTAAGTGGTCTCAGGTCAGTACACTATTTACATAGTAAGAAAATCAAAAGCAAATCCTGTTTGAAGCAACACTGTGTATTCAGGCCCACAGTACTTCTGTAGGTATATGGTCAAGTAAAAAATCTCTCAAAAGTCTAAGGCAAGATACTTCAAATATGAGTGATTAGAAATTATAAAAGATTGAGAATCCCAAAATGGCAGATTTTTTGACACTGAGAGATAGTTTAGAAATACACTATGTGGGCTCAGAAGCCAAGCTGCCTGGTATGTATCCTGGCTTCTTTGTTAACTACATGGTGTTTACGAGAAGCAGTCAAAGTATATGGGTAGAAATATGCTGAAAGTTTGAAGAGGAAAAAAATACAAAACTTAACCCTAAGAAAATGACTGTGGTTATACTAGTATCATACAAAGTAGATATCAAGACAAAGAATTAGTAGCGAAAAGGACAACTCATAGTTTACAAAGAAGAAAATAGTCTTAAATGTATATGCATCCAATGACACTCAAGAAAAGAAATGAAGCAGAACTGACAGAAGGGAGTAAGTAGGTAAATCCACAATTAATAAGATAACCAAAAAGATACAGAATACATGAATAAAGTTTCTAACCAATCGGATCTAAATACATTTCTAAGTGTCCATTCATTATAACTACAAAATCATAGATTATTTCTACTGCAAATAGATCCACCAAAAAAGGTCGTGAAGAAAGTTTGTTTCAAAGTAAAAAAAAAATATATATATATATATTACACATTCAATACTAGTGTATTATTTATTTATTCTGCTGTCCTTCCTATCCCCTGCTTCCCCTCCCCTCCCATCACTTCTCTCTACCCAATCTAATGTGACACACTTTTTTTTAGACACTAGTATTGCTGTATGTATATACGTGACTGTATGACCAATGTGATTCTGCAACCTGTACACTCAGAATAATGAGAAATTATACCCCATTTGATTCAAATGTATGATATGTCAAGATCATTGTACTGTCATGTGTAACTAATTAAAACAAATAAAATTTTATATATATATAAAGGCATCTTTCCCTCTGAAATGAAACTATATTAGAAATCAGCAAAAAAAAGACATTTAGGTCCTCAAACAATGGGAATTCGGGCAAAGCACCGAATAACTTATACAATTAAATAATTTAAGGTATCCAAGGAAAAAAGTATTTTGAATTTATAAAGAAAGCATATCAAAATTTATGGAATGTAATCAATGCATGGTTAGTTAAAAAAAAATGTATAGCAAAAAACTGTTTAACAGAAAAGTACAAAAATCCAAGATGCAACAACATAAAATCTGGTCTCTAAGATGTAATAAATTATCTATCATGCAAAAATATCACACATAATTGGATTAAAATGAATGTAACCAAATCAGCATGGATTTATTTTTGTTTTAATTAGTTATACATGATAGTAGAATGTATTTATGCACTTTGATATAAATAGATGGGATATAGTTTCTCATTTTTCGGAGTGTACATGTTGTACAATCATATTGATCATGCAGTCACATATACCCATAAAGTAATAATGTCTGTTTTGTTCTACTTCCTATCCCCACATCCTCTTTGCTCCCCTCCCTTTACTTCCCTCTACCTAATCTAAGGTAATGCTATTTTTCTCTAGTGCCCCCCCACCTTATTGTGAATTAGCGTCTGCATATTAGAGAAAACATTTGGCCATTGGTTTTGGGGATTTGCTTATTTTGCTTAGCATGATATTCTCCAACCCATTCATTTACTGGCAAATGCCATAATTTCATTCTTCCTTAAAGCTGAGTAATATTCCATTGAATATATGAACCAATTTTCTTTATCCATTCATCTGTTGAAGGGCACCTAGGTTGGTTCCATAGGTTAGCTATTGTGAATTGAGCTGTTACAAATATTGACTTGGCTGCATGACTGTAGTATTTTGATTTCAAGTCCTCTGGATATAAGCTGAGAGTGGGATAGCTGGGTCAAATGGTGGTTCCATTCCAAGTTTTCTGAAGAATCTCCATACTACTTTCCAGAGTGGTTGCACCAATTTGAAGTCCCATCAGCAATGTATGAGTGTACCTTTCCCCCACATCCTCGCCAACATTTATTGTTTCCTGTATTCTTGATGATTGCCATTCTGACAGAAGTGAGATGAAATCTTAGTGTAGTTTTGATTTGATTTGTGTTTCTCTAATTGCTAGAGATGTTGAACACTTTTTCATATATTTGTTGATTGATTGCATTTATTCTTCTGTGAAGTAGTTGTCCATTTCCTTAGCCTATTTATTGACTGGGTTATTTTTTTTAAGTGTTAAGTTTTTTGAGTTCTTTATATATCCTAGAGATTAATGCTTTATCAGAGGTTCATGTGGTAAAGATTTTCTCCCAGTCTGTAGGCTCTTTCATATTGTTTCTTTTGTTGTAAAAGCTTTTTAATTTGAATTCATCCCCTTTATTGATTCTTGATTTTACTTCTTGAGTTTTAGGAGTCTTTTTAAGGAAATCATACCCTCAGCTGACATGGTGATTTGGGCTTACTTTTTCTTCCATTAGGCATAGGGTCTCTGTTCTAGTGCCTAAGTCTTTGATCCACTTTGAGTTGATTTTTGTGCAGGGTGAGAGAGGTTTAATTTCATTTTGCTACATGTGAATTTCCAGTTTTTCAGCATGGATTTAGAATCAGCAGGAAATACGTTAAAACAGCTTTAAAAAACATACTTCACGTGTACAGGAAGGTGGGAGAAAATGTAGGATAGAATTAGAAGATGATAAAGGCCTAAAGAAATTCTTAGAGATAACTGTTGCAAGTCTAAGATAAAAAATACACTGGATCAAATGAACAGAATTAGATAATACTGGTTAGCTGGAAGACTTGGTAATAAAAATTGAAAGGTGAATCAGAAAAGAATGAACAAAAAGTAAATACCAATGAGTTACTGGATAATGTCAAGGGGTCTACTAAATGTATAATTGTAGCCCCAGAAGGAGAAAGAAAAAAGATATCTAAAAAGGATTCAAAGAAATAAGGACAATTTTTCCATATTTGATTAAAACTATTAACCCATAAATTTAAAACATGAAGAAAAGTGTATACCATACTACAATCAAATTTATTACCATATGGATAAAAAGAAAAATCTTAAAAGCAGCTAGAAGGGGAGAAAAGACAGATTATATAAAAATACATAGAAGAATGATAGCAGACTTCTCAAAAGTCAGGAGAAAACAAAGCAGTGTCTTAAAAGCACTGAAAGAGAAAGCATGTAGAATTCTATACACAGGGAAACTAGCTTTAAAAAGATTTAAAAATTTATGCAATGTGAAATAATTCATAGCAAACAAAAATTCATAAATAAAACTCATAATAAGTTCAGAAGCAAAAGAAATATTCAAAAAAGCCCTTCAGGCAGAAGGAAAATAATACCAGCTAGAAATCTGAATCTACCCAAAGGAATAAAGGCCCAGAAAATGATAACCCATATGGGTAAATATAAATTAGCATTTTTCTTTTTAAAATATCTCTTAAAATATTGGTGACTGTTCAAAATGAAAATAATACAGTTGATTTTGAGAGTATGTAAAATAAAATAGCAAAAAAGGCTGTGAGGAAACATGTATTCTAAAGACTTTGTATGTGAAGTGCTATATTATTTGAAAGTAGATGGTGCTAAAATGAAGATGTGTACTCTAAACTTAGGGTGTTCCATGCAGTCATTTCGAGGCAAGGAAAGAAGGAAAACAAAGGCTCCAATTCCTAAGATACTATTAGGTGTGCAGTGTCTTCAGAGATTACAAACTAATTTTGCTCACTAAAGATAATAATTGAAAACAGTTGCTACAGAAATATCAATAAGATAGGAAAGTCTTCATTACATGGATTACTGAATTTCCCTGTTAACATGGAGACTATACTTATATGCATGTTTATATTTAAGGTTCTTGAAAAGAGACATTAAAAATGTGCGTGTGTTTTTTTTTTTCTGTGATTATTTTGCAGAAGTGTAAATAGAGTAAGCTTTGTAGCGATAAGGAACATTGTCTATTTGTTTCCTCAACCTAGTGCATTATAGGCTACAAATAACCTCCTGTAGAAAGTAGAATGAAATCTAGTACTGATATTTGTGATAAAGCTATCAAGTTGAAACTGCTTTAAACATTTTAGAAGGGGAAAAAAACCCAATAAATTTCTGTGGACGCATTTGCCCTTATGCAAATATGACAAAAAAGATACTAGGGTGTAGGGTCGTGATCCTCCTGATTTTAGTAAAGACAATTGCATAGTCATAATGAACTCTCTCTTATTGGATGCAGAAGACAGGGACTTAAAGAAGGCTTCAGAACCATATTTAATATAGATTTTGAATTTATGGGATTATATGGAGTTACATATGCCTAAAATTTTTGTTAAGAAAATTTCAATGTCACAGTTACATTTCAGGTTTTCATATCTTCTTATCCATCATGGGTTCTCGGAACCAGCTCAAACTAGGTTAATTTTAACAATAGAAGGCACATAAGTGCATTAGTTCTTGTATTTCTTACAACATTATTCTGCGTCTCAGTCCTTAGAGCGAATGTTTATAAAAAGGGATTATGATACTTGGATACCAGATAATTTAAATCGTTTGCATGGAAAAATCACAGTTGATTGACAGACATTCATTCCATGCTTTCTTTCCATTATTCCAGTCTAGGAAGATCTCATCATATCTTCAAATATGATATTTATTTTGCCACTTCTAAGTACTTAGAAGATATTGATAATTTCAAAGGATCTTTTTAATACCTGATGCAGTAGCAAAAAATCATTCTCAACAGCATGGACAACCACTACCTTTCTCTTAGTATTGGCTTAGGAGATGAAATCTACTTGTCATACTGTTCCAAATTTCAGATCTGAAGTCTTGTTAAATAAATACTTTTTTCATTTATAGGAACTAATGGATCTGCTAATTGCTCAATACTCTTCTCATAATTGCTTTCTATGATAGGCTCAGGTAAAGTATTGGAGATAGAAAACTGGATAGGATATACTCAGAGTCCCACAGACCTCAGGGGGCTGTGCGCCATTTCTGTGGTGACTGGTTTACCAGTTACAATAAGCATTGCAGGGATTAAAAAATGATCTTATAAATTTTGACATGGAACAGCAGGCAGTGTTGGTTACCAGCACAGTGAACCTCCTCTCATGAGTTCTTAAAGAACTACTCTTTCTTTATGGTCAATTTCAACTGGTAAAACGCATTAGGTAAAACCCTCAAAGTGATTAATTCACTTTTGCGGTCCTGCTACTTCTCTCTTTCCTTACTTTATTTTCATATTCTCCTTCAAAATAACAAGAAGTACATACTTTAAACATCTGTGTCTCCTCCTTGTTTGCTTCCTATCCTTGTAAAATAGGGAAAATAATTGCACCTGTCTGCTTCACAAGACAACCATGAAGACTGAGTAAAATAATCCATAATTAAATGCTTAGTACTCAGTTTAATAAATGTTGATTTTTAAAGCATTATCAGTGTTATGGTTTTCTTAAACCGTTTGCTTAGATTTACTTTGGCCTGCACTCACTCTGAGCCAAGTAGACACTCTGAGCATATAACATGCTGAGGTTGAAATGTGTCACTCAAAGATGATAGCAGAATTTGTGAACACAGTCACAATGAAAATGGATAGTATCTTAAAATTGGGTAAGAAGTTATTGTCAAAATAACCCATAAGTTCTGAATTTGCCAATTTCATTAGCCATGGAAAATGTTAGAATTATTTGGTCCTCAATATTAATAAAAAAATGGAGCAATTGTTAATAATGGGAAGAGAACATCAGCTACTTGGCCAAGGGAGGCTGAGCTGAGCATGCACAGGCAGCCTTGGCAAGGAGCTTGTGTGATGGTTTGGAATAGCATGCCATTTGTCCTTAGTGCTTCCATAGCTGGCAGCCAGTCCTCGGTAAGCTCTGCTCATGGGCAGTAATCTAATAGGGTATCCCATTTATTTAATTTTTCTCTTAAGATAATTCTAGCTTCCTTTTGGTTTAGCATTTTGGCATTTGTAATCAGTGTATTACATTTCATCTTGTTGGCTTTTGTGGCCTTGGCATAATCAAGATTGTGCATCTTCACAGTTTGACAATTGATTTTTTTTTGGTATATTTGATTATTATCTTAGTCAACAGGCATTTAGCCCCCAGTGGTCCTTAGACCATATTAGCCTCTTGTATGTGTGTCAGGATAACTGACACTTTAGCCAGTTGCCTGGGATGTGTGACAGCACTGACGAGCTCTAAGGGCTCATTTGGAAGGGATGGTAATGTGCCAAACTTCCGAGAGTTTTCCTGGCATCTATTTCTTGTGTAAGTTCTAAGTAAAAGAGTCTGCACAAATGTCCACTGGGCTTTTTTTCAAGAAAAAACATCTTCTCCTTCTGAGATACTATTTAATTTCTATCTTCCTAGGGGGTAAACTCCAAAAAGGCAGGTACTCTGTCTCTTTCATTCATTAGATATCTCCAGTGTCTGGAAATACCTTAATATTTGTTGAATGAGTAAATTCACTCAGTAAATTTTGAGCATTGATTAAGTGATAGTATCGTGCTTGTACATTAACTAACTCTAAAGACTAGTTCCTTGTCCTGATGTAGCACATATTCTAGTTGGAGAGTAAGATAATGGTG
Organism: Spermophilus citellus; assembly: GCF_964194105.1. Taxonomy (NCBI): domain Eukaryota; kingdom Metazoa; phylum Chordata; class Mammalia; order Rodentia; family Sciuridae; genus Spermophilus; species Spermophilus citellus. The sequence goes on along the minus strand of NC_138182.1, from coordinate 175,860,401 downwards.
AGTGAAAAATAATTATAGGTTGAGATTATAGATTGTTACTAATTGCTGTGAAGAGTTATCTGATTAAAAGATGGAAGATTTTCTGGAGAGGATGGGAAAAATCAAGAAGAGACTTAAATGAGGAGAATAAACTAGCTAAATTATAACACTAGAGGTAGACAGTCCAGAGAGTTGGAGGGCTTGGTATACATGAAAAAGAGAAAACTGGTGTGGTTGAAGTCTAGTCAGCAAGGAAGAGAATGCAATGAGGTCAGAGAAGTATAAAGGAACCATTTTCTCAGACTGTAGGACATAAGATAAAATGCAATGGTAAGACAAAAGGTTTTGAGCAGGAGGGTGTCACAGGCGGAAAAGAGCTTTAAAAGATTCACTCTAAAATCTGCCTGCAAATTATACTGGAATGAACTAAGAGTGGATGCAGGACAGTTTGGAAGATGTTTCAGGAGTCCTAGATGATGACTTGGCAAGGCAATGATGACATTAGAGGTGGAAAAAAAAACCCAGATGGAGCTGAAATATACTGAAAGGAAGCACTGGCTAAATAAGTTGAATGCATGGTTGGGGTGAGTAAACTTAAAAGAATGATTTTATCCTTCTATAGGTACACTTGAATAAAGGGTAGGACTATTCAATGGCTGCATGGTGGTATCATTGACTAAGATGGGGATAACTTGAGGGTGTACTAGGATTCTTCAAAGAAAGAGAATTTATTATAAGGAATTGGTTCATCTGACTATGGAAGCTAATGAGTCCCAAGATCTATAGTTGGCAAGCAGGAGAGCTAAGAGTGTAGTTCCGTTTTAAAATCTGGAGTACACTGGCATCCCAGCTCACTTGGTCAGATGATCTTTCTCAACCTTTTTGTTCTTTCAAGTCTTTCACTGATTGGATGAGTCCTACCCGCATTAACAAGGGCAATTGGTTTTACTCCATGGTCTGATTGAAATATCAGTCTCATCCAGAACAACCTCTCAGACAAATCCAGAATAATGTTGATAAAAATTCTGGGTACTGTATGCGTCAAGAAATCAGAAAATTATGATAGAGGGACAGATTGGTGATTACTAGCTTTGATTTATGTATATTCCATCTGAGTGAGAGTTCACAAACAAGAGTTTAAATTTGTTGTTAGTCAAGACATCAAGGGGAGGCAGACCACGTGGCCCTGAGAGGGAGCACAGCTGCCCGCCTGCGTGGTAGACAGACCACCCCAACTGGAGGAGGGGCCCAGCCGCCCGCCCGTGCCGGCACCTGACTGAGCTCTGGACAAACATAAGGTCTCCCCAACACCCCCCACCTCATCAAACATCTTATGAGAAAAATTGATGGAACTCATCTTGGAAAATCCGACCAACCCTTAAAACTGGGCGTGACTACCAGCTCGGTTCTGCATCAGATCAGGCACCTGGTTTACATCTCAGAGAATAAGAGTAGAGAGGCCACAGGTGGAAGCTCAAATCCTCTCACACTGACTACCACCACCACCCTGAACCCAGAGACTTAAGCTAGGAATAGACAACGCCACCTACTGGAAGAAAAGAAAACAGTTCTGAAAGACATTTTTTTTCTTTACATTTTTTCTCTTCTCTCTCTCTTTTCATCCATTCATCCAGTCTCCTCTGCCGCAGTCTGGCTGGGCACAATTCAGGAGCCACTTGTTAAAAGAAACAAACTTTATTTTTAGAACCACACACGCCAAACAAAACAGCTCCTCAGGAAAACCTTCAGAGCCCAACTGCCACCACCGGCTTCCCACAAGCCTCTCAACCTCCCCCACTCCTCCTGCTCTTGAGGCTGATTGGCTGGGTTGTGTGGGCAGAGCCAAAAAAGTCCCCCAATGAGCAGCTCCATGGTCTGAAAGGGTGGGGAAACAGCCCAATGAGCATCACTGCAGGGGAGCCAATCAGTTGGCAGCTAGAAGTTGCTGGGGCCGCTGTGAGCCAATCATCAGCTGGCAGCTGGAAGTTTGCTAGGGCCCCTTCAGCTGTGGCTCTCAACATCTCCCCCACTCTGTTTAAACAACAAGCATGTGGCTTAGGGACTGTGCCTGCCTTAGGTTGTCCAATACTACATATGGTCCTTACCCGTCATCGGGTGAGGTGACCTCAGGGCGTCAGCCTCCTGTCTTAGGTTGGTACCATTGCAATTGGATCTTACCTGTCACTGACTACCGGTCCAGTATACAGCCACACCTGTGGATAGGTCTTTGTATCAGCGGGGGGGGGGGGGTGAGGTTCTTTGCCTCACCTCTGTTGGCCCCCAAATTTTAGCTGAACGACCATGACAAGCAGAAGGGAGGAAGATACACCAAGCCAATTGACGGCTCCTTTTGGAAAAATTGTACCACTGATGACATCATCAGCAAAAATACCCCAACACTACCACAAGTCGCTGCACCAACAGATAGTTCACAATGCATACAAGTGAGTTCACAATGCATACAAGTGATACATAGTCCAGGCAAGTTTTGCAAGCAGTTCAGTGATGGCTATTGCAGAAGCTGTAGATTGGTTTTATTTTTGTCTTCACCGGCACTGGGATGAAGATAGGAATTCTGGCAATAATGGCTAAAGAAAAAATTATATAACATTCCAGAAGGCACTAAAAGGAAACAATTTTCTTTTTTTCTTTTTTAGAAAACAATTTTCTTAACAATGTACCTTATCTTCAACAGAATTATTAAATATAATGAAAAGGAAAGGTGAAAGTAAACAAACAGATCTGTTAACCTCCTTTTTTGTTCATACATTAAAACAATCCTCAACAGCTGTTTACCCAATTTAAACCATTTAAATCAAGTGGAAAAATATATATATATATTTGGATCCATTTTTCATGAGCGCTCATCATATATGATATATGGACATACGTACATTCAAACATAACACAAAACACAAGTGTGCACACATAATATAATACATACAACACATAACATAATAGTAAAGGCCTTATAACTTTTTACAGGTGAAATCTCCATTGCAATGTTTAAAAACTCTATAGTCAAAAAAATAGAACTGATCAGCAAAACATTAACCTAGGTCTGTATGAGCTCAAAAAACAAAATAGAACTTCATGATATGGCAAAGGGCAATAATAAAATAGATATTGAAAAAAGCATCCTGGTTCAGCCAGATGTAAGAATAGCCAAACTGGAGTTTTGGATATCAGTTGTTATGGATTTGAGCCAAATCATCATCTTTTTGGTCTGTGGAAATTGCTTTAGTTAATCTTTCTGGAATCCAAATCGGCTGCTGTCCTCCCTGTGGAAACACACAAACAGACCCCCGACTCCAGACAATTACTGGATCAGGACCTTTCCATTGTCCTGTTAGAATATCCTTCCAAAGCACCTTGGGCTTATGTACACTTTTTGGATACATATGCCTTTCTGCAGCACTAAGCCCTGATGAATCCAAATTTAAAAAGTTTAGAGTAAAAAGGGTTATTTTAAGTTTATCTTTGGGGAATATATACCCCTTCCCAATTCCTTCTTTTTGCTTTAATAAGTACATTTTAATAGTTTGATGAGCTCTTTCAACTATGCCTTGTCCCTGTGGATTGTATGGGATTCCTGTTATATGAGTAATGCCAAATGTTGAGCAAAATTGTTTAAAAGAGGTAGAAGTATAACCAGGGGCATTATCTGTTTTTAACTGTTTTGGAACGCCCACAGTGGCAAAATTTTGTAAGCAATGAGTTATAATATCTTTAGTTTTTTTCTCCAGCATGAAGGGAGCCCATCAAAAATCCAGAAGAAGTATCAACTGTAACATGCAAATATTTTAATTTTCCAAATTCTGGCAAGTGTGTGACGTCCATCTGCCAAATATGGTTAGGTATCAATCCTCTAGGATTGACTCCAAGATTAACTTGTGGTAAAAAGGTCACACAATTTTGACATTGTTTTATTATTTGTCTAGCTTGTTCCTTAGTTATTTTAAAATGCTTTTGTAAAGTATTAGCATTGACATGGAACCTTTTATGAAAATTTATAGCTTCTTCTAGTGTAGAGAATATATGTTATGTCATGTGTAGTTTTATCTGCTAAATAATTGCCCAAACTAAGGGCTCCAGGCAATCCTGTATGTGCCCTGATATGTCCTATAAAGAATGCATCTTTTCTGTCCCAGATTAGACTTTGTATAGTGGAAAGCAAGGAGAAAACAGTAGAGGAAGGTGAAATCCTACCAGCATCTTCAAGGGATACTATAGCATTAACTATATACTGACTATCAGAAAATAAATTAAATACAGAATCTTTAAACATCACAAAAGCTTGTAATACTGCATTAAGCTCTACCTTTTGAGCTGATTGTTTGGGTACTAAAAATGTAAAAGTTTGATCAGGTGTAACTATTGCTGCTGTACCATTATTTGACCCATCAGTGACTATATTTGACTATATTTGTTTTTCTTGTCATTTTAGGAAAAATTACAGGATGCAATGACCAAAAAGACAACAAAGGATTAGATGGTAAGTGTTTATCAAATGAAACATTAGATTTGCACATGATTATTGCCCAAGTATTTAACTCATTAGCTAACTCATCAATTTGATTCATAGCATATGGAGTAATAATTTTATTGGGAGAAATTCCAAACACTCCCTTTGCTGCTTTTATTCCTTTGAGTATTAATTGTCCTACAGCCTGAGGATACCTAGTAAGAATAGTGTTAGGAGAATAAGATAAAAGTATCCATAATAATGGAACTTCTTGCCAAAATACTCCTGTAGGAATATTTTTTGTTGGTAGTACAATAAATAATAAAGGCAAGCTTATATCAATTCTATCCAAATGCATATTTTTCATATATGTTTCAATGATTTTTAATGCCTTTCTTGCTTCAGGTGTTAACATTCGGGGTGAATTTGGATCTGATGGACCTTTTAGGATATCAAATAAAGGTCCCAACTCTCCTTTTGGTATACCTAGATAAGGCCTTATCCAATTTATGTCTCCTAATAACTTTTGAAAGTCATTAAGTGATTTGAGTTGATCTACTCGTATTTGAATTTTGGGTGGATGGACCATGGTTGAGGATAATAGAACTCCTAAATAGTTGGAAAATTTAATTGTACTTTATCTATTGCTATCTCTAGATTATAATTTTTTAATAAGTTTGTAAGTGTGGCATAACATTCTACCAATGTGTTTTTAGCCTTTTGTGCTAATAATACATCATCCATATAGTGAAATATTTGTAGTTCAGAATTTTGATTTCTAAGTGGCTGGATTACTTTGTTAACATAAATTTGACACATAGTTAGGCTGTTAGCCATCCCTTGAGGGAGTACTTTCCATTCATATGTCTGATCAGGACCTTCATGATTCAGTGCAGGGATAGTAAATGCAAAACATGGACTATCCACAGGATGAATTGGAATTGAAAAAAAAAAAACAATCTTTAATATCTATAACGAAAACATACCAGGTTTTAGGCAAAGCAGACAATTGAGGAATCCCCGATTGAGCAGGTCCCATAATAACCATTTCATTATTAATGGCTCTTAAATCTTGCAGTAATCTCCATTTTCCAGATTTCTTTTTGATGACAAAAATGGGAGTATTATGGGGAGATACAGAAGGTTGTATATGTCCTTCCGCTAATTGTTGTTTGACCAGATCATGGGCTGCTTGTATCTTTTGTTTAGTCAGGGGCCACTGAGGAACCCACACTGGTCTTTCTGATTCCCAAGTAATTTTTATTGTCTCAGTGGCCCTTTCTGAAAATCCAACCCATGTCTGTCTGTTCCTTGATCTATTTGTATTGGTGCTGCTATACCTTGTTCTTGTTTTTCTAATCTTTTTCCTTTCCTAAAACCTTGTCTAGCCATAATAGTGGGTGCATTTTGATTGATGTTATTTGTTAATGTCAAACCTAATTGATCTAGGACATCTCGTCCCCATAAATTTACGGGAAGATGATCCAATACATAGGGTTGTATAGTTCCCTCACATCCTTCAGGATCCTTCCAATCTAATACCATTGCATTTCTATGGGGGTTAGTTGCCACTCCTAGGCCTTGAAGTGTTTGAGTGGCTTCTTGTAATGGCCAATGTTTTGGCCATTCTTGACGAGAGATGATGCTAAGGTCTGCACCTGTATCCAGTAGCCCATTAAATTCATGTCCTTGAATATTTAGTTTTAGCATGGGGCGAGAATCTAAATTTAAAGACAGCATAGCCCAATCTACACCTGTGGAGCCTAATCCCTTGGAACCTCTTTCTACAGTACTACTGAAAAATTTATCATGTAGGCTGGGTATTATTAGTAACTGTGCTATTCTATCTCCTGGTGAAATTACTGATATACCCTTTGGAGAACTGGCTATAATTTTTATTTCACCTTCATAATCGGGATCAATCACCCCAGGACTTATCATAAGTCCTTTTAGAGTAGAAGAGCTGTGTCCCAATAATAAGCCTACTGTTCCTTTGGGAAGAGGTCCTTTTACCCCTGTGGGAATGATTTGAACTCACATCTCTGGAGTTAGTACTGATCTGGCGGAAGCACAGATGTCCAACCCTACACTCCCTCTGGTTTGTCTGATGAGGGATATGATGGACAGTGTGTCCTGGGCACTACCCTGATGGGGTTGCTGGGTTCCTCCAGTGCTCCGTATATTTGTGGTTTTTGGGCCCCGGAGCATTGGGCCCCCCTGTCCATTTTTTGGCGATGGAGCCCGATGCCTTTCTCCACGATATCGTGGATAAACACTTGGTCCTTGTTCATTTTTTGATAATGGAGTACCTTCTATGGTGGTTTGAGAATGGCATTCATTAGCCCAATGTCTCCCTCTATGGCATCATGGGCAAATACGAGTATTATACTCCTGATGTTTACGATGTTGAGATATGCAATGCCAATCAAAATCCCAAAGGCATTTCTTGTAGAAATAGACAAAGCAATCATGAAATTCATATGGAAAAACAAAAGACCCAGAATAGCAAAAGCAATTCTAAGCAGGAAGTATGAATCTGGAGATATAGCGATACCAGAGGTCAAACTGTACTACAAAGCAATAGTAACAAAAACAGCATGGTACTGGTACCAAAACAGGCATGTGGACCAATGGTACAGAATAGAGGACACAGAGACTAATCCACAAAGTTACAACTATCTTATATTTGATAAAGGGGCTAAAAGCATGCAATGGAGGAAGGATAGCATCTTCAACAAATGGTGTTGGGAAAACTGGAAATCCATATGCAACAAAATGAAACTGAATCCCTTTCTCTCGCCATGCACAAAAGTTAACTCAAAATGGATCAAGGAGCTTGATATTAAATCAGAGACTCTGCGTCTGATAGAAGAAAAAGTTGGCTCCGATCTACATATTGTGGGGTCGGGCTCCAAATTCCTTAATAGGACACCCATAGCACAAGAGTTAAAAACAAGAATCAACAAATGGGACTTACTTAAACTAAAAAGTTTTTTCTCAGCAAGAGAAACAATAAGAGAGGTAAACAGGGAGCCTACATCATGGGAACAAATTTTTACCCCTCACACTTCAGATAGAGCCCTAATATCCAGAGTATACAAAGAACTCAAAAAATGAGACAATAAGATAACACATAACCCAATCAACAAATGGGCCAAGGACCTGAACAGACACTTCTCAGAGGAGGATATACAATCAATCAACAAGTACATGAAAAAGTGCTCACCATCTCTAGCAGTCAGAGAAATGCAAATCAAAACCACCCTAAGATACCATCTCACTCCAGTAAGATTGGCAGCCATTATGAAGTCAAACAACAACAAGTACTGGTGAGGATGTGGGGAGAAGGCTACACTTGTTCATTGCTGGTGGGACTGCAAATTGGTGTGGCCAATTTGGAAAGCAGTATGGAGATTCCTGGGAAAGCTGGGAATGGAACCACCATTTAACCCAGGTATTCCCCTTCTTGGACTATTCCCTGAAGACCTTAAAAGAGCATACTATAGGGATATTGCTAGATTGATGTTCATAGCAGCACAATTCACAATAGCTAGACTGTGGAACCAACCTAGATGCCCTTCAATAGGTGATTGGATAAAAAAATGTGGCATTTATACACAATGGAGTATTACTCTTCACTAAAAAATGACAAAATCATGGCATTTGGAGGGAAATGGATGGCACTAGAGCAGATTATGCTAAGTGAAGCTAGCCAATCCCTAAAAACAAATGCCAAATGTCTTCTTTGACATAAGGAGAGCAATTAAGAACAGAGCAGGGAGGAAGAGCATGAGAAGATGATTAACATTAAACAGGGATGAGAGGTGGGAGGGAAAGGGAGAGAGAAGGGAAATTGCATGGAAATAGAAGGAGACCCTCATTGTTATACAAAATTACATATAAGAGGAAGTGAGGGGAAAGGGAAAAAAAACAAGGGAGAGAAATGAATTACAGTAGATGGGGTAGAGAGAGAAGATGGGAGGGGAGGGGAGGGGGGATAGTAGAGGATAGGAAAGGAAACAGAACACATCAGACACTAGTATGGCAGTATGTAAAAATGTGGATGTGTAACCGATGTGAATCTGCAATCTGTATATGGGGTAAAAATGAGAGTTCATAACCCACTTGAATCAAATGTATGAAGTATGATATGTCAAGAGCTATGTAATGTTTTGAAAAACTAACAATAAAAATTTAAAAAAAGACATCAAGTGGGAGATCTAAGCTTATGACGAATTTGGGAATAAAGCCTAGATGATTAGTTTGCCTGCTAAATAACATTCTCAATGTTATGAATATAATTGATTATTGTGGTCCTATAAATAGATGTAACTTAAGACTATTTCCCAGCTTTTCTTGCATACTGGTCCCTTGACAGAGTTCTCTAATAAAAGCTATGTGGTCATTGTTGTAAGGTACTTCTAAAAAAATCAAAGAAAAGAGAATAATTTTTGCTGTTGTTTTTTCATTTCTTCTTGATTGAAATACTGATGTAGTCAGATTTTTGCAGAGGTTAGGGCATGCCCTAAATTATCTTTCCTCTGGCCTGGTGATATCTCAGGCAATAGCTGTGGGTCAGTGGACATCAACATTTTTTATCTCTTCATAGGCAGAGAATGTTCAGTAGAAGTCACTGAGTCTCATGTTCTTGTTGACTGAGTCAACATGTCCTTCAAAAACCACCGACCTCCCAAACTGTATAAGCATGAATGTTTGTTAAGGTAAATAATTCGATTATTTTTCCTACAAATTTCCTTAAGTTTGCACTATGGAAGCTCTTTTCCCTTTGATCCTCACAGTGAGCCACATTGGGTCCATTTCTTTCTCACACAGCTTCACTGATGGCCTTCAGAAGTATTAAAAGCACTTCAAGTGAGGGCAGGAGGTGTAGCTCAGTGATAAAGTACTTACCTAGCATGCATGAGTCTTTGGGTTTCCATCTCCAGAACTGTAAAAAGCAAAATAAAAGAAAAAACTAAAAACCCCCTACTCTGAAACATTTATTTTTAAACCAAGTCCTTAATTACTGTAGCCTTGATAGAGATTGGCTGAGTTTTAACATTGAAAACAAAATTTTTGAATTGCCACCTTCCATTTGATACAAAGACTGCCAATTTACCAGAAAGAAACAGTAAGGAAAATAGTAAGATCTTCTTTTTTGGGGGATCCTTCATCTTCTAATTAAACCAGTCTGTTCTGTAGACCTCACTGCAGGTATCAAAATCTCTATTAGTTAAAATGCATTCAGCTGAAAATAACATTGTGCAAATGGGTTCAAGCGCAATTCAATCAGGGCTTAATATATACCTTGGGTCTGGAGAAGTATACCCTAATCAGGGTAGAGTCTATTTTCTTGGCCATGGTGGATCGAGGTTATATGTGCCAGATGTGAAAGTCCAGGAAGAGGGAATCCTAGGAGATTATGACCCTGGAGCCAGGTGTCAGGAGCCACAATGTAAAGCCAAAGAAAGAAGTCAATTCAGTGGAAGAGAGAGCCAAGAGCTGGAGGACATGAATGGGCCTCTGAACCCAATCCTGTATGCAGCCAGCACTATTTTTGGCTTTCAGAGAATCAAGTAGTTTATTTTCCACTTAAATGTTCTAAGCTGTACTTCACGTCCAATTCACCAGTTTAGGCTTCTGGGTTGATTTTAGTAAGTGGATTATTTCAAACTCGTCTAAATAATTTTAGGGGTGAGAGAGACACTTAAGATTATTTAATCCGACTGCTTTGTGTTTATGATGTGAATTCACATAGCTACTTAACTTCAAAGTCATATCAGGCACTCTCCCAGTTATTCTCAGTAACTTGTAGCATTTCATGCTGTTTTGAAATGCATGAACACAATGCTGGGTTCTAAATATTAATTTTTCTAGGAATGTTCAATCATAAAAATTAATCTTGGGGCTGGGGATGTGGCTCAAGCGGTAGCGCGCTCGCCTGGCGTGTGTGCGGCCCGGGTTCGATCCTCAGCACCACATACCAACAAAGATGTTGTGTCCGCCGAGAACTAAAAAATAAATATTAAAAATCCTCTCTCTCTCTCTCTCTCTCTCTCTCTCTCTCTCTCTCTCTCTCTCCCCTCACACTCTCTCTTTAAAAAAAAAAATTAATCTTGTATCAATAATGTATTTTCCATAAATTTCTCAGCTGGTAAGATTTACTTGTCAGTTTGCCTCACTTTGGACACTTGCATTATTTACCTTTTTTCATACAAAATGTGTATGACAGAAAAATGTTTTTTCCCCCTACCCTGTTTTGAAAAATTTCAGATTTACAGAAAAACTGCAAAGATTACAGAGTTCAATATATTTAACTTAGCTTTTCCCAATGTTAATCTTATATGATCATGACACAATGATTAAAACTGAGAAATTAACATTGGTGCAATATAAAATAAAGAATTTATTTAAATTTCACTAGTCTAATATCCTTTTGAACTGTTCAAAATCGAAATGACTTTGTAATTTGATTGACTTTTCTGTAGAATTTAAATTATCTTTTTGATAATGGCTGTTTTCACAGACATGAGGTGATAGCTCATTGTAATTTTAATTTGCATTTCCCTAAGGATCAGGTATGTTGAACATTGTTTTTCATATAGCTGTTGGTCTTTCATGTCTTAAGAAATATCTGTTCAGATCCCTTGTTCATTTTTAAATGGGGTTATTTTCTTGCTATTGAGTTGTTTGCATTCTTATATATTTTGGATATTAGCCCTTTGGGTATATTGGATGTATGGTTGGCAAATACTTTCTACCAATCTATAGGTTGTTGATTCGCTTTTTTCTGTGCAGCTTTTTAGTTTTGTGCAATTGTTTTTGGTGGTTTCATAAAAAATTTAAGTTTTTTTTTTTTTTTTGTAAAGAATCGTTCTGTGAGGAATGTCATTGGTATTTATTATGGTTTAGATATTAATGCCACCCAAAAGTTCATGTGTAAGACAATGAAAGAAGGTTTAGAAGTGGAATGATTGGGGTATGAGATCCTTAACCCGATCAGTGAATTAATCCCCTGATAGGGATTAACCAAGTGGTAACTGAAGGTGGGGGGTGGTGTGATTGGAGGAGGTAGGTCACTGGAGGCGTGTCTTTTGGGTATTTATTTTGCATTTGGGGAGTGGAGCTTGCCTCTCTGCTTCTTTGTGTAATGTCCTGAGCTACTTTCCACCACCACTCTTCTACCATGATGATCTGCAGAGCCTTGAGGAGCACACATAGCCCACTATGGATGGATTGAGACCTCTGAAACCATGAACCCCAAAATAAACCTTTCCTCCTCTAACATTGTTCTTGTCAGGTCTTTTGGTTGTAGCAGCAAAAAAGCTGACTAAAACAGTATTTTTTTATGGGAATTTCTTTGATTCTGTAGTTGATTTTGGATAGTATAGACATTTTAATAATATTCTTCTAATTCATGAACATGGAGAGATATTAATTTCTTTTATCAGTTTTGTCATTCTAATTGTAGATCAGAACATTCATTTCTAGTATTTTTTGGGGGGTGGTAACTAATATAAATGGAATTGCTTTCATGATTTTTTTTTTTTTGGTCAGCAATATTATTTGTGTATAAAAGTTCTAGTGAGGGGCTGGGGTTGTGGCTCAGTGGTAGAGCACTTGCCTAGCATGAGTGAGGCACTGGGTTCAATTCTCAGCACCACATATAAATAAATAAAGGTCCACCAACAACTAATAAAATATATTTAAAAAAGTGCTAGTGATTTTCGTATATTGATGTTTGTATACTGCGACTCTACTGGATTTAAAAAATCTTTTCTAATCATCTTGGTAGAGTCTTTGGGTTTATGTATACATAGAAACATTATGTGTGAACAGTACTTATACTATTTCCCTTCCTATCTCAATGCCTTTTATTTCTTTTGTCTAGTTGCTCAGGACAAAACTTTAGTTTGTATTGAATAAGAGCACCAGTCTTGTTTCAGATCTTAGGGGTAACACTTTCAGCTTGTACTATTCAGTATGATGTGGGCTGTGGATTTGTCCTATGTAATCTTGATTACGTTAAAGTACTATTCTTCCATATCGAACTTTATTTAGGGTTTTTATCATGATGTAATGTTGAATTTTATCACTGCTTATATATCTATTCAGATCATATCTTTTTATCCTTCATTTTGTTGATGTGATGATCTACATTTATTAATTTGTGTACATTGAACCCTATTTGCATCCCTGGGATGAGTCTGGTTTGATCTGAGTGAATAATCTTTTTGAAGGGTTTGTTGTTACATTGTTGAGAACTTTTCCATCTGTGTTCCTTTGAGTTATGCATATAAAGCTTTCTTTTATGTTGCATCATTTTTGGTTTTGGCATCAGGGTAGCTTCTTCATAAAACAAGTTTGGAAGAGCTTTCTCCCTTTCAGTTCTCTGAAATAGTCTGCATTATTCTTTCAAAGTTTGATAAAGTTCAGTGGTGAAGTCGTCTGGTCCTGGGCTTTTTGTTGGTGGGAGGCTTTTTATGCTGATTTAATTTCATTACTAATTGTTTTGTTTAGGTGTTAATGTCTTCATGGTTCAATTTTGGTGTGTGTTCAGATACTCATCTCTTTCTTTTAGGTTTTCAAATTTTTTGGTACACAGTTTCTACTGATCTTCTGTTTCTTTGGGGCATAGGTTATCTCTTTTTTCATCTCTAATTTCTTTGGGTCCTTTTTGCTAGTATTGTTAAAGATTTACTGGTTTTGTTTATCTTTTCATAAACCAATGTTTAATTTCATTGATCTTTTGTATTGTGTTTAGTCTCTAATTCATTTATTTCTACTTTGGATTTTTGTCATTTTTTTTCCCTTCCAATATCAAGTTTGGTTTGCTCTTTTGCTCTTGATTTTCTAGTTCTTTGAGTTGAATTGTTGGCTTACTTGAAATCTTTTTCTTTTAAGGTAGGCAATTATTACTATAAACTTTCCTTTTAATACTACTTTTGTTGTATCCCATAGTTTTTGGTGTATTGTGTTTCTATTTTCATTAGTTTCATGACATTTTCAAATTTTCCTTTTGATTTCTTCCATGACCCATTTTTTTTGTAAAGTACTATGTTAAGTTTCTATGAATTTGTAGAGTTTCTAGTTTCTTTTCTTTTTCTTTTTTTCCTAATTTGTTTTATTCCATTGCAGTCAGAGAAAATATGTCGGGATTCTTTTTTTTTTATGGCTTGTTTTGTGGCCTAATAATGTGGTCTATTCTAGAGAATGTTCCAAGTGCTGAAGAAAAGAATGAGTATTCTGAAGCTGTTGGATGAAATATTCTGTGGAAGTATGTTAGGTCTACTTGATGTATAGGATAATTTGACGTTTTAAATTTTTTTAGGAAAGGTATGTATGGATTATCTGGCTACAGATAAAAGTGCAGTATTGAAGTTTCCCTCTATTGTACTGGATCCTATCTCTGCTTTTACATCTAATAGTGTTTGTCCTATAAAATTTGGTGCTCTCACATTAGGTACATATACACTTAGAATGGTTATGTCTTCTGGTTGAATTGATTCCTTTATTACAGTGGCCTTCTTTTTCTCTATATTTCCTTTTTCTTTTTTTTTATTGGTTGTTCACAACATTACAAAGCTCTTGACAAATCATATTTCATACATTAGAATCAAGTGGGTTATGAACTCCCATTTTTACCCCAAATACAGATTGCAGAATCACATTGGATACACATCACATTTTTACATACTGCCATATTAGTGACTGTTGTATTCTGCTACCTTTCCTATCCTCTACTATCCCCCCTCCCCTCCCCTCCCATCTTCTCTGTCTACCTCATCTACTGTAATTCATTTCCCTCTGTTTGTTATCCCATTCCCCCCATAACCTCTTATATATAATTTTGTATAACAATGAGGGTCTCCCTCCATTTCCATGTGATTTCCCTTTTTTTCTCCCTTTCCCTCCCGCCTCATGTCTCTGTTTAATGTTAATCTTTTCTTCTTGCTCTTCCTCCCTGTTCTGTTCTTAGTTGCTCTCATTATATCAAAGAAGACATTTGGTATTTGTTTTTTAGGGATTGGCTAGCTTAACTAAGCATAATCTGCTCTAGTGCCATCCATTTCCCTGCAAATTCCGTGATTTTGTCATTTTTTAGTGCTGCATAATACTCCATGGTGTATAAATGCCACATTTTTTTTATCCATTCATCTATTGAAGGGCATCTGGGTTGATTCCATGCAGAATGCTTTTTCTGCGTCTATCGAGATGATCATATGGTTCTTATCTTTAAGTCTATTGATGTGGTGCATAACATTTATTGATTTCCGTATATTGAACCATCCTTGCATCCCAGGGATGAATCCTACTTGATCATGGTGCACAATTTTTTTGATGTGCCTTTGTATCTGATTCACCAGAATTTTATTGAGGATTTTTGCATCTAGGTTCATTAGAGATATTGGTCTGCAGTTTTCTTTCATTGAGGTGTCTTTGTCTGGTTTCGGAATCAGGGTGATGTTGGCCTCATAGAATGAATTTGGAAGAGCTCCCTCTTTTTCTATTTCCTGAAATAACTTGAAAAGTATTGGTATTAATTCTTCTTTAAAGGTTTTGTAGAACTCCGCTGTATACCCATCCGGTCCTGGGCTTTTCTTGGTTGGAAGTGTTTTGATTGCTTCTTCTATTTCATCTATTGATATTGGTCTGTTTAAGTTGTGAGTTTCCTCCTGACTCAGTCTGGGCAAATCATATGACTTAAGGAATTTATCGATGTCTTCACTATTTTCTATTTTATTGGAATATAGGTTTTCAAAATAATTTCTAATTGTTTTCTGTATTTCTGAAGCGTCTGTTGTAATATTGCCTTTTTCATCCCGTATGTTAGTAATTTGAGTTCTCTCTTTTCTTCTCTTCGTTAGTATGGCTAGGGGTCTGTCGATCTTATTTATTTTTTCAAAGAACCAACTTTTTGTTTTGTTGATTTTTTCAATAGTTTCTTTTGTTTCAATTTCATTGATTTCTGCTCTGATTTTAATTAATTCTTGCCTTCTGCTACATTTGCTGTTGTTTTGCTCTTCCTTTTCTAGGGCTTTGAGATGAAGTGTGAGCTCATGTATTTGTTGGTTTTTCCTTTTTTTGAGGAATGACCTCCAGGCGATGAATTTTCCTCTTAAAACTGCTTTCATTGTGTCCCATAGATTTTGATATGTTGTGTCTGTATTTTCATTTATCTCTAAGAATTTTTTGATTTCCCCCTTTATGTCTTCTGTAACCCATTGATCATTCAGTAACATATTGTTCATTGTCCATGCGATGTAGGATTTTTCCTTCATTCTTTTATCATTGATTTCCAGTTTCATTCCATTATGATCTGATAAAGTGCATGGTATTATCTCAACCCCTTTATATTTACTGAGGGTTGCCCTATGGCATAATATATGACCTATTTTTGAGAAGGTTCCATGTGCTGCTGAGAAAATAGTATATCCACTTGATGATGGTTGATATATTCTGTATATGTCAGTTAAGTCTAGGTTATTGATTGTGATATTGAGGTCAATAGTTTCTTTATTCAACTTTTGTTTGGAGGATCTGTCCAATGGTGAGAGAGGTGTGTTGAAGTCACCCATGATTATTGTGTTGTGGTCTATTTGATTGTTGAACTTGAGGAGAGTTTGTTTTATGAACGTCGCAGCGCCATTATTTGGTGCATAAATATTGATAATTGTTATGTCTTGTTGGTGAATGGTTCCTGCCGCATGTTTTTGGCCTGGCATCTAAAGCCTGTTGTACTGCTGCTAAGACTTGCCCTTGTTCATTAATGTCTCTACATAATTTAATATATGTGTTTAAATCTTCATGTCTCCATGGTCTAATGACCTCTCTGCAGCAACGATTTGCTTGGTCATAAGCCAGTTGTTTTATAAATGGCATTACCTGTTCTGTATTACCAAATATCCTAGAGGCTGACTGAATAAGTCTATCTACAAATTCAGCGTAAGGTTCATTAGTTCCTTGTATTACCTTAGATAATTGACCTTGTAAGTCTCCATGCCCCTGTAAAGTTTTCCATGCCCTAACTGCATCTACAGCAATTTGTGCGTATACGCCAGGGTCATATTCAATTTGCTGTCTTTGACCCTCATATGGTCCCTTTCTCAATAGCATGTCCATATTTCTTTGAGGGTAACCAGCTTCTGCATTTCGCCTAGCTGTCTCCATGCAAAATTCCTCATTGGCAACCTTCCATAACAAATATTGTCCTCCATTTAGCACAGATCGACACATGTTAGCCCAATCTGCTGGTGTCATGTCCAAGTTGGTAACAGATTCGACCATGCTTATTGTGAAGGGAGCTTGCGGCCCATAGGTCGTTACAGCCTCCTTTAATTGCTTTATTGTTTTGAAATCTAAAGCACGGTGAATTCGTTGCCCTCCTGCCTGCTCAAGTACAGGGCATGCTAATCTTTGGGGTCCTGCCTCAGAATTCCGTCCATCAGCTACGGTAGTTGAGGGCCGCTCAGCGGTAGATGGAGCTGTTGGTTGAGTTATGCCCTCTGGTGATAGAACGGAGTTAGTAGCAACCTCCTGTTGTAATTCTCCACCTGATGGCTGCTTTTCCTCTAAGCTTGCTTTTTTTAAATTTTCCTCTGACTAGCTTGAGAGACCTTCTCTTTTGCTTGACCTAGCGTTTTTTCTACCATAGTCTGGACCTCTAACAATTTACTTAGCAGTTTTTCGGTTTGTTTTTTACTGGATTCTAATCTACTATAAAGGTAACGTAACCCAATAAGATAGGATAAAACAAAACCAAAACAGAATGAAACAAAAACAGAACAGACAATGGTTGTATCAATTTTCTCTTTCTCAGGGCCGAATAACTTCAAACCTTGAGCCAACCATTTTTCCCAGTTCGCCTGAGAAAATTCTAGGGCTAGGGAGCTTGAAATAAAAACAAAATAAATCAAAACAAGAACACATTGTTTTTTGAGATAGTCACCCATCCTGTCGCCTTCCCTCAGGGGCGAGCAATTTTACTCACCTCTAAGTTCCAGGCATTCCCCGTGCGGGCCGCCAAATGCCGCAGTCTTGGCTGGGCACAGAATCACGAGCCACTCAAGCAGGAACAAAACTTTATTTTGAAAAAGCCGCCAACACTCTCAGCGCCAGCAAGCCAAAACCGGTCCTCCCACGCGGGCGTCTGACTGGAACCGCGAGTCTCCCGGAACCGCCGGTCTCCTCGGACCTCCCCCGGAATTCCCTCCTACTATCCTTCCCCAACTAATGGGAACTCTCCATGAGTCCCCGTAACATGAGTCCGGTAGTAGGCCAAGGTGAACAGCAGGAGCCCAATTTGCATATGAATGTAAATCTTAGCATAATAATACCTCAGTGGCTAGCTGGCGTCACTTTACAACCAAAGGTGCCATACATCGTATATTTTGCTTGTGGCTCCTAGCAGTTCCTTTTAACAGTATATAATGTCCTTCCTTATCCCTTTTGATTAACTTAGTCTTGAAGTCGATTTTATTCGATATGAGAATGGCCACCCCTGCTTGCTTACGAGGAGCGTGTGCGTGGTATATTTTTTTCCCAACCTTTTACCTTGAGCCTGTGTATGTCTTTTCCAATCAGATGTGTCTCCTAGAGGCAGCATATTGTTGGATTTGTTTTTTTAATCCATGTTACCAGCCTATGTCGCTTTATTGGAGAGTTTAAGCCATTAACGTTTAGAGTTACTATTGATATATGGTTTGTACTTCCTGCCATGTTTGATTATTTGTCTCTTTTTTTCCCCTAATT
Organism: Spermophilus citellus; assembly: GCF_964194105.1. Classification (NCBI taxonomy): domain Eukaryota; kingdom Metazoa; phylum Chordata; class Mammalia; order Rodentia; family Sciuridae; genus Spermophilus; species Spermophilus citellus. The sequence goes on along the minus strand of NC_138182.1, from coordinate 175,842,205 downwards.
TAGTTTGTTTCTCCATGATTAGCTTTCCCCCCGTCCTCTGTCTTTACCGAGGCACTTCCGGCTGATGGTTTTGGTTATCGTTTTCCATTTCTTCCTCATTTAGAGTTTTGCTCAAGACACTTTGCACTGCTGGTTTTCTGGCTACAAATTCTTTTAGCTTTTGTTTATCATGAAAGATTTTTATTTCATTGTTGTATCTGTAGCTTAATTTTGCTGGATACAGAATTCTTGGTTGGCATCCATTGTCTTTCAGTGTTTGAAATACGTTGTTCCAGGATCTTCTCGCTTTCAGCGTCTGTGATGAAAAATCCGTTGTCAACCTTATTGGTTTACCCCTAAATGTAATCTGCCTCTTTTCTCTTGTAGCTTTTAATATTTTCTCTTTGTTCTGTATATTGGATAGCTTCATAACAATGTGTCTTGGCGTTGGTCTACTGTGATTTTGTGTGCTCGGTGTCCTGTATGCATCTACAATTTGTATATCTGTTTTCTTTTTTATTTCTGGAAAGTTTTCTGTAATTATTTCCTTCAGCAAGTTACTCATTCCCTTGGCATGAATCTCTGTGCCTTCCTCTATCCCTATGACTCGTAAGTTTGGTTTTTTAAAATTATCCCAAATCTCTTGGATGTTTTTCTCGTGATTTTTTACCAGCCTTTCTGAGTTGGCTAGACTCTTTTCAAGATGGTATATTTTGTCTTCATTATCTGACGTTCTGGCTTCTACTTGCTCCACTCTGTTAGTGATACTCTCAATTGAGTTTTTAATTTGGTTTATCATTTCCTTCATTTCTAGAATTATTGTTTGATTATTTTTTATAATCTCTATCTCCTGATAAAGATGCTTAACTTCTTCTTTTATCTGTTTATGTAATTCATTTTCAATGTGCTCTTTAAGGTTCCTTTCCATCTGTCTAAGGTGTTCCTTGAGTTCTTTATATGGCCATTTTTCTGATGACTCCAGGTCCTCCTGAATATTTAGGCTGTCTTTCATTGTTTGTACTCCTTTTCTTCCTTGCTTTTTTTATGCTCATGATACTTCTTGTTCTGTTTGACTGCTGAGTTACTGTTACTCTTATAAATTTATTTGATGCTTGAGAGGAGATGTATTAGAAGGGAAGGGAAGAAGTGACTAAAGAGAGTGAGTGTAGGCAGGTGGGATTCAAGAGAGGGGGAATAAGAAAATTGAAAAGAAATGAAAAGACAAAAGAAAAAAAGTGAAAAGAAAGAAAGAAAAAATGAAAAAATAAAAGTTTAAAACAAACAAAAAAATTATAATGATAATAAAAAAATGGAAATTGAAGTTTAAAAAATAATAATAATAATAGAATAAAAAGAATTAAAAAATTGAAACCATTAATAAGAAATTTAAAGAACAGCAACAACATCAACTACAAAAAGTGAGTATAAAAAAATACTAATAATAATCATTAAAAAAAAATAATAAATGCAGTCATAGAGCTCGATTAACTTCTCTTCCAGTAGGTGGAGCTATGCCCACTGGGCTAGGCTTCTCCTCGTGATAGGTGGGAACCAATCACTGTGCCTCAGCTCTTCTTCCCAGACTGTGCGAGTCTCCAATCCTGAGTGCCTAGGTCCTTCTCTTGTGGTTCCTCAATCCAGGCCCCACTCACCTGTGACGCTTACCACATTACTGGCTACACGTCGGGTCTGTTGCTCCTGGGAGCCCTGTTTTCACGGATGCCTGAGCACACCCTTTCTGTTTGCCTCCCTCGGACCCTAAGTTTGTAGGGCTTGGGGCTGAGGACCCCCAGTGAATTTGTTTGCCCTCAGGTAGCAAGTCCCCTGGTAGCTGGTGCAAGGGACCTCTGTTGTCAGCCCTGGTGGGAGCGATAGCCGGAGGTTCTGCGCCGCTAGTCCCACATCACTCCTGATTCCCTGGGTCTGGCTATGGTCCTCAGTTGGCTTTTACCTCTGTGAGATCAGGTGGGCCGACTAGTTATTTCAGCAGGATCGTTAGTTCTGAGTCACGAGAAGCAGATGATCTGGGGCTTAAATGCAGCAGATTCGTGCTCAGTGTGTGTTTTCTTTTTTTTTTTCTTTTTTTTAATTTTTTATTGGTTGTTCACAACATTACAAAGCTCTTGACATATCATATTTAATACATTAGATTGAAGTGGGTTATGAACCCCCAATTTTACCCCAAATGCAGATTGCAGAATCACATCGGTTACACATCCACAATTTTACATAATGCCCTATTAGTAATTGTTGTATTCTGCTACCTTTCCTATCCCCTACTATCCCCCCTCCCCTCCCCTCCCAACTTCTCTCTCTACCCCATCTACTGTAGTTCATTTCTCTCCTTGTTTATTTTCCCATTCCCCTCACAACCTCTTATATGTAATTTTGTATAGCAATGAGGGTCTCCCTCCATTTCCATGCAATTTCCCTTTTCTCTCCCTTTCCCTCCCATCTCATGTCTCTGTTTAAAGTTAATCTTTTCTTCCTGCTCTTCCTCCCTACTCTGTTCATAGTTGCTCTCATTATATCAAAGAAGACATTTGGTATTTGATTTTTAGGGATTGGCTAGCTTCACTAAGCATAATCTGCTCTAGTGCCATCCATTTCCCTGAAAATTCTATGATTTTGTCATTTTTTATTGCTGCATAGTACTCCATTGTGTATAGATGCCACATTTTTTTTATCCATTCATCTATTGAAGGGCATCTGGGTTGGTTCCACAGTTTAGCTATTGTGAATTGTGCTGCTATGAACATCGATGTGGCAGTATCCCTGTAGCATGCTTTTTTAAGGTCTTCAGGGAATAGTCCGAGAAGGGCAATAGCTGGGTCAAATGGTGGTTCCATTCCCAGCTTTCCCAGGAATCTCCAAACTGCTTTCCAAATTGGCCGCACCAATTTGCAGTCCCACCAGCAATGTACAAGTGTACCCTTTTCACCACATCCTCGCCAGCACTTGTTGTTGTTTGACTTCATAGTGGCTGCCAATCTTACTGGGGTGAGATGGTATCTTAGTGTGGTTTTGATTTGCATTTCTCTGACTGCTAGAGATGGTGAGCATTTTTTCATGTACTTGTTGATTGATTGTATATCCTCCTCTGAGAAGTGTCTGTTCAGGTCCTTGGCCCATTTGTTGATTGGGTTATTTGTTATCTTATTGTCTAATTTTTTGAGTTCTTTGTATACTCTGGATAATAGGGCTCTATCTGAGGTGTGAGGAGTAAAAAATTGTTCCCAGGATGTAGGCTCCCTATTTACCTCTCTTATTGTTTCTTTTGCTGAGAAGAAACTTTTAAGTTTAATTAAGTCCCATTTGTTGATTCTAGTTGTTAACTCTTGTGCTATGGGTGTCCTATTAAGGAATTTGGAGCCCGACCCCACAATCTGTAGGTCGGAGCCAACTTTTTCTTCTATCAGACGCAGAGTTTCTGATTTGATATCAAGCTCCTTGATCCATTTTGAGTTAACTTTTGTGCATGGCGAGAGAAAGGGATTCAGTTTCATTTTGTTTCATATGGATTTCCAGTTTTCCCAACACCATTTGTTAAAGATGCTATCCTTCCTCCATTGCATGCTTATAGCCCCTTTATCAAATATAAGATAGTTGTAGCTTTGTGGATTAGTCTCTGTGTCCTCTATTTTATACCATTGGTCCACCTGTCTGTTTTGGTACCAGTACCATGCTGTTTTTGTCACTATTGCTCTGTAATATAGTTTGAAATCTGGTATTGCTATACCGCCTGATTCACACTTTCTGCTTAGAATTGCTTTTGCTATTCTGGGTCTTTTATTTTTCCATATGAATTTCATGATTGCTTTATCTATTTCTACAGGAAATGCCATTGGGATTTTGATTGGCATTGCATTAAATCTATAGAGAACTTTTGGTAATATCGCCATTTTGATGATGTTAGTTCTGCCTATCCATGAACAGGGTATATTTTTCCATCTTCTAAGATCTTCTTCTACTTCTCTCTTTAGGGTTCTGTAGTTTTCATTGTATAAATCTTTCACCTCTTTTGTTAGGTTGATTCCCAAGTATTTTATTTTTTTTTGAGGATATTGTGAATGGAGTGTTTTTCCTCATTTCCATTTCAGAAGTTTTGTCGCTGATATACAGAAATGCCTTTGATTTATGCGTGTTGATTTTATATCCTGCCACTTTGCTGAATTCATTTAGTAGTTCTAGTAGTTTCTTTGTAGACCCTTTTGGGTCTTCTAGGTATAGAATCATGTCATCTGCAAATAGTGATAATTTAAGTTCTTCTTTTCCAATTTTTATGCCTTTAATTTCTTTATGTCTGTCTAATTGCTGTGGCCAGTGTTTCGAGAACTATATTGAATAGAAGTGGAGATAAAGGGCATCCCTGTCTTGTTCCGGATTTTAGAGGGAATGCCTTCAACTTTTGTCCATTCAGAATAATGCTAGCCTGAGGCTTAGCATAGATAGCTTTTACAATGTCAAGGGAAGTTCCTGTTATCCCTAGTTTTTCTAATGTTTTGAACATGAAGGGATGCTGTACTTTGTCAAATACTTTCTCTGCATCTATCGAGATCATCATATGGTTCTTATCTTTAAGTCTATTGATGTGGTGAATAACATTTATTGATTTCCGTATGTTGAACCATCCTTGCATCCCAGGGATGAATCCTACTTGATCATGGTGCACTATTTTTTTGATGTGTTTTTGTATTCGATTCGCCAGAATTTTATTGAGGATTTTTGCATCTAGGTTCATTAGAGATATTGGTCTGTAGTTTTCTTTCTTTGAGGTGTCTTTGTCTGGTTTCGGGATCAGGGTGATGTTGGCCTCATAGAATGAATTTGGAAGAGCTCCCTCTTTTTCTATTTCCTGAAATAACTTGAAAAGTATTGGTATTAATTCTTCTTTAAAGGTTTTGTAAAACTCCGCTGTATACCCATCTGGTCCTGGACTTTTCTTGGTTGGTAGTGTTTTGATGGTTTCTTCAATTTCATCCATTGAAATTGGTCTGTTCAGATTGTGTGTATCCTCCTGACTCAGTCTGGGCAAATCATATGACTTAAGAAATTTATCGATGTCTTCACTATCCTCTATTTTATTGGAATATAGGTTTTCAAAATAATTTCTGATTGTCTTCTGTATTTCTGTAGCATCTGTTGTGATATTGCCTTTTTCATCCCGTATGTTAGTAATTTGAGTTCTCTCTCTTCTTCTCTTCGTTAGCATGGCTAAAGGTCTGTCGATCTTATTTATTTTTTCGAAGAACCAACTTTTAGTTTTGTTAATTTTTTCAATAGTTTCTTTTGTTTCAATTTCATTGATTTCTGCTCTGATTTTAATTATTTCTTGCCTTCTGCTACATTTGCTGTTGTTTTGCTCTTCCTTTTCTAGGGCTTTGAGTTGGAGTGTGAGCTCATTTATTTGTTGGTTTCTTCTTTTTTTGAGGAATGACCACCAGGCGATGAATTTTCCTCTTAAAACTGCTTTCATTGTGTCCCATAGATTCCGATATGTTGTGTCTGTATTTTCGTTTATCTCTAAGAATTTTTTGATTTCCTCCTTTATGTCTTCTGTAACCCATTGATCATTCAGTAATATATTGTTCATTTTCCATGTGATGTAGGATTTTTCCTTCCTTCTTTTATCATTGATTTCCAGTTTCATTCCATTATGATCAGATAAAATGCATGGTATTATCTCCACCCCTTTATATTTACTGAGGGTTGCCCTATGGCATAATATATGGTCTATTTTTGAGAAGGATCCATGTGCTGCTGAGAAAAAAGTATAGCCATTTGATGATGGTTGATATATTCTATATAAGTCAGTTAAGTCTAGGTTATTGATTGTGGTATTGAGATCTATAGTTTCTTTATTCAACTTTTGTTTGGAGGATCTGTCCAATAGTGAGAGTGGTGTGTTGAAGTCTCCCATAATTATTGTGTTGTGGTCTATTTGATTCTTGAATTTGAGAAGAATTTTTTTTATGAATGTCGCAGCACCATTATTTGGTGCGTAAATATTGATAATTGTTATGTCTTGTTGGTGAATGGTTCCTTTTAACAGTATATAATGACCTTCTTTATCCCTTTTGATTAACTTAGTCTTGAAGTCGATTTTATTCGATATGAGGATGGCCACCCCTGCTTGCTTGCGAGGACCGTGTACGTGGTATATTTTTTCCCATCCTTTCACCTTTAGCCTGTGTATGTCTTTTCCAATCAGATGTGTCTCCTGGAGGCAGCATATTGTTGGGTTTGTTTTTTTAATCCATGATACCAGCCTATGTCGCTTTATTGGAGAGTTTAAGCCATTAACATTCAGAGTTACTATTGATATATGGTTTGAATTTCCATCCATGATTGATTGTTTATCCTTTTTTTTTTAAAAAAAAAAATTTAGTTTGTTTCACCATGGTTGTCTTTCCCCTCGCCCTCTGTCTTTACTGAGGCACTTCCCACTGATGGTTTTGGTTATTGTTTTTCATTTCTTCTTCATGTAGTGTTTTGCTCAAAATGCTTTGCAATGCTGGTTTTCTGGCTGCAAATTCTTTTAACTTTTGTTTATCATGAAAGATTTTTATTTCGTTGTCATACCTGAAACTTAATTTTGCTGGATACAGGATTCTTGGTTGGCATCCATTGTCTTTCAGTGTTTGAAATACATTGTTCCATGACCTTCTTGCTTTCAGTGTCTGTGCTGAAAAATCCGTTGTTAACCGTATTGGTTTACCCCTAAATATAATCTGTCTCCTTTCCCTTGTAGCTTTTAATATTTTCTCTTTGTTCTGTATATTGGATATCTTCATAACAATGTGTCTTGGCATTGGTCTACTGTGATTTTGTGTGCTCGGTGTCCTGTATGCATCTTCAATTTGTATATCTGTTTCCTTTTTTATTTCTGGGAAGTTTTCTGTAATTATTTCATCCAGCAGGTTACTCATTCCCTTGGTTTGAATCTCTGTACCTTCTTCTATCCCGATGACTCGTAAGTTTGGTTTCTTCATGTTATCCCATAACTCTTGGATGTTTGTCTCGTGATTTTTTACCAGCCTTTCTGAGTTGGCTAGACTCTTTTCAAGATGGTATATTTTGTCTTCATTATCTGACGTTCTGGTTTCTACTTGCTCCACTCTGTTAGTGATACTCTCAATTGAGTTTTTAATTTGGTTTATCGTTTCCTTCATTTCTAGAATTATTGTTTGATTATTTTTTATAATCTCTATCTCCTGATAGAGATGCTTAACTTCTTCTTTTATCTGTTTATGAAATTCATTCTGAGTGTGTTCTTTCGCTGCTTGAATTTGCTGTCTTGTATCCTCCTTAAGGTTCCATTCCATCTGTCTAAGGTGTTCCTTGAGTTCTTTATATGACCATTTTTCTGATGACTCCACGTCCTCCTGAATATTTAGGCTGTCCTGCATTGTTTGTAGTCCTTTTCTTCCTTGTTTTTTGAAGCTGCTCATGTTACTTCTTGTTCTGTTTGACTGCTGAGTTACTGTTTACTCCTATAAATTAATTTGATGTTTGGGAGGAAAGGTATTTGAAGGGAAGGGGTGAAGTCACTAAAGAGAATGAGAGTAGGCAGGTAGAATTCAAGGAAAGGGGGGATAAGAGAAATGAAAAGACTAAAGAAGAAAAAAATAGGAACTAAAAAAGAAAAAAAATTAAAAAAAAATAATAATAATAATTAAAAAAATAATTAAAAAAAATTTAAATTAAAATTAGCAAAAAAAAATTTTTAAAAAAATATTTTGTAAAAAAAAATTAATTAAACAACAAGAAAGAAAAAAATGAAACTGAAAGAAAAACCGAAATCAAAAAAAAAAAAAAAACCCTAATAAATGCCGTCTTAGAGTTTGATTAACTTCTCTTCCAGTAGGTGGCACTTTGTCCACCAGGCCAAGTTTCTCCTGTCGATACGCGGGAACCAATCACTGTGCAGCAGCTCCTCCCAGACTGGGCGAGTCTCCAATCCTGAGTGTCTAGGGCCTCCTCTTGTGTCTAGACACTTCCCACTTTTTCTCTAGCCAGGTCCCTCTCACCACAATACTGGCTACAAGCCAGGTCTGCTGCTCCCGGGAGCCCTGTTTTCATGAACGACTGGGCACATTCTTCCAGTTTGCCATTCCCTCAGAACCTAAGTTTGTAGAGCTTGGGGCTGAGAATCCTCAGCGGATTTTACTTGCCCTCCTGTATCCACTTCCCCGTAGCTGGTGCAAGAGACCTCAGCAGTCAGCCCTGGTGGGAGCGGTAGATCCGCGCCGCGGGGACCCGCACCACCTCTGATTCCCTCGGGCTGGCTGTAGCACTCGTGGGAGAGCTGGGAGGGGCCCTTGCGGGAGAGCTGGGAGTGGCCCTTAAGGTTTTCCCGATGTGTGGAGAGGGAAGGCTGTGGGATCACATACCTGTAGCTGTCGGTTTCAACGAAGTTATCTCCTCCACAGCAGTCTGATGACGTTGTTCCCCTTTGCTGGGCTACCAATGCAACGGGTGGGTCCTTACTGTCTCTCCCAAGCCCCGTTTCAAACCTGTGGCCACTACTTATGAAGGCTCGGTAGGCATTTACCTTCGTATGATGAGAAGGGCTGACCAGTTGTTTCAGCTGGATGGATTAATGCCGAGTCATAGCTGTTTGTCTGCGGGAAGCAGGTGACCGGGAGTTTGAATTCAGCGGATCAGGGCTCAGTGCGTGTTCTCAGTTCACTTGGATTTTAAATTGTCTCTCATCTTATCAGCTGTTTCATTTAATTCGGCAGCTCATTCGCGCGGTGAAGAGTCTGCTCTATGATGCTCTGTGGGAGGCGGTGGCAGCAGCAGCGGCGGCAGCGGCCTTCGGGACCCCCGGAGAGGGGGTGCGGGTTGGGGGAGGGGAGGCGGCGCCTCGGGCCGCGGGGGCCGGGTACCAGACACGCGGGAGAGCGGGCGGGGTGGGGGAAAGCAATTGAAATCTAGATTTAGAGACTGAGCTTGGGAGGAGAGACAGCTGGGGAGAAGCAAGGCGGAGAGGCGGAGAGGAGAAGGAGATGGGGCCGATAGAGCCGTGCACCTGGGGCTGCAGCCTTACTGTTCACGCTGAAGTCGTGATGGATTCCCTCCACCTTGGCTCATGACTTGATGTTTTCAATCACAGGCCTAGGCTCCGTCCCAGGCATCGGCTCCGCGGGGCTCCGGCGGTGCGGGCCTGGCAGCGGCGAAACCACACTCAGCCGCCCAGGGACCTCGGGGGTGCTCGAGCGGCGGGGGCCGCTCGGCGCAGGCGCCGCGGACTGCTCGGCGCGGGCGCCGCGGACTGTGGTGTCACTTCTAAGAACTACTTTCCTTGGGATCTCAATTCCTCTATTCAGCCAGGAATGTTCTCCCCCAGAGTTTCCAGTGCCTGTACTGCCTGGACACTTTTGTGCTCCTTAAGCAGAGTTAGATGACTTTTCATGGATTTCTGTCCTGTACTGATGCTCACTTCAAGGGCTCAAGTCCATACTGCGAGCCCAGCCCCGGCCCCTCCATCTCTTCAGGCACCCGTAGCGTGGTGACTCCCCGGCAAAGTGGCGGCCATAGCCTGCCGGCCAGTGCGCCCCAGGCCGCCTCCACTCCTACTTCCTGCTCCTCAGTGTGTGTTTTCTGAGGGGCCCAAATTGTACGCCCTAGCTCCATGTCAGCTCAGCATTGCCTAGTGATCCTGAGCAAATAGGCTTTAGATAATTTACAGCTCCCTATGCCCACGCAGTTGAAGAGGTCAGAGACTTGATCTCTCCGCGCCTGCCACCATGTTAGACCTCCTCAATGATATTCATGTTACCCTTACAGTTTCCTGGCATAAGGTAGATCTTGGGCTTATACAAACTGCTGCTTCTGTTTCCAGTCCAGTTTTCTAGAACTGAAACCCTGCTGCCGTCGCCTCCACCTCTGGTCTGCGCTCTTGGGCGCCGCGTTTGTCCGCGACCTTAGCAGCGCCGCTGCGGAGGGCCCAAGCGGCTGGCGCCGCGGAGCGCCCAAGCAGCTGCCGCCGCGCCTCTCCAGCCCTGTCCTCCGGAGCACGGGTCCCCTCGCAGGGGGATGCCGAACGACCCCAGAGCAGGCTATGCCCCAAGGTGCAGCATGGAACAGGCGACCGAGGCACTTGAGGCCGTGGTCCAGCCTTCGGAGGACAGGGCTCGGCACACAGCCCAGTTCCCGTCTCTAGATGCGGCAGCTGGACCGTGTAGACAGGGCCATCAAGACAGCATGCAGAAAGCAAATGGCGGCTGAGTGGATTTTCGGCCCCGAAACTACAGCCCCACCAACAATTCCAATCCACTAACTCTCCCTGTATAGACAATGTTCAAAAAAAAAAAAAAAAAAGGACGGGGTGTACTGAGCTTTCTTTGCCTCAGGTACTTACAATCCACTGCTGATTACCCATTCAGCTTCTCTGCCGGGAGCGAAGTGAAAGAGGAAGCAGATGGGCGCAAAGCGCCCGCGGCTCTGGGCAGGAAAGCGTCCGGGAGCCAAGCGTCTCTTTTTTAATCTCTTTGTTTTTTCTGCTGCTTGGCCGGGTGGTCCACTACAGATTAATGGTGAAAGGAGCTCTAACAAGCTGGGCGAAGTCTCGATTAAAGCCGCTGTTCTGAGCACCAGGCTCAGCACTTCAGCAACCCCCTTACGCAGCGGCCATCTTCTGTCTATATTTCCTTTTTAAAGACTCTCTCTCTCTCTCTTTTTTCTCCTGCTGTAAGAATATCAACTTGTACTATTCACTGTTTCTCATTCACATGGAACATCTTTTCTATCTTTTCAGTTTCAGTCTCTGTCTTTACTACTTTTATTTGGTAGGCAACACATCATTTGGTCTTGATTTTTGTATTCATAGTATCTTTTTATTGGGGGATTTTGTACATTTACGTCAAAGGTTGTTATAAATATGTAAGTCTTTCTGTCATTGTATTAAATTTCTTCAGTAGTTTTGAGTATAATTTGTTGAACTCGTCCTCTGTCATCCTTGTGGTTTGGTGGTTTATTGTATCAATAAGTAATAACTATTTCCTATCTTTGTTTTGTGTCTACCAGTGGGCTTTATACCTCCACACATTTTTATAAGGGCAGTTATCTTTCTTTTGCTTCTGTGTATTGGATTACCTTAAGTATCCCCCCTGCCTCCCCCAACCCCAGTACCAGAGCAATCTCTGGCACAACCCAAGGTTGATTTACCACTGAGTATATCCTCAATCCTTTTCCACTTTGAGGCAGGATCTTGTTAAGTTGCCAAGGCTGAACTGAACTTGTGATCCTCCTCCCTCAGCCTCCCCAGTTGCTGAGAGAACAGGCATCCTCCACCACGCGTGGAGACCCTTACGTATGTTTTGTAAAGATGAACTGATAATGATGATTTCCCTAAGTTTTTTTTTTTTTACATTTCTTGAAAAGATTTTATTTCTTATTTATTTTGGAAGGATATTCTTACTGAATATAATATTCTAGGCTAATTTTTTTTTTCTTGTCAGAATTTGGAATATGTCATTCCCCCACCCAACTTTTATTTTCCTCCTAAGAAATCTGCTGATACTTTAATGAAGTTTTCCTTAAATATGACATAGCATGTTTTTCCCCCCCAGTTTTTATAATTTTCTCATTGGTCTTACTCTTTTTGATTTTGGGGTAAGGATCTTTTCTCGTCATGCTTCTTTAGAGAGTCCTGTGGACCTTCTGTACCTCTATGTCCATATATTTCCCAGGATTAGGTAAGTTTCCAGCTATTTCTTTGTCAACTAGGTTTTCTATGTCTTTCACTTTTTCTTCTGCCTTAGCTATCCCACAAATAAATACATATTGATTATAATGGTGTCCCCAAGGTCTCAAAGGCTCTATTATATTTTGGTCTATTGGGATACTTCAAAAGATGTGTCTTCAAGTTCAGACACTCTTTCTACTTAATCTAATCTGTTCTTCGGTCTTTCAACTGTACTTTTTGACTTATTGAGCTTTTAATTTCCAAGATTTCTGCTTGGTTCTTTTCAAGATCTTTGTGATCTTGATGGTGCAAGATCCTTCTCCAAAGTGAAGCTGTTGGGCATACTTCAGGTTGCTCCCCTAGTGTAGGTTGCAGCCTGTGATTTCTGTGAAACTTTCTAGTAGCTAGGATTGCCAGTGTCTGCTGATGGAATTTGCTGGCAGTCTTCTGTTCAGTGTTACTCCTAAAAATAGAGAGTCCTCCCCTTCTCTGGTTGGGGAGCCACGGAAGATATTGCTGGGATACTTTTTCTATGTTGTTATTTCAGGTTTTTGATCCTCCCCAAGGTTTCAGTCTCTGTCTTGTTGACTTCCAACATTTTCCTGTGATCATTACCTCTAAATACAATGATACACCTTTGCTTTGGTTGAATTCCTAAAACATAATCGTATCTCTTCTCTGATACACACACATACACACAGATATTAATATCAAAATGGCTGATTATGAACAGTTAACTATGTAGGATAGCTTTGGGTATAGTATTTTGATTGGTAGGTTTTTCTTTTTCTTTTTTGTTTTAGAACTCTGATTAGATCCTGCTATTTTCTCCTAACCTCTAAGATTTCTCCTAAGAAATGTACTGAAATTCCAAGGGGGATTCTGTTTTATGTCACTTGACATTTATTCTTGGGGCTTTAAAATTTCTTTGTCTTTTACTTTTTATATTTTGATTATAATGTATTTTGGAAAGGACTTGTTGGGGTTGTTGAGGAAATTTTAAGCTTCATGGATCTGGAAGTCCATATCTCCCAAGACTTGAAAAGTTTTCAGCTATTCCAATAAACAAGGTTTATTTTCCTGAAATTCTCGTAGTGCATATATTTGTTTGGTTAATGGCATCCCATATATCCATAGGCTGTCTTCAATCTTTTTAAATCTTTTTTCCTCCCTCTGAATAATTTTAAAAGGTCTGTCTTCAAGCTTACAGATTCTTTCTAGTACTGATCAAGTTTGCCACTGAATCTATTCATATTTTTATTTCATTGAATTCTCCAGTTCCAATTTTTTCTTGACTTTTTATATGATATCTATTTGTTGGATTTAGCATTTAGATCAATAATTATTTTTCTGTTTAAATTGAATCGTCTATTTTATTCTCTTGTAAATTTTATGATGTAAAAGGGGAAGACTTTGATCTGCAGTTGTACCTGAGGATGCCAATTGGGCACAGTGCAGTGGTTCTGGTTCCAAGTGGGGCATAGTGGCATGGTCTCTTGGGTTAGTGTGAATTTCTGCAGAAACTTAGACTATCTTAGTAGTTTAGGATATACTCCACTGCAGAGCATAGGTGCTTAAAGAAGCTGTGGAGTTACATTTCTGGGCTCAGTTGCTTCTGAAACCACTGCAGTACCTGAACTTGTGGCACAGGTTCGCTTTTCATGGAACAAGTTGGTGGGATTCTCTTGGCTGGGATTTGTTACTGATACATGCCCCAGAGTCTAGGATGTAGCTGTGGCTCCGAATCCTTGAGGACAGGATGCAGAACTGACATGAAGAGGGAAGAATGGGGTGTTCCAAGTGCTCAGGTCCTATGGAGCAGGGCACAGCTGCAATTTTGTATTCAGAAAGAACAGGGTTTAGCAGCAGTGCCAATTTTGAGTATTATCCAGTGGCAACTCTGATCCCTCGGATGGTGGGTTATGGCAGTAGCTCAAACTTTAAAGCTAGATGAAGCAATAGCAAGGACCCAGAAATGGCAAGGTACCACTGTGGGTTTGGCCCTGGGGAAAAGAGCAGCCCAGTAATGACTCCATATCCCAGAGAGGTTGGGCACATTATTATATCAAGCTGTGGTGAGCTAGTCTAATTCCAGGTAGCCTGGGCATTCTGGCTCTTTGGTCTGGAGGATGGGGTGTTATTATTTCAGCCAAGTTTCTAATTCCTTGGGATGTAAAATTCTGCTTCTGCCTGGCCTCAGAAAGTATGGCTACAGGTGCAACTGCTGTGGTATGCTGAAGCTTCACAGTCCAGGGGAGCAGGTAGCTGCTTTAGCTCTGACATGGGGGTAGGGTGTGACTGCTTGGTGTGCTGGAGGCATGAGTTGTCTGGGTGATTGGGGTGACAATTCAGCTTGACTAATAGAAGGATGCAATTGGAATGGGGAGAAAGCAGCACTATGGTAGCTTGACCCCAAGGAATAGGGCATTGCAGCAGCTAAGCTCAAGGATGGTGTATCGCTGGGTAGGAGTATTTGCAGTGTTGGCAAAACCTCATAGGTAGAGGATGTGATGACTATCTGTCCCCAGAGCAGAAGGCACTTGCATAGAGGATCTAGTTCCGAGATGATGCAGTGCAGTCACAGCATAGGCCAGGTTGGCAGGGTATAGTCTCAACTCCTTCTCTGGGTGTAACTCAGTATTTGGACTTGGGAGCACCCTCAACTGGGCTAAGGGTCTGGAATTTTCAGTAATGAAGACTGTAGGTAACCCTGGTGATGAGGGTTGCTGGGGTTTTCCTGCTTACCCCTTCCCTGTAGGATGAGTTGCTCCTGGTTTTTGATCTGATTTTGAAAGAATAATGGGTCAATAGAGGCAAGGGATTTTCTTTCTTTCCCTGTGTATTGTGCTCTAAAGGATTTCTGATGTTTCTTTGTTCTAGAGTGTTCTGTGAGTTGTTGTCATGGATATATGGTATGTTCAGTGTGTGTATAAGTGTAGGAATAGCACAGAAATTTCTAGTTAGCTGTCTTGGCTGGTATCACACTCAACTCTTGTTTAACTTCAGAGGTATATTAAAAACAAACTTGTAGAGGTAAAAATAATATAGGCATAATAACAATATACCTGGCACAGTTTGCCATTTCATTACTATTTTGTAATATACAGACAATGTTCGCGTTAGGGGCAATTCATATTCACATGGCAGTTATGTGAGTCTCTAGTATGTATTACTAGTAAGTAAGCAAATTCAGTTAGTTAATCAGAAATATTAGTTACTGAAATTGTGATGAAACAGCACATTAAATTCAAATTAGATATTTTACTAACGAAGTTTCAAAATAGTTTTATCAAGCATATGGTATTAACTATAATGTGATTAATGTAGATTTTCTTTTCCACGCTGTTCCTCCCTCCATCCTTTCTTCTTTTCTTCATTCCTAATCCCACAATAAAATCCTTAAAAATTTGGTGAAAGAGAAAATAAACAGACGAGATCCTGGTGATCTCTTGTTTTTAAAACACTAGGATTTTTTTTTCTTTGTTAATAATTTCATGCAATTTTTTTTAACCTGACAGTGCTAAAAGCTTTATAGCATAAATGGTATTTTGGTCCCTTTCATGCCGCAGTCTGGCTGGGCACAAAATAACCGAGCCACCACACACCTTGAAGATTCAAACAGCAACTCTTTATTCTCAAACTGTCACCGGCACTCTACACGCACGTTCTGGGGAAAATCCACACACTCCACTGGGCTCTGCATACCAAAATACTCTCTGAATCCTGCGAGAACTGAACAGGAACTCAAGGAGCGGGCGCCTGAGGCAGCAGGATACGCCCTATTCCCAGCAGGATCCACCTTAAACCTGGAACCGCCCTATTCCCAGCAGGATCCACACCCTAAACCTGGAACCGCCCTAAACCCGGATCTGCCCTGGTCCTTGAGCAGGGTCACCTTTCTCAAACATTCATGCAATGTCACTGCAAATGACCTGGGTCCAAGGCAAGCCCATTTCCACAATGGAGAGTCCTCCCTCTAAGCAATATTGGGTAGGCTGACAAAGAAATTGCCATGCGTCATTCCTACTTGGCTATGACTCTCAGCACTTTCATATTCCAAAGACTCCTCCCCTTTTTTCCCTTTCTTGGAAGAAATTAAAAAAAAAATCTTCTGACTTTGCCTCCATATTTCTAAAATGCATTTATGATAATGAATGTTTTGAACTGTTTTCAATTGATTTTCTATGATAGATGAGGATTTTGGCTCACTTGTCTTCTCTCTTGCTCATCCTTCTAATTTTATCTCAATTAAAAATTAAGTTCGTAATTAGTTGGTATATTAATATGATTTTATTTATGGCTGATTAATTTTGGTTTTAATTTATTGTTCAAGGTTTTATTTATCCTAGAATTAATAAGTTCCTCATTTTGAAAAATTTGCTTGGTTTTGTGTTTTAGAACATTTGATAAAATGACATGTTTCCATATCAGCCAAGAACTCTGGAAAATGACCTTTTGGATGCAATTTTCCAGAGTCAGACTTGTCTCATAAGGCTTTATTCACCTTATACTTCCTCTTGTAAACAACTTTATTGCTGCAGTTGGTTTCCTGGTACATTTTGCACTGGCCACTCTTAAGTCATTACATAGCTTTTGCTCTGCAAAATCCTCTGACCCCTGTTCAGTTTCAGAGCCTCTTCCTTTCTGAACTCTGTTCTCTTGCTTCCTCAATTCATTTAGGGAGATCATATTTTCCAGTGAGTTCTGAGCATGGGTGTAAAAGGAAATACATTTTATGACACTTTACATGCTTCTATTAATCAATAGAAGGTACAGAATTCTAAGTTAAAAGTTGTCTAACCAGAGTTTTGGAGAGTTCTGTCCTTTATATTCCAGTTTCTAGTGTTGCTGTTGAATATTATTGTTTTTCATGAAGGTCTACTAGCATTTTCTGAAAGCTTTTGAGATAGTAGCATTTTATCTTTATAGCATTCTTAAAGATTCAATTTATTATGGGTGGCTTTTCATTTTGGCAAACATTAGATAAGCTCTTTGATATGGAAGCTCACATTATATAGTTCCAAGATATTTGTACAAGTGCATGTATTTTGCATATGTGTACGTTAGTTTTTTTTTCTGTTATTTCTACCTTTGCAAAATTCCTGTTAGATGTAGGGCCTCCTGATTTTATTTTACCTTCTATTGTTGTTTCTTTGCATTTTAACTTTACTTTTTGAGAGACTTCATCTTCAATTTATTTGGATTTTTCATTTTTCGTATGTTTTAATTTTCAAGAGCTCATTCTCGTTTACTTATATATATATAAAAAAAACTCTGTATGGTTCTTACGTCCCGAATATGGTATCTTATTTCTGAGAAATATATTTCTTTTATTGAAGCATAATTTTCATATATTACAATTGAATTTTTTTTGTTACACATAAAATTCTGTGGCTTTTGGCAAATAGTTGTATAACTATCACCACCATCAAGGTATGGAATAACACTATTACACCACAAAATTTTCTTGTGCCCTTTGAAAACTACCTCCATGCCCTATCCTCAGCTCCTGGCAACCCTAATCTGATGTCCCTATATTTTTTACTTTATCCAAAGGCCATATAAATAAAACCACACATTATGGAGACTTTTGAGTTTGGCTGTTTCACCATAATGTAGCTCACATTAGATCCATTCATGTAGTTGTGCATATTGCTACTTCATTTTTAGTGCTCTGTGGTATTCCACTGTACATGTGTACCACTATTGTACACACAACTTATTTTACCTGTTTTCCTTAGTTTTGTTTTGTTTATTTTCATGGAGGAGAGTTTCTTCCTAGGTTTATTGATCTTTTGTTTTCCATGAAGTCTTAACCTTGGCTGTCTAAAAAGCCCTGTGGGTGTGATTGGATGTACTATAGTCTAGGGTGATGGGGTAGCCAGCTGTTTTCCTTAAGAGCACCGAAATCATTTTCTGTAGATCTTTTCTCCAAAGGGAGTAAGTTTCTTCAGAAAAGAATCCTTTAGCACCCAAATTTCTCATTAGGCTCTTAATTTTCTTCTGTCAAATATTTAAAAAAAAGAGAATTAGAATTTTGGTCAGGATTAATACAAAGTTTAGAGAATTGGAAAGATCTCAAGTAGCCAAAGCAATGTAAATGTAAAAAGTCCTTTGTGTTAAAAATCCTCCAGTAAATATTCTGAATTAGAGCTTTCAGAGATTTGAAAAGACAAAATACCTTCTAATAGAATAAAATCCTCACACAAGCAGGAAAATAAAATAAGCTCATGGAGTAAGCAATGGTGAAACTGGGAACATGTTTCTCATGTCAGATCCTACATGCAAATGTAAAAGAATCTTACTATTTGTTCATGGCTTTTCTCTAAATATAAGAGAAGGTAAAAAACAGGAAACTTAGGTAAAAATGCTGACTAAATTTAAAGGGTGTTATATTAGTCTGCATGTGATTGTCTGATTCTTATATGACAGGAAGTTAATATTCTCTGGTGATGGTGTGTTTCTTTTGCATTTTTTGCATTACTCAACACGGTCCTAAGTTTGTTGATTATGGGGTGTTTTTCTTTGTTTTGTATAGCTGCCTGGGTTCTGGCTCAGTATGGCATTAATTACTGCCAAAATTTTTACTACTTTTTGTGTATTCTTACTAAATGGAATGTAAAAATGTTGGTGTCATCACTTTTATTATTCAAGTAAGATCAGATCTGTAAATTGAGAATTATAATTACAGTACATTATGTTCTATCCCTTTAGTACTGAAGTCAGCTATTTTCTTGGTCTATTATATAAGGTAAGTAGGCAGTAAAATTTCCATCTGTTTTGTCATTAGATTAGTTGTTTCTTTGTGAACTGCTACTCAGAACTGGGGAATATAAGAACTTATGCAAGGAGACAATCGCCTTATTGAGCCTACAAATATTTCTAGTACTTTGGATTAGTAGTGGACTTGATGGAATTTCAAAGACAGCCAAGTTTTTTTGAGAGAATTGGACATTCTAATTCACTTGCTTATAGATTCAATGGAATAGCAAATAAGATACATAAAAGAATTCTAATTAATTACTATTGTGTACGTTTCCAAAATTTCTAATGATCTTATGTTTCAGAAATTAAAGGTCAAGTATTTGAATTGAAAACTTTATTTTGAAGATGGGAACTGGGATATGTAAGTGAATTTTTTTTAACATGGTATCAGAGTTGGAAAGTATTATCCAAAATTTTCATTTATAAAGTAAAATGGAAGACAAGAAGATTCAGTATGCTGCTTATTTCAGTTACTACGACCTTAAACATAATTACCCAACTTAAAATGACTTTCAGCTTTTTTTAAGCCTCCAATTAAAACATCCCCTATATGCCTCTTCAGTCTGAAATTGTGTCAAAGTTTAACATCAGTTGAGTTCAACTCCGGGCATGCAATGAATGCTTGGTGAAAGAACAAATATAAAATCAAACAGGAAGCAGAACCATATAACTTTGGGATGACAAACTGGAACAGTTGACTTAGAAACTATGATTCTTCTTCCTCATCTTCTGGTGGGTGAGCAATGATAGCAACAAGGGAGGAAGACAGTATTACTTCCAGCTTGTAAGAAACAAGGGAAAGAAGGAGAAAACTCC
Source organism: Spermophilus citellus (assembly GCF_964194105.1). Classification (NCBI taxonomy): domain Eukaryota; kingdom Metazoa; phylum Chordata; class Mammalia; order Rodentia; family Sciuridae; genus Spermophilus; species Spermophilus citellus. The sequence goes on along the minus strand of NC_138182.1, from coordinate 175,822,953 downwards.
TTCTCTATGGGGATTTCTTTCTGTCATACTCTGTCCCGTTCCATGTCTCTCTCATACATACAGTGATAAATTCTCTACCCCCAAACCATATCTCCTAATTAATATAAAGGAACTAGGTCTACCTTTCTCAGTGTCTTTTGGGATGCTCTCAAGTTTCATGTTAATTTATTTCATAATGTTGATCAATATAAGAGGAAGTGCACATAATCATTTCTCCCTAAACTTCCCATACTCCCTTGCTTAATAGTTTCCAATATATTGATGGAGCCCCTACACAAAACTAGTGGAAGTTTTAGTAAATAAGTAATTTTTAAAATATATCTCTGGACTGATGAATCAAAATTCCTGTGGGTAGTTGCTAGCTTTCTGTGTATTAAGCAAGTTTTCAAGATGATTTGTACTATTCCCTGAAGTCTGGGATTAGTATTGCTGGGTGCCTCTGCTCTCAAGTGCTTACTGACTTCCATCATCTACAAAACATGATCTGACCTATGGCTTAGATTTCCAATAAATTCATGATCTAATTCATATATATTAGTAAATAGGGAAAAGTAGTTTACCTAATTGAAGCAGGGGGGAGTGTAGTATCATGGGGTGACAAATTGTTGAGTACATCATGAATCTTTGATAGTTACTTGTTTCTCTATTCCTTCATATATAGATACTACTTACTTTACTACATTTCACAATGTACTTTCATATTTAGTTTCAACTGTCCTACTTGCTTGCCTTGCTCTCCAGAGGAGTTCAATATTTCTACGTAATAAATACCACAAACATATAGGAGAGCCAAGAGGCCTTTCTAAATCAGAATTACATGGGTCATTGGTAACCTTAATGTGGACCAGATTAGTACTCTGATCTAAATCAGGGTCTCAAAAAGGGGGTGGGGCAGCCTGAAATTTTAATGTTACATGCAAATTTGGGCAAATTTTGGGAGATTTATGGCTTTTATTGGAGTGTCTGGAAGATTTTAGAACTAATTGTTTAGATACTATAAACTTAAAAGTCTACAACAGCCAGACAAGTACAAAAATCTCTGAAATAGTATGCAGGGTAAAAGATGGGGATTCTGATGAACTACACAGTACACATCTTGGGCAAAGGGAGTGACCATCTCTGCCTCAAGACCTCTGCTCTCTGTAAGAGTTACCGCCTGATGGCCAGATACTTGGGTATTTCAACAGAAGTCAAATGTGTTTATTTCTTGTAAAACACCTTGTTTCTAGAGAGATCCTTTGGAAATTCCAGTTGTTGCTCCCTTGTAGGTAATGTGCTGGCCGGCCTGCCTGCCTGCCTGCCTTCCTTCCTTCCTTCGCGGTCAAGATTACTTTTTCCTTTTTTTGAAATTTGATTATGATGTGTCATGGCATGTATATGTATTTGTCCTGTTTGAAATTGTTCATCTTTAATTTCCCCCTAGATAATTTTTTTTTTGGCAAATTTGGGAATTTTTCAAGTATTGCTTCAAATTAGGTTGTGTATTGCTCACTGGGTGTGGGGGAGGTGCATCCCGAGAAACACATTATTAGGCAGTTTTGCTCTTGAGCTTACACCATAGTGTGCACTTACACAAACTAAGTGTTGGTTAATCAGTGCAGGTTGCCTAGGGTGCTGTCAAGAGATGTCATAAACTTGAGATAAAGGGCTGCTGCCAGTGGAACACAACAGTTTTTTAAAAGAAACTTTAATCTTATCGGTATTTTAGAATATAATTCTACCTATAAAAGTGTACCTCTGTAAATACATGAACAGGGGTATAATTGTTATCATTATGAAGTATTAGGTATTCTGCTTGTTTCTGCTGTGTATTTCTATTACTGGCTGCATAGTAGGTTTGGGATTGGCTTATTTCAGTTAGCATGATGGTCTCCAGTTCCATCCATTTACTGGCAAATGCCATAATTTCATTCTTCTTTATGGCTAAATAATATTCCATTGCATACATACACCACATTTTCTTTACCCATTCATCTGTTGAAGGGCACCTTGGTTCCATACAGTAGCTATTGTGAACTGAGATCCAGTAAACATTGATGTGGCTGCATCACTGTAGTATGCTGATTTTAGTCATTTGGATATAGACCAAGGAGTGGGATAGCTGGGTCAAATAGCGGTTCCATTCCCAGTTTTCTGAGGAATTTCAATACTGCTTTCCAGAGTGGTTGTACCATCAAATTGGATAATTTTTATTGATCTAGATGTATGATTACTGATTTTGCCCCTCTTTCCATCCCCATTGTGCTACTGAGTCCTTTCTAGGAGTTTTTAAAATTCAATTACTATTTTTTTTTAGTTTTAATTTTTGATTCTTTATATATTATTCTTGGTTGGGATTTTCTATTTTATTCTATCTCAAGGATTTTTGTAATTATTCAAGTCTCTATCAGACCATTCTAATGTTTGGATCATCTTGATGTTAACATCTTTTGTTTTTTCACATTTGAATTGAGAATTGGTTGGTTGGTGGTATGGCAAACAATTTTGGATTGCATTGTGGACTATTTTTAAAGTACTATGAGACTCTGGTTGCTATTTGTCTTCTATTTTAGCAGGCAAGGATTTGTTTAGACTCAGAAAGCATGACCTAGCCCAATTTTATAGGAAGTGGTTCCAATGTCAACTTAGTTTTCAAATCTTTGCAATGTTGATGTGGTCTGTCCTGCTTGTATTCTACCCTGAGACCAGTCTGGAACCTGAGCTGTATTCTACACCATTGTTCGGTTTTCAAATTTTGCTGGTGTCTAGTAATTTTCTTATACAACTGCTTAAGGGTATGCTGTGTCTATGCAGATGTAAAGAGACCCCTTATTATCTTAGCTCCCCAAACTATCTGGGAGGAGTGGGTGTGCCGCCTCATTACTGATGTGCTGGGGCGGGACTATGCACAAGGGCCCCTCCACAATCTTCATAGAAGCTGGTGGAAGAGGAGGAGGAGGATGCTGCCTCTGACAACATTATATAGGGCAGGGTGCTCTTTTGAATCATGGGAAAGTGGAGAGAGAGACTTAGCCTCTGCCAAAGTTATTGTGGCTTGGGGGGCTGGTTGACAGGATCCTACCAGAGTATCCACAGCACCGAGAAGAGAGGAATGTGGAGGGACACTGAAGTCTCTGCTTGGTGAGGGCAGCGCTGGCTTTGTCCCAGTCTCTAAAATGTTTGGGAGAGATGGGGGTGCAGTGCTTGTTGTGATATTTTCTTGGAGGGGGATAAATACAGTTGAAGAGTTGTGTCTTGTGAGGCTTCTTTTTGGTTCAGTTCTTTGGCATGCATGTGTGTGTGTGTGTGCGTGTGTGTGTGTGTGTGTGTGTGTGTATACATCGCTTCACTTCTGAGTTTCAGGTAGCTTTAATGCCAAGGTCAAGGTAGATAGGAGACAAAACCAAACCAGGGAACTCACTACCACATTGCTTTTAGTCTAGACTGCTCTAGCTAGTTAGCTTTTGTTTGTAGTTTCTGATAAATATCTATATATTTAGTTCTATGCATTTTTTCTAGGGCATTTAATAATAATTAGTGTAATTAGGGTGCAATGTACTTCATCTTGTCTAGAAGCCTTGTTTCTTTTTAGTGTAAATGTTACATCAATCTCTCAAAAAGAGTGAGTGGGATGTTAGGTCCTAATCTAACCATCTTCATGTCCATGATGCATTTTTAATTAATTGTCATAAGTTAAAATGACCCATAACTTCAGATATTTAATAAGTGGGATGTAAATATGTTGTTACATGTTGTATTAATTTAGGTTTTCAATTTAAATATCTCACTCTACTTTTATGCTTCTCAGGCTCACTTATGTAGTACTTAGGACAAAACAATGTAGAACGTAGCAACTTGTCTTTTTTTGAAACTAGCATTTCAAAATATATTTTTTTCGGAATTACCTCTCCCCTTTGGGGATTTTTCTCTCAAAGGACATCATCCTCCATTATTCAAAGGGTGGGCAAAGGACCCAAGGAAGGCCAATTGTAGTTCTCTTCCAGAAATTGAACCATGAATGGAGTCAAAAGAATGACTCGGATTTGGAATTCATCCATGTTGGCAGGCATAGGGTCCTAACTTTGGTTTTTACTTAGATTGTTCCCAAAAGAGTAGTGCTTGGTACAAGTATTTGTGGGCAGGAAGTGTGTTTTCTAAGTGGTTAAAGCAAGAGGAGTATAGAACTGGAAAGGGTAAAATAGGGAAACCCATTCATAATGACACTATCAAGCTGATCCCTGCTTGGAACAATTGGGATTTAATCTTTTTTTTTTTTTTTTTTTTGGTACCGGGGATTGAACTAAGGGACACTAGACCAGTAAGCCACACCCCCACATCCCCAGCCCTGTTTTGTATTTTATTTAGAGACAGGGTCTCACTGAATTGCTTAGTGCCTCAGCCACTGGGATTATAGGCATGCACCACTGTGCCCAGCGGGATTTAATCTTTCTGGGGACCATATGAGGAATCATGTCAAAAGCAGCTTATAATTATCCATTTGGAGCATGAAAGAAGATAATCTTTTCAGCAGTTCATATTCCATTGGTTGCCACATGAGCTGTTACCCATTTCCCACCTTAAGATAGTTGTGCATGTGCCAGAATGGCTGAGCTGGTGCCCAGAGATGGCCTACAGGTCAGGGAAGCTCCAGTGCAAATGGGGCTTCCACGTCATGCCTGTGGCTTTACTTTCTAAAGCAAGAGCTAGAATAAAAAGATGAGGCAAGGTTAAGCATTCTCCCATATACACTTCAATCAGATTTAAAAAAAAAAAAACAAACCATTGATGCTTTGGTGTCCTCATTCACCTTAATCCAGTGAGCAATCCCCAAATCAACTTAAAATACATTCAATTTTGCTTATGTTAGCCACATCGAGTTTCCATAGATTGGATCCAAAGAACCTTAACTGACACATCCATAAATCTGTTTTCTTTAACTGGGGAATAGTTTCATCTGTAATAAAGTCTGTCTTCTCAGTTAAATCTTGGCATATCTATCAAAATACTTAAGTTGTGCTTCATGGACCATGTGGGTATTGTTACAGTAGAATCTCTGGTCCCAGATATTGAAGAATCCCTGTTAGCTTGTGATCCTTCATAGTCAGACCTAACTTATTTACATAGTATTTAATGACACTCAGGGCTTCCAGTTTGAATAGATGTAAACAGGCAGCAAATGGAAAATACAAGTTAAAGAGATACAGGTGGATGTTATCACATAAATAGTATTTGGTTTTCTGGAATTACAATTATGACACTCGTGAATGATCTCCGATCCCACTGTATTATAATGTGACAGATGTATATTGCGGTGATTTCTCTGGTGGTACTTGCTGTTGCTTCCTTGTCATCTTTAATAATAACGCAACTGGACAGATTAAATTAAAATGATTTATTCTCTGTGAATGCTGTAGTCAAAGCATGCTGTCATAGTAACAGGTTAAAGCTTTTCTGTTAGGTTATCATGCACAATAGGATGGTGCAGCTAGCAGCCCCCTTATGTCCCATTGTGTCAATGGCACAGTGTATGAATTTGTCTCTGGGAATTGAAGGAGGAGTCTTTTATGATTTCTTGCATCACACAAATTTGATAATGCTATTTATGTTATAGCACAGTATACATAAAAAAGTGTCTATAAGTGTGCTTGAAATTTCACAAAGCAAATGTACTAGCACAACCAACACCCAGATCAAGACAGACATGGGACATCATTAGTGCTACAGAGGTGGCCTTGTAACTGCCAAGTCAGTTCCACAGCTTGGGTAGCCACGGGACTGAATTTTATCACCACAAATTAACTCTTCCTGGTTCATTAATTTTTTTTTTGTCTTAATTTTTTGTTGATTATTTGTAGTGCTGGGGATGAAACTAAGGGCCTAACTCATGCTGGGGTTCTACCACTGAGCTACATACATCCCCAGCACCAGTAAAATCTTAAATGGTGTAGTTCAGTGAGTTCTATTGAAATAGGAAATCTAGAGTGGTGGGAATGTTTTCTTTTGCTTTTATCTACTCAATTCCACTGTGAGAACAACCACTTTTCTGACATTTTGCACTACAGGTTAGTTTTGCTTGTTTTTGCAATTCACATAAATGGAATCAAACAGTATTTTCCTTGGTATCTTGGCTTCTCTGTGTTCAGCATAAGGTTTTTGAGATTTATCCATAATATGTATACTTGGGTTTACTATTGATGAGTATTATTGCACAATATAAACAGACAGCAGTTTGTATATCCAGTCATCTGCTGAGTGACAGTAACACAATTTCCAGTTTTTATTTACAAGTGAGTATGCTTCTGGGAACATTCTTAAGTCTTTTGGTAGAAGTAGGTTTTTCAGAACTTCTGGCTCATAGATATATGTATTCATTGTATAAGAAATTTCCAAACTGGTTATATCCTGTCACATTCCCACCAATAAATGCATGAAAGTTTGCATTACTTTAAATCCTCATCAGCATTTTTGATTGTCAGTTTTTAAATTTTTGACATTTCTGTTAGTGTGTTTTGGTTTTGATTTATAATTCCCTAATCACTGGTCATTTGATTAACTTCAATTTATCAGTATTTTCTTTTAAGGTGTATGCTATCCATGTCCTAAGAAATCTTTGCCTATTGTAGCATCATAAAGATATTTTCTCATGTATTATTTTAGATTTGTGCTTTGGCTTTATGGTTAGGTCTTTTTAAAAATTATTTTTTAGTTGTAGATTAACATAATATCTTTATTTATTTTTAGGTGGCGCTGAGGATCGAACTCAGTGCCTCGCATGTGCAGGGCAAGCACTCTGCTCCTGAGCCACAACCCCAACCCCTATGGTTAGGTCTTTACATGTATTGAATAAATTGTTGTATAGAGTTTGAAGAATAATATATAAGAATCTCCTGAAACTACATGTTATGGAAAGGTGGAGTTGGTATCTTCCTACTGGCCTCCAAATACATTTCAAAAAAGAAGAGGTATTTGTGGATGTGTGTTTTTTTCCCCCACTAATACAGTTGAGGAAATTTTTTTCCAAGTGAAAGTTGTATAAGCATTTTTGTTAATGCATCATTCATACAATCTATTTTATTTTAAATAACTTATCCATACCATACTTTCTTGTAGAGTGGGTAGTACAATAAAAATGTACTGCTTTTGTTCTAAAGAGAAAGGGAAAAACATTTGTTCCATCATCATATATTAAAGACTCTCATTGTTGACCTTTTTGTTCATTGTTAAACCAATACCAAAATTTACTAATTATAATATATAATTATATATATTATATAACAAATATATAATATATATTTATATAAATCTATATAGTTAATAAATAATAATAATAAATAATTATTATTATAATCCTGAAAACAATTGTACAATTTTTCATTTTGGGGATTATTTTGGCTATTTAGATATTTTTCAATACATATTTTAGATCAGTGTACCAAATTTCACAGAGTCAACTGAGATTACATTGGAGAGAATGGAAAATCTCTTCATTTTCATGAACATGGTGTATTTTTGGTATACATTCAGGCATTTTTGAATATCAGAAATATTTTTTAATTTGCAATGTTGAGGACTTGTTGATTATTGAAGATTCTATTTTCATTCATTTTTTGTAAGCATAGAAATATACTACAATATTTTGACCTTGAACACCATGACCTTTATAAACTTAATGTGCACTTCCACTAAGGTTTTCATAGGTTTCATGACATTTTTGCATCCTTAATTATATTGTACATGAATAAATGATAGTTTTATCTTTTTAGCCTTTTTATCTTTCATCTAGGTTTCTTTGTTGGCTAGAACCTATAGTATGATACAACACAGACTTTTTAAAGGTCAATATTCTGGCCTTTGTTCATGAAGTTGAGGGAGAAAGTTCAATATTTCACCACTGAATGATTTGGTTCAGATTATTTTTTTAAAAAAAATTATGTCTTTATTATATTGTGGTAGGTACCTGCTATTCCTAGTTTGATCTAACTTTATTATAAACAAATGGTGACTTCTGCCTAATCATTTCTCTGTATAAAATGAGATGATCCTATTTTCTCTATTCAGTTAATGTAGAACAATAAATAGGTTTATAAATGATAAATCAATTTTGTATCGATGGGATAAATCTCATATTGTTATTTTATATATTTTAAGATATAATTTGCTAATTTTGAGGATTGTTGCATCCATGTTCATGAGAATGTTGGTTTGTATTTATTTCATTATGTCTTTGAGGTTTTGATGTCAATCATGTCAGCCTCATTAAAAAAATCAGGAAATGTGAAGTCGTTCTATATATTAAAAAATATAATGAAAATTTTCCTCATTTTTGACAGAATTTACTAGTTCAACGGTCTGGATTTAGAAGATTTTCAAGTTAAAATGATATTAACAGATACATAGCTATAAAAATTTCTCCATTTGTGTCAATTTTGGCAATTTGTATAATTTTAAGGATTTAATTTTATCTTGGTTGTCAATTTTATTGGTGTAGAGTACCTTTAAATATCTATATAATGTGTAGTGATGTCCCCTCTTTTATTCCTGAAATTGTTCACTTGATTGATTGACTGGTTTGGCTCAGCTGGGTAGTAGTGGTGCATGCCTGTAATCCCAGTGGCTTGGGGTGCTGAGGCAGGAGGATTGCAAGTTCAAGGTCAGCTTCAGCAACTTAGTGAGGCCCTGTCTCAAAATAAAATATAAAAAAAGAGGTGGGGACGTGGCTCAGTGGTTAAGCATCCTTGGGTTCAAAACTTGATAACAAAACAAAACAACCCCTAAAACACATAGTTTTGCTAGGTATTCTAAATTGTTTTTCTTTAGATTTTTTTCTGTCTTGTCTTTGTCATTGATTTCCATTATTTTTGCTATTTACTTCCTTCTACTTTCAGTTTAATTTACTCTTTTCTTTTTTAAAAAGTTGAAGTTTGGCTTTTAAAAATATTAGTAAAATTGGTAAATGGCAAGACTTACAAAGGAAAAAAAAAAGTCCAAATGAAGAAGAGCAAAGGATATCAGCAGGTACTAGATATTAGTTATGTACAGTTATGAAAAAAGTTAGGAACAGCTCTATGACAATAACTTCAACAATTTAAACAGGCAAGTTTCTTTAAAGACACAGTACCAAAATTAACATAAAGAATTTGAAATATGGTATCATAAATTACTGAAATTGAATTCTTTTTTTGTTGTTGTTGTTGTGGTGGTGGTGGTGGTGGTGGTGCTGAGAATCGAACCCAGTGCCTCATGCATGCTAGGCGAGCACGCTACCACTTGAGCCACATCCTCAGCCCCAAATTGAATTCTTAATGACAATTTTCCCACACAAAAAAATCCCCTCAGTCTTGATGTCTTTACCCAAATATTCTGCCAGATATTTAAAAATTTGGTTGTGATTTTACAGAAACTCGAACAGAACATAGTATCAAAGGGAAGGCTTCCTAATTCTTTATATTTTGTTTTTTGAGGCCAATATATACCTATAGGAAACTTTTAAAAAATCTAATAAGATGATAAAATTTCAGATTAATATCCTCTATGAATACAGAAACAAAATTTCCTTACAAAAATATTGAATTAAATTTAGTAATATATAAAAATATGATGACTAATGAGCTTATTCTAGGAATGTCATCTTGATTTACCATTGATCCGTATAATTAATCTCATTAACAGAATAAAATAGAAAATATTAACATTCTACATATAAAAAGTGTTTTAAAAAATTGAACTCTCCTTTATTTTAATGCCTCTTATCAAACAAGAATAGAAGGGAACTGTTTAATTTGATACAGGTATGTATGAAAAAACTATGGCTAATTGAATATATTAATCCATTTCCCTTAAATTTTGGGGGAAAAAGTGTAAACATTCATTACTGTTTTTATAACATTTCCTAGCACTCCACGCTAAGAAGGCAAGAAAAATAATAAAGTTTGGAAAAGAAGAAAATTTATTTGCCAGATGCCAGGATTGTAATTATAAAAAAATGAAAGGAAGTAAAAATGTTGTGCACAACTTTGGTAATTGCTGAAGATAATTTTGTACAATTTCCTTTATTTGTCCATAAGTTCACTCATTTATTCATTAAATATACACTTCGATAGTAAATCTAGTTATGTTCTGGGTACTGTGCTAGCTGCTGGGGAAAAGTCAACAAGATTCTCCTTGTGTCTCTTTGTGGAATTCATGGTTTGTCTAGTTGAGTGACCCAGTGTTTAAAAAAACAGATGAAACATTGCTGCCTCCCTTGAAAAATCACAAATAAGGGGGAAAGAGAACCAGACGAACTACCTGCTGATCAAATTAAATCACCCAGGTACGATGAGTGCTGCCAATTACACGCTGACCTTTGTGACAGTGCATGTAGAGACCTGCCATTTACCATCAGTGTTTGCAGGAGAAGGGGGAGACTCTGTCGACATCATTAAATAATGATCTCAATTATTGTAAACGAAGATAACAGAAGAATGTCAGCATCTCCTGATTGCATTAGTTTCCTAGCAGGCAGAAGACCGTTTCTGACTAGAAGACTATCTTTTGTCATCCATTTCTAGTATGAATTCTATTAGTTTAAATGTTCACAAAGCATATAATTTCATACTTGTCTCTAGTAAATAAAAATTACAAAATGACTTTAAAATAGCAGGCCTCAAATTTAATAATACATTTTTATAAGTGATTATTTAAAATCCCATTTATTAAGGCTTAATTACTGTCTCTTCTATATGAGACCATTGTATGCTTTGTAAATGTTTCCAATAATCACATGAAATTTTAATGAAAGCACAATAATGGTTTTATTAAGTTTAAATTAAATGTACTTGTTCACTCCTGAAAATAAATTTATGGTGCCACTATAAATAACTCAGAAAAGTGAATTCAGTTTTACATGAGTGTCTCCTGGATGTTTGTAATTGTGAACACTTTTTCTCCATAAAGAACAAAAACAGGTGATGGAGTGATTTTTGTTGTTGTTATTGTTGTTGTTGTGTGTGTATGTCCCATGTACATGTAGTGACTACTGGATGCCCTTCCCATGAATTTTTTAATCATAGGTATCAGTAACAAGCAGGTCTAGTATTAAGTGTAATTTAAACTGAAAAAAAAAAAGGCTTAGTGAGGTTAAGCAATGAGCTCAAATCATGTATCTTTGAAGAGTTGATAATGGTTTAAATTTGAGCCTGAAATCCCAGGGTCTTGACCACTATCTTAGCTTACTTGTTTGGCTTTATTTTCTATTTATAATGAATTTACAGTTTACTGGGTGTTCACTGGAGTTGGAAATGTTCTTGATGCATACATTGCTGGAGAAAATGTTGAGTTTGTCAGTAATAAGCAAGATGATTGTAATGAAAACAGAATACTTTCATCTTAGTGGGAAGACACTGGTAAGCTGGAGTGGGCTACCAAGAGCCAGTTGTTAAATAGTAATCAGTACACCACTGAATGTAACCACTATCAACACATTGAAAATCCAAGATGTATGGTAGGAAAGTAGGCTTCTGGCATTTTCCATTGGTTTCAAGTAACCCTAACATTTTTTTTTTTTGATTATTCACATACTGAAACCTCTTTGTACTTAGGGAATTTGCCTGTGGTTTCTCCTGTACTATCAAAAATGGAGAGCTGGAGTTATAGCTCAGGAGTAGAGCACTTTGCTGGCACATGTGAGGCACTGTTTTTAATCCTCAGCACCACATAAAAATGTATTGTGTCCATCTACAACTAAAACAAAACAAAAAACCCAGAATCCTTCATTTTTACAGAATTATCCCACTTACATATATCCATTTTCCTTGATTTTACTTGCATTTATACTTTTTTAAATTATTTTTTTATTTATATATGACAGCAGAATGCATTACAATTCTTATTACACATGTAGAGCACAATTTTTTCATATCTCTAGTTGTATACAAAGTATATTCACACCAATTTGTGTCTTCATACATGTACTTTGGATAATAATGTCCATCACATTCCACCATCCTTTCTAACCTCATGCCCTCTCCCTTCCCCTCCAACCCCTTTGCCCTATCTAGAGTTCATCTATTCCTTCCATGCTCCCCCTCCCTACCCCACTATCAGCTTCCTTATATCAGAGAAAACATTCGGCATTTGCTTTTTTTGGGATTAGCTAACTTCACTTAACATTATCTTCTCTAATGACATCCATTTACCTGCAAATTCCATGATTTTATTCTCTTTCATTACTAAGTAAAATTCCATTGTGTGTGTGTGTGTGTGTGTGTATATATATATATATATATATATATTCCATTGTGTATTTTTTAATCCATTCATCCACTGAAGGGCATCTAGGTTGGTTCATTTGTTTAGCTATTGTGAATTGTGCTGCTGTAAACACTGATGTGGCTGTGTCCCTGTAGTATGCTGTTATTTCTTTTTTCTTTTTTTGCATTACAATTCTTATTACACATATACACCACAATTTTTCGTATCTGTATATAAAGTAGGTTGACATAGGTTTGTGTCTTCATACATGTACTTTGGATAATGATGTCCATCACATTCCACTATCCTTGCTAATCCCCTGACTCCTCCCTTTCCCTCCTTCCCCTCTTCTCTATCTAGAATTCATCTATTCCTCCCATGCTCCCTCTCCCTACCCCACTATGAGTCAGCCTCCTTATATCAGAGAAAACATTCGGCATTTGCTTTTTTGGGATTGGCTAACTTCACTTAGCATTATCTTCTCTAACGCCATCCATTTACCTGCAAATGCCATAATTTTATTCTCTTTTATTGCTGAGTAAAATTCCATTGTGTATATATACCACCTTTTTAAATCAATTCATCCACTGAAGGGCTCCACAGTTTAGATATTGTGAATTGTGCTGCTATTAAACATTGATGTGGCTGTGTCCCTGTAGTATGCTTTTTTTAAAGTCCTTTGGGTATAGACTGAGGAGAGGGATAGCTGGGTCAAATGGTGGTTCCATTCTCTGATTTCCAAGGAATCTCCATACTGCTTTCCATATCAGCTGCACCAATTTGCAGTCCCACCAGCAATGTATGAGTGTACCTTTTTTCCCCACATTGCATTTACTCTTTATGCCAGATAACTGGAAGACTATCATCTAAGACAGTTAATACTGGAAAAACTATCATACTCTATGTTTGAATGAAGTGGCACACAAACCCACATACACAAAATTTAAATCAATTCTAAAATGTTCCTGTACTCTACAAGATAGAAAACTTCTTTAAAATGTCTTCTCTTTCTTCTCTTCATTCACCTTTTTTCACTCCTACATTTTCCTTCTGTTTCTAATCTCCTTGTAATGATCTAACAGTGACCTTTTAAAAAGATTTTTTATTGGTACATTGTAATTATATGTAACACTGAGATTCATTATGCCATATTGTACGCACAGAGATAGCAAACTCTTCAAGGCTAGAGCAAAACAGTTTTGTGTGGCCAGCTGTCTTTAGCTACTAATTCACAATGCCTCTGTATAGTAACTAAATTTCAAATGAATAAATTGCACTATTTGTGTAAATTTATTTAGAGGGAATCGAATAGGAGTTTCTGTGGGAAGATGAACTTTTGTTCATGTGCTGAAATTTCAACTCTGGAGATAAGGTTTTATTACACAAAATTATGTGTTTTTAATGATCTGTTCATTATTTGATTAAAACCATATCTGGGAACTGATTTAGAGAGATTCTTTTCTGAAATTTGCATGAACAAAAAAAATGAGATATGGTTGTTAGTTTTACTCTTTGAAGCATTAACCCAAACTGGTGATCCAAAATTCTTTTTTAGAATAAATACCATTTTATGAACAGATTGATTTTTAATTAACAAATACAACTCTGAACTGAGACCAAGGAAATTATGACAGCTCATTTCTTAATATAAAGTCTTAAGGGTACAGAATCAGTATGAGTGGTTAGTTTTGTAATTCTTACAGTAAATTGCTTTTTGCTTTGTAAATTATTATTTGGACTATCCAGCATCATAAGACTTTATTTTTAATTTAAAATGGCCATGGGGGAGTATGAAAAAGGAAATTTCTAGAAACATGGGTTCCTTTATTACTAGGAAAGTAACTTAAATTTTGTGATGATTGTCGATCCATTTTATTTTATTTATTTTTTGGTACTGGGGATTGAACTTGGGGACACTTAACCACTGAGCCACATCACCAGCCCTTTTTAAAATTTTGATGCGGAGTCTTGCTAAGTTGCTGAGACTGGCTTTGAACTTGTGATCCTCATGCCTCAGCTTCCCAAATTGCTGGGATTACAGGTGTGTGCCCCTACATCTGGCCAATTCCATTTTAAATAATTTCCATTTATAAGGTTTTTCTGTCCTGTTGAAAACTTGTTCCACAGTTTGGAATCATTCTTGAAATAAAATATTCCTTATGTTCACACACAAAATAATTCTCTTTAATATATGTCCCAGGAAACAGCTGTTCACTCTTTCTTGAAATACTTGAAATGGGGCTTTCCATCATTTCAGGTATTTAAGTTGCCCACTAGCTTTTCCCTTGTAAGACTTAATTATTCTTCTACAGCGAGATACATTTATCTTAAGTAAGACATATCAAACTGCAGAAGAATAATTGTTCTAAGTGCTTTGTGGAATGGCAGGTTTTCTCTTCCTGTGGTGTTGACATTACCTTAGAGAATGTTTGAATTGCTTTGGTATATCCTACTATGTTTTCTTTGACAGAAGACTTGGAAGTCATTGACAAAGCTCCTATCCTTGTCTGTTTTTATTTGCATGGATATGAATTGATCAGCCCAGATTCTTTAAGCCATAGATGACAATGGAGAATTGATTTGCTCTCTTCTGCATGTTTTAATTAATCCCAAATATTTCCTTATATTTGTTTTGAGAGAATGTTCTTTTATGTGCATTATTATAGAATCCAAAAATTAGCCTAATTTCGACATTTATTGATTAAACACTGAGTAAGCAATGGATAATGACCAGGTGCTCATAGTTAAAAATACATGTAGACCCTCAGAATGCTTATGGTAAATGCTCCTGTGCAGGCAGCCATAGGGAGAAGGTGTATTTGAACCAAGTCATAGAAGGCTGCATACAACTTGGATGGTGAGGGATGAAGAAGGTATAACAAAGACTTTCCATGAATAAGGAACTGCACAGTCTAGGTGGTAAGATACAAGCAGCATGAACTACCAGGAGTGATAGGAGATGATTGTGGCAGTAAGATTCCAGAGAGGAGGATCACCCTTCTATTAAAAAGTCAACTCAATGTGTCACTTTTGAATGAATATGAGAGTAATACAGGGCCAAACTTTCAACTTGAATTATTAATCATTGAGGGTTGGTGAGGGTAATGAAGACAGGGAGAAATTTTAGGAAAATAAAGACAAGAAAAATGTTGAATAAAGAGGTGCTTAGAAAAATAAGTAGAAAATATCCAGATGGAATGATAGCTTAGGTTTTCAGGATTACTTATAGGTCTTCCATTTGGGGGAACTGGGTAAATCCTATGACCAAGCATTGCCTTGTTAAGGCCTTCAGGAATCTAGGCTGTGCTGTAGCTTTCAGGATATTCCTTATGACTGAATTTTGGGCCATTAACAGCACTTGAATTTTCAGAAAGCGGAGGACATTAGTTCCATGGTAAAATAAAAGCATTCTTCATGTTCTTAATAACTTTGATTGACAGTCCGTAGAGAAAAATACCTTTTCCTTTCTGATGATCTGATGTGTCATGCTGTGGTTGAAGTTGGTTGGGGATGACGTGTTGAAATAACACAGAGAACTATTTCCTTTAAGATTAATACCTGTAAAAATGAGTGGGCATTAGGCTCTGACTAGTCCTGGAACAGAACACGCTCTTAAAATAATTTCTTGGGTAACATTTTAATTAGAAAAAAATCTGGAAATCTCTTGAATCTAATAACTACCATGGTGTTAAACACAGAGCCGCACAATCTTCTCTTGTATTTCTCTGGGGGCTTAGGCTTTACGTGTGGTTAGTGATGTGCAAAACAGAATGAAAACCTCTACTGTCAATTTCAGTTGATTCCCATCTGCCATGAATGGTAACCCATGATCTCTTCTCCACCGGGTGTTTTTGTTGTGTTCTTGTTGCTATTTTACAAAGAATCTGCAATCACTTATTCTGTGCAGCTCACCCAGTTCTTGAAAAGAGACAACACTTGAAAACATAATGACCAAATGATCTCAGGATGCAAGAATCCTTCAGATGTTTGCAGAGAACTATTGAAAGATGCTTCAGTTTGACAAAAGCAGGAAATGTTAATTTTCAGCTCTTTTATAAATAGAGGGATGATCTGTAAAGGGAAAACTGTTGTCACAGCAAATGTACACTTGAGTGATTCAAACCTAATTAGTGGTTATATGATTCACTTTGAATATATTTACTGTAACAACTGGTAAACTGCTTTTCAAATTCAGCTGTTGAATAGACTGAATTTTTTAAAAAGAAACAGCTCTGAAATTTTATTTTATTTTATTTTTCCTACCCAAACCAACCTTCCCACCACTATCCTTGATATGTGCTGTATGTTACCTACTGATTTAGTTCCTTTTCTCCCCTTTCTGTCCCTACTATACCCTCCCTACAAAACTCCCACCCTACTTGGTATTTTTGAAAACAGTAACATTATCTGCTTGTTCTCAGCAGCAGGATGTATGTGAATTTTATTGAAAAGTGTATAATAGTTATTTAATCATGAAAAATCACATTTCTAAAAACCCCTACTAAGATGTTTGAAGAAATTGAGGTATGGCAATTTTTTGCCAAGTTGTCGTCTTTTGTTAATACTTGACCCAGGTACAACCAAGAAAAGAGAAATTCAAGTAGAATGGTGATCCAGTGACACTACCTGGAAGTGATTTGCAAAATGGGTAAAAGAAATCCTTATATGAAACCAACATAATTTATCTCTCAGACACCACCACTTTTTTAAGGGGGATCATACTGAAAATCAAATATTCTAAAGTGCAGGTAAAGTTTTCTTTCAACCAGCCATAATGGGAGGAAAATTACGCTATACTTGATATACTTTAAAAATATCTGATAATAGAATGTTTGTAATAGATATTTTGAAAAAAAAGGAATAAAATGTACATAATTCCATTTCACATACATCAAAAATTGTTTCTAAAATATATATTTTCTGCATGTGGAATTGAAAAAACTATGCAATTATATATACATGATTTCATAAACTGCTTTGAGAATACCCCCCTTCCCTCTCCCCCAAGTGTCTAGTTGAATTTCTTCATGTCTCCCTGGCCTTTTTGCAAATCTGAATTCTCTTTCCAGAGATGGACATGAATCCGTGAATCTACAAGGAGTGCAGCTGTGTCATAGATATGCCAACATGTATCTTCCTGTGTGAGATGCCTCTTGAAAAAGCTAATTCTGCCTAGTAAATTGCAAAGGTTTAGATTTTAGAGCTGTTAAAAATCCACAAACTTTAATGAATATTTTAGGCGGGACAGTTGATGGAAAGCTCCTGCAAGATCCGCCAGGATAGAGTCCTTAAGGGATGGTTCATAACCAGAATCACCAAGGCAGAGAGGAAGAAAGCTGGGTTAGAAAGGTTTCATTTCTTGTTTGTCATAGAGAAGAACCAAACTCTCTCTTTTAACAGGTGATCATGGTTAGGAAGCAAAGAAGTTAGTTGACTGTTAGGTATAAAAACAATGTGTATAAGAGTGAAGTATAGATTTGGGTGTGCCTGTGGGCTAATTAGCTTTATGTGGGAAAGTAAAGCAAAGTAGCGCAATGACAACAAAACCCATTGTTTTGGCTGCAGTTATTTCCTTTTGAGGTTAGTCATATTTCTTTGTGTTCTCTTTGACTGTGGTTGAAGAAAGGGGGAAAAAAAAAAGATCCCACTGACAGAAAATTACTTGACATAGTGGGTGGATAATGTGCGATGAGGTCAGATTCTTAAGTACTGTGGTCGGAATCTTTTTTTTTTTTTAATTTTATAAGGCTGAATGATTTTATTGCCACTAATAAAATCCCGTGTACCTTGTGGCTCTGAAAGCTAAAATAATCTGGGTAATCAAAATTTATGCTTTAGGATGGAAGATGATTATCAGCAGATGAGAGGAAGGAAATTCTTCTTTTCCCAATTCTCTCTGCTGACGATGCTGTGGGTGAATAACTGCATGGAGCATTTGGCTAACAATTCTGTGGTGGAGTGGGAGTCCTGCTTTGGAAGATGACATTTCAGTGGCTGTAGGCAATGAACTAGGAAAGAGGCTGAGTAATCTGAAACTCTCTACTAAGATAAAGAGCCACATGGATATACTGCACAGAAGGGGAAGACTGGTGTTCCCTACCCTTTGAGGAGTTCATTCCTCAGATTCAGTTTTATTTTCTCCTAAAATGATTTTAAGCTAAAGCAGCCATTGATGGTGGAGATGGTATTTGCTTCACTGTACCATGTGCTATCATTTTTGAGAACTTGCCTTTCCCATGGTCATTAAGATGGCTGCTTTGGATATTTTAAATGAGGAGATAGGAAGAATAGAAATTTCTGGGCTTAATTTGGATTCATAGAAGAAAAGACTTTTTTGTCTCTTTGTCATTGTTTGTGTTTATCTGTCCAAATGAGGAAAAATTCTAGGGCAGGATTAACAATTTAAAGTATGCAAATTTCATCAACATTTGATGAAACACATCTTAATAAATCTGATTAAATCTGGTCCAGAGTCCCTACACATAAGGGTGGCAAAAAAAAAAAAATCTAAACTCATTCATTTTCTACTTATCCTTCTGAAATTGAACCTGTGTTCTAGTGATCTTCAGCATTTTAGAATCTTCTAATAGATGAACATGTAACATTGCTGGTGGGACTGCAAGTTGGTGCAATCACTATGGAAAGTAGTATGGAGATTCCTTAGAAAACTTGGAATGGAAACACCATTTGGCTCAGTTATTCCACTCCTTGGCATATACTGAAAGGACTTAAAAACAGTATTCTATAGTGATGCAGCCACATCAATGTTGATAGCAGCTCAATTCATAATAGCTAAACTATGGAACCAACCTAGGTGTCCCTCAACAGATAAATGGATAAAGAAAATGTGGTACATATACTCAATGGAATATTACTCAGCTTTAAAGAAGAGTGAAATTATGGCATTTGCAGGTAGATGGATGGAGCTGGAGAATATCATGCTAAGTGAAATAAGCCAATCCCCTAAAACCAAAGGCCAAATTCTTTGATACATGGATGCTAATTCACAATAGCATGGGGAGGGAGGGCTAGGGAAAAATACAGGTACTTTGGATTAGGTTGAAGGGCGTGAAGGGAGGGTGGGGGTAGAGGATAGGAAGGATAGTAGAATTAATCATTTTATTACTCTATGTACATATAAAATTACATGACTGGTGTGATTCTACATCATGTACAACCAGGACAAAAGTTACACTTCATTTATGTACAATGTGTCAAAATGCATTCTAATGTCATGTATAACTAATTAGAACAAATTAAAAAAAATACAATTTGAACCCAATTGTATAGAATGACCCAATATTTATAAAACCTAGACCATTAAGGTATCTTTGAAAGTAAAGGAAATTGAAAATGTTTTGTCCAAAAAAAAAGCATGTACTAGTATTCTATAATAAAACATAAAAAATAGAAGACATACATTATTCATTTAGAATTTTAATTCTAGTGTTAATGTAATAAGCATGTATCATTATTGTTATTAGTAAATATTAAGTTTTAAAAGTCTTGCTTTTTAGTGACTTAAATGTTAGGTCCTACCTAAATCCATTTTTATTTTGAACATTTGGTTTTAATGGAATCAAAGCTGAAAAAGATGTGTAATAAAGATAAGTAGATTCAGATGGATAAAGTGTGTACTTGATTCCATTTGTGAATTTACCACATTTTTCCACATCTAGGAATGGAAAGCTTTTGTTGAAATTCATTTGGTGTGTTTCCATGTTCCAGGAAGTTAGTCACTGTCTGTCCACATTAATATTCAGGCATTCCTTTGTTATATTTTTAAACTAGAGGTTCTACATCAGGGAAACCTTGTGTAGATGATTTTAAAACAGTCTTTAAAAATTTGACTTCTACATTTTAAAAGTATATAGATATGAACTTCAGAAAATTAGATAACACTGCTGCCCAAATTAAGTATGTTATGTTTTTACCTCCAAACATTTTAAAAATGTTCTCTTCACATCTCAAAATTCTTTCAGAATGTCATTTCCCCCAATCATTTTAGAAATGTCATCTTTAACTTGTGGGAGCAAACCTGAGTCATTATTAAATCTTTCTAAAAAAAAATTATAGGGAAAAACAAGTTTGAAGAGTGTGTGTAAAACATGTTTCTCATAACTTTTTAGGCTGCAGTAATGATATGCCATAGATGGGGAGAGGCTTATAAACTATGTACATTCATTTCTCACAGCTGGGAGGTAGTTTGAGATCCAGGCACCAGCAGGATTGGAATCTGGTGAAAGCCTTTCCTCATATATGGTCATCTTTTCAGTCTAACCTTACATGGCAGTGGATCATTTTATGAGGGCACTAATTCCAGGCATGAGGCCCCACCTGCATGGCTGATTACCTCCCGAAGAAGATCTTATCTCCAGATATTATCACCTTGGGGTTATTGCACCATACAAATTTTGGAGATTGGAAACGAAGTGTTCAGATCATAAATAATTAATCTTTGAATTTGATGGCATTTGAAGTACTTTGCCATTAGATAACGGTAAGATATCCACACCTAACTCATTCCATAGTACAGAGTCTTTGTTAAGATCATATAAACTTACAAACTGATGCAGAGAAGCTGTAAGACACAGCAAGTCTCTAAAAATGTGTGCAAGCTTTGCTGTTCCTCATTAGAGTTACCACTCCTTTACTCCACACCACCGCAGGGTAGATGAATACTGTGGCCAATGCAGGAGAGTCTGACTTATTTTTTTGATAAAACTGTACCTAAGCACGCTAAAGCCTCATGGCTTCTTGGTCCATCTTGAGCCTGGGATGTTTGGTGAGGCTGCAGCTTGGCCACCCAGTGTCCAACATCTCTACAGGTGGCTACTCTATTTGAGTTTCAGCAACCTCTCTGCAGAGGGTGGATTTATAGGTAGAGTAACTATCCTTCCAACAACCAGAAAATGTACACTCAACTATCACTATCCCAATGATGATTGTTAACTGAAATCTCATTCCAAGTTTCTTCCTTTTGGCTAAAGTATTAGACTATGGGTCACTAGATCACAGCTTAGCAGTTTTCTTGGGGATAAAGGAACAGAATACATTTGAAATTTGTGGTATTTCCTAGAGGGAACCATCCTAATGAGGTGCATTGGTGGTATAGGGGTTTTGGTGAACCAAACTCAGAGGCATTGGTTTCTAGGCGAAGAAACTTGAGCAAGGAGCCTTATAAAGAAAACTTTGAAGAAAAGCAAAGGCAATTTTAATCTAGTTAAAATTTTTACTTAGGTACAGCCTTAGGTAAGTTCCTTCAACTCGAAACAGTTTCATGTCTCTATATTAAATTTATCCCAAGACACTCCCCTTTATTTTCATTAGAGACAAAAAAAAAATACACCATTTATTTATTTATTTATTTATTTTTTAAACAGTGGATTCCTGTAGCTATTAGCAAGAGTCTTCCTGCAGGTGTGTTGTGTAATGATCTTCTTTTTTCTTTCTTTTTTTTTAAAAAATTATTTATTTTTTATTGGTTGTTCAAAACATTACAAAGCTCTTGACATATCATATTTCATACATTAGATTCAAGTGGGTTATAAACTCCCATTTTTACCCCATATACACATTGCAGAATCACATCGGTTACACATCCACATTTTTACATGATGCCATAATAGTAACTGTTGTATTCTGCTACCTTTCCTATCCTCTACTATCCCCCCCTCCCCTCCCCTCCCATCTTCTCTCTCTACCCCATCTACTGTAATTCATTTCCCTCCTTGTTTATTATCCCATTCCCCTCACAACCTCTTATATGTAATTTTGTATAACAAGGAGGGTCTCCCTCCATTTCCATGCAATTTCCCTTTTCTCTCCCTTTCCCTCCCACCTCATGTCTCTGTTTAATGTTAATCTTTTCTTCCTGCTCTTCCTCCCTGCTCTGTTCTTAGTTGCTATCATTATATCAAAGAAGACATTTGGTATTTGTTTTTTAGGAATTGGCTAGCTTCACTTAGCATAATCTGCTCTAGTGCCATCCATTTCCCTGCAAATTCCATGATTTTGTCATTTCTTAGTGCTTCGTAATACTCCATGGTATATAAATGCCACATTTTTAATCCATTCATCTATTGAAGGGCATCTGGGTTGGTTCCACACTCTAGCTATTGTGAATTGTGCTGCTATGAACATCGATGTGGCAGTATCCCTGTAGTACGCTCTTTTAAGGTCTTCAGGAAATAGTCCGAGAAGGGCAATAGCTGGGTCAAATGGTGGTTCCATTCCTAGCTTTCCCAGGAATCTCCATACTGCTTTCCAAATTGGCCACACCAATTTGCAGTCCCACCAGCAATGTACAAGAATACCCTTTTCCCCACCTCCTCGCCAGCACTTGTTGTTTGACTTCATAGTGGCTGCCAATCTTACTGGAGTGAGATGGTATCTTAGGGTGGTTTTGATTTGCATTTCTCTGACTGCTAGAGATGATGAGCATTTTTTCATGTACTTGTTGATTGATTGTATATCCTCTTCTGAGAAGTGTCTGTTCAGGTCCTTGGCCCATTTGTTGATTGGGTTATTTGTTATCTTATTGTCTAATTTTTTGAGTTCTTTGTATACTCTGGATATTAGGGCTCTATCTGAAGTGTGAGGGGTAAAAATTTGTTCCCATGATGTAGGCTCCCTGTTTCCCTCTCTTATTGTTTCTCTTGCTGAGAAAAAACTTTTTAGTTTCAGTAAGTCCCATTTGTTGATTCTTGTTTTTACCTCTTGTGCTATGGGTGTCCTATTAAGGAATTTGGAGCCCAACCCCACAATATGTAGATCGGAGCCAACTTTTTCTTTTATCAGACACAGAGTCTCTGATTTGATATCAAGCTCCTTGATCCATTTTGAGTTAACTTTTGTGCAGGGCAAGAGGAGGGGATTCAGTTTCATTTTGTTGCATATGGATTTCCAGTTTTCCCAACACCATTTGTTGAAGATGCTATCCTTCCTCCATTGCATGCTTTTAGCCCCTTTATCAAATATAAGATAGTTGTAACCTTGTGGATTAGTCTCTCTGTCCTCTATTCTGTACCATTGGTCCACCCGCCTGTTTTGGTACCAGTACCATGCTGTTTTTGTTACTATTGCTCTGTAATATAGTTTGAAATCTGGTATCGCTATACCGCCTGATTCACACTTCCTGCTTAGAATTGCTTTTGCTATTCTGGGTCTTTTGTTTTTCCATATGAATTTCATGATTGCTTTCTCTATTTCTACAAGAAATGCCATTGGGATTTTGATTGGCATTGCATTAAACCTATAGAGAACTTTGGGTAATATCGCCATTTTGATGATGTTCTGCCTATCCATTAACAGGGTATATTTTTCCATCTTCTAAGATCTTCTTCTACTTCTCTCTTTAGGGTTCTGTAGTTTTCATTGCATAAATCTTTCACCTCTTTTGTTAGGTTGATTCCCAAGTATTTTATTTTCTTTGAGGATATTGTGAATGGAGTGGTTTTCCTCATTTCCGTTTCAGAAGTTTTGTCGCTGATATACAGAAATGCCTTTGATTTATGCGTGTTGATTTTATATCCTGCCACTTTGCTGAATTCATTTATTAGTTATAGTAGTTTTTTTGTAGACCCTTTTGGGTCTTGTAGGTATAGAATCATGTCATCCGCAAATAGTGATAATTTAAGTTCTTCTTTTCCTATTTTTATGCCTTTAATTTCTTTCGTCTAATTGCTCTGGCCAGTGTTTCGAGAACTATATTGAATTGAAGTGGTGATAGAGGGCATCCCTGTCTTGTTCCAGATTTTAGAGGGAATGCCTTCAATTTTTCTCCATTCAGAATGATGCTAGCCTGAGGCTTAGCATAGATAGCTTTTACAATGTCAAGGTAAGTTCCTGTTATCCCTAGTTTTTCTAATGTTTTGAACATAAAGGGATGCTGTACTTTGTGGAATGCTTTTTCTGCATCTATTGAGATGATCATATGGTTCTTATCTTTAAGTAGATTGATGTGGTGAATAACATTTATTGATTTCCGTATATTGAACCATCCTTGCATCCCAGGGATGAATCCTACTTGATCATGGTGCACAATTTTTTTTGATGTGCCTTTGTATCCGATTCGCCAGAATTTTATTGAGGATTTTTGCATCTAGGTTCATTAGAGATATTGGTCTGGATTTGTAAAACTCCGCTGTATTCCCATCCGGTCCTGGGCTTTTCTTGGTTGGTAGTCTTTTGATTGCTTCTTCTATTTCATCCATTGATTTTTGGTCTGTTCTAATTGTGTGTATCCTCCTGACTCAGTCTGGGCAAATAATATGACTTAAGAAATTTATCGATGTCTTCACTATCTTCTATTTTATTAGAATATAGTTTTTCAAAATAATTTCTAATTGTCTTCTGTATTTCTGTAGCATCTGTTGTGATATTGCCTTTTTCATCCCGTATGTTAGTTATTTGAGTTCTATCTCTTCTTCTCTTCGTTAGCATGGCTAAGGGTCTGTCTATCTTATTTATTTTTTCAAAGAACCAACTTTTAGTTTTGTTAATTTTTTCAATAGTTTCTTTTGTTTCAATTTCGTTGATTCCTGCTCTGATTTTAATTATTTCTTGCCTTCTGCTACATTTGCTATTGTTTTGCTCTTCCTTTTCTAGGGCTTTGAGATGAAGTGTGAGTTCATTTATTTGTTGGTTTTTCCTTTTATTGAGGAATGACCTCCAGGCGATGAATTTCCCTCTTAAAACGGCTTTCATTGTGTCCCATAGATTCCGATATGTTGTGTCTGTATTTTCATTTATCTCTAAGAATTTTTGATTTCCTCCTTTATGTCTTCTGTAACCCATTGATCATTCAGTAACATATTGTTCATTTTCCATGTGATGTAGGATTTTTCCTTCCTTCTTTTATCATTGATTTCCAGTTTCATTCCATTATGATCAGCTAAAATGCATGGTATTATCTCCACCCCTTTATATTTACTGAGGGTTGCCCTATGGCATAGTATATGGTCTATTTTTGAGAAGGATCCATGTCTTGCTGAGAATAAAGTATATCCCCTTATGATGGTTGATTATTTATCTTTTTTTTTCTAATTTAGTTTGTTTCTCCATGATTAGCTTTCCCCCCGCCCTCTGTCTTTACTGAGGGACTTCCCACTGATGGTTTTGGTTATTGTTTTTCATTTCTTCCTCATGTAGTGTTTTGCTCAAGATGCTTTGCAATGCTGGTTTTCTGGCTGCAAATTCTTTTAGCTTTTGTTTATCATGAAAGATTTTTATTTCGTTGTCATACCTGAAGCTTAGTTTTGCTGGATACAGAATTCTTGGTTGGCATCCATTGTCTTTCAGTGTTTGAAATACATTGTTCCATGACCTTCTTGCTTTCAGCATCTGTGATGAAAAATCCGCTGTTAACCTTATTGGTTTACCCCTGAATGTAATCAGCCTCCTTTCTCTTGTAGCTTTTAATATTTTCTCTTTGTTCTGTATATTTGATATCTTCATAACAATATGTCTTGGCGTTGGTCTACTGTGATTTTGTATGCTGGGTGTCCTGTATGCATCTACAATTTGTATATCCATTTCCTTTTTTATTTCTGGAAAGTTTTCTATAATTATTTCATTCAGCAGGTTACTCATTCCCTTGGCTTGAATCTCTATACCTTCCTCTATCCCGATGACTCTTAAATTTGTTTTTTTTTTAATGTTATCCCATATCTCTTGGATGTTTTTCTCGTGATTTTTTACCAGCCTTTCTGAGTTGGCTAGACTCTTTTCAAGATGATATATTTTGTCTTCATTATCTGACGTTCTGGCTTCTACTTGCTCCAATCTTTTGGTGATACTCTCATCTGAGTTTTTAATTTGGTTTATAATTTCCTTCATTTCTAGAATTATTGTTTGATTTTTTTTATAATCTCTATCTCCTGATAAAGATGCTTAACTTCTTCTTTTATCCGTTTATGTAATTCATTCTCAATGTGTTTCACTGTTTGAATTTGCTGTCCCGTATCCTCTTTAAGGTCTCATTCCATTTGTCTAAGGTATTCCTTGAGTTCTTTATATGACCATTTTTCTGATGACTCTAGGTCCTCCTGAATATTTAGGCTGTCCTGCATTGTTTGTACTCCTTTTCTTCCTTGATTTTTCATGCTGCTCATGTTACTTCTTGTTCTGTTTGACTGCTGAGTTACTGTTTACTCCTATAAATTTATTTGATGCCTGGGAGGAAAGGTATTAGAAGGGAAGGGAAGAAGTCACTAAAGAGAATGAGAGTAAGCAGGTAGAATTTAAGGAAGGGGGAATAAGACAATTGAAAAGAAATGATAAGACAAAAGAAAAAAAATAGAAAATAAAAAAGAATTTTTTTAAAAAAATAATAATATTAATGAAAAATGAAAATTAAAATTTAAAATAAAATAAAATAAAATAATTTTTAAAAATTTAAAAATTTTTAAAAAAAAGAAAAAAAAATTAATAAATGCAGTCTTAGAGTTTGATTAACTTCTCTTCCAGTAGGTGGAGCTGTGCCCACTGGGCAAGCTTCTCCTCTCAATAGGCGGGAACCAATCACTGTGCAGCAGCTCTTCCTCCCAGACTGGGCGGGTCTCCATTCCTGAGTGTCTAGGGCCTTCTCTTGTGTCTAGTCACTTCCCCACTTTTCCTCAAGCCAGGCTCTGCTCACAGGTGATGCTCACCACAATACCTGCTACTCACCAGGTCTGCTGCTCCTGGGAACCCTGTTTTCATGAACGCCTGGGCACACTCTCCCTGTTTGCCATTCCCTCAGACCCTAAGTTTGTAGATCTTGGGGCTGAGAATCCTCAGCGAATTTGCTTGCCCTCTGGTAGCCACGCCCCCGGTAGCTGGTGCAAGAGACCTCAGTTGTCAGCACTGGTGGGAGCGGTAGCCGGGAGTTCTGCGCTGGGAGTCCCGAGCCATTCCTGATTCCCTTGGTCTGGCTATCGCACTCACGGGAGAGCTGGGAGGGGCCCTTAAGGTTTCCCCGCTGCGTGGAGAGGGATGGCTAGGGGATTATACACCTGTTGCCGCTGGTTTCAATGAAGTTATCTCCGCCGCGTTCTGGTGAAGTCAGTTCTCTGCCATGGTGGTATTTCATGCAAATGGTAACAGTTCGTTCCCTTTGCTGGGTGACCACTGCAACGGGTGGGTCCTGACTGTCTCTCCCAAGCCCCGTTTCAATCCTGTGGCCACTGCGTACGAAGGCTCAGTTGGCATTTACCTCCGTAAGTTCAGAAGGGCTGACCAGTTGTTTCCGTGGGATCGTTAATGCTGAGTCACAGCAGTTTGGCTGAGAGAAGCAAGCGAATGGGAGGGAGGTTGAATTCAGCCGATCTGGGCTCGGTGTTTGTTCTGAGAGGCCCAGACTGTTCGCCCCAGATCCACGTCAACTCAGCATTGCCTAGTGATCCAAAATTTCTGCCAACTATCACAAACTTTATATACACCACATGTCTTCTAAAACAGCGGCAGGACTCTTTTATTTTCATCAATGTCTCATAATCATGTGATATAGAGTCAAATATTTGTCTTGATTGTATTACTCATTTCTTCCACCTTCTGCCTTGCCATTTGCTCTTACACAGTGGCTATCACATCACTGATAGATCTGAGTAACATGTATATTACTGTAATTTTAGGTTATCCATTGAATCCCTAGTGAGATATGAGGTGTTACTTGCTTACACCGTACTCTATCCACTATCCCAGAATTCCAGCCCAAGCATCTCTCTGTTGTTTTTTTCGCTTTATAATTTTGTTTTAATCAGTATTAAGTTTTAGCATTATTCCAATGCCATCAGTGCTGTTCAGCACTGATCTGTAAAGCAAACGACACTTACTTTTTTTAACATAACAAAGCAATTTCTCCCCCTAGGAATTAATAATTATCCTTTAAGTATTATTTGCCTAGGTCTCTGCAGTATGTTTACTATCAACAAAGAAACATGGAACAATCCCATTTATGATAACTCCCCTCATATTTTTTTTCCAATTATATTTTAAGAAACTTCTCCCTGGAGTCTCAGACTTGCTTTGCTCTGACCTAATTGCTCTCTAGGTCTGTGTGGTGTTTTTGAAAGGATCCCATGGGCATCCTGGACATTATTTTTACCTCTATCTTGTGTTAGAGTCCTGGAGCCCTGCCCTCTTCTGTTCCCTCCTGCCCCTCTCCCCAACCTCCTGTTGATGCTTCATATCTTCCTGCAGTTACCAGAAGTAGGGAGTATGGGAAATTAACTTTGGAGACCTTGGAAGTCTGAATATTGTCTTGTCTTTAGACGATTACTTTGGTAGGATATTAAATTATAGGTAGAAATTAATTTTCCCTTAGAATTTAAAGGCTTTCATCTATTTTAGGAGTTGATAATTCTATAAAGAATTGAGTAATAAATATTTAAGTCTTTGTGCATGCCATCTGTTTTAACTGCTTAACTAATCTTCATGGCATCAAAGTAGCCACATGGACTGTGTAAACAAATTAGTGTGGCTGTGTTCTAATGAAACTTTAAAAAATAGAGTTTGTTATTTGGAATGAGGACAGTATTTATCAAAACTGCCCTGTTATCTCTCTCATTGTGACTATTATTCTTTCACTTGAAAAACCTTTAGTTAAAGAAGCTGGTAGGATCTTCTGTTTGATGTGGTTTTCTTAAATTTTACAATAAAATGCCCTGTTAGTACATTATTTTAAACTATTTGGGCAAATAATAGACCATTTTAATTTGAAAATTTGGGCTCTTCGGTTAGGTTTCTTGCCTATTCTCTTTGTTGGAATCATAATAATTTGAATATTGGGCCTCAGGCTGGTCCTATAATATCTTTTCTGTTCATATTTCTTTTTGTTTCATATTCCTCCTTTCAGATTTCTTTCATATTTCCTTCCTTCCTTTCCTAGTTCTTTCTAATTTCCTCTTTTCAAATTTTCTTCTGGATTTCTTTGAGATTCTTCCTCCATCTTTTCATTTCTCCCTTCCTCATTTCTTCATTTTCATTCTTAAGCTTTATACTTTTGTGTTCCTACATTTTTAATACGTAAGAACTCTCTTCTTAAAAGGAACACTTATAATAATATCCTGTTATTATCTCATGGTATCCTGTTTTTATCTCATGGATATAAAATCTTTTAATATCATTGAAGATATCAATGATTTTTTAAAAAGAATGTCTTAGTATATAGTTTCTATTGTTTTAAGTTATTTTTTCTAGTTGACCTCTGATTTTCCTATTATATGCTTTTGCCAAATGTTTGATGTTTCTTGGCTGTTAGTTTATACTTAATAGAAGACCATCATGGAATATTCTTGGTGGAACTCATTACCTATGGTGCATTCTTTTAAGAAATTATTAATATCTTTAGGTCTTCAGTGGGTAGGATTCACCTGGGTGAAGGGGAACTTTCTATTTCACTGCAGAGAATATTTTGAGAGCTATGCTGGGTGTAAAATCATTTAGTGTTTTGTTATCAGAATGGGGGGATTGAAACTCGGGATCTGAACATTCAAAATGTTTTTTGTCTCTCCTCCAGCATTAATTATTTATTCTTAAAACATTTGCCAAATGTTTTACATTCGACAAATTACAGAATGTGAATTTTGAAGAAATATGCCTTCTCCTTTTGTTTCTGTATTCAAAATATAGCACGTAATAGGCACCTAAGTGTCAAGAATGAGATTTTTTTTTATTAGTTGCTCAAAACATTACAATGATCTTGACATATCATACTAGAATGAGATTTTTGAGTATTGAATAAAATTTTTTTTTGAGTATTGAATAAAAAAATTTTAGGTATCACTGAGCATCAGGTTCTTGTTAGCAAAAGGATCATTCTTGCAGCTAAATGTACTTTCTAAAATGTTATATGTTCACATATTCATTGGAATATAGTGTTGAGAAGGATCTGTTGGATTTCTTCTGTGTAAAAGGTGCTTTAAGCCATATATTTTTTCTTAGAAACATCTAGACTATCATGGACCTTGGTGCCAACATGATGAATTCAAATCTTTGCTTAATGAGATAGATACATTGGCAATTTGGACATGTGGTGCTTTGGGCTTTGCACAGATCTTTTTAGTGCATTCACACACCTGGTGGTGTACTTGCATGCATGAACTTAGACAGTTAAAAGAAATCTATTTTGAATGTTTATTTTAAAAGTACTTAGGACATTTCCTAGCATTTTCTTTTCAAAATAAATAGCAAGATTAAGCCAATGTACCATGAGATTTGAAGCAAACAGACATTTTCTCTGAATTGGCAGTCTGATATGTGTTGTACAGTTGAAGCACACTCTGTCATAAATGATTAAATAAAAATGATAATAGTGGCACGAACTCTCATCATAATGGAGGTGATATCAATTTCAAGAACTTATTGCCCAGGTTTCTGAAAAAGTGTCAGAAACCAACAAACCAGAG
Source organism: Spermophilus citellus (assembly GCF_964194105.1). NCBI lineage: Eukaryota > Metazoa > Chordata > Mammalia > Rodentia > Sciuridae > Spermophilus > Spermophilus citellus. Next base: position 175,792,354 of record NC_138182.1, on the reverse strand, counting down.
AGCATTATGTAGCATGAGTGAATGCTTAAAAAAAAAAAAGAAAGAAATTAGATATGTGTAAATATTTATCCTTGATGACTTGTGTTAAGAGATAAGAAACATTATTTTGGTGCTGGCCTATTTATTTATTGATTGATGGTATAATGAGAAAGAAGGGATAAGAGGAATTATATAAGAGGAAAAGAAATATGCAAAAATTTTATGGAGAGGACATTGGGTTAACTGCAGGGTGCAGTTACAAATGCAAAAAATTGGTCTGCTTTTTTAGAACTATCATTTTAATTATATTTTAGGTTGTAATCTTTTATAGATAGTAAAATGTCTACCAACAAACCTAATTCCTTAGGAATCTACAAACAACTCATTGGATTTTCTTCATCATAGTGGATGTTGTCTTATGTGGCATCTGCTGTGGTATTTTTCCATTCAGAATAAAAGAAAGTGAGGTTAGACAACTTGTCTTAGAGAACAGGTTTACTGGTTCTCCAGTGAATTAGTTCCCACCTTTACCTCCCTAGCAGAGAACTGGAGCACAGCAGGAGTGTGGGTCATGGTCAGTCTTTTTTTTTTTTTTTTTTTTTTTGATTATTTAAAGCATTACATAGCTCATGATATATCATCTTTCATACATTAGACTCAAATTGTGTTTTGAACTCCCATTTGTTAGCAGTTGGTGCTAACAATTTCCTTGACCCTGATTTGTCGGTTTTCAGGTAGTGTTACCTTTGTATTTTCACTTTATGTTGCTAGTTGTCTTTTAAAGGAAACATAATCCCCCCCTTCCATCTCCCTCCCTTCCCTGTCTCTCCTCTCCCTTCCTTCCTTCTCTAGTCCCTCCCACCCCCCCTGTGTGTTAACACACATACCAGATTTGGGGAAGAGTCAGTCTACAGCAATTTGCTGAGTCAAGATTCCAGCTTTGAAAAAAATTTAAGTTACTTACCTCCCATCAGTAGAAGAAATAGTAGGGGCCAGATGGACACCCAAGGAGAGAGCCCTTTTAGTGCTCTCCTGGCTGAGTTCTCTGACCCCTTCTGGCACACCCACACACCCACACACCCACACACCCCCTCCTGGAAAGCACATATGTGCATGTGGCTCTGGTTTCCTGTGCTTCCTGAGCAAGGGATCTCTAATTCTCACTGTGGTCCTTTGTTTCTTGACTCTTTTCCTTAGTCCTCTGCACTTGGAATTCATGCTATTTGTAACTTGACATTCTCCATTTTTTTGGGGGGGAGCTGTGTAAATGGGAAACTTGCATGACATCTCAGGAGTACCAGCAAGATACCTGATTATTTCCTTTCACACTGATTTAAATCTATTGTGTGAACTTTCTGGTCTGAGTGGCAGAGACCATTACTGAGCTTTAATAGCTCAGTAATTTCTACTTCTTAGTTTAAAAACAAAACACTCACTTTAAATTTCGAGCATGCTTGCCCAGGTAAAGATATTTATATGCCTCATATGGTGATATAATTCAATGGGCCAAAAATTCCCAGTAGAAGTGGGTACAGTTTTTGAGTCTCTGCCTGAAACATGTACCTACTTGGTTTCTCTTCTCCTTCCAGCTAACTGCGGTATAGCAATTGAAGCGAATTTCAAAGCCACTTGTGGATGATGGCAGAGTCACTACTGCCACCTGTGGCTGCTTACCCTAGTACTGTTTAGGTTAAAAAAAAATAGCTTCTGTGTCATCTGAACTGCAGTTTGGGTCTCTATATTCAGCAGCTTAGCTGTATATTAAAATAAAGCCTTTGTGTTATTGTTGTCAGTCTATTTAGGTTTTAGAAGTTCCCTATTAAAACACATATGGTTTGGGGAAGGGATTTTATGAACTTTGTCAGTAAGACTTTAGTTGGTGGGAAGATGTGACCTTTGGGAATGAGACACAGGCTTAGTCCCAGAATAGACACTAAAAGGGGAGAGAAGTAGCAAAAGGTTACTAGGGATAAAATTTACTGATATTTTTTTTTTCTTTTTGGTACTGGGGATTGAAGACAGGGGCCTTAACCACTGAGTTACATGCCCAGCCCTTTTTATTTTTAGTTTGAGACAGAGTCTCACTAAGTTGCAGAGGCTGGCACACCCACGTACCCACACACCCCCTCCTGGAAGGTGTCTTGCTGGTATTCCTGAGTTATTATGCAAGTTTCCCATTTACACAGCTCCCCACCCCCAAAATGGAGAATGTCAAGTTACAAATAGCATGAATTCCAAGTGCAGAGGACTAAGAAAAAGAGTCAAGAAACAAAGGACCACAGTGAGAATTAGAGCTTCCTTGCCCAAGGAAGCTCAGGACCATCCCACACAGGAAACCAGAGCCACACGCACATACCTCTTTCCAAGAGGGGGTGTGTGGGTACATGGGTGTGTCAGAAATTACAACATCCTGCTTGAGCTTCCTGAATCACTGGAGTTATAGATGTATGACACAACATCCCGCTGCTAATAGTTTTTTCTGGAAGCATTGAAGACATGGCACATAAAAATATTCCTAGATGACTCCCACATAGACCCTGAGGTCTAATTCAACTTTATAATTTCAAATAGAAAATGACCATAGAAAAGTACTTGTTCTTCAAAACTCAACTCAAAGTGGATCAAGGACCTAGGATTTAAACCGGAGACTCTGTCTAATAGAAGAAAAAGTAGTCCCTAATCTTCATCATGGCGAATTAAGCCCCAACTTCCTTAATAAGACTCATATAGTGCAAGAATTAAAACCAAGAATCAATAAATGGGATGGAATCAAACTAAAAAGTTTCTTCTCATCAAAAGAAAAAATCTGTGAGGTGAACAGAGAGCCTACATCCTGGGAGCAAATTTTTATCCCTCACACATCAGATAGAGCACTAATCTCTAGGGTATATAAAGAACTTAAAAAGCTAAGCACCAAAAAAAAAAAAACAAATAACCCCATCAACAAATGGGCCAAGGACCTGAATAGACACTTCTCAGAAGATGATATACAATCAATTAACAAATATATGAAAAAATGTTCATCATCTCTAGTAATTAGAGAAATGCAAATCAAAAATACTCTGATTTCATTTCACTCCAGTCAGAATGGCAGCTGAAGACAACAGTAAGTGTTGGTGAGGATGTGGGGGAAAATGTACACTCATGCATTGCTGGTGGGACTGCAAATTGGTGTAGCCAATGTGGAAAGCAGTATGGAGATTCTTTGGAAATCTGGGAATGGAACCAACATTTGACCCAGCTATCCCTCTCCTCGGTCTATACCCAAAAGACTTAAAAAACAGCATACTACAGGGACATAGCCACATCAATGTTTATAGAAGCATACTTCACAATAGCTAAACTGGAGCCAACCTAGATGCACTTCAGTGGATGAATAGAAAAAAAAAAAGTGACATATATATACAACGGAATTATACTCACCATTAAAAGAGAATAAAATCATGGCATTTGCAGGTAAATGGATGGTGTTGGAGAAGATAATGCTAAGTGAAGTTAGCTAATCCCCCCAAAACAAATGCTGAATGTTTTCTCTGATGTAATGAGGCTGACTCATAGTGGGGTAGTGAGGGGGAACATGGGAGGAATAGATGAATTCTAGACAGGGCAGAGGGGTGGGAAGGAAAGGGAGGGGGCAGAGGATTAGCAAGGATGGTGGAATATGATAGACATCATCATCCAAAGTACATGTATGAAGAGACAAATTGGTGTCAACATATTTTATATACAGAGATATGAAAAATTTTGCTGTATATGTGTAATGAGAATTGTAATGCATTCCGCTGTCATTCATTTTTAAAAAAATCAAAAAAGTGCTTTTCCTTGGCATAATTAAACTTCTAATTGAAGTAATCAAATTCTGTTTTGTAATGACCACAGCAACATTAAAAAAAAATCATCTGACAGTTGCCTTAATGTTCATATTGTACTCAGCAATTGAAGCTCAACTTTACCTAGTCCTATTGAGGATCAAGAGCATAAACAAAGGCTCCTGCTTCAAAGGCATTCACACAGGTTAGGGAAAAGACATTGTGACATGACATTGTCACCCAGAGGATCAGAAAAGGATTTATTAGGTGCTGAGTGATATGACCTATGGGAACGCAGAGGATAGCCGCTCATGAGTACAGGAGTAGTTACAGGCTCATTGGGGAATGGGGTCCTTTTTGTGACTTGCAAAGGTGAAATTTCCAAACACTGTAAAAAGGTGATTTATGGCTTTTTATTTATTTAGAAGTAGCATTGATGAGTAAAAGAATTATTCCAAACTATGGAGTTTTGGAATTCAGAATGTCTGGATTTCAATCCCAGCCCTGACATTTATTAGCCACATGTGACCCTGGACACATTATTTAATAGAGCATTTCTCGTCTGTAAGGTGAGTTTAGGTAACACCTTTTAGAGTTATTACAAAAATTGAACAAAATTTGCCTAACAACATCAACAGTATCAGAGGTTGATGTTATTACCCAAGTGATTTTTACATGACCTGCAAAAGATGTTTCTAAAGGATTTTATGACCCCAAAGAGATACTACTTGGCTTGAAATGTATCATTCTCTGTGATCAGTAAAGTACTGTGTAAGTCTCCCCCTCCCCAATATATTTTTTTATATTGACAGCCAGCCATTGAAAGATATGACTGCTTTGCAAGACCTAAATTCATTAGTACAATTTCTTATAACTGCAAGCTGAGGTTCCTTAGGAGCTGTCTTTGTTCACACACAGCCCTTCCAAATTTCTTCCCAGAAATTCTTCTACAGTGGAGCTACCTATGTAGTATTCCTCCCTTCTTATGTATAATTTCATTACTGTTTGGCTTTTCTTAATAAAACATCATTAACAAGGTAAGAGGTCCTTTTAAATAGACAATTTAGAGTGGCACATTCATGGTTTAATCTTAATTTTACTTTTTTTGCCCATTTGGTCAAACTATAACTTTGGTCTCTCATTTTCATGATTTCAAGAATGTAAATATCTTAACAATTTTAATTTTTCATCTTTTATATTACTAGTTTTCTAGTGATATTTACATTTTATTTCTAATATCTAAAGACATCTGTTTTTCAACATAATCGATTTCTTTAAAAAATTACAAGTAAATTTTTATTTTCAATTGATGCATAGCAACCTTACATATTTATGGGTATAGTGTGACATTTCAATGTATGTGTACAATGTGTAATGATCAGATCAGGTAATTGGCATAGTTATCATGTCAGACATTTATCGTTTCTTTTTGTTGGTAACTTTACTAGCTATTTTGAAATGTACAGTTATTTTCTACTAGTTATCCTACAATAGTAGAAGTTACTCCTTTTGTCCGAACTTACCTTTGTGTCTATTGATCATCTTCTCTCAATCCTTTATCAGTCCTCAACAAGCTCTCAAATCCCTATTTCAGTGTATACTTCTATGAGATCACCTTTTTAGCTTTCATATATAAGTGGGAACATGTAGTATTTGTTGTTCGGTATCTTACTTGTTTCACTTAACCTCCAGGTCATTTATATTCCTACAAATGACAATGCCTTTTTTAATGAGTGAATAGTATATTTGTATATATACATCATATTTTCTTCATCCTTTCACTCATATATGGATATCCAGGTCAATTAGATATCTTGTCTGTTAGGAATAGTGCTACAGTAAGCATACAAGTGCAGTTATCTCTTTGATCTAATGACTCCCATTTCATTTGGATATATTCCCAGGAGTAGGATTGCTGGATCATATGGAGATTCTCTTTCTAGTTTTTAAAGGAAGCCCTTACTGATTTTGTAATAGCTGTACTAACTTACATTCCTATAAATAGTATATGAGCTTTTTCTTTCTCTGTGTATTTACTAGTGTTTGTTATTTGTTTTTATTAATAGCCATTCTAACCAGGATGAAAGGATCTCATTGTATTATTTTTAATTAATTTATTTTTTAATTGTGGTTTTGATTTGCAATTTCCTAGTGATGAGTAGCAGTATTGAGCATTGTTTTTTTTTTTATATACTGGTAGATTTTTGTTTATCTTTTGGGAAATACCTATTTGGATCATTTGCCCATTTTTTAATAGAATTACTACTTTTCGCTTTTCACTTGTCTGAGTTCTGTACATTAATCCTATAGATATATGGACAGTTTGCAAATATCCTTTCCTATTTTGTAGATTGTCTCTTTACTCTGTCAATTGTTTCCTTTTCTGTTTAGAAGATTTTTAGTTGAATGTAATTTCCGTTTGTCAATTTTTGCCTTTTTTTAAAAATTTTTGCCTGTGCTTTTGTGGTCACATGCAAAAAATCTTTGCACTAGTGTCTAGAAACACTTTTCCTATGTTTTTTTTTTTCCTAGTAGTTGCATTTCTTATGTGTAAGTCTTTGTTCCATTTTGATTTTATTTTTGTATATGCTGAGGAGGAAATGATTTGTTTCCATTCTTCTCCGTATGGATATCCACTTTTCCCAATACTAGTTCATGAAGAGACTTCTTCCCTCCAACATTTGTTCTTACTGGCTTGGTTGAACATTCCATGCTCTGATGCATGAAATTCAGCTTTCTGGGCTCTGTTCTGTTTCAGTTGTGTGTGTTTTGATGCCAGTACCATGCTGTTTGATTACTAAAATTTGTAATATATTGAAGTCAGGTTTTGTAATATCTCAAGGTTTATTCTTTTTGCTCAGGATTTTTTTGGGTATTCAGGATCTTTTATATTCCTTGGAAATTTTAGGAGTTTTTTTTTCCTGTGTAGAACATCACTTTGGTTTTGATCGAAATTGCATGGCATATGTAGATCACTTTGAGTAGCATGAACATTTTAACAATTCTGGTTTTTCTGATCCATGAACATAGGATTCCTTCATATTTCTATGCCTTCTTTAATTTTTAATTTTTTAGTTTTAGGTGGACACAATATCTTTATTATTATTATTTTTAAATGTGGTGCTGAGGATTGAACCCAGGGCCTCATGCATGCTGGGTGAGTGCTCAATCACCAAGCCACAACCCCAGTCCCCTTCTTTAGTTTCTTTCATCAATGTTTTGTAATTTTCATTGTAGAGATAATTTGTTCCCATGGTAAAATTAATCCAAAGGGGTGGGTGTTTTTGGTAGTTGTAGCTATTGTGAATGGAATTGCTTTGATTTCCTTCTCAGCAGTTTTATTATTGGTATATAAAAAGCTACTGATTTTTGTATGTTGATCATCCTGTGACCCTACTGAATTTATTGGTTATAACAGTATTTTTATTGTTGTTGATGTCTTTAGGTTTCTGTCTATAAAATTATGTCACCAGTAAACAGGGATAATTTGACTTCCTCATTTCCTGTTTGGATATCCTTTATTTCTATTACCTTCTTGATTTGGCTGAGACTTATAATTCTATGTTGAATAAGAATGGTGAAAGTGGATGTACTTGTCTTGTTCCTGATCTTAGAGAAAGAAACTAGCTTTTCCTCATTTGGTCTGTGGTTTATCATATACCACCCTTATTATCTTGAGGTACATTCCTTTAATACCTAATTTTTGAGGGTTTTTTCCTTGATGTTATGTTGAAATTGATAGAATGCCTGTTCTGTACCTATATGAGAAGACCATATGGTTTTTGTCCTTCATTGTGTTGATGTGATGTATTATGTTTTTTTTGGTTTGAATATGTTGAACCCTCTGTGCACCTCTGGAATAAATCCAATTTGATCATGGTATCTAATATTTTTGATGTGCCGTCAGAGTAGACTTGGTAGTATTTTGAGAATTTTTGCATCTAGGGTTATCAGGGATATTTGTCTCTAGTTTTCCCTTCCTTTCTTCTCTCCCTTTCCCTTGTCTGGTTATGATATCAGGAAAATTCTGGCCTTTTAAAATTAGTTTGGAAAGCCTTCTTCTATATCAATTCTTGGGACTAGTTTAAGAAAAACATGTCATTTCTTCTTTAAAAGTTTTGTTAAAATTCAGCAGTGAAGCCATCAGTGCTGGGCTTTTCTTTGTTGGGAGATTTTTTAAAAATTATTGATTCACTCCTGTACTTGTTAATTGGTCTGTTTAGGTTTCCTATGTGTTCCACATTCAAAATAAGATTACATGTCCACAAACTTATCCATTTCTTTCAGGTTTTCCAACTGGTTATCATATAGCTGTTTATAGTTGTTCCTGATGATCCTTTGTATTTCTGTGATATCAGCTGTGATATCATTTTTTTTGTTTCTAATTTTGACTCTTCTCACTCTGTTAGTCTAGCTAAAGGTTTATTAATTTTGTCTTTTATAAACCCATCTTTTCATTTCATTGACGTTTTGTAGTTTTTTTGGTCTCTACTTATTCTCTGCTCTATATTCTTTCCCTTGACTAATTTTGGGTTTGCTTTGTTCTTTTCTAATTCTTTGAGTTGTCTTATTAGGTTATTTATTTGAAATCTTTTTCTTTTTCTGACGTAGGCAGTTATAGCTGTGAGTTTTCCTGTGTTTCCTGATGTATCCCATATGTTTGGGGTATGTCGTATTTTTATTTTCATTTGTCTCAAGACATTTTTAAATTTCTCTTTTGATATATTGATCATTTAAGAGCATGTTGTTTAATTGACATGTATTTTTATTATTTCTTCAGTTCTGCTTGTTGATTGTTGGTTTTATTCATTGAGGCTGGAGAAGATAGATACTATGATTTCTGTTTCTAAGAAGTGAGTTGAGCCATATTTGATGGCCTACCATGGAGTCTATCCTGTAGGATGATCCATGAGCTGAGACGATGTATATTATTCTGCAGCCACTGAAAGCATAGTTCTGTACATGTCTTTGATGTCCTTTGGATTATAGTATGATTTAAGTCTCATGTGTCTTCATTTTTTTTTTTAATCTGGATGATCATCCACTGATGAAACTGGGGTTTCAATGTCTCTGTTATTGTGTTAGTCTCTCTCTTTAGATACAATAATGTTGGCTCTATATAATTTTGTGCTCTGGCACTGGATTTATATATATATATAAATGTTATCTTCCCTTGTTAAATTGATCCCTTTATATAGATACTTTTTCTTTATAGCTTTTGGCTTAAAGTCTGTTATCTAAGCATAGTGATTCTTGCTTATTTTTGGTTTCTTTGTGTGAAATATCTTTTCCCATCCCTGTATTTTCAGTCTAAATGTGTCTTTAGTGCTGAAGTGAATTTCCTAAAGGCAGCATATCAATGGGTCTTTTTATTTTCTTTGTTCAAATCTATTCAGCCAGCCTGAATATTTTAGTGAAGGAATTTAATATGTTTACATGTTAAAGTTATTATGGATAAATACGTATTTGTTAAATGTCTTTGGTTGTTTTGTATAAGGTGTAATCCTTTTTCTCTTTTGTGTACATTCTCTTCTAATGAGTTTTATCCTTTTTTTGTGTTTTCATAATTGTAGTTATTTTCCTTTCGCTTCTAGTGCAAGACTCCTGTAAGTATTCCTTGTAGGACCAGATGGGTGATGAATTCCTTCAGGCTTTGCTTGTCTTGGAAAGACCTTTTTTCCCTTCATTTCTGAAGGATAGCTTTGCTGAATATAATATTCTAGTTGGCAGTTTCTTTCGTTCAGGGTTTTGAGTATATCATCCTATTCTCTCTGGCCTGTAAGGTTTGTGCTGAGTAGTCTGCCATTAATCTAATGGGGGATTCCCTTAATGGGACTTGACACTCTTTTCTTGCTGTTTTTAGAATACTTTATTTTGTATCTTTGACAATTTGACTATAATATACCTGGGAGAGAATCTTTTATTGTTGACTCTATTAAGGGGTCCTTTGAGCTTTTTGAATCTGATGTTCATATCTTTTCTAGGATTTATAATGTTTTTATAAATTCATTAAATAAGTTTTTTTCTTCTGCTGGGTTTAGTTGCTGTAAAGGCTGTCAAATCTATTCTTAAATTTCATTTCATGGAGGTTTTTAGCTCCAAGATTTGTTCTTTCTTATGATCTCTTTACTGGATTTCTCATTTAGATCATGATTTCTCTTTCTAATTCCATTGAATTATCTGTCTGTATTGGATCTCACTGAATTTCTTGAAAGTCATTGAATTCCTTCTGGTTCAATTTGTGGATTATCCTTTTCTCTATCGTCTACTGCTGGAACGTTATGTAGCCTCTTTGGATAACCCTGTTTTTCATGCTGCTGATGTCTCTCTGTTGACATTGGTGAGTCTGGCAGATAACTTCCCTCTACCAGTTTTTAAATTTGGCTTTTATAATAAAAGACAGCCTGACAATGTGGTCTGAGGTATCATTTGGTATCTTTGGGCTATCTGGGCTTTGGTTCTGGGACAGTGCTTTAGTGTGGTGTCTGTGTGGCTTCTTCCCCACTCACAGGAATGCCTGTGAGTATGTCAGTGGTTTAGGCTGTAGGGATCCTGGGACTACTCAGCTAGCTGGGATGCAGCTCTCTTAGGTGGGCAGTTTCACTAACAGTTCTAGGCATGATATCTCCTATTGTGGGTGTGAGAGAGCTGCCATTTTCTATATTCCTTTGTGGTGGGGTTGCTCTGGCTGGCTCATGAGGGTGAGCTGTGGCTGGTGTAGCAGAGTAGGTTCCTGAGGACTCTGGGAGGATAGAACTACTCTGATGAGCCCAGATAGGTCCAGTGCAGCATGTTTGGTGTGAGTCAAAGTCCAAGGGCCATATGATGTTGGACCACAGTGGAGGGCCCAGACTGGGGAACCTATTAGTGTCTGAAAGCTTTGTGGTGACTGTGGGTCGTCTGGGGCCTATCTGTTCAGGTTGTGCAGCTCAGCAGCTTCATAGGGCTGGTGATTGGTTGGTGGGATCACTTGTCTGCCTCTTAGGCCAGGCTAAGCCACTCAGGGCAGGCTGTTCAAACTGCTACCTAACATCAGAGGTTAGTGGGTATTATGGTTGAGATATTAGGTGTTCCCCGAAAGCTGTGTGTAAGATAATGCAAGAAGTGTTAGAGGCAAAATTATTAGGTTATAAGGGTTTTAACCCAATCAGCGAATTAATCCCCAGACAGGGATTAACTATATGGTAACTGTAGGCAGCTAGGGTGTGGCTAGAAGAGGTGGGTCCCTGGGGGTGTGCCTTTGGGATGGATATATAGATATAGATATAGATATAGATATAGATATACACACACACATATGTGTACATGTGTGTACATATATATTGTCCTTGGTGACAGAGCTCTCTCTGCTTCCTGGTATGATGTCTTGAGCTGCTTCCCTCCACCACATTCTTCCACCTTGATGTTCAGCTTTATTTTGAGTCCCAAGGAATGGAGTCATCTGTCTATGGATTGAACTCTCTGAAACCACAAGCCCCAGAATAAACATTTCCTCCTCTAAAATTGTTCTTGTCAGGTCTTTTGGTCACAGCAGGAAAAAAAAAAAAAAAAAAAAAGCCTGACTAAGACAGTAGGGGAAACCTGCCTGGGGACCTTAGCATGTCAGACTGCTCAGGACAGGCTGCTCAGCGGCTTTCTGGGGTCATGTGTGATGCCACCTGGCTGGTTTGTAGAGCTGGATCAGCAAGGTTGCTGTGACAGCTGCTAGGTGGCTTCAAAGGAGCCTCTGTGGTAGGGTCTCAAGGTGACTGTGTGGCAAGAGCCTGCATGGGAGCGGTCACAGTGGCTATTTTTCCAGGGCATTGAAGTGATTTGTGGTAACCTGGAGGCTGCTCAAACTGACCTTGGGGCCTGTGAGGGTTGCATGGTTCTTTAGCAGCAGATACCTCAGGTGTTTATGTTATCCAGAGGAATCTCTGGGATTTCCTGCTGATGCTTTCCCTGCTGAGCCACACAAGTATCTGTTCAGGGTTGAAGAGGAGAAAGGGGATCGTAGATATTGTGTGCTTAGTTTCTTTCTTTATGAAGCCATCATGAATCTTGGTGCTCTGAGATATCTCTGCTACACCCCTTTGCACTCTGAAGCTCTCCTTTCAATACTCCAGCGAAATAGCTGCTTTTTTTTTTTTTTTCTTTCAGCCCTTTTATGTGAAGGGAAACATTCCGGGCTCCTTTGGTTAGCCATCTTGCTGACTTCTCTGAGTTTTTCTCATGGTCTCCTGTGCCAGATGTTCTCTTGCCCTCCTTTGCATTTGTGATACTTTCTCTCATATTAAACCTTCTTTGTATGTCACTATTTTTCCCCATTTAACAAAGTTTGCTATGTATTAACATATCAAATAATTTAGGAATGAAGGTTTAATTCTTGGGATTGTCATACCTGCTGTTGTTTGACTATATCCTCTCAAAAGGACATGTGTTGGAAGCTTAATCTCCAAGTTCATGTTAATTATATTTTGAGGTGGCCATTGGGAGATAATTAGGATTAGGTGAGGTCTTACAAGAGTGGGCCTCCTAAGACAGCACCAGTGGCTCTCTAAAAAGAGGGAGAAAGACTCAGTGCTTGCCCTGAGTATCACTATGTGATACCCTCTGTCATGTCATACAGCAGAATGAAGCCTTTACTCAGTGCCAGGATGCTGATGGTGTCATATTCTTGGCCATCTTAGCCTCCAGAATCATGAGCCAAATAAACCTCTGTTCTTTATAAATTACCCAGACTCTGGTATTGTTATTGTAACAGAAAGCCCACTAAGATAATGCACTATACATTTCGTTAAGTTAAAAAAAATGAGAGATTAAAATATGAATATAAACAATTATTTTAGGATTTAAAACAGTAAAGTTCTTTCAGATACTTTACCCCTTTCCTTTCTCTCTCCTACTAAGGATTGAATTTGGGGGTGCTTTACCACAAAGCTATATCTGTAGTCCTTTTTATCTTTTATTTTGAGACAGGGTCTCAATAATTGTTAGGGCTGTCCTCCTACTTCTGATCCTCCTGCCTCAGACTCCTGAGTAGCTGGAATTAGGTGCCCGTACCACCATGCCTGGCTCAGTCCTTATTTTCAAAGCTATTGAATGAAAAACTTGGAATAGAGAAAAAGATAAAGGAAAATATACTGGCTATTTTTCTTAAAATTCAAGTAACTCGTAACTGTAGTAAAATTGTTGGTTACAAAATGTATTATATTATGGAAAAGATGCTGTACTGTGTTCTGATATTGTCAAAATAATTCATGTTGTTGATTTATAACTTCAACATTTTAAATATACTCTTCATATATACATTTTCTTAAAATCTTAATGTTTATTCAGCTTATTCTATATGAGGATATTTTTTTTTTTTTAAAGAGAGAGTGAGAGAGAGAGAGAGAGAGAGAATTTTTTAATATTTATTTTTTAGTTCTCGGCGGACACAACATCTTTGTTGGTATGTGGTGCTGAGGATCGAACCCGGGCCGCACGCATGCCAGGCGAGCGTGCTACCGCTTGAGCCACATCCCCAGCCCTATGAGGATATTTTAATCCTTTATAAATATATACAGATCCCCAGGAACAGACTCTGAATTCGGCAGCATCAACTTGAATTTCAGATCCATGACAGAATTATGCTAACAATTATGAGATGTGCTTTCTTTGGGTTTATAGACTTATTACACAAATGTAAGATGCATAATGAGGTATGATATTTTCCCCCTTTTTTGTTTTTAAAAAAAGAATAAAAAAATTCTGCTCAGAATGACAGACTGGATTATTCTAGATAGTCTTATACTATCGTTTCTGCTTTGGTTAGCTTATATTGTTCTCCTAAGAATGCATTTACAAACTTTAAAATCACATTTATCCTTCAGCATTAATGATAAGAAAATGACTATACTCGCAGTGAAAGGAAATGTTTTTAAAGTTCTGAGACAATTCCCAAATTCGTAAACCTAAGGAATGTTTTCACAGAAAGGGTGACATTGCACCAAGGGAATTTATGTGAATGGAAAAAACAGTGTTTCTATTCTTAAGGTTTTTATGACCTAAAGGGAAATGAAGAAAAGCTGTGACTGTCATGGAAACTCTAAACTGCATTTTCCTGCAGCATTTCTCCTTTGCACTTTTCTGGACTGAGGAATATTAAATGTGAGTAATAATTATTTTAAAAGCTCCCATTTGAAGGAGCATTAGCATTAAAGAAAATACCAACATATTACTTCAGAGATGAGCAGTAAAAAAAAAAGGGATAATGAAGAGTTCTGACTATATGAATGTTTTGGCAACAGGGAAAGAGCATATTACTTAAAATGTGGGAAGGCAAGTTCACTCTCTGCATCATGGAGAGTTAATATTTGTTTTAATTGCAAGTCCCAATGCCCACTTTCCCTGAATCAGAAACATTATCCTCACCCCAGGACTGAGTCTTGATTACTCATTGTCAATATTCCTCCCTAAGGGACCTTTTCTTCCATCTCCATGTGTATTATTTAATTGCTTATTAGCTCCTTTCAGGGAGAGCAGACTCTAAATATTTCAGGGCTAGTCAATTTTGTGTGTGTGTTAGCTAAGTTGTTAGGCCTCTTTTATAGAGAAACTAAAATCTCAACAAACAGCTGAGGATTAGAATGTCATACTAATAGTTTCCTTATTTTGAAAGGATATATAAAGCTGGGTATGATGGTGTATACCTAGCAATGATCTCAGCAATCCAGAAGGCTGAGGCAGGAGGATCACAGATTTGAGAACATCCTGAGTAACTTAACAAGATATACCTCAAAATAAAAGAGACTGGGTATGTAGCTCAGTGGTAGAGTTTCCTTGAGTTAAATTCTCAGTACTTAAAAGAAATGATTTTTTTAGATTGGATGGAACTAAAAGTTTTGAAAACATAAAAGAGTTGTAAAAATTGAATGACAGAGAAGAGTGTAGAAAACCAGAAATAACCATTCCCCTCTCTTGCAGCCACCATTTGCCAGGACTTCACCTTCATATAAAATTCTCTGAGAAGTACTTTAGAATTTTTCTATGTGACTATTTTATTCTTGGTGTCAATACTTTTTGGTAAGCACATCAGTATAAATAATTTGTCTTTTATACTATCTTTACCATGGTGTCTAATTTCATGTTTGGATTAAGATCTCTAACATCAATGTGAAAATAAATTTAAATAAGCTAGATTTATATAAAGAAGATCCTAGAATCATGCCAGAGTAAGATTTATTGTTGTTCTGCCTTCTAACACTGATTTCCAGAAAAAGTGGCACAGTTTTTTTTTTGTTTTTTTTTTTTAATATCAGATGAACTCTTTTCAACCTTGTATAGCTTGTCTGCTAGGATTTTTTTTTCTCATTTTCTGCCATTGGCAGGACAATTGCAATGAAAAGCTTAGGTGCCCTATGATTCTCCTTTGTGGGACTCCCAAACCTAGAACACCTCTGAGACAACTGACTTTCTCCTTTGGTTCCTCTAGCTCTCCACGTTCAAAGTACCTTTCAGACGTGTGAGTGTATCTATGAAGTAGTTGTACTGGGAAGAGGGTGGATGAAGTATTATTAAGGAGATAAGAGTATCAATAAGAAAAATTTAAAAAGTAATATCAATCATCAAGTTTCAAAGGCCAGCTGAACTGTTCCAACCATCACTCTTCCTCACTCTGTGGCTTCCCCATGGTCTGATAATCCGGTCAGTTTTAGTGGAATGTCCAGATCCAATGTGAAAGTATTCATACTGAAAATATTTTGTTGGTGGGCTGTTGTAGGTATTTTTTTAAAGTTTTTATTTTATTCATTTATTTATATGTGGTGCTGAGAATCAAACCCAGTGCCTCACACATGCCAGGCAAGTGCTCTACCATTGAGCCACAACCCCAGCCCAATTGATGTGACAGTGTGAAGGATCGTCATCTTCTATTTACTGTATTTTAATTTTCATTCTATATAATGATTCCAAGATGATAATAATTACTATGAACCTCATGGGGGTTATTTTAATAATTAAAGCGATATAATGTCCTAAGAGGCAATATATACAAGGCAGAGTGAGTAAAGTGAGATGTATTTAATGAATAATTTAATGCAGCAGTTTCCATTGTCCTGCAAAACAAACAGATGAGATGTAGTGAAGTTCAATTTATTATTTTTAAACGTTTTCTCTTGAAAGTCACCAGAATATTATCTTCCAGGAAAAAATAAAATGTAGAGAATTGGTACATTCTCTGTCTCCAGAGCTTTGTTGATCCTTTTTGCTTTGAAGTCACAAAAATTATATTTTAATATAGAATTCAAAAGGGATAATTTTAAAATGTATGGTTATTACATAGGAAGGTTGTAATGCCATTTTGTGGACAGTTTCTAAAGATTATTCTCTTTGAAAATCAGTTCAAAATATGAAGTAGTATTTTTCCTCCTGTTTTGGATATTATTTTATATATGCATGGGCACACATGTGTCAGTGTATGAATGTGTTTGTGTACACCGTACAAGTGTCTGCTGCTCTCACATACCCCATGTCTCCGATATGCGGAGTCCTTAAATTCATAATTTTGACTAAAATTTCCATCTGAAAAGCTGTGGTAAACTCATCTACCTTGGGCATTTGGAATGGAGGGATTTGTATATTTCTCTATCACTTCTGGAGAGGAGTCTGATTCTCCTGATGCCTCTGCATTTGCACAGGTGGGTCTTTTCCCTATCCTACATCTCTTTTTTTTAATTTTTTAATTTTATTTTTTTTATTGTTGGTCGTTCAAAACATTACATAGTTCTTAATATATCATATTTCACAATTTGATTCAAGTGGGTTATGAACTCCCATTTTTACCCCGTATACAAATTGCTGTATCACGTCAGTTACACTTCCATTGATTTACATATTGCCATTCTAGTGTCTGATGTATTCTGCTGTCTATCCTATTCTCTACTATCCCCCCTCCCCTTCCCTCCCCTCCCCTCCCCTCCCCTCTTCTCTCTCTACCCCCTCTACTGTAAATCATTTCTTCCACTTGTATTATTCTTCTCTTACCCCTCATTTCCTCTTATATGTAATTTTGTATAACCCTGAGGATCACCTTCCATTTCCATGCAATTTCCATTCTCTCTCCCTTTCCCTCCCACCTCTCATCCCTGTTTAATGTTAATCTTCTTCTCAAGCTCTTCGTCCCTACCCTGTCCTTGTTTACTCCCCTTATATCAAAGAAGTCATTTGGCATTTGTTTTTTAAGGATTGGCTAGCTTCGCTTAGCATAATGTGCTCTAATGCCATCCATTTCCCTCCAAATTCTATGATTTTGTCATTTCTTAATGCAGAGTAATACTCCATTGTGTATAAATGCCACATTTTTTTATCCATTCATCTATTGAAGGGCATCTAGGTTGGTTCCACAATCTTGCTGAATTGTGCTGCTATGAACATCTATGTAGCAGTGTCCCTGTAGCATGCTCTTATTAGGTCTTTAGGGAATAGACCGAGAAGGGGAATAGCTGGGTCAAATGGTGGTTCCATTCCCAGATTTCCAAGAAATCTCCATACTGCTTTCCAAATTGGCTGCACCAATTTGCAGTCCCACCAACAATGAACAAGTGTACCCTTTTCCCCGCATCCTCTCCAGCACTTGTTGTTGTTGGACTTCTTAATGGCTGCCAATCTTACTGGAGTGAGATGGTATCTTAGGGTGGTTTTGATTTGCATTTCTCTGATGCTAGTGATGGTGAGCATTTTTTCATGTACTTATTGATTGATTGTATGTCCTCCTCTGAGAAGTGTCTGTTCAGGTCCTTGGCCCATTTGTTGATTGGGTTATTTGTTATCTTATTGTCTAATTTTTTGAGTTCTTTGTATACTCTGGATATTAGGGCTCTATCTGAAGTGTGTGGAGTAAAGATTTGTTCCCAGGATGTAGGCTCCCTGTTTACTTCTCTTATTGTTTCTTTTGCTGAGAAAAAACTTTTTAGTTTGAGTAAGTCCCATTTGTTGATTCTAGTTGTTAACTCTTGCGCTATGGGTGTCCTATTGAGGAATTTGGAGCCCGACCCAACAGTTTGTAGATCATAGCCAACTTTTTCTTCTATCAGACGCCGTGTCTCTGATTTAATATCCAGCTCCTTGATCCATTTTGAGTTAATTTTTGTGCATGGCGAGAGAAAGGGATTCAGTTTCATTTTGATGCAAATGGATTTCCAATTTTCCCAGCACCATTTGTTGAAGATGCTATCCTTCCTCCATTGCATGCTTTTAGCCCCTTTATCAAATATAAGATAGTTGTAACTTTGTGGATTAGTCTCTGAGTCCTCTATTCTGTACCATTGGTCCACCCGCCTGTTTTGGTACCAGTACCATGCTGTTTTTGTTACTATTGCTCTGTAGTATAGTTTGAAGTCTGGTATCGCTATACCGCCTGATTCACACTTCCTGCTTAGCATTGTTTTTGCTATTCTGGGTCTTTTATTATTCCATATAAATTTCATGATTGTTTTATCTATTTCTACAAGAAATGCTGTTGGGATTTTGATTGGCATTGCATTGAACTTATAGAGGACTTTTGGTAATATCGCCATTTTGATGATGTTAGTTCTGCCTATCCATGAACAGGGAATATTTTTCCATCTTCTGAGGTCTTCTTCTATATCTCTCTTTAGGGTTCTGTAGTTTTCATTGTATAGGTCTTTCACCTCTTTTGTTAGGTTGATTCCCAAGTATTTTATTTTTTTTGGGGGGATATTGTGAATGGAGTAGTTGACCTCATTTCCGTTTCAGAGGATTTGTCGCTGATATACAGGAATGCATTTGATTTATGTGTGTTGATTTTATATCCTGCCACTTTGCTGAATTCATTTATTAGCTCTAATAGTTTCTTTGTAGACCCTTTTGGGTCTGTTAGGTATAGAATCATGTCATCTGCAAATAGTGATAATTTAAGTTCTTCTTTTCCTATTTTTATGCCTTTAATTTCTTTCGTCTGTCTAATTGCTCTGGCCAGTGTTTCGAGGACTATGTTGAACAGAAGTGGTGAGAGAGGGCATCCCTGTCTTGTACCAGATCTTAGAGGGAATGCCTTCAATTTTTCTCCATTCAGAATGATGCTGGCCTGTGGCTTATCATAGATTGCTTTTACAATGTTGAGGTATGATCCTGTTATCCCTAATTTTTCTAGAGTATTGAACATAAAAGGATGCTGTACTTTGTCAAATGCTTTTTCTGCATCTATCGAGATGATCATATGGTTCTTATTTTTAAGTCTATTGATGTGGTGAATAACATTTATTGATTTCCGTATATTGAACCAGCCTTGCATCCCAGGGATGAATCCTACTTGATCATGGTGTATAATTTTTTTGATATGATTTTGAATCCAATTCGCCAGAATTTTATTGAGGATTTTTGCATCTAGGTTCATTAGAGATATTGGTCTGTAGTTTTCTTTCTTTGAAGTGTCTCTGTCTGGTTTAGGCATCAGGGTGATGTTGGCCTCGTAGAATGTATTTGGAAGTTCTCCCTCTTTTTCTATTTCCTGGAATAGCTTGAAAAGTATTGGTGTTAGTTCCTCTTTAAAGGTTTTGTAAAACTCTGCAGTATACCCATCCGGTCCTGGGCTTTTCTTAGTTGGTAGTCTTTTGATGGTTTCTTCTATTTCCTCTATTGTTATTGGTCTGTTTAGGTCGTCTATATCTTCCTGACTCAATCTGGGCAGATCATATGACTTAAGAAATTTTTCGATGCCTTCACTGTCTTCTATTTTATTGGAGTATAAGGATTCAAAATAATTTCTGATTATCTTCTGTATTTCTGAAGTTTCTGTTGTGATATTGCCTTTTTCATCCCGTATGCTAGTAATTTGGGTTCTCTCTCTTCTTCTCTTCGTTAGCATGGCTAAGGGTCTGTCGATTTTATTTATTTTTTCAAAGAACCAACTTTTAGTTTTGTCAATTTTTTCAATTGTTTCTTTCGTTTCGATTTCATTAATTTCCGCTCTGATTTCAATTATTTCTTGCCTTCTACTTCTTTTGCTATTGTTTTGCTCTTCTTTTTCTAGGATTTTGAGATGAAATATGAGATCATTTATTTGTTGGTTTTCTCTTTTTTTAAGGAATGAGCTCCAAGCAATGAATTTTCCTCTTAGAACTGCTTTCAATGTGTCCCATAGATTCCGATATGTTGTGTCTGTGTTTTCATTTAACTCTAAGAAGTTTTTAATTTCCTCCTTAATGTCTTCTATAACCCATTGATCATTCAGTAACCTATTGTTCATTCTCGATGCATGATTTTCCCTTCCTTCTTTTATCATTGATTTTCAGTTTCATTCCATTATGATCAGATAAGATGCATAGTATTATCTCTACTCCTTTATATTGTCTAAGAGTTGCCCTGTGACATAATATATGATCTATTTTTGAGAAGGATCCATGTGCTGCTTAGAAAAAAGTTTAACTACTTGATGTTGGGTGGTATATTCTATATATGTCAATTAAGTCTAGGTTGTTAATTGTGTTATTGAGTTCTATAGTTTCCTTATTTAACTTTTGTTTGGAAGATCTGTCCAGTGGTGAGAGAGGTGTGTTGAAGTCTCCCATGATTATTGTATGGTGGTCTATTAGACTCTTGAACTTGAGAAGAGTTTGCTTGATGAATATAGCTGCACCATTGTTTGGGGCATATATATTTATGATTGTTATGTCTTGTTGGTGTATGGTTCCCTTGAGCGGTATGCAGTGTCCCTCTTTATCCCTTTTGATTAACTTTGGCTTGAAATCTATTTTGTTTGATATGAGTATGGACACTCCTGCTTGTTTCCGCAGTCCATATGAGTGATATGATTTTTCCCAATCTTTCACATTCAGTCTATGTATATCTTTTCCTATCAAATGCGTCTCCTGTAGGCAGCATATTGTTGGGTCTTGTTTTGTAATCCATTCAACTAGCCTGTGTCTCTTAATTGGTGAGTTTAAGCCATTAACATTTAGGGTTATTATTGAGATATGGTTTGTTCTTCCAGCCATATTTGTTTATTAATGTTACTAAACCTGATTTGTTTTCCTCTTTGATTACTTTCCCTCCTTTACTGTCCTACCTCCCACTGTTGGTTTTCATTGTTATTTTCCATTTCCTCTTCCTGTAATGTTTTGCCAAGGATTTTTTGAAGAGATGGTTTTCTAGCTGCAAATTCTTTTAACTTTTGTTTATCGTGGAAGGTTTTAATTTCATCTTCCATCCTGAAGCTTAATTTCACCGGATACACGATTCTTGGTTGGAACCCATTTTCTTTCAGTGTTTGAAATATGTTATTCCAGGATCTAGCTTTCAGAGTCTGTGTTGAGAGATCAGCTGTTATCCTGATTGGTTTACCCCTAAATGTAATCTGCTTCCTTTCTCTTGTAGCTTTAAAAATTCTCTCCTTATTCTGTATGTTGGGCATCTTCATTATAATGTGTCTAGGTGTGTATCTCTTATGATTTTGCACATTCGGCGTCCTGTAGGCTTCTAGGATTTGGGATTCTGTCTCATTCTTCAAGTCTGGGAAGTTTTCTCGTATTATTTCATTGAATAGATTGTTTATTCCTTTGGTTTGGAGCTCTGTGCCTTCCTGTATCCCAATGACTCTTAAGTTTGGTCTTTTAATGTTATTCCATATTTCTTGGATGTTCTGCTCATGGTTTTTTAGCAGTCTTGCTGATCTGTCTATGTTCTTTTCAAGTTGAAATACTTTGTCTTCATTGTCTGATGTTCTATCTTCTAAGTGATCTACTCTGCTGATAGTATTGTCAGTTGAGTTTTTAAGTTGGTTTATTGCTTCCTGCATTTCTAGGATTTCTATTTGTTTGTTTTTTATTACCTCTATCTCCCTGTGTAATTGATCTTTTGCTTCCTGGATTTGTTTATTTAGTTCCTTGTCAAAGTGATCTTTCATTGTCTGATTTTGCTGTCTCATGTCTTCCTTGAGACTCCAGATCATCTGAAGCATGTATATCCTGAACTCTTTATCTGACATTCCATCTGTTGCAGCTATTACCTCTTCTAAAGTTGAGTTGACCTGCATTGCTTGTGGTCCTTTCTTTCCTTATCTTTTCTTCATACTGCTCGCGTTTCTTTCTGCTTGGTGAAACTGTTGTGTTTTTGAAATTTTCCCTCTATTTATTTATATTGCTCTTGTATAGTTGAAAAATCTCCCTTGCAGGGCAGGTAGTGGCTGTGATCCTCCTCCAATTGGGGTGATCTGTCTACCACGCTGGCGGGCCGCTAGGTCTGCTCTGCCGGTCGGTCGCAGGTCCGCCTACCCTGCAGGCGCGTGGGGCAGCTCTGTCACTCTGCAGGTTGCTGGGCCTGACCTGCCGGTGGGTCGCAGGTCCGCCTACCTTGCAGGTGCGGGGGGAGGGGGCGGCTCCGCCCCTCAGCAGGCCGCTGGGCCTGATCTGCAGGTGGTCACAGATCCGCCTACCTTGCAGGCACTGGGGGAGGGGGCGGGCCTGCCCCTCAGCAGGCTGCTGGACCTTTTCTGCTGGTGGGTCGCAGGTCCGCCTACCCTGCAGGCGCGTGGGGCAGCTTGTCACTCCACAGGTTGCTGGGCCTGACCTGCCGGTGGGTCACAGTTCCGCCTACCTTGCAGGCACTGGGGGAGGGGGCGGGCCTGCCCCTCAGCAGGCCGCTGGGCCTGATCTGCCAGTGGGTCGCAGGTCTGCCTACCCTGCAGGAGCGTGGGGCAGCTCTGCCACTCTGCAGGTTGCTCCCTACATCTCTTTTGAGCACCTCCTCATTAATTTCTCTTCGTAATGTGCAAATCAAGACTTCATTAAAGGTTTTCCATATATCCTACTTAGGGTGTAAGTTGGCTATATACAGGGGATACTCATTTTTACAGTGACCTAAATATCATAAAAATTGTTTTTCTTGATCTACAATGTTCTAACGGTTGATAGCTTAAATCTGGCATATCGACTCTGCCTCAGTGGGTCATCCATGACTCTGTACTTCCTAGTGTGGTAGACTTATTGCTGTGATTGAACACAACTTTCTGTGGCATCTATATCCTGGACACAAGGATGGAAGGAGTATAGGGGGGTGAGATGTATTCGTTCCCTTTAAATCTGATTCTCAAAAGCTATATCTATGACTTCTGCTCTGCTGTATTTGGATGAGGTTCATAGGTAAAAGTTTGGTCTCCTGGGTGGCAGTGGGAAGTGTGATGGACCTTTAAGAAGTGGGGACTAGGGGGAATGGAAGGACAGCAGAATAAAATAGACATTATTATTGCTGTGGGTATATACGTGACTGCATGACCAATGTGATTCTGCAACCTGTACACTCAGAAAAATGAGAAATGATACCCCATCTGATTCAAATGTATGATATGTCAAGATCATTGTACTGTCATGTGTAACTAATTAAAACAAATTAAAAAAGAAGAAGTGGGGACTAGGAGGAGGACCTCAGATTATTGGAGGAGGTGACCTCAGCGGGGATGGTGGGATCTTGATAAATTCATTCTCCCCCTCTCCCCTTTCCCTCCCCTATATCGGTTCCTCTCTCCATCTCTGAGATGTGAGTGCTTGTTCTAACACACTCCTTTCCTGATGTACATCTTTTGCTAGAGGACCAGACAAGTAGGACTGCTCAGTCTTGGGCTTGAACCTCCAGAACTGTAGGCCCAAATAAATCTCTCTTTATTTCATAAGTAGCCAAGAGAGATTTATTTGGGCCTACAGTTCTGGAGGTTCAAGCCCAAGGTATTTCATTATAGTGACATAAAAGTAAAACTGAGAAATGCTTATTTGCTCTGTACTCAATAGAAAATAATGGTTCTTTTTAATATCAGAAGAGAAAACAATACTGGGGAACAGTTAGGTGAATTGTATAGGTCCATATGTGGCCTAAGGTTACATCACTTTACAGTGTAGCAGAGAAGACATTTTGACAACATGAAATTAATAATAATGCTTGGTCTTGAGACTTCTTACAGCCTTCCATCCAACAAAGAATTTTATCTGATCTTCTTTCCCAGCTTTAACCTCTTACCATATTTTGTGAAATTTCAACATTTCCTTTCTCTCTCCTTAGCTCTTTCTTTATTTTTCAATGTCCAAAGTTTCACTTTTCTTTATTCGGGAGGGCTTTACCTAACTCTGTCCCACACTAGAACAATGGCTTAAAACTCAGCTGTCACAGAGACCCAACGAACCATCTAAGTGGGACAGGTAGAGGTGGGATGCAGTGGAGGCTGTGGCAGATTTCAGGGTGGATATCCATCACAGGGAAAGAGAATACTCAACCCTGTGAATAGGGGCCATTCCTGAACATGGGCCATGGAGCTACATTGAACTTTTTACATTTAGCTGAAAGTATGTTTCTTAATGTGCCGGTCAGCTTTCCATCACTGTGACAAAATACCTGGGAAAGTCACCTTAAAAGGGGGAAGATTTGACTCATAGTTTCAGAGATTTCAGTCCATGATCATTTGGCTCCTTTGTTTCTGGTCACGGTGATGCAGAACATCATAGCAGGGAGCTCCAGATGGAGCAAACTTTCTTACCTCGTGGCTGCCAGGAAGCAGAGAGTGTTGGAGGAAGGGGCTGGGGACAAAATATACCCTTCAAGGGCACACTCTCCCTGACTCACTTCCTTCAAATAGTCCCAACCTCCTAGATTTGCCACTACCTCCTGATAGTCCATTAAGTATTAGACCCATAAGTAAATCTATTCAAGAGGTCAGACCCTCTTGATGTAGCCGCCTCCAAAAAGTCTCACCATGAACAATGCTGCATGAGGATTAAGCCTTTGGCATATGAATTTTGGGGCATAGTTAAGATCTGAAATACCAAACTTAAAGTTAGGTTAACTTTCTTGGCCTTTAAGTGTTAGCAAGTAATTTATTTATTTTAAAAATAGTCTGACAGTGAGCAATGTGCTCTTTTTGGCTTCCTCTGGGTGGCTGGTCTTAAAACAGCAGAGAATTGCTCATGGGAACTCAGCTTCAACACTGAGTTTTGGACAACTTGGATATTGTCCTAATGGAGACTCTGCTCTCTCTCTGTGATCAATACCATACACATTCTGTGGATAATAAATTCCCTGATTTTACAGTGTACTTGATAGTTTCCTAAGACCTTTTACATATATTGGCTTATTACCCTTTAGTAACAACTCCTGAGTTTTGGCAGAGTGAACAGTGCTTTTACTTTATACATGAGGAAACTGAGGCTTGGAAAGTTTATATTCCTTGCCTAAAAATTGCAACAAATATAAGTCAGAGATGGATCCAGGATTCATATCTTCCGATTCCTTGTCCAAGCCCTTCCTATTTATTTAATCTTTTGAAATCTGTGAATAGTTTAAATATGTAATCTATTGTGAGATCTCAGCTCTCAATCCCTCAAGAAGTACTTGAGAATCATTAAAAACTCATTTCTGGTTCCTGAAAAGTGAACATTATTGTGCTATTTTATAAAAAAAGAACGAGGATTCAGGCTCATTCGTTGGGGGAATGTTGTCAGTTCCAAATTGTATTTCTTGTCTTTGTATTTCCCAGTGTGATACTCTGCTGACTAGAATTTTATGTGTTTGTTGTTATTCTCTGCTGTGGTTCTGAATATAGCATCTTCCTTGATATAAGAAATCATTTTAAGCATATAGTGAGTGCATAGTAACAATAGCCAGCGAACCAGAGAAGAGAAATTAATTCCTGTCTTTGCATGTTATAATTATGAGAGGAGTACATGATCTTTAACAACAGGATATTCACAGGAATTTGAAAATAAAATTAATGCATGTACGTGGCAAAACAAAATGCAAGGGATGCAGAAGGGAGATCTTTGCATTTCCATTATAATTAGATGGGTATAGATGCCTGTGGGCAGGTAGTTTATTTGGGAGGTGTTCATATAGAGGAAAGGGAAGGATTGGGAAGAATGAAAAAAGGAAATAAGAATTATTATAAAGGGACATTATAGAGTTGATGTGCACCGTGGGCAATTGTGATTGCACAAGACCGTCTAAGGAGTGTATGCCTCTCAGAATGTTCTGTCAAAAGCTGGCGAGGAGGCCTTTTATCATTGACTTCCATACTGTCCAGGCTACATGTAGATATTTGCAGAAGCATGAGAGAACCCCTGGGGTATTGAGGGGACGCCACTGGAGGTGGCATGCACTTTGAGGTCAGTAGCAATCAGTGTAAAATAAGTTGAAGCCTTCAGAAAATGAATGCCATCGGCACAGCTGGAAACAAAGGTGAGGCCAAGAAACAGGTAGGTGGCGCATAAAAGATGTCTGATGCGATGGCTTGGAAACAGTAAAGGTGTCCTTTGCTTGGGTACTTTTGTCTTTGGTCTTATGATGCTGCGTCATATAATCCGTGTATGTTCTTCACTAATTTTTAATTTCATATCCTACTTTTCCCAAGTTATAATACTGTTCAATTATTTTATTGGTAACTTCAGTTTTAAATAACACAATCAAAAGCATCATTTATTATTTTATTAAATTTTAATTGTTTATTTTAATTTCTTAGTAAGTTGAGATTCTTACCCCTACCTTTGCCTTCATCTATCTCATTCCATATCTGCCTCAAGCAGGTGACGGCTCCACCTTCGTTTTGATGATATCAAGTTGATCACCTTTACATCATGCTTTATTTAAATCCTTGAGGAAGGTATCCATATTTGATAGTTTGATTTGTCCATAGTTTGATTCTAAGAATTGAACAGCATTTAGCTATTTTGCTTATATAAATATTACTCTATGTAAAGCTGAGTGATATGATAGGATTATATCTTTCCCAATCATTCCCAACTTTCTCACTGTAGTTTTTCACTTGAAAAAGAGTACTTCTAGAATTAAGGTCTAATGGGTTATCTTTGATGATGTTGGGATCTGTAAATCATTTCATGTAAACTTTAGCATAAGCACACATGCATGTATTTTCCTGTAGTTTCTAATTGCCTTCTCTTTCCCGTTAAAAGAAAATGAGTGTCTTATTCACCTTATTTCTGCCTTTTAATCATTCTGTCTTTGGAATGGCATTTATAATTTTTTTTGAAGACTTTTTTTTGGGGGGGAGTGCTAACTGGTTTCTTGACTTAATTTTGACCAGGTGCTTTTTGTACTTACTCTTTGATATTAACTCACCTATGTTGGTTCTAGCATTTCTTGGTTCTCACTTTTTTCCCCCCAATTTGATTTTTGACTCATTTTGCTTGTTTCCTATGTTCTCAAGTACCTCAGAAACAGGAGGTACTCTTGAGAAGAACTCAGAAGTCTCTGTGTCTTTAAAAGCCTTTATTTGAATTCACATTGGATTGATAGTATAGCTGGTCTAGAAACCTATTTTAAAATAACTTTTCTTGTTTTTTTGAAACTCCTGTTCATTGTTGCCTTGTGTGAAGTTTTATAAATAGGGCGAATACCACCTGATTCTCATTCTTTTTGTTTAAATTTTGTATGCAACCTCTTCCCCCAAACTGTACCTTAAAAACTTGTATGATCTTCCATTTCTTTACCTGAACACTTCTGACATAAAACAAAGCATCTTCTAGTTCATTATCTAATAGATGCTTTTTAACAATAGGATCTTTGTTTGAAAGCTTCCTCTTTTGTCAGCCAGAATCCACCATGACTGGCTCCTGTGTCCTCTCACTACCATCTTAGAAATAATACATCACCTGGGGAGTTTCTGTACTTGGTGCTGTCACCTGGTCATAGTCCTTATGTTAGAATATTTGATGTTTACTGTTGAAATGGCTTTTTCAATGGAAGACTGTGTAACTTAACCTTGCACTAGTTTTACTAATCCTTTTTATCCTTGGGTACTTTTATTAATCTTACAGTGTAGCATGGGGAGAACAAAGCAGGCATAGCATTGTGGTGTCAACTTATAGAATGAACTTCCAATTAACTCATGTGCAAGAGCCAGACTAGCCTGTTATTCATTTTCACTTATATATCCAGACCTCTAATGTATTAACAATTTATTTATTCTCAAACTTGAAATATAGTTTTTAAGTTACAAACAAGATGCATTAAGTCTGTCTTCAGTGAATCTGCTTGGTACTCAGTAGGCTCCTTTAAAGATTTATAAATTTTAAGGGTTTTTGGACCCTCCTGTATTTTCCCTTTCTTCTTTTCTAATATGGTGCAGCTGTGCAGAAGACTACCACCAGTAACCTTGGTGTTTCTCAGTCAAGTTTATTTAACTGGTTTAAGGAAGATTTCTGAT
The DNA here is from genome assembly GCF_964194105.1 of Spermophilus citellus. Classification (NCBI taxonomy): domain Eukaryota; kingdom Metazoa; phylum Chordata; class Mammalia; order Rodentia; family Sciuridae; genus Spermophilus; species Spermophilus citellus. The sequence continues at coordinate 175,764,388 of NC_138182.1, read as the reverse complement.
ACATTTGCTTGGACTAAAAATTGGAACCACGGGTGGTTATTGCCCTGCAAATGGGAAGTGAAGGACAATGGTGAATTTTCCTTCCTCAGCCTCTTTTCCACTCTGACTCTGAGCCTGGGGGTCTCTAGAGATAAGCCAAGAAAAGTGAACCTTACTGTTGTTGGAGCTTCTACCTAGGCATAGTCTGAACTTCCTGCATTTTCTTTTCAGTAGTCCTCAGCATCCTGTTTCCCAGTTTTTGTCTACCAGAAATTTAACTCTCTGTCCTCCCCACAATGCCATTCTCTCCACTTGCTCAGTTTAATTCCTTCTTCTATTCTTTCAAAGGTTATTTTTATGACATCTCCTGGGGAAGCTTAAGTAATACCTAGTTATATTTTAAAGTATCTTAATACAAACCTAAACCTTGTTTTCCCTTGTACTTAATTTTAACTTGAAAAACTCTGGTTTTTATGAATTTTTCATGATACTTTCGATAATAGAGATACAGATATTCACTCCTGAGAGGGAAGTATATGTGATGCTTAGAAAAATAACCAATACCTTTTCTAATTGTTTCTTTTTATACAATAATAGAACACTTTTCACCATTCTTCAAAAGATTGGATATCCTTTTACTACATGGGCAGAGTTTGGATTTATGAGCTCAGTGTAATGGCAGTGAAAAATGTAAAATTAAATGGCAATGTTTTATAAAAGTTGTTGTTATGTGGTAGGTCTGCGTTCTGTCAGCTGGGAGTCTTGTGTAGATGATAATTTCCCATCAGTGATTCAGCATGTATAAAACACATCAATCCTTTTTATTATATTTTGTGAGCCTTGACATTTATGATAATTTCCCCATATCTACTTAAAACTCTTTCTCTTATGATTGCATTATTAAAGTGGATTTTTTTTGCCCTTGTTGGCTTATCTCATTAGCATGTGTTTATCATATATTTTCAGGGTAATTACCATTTTGGAATAATGCATGCAACATTAAATGGATTCCTTGGTTTTAAAAGGTGTCAAGGAAAAGGCAGAAGCTTTCCCCCTCCCATCTCTAATCCCTATCACCTCAAAAGACTATGAAAGACATTTTGATTTCTTGTCACTAGGGTCAATTGGATAATGGTGAGGATAATACAATCCCCAACTGTGTGTCCACAGTTGCTCCTGGATGGGGAAGAAGTGATGGGAACATATTTGTGCAGCATCTTTACTTCCAGTGCCCATTTATTGCCATCAGTAAGTATCAGGATATCTGAATTTAAGAGAGGACTATATCTTAATTGCTATTTATAGGGAAAGGGAAAATCTGTTTTCTCATCTTGTTCTCTTAGAACAAGAGTTTGATATGAAAGTGCAATTCAAGGAATGGATCATTTATGAGTTTTTAATTAAGTTGAATAGGAGTATTCCTATTTGGTAGGTTTTTGAATAAGGGATATGATGTTCATATTTCATTTCTTATCCCATTCATAAACATTTGAAGCAGGATCTAAGGCCCTCTGCTATCACTGAAGGTGGGTGTGAGTTGCTAGAAAATGTTGACATTATCTTCTGAATTGTCAAAATCCTGCTGAATAACACTCTGAAATTTTATCATTGCTGTATATCATATTGCTTTTTTTAAAAAAATATATTTTAGTTGTAGGTAGACACAACACCTTTATTTTTATGTGGTGCTGAGGATTAAGCCCAGTGCCTCACACGTGTTAGGCAAGTGCTCTACCACTGAGCCACAACTCTAGCCCATCATATAGCTTTAAATCATTCATTTGTACTCTTCCCAGCATTTATTAATTTACCAGGATGTAATGAATAAAAACAAAATTTTACTGCATTGTTTTCATTCCTTGCAGTGCTCTGTGGTTGATGTTCCTTTTTTTTTTGGTTTTGTTTTATTTTTCATTGGGAATGTTGGATTAGTTTGAGTAAAATAAATTATAGAAAGTAAACTGAGTAGGCACCATAGATTTGAACTCTAATTCTGATATGGACATAATTTTGAAGAGAATATCTTAAAAATAATGTTCAATCCATTATATAAGATTGGGAATACTTCCAATTTAAAATATTGGCCATATTGGCTTGATAATATGAATTAAAATCATGTGCTTTTTGAATTCTTTTTTGGCAAGAAAAATTTATTTATTTGACATATAGTAAATATTTGAAAGTGATTTCATTTTAGGAGGAGTACAGATCAGATTTGAGGAAAGTGAGGCTTTTAATTCTTGCAAAACTCCACAGCATATATAAAAATTTATAATTTAATCTTAAAAATAAGAATGAGAATGGTAGGCTAATATGCATTCAACAGATTTCTACTGAAGGCCTACTCTGTGCTAAGGATTGTGATAGGTATTGGAAATAAAATAGTAAATATGATAACCTGTTTCCAAAAACCTACAGTCCATTGAAGCAGACAGATGAAGTGGGGTAGAAAAATAAACTGTCAAATTGTAATACAAGATGCAAACAAACAAGTGTTGATATTCACGATAACAACAGTGCTGCAAACTGTATGTACAGTAATCTAAGAAAGACTATCTAAAGAAATGACATTCAAGAGAAGGGGTTGGCTGAGCTGGGGCATTTGCAAATGCTGGGAGGCAGGACAGAACTGGGAATTTTAGCAGATTTTTCAGAAACTGTTTTAGCTAACACCTATGAGCACAAGGGTAGAAAAGGGATTAAGACCATGGTTGAAGGACAGGGATTTTGTGACACAGGCTGGGATAGTGGTCGGACATACATGAAAATATAACTTTGATCCATAGTCTGCAGCAATCAGACCAGGAAATCAATCCCCTATGTACAATAAACAACCCAGGCACCTAGCCTGCTTTAAGTCCAGAAGCTTGCAGGAAGCTGTTGCTAGCTCTGACAACAACCCAGGAAGTTAATTATTTCTGTAACAATTAGCCAAAAATTGGCAGGATTTAACTAATGCCAGTTTTTCTGAATTTTGTTACCATTTCCATCTTGGGACCAACCAGAGAAAGCTGAGTGTGTGTTCTTAACCAGTCACAGGGGAGACTGACTTCTGGTTAGCCTGCTTACAACTTCCTGGTGGCAGCAGCTACTGATCAGGGCACACTTGAAGCCTCCCTTTTGTTCCACTGTAAAGATTTATTTCCTCTGCCTGCTTTTAAGGGTCTGTCAAATGCAAGTTGTGGTGACTACATCCTTAATATGGCCAGCTCTGAATAAATACCATTTGCTTTTCTCATTTGTTATCTCTACACATTTGAGGTGATGGAAGGAATTCAGTTTTTTGTTAGTGCAATGAGAAGCCTTGGAAGGGCTTTAAGCAGGGGACTAACAGGATATGAATGACACATGAAGACTGTTTGTGTGCAGATATATGCAGAATGGGTCAGATGGGGGCAATGGAAGAAATGGAGAGGCCAGGAGGGAGGGTGTTGCAGGGGTTTGGATGAGAGGCAATGTGTCAGAGACTGATGGCAGCAGAAAACATGGAGAAAATTGGATGGATTTGAGATACATTTATTGGAGGAAAAATCATCTGTTCACAGGAACTCAAAGTAAATGTGACAAGGCCCTCTCTGGAGGTTTTACTGTGCTTAAGAGAGTATATTTAGGCTAGTTACAACTAGAAAGTTCAGAGCATGTGAAACACTCTGGATCCACTTGAGTGGAAACCCGGGAACTTCAGATTTCTAGGTCTAGGTGGGCATTTACTTCCTGTTGATGTTGCTGTTTTGGTTCTTTGCTTGACAGGATTTTTGGGGTTTTCTTTAGTCTTGTGCTCCTAAATTCCAAATCATGCAGAATCTAATGTTCTCCATGGAAAGGGTCTTGACTTAGTTTTTTAGCAGAAAAATATGTTCACTAGCCCCTTTTCTATGGAGCCAATAATATAAACCAGAGTTTTAAAAAAGCTTTGATAAATACCAGTAAGAAAGTACTAAGAAGACACAAATTATCAAGCCTCTTTTCTTTGTACCTTAAAACTGGAAACCTGGAAGAACTCTCTTTCGTGTTTCTGCTCTATCTTTTGTCCCTGAGGTACTGAATTCAGGATGCTGATTTGTCCATATTGATCTACAAAGGATTCAGGATAAGAGCAATTTCTGGAGAAATGGGAAATATCAAATAATATTTTATTGAAGACAATACAAAGCAACTTCTCTAGAACAAGTCAAAGAGAAATTAGGGTAGGTAGGAAAGGCCTAACGGAAGGGGAATACAATATAACCATGTCATAAAGTCATCTATTTTTAAATTTAGAATTTTTATTGGTGCATTATGATTGTGCATAATTGATTTGTTGTTACACATTCATTCGTGTATGCAATATAATTTGGTCAATATCATTCTCCAGTAATAAATTCAGCTATTGAAAGGATGTTACAGGGCATTAAGAGAAGTTCAACATAAGTACTTACCAGCAAAACACAAATCAAAACTATGAGATTGTTTCATGTCCTCCCTAAATGAATGAAAATACTGAGAGCACTGAATGTCGGTGGGGCCCTGAAATAGCTAGAACTCACTTTGTTGCTGGGATGTAAAACGATAGTTACTTAGAAAACTGGTAGAGTCTTAAAAAGTGAAATACACATTTATCCAATGACCCAGAAATGACAACATGCCCACAAAATGACTACTCTAAGAATGTTAATAGCAGCCTTAGAAACAAAGAACAGCCCAAATGTCCATCCACAAAAGAGTATAAAATGTAATACACTAAACTAATATGATGAAATATTACTTACGAATTTAAAAAGACTCCTTATCCTTGAAACCATGATTGAATCTTAAAAATATCCAATTGAACCAAAGAAGCCATTGATATAAAAATAAGTTATATGACTCCATTTATATGAAATCTAAGTGTAGGCAAAACATTCTTATGATATAACAAAAATCAGAGTGGATGCCTGTGAGGTAGTGGTAGTGGAAATTGACTGGAAAGGGGCATGAGGGAACTTTCTGAGAGAGTTACAGTTAATATTTTGATATAACTTTTTGGTTTTAGGTGAGTAAAAATGGCAAAACATTGAGTTGTAAATTTTTACTCTGTAGGAAATATTGTCTATTGATAGGACACTATCAAACTAAAGCAGATTTGGAAAAGAAAATGATTTCCATTTGGGGAGTCACATCTACTGTGGTAGATACTGCAAACACTTAGGATGGCTATAAATCTGCCCATCTCCTATGCCCTAATCTTACTCCATGTAAAATAAATGGAAGGAGGAGGACTCAAGTGGGTATGTTGCAGTATTAGCAATCAGAATCAGCATTGTTACTGTTAGGATTATAGAGGATTGTGGATACTTGTCTCTCTTTTTTTTTGGTTGATTGGCAGTACTGGGATTAAACCCAAGGGTGCTCTACTACTGAGTTATATCCTCAGTCCTCTTCATTTTTATTTTGAGATGGCATCTTGCTAAATTGCTGAGACTGGCTTCGAATTTGTACTCTTCTTGCCCTCAGTCTCCCAAGTAGCTAGGATCACAGGTGGGTGCCATCATGCCCAGCTGGCTCCTTTTTATTAAGCATGATTATGGTAGGTAGTTGACCAGTTAATTTAAAAAGCAGAGAATCAAAATATAGGAAAAGAATGTTTATCCTAAATATTTCATCCAAACTTTCCACCAGTGTTCATTTATTTTCTGAAAGTACACCAGCTTTTTTTTTTTTTAAGCTGTGCTAATTGAAGTTCCACATTTTTCTCCTTTATCAACTACTCCCCCACACACTTACTTTGGCTTTTTTAGCAAGAATTTAAATGGATTTGGAAAAGATTAGAGAGTGCTGATTTTTATGATTTAAAAATTTTATTATGCCCACACCTACTTCACCAGCAAATTTTAATTACTTATTTTTATCAAGTCTTTCCACCGAATTCAAATTTTTATAGACTCAATAGCTCTTTATTTTTATACTCATATATTTTTTGGTTTATGTAGCATTTAATTACACTTCATAAACACATTAATAGGTACAACCTGTGTAAATGAGTTTGTGAATAAATAACCTTATTCTGGTTACCATTCTGGCATACAAATCAACCTGTGGGAGGATATGATACAAATATGATGGAGACAAGCTTACCAGCCACAGGCAAGTGCAGTAACCCCCCAGGTGTTGGGTAGTAGGTTTTACAGAGAAAATGGAGAGTGTTGATTAATCTAGCAAATTTGCTAAGTGGCTAGCAATTAAAATAACTTTCAAAATTTTTCAGATTTTCCACATTGATCACATATTTTTCCAATCAGCATAAATATTTGAATTACTTAGTTAATATGATAAAGAATAGAAATGAAAATATTTTTAAAAGAATTATTAGAAGAAACTGTAAATTTCAAAATTCTGAAGTTACTTCATATTTCCAGGACTCATTTGACAAATTTTGACTCTGAATTTTTGAAAATTTGGAGAATATGAAGACTAATATTGGCAAACTCTCTAGAACCTCAGTTCATGGGAGAATCTACTTGTGGAAAAAATGCTGGATTCTACCCTAAAGACAGCTTAGAATATCCTGAAGAAATATGAAAATCTATTCTAAGACCTGGGATGTCTATGAACTGAATTACAGCATAAAAATGCTAGGAGGTTAGAAATAATGTGTTATGGAAAGTGGATGGCCTTTGTGATCAGATGATTGATCAGGAGACCAAGTTGGTTGATTCTTTTATACTAACACCACTTACCTTAGTTCACTATTTTAGATGTCCAATGTATCCTAGTGTCACTTAGCAATATATTCTGATCCAACCAAACTGATCGTTTTCTTTATTCGATCCCTATACATTTTTATTGTTGCCCCTTGTTTCAGTAGAAGACCCAGGTAGTCGATCTCAGGTTCAACAGATTGCTTTTTTTTCTCCCCTGGCATTTATTTATTTGTTTATTTTGGAATTGAGCATTGTTATTTGGGCTATTTACACTGTGATTTTTCCTCTGATATTTAACTGAGATTTTTAATGCTAATATGGGTCTCTCAATCTATTCTTCTATATTTCAAGTTGATAGTTGTTTGTTGCATGGACAAATCTAATAATTGTTTGTATAGATAAATCAGCATTGCTCTTATTGATCTGCTTTCCATAGTGTTTCCAGCTGCAGTGACAGAATGTCAATTCTGATAGAGTTGGGTGTGGTGAGTATGAATGAGTTCACATACATACATTGCTTTGGTAGTTCAGGATTTGCTTGGCCCAATGAAATCTAATTCAGTTAAAATAAGAACCGATGTGTAAAACAAGCTCGGCTTTATTAAAAAAAAAGGTGGATATATGAGAGGGTTTCTGCTTAGAGCAAGAAGCTTCACAATAGTTCTGGACATCTAAATACAATTCCAGATAACCAAAGATGGTGGTGGCTTAAACAGTGTGACTGATAGCTGAGTCAAGGTCAGAAAATTATCTAAACTTTTTGAAATGACTACCTCTGTTACAGACAAAAGTGTAAAATAAAAGATTTGTGTTTTTTTTCCTAAATTGCATTTGACATTTAAAAAAAATTATATCTCAGAGTGTTCAAAGATTTAAAGAAAGCCTTGGAAAAATAAGTTTTTTCACTGTTTTCCTGAAAAATTAAAATGTAACTTAAGTGGCTCATTTGCTTTTTCATATAGAAAGAACATTGTTTTTTAAGGTTGTGATTAACCAGTATTGAAAGTGGAAACTATCCCAACAAAATACCACATTTGAATTTCCATTTTAAAGAGGATATCAGGCTTAGCTACTAAAAAAATTCTCAATTTTCCAGGGACAGACTGTATTTCAGTATTTTTTTTATTATGCAGATAATCCATACTGAGTTCTCACACATTAAAAATACTAATTATGTGGCAAATATTACCTGCATTACATGCTAGATTATTTAAAAGGGATGATATTCATCATAATTATGCATTTCTATGGCGATTTTGTCATTGAAACTAGATCCAGGTCAGTTCAGTTACAGTCTAGTGCCTGGGCTATAGCTCAAAGGTACAACACTTACCTGGCACTTGTGGGGCCTGGGTTAGCTTGCTAGCCCCACCCCACACCAAGCCTCATATTGCTAAAATGATTATAGTCCTCAACTTATGATTCAACTTTACACATGCAAAATATTTAATCTATAATAACAAAATAAACTGAAATCATTTAAGATTACATAACTTTCTTTCAAATTGTAAGATGGAAAAAAAATCCCACATTTGTGAAGGTGTGAATAAATGGATATCAGGTAAAAGTATATAGTAATACAGTATTTTTATATATTTCAGGTAGAAGTATATAGTAGTACAGTATTTTTTAAGAAGGCTAAGTATACCCCAAAGCCTAGAGAATATTTAAACTCTTTAAGTTAGCTTAAATTCTAGAATCAGGGTTTCTAAGGAAAATATATAAAAAATGTGCACTAGAGCATAAGTTGACATTATTTTTAATTTTAAAAATGGGAAATGATTTCATACTTAAATAATAGCAGATCAAATTATTTATGAAATGTCTGAAGTTATATATCATGTATGCTATAATGTGATATAGTAGATGAAAACATTAGTATTTTTGTTTATTTTCTAATTTGTTTTTAATGGTATGGTTGGTTTCTGAGGTTGTTAAATGATCATTGGATATATGATATTCTATCATATTTGATAACTGATTTGGGTCAAAAATCTATATATCTTTGTAGAGATTCCTCTGACTGTCCTACTAGTAACATTTTCTTAATTGAACCAAAATGAACATTTTCCAAATGTGCTCTTATAAATACCATTATAATGAGGATTGAAAAACATGACTTGGACCATAAATTATATGTGCAGAGCAAACATGAATTTCTTTTTTATGTATTAGGAAAGGAAACAATGTAATTCATTGTTGAATCTGTTATAAACCTTAATTCTAAAAATTTAAAATAATTAAATATTACCATTGGTGATTTCAATCTTTTAAAAATGTTGACCCCTCACACATCAAATAGAGCACTAATCTCTAGGGTATATAAAGAACTCAAAAAGCAATTTCCCTTCCAACCAACAATAATAAAAAAAAAAAGAACTCAAAAAGCTAAACACCAAAATAATCAACCCAATCAATAAATGGGCCAAGGACATGAACAGACACTTTTCTGGATATTTAATCAATCAATAAATATATGAAAAAATGTTCATCATCTCTAGCAATTAGAGAAATGCAAATCAAAACTACTCTAAGATACCATTTCACTCCAGTCAGAATGGCAGCTATTATGAAGACAACAATAAGTGTTGGCGAGGATGTGGGGAAAAAGTACATTCATACATTGCAGGTGGCACAGCAAATTGGTGGAGCAAATATGGAAAGCAGTATGGAGATTCCTTGGAAAACCTGGAATGGAACCACCATTTGACCCAGTTATCCCTCTCCTTGGTCTATACCCAAAGGACTTAAAAACAGCATACTACAGGGAAACAGTCATATCAATGTTTATAGCAGCACAATTCACAATAGCTACACTGTGGAACCAACTTAAATGCCCTTCAGTGGATGAATGGATAAAAAAATGTGGCATTGGGCTGGGGATGTGGCTCAAGCGGTAGCGCGCTCGCCTGTCATGCGTGAGGCCCGGGTTCGATCCTCAGCACCACATACCAACAAAGATGTTGTGTCCGTTGAGAACTAAAAAATAAATATTAAAAAAATTCTCTCTCTCTCTCTTCTCACTCTCTCTTTTAAAAAAAATGTGGCATATACACACAATGGAATATTACTCAGCAATAAAAGAGAATAAAATCATGGCATTTACCTAAATGGATGAAGTTGGAGAAGATAATGCTAAGTGAAGTTAGCCAATCCCCCAAAAATCAAATTCCAAATATTTTCTCTGATATAAGGTGATTGACTCATAGTGGGGTAGGGAGAGGGAGCATGGGAGGAATAGGCGAACTCTAGATAGGGCAGAGGGGCAGGAGGGAACTGGAGGTGGCAGGGGTTTAGCAATGATGGTAGAATGTGATGGACATCATTATCCAAAGTACATGTATGAAGACATGAATTGGTGTAAATATACTTTATATACAGAGATATGAAAATTGTGTTCTATGTGTGTAATAAGAATTGTGATGCATTCTATTGTCAAGTATTTAAAATATCAATTTTTTAAAAAGTCAATTTTTTTCAGATATCTTAGTCTTAAAGAAGGGAGAATTCATGCTGTGATGTAGGAACAGGTTCCTGAGGTTGTTGAACTGCAGACTCCTTAGGACATCTTAGGTACCAAGCCTCTTAGCCAGCAAAGCCAAAATTTAAGTCAGGAGCAAAAATTTAGTAAGTATATGCAAGAGAAAGATGCTATGACTTGTATTCCTTGAGTCATTTCATTTGTTTGCTAGGGCTAGCCCCCAAAATACCACAGATATGCGATTTAAACACCAGAAGTTTATTTTCTTACCAGTTTGGAAGGTAGATCTCTGAGAACAAGGTGTTGGCAGGGTTGGTTTCTTCTTAGCTTTCTCCTCTTGGCCCTCCTCTTCTGGTTATGTCACGTGATTTTATCTCTTGTGTAGCTGTGTCCTAATCTCCTCTACTTAAAAGGACACCAGTCATACTGGATTAGAACCTGTCTTATTCAGGCTGCTAAAACAAAATATAGACAGGATAATTTTTTTTTTTTTGAGGAGGGGTAGGAGGTGGGATACCAGAGATTGAACCAGGGCATTTAACCACTGAGCCACATTTCTAGCCCTTTTAATTTTTTGAAACAGGGTCTCACTAAATTGCTTAGGTGCCACAGTCTGGCCACGAGCCACCACACACCTTGTAGATTCAAACAGCAACTCTTTATTCTCGAACTGTCACTGGCACTCTACACACAGGTTCTGGGCAAAATCCACGCACTCTACCGGGCTCTGAATCCCAAATACTCTCTGAATCCCGCAGAGAACTCAAAGGGAACTCAAGGAGCAGGTGCCTAGAGGCAGCAGGATACGCCCTATTCCCAGCAGGATATACCTTAAACCTGGAACCGCCCTAAACCCAAGGAGCACCTGGATCCACCCTAAACCTGGATCCGCCCTGGTCCTTGAGCAGGGTCACCTTACATGCAATGTCACTGCAAATGACCTGGGTCATGCCATGCGTCATTCCTACTTGGCAATGGCTCTCAGCACTTAGGGCCTTGCTAAATTGCTGAGACTGGCCTTAAACTTGCAATCTTCCTGCCTCAGCCTTTTGGATTGCAGGCATGTAGCACCATGCCCAGCTAGACGGGGTAGTTTTTATACAACAAAAATGTCAAGCTGCAGGCAAATTTATTGTGTGTGGAAAGCGTAATTTTCACTCATAGATGGGCCCTTCTTGCTTTGTCCTCACTGGAGGAGCTCTCCGGGATGTCTTATAAGGGCTGTAATTCCATGTCTGAGTGTTTAGCACTCAAGAATGACCTCATCTCTCAAAACTCCTACGTCACCACTTTAGTGATTGTGTTTCAATATATGAATTTTGGAAGGACACAAATATTCAGATTGTAGCATGACATACATTTATGACCTCATTTTACTAATTTAAAGGCAGTATTTCCAAATGTCACATTCTGAGGTGCTGAGTGTTAGGATTTCAATGTATTAATTTTGGGGTGTTAGAACACAATTAATCCCATAAGAATTGTGATTCTATATCTTCTGAATATGGGATACAGAGCATACATGAGTGAATGGTGCAGAGCATACTTATCAATGTGTAAGACTGTACCCCAATTGGCTAGTACTAACTAGCCAATTGCTTTATTTCCTCCAGCAAAAAATTGGTAATGAAAACTGGTATTTTGAGATACCATTTATTAAGTTCATGAATAATGTTGCTAATCACACATTACCTTACAGCCTCCAGAGGCTCAGGATTGCTCTATTACTGGTGTATAGACATTATCCAGGTTAAATTTTTGGAAATAAGTCCAAGTGATTTCCCTCTGACTTCCCAACATAACTATTTTGTTTTGAACACATTTAAAAATATTGGTATAGTTCTATAAATAGACTGTATGGAGTGAATGTTAGTATTAGATGTTATATGGAGTGAATATCAGTCAATAAGCATTAGATATTAAGTTACTATAGTGTGTGGAGTGAATATTAGTTAATAAGTATTAGGTATTAGTATTAGGTATTAAGGTACTTTAGGTAAAATGTGCTTTAAGTAAAAATGCTTTGACATTAGCTATAGCAAATGTGCTTCAGGCAAACATGTTTCTCTGTTGTAAAAACATGTTGGGACAAGTATATAGCGTGTTAGGTATAGATAATATTAACTCTAGGCAAATGTGTTACAAGTGCGCAGTGTGGATAAGATAGTGATGAGTGCGAAGTGTGTTAAGCATGGATAAGGTAGTGAAACGATGTAAAGGAAAAACCCCAAGGTTTAAACTTAGTATAAATAGAAGGCACGGAGGACAGGCAGCACCTCTCAGGTTAGGCACTGACACCAGCCGCCTGATTGGTCCGTCCGGTCTCTGCTCCGCTGCTGCTGTGTGGACTGCTGTGAGAATAAACGAAGCATTGGAAAGACATCTCCGTGAGTCGGTGTGGTGTGTTCGCGTCGCCGGGATTCTGGTCCGGGTAGGACACGGCCGGGGACCCGCCTGCGGTTGACCTCCGAGACCAAGGCCCGCTCTAGCTTCGGAGCTGCTCGCGACAGTTGGCGTAGTCGGCAGGATCCAGCAGGAGCCACAGCAGAAAGGGTAAGACTCCCCTTGCAACACCAACCGCACTTGGCCTATCCGAGCCCGAAGTGACCGTGACCGTCCGGCACCAGGGCAGACGATAGTAACCAAGGAGGAATGCCCCCGCTCGAATCCCTTTAAGGGAAGACGGCGGACCTCGGCGGATGGGCTGGACGAAAAGAAGAATAGGAGCCTGGGCAGAAGTCAGATACGATCAACTCCTCCACGAACTAGCATTAAGCATAGAGAGAGACAGTATATTGAGTTGGAATTTTAAGTTGCTCAAGTTAGAAGCGTACGCGAAGATTATAAAATGGACGTTAGGTCAAAAATGAAGCGATTTTTTAAACGGTGCACCAAAATAACCACGGGGCAGTCGACTAGTGAGCTGGAACCCCAGTCTCCATGGAGGCCACTTGAGAGGATAGTACAGGCCAAGATGCCTGAGTTCCAGAAAGGAACCACTGTAGAAATACCAATGAGCAACCCTAATACTGCAAAACCAATTATGCAGAGAGCAGATAAGAAAGAAATCCCGGGAATATTACTTAAAATAATAAGTGATGTAGATGAGGATAGAATGCGAGGAAAGAAACTAGTGGCAGAAGCCATAAAAAAGAATAGCAATAACCCATTCCTCAAAGACATCATGGAGGAGATGGAGAACCCAGAAAGCTGCCCAGTTTCAATAATAAAAACCTCCACACCCGGAAGGGGACGCCCGGATGGGTTGGAGCAGTCAATGGAAACAAGGAGCTTAAACAGAGCAGAAATATTACAACTAAGAAATGACTTCTCTCAGAAAGGTCAAACAGACGGAGATTTTTTGTTTATGCTCTGGTCAAAAGGAGGAGAGAGTATAAGGCTGTCTGGAGATGAGGTCAAACAATTAAACCTCCAGATTGATCAACCATCAGTACAGGAAGCATTATCCAGAATTGCGGATGTAGATAACTTAGAGGTAAGGACCCTATTCGAATGGGTCAGTAGAGCTTGGAGAGAAAGAATTCCCAACATGGATTTAGGTTTCCTAGAAGGAAAGATAAGATGGAACGGACCATCGGAAGGTATAAAACTGGTGAGGAAGTTAGGAGTAATCTGTTATATATATAGTGACGGAACAGTACCTCCGCTCCGCAGCCCCTTGACAGCTATGTTAAGGAGGATCATTTTAAAAGGAGCCCCGGAAAATCATAGAGTTGTCCTGTCTACTGCACTAGCAGGAGCAAACACTCTGTGGGATGTGGTTGAATTTTTAAAACAGCACCGGGAGCTGCAGATAGAGAACAGGATGTCATTTGCTGCAACCCTGTCCTTCGCAGGAAAAAACGAGGCAGGGCCGACGCCTGGCCAACGTCGGCCCGGAAGGGGAGGGCCACTACCTGGAGGCCCCAACAGGTTCGCGTTTCAGAACAGGGGCCAGCCAGGGGGTGGACGCCCAAACCAAGAAAGAAACAGGGAGTACAGGGAGTACAGATGGCAGAACGGTCCCAGACAAAACCCCAGGAATTGGGGGCAAGGGAACCAGGATTGGAGAAAAGTCCGGCCAGGGCAGCCCTGGCAAGGACAAACAATGCAAAACATAAGGAGAACCAACATCAATGTTGGACAACACAATTTTGGACGGAGTGCAGGCCGTTCATACAATTGACATTTAGGATAAATGACAACAAGTACAGTGATTCCTTCCTGATAGATACAGGAAGCCAAATAACCATAATAAGGGAAGATTTTATTAAAAACAAGTTAGGGAAAAATGTAGAAGTTAAAGGAATCACTGGACATACTTTAAGAATGAATAAGTTGAAAATTAAGTTGTGTATATATGATAAGGAGATAGAAGTCAGTGCTCTGTGTGGAAGTGTGCCCCATTCAGTACTAGGAATAGAAGAAATAAGGAAAATTTATGGTGATTGGCTACCCTTGAAAAAGGTAAAAGATTGCCTGGCTGGACAGTTATCAAAGGTGAAGGTGGAACCGGTCAAATTACCTAATGTTCCACCGGTATTCACTAAACAGTACCCAATAAAGGGCGGACATGAAGAGGTAACGGAGACTATTAAGGAATTAGAAAATAGGGGAATCATTGAGAAAACAAGTACATTTAAATATAATAGCCCGGTTTGGCCAGTCAGGAAACCTAATGGAAAGTGGAGATTGACAATAGATTATAGAAATTTGAATAAGATGTCTCCGGCAATGCCTGGTACATTACCGGACGTAGAAAGTATTTATAATGAGGTAAGAAATTTTGCACCCAAATTGTTTTCAGTTATAGATTTGTCTGACATGTTTTTCGCTATCCCACTTCATGAAGAAAGCAGAGAAATGACAGCGTTCACATGGAATGCCACACAATACCAGTTTACCAGAGTGCCCCAGGGGTATAAGAACAGTCCTATAATTGCACACCAAGCAATTCAGACAACCTTGGATAAACTCCAGCTACCAACAGGGGTTAGGATATGGACATACGTAGATGATATCTTAATTGCTGGAAAAGAAAAGGGTGATATGGAACTAGCAACGAAATTGGTGGTTAAAACCCTGAGGGATCAAGGATGGACAATTAATGAGGATAAAGTACAAGGGCCACAAGAAACAGTAAAATATCTAGGGGTAATGTGGACAGCATCTGGACCTAGAGTTCCTGAAAAAGTGCTGGATGTAATATTGAATTTAAAAACCCCTGGAAATAAGGAAGAAGCACAGCACGTGATGGGAATCCTAGGATACTGGAGAATGCACATTCCTTACTTACAGGTGCTCCTGGCCCCAATATATAGGGTGTGTAGGAAGGCGGCGGACTTTCAGTGGACAAAAGAACAGGAGGAAGGTTTAAGGCTGGCCAAGGAATATATTAGTTCCTATGCCCAGTTGTACATTCCCCAGGAGGGTGAGATTATCATGATTGACATGGTTTATATCAATGACCACGGTGTATGGGGTGTGTACATCAAATCGAGGGGACAAACGAGACCAATGGGTTTTTATACCAAGAAGTTCCCATTTGCAGAAAATAGATATTCATTATTTGAGAAACTAATCTGGACCGCGTGCACCGCACTACAATCATTGGGCTTTGCGCTGCTGGGAAAGGAAGTGGTAATTAGAACACCGGTCCCAATTTTGGACTGGGTAAAGATGGGAGATGATAAATTGGCTGGACTCCCAATTGAGAAAAAAGTATTACAGTGGAAATGGTATTTGGACAACTTGTGCCGAGAGGCACATGTAACAAGTAATTCTAAAATTATGAAGTTAACAGAGGATGTGGCATCACAACCATTGGTGCCAGTTCCCGTGATCCCTAAGCCAGCGGCGCAGAGGCCCATTGGTAAATGGGGGGCGCACGCCGATAGTGGCAACACGTGGTATACGGATGGGTCTGCAATCATTAAAGATAAGGTGGTCCACTGGAAGGCGGCTGCGTTAAGGCCTAGCGATGGTACAGTTTTGACTAAGGAAGGTAAAGATAAGTCAGCACAGGTGGCTGAACTTGAGGCAGTCCGTCTGGCAGTAGAAAAATCGGTGCAGGAAAAACAAAAATATGTTCATATATTGTCAGACTCATGGGCAGTATGTAATGGTATAGCAATTTGGTCAGGAAAATGGAAAATGACAGATTTTAAAATTAATGGGAAAGATGTGTGGAGTAAACCCACCTGGCAGTACCTAGCCGATGCACCTATTCATATTTTGGTTGGTCATGTCGATGCACATACAGGACGCACAGACGAGATGTCCAAAGGAAATGAAAAAGCTGATAAATTAAGTAAAATCACGTCAGCAACGATTAAATTGACCAACAAAAACCCGTGGGAAGTGAAACAAAAAGGGGACTTAAAGTTAAGATTCACCAGGAAGCCAATCTGGCAATTGGAAAAAAGAGCAGGTGAGACTAATCTCAGTGCAGCCGAATTATTATCCCTCCATAGATATCTGGGCCACCTTGGAACACACGCACTATACCAATGGTTACAGACCAGAAACCTAAAAGGGACATGGCATGCATGCAAAACTGCAATCCAACAGTGTGGGCAATGTGCAGAGGCGGGGACTCGTTTCCGTCACATTTATGCCCATACCCTGGGAACTCCTAGGGGATTCAATCAGCGAATCCAAATGGATTATATTGGCCCAATAAGGGACACATGGTATGTGTGCACCATGGTGGATTGCTGTACTGGGTTAGGGATGGCTCTCCCCTCTAAGCGGGCGGATGCCCGCACAACCGAAGGGGCGATGTGGAACTGGTGCTCCAGGTATGGGGTTCCTTGGGTGATTAGTACCGACCAGGGTACACATTTTACTAGCACCAGAGTGAAACGATTGGCTGATACTCTGGGCATAAATTGGGATTTTCATTTGAGTTATAATCCAACGGCAGCAGGGAATATTGAAAGATTTAACGGATTAATTAAAACAAAACTATTGATGTTACATGATACCCCGCTGCCACAAGCAATACTAATTGCAGTTTTTGAACTTAATTCTAGGCAAAGACTGCACAGGAAGTCACCCTTTGAGGAAACATTCCCAGGGGAAACCCAGAACTTGGAGAACCCCAGTGAAATTGACCCTCCACGACAGTCCAGGGTTTGGATTCGGGATCGTAAGGACAGGTCAGTTCAAAAGGGGGATGCACTGGCACATGGACCAGGGAACACAATTTGGACCTCAGGAGAAAAAGGGCAATTAAGACTAACTAAGGTTAAGGATGTGGTGCCAAGGTAGAACTTGGATTGTTGTTCAATGTTTATGGATTCTTGTGATAATTTATGGTTGTGTTGTAATTGGTGGTTACTTCCACTGCGTGGATTGGAGAAAAGCTATTGTGAATAATTGTACTAATAGCCCTAATAATAGCTCTACTCATAACATGACACAATGCATACAAAACTTTTTTGGGTGTTACGTATTGAACTACACTGTGTGTTTTTGGGGATAACTGTTCTAGGTGTTACTAGTATTTGAGTTGATTTATTGTGTGCCTATGTTTGTGGAGCCTATTGGGAACTTGTGTAAAATTTTTCAGAGATAAAAATTGTGGCTGTAGGGCTACTGTGCCATAGCAAGCCGCATGTTACTTTCTCAAGTGCTGTTACTGTTCGGAACTCTTTTTGGGTCTAACAAAACTGCTAGGAAAACCATTATCACTGACGTGATTGGCGAAGTCACTGTGAACATCATGAAGATCACAAATACCACCCTGGCCACCACACTTCTTGTCACCACGTTAGTGGCTAACAAAACTTCAACTGGCGTCACCACTCCAACTGGCGTGACGACAGTGCCCCCCACAGTATGGATCCAGAAATACAACCTTACTGAACGAGCTACTTGGTCTATGGGACGATGGATAACATCTTACTTAAGATTCCCTCAGACCATTCAGGAATGGAATGCCACTGGTGGGGGCACGGTGATCCCAGGATACTGGAAACATGCACATCGCCTAGGACAAAATCTTTCAGCAATCAGATATCTATATTGGCACACCCATGCTTTTTGTACCCACTACAACAGATGGTCAACACCTCAGAACTGTACTGGGTACTGGGAGTTATTCTCTGATGATGTGTATTCACCATTGTTCAGGACAACAACTGAAGGAGGAATGCCTAACAGGTATGACACCAATCCTCTGCGATGCCATTTGATTCAAGGAGTGTTGGACTTATGGGCACAGAAACCCTATTTTGTATACCATTGGAGGAAACTTACCAAAGTGATGAGAGTGGAAAATTACAATGCTACGGCAGCATTGGAAGGGAAAGACTGGTCTCAGGTGTATGTGATGAGAGAAGAACTGGAGGATGATGAACAATTCGAATGCGGCAAAGCATCGGAATTGGACCTTCCAACAATACAACTCGAGTTGTGGGCCCAACGGGACCTCAGTCAAAGATATATGAGATTCGATTACGAATATGAAGAGTATGAAGAAGATGATGATGCTGAAGAAGGAGAAGACGAGGAGACCAGTACCACCCCTCCACTACCTACGACAGATACTCTATGGCTACTTCCATACAATGAATCCAAACCTGTAATGAACGATTGGTATGCGCAGCCAAGGGGACCACTAAAAGGGGCCAGACCAATTGCGGCCTGGCCGACAGACTTACGACCCCCTTATGGTGAGACTTGCCCAACAATATTGGAAGATTATTTAGAACACATGAGTACTAAGGATAGAAATATGACAATATGGTTGGACTATCTCCAGAACAAAACTCTTAAATTTACACATTATGTGACTTGTGTTATGGACTTTCCTAATTTGCCTATTTTTGGGAAGTTTGAAATGCTACAGTCACCAAATAAAGACTGGCTGATTACTAATATTTCCTATCCACCAATTGATGCCTGGTGGAAGATGGCTACTTTAGGTCTGGAGACATGGAGAAGCCCGGTGGTGTTGACCGACCCACTGCCACAGCCGTTCACACACAATAAGGCCCAGCCCAACTATCGATGGGCTGATGGATCTCCAAACCCTTTGGCAGTCTTGTGTGTCAGAGCAATTTTTGGACATATGCAAGATATGACACAAGGATATGCATTTGTGGGGCGAGTTTGTTTCACTATGCTGAAAGAAGAACTTACGACTTGCAGATATAGATTTTATTACATAAACCAAAAAAACCAATCAGTGAACGGATTTGGGAACTTTGCATATAGACCTTGTGCTTTCAAAACCCATGAGGATGTTTCACGGAATAGTGCGTTCCGTCAATTCCACCACCAGGGGTGGATGCTACAGGACAACAAGACAGGAAGATATATATACAAGCATGTGGAAGAAGGAAACAACAAAGAATGGAACCTCGGTGACATCAATTCAAGATTTCAGCAACCAACTTCGTCATACCCGCTGTTTAATGCCGAGACACTGTTGAACCAAGAAGCCAATGCCGCCCTAGATAAGATGAAAAACTTCATGATATGGAACTGGACGTGGTGCTATAATTTTGACAAAAATAATTGTGTTAAAGAACCACACCAAGTATGGATGAATGCAACCCACGTAAGACTAGTGACAAATAACACACATAACTGGTATTCATTTGAAAACCAAACTTTTCAACCAGTTCTGATTGTCCCACCAGGAGATACGAGGAAATGGAATGTGACCTTCCTACAACCCGTATTTGCCATGAATCAATCCGCGCAGACTTGGAGAGGTCAGGAACTGTCATACTGGAACATTGGAGGTCGAGGATATGACGATTTCTTTTCCTCCCTCATCCCAGTGTTCAACATATCCAACAGCACAATCTGGTACCACCTACATAATTTGTCAATCCCGATGTCTAGCCCTCGGGCTGCTTTCCGGGACACGAAGGGTGTCCCTATGGACCTATACCATTCTAACTGTGCCTGGCACCCAAACAATATGAAACTGGTACAGGGACTCCACAGACATCTATGGCACAATGATACCTCCGTGTATGACGTGCCCATGGATGCGGTGGATGATGGGTCCCTGTCTAGAGTCTGGGTCCCGGAGAGTGCTAAGTATGAAGAATTCTCCAGGCATCCGGACAAGGAATTTGAAAACACCATGCTACGACCCCACATCACGAGACTTCGGTGGGCGTATCCGGAGATTGAAGAGATTGGTATCCTAAACCATAGAACCTCATCCGAGAGTATTGCCACTAAATCTGGTGAATACAAGAGAGCAGAATTTGTGACGTGGGACTCCACAACTAATCAGGAGGAAGGATGTCCGGTAGACAACATCTGGAATGCCAAGATCCGATATCATGTCAAAGAAGCAGACAACAAAACATTGGATTGGTGGATGACGGCAGGTATGAATTTTGAACATTGGGCTCAAAAGATATATATTGGAAAATTGCCCTATTATTTCTATATGCTAATGAAACAACCTGAAAATAATGACAACTGGGCTGTATATGATCTAGTAGCCCATGACGTGGTCCATAACACCACGGATGTGTTTGATTCATATTCTGGCAACCATGTCATCTACGCAGGAAAGTTAACCATGGATAAGTGTTACATGCAACCTGAATCCTTGAGGCCTTGTCTGATAGATAGAGGAGGATTTAATTCCACACACGGATGGGTAACTGCACATTACCCTCGTGCGGTTTTGTCACCACCCAAGAACGACCCAGTAACTAAAACCACAGGAGGTTTTATGCCCCTAGTCTCCCAACCAAAGCGCTTCCTGGTAGAGCCTGTGATTCAACCAGTGAAACTTACACTGGCACTAGGAAACTCCCTGAAAGGCAATCCGACGTGCGGAACTGGCAGCTGGAAGACGGTAGTCCCGGACATGTTCTTCTCTTTGCAGAGGAATGCGGCGGGACGGCGACCTCTCCAGCTAGCCGCCTTGGGAGCATTCCTGGCGGGAGCAGCATTGGGAGCAGCAATCGCTGGGGCTATGACTGAGGAACTTCGTGTGGAAATATCCTCGTTGCAGGCATTACAAGGCCGACAACAAGAAGTTATTTCAGGTATATCAAAGAACCTACACTCGGCAAGCCTACTTATGGATAGATTAGCACTGGAGCAAAAACTACTGAAAGAGCATATTCAGGCTGTTGAAACCCTCCACGAAGCCAGAGACAGATTTCTCTCGAAACAGATTGAAACCCTGCAAAAAACTCAAGAATGTGATCATGTTGAAGATATGATAAGAGCTGGAATTGATGATATTAAGCTCCTTTTCCAAACTGGCATGGGAAGGGAGACTTCATCCTACTTAACCATCTTGGACCCATCTGCAGATTCTTATTGTGACTCCGGCACTTGTGAACTGCGTTTATGGCAGATTACTACTAACCAACCTGTCATCGGATATCCAACTAAAGCTTTTCCACAAAGATTGGACAATGGACAATGGGTCTTCCCATATGATAGGTTTTATTGGCTTACTTGGCATGATGCTTCTTTTTATGTGTCTGAAGATAATGTGATGCAAATAGGAAAACAAACTTTTTTGGCATATAACATGCTTTCTGATGAGCCACTGACTTCTGAGATTACAGTGGCTACCCCTCAGAGCTTGTTAATGGACCTAGGCAATTATAGAATTGTTACTTGCCACCCTGTGAATTATGTGGTGCAGAGATGGAAAAATATAACTTACAGCACTAATATCACATTGGAAGCTGGTTGTCACATACACAGCAATGTGATGATGGTGGAGCACCATAATTTGACTGTACAGAGGCATAAATACAGCAACAAAAATGTAACCCAACATCAGATCGATTATACCAGGAGAAAAATGACTCATATCACCTATATTAGTAACCATACTTTTGGATTAAATATTTTCGTTAATATGCCTCCCGAAGGAAGAGTTTACGAACAAATGCTTAAATCTACTGATATTTTAAAGACCTATTATGAGAACCATGGTAAAATCATTGAAAATGTACATAATCAGACTAGGCAGTTGCTACAAACCTTCGAAGGAGAGACCCACAAGATTAAGATGCTGGTAGACTCTGGTTATTTACAACCAAGAGATTTTAAGTATACCTATGATTGTTCTCTTGTTGGCTTCTTTAGGAAACTTGTTCATGCTGATTTTGCTTGTATAATGAGATGGAACCCTTTCCATTGGTTTAAGGAATTACTATTTTATCTTTGTATAATTGTGTTACTCTTCTTTGGTGTTAAAATCTGTTGCAGACTCCACAGCTCCTCAACAGAAAAGATTGTGATACAACAAACTAAGAAACATGCATACAAAAACCATGAAGAAGCGCTGTAAGCAAAGACGCCGTGAGCTGCGTGAAAGAGTAGCTGAACTCAACCATTTTGCACGTTGTAGACTGTGCATACAGTATCATGTACGGGATTTTGGTCCATAGTAGGGTACAACGTACTAGGAGAAGATGCATTTGAGACAGTAAGACATTTAGTTAAAGTATGGGCAGGATCATGCTGTAAACTACATTGTGACCTATCAAACCCCTGTGTGTTACCCAGCCTAATCTCATTTTTAAACCATGTATGGAATCATACGTATTATATGCCAGTACATGCTATGGACGTGTCACTCCGACAACGATACCCTGAACACAATAAGGTTTTATTGGGTTTATTCACTGAAATTATGAGAACGAACCATGATATCTGTTCTAATGTTAGCTTCACTCATGCTCTCGATGCCAGAGAAACATATGCATGGACCTGGTATATTAATACGATGATTCTACTTCAGAAGCGCCCCTCTATATTATCTAACAAGACACTATGCAGGCGACATGCCTCTTGCGACCAACCGCCGTTCTCCCCACGTAGCTTACAGGATTTAGCCTTAAGGCGACTAATAGATCCTATGTTGACTTATGCATGGAAACTGACTATAATACACGTAAAACTAGACAGATTACCTATAGATTATGTAGAACCAGCTGATGATCCCTCTATTTTCTCTAGCATTTTCTGACAAGAAACTAGGCATCATGCATACAACGACCAGGAGACAGCGTAAAAATCGAAAACGTGGACGTCTTGGGAACTCCGCTGAGGAGAAGCACTTCTCCTGCTGTCGCCTGTGTCTGCAGTACCATGTGCGAGACTTTTGGAGTTATGTGGGATATAACTCATTGGGACCTGACAATTTTTACATGCTACGACACCTGGTGAAGGTTTGGGCTGGACCTAGCTGTCCCATGCATGTTCCTATTAATGAATCTTGTGCTTTACCTAATTTGATTTGTTTCCTTAACCATGTGTGGAACCACACTTATTACATGTCTGTACATGCTGCTGATGTATCCAAATTAGAGAAATACCCAGAACATAATAAAGTCCTTATGGGACTTTTCACAGAAATTTTGAAAACCAACCATGATCAAAATCCATCAAATTACTCACATTACTCAAATTATTGGACCAATCATCTTAGAAACACACACCCATGGTCTTGGTATTATTGCACAGCCCTTAATTTAGAGTCCAAACCACATGGATTGTATGCTAGATCCTATTGCAAACGACCATTGTGTAACCAACCACCTTTCCAACCAAGATTCTTGCAGGATATTGCTTTAAGGAAATTAGTTGAACCTATGTTTAGATATGCATGGACTGTGACCTTGGAGCATGTGCGCCTTCCCCATTTACCAAGATATAAAATAACCTCTAACAAAAGAATGTTCTTTAGCACTTTCTAGGGCAATATGTCCTGGGGAGAGATGAAGATAAACCTTTTTGGCAGAGTGGACGACAGGATACGGATACACCTGTACCAATCCACAATTGTTCCAGCGAAGTGTGTCATTATACACGGAGCCGTTGTAAAAATCAGAAGATTGCCACGTGACGTACAATCCAGACTACAGCACTGTTCACCGGTGTCTCCTGTCGTGCCATATCCTGTATGCTGTGAACTTTGGACCAAGATTTGTCATTACCTGAGATTTGCTATGATTGGATTTTGCTGTGATACGTCAAGACATTGTATGTTTTCTAATTGATACTCTCGGGTACTTTAACACCCTCAGTATCAAGGGGGTGGACTGTATGGAGTGAATGTTAGTATTAGATGTTATATGGAGTGAATATCAGTCAATAAGCATTAGATATTAAGTTACTATAGTGTGTGGAGTGAATATTAGTTAATAAGTATTAGGTATTAGTATTAGGTATTAAGGTACTTTAGGTAAAATGTGCTTTAAGTAAAAATGCTTTGACATTAGCTATAGCAAATGTGCTTCAGGCAAACATGTTTCTCTGTTGTAAAAACATGTTGGGACAAGTATATAGCGTGTTAGGTATAGATAATATTAACTCTAGGCAAATGTGTTACAAGTGCGCAGTGTGGATAAGATAGTGATGAGTGCGAAGTGTGTTAAGCATGGATAAGGTAGTGAAACGATGTAAAGGAAAAACCCCAAGGTTTAAACTTAGTATAAATAGAAGGCACGGAGGACAGGCAGCACCTCTCAGGTTAGGCACTGACACCAGCCGCCTGATTGGTCCGTCCGGTCTCTGCTCCGCTGCTGCTGTGTGGACTGCTGTGAGAATAAACGAAGCATTGGAAAGACATCTCCGTGAGTCGGTGTGGTGTGTTCGCGTCGCCGGGATTCTGGTCCGGGTAGGACACGGCCGGGGACCCGCCTGCGGTTGACCTCCGAGACCAAGGCCCGCTCTAGCTTCGGAGCTGCTCGCGACATAGACCAACTTGCATCCTTGTATTTATTGGGAATGTCCTCTCTAGTGACGGCTTTGTGGTGGGTGATGAACCCCTGAGAATTAATATTCTCACTCTTGAGGCTATTTCAAATCTCCCTAAAATCTCTTTTAATTAACTGATTTATATAAGGCTCTGGCTACTTATGAGAAAAATATTAGTCAGTGTTCATTAATTTAGATCTTTGTCTCATGAAAAGTACCTCAAAAGTTCTGCTTGAGGATTGGGCCACTCGTTTCTCCCTGTTTAGATAAATGCTTCCAATCTAGTTCTTCAAGGCCACTCCTAAATATTAATTTGAAGACATACAAAAGTATATATCAGTAAGTGATTCATAGGAGTTTTCTGAGTGGTTTCATTCATAATATCACCAAAATGGAAATAATAATAGGTAAACAGATTGAAAAATAATGATACATACATACCATGAAATATTATTGGGTAACACAATGAACTGATGATTCATGTAACATGGATAAACTGCACAGGTATTTTGTTGAACAAAATAAAGCAGATAGAAAAAATTTACTGTCAATCTTTGGCAGTACAAGAAGAGGCAAAACTAAACTGAAGCAGCAGTCACATCGTGATTTTCTGTGATAGGGAGCTGGTATGGGGAGGAGGACAGCAAACTACAAGGGACTTTTAGGGGGATGGCTGTGTTATGCATCTTAATTGAAAGATGGGTACATAGACGTATAATCATCAAACTGTACAATTAATATGGAATTAAATGTATGTGAATTATACCTGAATAAAATTGATTTAAAAATTCTGCCCACTGGGAATTCTCCTTTTTTCACTATCAAGACTACTCATGAGTGGAACTATAATTATTACAGCAGTATACTTCCCACTAAGCCAACGTTTAATAAAGTGCCATCTGCAAACAAAGCTTAACTGATTTTCTTCCTGGTCATAGTTTCCACTAAGACCCTATGTATAAATTTAGGGAAAGATAGTTGTATGGCACGAACACTGAGAAATGGATCCATCTGCTTGTGCAAAGTACTAGTTTTTTCATGAACTTCCCAAGCCTAATCTTGCATATATTACTTCTACTTGGTATATGAGAAACTGATGAGCATTCAAAATTTTCTGGGTTGATATATCAGGTAGTATCAATGTCACTATGAGTAAAATTATAAGCTCCTGGGCTGGGATTGTGGCTCGTGTAGAGCGTGTGCCTAGCATGTACGAGGCACTGGGTTTGATCCTTAGCACCACATAAAAAAATAAAAAAGCTATTAAAAAAACCTTTACAAAAATTATAAGCTACTGCTTGCTCATGTTCTGGCCAGGTGGTAGGACTATTAGCAACCAGCAGTTACTTTTTAAAAATATTTGCTGAAAGGAGCAGAACTTCATTTCAGAACTTGGGTATCACTGCTGTGATTCCTGTCTTGTTTTGTGTGACAGGTTCCATGGTTTTCTAATCTGCTTCAGAGACTGTAAGTACAACTGAAGCTTCAGGGTCATAAGGAACAATTAGCAGAGCAATTAATACTATACAGCTTTCTCCTGTTCTAGGTTATTTTCCACATTAACAGCCTTTCAGGTTACTCAGGAAATAGTTTTGAACAGCAAATTTGAATATGGAATATGCTTTTTCTAAAACCAAGAATTCTTTTCATTTTTGTACTACTTAGAAGTGGACAATGAAATGTCCAGTGAAATGTGTCACTTCTGGACACAGGAACATCAGTAGGGTGGCGAGCTTGACTTCTTGTTGAAATTATCACCTGAATTCTGACTCATAAATCTCAATTCTAGATGCTTAGAATTCCCTGCTTCCTTGCCTAAGTTCTATTAATGTGATGCCATCAATATTACTAGAGCAATATAATCTCTGAGACTGAGATGACTGAAATTTTTGCAGACAGAATTATGACATGGAGGCAGAGAATTGACACAAGACCATAGTCATGCATGATTGTCCCTTTAGATTTTATTCCCCTGTAGACCGATGGCTATAAACCATGTTCCAGGGCATGTGCTTATTTTCTATGGTAGAGTTTTCTCATTTTGAGAACTTAATTTGCTGCAAATTAAGTTTACATGATAATCCATTGTATTTATTGCTGTATGCAGGACCCTAGGGCTGGGTGTGTATGGGAGAGATTGCACTGGAGATGTTTATATAGAAAACATCATGGTTCCTCCTCACATTGGGTGAACACATATGTAAGGGAGAAAAGAACAATTCTAGAATGTCTGTAGGCAAAAGCAACTGAGAAATACAGATAGTAAATGATGTAAGAATAGTCAGAATCTAGATTTGGCTACTGTAATAGAAGTGCAAAATAATAATAGGTTAAACAAGATAGAATTTATTTTTACGTAAGTCCCCCTATGGCAACTTCACTCTATTCATCAGATGTCTGGATGCCTTTCTCTGTTCTGCCATTCTTACATAGAACACTAGAATGCTGCTCTAATGATTATGCTCCCATCCATATGGCCCCAAACAATATGCCCCTCCCTAAGGTGTGTAACCCCAAAGGTAAATACAGCATGTCTGTTCATATCCACTGATTACACCTACCTGCAAATAATGTTGGAAAAATGGAGTCATTTTTTTGGGTGTTCCTGTGTCCAGCTAAAACCTGAACATTCTATTATAAGAAAATCATCAGGCTAATCTAATGAATTTATTTGGAGAAAAAAAAAAACACGAATTGGATGGCACTCAGAAACAGGAGAGGTTTGGAGTTCCACCCAGAAGCATTAGCAGAGTGTTTATATGCTGAACATGGGGGCAAAGAAGAGAAATCACTTGACTGGCCATCTCAAAGCATTGTGTTGTTAAGACTTTATCTGATCCTTTGGTTGCTTATGAGTGGACAGAACTCGGCTGTTTATTATGAAATATACTGCTAAATTAGGTTTTAGTTGTTGGTGTACTCAATTAGGTTGTGGTTTGTTACATAGGACCGGTGAAGCACCCAGAGCTTCAGGCCAAGGGCCTCCTGCTTATTTAACATTTGTTATGGGAGGACAGGAGAATGGATGTTTGAGGATCATTGGTCTGTTCCATAATTACTGCCCTAGATGCTAACTCTTCATGGACAACGTGAAGACGGATCTGAATCTAGTGAAGCTGCATGAAAATGTGAAAGATGTGGGGAACGTGCTGACAATTAATGCCATGCACTGGGAACAATGAATAAGGTGTCTAAAGAAAAATTGTAGCAGAGGATTTGAAAGGTGAGTGAAAGCAGGATGGATTTGTGTAACACAAGTCTCTGGAAACAGACTAAGGGGTATTTTTCCTCCTAGTTCTTGGTAACAATATAGTGTTTTAAGTAGAACATAAGGTGCAAAAGGTGCTTTGGTAAATGTATGGAGTGAATAGTAGTTAAATAAGTATTAGGTATTGTATGGAGTGAATATTAACTTTAGGTAAACATGTTTTGATGTTGTGCTACAAGTGTGCAGCATGTTAGGTATAGATAAGATAGTGATGAGTGCGAAGTGTGTTAGGTATGGATAAGGTAGTGAAAAACAAATGATGTAAGGGAAAAACCCCAATAAGATGTAAACAAGTTAGGCTTAGTATAAATATAAGGCACGGAGGACAGGCAGCACCTCTCAGGTCAGGCACTGACACCAGCCGCCTGATTGGTCCGTCCGGTCTCTGCTCCGCTGCTGCTGTGTGAGGACTGCTGTGAGAATAAACGAAGCATTGGAAAGATATCTCCGTGAGTCGGTGTGGTGTGTTCGTGTCGCCGGGGATTCTGGTCCGGGTAGGACACGGCCGGGGACCCGCCTGCGGTTGACCTCCGAGACCAAGGCCCGCTCCAGCTTCGGGAGCTGCTCGCGACAGTAAGTCATTTGATTCTGGTGTGTCTGGCTTGGGACAGACAGGAAAAGGTGGTATTTTCTTTCCCCAAGTCCCACAGTGTATCGGGCATGAACTGAGCAGGGTCAGAGTTTAGAAATAGGCTGGAAAAGAAAGGAGATGTACTCTGAATGGAGAACTGGCAGACCTTACTCACTGCCCCCCCTGTTATGGCAACAAATTAAGTTTCAGACTCACAGATGCCTCCAGGTTTGAGGCTCCTTGGGTGTGGAAGAGAGAAGACTGGAGGGAGGCCAAGTTTTGGAGTTCAGATTTAGTTTGAAGCGAGAGTGCGTTATCCAAAGGGAAACATCAAGAAGGAAATTAAGGGTAAAGGGCTGGAGATATGTAGAATACTTGAAAATGACCCCATCATTACTCAGATGAAATGGAAATAGTTATTCTAAATAAAAGGTTGGACCACAAGGAGTGCGGACAACTCTGTAATTCTCTTCATAAGCTCCTGCGCCCAGGGACAGGAACTTAAAAGATGATGATGTCTGTGCACAGCCGGGAAAAAGAAAATTACATCAAGACATAAAAGAGTCAGTTCCTGACGGCAATTAGCGTGGAGGCAGAAGGCAGCAAGCTGGTACCATCCGTCATCCCTCTTTAACCCTCTTCTCCCAGCCACATGTGAATGATGACAGGGTCTTAACTTGGGGCAGTGCTGCTCTGCCTGAGACATTGATCAGAGGAGAGATCCTCCCAACTCTTCACTCTGACTTTGGCAAGTGCTCAGCCAGGGGACTCTGAGGCATAGAGAAGTTTTAAATGGATTATTTTCAAACCTCCAAAGTTGTGATCATTTTAGTTTATGAAATAAACAAAGTAAATTGGGAGTGAGAAAACACCAGAAAATTTAATAACATACAGAAACACAGGAGCCATAAAGCATGAGACCCTGGGAAGGGCTGGATTGTTAAAGCTTATGCAGAGTTCAGCAAAGGGAGAAGGCTTGGGCTTCTGTGGGGAAAGGGGGAGCAGGGGCTTATGGAGGGGTGAGTAGGGCACAGTAGGTACACAGGGAGCAAAGGTCCTCTTGTTAGTTGGATGAAGTGTCCTACATAACAGCCACCTGTGATAATCTCTGGGCTATGTGTCAGATGCTCCATCTCTTCCTCCTGTGAAAATAGCTTTCCTAGGCAGAAAGGGGAATATGAGATAGCAAAGTCTGTATGCACTGGCTGTTTTAGTGATGTAGATTTTCTTTATAGTTGTAAGTTTGTCTTATAAAAGGCAGTCATTCAGAGTCTATTTTGTCTGCATTTTCTCATAGGTGTCTTGAAATATGCCAGAGAAACATTTCAGAGTGGCCCATTTTGGGGTCCCACAGAGGCATGCAGAACTTCCTTGTACATCATCTGCTCATACAACTTCCTTCCCTAACGGACACTTTTTAAAATATATATATATATTTTAAAATTAAATTATTTATCCTAATTTGTTATACATGATGGCAAAATGCAATTTATTTTCTAATGGATACTTTTGATATGTATATTTTGAACCCGGGACTTGTCATGCTAGCATTTATTGATCATAGCAGTCTAAAATTGATAACCAAATATTTATGGTAGAAGTCTATAATCCCTTGTTCTTGATTCTTAAAGTCTAGGATGGTGGCAAACTTATTTGATGGAAAAAATCCAGCCTAAACTCTTTTTTTTTTTTTTTAAAGGCAAAGGTAGGATTTCTTTCTTTTTTTTTTTTTAAGAGAGAGTGAGAGAGGGAGAGAGAGAGAGAATTTTAATATTTATTTTTTAGTTATCAGCGGACACAACATCTTTGTTGGTATGTGGTGCTGAGGATCGAATCCGGGCCGCACGCATGCCAGGCGAGCGCGCTACCGCTTGAGCCACATCCCCAGCCCAGCCTAAACTCTTGTGAGGCTATTTATATAATTTTTTGTCTCTATCTATAATCTAATTTTATGTGAGCATTTATATATTCATATATTTTATAGTAAAAACAATATTGTTTGATAATAAATAATCACCTCAGACTCCACCAGTGGCATTTCTGTATTCGACATCTGTACTATATTATGTTTGAAAAATTGTAAAACAATTTCCTATACTGAAGTATTTGTCTTTGAGGACTTTGGAAGAGGAATTATAAACTTTGACTTTATAGATTTTACCTGTCCCACCCATTGGTGTTATTTGATAGAAATAGAAAAATGTTCTGCCTTTATTGAAAGCTCAAAAAAATATGCATATACATTTTTCTTCCTTCCTATTGGGTTTGGTCTAACTGAAAGAGAAGATGATCCAGCAAACCTATTCCTGAAGTCCTTTTTGGCTTCATGTAAAGTCTGCCAGAATGTTCTGAGATGCTCATGATGAATATCATTCCATCCAGAGAATGAATCTATTGGGTCTGCAAAATGGGATTTGGGATCATAGAGAAAACAGTTTAGAATCTGTGAGATGGATATTCTTCCATAGTCTTCCACTAATATGATATTGAATAGTTCACACTTAAATTGTATTTTTCGTCCCCAATGGTAGTATACAACATGCAATGTTATATAGATAGATAGATAGATGATAGATATAGATATCTGTGTATCAGTGTATATCTTTTCTGTGCCCTACTTTTTCTCCTGATCTGAAGGATACACTTTTATCTTGCTTATATTAAGTTGAAAATGTTTAACTGTTACTTATTTTGAAATTTACATATTAGGGAATAAACATTAAACTAAGCAATTAGCTACTAATTGTGGTATTTCAGGTATTGGTCAGTTGTCTGCAGGACTTTGAGAAGGGTAAGATGAGTACTTGCTCCATGTCCCTGAAATTACACCATCATTGGGACCCATCTGTTCACAAGATTGGACCCCGAGAAAGTGAGGACTGCTTCAAATAAAAAATAATACAGATGCGGCTGGGTGCTTGACACACACTTGTAATCCCAACATTCAGGAGGCTGAGGCAAGAGGATCACAAGTTCAAAGTCAGCCAAAAGAGCTGGGCATGTGGCTCAGTGGTTAAATGGCCCTGGGTTCAAATCTCTGGTATCAATAATAATAATACTATTAATGCTACTACTAATAATACAAGTAGAAACTTAGTGGATGAGGTAATAAGACATAGGTCATGGTTCTGATTATAAGGCCATCTTTATGAAAGTGGTGTTACAAGTATTTTGTGAAAGTATTTGTAGTATTCTATAGCTACCTGGACACACTCATGTTCAACTTTTTTTTCTTCTCTGAAAAACATCTCTAAAGCACATGCTTGATATCTGATGGTTGAGTAGTTACCTGTATCATAAGCAGCTGGTGAGAATAGAGGAGGAGGATTGTCTTCCAAGCTCCCATATTTTGTAATTCTGGATGCATTGGAGATGGTACAAATATTAGGTCTGCCAGAGATGAGGCAATCCATGCGTGTTTCATTTGACAGCATAGGAAGAGAACTCTGCAGACCTTAGGATAGCCGATGCATGTGCACACCTCTGCTTTCTATGGCTGGAAAAGTTTGGAGTAATGAGTTGAAAAAGCTGAGGGAAAAGAAT
The DNA here is from genome assembly GCF_964194105.1 of Spermophilus citellus. Classification (NCBI taxonomy): domain Eukaryota; kingdom Metazoa; phylum Chordata; class Mammalia; order Rodentia; family Sciuridae; genus Spermophilus; species Spermophilus citellus. The sequence goes on along the minus strand of NC_138182.1, from coordinate 175,732,175 downwards.
TACCCAGAACTGACTGAAGGCAAGGTTTTAACTTCACTCCCTACACAGGCACACATGAGAGTGGACGTTTACCCTAGATCAATTGCAGCTCAGCAAACCTGTGAGCACTGATACGGTGCAATCCTAGACCACCCCAGCAAGGACAGTGATGTGGAGTGTTGTACTAACCTGGAGTAATAAGTGTGTGGGGACCATTGCCCCCAGAAGCCCTGCAGTTGGGGGGTCATGCGCAGTGTCCCACCGCTGCACGCTCAGTGCTGTGCACTGCACCATTTGTGGCTGCTCTGCTGGAAGTTACGGCACATTTCATAAGCACTGTAACACATTTCAGACCTGCATGATGACTTTATAGTCCCTATTAGGTAAAGTCTAAATTCACGTGTCTGCAGCAGTATGAAATACAGTGTTTGCTTCATCTCTATCATGTGCCTCCCTGAACATTCCAGGCGATGTATTATCACCAGTCACTGCGAGTCGTGAATTATCTGATGGCTTGATGGAAAAAGCTTTTTTATCCATTGGTTTGGTTGAGCCAGCAGAGTATATAGAGGAGGTTGAGGGAAGGAAACAGAAGAATTCTGTTAGGTATCTGATTAAACAACGCTTTAATAGGATAGGTTTTGTCCATCAGGAAGATTTCCCCTTTTCATTTCCTAGTTTCACAAGGAGTTGCATTGTGTAATGAGTAAATAAAATTTGTTTTTATTTGGCCATGAAATGAAAAAAAAACAGGAAAAGTGTCAGACTTAAAATTATGCCGTATTTGGGATATGAATGGTGATTTTTTTTTTCTTTTTGCTGTATAGGTAGGCTGATTATAAGGAACAGAAACACATTTCAAATGGCATAAAACTATTAATGTTAAAGTACTTTAGCTCTAAATTTTGGGGGAGCATATCATTAAAATCGATTGCAAAGAAGATCATAATTAAAAAAAAAACAAACATTAGGGTCTTTAGTTCTGAGTACTATATGCTGTTATAAATCCTTCAAACATGCTGATAAAGGACTGGTTTTGTGATTGATAAATGTCTCACTTTAAAGACTGTTTAATTGTTTAGTATTTTTATATGGATAAACCATAAAAGGCTGTACCACTTTGATTTAATGGTCTCTTGTTGAACTGTTTATGCCCAAGTATTTTATTCAATCTAGATCTTGAAGGATGGTAAGGTGCCAGGAAAAAAGCAGCAGGTGCCTGTGATTTGGTCCTCCTTCATAGTACCTTGCTATTTTGTAAGAAAATGCATTCTGTTTAATTTCTTCAGCTACATATTACTAAAGGATATAGGACTTTTGTTTTTTCTTGTTATATATTGGTCTTACATGATATCAGACAATCAATTTCAGAAAATTGACAATGATATAATTTATTTGACCTATAAATTGACTCATCTGATTAGTAAAGATCTTTTAAAAGTAAAGGGGCTGGACATAGGGGCTAGAGGTGGGCATTTTTCCCACACCAAAGGAACCATAAACTTTATGAAATTTTCAAAAGAAGATATGCATCAAAACTCAAGAAACACACTAAAGATTGTTCTTTGTTGGCAAGCAGCATGACTCAGTTGAATTTGGGCCAAATACCTGTCCCTTAAAGATCCTGAGAGGAAGAAACATGCCCATAAATAAAAAAAATAAGGTGACCAGGGCTTATTGTAAGGATGAAGGCAGAGGCTGAATGGAAGTGGAGGTATGATTTATGCTTTCTTACATTTGCATTGGGTATTGGGCTTCTCTTCCAAAGAAAGGGAAGACATGATTTAATTTTTTTCTTTTGTTTGTGTAATTCTGACATGGGAATCTGAATACAATGAAATGATCTTTCCAGAAGAATGGAGTAGAGGATCCAGGACTTTGAAGGAGGCATTGGAGTTTCAGGTCAGCAGAATGCTATCCGAGGGACTCCTTTCCCTCTGGTGGGATCAGGTAACTACAATGATGAGAATGAGGATAGAACACTGAACTCTACAATTTCTATCAAAGGTGCTATATAGATCCTACAATGTAGAGTAGACACCTTTGCATCTTCATTATTTTTATTTATTTCATTGGGCTACTTATTTTGAGTGATTTTTGTTTTGCTTTTGTAGCACACAGTCTGAATTGGTTCTTAACTATTACTTGGAATAAGTTTCCTACTTCTAAATATTTTTCTCTGTACTGAATCTTCCTGGATGGTTATTGACATTAACGTACTTCTGCATACTTCTTCTCTTGAACACACAGTCTTATTTTGATGTTGAAAATACTGGCTCCAGCAAACTAGGGTTCTAGACCTGTCTAGACGACTTATTTTGTGACTTCAGCCCAATCTCTTGCATGGTCCTTGCAGAGGTTACTCCACCATTGGAAAGATGGGGCTAACAAACACAGCTCCTACTCAACTGAGATTGAAAAATCAGCCATTTATGCAAATGACTTATAGATGAGGTTAAGTTTTAAATTTCTTAAAGTGAAGGAGGTGTGGGCTCAAAGAATTTAAGAGACTTGTTCAAAGTAACAAAGCTAGCCAATGTGTTTTATTTCAGACTTCCATTTAAATTAATTTACTTTTTGGAATTGAGAGTTGTTTATTTTGGCAAACATTTCAAAGTGTAACAAACATACAGAAAAATGCACAAATCATAATTATACGGTTTGAAATCTGTTTCACTTTGTGAAACTTTATTAGAAACAGTGTCACCAGTTTCCCAGAATCCCCTGTCCTGCCTTCTTTCCAGGCATAATACATTCCCACCTGGAGGGGGACCACTCTCCTGATTCCTAGTAACATAGGTTAGCTTTGCCTGTTTCATATTCTATACAGGAGGACGTGAAGTTGTGATGCAGAATTGCCTGTCTCAGCTCACCCCACAGGGAACTCTAAAACCAATATAGCTAGTCAGAGTTATCCTGTATTGGATCCAAATAGCTAGACCTTCATGTCGTTCCTTCCATCAGTCACTGGTGTGGGTGAGGAAGGTCTCAGCAGCCTCAGTTCTCCCCTAAGGACTTGACAGCTGAAATACAGTTGCAGCATTCTTTTTTTGGGGGGTTGGGGGTAAATGGGGATCGAACTCTGGGGCACTTGACCACTGAGCCACATCCCCAGCCTTATTTTGTATTTTATTTAGAGACAGGGTCTCACTGACTTGCTTAGAGACTCGCTTTTGCTGAGGCTGGCTTTGAACTCGTGATCTGCTTGCCTCAGTCTCCCAAGTCATTTTTCATTTTTTTGAAGTAATTTATTCTAATTAGTTATACATGACAGTATAATGCATTTTGATACACCATACATAAATGGAGTATAATTTCTCATTCTTCTGGTTGTACGTGATGTAGAATCACACCAGTCATGTAGTCATATATGCACATAGGGTAATAATGTGTGATTAATTCTCCTATCCTTCCTACCCCCACACATTGTCCCCTTGCTTCACTCCCCTTTACCTAATACAAAGTAACTCTATTCTTCTCTAGGCCCCCCTGATTGTGAATTAGCATCTACATATAAGAACATTTGGCCTTGTGTTTTTGGGATTGGTTTATTTCACTTAGCATAATATTCTCTAGTTCCATCCATTTACCGACAAATGCCATTGTTTCATTTTATTATGGCTGAGTAATATTCCATTTTATTATGGCTGAGTAATAAATATAGACATTTATTCATTCATTTATTCGTTCATCCTTTGAAGGACACTGGGTTGGTTCCATAGTTTAGCCATTGTGAGTTGAGCTGCTATAAACATTGATGTGGCTACATCCTGGTAGGATTTTAAGTCCTTTGGGTATGCAGAGGAGTGGGATAGCTGGTCATATGGTGATTCCATTTCAAGTTTTCTGAGACATTTCCATACTGCTTTCCAGAGTGGTTCCACCAATTTGCAGCTCTACCACCTATATATGAGTGTGTCTTTCCCCCAACATCCTCACCAGTATTTATTGTTGCTTGTATTCTTGATAATTGCCATTCTGACTGGAGTGAAATCTTAGAATAGTTTTGATTTGTATTTCTCACAGCATTCTTTTTTTTTAATTTTAATATTATTTTTTTAGTTTTCGGTGGACACAACATCTTTGTATGTGGTGCTGAGGATCGAACCTGGGCCACACGCATGCCAGGTGAGCGTGCTACCACTTGAGCCACATCCCCAGCACAGCATTCTTGATGGTGAGGTTAGCATATCCTTAAGATGATCTGGGTGGTGCATGGAATCATGCAGTATTTACTTTTTATTTTTTTGGATTGGTCTGTTTTGCTCGATATCATGTCTGTGAGACTTACCTATGTTGTTGTAACTGCTGTGCATTTATGTATGCTGTATAGTACTCCATGGTATAAATTTTACTATCAATTGTGTATCTATTGCTGATGGAGATTGGGCTATTTTCTAGTTTGTGGCAATCACAAATGGTGCTTTAATGAGTATTACATGTGTCTTTGGACATTTACATGCATGTCTTTTGGTAACTATGTATTGAAGGTTGAGGTTTGGCATAGATACCAAGGAACAGACTTAATGATAATTAAGACTTAATGAATGGGGCTGGGGATGTAGCTCAAGCGGTAATGCGCTTGCCTGGCATGCGCGTGGCGCTAGGTTCGAACCTCAGCACCACAAAGATGTTGTGTCTGCCGAAGAAAACCTGAAAAATAAATATTAAAAAATTCAACCAACAATTAAAAAAAATAAATTAAAAAAATCTCTCTCTCTCTCTCTCTCTCTCTCTTAAAAAAAAAAGACTTAACGAGTGAAATTGTATTCAGATATCCAACTTCAGTGGGTATTACCAAACACTTTCAAATCCCAAGACTTTCAGTTATTTCACATTCTTCCTTACCAAAACGAGCACTGTCTTTTCCTTTTTAATCTGTCTGGTATATAGAGATATTTAGCATTTCCTAAACGATTAACGAAGGAGAATCTTTTTTTTAAAAAGTTTCTTAACCATGGAGATATATATTTTTTAGTGTAATATCTTTTCAAGTTGGCTTAAGCACAGGAAAATCTATTTGAAAGGACTTTATTAGGAAGTGATCCCAGGAAAATTTTCTTATCTCAGGAGGGAAGTAGGGAATTTGAAAGGAAAAGAAGCCAAGCAGCTGGGTCTCAAGCCATGTTCCATGGAGAATGATTTTGGTTCATCCCTGCAGGAGAGCTCTGGGACAGTGGGTGAGTCAGAGTGTTCCAATCAGTGAAGAAAGAGAATTGTTGTATTTATACCCAAGGACGTGCTGGTCCCTTCTTAAGAGCTGTGCCAAGGGAACATGAATTATCAAGGAATTCCATCTCCTTAATGTATGCAAAGTGGGTTCTGGTTGTTCAGGGCCACCTTCCAAAAAGAGACTTCAATTGAAAGCCCACCACAACCAGCTTGCTTGTGAATGGAAAAGGGATGGGATCCTATCAGCCTTTGTCCCCTTTCCTCTTGGATTGCCTGTCTTTTTCTTACTGATTTGTAGAAATTCTTTTTATATGCTAAATATGATACTTTGGATTTATGAATTATAAATGACTTCTGTTGATTGTCATTGCTTTTTCTTAATGGTGTCTTTTAATCAACACAAGTTCTTAATATAGTCTACTTTTATGTCTTGTTTATGAAATTTTTGTCTGCCCCAAGCTATGAGGTGTTCTGTGCTTTCTTCTTAAAGCTTTAGAGTTTAATCTTTCCCATTTTAATCGGCTATCCATCTGCAGTTGATTTTCAGTACAGTATTAAGTAAGGATTGACTCACTTTTTCCAAGGTGATAATCAGTTGACCTCTCACCCCTTACAAAAAGACTGTTCTTACCCCTGTCCTTCACTGTGACCTTTGTCCTAACATGTGCCATTCTGTTTCTAGACTGTATTCATAATTTCCACAGTCTTAGATTCTATAGCTCTGTTTTCATATCTAGTGAAAAAAATTAGTCCTCCTGCTTTGCTTATCTTTTGAAGGAAAGGTTTTGTCCTTCTTAGCACTGTATATTTCCATATTCATTTTAGAATCAGCTTATCAGTTTCTAGAATATAATCTGGGGATTTTTATGCAATTTTATTGATGAATACATCAATTTTGGAAAAAATGATATTTAGCACTACAGAGTTTTCAATCAATAATGTGAAATACTTATAATTCATTTAGGTCTCCTTTAGTTTTTCCTCTATGTATATTATTTTCCTGTAACTGCTGTAACCCATTACCACAAACTGAGGGATTACTGGAAAAGAAATTTATTTTTTGGGGAGGGGGCTAGAAGTCTAAAATCAGTTTCACTGAGCTAAAGCCAGTGTTTCCATGGGGCCATATTTTGGAGGCACCAAGGGAGAGTTTGTTCTTTCCCTTTCAAGCTCCCGGTACCTGCCAGAATTCTTATTATAATTTTACTCTTCAAGTACAAGATTCTCAAATTTCCCTCTGTTCCATCTTCACATCCCTTTTTCCTCTCTGTGAAATCTCCATCTTTTCTCTTATAAGAACACAGGTGATTGTATGTTCCACCCCCTAGGTAACTCAGGGTAATGTCCCCATTTCAATATTCTTAAGTACATTAGATACCAAAGACTGTTTTGGGTTATGTAAGATAACATTTGTGGATTCTAGAGATTAGGACATTGATATCACTTGGAGGACCATTTTCATATTTAGTAGTGAACGTTGAAAAGCTACCCCTTTAGGAGGAATGAAATAATAAATGCCCACTATTACCATTTTCATTCCACATTGTTCTTGAGGTACTCATTAGTATGCTAAAACAAGAAAAAGAAAGTAAAGGCATACAGGTTAAAAAGAAATCAAACACACTGTATATTGCCTTTTAGGATATGAATATTATATATTTTAAAATTAGATTTGTTATTGGGTGCTTAACATTTTTAATGCTATTCATTATTTTTATAATTTGTTTTAGATATACAAGAATCCAAGTGTGTGTGTGTGTGTGTGTGTGTGTGTGTGTGTGTGTATTTGTGGGGGGTACTGAGTATTGAATTCAGGGGCAGTCAACCACTGAGCTACATCCCCAGCCCTATTTTGTATTTTATTTAGAAACAGGGTCTCACTGAGTTGCTTATCACCTTGCTTTTGCTGAGGCTGGCTTTGAACTCGTGATCCTCCTGCATCAGCCTCCTGAGCCACTGGGATTATAGGTATGTGCCACCACATCCAGCCAAGTATATTTAACATGTTATTTGTATTCAGAGATCTTAGTAAATTTAATTATTAGTTGGAGTCAATTGTCTGTAGATTATTTTGAATTTTCTACATGAATAATCATGTAGTCTGCAAATAATGACGGTTTTATTTCTTTTGAGTCTGTATGCCTTCACTTTCCTTTTCTTGCTTTATTGCACTGACTAGGACTTCAAGAAAAATGTGAAATAGCAATGATAATAATGGACTTCATTATTTCATTCCTGCTGAAAGGGGCAGCTTTTCAACATTTACTGCTAAGTGTGATATTTGTTGTTGAGATTTTAGATAGTTTAATCAGATTGAGAAAGTTCCCCTCTAAACTTATCTGTTATTATGAGATATTATCATGAATCACTATTGAATTTTATCATCATATGATTAATCTTCTTTTTCAGTTAATGTGATTAACTACAATAATTGATTTCAAATGTGAAATCATCTCTTCATTCCTGGCATATACTTTAATTGGTCTTAGTATATTTTTATATATTTCTGGATTCAGTTTGCAAATCTTTTGTTTAGTAATGAGCTTTAACAACTAACTTTTGGGCTGTATCTTTTTCTCTATTGAATATTTTCTATTTCACTGACGTGTTTTGTCTTTATTTCCTTCCTCATTCATTCTTATTTTTTTTTTTGCAGTTGTAGAAGGATACAATCCTTGATTTTATTTATCTTTATGTGCTGAGGATCAAATCCAGGGCCTCACATGTGCTAGACAAGCGCTGTACCACTGAGCTACAATCCCTTCATTATTCAGTTTTTAATTTGATTTCTAGTTTTTTTTTAGCTTCTTTCTTTTAGTTTCTTGAGACAAAAGTTTAGATGTTGATTTTTTAGCTTGTTTTCCAGTGTAAGCACTGAGGCTATCCATTTCCTTTTAAGCATTGATGTAGTTGCATCCTAGTAGTTACTTGTAGAATATCTTTATTATCATTTTCTTCAGATGATTTTCATATTTTTGTTGATTTATTATTTGATCCATGGATTAATTAGAAATTTTCTAAGATGTTCATTATTCCCAGTTTGTTTTCTTGATTTAAAGTACTATACTTTTATTAATAAAATCTAAATTTTACTGTTCACATAGCAAAATCAGAACAATTTTTGTTCTTTAAAATTTGATAATCTTGCTTTATAACACAGAGTGTGATGTTCAGTGTAGTTAACATTCCATCACAGTGTAATTCTGAAAAATTTCTAATTTTGTCAACGTTGGCTACTGTTTAAAAAATATGCAAATAGGTGAATTTTGTTAATTATAGTGAATGCTATTTCACATGTTCTTGTGAAATGTGCTTTGTTTATTTTATCAGCTATTGCAAGAACTTCACTGAAGTCTTCATTCTGTGAATGTATCTATTTCTCCTTTGAATGCTGGTCAGTATTTGCTTTATATACTTTTAAGATATCTTACTGGGAACATATGGATTTAGAATTGTTTCCTGTTGTGTTGACATCTTTATCATAATGAAATGTCAGAGCTTTATTTAATGTTAGTTTCCTGTTGTGTTGACATCTTTCTCATAACAAAATGTCATGGCTGATAGAGCTTTCTTTGGGATAGAGTGTGTAGTGTGTAGTTTTTCATTCTAGATTTAATATTTTCTTGTATTTAAGGCATATTCTTTTTTTTTTATTTATTTTTTAGTTCTCGGCGGACACAACATCTTTGTTGGTATGTGGTGCTGAGGATCGAACCCGGGCCGCACGCATACCAGGCGAGCACGCTACCGCTTGAGCCACATCCCCAGCCCGTTAAGGCATATTCTTATATGCAGCATACAATTTGTTTTGTGTTGTTATCCACTGTGATAAACTTAGTCTTAGAATATCTAGTCTTTAGTTTTTAACCTTTGCTCCACTTAGACCACCAACATTTCTGTTGGTTTTCTGTTTTTTTGATTCTTAAAATTCTGTTCTATGCTAAGAATTGGCAAAGTCCTCTAGATAGAGTTCAGCTGTAGATAGTCTGTTCCCCGATCTTGCCAGTGTTTTTAGTAGTGCATCCCAGAGCTATATAATTTTGGGCAATTTTTCAAAACTTTGGCATTACTCTAAAGCCTGTTTGGTTGGACAGTTTTTCTCTGACTTACCTGGTGTCATTTCCAAGAGAATTCAAAACCATGTGTTGTCCTCAACTCACAAATCTGGTGCTCCAAAGAGACTTGTTTTATTTATTTACTTTTCTACTACCTGGTATCTCATACTCCAGGACCTTATTACATGGCCAACCTTCTCACAGGAAGCTGAAGGATAACTGATCTTCTTATAATGACTCTGGGCTCCCTGAGATTAAGAAAATGGCTGGCAATCAGAAACAGGACAGCATCAGTTCCACCACACATTATGGGTCAGAGAAGCTATGGACCAGCCCAGATTTATTAAGAAGGGAAAAAAAGACTCCATCTCTCCATAGAAAGAGTGTCAATTTGAAATCCTCTTTATAATCTTCTGTGTACCAGTCAGAGAATTATTCATAGTAACTTAGCAAAATAGCATAGTAATAGCAGCTCACTTAATGAGTACATTGTATATTCCAACATTGTGTTTTATGTCTGTTAGTCATATTGTCTGTTCTGTATTACCGTAACAAAAAAAGCTTTGGCCAGCTAAGTTCAGTTTTGGAGATTCAAAGGCTTGACTCTGCTTTGGTACGGTGGATGGTATCAGAATGGCAAGAGCAGGTGTAGAAGGAAGAGATCACACCTTAAAGAGAAGCCTGGAAGGGATTCAGGGCTTGCTCTTATGAGAACTAAATCAGGATCCCTTAATCCCTCAGGGAACTAACAACCTCTCTTTAGGCCACACCTCTTAATGGTTCCACCACTACCCTAAGGACCAGCCTCTAACACACAGACGCTTGAGGGACAGACCACGTCCAAACTATTGTGGTCATTATTATAAAACTGTGAGATAGGTTCTGTATCAGATAGTTCTTTTAAACATTAAATTACATATTTATGTAATTATGCAATCAATATGACTGCATGCTTGTTGGAGACAAAACTGAAATGATACAGAAGTATGTAAAAATGAAAATTTCTCCAGGCCCCTTCCTTTGATTTCTCTTTTTTTCTGCCGTAACAATATTTAACAATCCAGTATGTATCTGTCTACAATATTCATGTACAGTTTTATGGCTTGTGTATTTGTTACATCACCATTAGCTTTGATATATTTGGTGCTAGATATGAGGCACTCATGCAAAAAGTAGTCAGTTCAAAGCAAACAAATGAAAATAAGAAGACCTAGCCTGCTTCCAATAATTCAAGGTTCTTGTCCTCTTTTCAGTCGAATGTTGTTAGCTATCGTCTATTACTTGGATGACCTTCAAATGCTTCAAGCAAAGACACAGTTTGTGTTCCCTGGAGACTATTTTGCTCATGACCAATAATTGGTCTATAATGCCTGTTAGAAATGTAGGTGAGCAATACCTTTCAAACAAGGTTAATGTCAACAAGCTTGTTTTCATGCAAAGTGCAGTTTATCTCAATTATTGTGCAAGTCTTAGCACATTTAACATTTTCCTTAAAAATAACTGATTTTCTAACTTCATAAGACTTTCATAAATAACCTACTTACTTTTAGTGTGATTTTCATATAAAATGAATTTTACTTAAAATTCTAATGTAAGTCAATATTTCAAACTAATAAAGCATGTAGAAAAAAGTAAAATTACTCAGTGTAACTACATCTTGGGGTTATAAGTCATCACAGGTTCAAGCCTGTGTTTTCATGGTCAGCAGACAATTATCTTTATCAGACTCCTAAATAAGGATTATATGTTTCTAGATGAAGTGTCATTAAAATGGTCAGTTTTAGGTTTGATTAATTAAATTCAGGCTTCTATTTTGTGAAAGGTTATTTATCAATTAAGCCCAATACCATCCATTCATGCTCTGATGCTTTTCAAAACTCAAATATTTATGTCTCTGATTTGCTCACATTTAGTTCAGTGCTATGTGATCTATAAAAATACTTTGTTTTTATGGGGCTGAATATTTTTTTCTTATCTGAGTGCTCAATCCACCTCCTCCTTGGGCATCTATTTTATCATCCTTTATTTTTCTTGAATATTCAAACTTTTTCCTTCCCTACAGAACTATTCTTTCACCAAGGAGTACCACTGTAATCTGACTCCTTAGAGTCGTGACCTCCTGCCTCTTCCCTAAACTTTAGCAAACCCCACTACTATGCTTTTGTCATAAAAAATACAACAAGAGAGTATTTTAGTTTTTTTAATCAGCCTAATATCCTTAAGGTTCATCCTAGTTTACTGCATATATCAGTAGATTCCTTCCTTCTTGATATTACTGAGTGATATTCCAACCCATGGATAAATCACAGATAATTTATGTGAGTATAAGTTTTCAGTTCTCTGGGACAAATGCCCAGAAGTACTGTCATTAGGTTCTACCAGTGTGTGAATGATTCAGTTTCTTTATGTCTTCACTAGCATTTGGTGTTAGTATTTTCTTACTGATTTAATGGGTGTGCTTTGGGTATCTTGTTTATGTGACTTGCAATTTCTTAGTGACTGGAAAGGTTGAACGTCTTTTCATGTGTTGATTTGCCATCCCTATATTTTTTCTGCTGTAGTTTCAGTTCAACTCATTTGCTGGTTTTCTAATTGAACTGCTTGTTTTCTTGCTGTCACAAAGAGACAGTTCTTCATTTATTTTGGACATGATAGACATATTTGTCAGAAAATATTTGTGGTTTGCAAATGTTTTCTCCTAGTTGATGGCTTGTGTATTTAATCTGTTCACATGGTCTTTTACAGAAGAAAATTTTTAAATTTTGATGAAGTTGAATGTATTTTCTTTGAATAGTATTTTCAGTATTATGTCTCATAAGAGCTCCACCTAATCCTACAGCATGAAGATCTCCTCCTATATTTTCTTGCAAAAGTTTTATGGTTTTGTGTTTTATGTGTAGAATCTGTGTTTTGTTTTACTCTAATTTGTGTAGGATGAATGAGGTTGAGGTCAAGGTTCTTTTTTCCTGATTACTGATATCCAATACTGTTTGCAACTTTTGTTGAAGATAATACTGATTGCTTTCTCACTCTCATCAACCATCAGTTACACATATTTGGGTCATCTGTTTTTGAGCTCTTTTCTGTATCCTTGATCTATGTGTGCTATTTCTCTAGCAATATCAATATGACTATAGCTACGTTAGTATGACACATACAGTGATCAATATCTTGATTATTGTAAGATATTAAATCTTAAAATTGCATGGTTTTCTACTGTCATGTCTAACTAATTAGAACAAATTTAAAGTTTTAAAAAACATTTTAAAAAATTGCATGATTTTTTTTTAGTAAATTTGTTTTTTTTTTTTCTGTGACCAAATGACCTGAAGTCCAATTTTAGAGGAGGAAGATTTTATTTGGGGGCTCATAGTTCCAGAGATGTCAGTCCATAGATAATTGATTCCATTCCCTGAAGCTCATAAGGCAGAACATTATGGCAGAAGGGTGTGACAGAGGAAACCAGCTCAGGATATCACATCAGGAAGCAGAGAGAGACTCTATTGCCAAGGACAAAATACATATCTCAAAGGCATCTCCGGTGATCTATTATTTCCTCCAGCCATACCCTACCTGCCTCCTGCTATCACCCAGTTACTCCCTCCCAGGGGATTAATTCACTAATTGGATTAAGGCTTTCATAACCCAATCATTTCACCTCTAAACCTTCTTGCATTGTTTCACACATGAGTTTTTTTTTTTTTGGTGTGTGTCGGGGCATCTAATATTTAACCAATACAGGTGGTAAAGTTCCTCTCACTTTCCTTTTCAGTAGTGTTCAGTTGTTCAAGTTCTTTTGTTTTTCAATATAAATTTAAGATGGGTTTACATTTAGTTTTTAATCTTAAATTTTATCCTGAATGGAATGTACAGATTTAGGAAACACAAATATAGAAATCTCAGTTCAGTTTGAATTTCAGATAAACAGTGAAAAATTACTTAGTATAGTATATCTTAAGTATTAAATGAGTTGTATTTGTATTTTTTATTTATCCGAAATTCAATTTTTCACTTGACATCTTCCATGTTACCTGGTGATCCTACTGTATGTATCAGGAGAAGGAAAAACCATTTTTACTGAGATGTCACACAGATATCTCACATCAGTGCATTGAGTGTATTTCCACTTTTACACTCATGTCTCTTTGTGAATTCTCTGTTACATCCTTACCACCCACCTTGGAACTTAAGCTTGAAACTGAAAGTTATCTTCAATTGCTTCTTCTCTTTCACTTCACATTTTATCAGTCAGTGAGTCGTTCATGCTATCGAAAGATCTCTTAGACATACTCTCTCTCCCCTGTATCCGTTGTTATTCCTTTCATGATTTCTACAATCTCTTATGGAAATAATGTTCTGTTGTCAACGTCTCCCTGTCCACATCCTTCAGTGCATTGCCACTAGAGTTATATATCACAGAGTCTTTTACTTCTAGGGAATTTTCTCAGTGTCTAAAAGGATCTTATTTTTACTTGTTAAACTCTAGAGGGAGACACAGAGTTTTTCTTTTTGGTGGTGTGGGCAGGCATGTCTACACTTGTGATTTGGGATTAATGGCAGGGTTTAGAATCTTGTTTAAATATCAAGACAGGAAAGTTCAGTTGAAATATTTAGTAGGGGTAAATTTATCAGCATTGACCCAGAGGGGAAAATGGACAAACAAATGTGAACAGAAATCAAGTGGAGAGTCGGCAGGCAAGGAGTACAGGACTGTAGTGGTCTGTGTAGACAAGAATGAAGACAGCATGAACTAGTATGCGTCACGATCCCCTCAGCTCATCACAGCAGCATTATATAGCAATATCAGAGGACAACCGAAAAGAGGGCCTCATTCTGTAGTGCATTGTATTGTACTTAGTATTTCTTTTCTCTCAGCACATTTTTTTACATAGCATGTTGTGTTTGCTTTATTAACCAATTAATGTGTTATCTTATTTTTTAAAGAATCATTTCTGGGGCTGAGGGTGCAGCCCCTTGGTAGAGCACTTGCTTGGCCTGTGTGTGAGGCCCTGAGTTCCATCCCAGCACTAGAAGTGGATAAAAACCCCTTCAGCCTTGACCATGTTGTTGGGGTATGAATATATTCACTAATCAAATTCTGTAAACAGATGGCCATGGAGGCTATACCTTCACTGGTCACATCTCATCTGCTCAGCCTACTGAACACCCCTGACTCAGCTGTGGCCTCAGTTGGACAGTCTTGCCACAGCTGTGGGGACTTGGCATTGATAGTTACAACTTTTCTGTTAGTACCAATCATGGTCTGTTTTGTACTTGTCTTTTATATCACTTGCAAAAGTGGGTAGACATCATTTCTGGCCAGAGTGACACTAAGCAGATTGTCTCTCCTCATACAGCAAATCTCCTTTGTTATATTGTTTCCTGCTTCTCCACTTTGAAATTGCCTGTCTGGCTGACTGACTAATGTTTACAGACATAAAAATGCCATTGAAAGTAGGGAAAAGCCTCACGGCATGTTTTGAGTGTTTGCTATCTTCTCAGCTTTGTCACTGTCTTGAATCTGACTTTATAATTAGAAACTTGGTTGTTTCTCTCTTTGTTTCTGGGAATTCAGGCATATCTGGCCATGTGTGGACACTCTCGTGACAACCCAGGGAGATTCTTTCTTCCTGGGAAAAATCAGTTCTGTGCTTGTTCTAGAGTTCAGATCTATCTGGGCAAACCTGGTGAGTTGTTGGGTGGCCTGACTAATGTCTCTTTGAAGGTGGGAGCTGACGAGGGGTCTCTGATGAGGACACACCCTGAAGAAGAAGCACCTGGTCACAGTTTAATCCAGTGACTCATCCTTTCTTTATTGGAGATAAGTACAGACCCAGAACACAGTATGGTTACATTAATCTATCTCTGGTTCCATGGAAGGGTGTAGAGGTCATTGGGAGAGCAAAAGGCTAGAAGTGAAAATTAATGTTTCACTGAACTCTGGAACATACTGAGTAAGGATCCAGCAGTGCTCAGGGCGCCTGCTAATATAGTCAAATGTAAAAGCTATCTTCATCAACCTTCCCAGTTCTTTGGAATTCTGGGTACTCGAGACTCATGACTTGAGAAGAACACTGATTACAATGGTGGTAGAAGTAGCCGTTGCTGAGAAGGTAGCAGGAGAGGCTGTGTCTGCCACAGTACCAACCAGGAAAGCAGCAAGGGTCTTGGAAAGTTGCCTTCCATATCTAATAGAATAGCTGTGGACACTAGCAAGCATCTGCTGTGCTCATCAGAGTGGCATGGCTACACGGGTAGGGGTAGGGGGATCCTTGATCATGTGTGGAACTCCCAGGAGGAACTATATGAAGGGCATAAGCCAGGGTAATATTGGTGGCCTTTTTGGTTAATCCTTAAGTTTAATCAGTCGGACGTATAGGGGTGTTTATGGACATTAAGAGCTGCACTGAAAAGATAATAGTATGAAGACCACAAAAAAAGTAATTCTGCAGCAATTAACTTAATTTTAAACCTTGGGGCAATATTTGGTAAATGTTTCATATGTATAAAACGGAGAACAAAGTTGAATCTATGATAAATCAAAGTTGGCCACTTAGGCAATAATTTCCTCATACATGCTTGTGTTGGTGCTCAATGCTTTCATTTTATACACATACAAAATGATCAGGAGATTAGTTCTCAGACTCCTTATTTGAACAAATTTGATTCTTTCCACATACACTATAGGAAGAAAGGAAGGATGTCAGTGTCCTAATCAGATGTATGCACATCGAAAGCAGTTTTGATTTTCATGCATTTCTACTTCTAACACAGCCTTTCATCTCGCTTCAAATTAGGAATCACCCATTCCGACAGGAGGCAGATCCTTTGTGTGATCTTTCAAAATCAGCCCACTGCCATGAAGACACAGGGAAATATTTTTGCATTTTTGCTACGAGTTTTCTGATCATCTTTATTTTCACATGTATTCTTTACATTGGTTCAGGGGGTATAGAGTAGAGGGGGGAGCATTCCTTTGGAGTGAAAATCCTCAAGTTTGATATGCTGTTTGTCCAGTTGCCAGTGAGGAGTCCCAGAGGAATTCTATGAATAACATCTATACACCTAAGAGAGAAAGGTTGTTGTAGTTCTAGATATCACTCACACCTGTATTAGCCTGACTTTCCTACACTGATTATCTAGAGGCAAAAATGTACCATTCTTACTGGATACCAAACACATGCTATGACAATCTAAGCAATGTAATATTGGCCTAAGTACAGGCAAAGAGTTCTATAGAACAGCAGCAGTAAATCCAAGTAATAAAAGAATTACATAGAATTTAAAATCAGTGGGGAAAAATTTGCACATTGTTAGTGAAACTGGGTAGCCATCTGAAAAAGAATGAGGCTCAACAAAATTAATCCCAGTTGGATCAAAAGATAAAAATCACAAAGATAATAGAAGAAAACGTGACATGATATGTAGTGCTTAGGCCTGAAATCCCAGCTACTTGGGAGGCTGAAGCAAGAGAAGCATAAGTTTGAGGCCAGCTTCAGCAACTAAGACCCTGTCTAAACAAAACAAAACAAAACAAAACAAAACAGTGGCAGGGAGGCTGGGGATGTGGCTCAGCCTCTGGGTTCAACTCTGGGTTCAACCCCCAATATCAAAATAAATAAATGAATAAAACACATTGAATAAGGAATTGGTCAAAATTATCTTTTCATGTGTGAAATACTAACTAGCATTTAAAATACCAGTAAACTATAATATAACTCCAAGATATATTATTAGAGGGAAAAATCAAGATTCAATAGTATGTATAGAATATTGTCATTTATATAATTTTTATACAAGTATATTCATTACCTGCATGCAAAGAGTTATTTCTCCAGAAGTATTATTCTAAAATATAATCACAGAACATCTTGGGGAAGCTGTCTAAGAAAGTTGTTTTGGGGACATAAAAGGATAGGGCAGAATAGGAGAGAAAATTCCTCTTTTTTAAAAAAAATTAATTATTTATTTTACAGTAGAATGCATTTTGACACATTGTACACAAATGGAGCACAATTTCTCCTTCCTCTGGCTGTACCTGGTGCAGAGTCACTCTAGGGTAGTACCGTCTGTCTCGTTCTATCGTCCTTCCCATCCCCACAATGCCACCCCTCCCCTCACTTCCCTCTACATAAGCCAAACAGAATTCCTCACACTGGATGCCCTTTTGATAATTTTTGAGATTTATGCTCCATGCATGAAGTAATTATTCTAAAAATGATGATAACTTCAAGCTTAGATGTGAGAATGGTGGTGGCTCAGGATCTTTGCCACTTGAGCCTACTTGCTTTCTCCCTCAGCAGCTGTGGTGCTAGTGGACATCAGCAAGTGTCCCCTCCTCCTCCTATAATTCCCTGAAGGGCATTTGTCCAGCTGTGGGTTTTAAGTATTTCTGTTCTGCTTTTCTATTTGAATTTGGAATTTGTATTTTCTTTACCAAGTGGGGCAGAACACTAAGGGTATACTTTCAAGTATTATAACAGTTAATTAAAACTTAAGGTTATATAAGCTTCATTATATTTGGACTATGTGCAGTTAGAGGAGGGTATGTTCATTACGGTACTAGTGACATTTGGGGGTAGGAGAATTCTTTATCCTGGGGGCTGTCCTGAGCTGGTAGTATATTTAGCAAAATTCCCAGACTCTACCCAGTAGATGCTAGTAGAAACCTACCTCCTCCAGGTGTAACCTTCAGTAATAGTAACAACCTCACTTTGTCCCACCCCAATTTGTGACAGTAAAATATGACTCCAGACTGACAAATATCCCTGTACCTTTTCTTCTTTGTCCTCTCCCCACAACTGAGAGCTACTAACTTGGAGTTAATCAGCATTTATAGAGTCCCTTTATATGCAAAGTTGTGAGCTAGTGTATTGATGTCTTGCTTTTTTTTTGTTTACTGTGTACAGAACATTCTTTTAATATCTGAAGAAACAATGTAAGATGATTCACTCTGAACAAAAACTCACTTATCTTTTGATAGAACTAGCCACTCCTTTAGATGCTTGCTCCTCAAGTAAATAGGTATTTGATATCTTAAGTGAAAAAAAAACATAAAATTTTCTAAGGCCAAATTTGCCACCCTATTTTTGAAGTTGTTAAATGTAATTATTTTAATTTAAAAAGTGTATTAAACTCCTGTGCCAGATTTTGAGATTATTACCAGTTATTATCTCTTTGGATAATTGAAAAAAAAAAAGGTTCTTAGAACATGAAGCATAAGATGTTTTCCTTAACATTAAACAAAATATATATGTATTCTTATTGTACTTTGGAAGCATGCAGCTTCCAACACTGATAGGATTTTTCTTTAAATCCTAAATTAAGTCTTAGAATGTACACATTTCCAATGCTCAAGTTTAGTTATTAATTTAAATGTGCATTTCTTCAAGTTTGAAAGGCATGTGATCATTTCCTTGGATGATGTGTTACTATAAATCATGAAAAGAAAATAGCATAATAGTATCTTAATTTCTAGGGCAGCATGAGGCTTTCCACATGGCTTCCTGTGTGATTTCCGGAAATACATCGGATGTGGGAGTTACTCTGTAAATATTCATGATCTAGGTGACCTTTTTAAGCCATGGAGGAAAACACCCTAAATTTATCCACTTCAATGAAAATAAACTATCAATCACAATTTATTTATCCTTACATTTTTGTCAGTGGTTATTTTCAATCTTGTGACAGTCATCATGTTTTAATAATTCATATCACATATTTTAATAATTCTCAGTTTCACTGAGAATGCCATCAACTGTTTTTGACTCCCTCCTTGGCACCCACCAAAAAACCTGAAGAGAGAGAGAAAATCCTGTCCTAGATATTTAATTTAAATTGATCATTGCAAGTAATAAGAGGAAACAGGAAACCATTTGGTCATTTGTGCCATAGGATTTGTATTCTTCAAAACCACTTACTTCTGATTTTATTTGGTTTGATAGAAGTCCAAGAATACAGGATCATACCATCTGCTTGAGTTTTAACAGTCTTTGTTGTGTTTGTCTTTTAGCCTTAAAAGAAAAAAAAAAAAGAAAGAAAACATCTGAAAATGACAATATATAAATATGAAATAGACCTAGCTTTGATTTTTTTTCTTTAGGAAGACATATTGTCAACAATTGTTATGAGCCAAATTTAATGGAAATTCCTTGTTTCACTTTTATTCATACAGGATAAAGCTTGGGCAGTCTAAGTGGTGTGATTTCTCTGTGTTGCCAGAATTCCAGCAACAGAATGCAGACACTCAAAGGCAAGCGCTCTAAGGAGAAACAGCACAACAGACAGTGCCCGGCACTCTTGGATTTGGAATAACAAAATGTGCTAAAAACATTAGTTTTCACTGGCTTCTTTTTCTTGGAAGACTTAAAATATAAATAAATAGTGAATTTTTCTTTTTAAAAGGAAAACTTCAGAAGGAATAACCTGAGAAACTAAATAAAAAATTAGATGTTCACATTCAGACTTGATAATCTTTTTTTTTTAAATGTAGTAAACAAATAAGAAAAATCGAAACCAGTACTTATTAACCATGTGTTTTGGCATCTAGAGGTTTCTAAAAGTTGATCTTGACTTGATGATAATCTTGAAGTAATATTTTATCCCCAAATGAAACTTACCCTCCTCTTAAAACTATAATGTACGTGCTTTTCAAAATAAATGTCAAACATTTCTACTCTTTACAGATGTATTTCATGGGAAAATTGCTGCCTGAAGTAGGAACAGCAATGGTTTCTGGTCTTATATTTTTAAATTAAGAATATAATGTACCACTGAAGGTGCTGATTTGTTTCATCTATTGTAAACCAGAAGTCTTATTAGCAATAGAAAACTTCTTTGATAACATGCTCCATTAAACTAAAACTATGTTTTCAAATGTGTGGTTAATTCTTATGACTATTAGATAAACATATATATATATATATATATATATTTAAAATGCTGAACCAACCCCAAATGCCTTCCAGAGTAATTGTGAGCACAAGGTACGTGTGAGCAGAGACCTGCTTGTATATTGTAGTAACACCCAGCAGCAGCCTCCTCCGTTAGTTTGTCTTATTAAGGGAGATGTGTTGGTTGAGAGATCAGTTTGTTTCTAACTGTTGAAAAAGATTTATAGAATCTTGATCATTCACCTTGACCATCTAGAGAATAAACCCTGGGTTTTCCAAATACCATGTGCAGAGGCTGAACTTAAATTTCCATGAGATTAGGTGTCCTTTTTCATCAGTTGCCAGCCTGCCTTCAGCTTCCTTAATGAAGGAGAGTCTCCTTGCATTGAATATGCTCATTACATCCAAATTAGAGTTAAAACAGTGGCTTCCCAACCCCGGGAATGTAAGTGCTAATGAACAGAAAAAGGGTCGCCAGTGAAAAATAACTGGGGCGAGCTACATCTCCGCACCACTGTTTGCAGCACTTGGGAAAAGGTTCTAATATTAATAACTCTTGTCAGAAAACCCTTACAACCTCTATTAAATCATCTTCTCTATCGACGATGCTGTAGTTATAAATAGGCTCACAATGAATTCTGAATTCTCTACATGTAAATCACGCCACATACCATTATCTGATATCCTTGAATTAGGTATGCGTGGCCTTGGGGGCAGTAAAGGATAGGTCGATGCAGCCAGCTGTCTCCTTTAGTAATAACTGCTGTATGTTAAAGAGTAACAGCCAGACAATAAATAACATTTTCAAATCTGCATCTAGACTTGCAGTGGGAGAGAAATGAATAATGATTTCCTCATGTTAGATTGGACTTAAGCAAAAGGTCAAACCTTTCAGCAAAAGGAACAACAGTTGTACAATCCAGTTAATCGTAGACAAAAGTGTATGTAAACCTCTAAGCAGGATAATTAACGGGTCTGCTGGCTTTTAGTGTGTACTATTGTGCCATTTAGTTCCTGTGAACCCTCTCTTCTCACCTCTATTGCTCACTCCTACTCTGTTTAAAGGAAGGTGAGAGGTTGAAAGATTAAATCCAGTTTAGAGCAAGTAGCTGGGAGTAATTGACATTATATTTGAGCATTGCATATAAATAAATCAAGTGTATCTTTTCAACGCAGACAAAGTCTTTGTGTATAGATTACATTGAGTTAGAATTATACATTTTTATAAATGTAATTTTTACAGTAAGAGAGCTGAGTCTATTTGCCTATACTCTCTGAGGATATAAATATTCCTCATTGACTAAGTGTAATAGAAAAATGATATGCAAGAAGAAATAATGTTCTTAAATTAAAAAAAGTAGGGGGGTTAAATTGTTTCTCTGAAAAACCTGCTGTGAGATTTTAATTTTCTTCTTCCATATAACTCTGGAGAGAACACCTACATCAAAAAATTGAAGTCATATTAATGTTTCTTTTATGAGGAAAGACCTGATGAACTGTAGTTTATTTGGAAATTATTTTATTACTGTATTCATAGGATATTATGTGTGTGATTGTGTGTCCAAATTGTGCTTCAATTAGGTGTGATGCAAGATCTCAGCTACTGAAATGTATTCTGTTTAACTGTACAATAAACAACTGCAGACTTGTAACTGTTTACTTCCCAACCACTTCCTCTGTCTTTCAATATGAACAATGAAAGCAAACCTCGGCTTGTACCCCACCCCTCTGGGTTTGGGAGGGAGTTTTTCAGTAGTGATACAAATGTTGTTGTTTCTGCTGGCAAGTAATTCACCAGTGGCTCATTTCCATCAGCTTTTATTTCACAGCAATTGTAAAATAAACCACTCGTAGCACGTGCTGTTAATGTCTGGTCCCTGGGGTGTAACTGATGTTCCCTGGTATGGGTCATGTGGTAGCTAAAGTGTGCATTAAAAAGGGAGAAATTAATAGTGCTACAACTGATTCAAACTAAATGGTATTCAATGGGCAGTGTCATCCTTTTAATAGCATCATGGCATATCATTTTGTTGGTTTCTTTTAGAATCTGATTTTAATGCAAATTTAAGGAAAATAAAGAGCATTCTAATGTAATGAATACTCAAAGGCAGGACTGGTCAGATGCTGAGATTTCATTTTCACATTATATTCTTTTCATTTTTGACCTTTATTTTATATTTGGTGAGATCATAAAACTAGTGGCGCCATCACTAGATTTTTGTGCTCCTGCTGAGCTGAACATAAATACTTATTCTCTTGTGCTTGGCTATTTGCATCCCAATTATATTTTAAGAATGCATAGTTTTTTTTATCCCCCTTAATCATACATTCCTCCTTGGATTACAAATCACATAATTGATTTCAAAGGTGAAATTCATCTACCATGTTATATATTAATTTTAATTGAACATTATTTTCTAGTATTTCACGATAATTGAGAATTCTGTCATAACCCAATTCTTTTTTTTTTTTTTTTTTTTTGTAGTGGGATGGAACCATGGTGCACTCGACCACTGAGCTGTCTCCCCACCCCCCACCTTTTTTTTTTGTATTTTATTTAGAGGGTCTAGCTGAGTGGCTTAGGGCCCCACAAATTGTTGAGCTGGCTTTGAACTCGCAATCCCCCCCCGTCTCAGCCCCTCCAAGCCAGTGGGATTACAGGTGTGCACCACCATGCCTGGCATAACCCAATTCTTTTTTATTTATTTATTTATTTTTTAAATTCTAATTTGTTATATGGCAGCACAATGCATTACAGTTCATATTACACATGCAGAACACATTTTTTTCATATCTCTGATTGTATATAAAGTATATTCACACTGTTCGTGTCTTCATTCATGTATTTAGGGTAATGATGTCCATCTCATTCCACTGTGTTTTCTACCCCCATGCTCCTCATAACCCAATTCTTAATGAAAACATTGTTAACACTTTAGGTGTTAACACTTTTGTGCTGTCAACATTCCCTCTGGATTGATAGATGGCACACTGTTCATCGTCCAGATAAAGGTGTTACCATAGTAAAGAGCATATTTGACCTCTCATAAGCATGTTTTAACTGCGTGACAGTATCAAGTTCTGGGCTGGGTGCTTTTGTCTTCATATGGAATGATATTATTCAGCATTGCAGTGTTACCTGTGAGTGGAACCTCTTTCTACCTTGGGGGAATTCCCTAATTTATACCCCTGCCTACATTCAAAGAAGTTATGTAAATCTTCTCACAAGACCATTGTACACAGCAGGTTTTATTAGATGTAGTTGATTCTTGTTTTCCCAGGTAGTTATGTCCTATAAAGTCACATGGTATACTGAATTAGCAGACACCAAATTATTGATTCTGGGAGAAATACAGAGTTCGTTTCCTCTGAGCCTCCAGTCACAGCATTTTCTCTAACTGATCAATATACAACCTTGTTTTATGTGTTTCTGTTTAAAGACACCTTATTGAATATATATTGTTAACTCATTAACATTGAACTCGTGGCCAATAGCTTTCTAACTCAGGCCTGAAAGCAGCTCTCCGAATACATGTATTTTTTTCTGGAAGGGATATCACAGCTTTCTTGTGCTTAGGAATCCCACTTCAACACTGTGCTTGGGGGCCATAAATAGCAGCATTTTACTTAGCAGAATCACTAGCGAAAAGCGCAAGTCTGCAAAAGAAACATGGTACTAAATACACAGCAAAGAGGATACCTGTTTGTCATATGAGAGCTGAATCAAGGGCAGTGTCACCTTGTTCCACCATGGCAGGGAATATATACTACAGGCAACTCCAATTTTTTATATCTCTGCACATGTCTTGCAAACGACTGTGAAGATGCTTCTAATATTGATTTTGGTGTTACAAATGTATTTTAGCAAGTATGTGAATTGCAAATATGGAACCCTTGAATAATAAATATCAACTATGTTCAAAGGTATGGAAAACAGCATAATTAAAGCATAATTTTAAGTGGAAACCACTTAAAATTAGATTTATGCATTTTCATTTTTATGAGTCTGCTGTCACACCACTTGCTGAATCATCTCTCTCCCACTCTCTAAATTTCTTGTTCCAGCTTTCCTTCCTAGAGTGTGCCTCTCTTCCACACTCTAACTATTCTCTACTCTTTCTTCATCTTTTATTGGATATATTGAAATTCTCCAATAATTCTTTCTAGGTTCTCCTGGCTATAACTTCTGTGTGATTGCTGCCTACCAGTTTGGATGCTGACATGCAAAGCTATCGTTATTACGCTGATCATCATGCTCAGGCATGACATCATTGTTGTAGAATGCCAGAAGTTTTCTCCTTTGTCTTCTAGTATCTTCCAGTCTCCTACCAGTGCACTTCTCTGGAACAGGAGATTCTAGTTCTCTGTATAGGCAGCAGAACATACTACCCATACTGCCTTTGGTATTTTAGAAATGTGGAGAAAACTCAGTCAAATTTCAACTGGCTTTTGGTGGCAGTTCTCAGGGGATTTAAAAACGTTTCTATATAAGATTCTAATTGGGGGGAAATGTGTGTATATGACTCTAATTTGGGGGATGATTCCATATTTTGAGGTCAACAGCATTATTCATTTTAATTCCTAAACTCAAACTATCCAAATGCACTTTAGTAGTGGAACAGATAAATCTATTATAGAACAAGGAAAATTAACAAATTATATATAAAACTCAATCATTTCAATGGAAGAAACCAGACATATAGTAGCATACATACTTGTTTCCTTTATATAAATTTTTAAAAGGGCAAAACTAACCATAGCTATTTGAAATTAGGATAGTGAATATTGGGCATATGGGGCTGGTGACTGAAGGGGCTAGGAGTTTCTGAGGTTCTACTTATATTCTGCTTTTCAATCTGGGTGGAGGAAAATAGATGTGTTCACTGTGGCTACGCACATTTATGATGTGAGCCCTTTTCTGAATATGTATTCAAGACAATAGTTCTAAGTTCACTATGACTAGTAGGAACCATTTGAATAAAATGTACTACATAATACATGAATAGATTAGAAATAGGTCAATATGTACTGATCTTAAGGATATGCAAATTGCATTGCTAAATGAAGGACATAAGTTACAAAAGATGTATATATTATTCTATTATGGTGGAGCAAACAAAGAGATGACATAAACAGTGTGTGTATTCACATGTACATGTGCAAGGGGAAAGGGTGAAATGTATACACCAAATGTGAATGTTGCCTACTCCAATGGTGATAGGATTAAAGATTTGGAACTTATTCAGGGGGGACATGATTAGCTTTGACTTTTTGTGTTTTTTTTTGTTATGATATTTGTTGCAATAAGCATGCATTAAAAATCTGACAATTTCCAAACCACCAAGATAATGGAAGTGTTTTATAAATAAAGAAGTGAGTTGAGGTCTGACCTAAACAAAATACATATAATAGGTAGCTGTACCAGAGTGAAGCATTCCCACCTGCCAAAAATAAATGAAAATCCTAAGAGCTGTGAAGAGGAAATAAGAGGAGGCAAGAGTTGGGCTCTGTGGATAAGGAATGTAACAACAAGTAGAGCTCAGTATGATGGTCGAGATCCACCTACATGTTTCTGGTTCTTACCAATCTCATGTACCCCAAGCCACAAATACCTCAGTAACTCTTATTCCTGATGTAAAATTTGACTTTTACGTTTCTTGAAAGTACCCCCAACTATTTCTGGGGACACCATAGTTGCTTCATAGAAACTCATCATTGGCTAAGTAGTTAGTACTCACCAGAGCTCATGGAAAATTCCTTCAGAATGCTTCCACACTTCTGTCTACAAACTATGACACAAAGTGAGGTCTTTTAGCACCCCACATCTCCTGCCCACCACAATGCAGCGCCACTATGCATGTCCTCTTTTTGGTCCCCCAGCAAGCCACTGGCCTCAAGAATAGGGCAAAATAAATGTATGGTAATTTAAGTCCTCAGATATGAAGCATGTGTGAATAAATGCCCCAAGGAATTACCAGACACTGCTTAGAGTTGAGGCAAGCTCTGCCTTTAGATCTGAGCTGGGCTGGACATGTTTCTGTGGAGATATGAATGGGAACCCAAGTGCCACTGGGTAAAGCCACCTGCTCCTCATCTTTATAATTCAGACAGTGACCGATTAGAGAGATTTGGAGACTTTGATTTTTAAGTCTTTTTTTTTTTGAATAATTATGGTCATCAGTCACCACAGGAAGCTCTCTTCTATAATTTCCTCCTTTTAGTATCATTGTGTCATGGGGTCACTGTATCTTCCTGGTTTTTCTTCAGAGATGCCTTAAAGACCATGTCCTCGGTTTGGTCAGTAGGCAGTGCTGTTTTTAGTTATCTCATTCTAAGGCTCTAGCACTATTATTTACTAATTAATTTGTTTTTAGGGAAAAGTTATTTCATGAGTTCTTATAAATCTGCTCATCCCTTTTTAGCTAAAATTATCAAAATTTAGAGACAACAAAAGGCTCTGTCTTGATTCATCTTGGTCATTGCATGACTTATAATTAGACTGCTGATAATTTAGGAACTGAAGATGCTCCCAAAACTCCTTGCTCCCTGTACACCCATTATGCTATATGTGAACATCAGAAAGGAACCAGTACTGTGTTTTGCAATTGTGCATTAGCCCAGATGTGTGCCCTCTGGATTGTGAGCCCATGAAGTTCAGGGTTTGGGTCCCATACATTATGAATCTCCAGAGCAACGTTTGAAATAGCACAATAGTTGTAAGATGGATTCAATAAGTACTACTAGGTCTTAAGCAATATGTGACATTTTGGAGTAAATAAAGATGATAGAACAATAACCCTAAAATTCTCAGTCTTATCAGATAAAAGTTAACAGTTATTAAATATTTAAGAGACAAAAATTGCTAGGGAACAAATATTATGTTGCATTAAAGTGTTAAGGATACCTTTAAATGTTTATATTCATAAACATACAAAATTATGCATCGAATCTTGGCCTCTTGTCTGCAAGCTAACCCTCTGTAAAACTCTGAATCCCTCTTTGATAGAAGGTAGTAGTCTGACACAAATCTGCAGAGCCTCTTAATGATTGGTAAAAATCTCATAGTTAAATACAGCAATTGTCTGTGTATGCCTCATATGTAGTATGTAGTTTGGCTTATAGACCCTGAATTATTCACTTGATTCATGCCTTCAACTTGATTAATTTCTTTCTGCTTATGTTTTCCAGAGAAAAAAAATTGGGCTCAATATCTGATTTCCACATTTTATCTTGTTCAAGTCCACTCTTTGTCATTTGTTTTTAGTAAAATTTTCTGTAAAAATGTTTCTTAAAAATCTTGTAATTCCAACTATTTAGGTGAAAATGCAGGCCAGAAAGCAGAATGCTTTATTAATGGTTAGAACTCAACTATCCCTTAAGATGTTAAAAAACAAAAAAACAATAAAACCAAAAAAAACCACTAAGCATGCATGTATAAGAAGGATATCATCATTTGGAGGGATGGTAAATGTCCATAGCCTTTTTATTTTCTAAGATAGGAAGAGATATCTCTTTCATTCCTAACTAGGTGTCAGGTCCTAAAATATAAGAAAAACAAAATAAACTGCAAGCTGAAGGATCACTGCTAAAGGGAAATTAATGTTGCATCGAACAATTTTGTCAAAAACCCCCAGATATGTCATATTTGAGTTGCATTTTTATTATGTGCATATATTTGGCCTTGAGCAGAATTATATGAGTCAGATTAATTTTTTATGTGGCCTTCCAGCAGCTCTATGTGGAGCCATGTGGGAGACATTTGGTTCTCATCAACTCCCTTTACCCTTACTTCCATCCCATTGCTTTAAACAGAACTTTCATTCTCTTTAACTATCTGCAGGTTTTATTCTGTTCAGAGAGAAGAGCCAATAAAATATTATGACCTCTAAGTGATGGGCTGTGAGACAGGGTCTCTCTCAAAAGCCAGCACACAGCTGTGAATTGATCTCACATGTTGGTGGCTGGTGCAGGCTGTGAGCCAGGCTGGTGACTCTCTGTTCTCTTTTATCTCCTCGGGAGGATACTTGGAGCATGGATTGCTTCTCTCTTGTGGTCTATAAGGAAGAAGTAGAAGGATTCTGTTTTCCGTCCTGTTATTATGATGCTTTTTGCTAAACCTGAAATTCACTTTTCAATAAGGGTAGATTTTTTATATGGGAAATGGTTGTTTGGAGATTTTTCAATAGATATCCCTTTAAAGTGTAATCAAGATTTTCCTGTAAAGATTTCAGATTCATTAGCATTATTATTTCTGTTAGGGGAGGTAAAGGGCAAATATCAATGATTTTTCTTATTGAAGGAGCCCAAGGCTAGGGAATGCCAGGCACCATCTGAATTTAGATTTTCCTACTACTCTAAATCTTTCTCCCTTCCTTGTCTGGTCCATCTGGTTCCCTTCATTCCTTTGGGCAGTGGAAACACGGAAAGAAACAATACAAAAGCTGTCCCTCTCTCTGCATGAATGCTGGTAAATGTGTGCATTGTGATGGAAACCCAGAGGGGGGCTGAGGTCAATTATCAGTTGCCACAAGAATTTGAAATAAACTGGCACTGGAGGCTCTTCACTAGATAGAGGCAGTGTCTGTGTCAAGCATGGAATTTTAATTTCAATCAACATTCAGTTGTTTAAAAATTGGCATTATGAGCAAATGCATACTTAAATGATACCAGCCACTATAAAGTGCCTCACATAATGTAGGTGAGTTCCACCAAATGACAGCTTCCCTCATAATGAAGTAAAAGTACTATGTGAGGTTAACTGTCACTTAGTATTTTTATTTCACATCCCTGCACAGCATATTAAGTGGTAGATACTTTCTTACAATACATTTATTCCCTTGATGGAATTTGAGGGCAGCTGGAAAGTTCTTTTTAATTTTTTTTGATAAGTCCATATCTTGCTCAGGTTTAACGTTTATTCACGATGGCACCTCATCCCTTACCGGCTTATTTAAATGCCAGAGGTTAAAATTTCTTATGGAAATTCACTTAACAAAAAGTTTTATTTTGCATAATTACCATGTGGCTCAACCTCAATTCATTCAACATTTATTATAACATTTAAAGGTCTTAGATCTCTAAGATGTGTTCTATATTCCTTTTTAAACAAATGGAAAGCTGTTCCTTAGTATGTCCAAGTTCACCCCATTTCTACTGCCCCCATCATGGTAGCATTGGGCAACTCTGCTCTGATCAACTGGATTCTCATTCATCCTTTCGCCCTACCCCAGTCCTGACCTGACCTGACCTGACCTAACCTGACCCAACCTGACCCAAGCTTCTTTCAAACTTAATGCCATCAGTCCATCACTTTGCTTAGACCCTTGGGCAGAAACCTGCATATATTTTACAATCTACAAGGTAACATAATTTTCTTCTTAATAATTCTACTTCTTGCCCCTATACATTAAACAGTGTGATGTCTAGTTGCAAAATTCAGTAATATGAAAAAATGGACATTTAAATAATTACTGTTATAGCAAAGATAATAACTGGCATGTGGCATGTTTTGAATTACAATTCTGTCCAATTGTGTTTTTTTTTTTTTTTTTTTTGGTAATGTAATTTCTAACTAAAGTGATCTTGCATTCTGGAAATATGAGAATGTCAATTAAAATTAAAAGTATTAAAGGGCCATACTATTTTTCCTAAAAAAATATGTATTCAGGAGCAATGATTTGATTAAGTTATCTGAACCTAAGCATTATCTTGAAAATTACTGTATCACTAAGATCTCTGACTCAAGTAAGTGTTAATGACTTATTTAGCTAAAATATTTTCTTTCCACTCCAACTT
Source organism: Spermophilus citellus (assembly GCF_964194105.1). Taxonomy (NCBI): domain Eukaryota; kingdom Metazoa; phylum Chordata; class Mammalia; order Rodentia; family Sciuridae; genus Spermophilus; species Spermophilus citellus. Next base: position 175,702,282 of record NC_138182.1, on the reverse strand, counting down.
CTCTAAGAGAAAATATACTTCTCTCAGAAATTTAAAAAAAAATGCTGTCCTACTAGTAACACAATTGGTGCCTAAGAACATCAAATGGTAAATCCAAGCATATTAATTACATCATTAAAGTAGTATTTAGTGAACTGCTGAGATACATTACAATAACAATAGCCTTTCTGTTTAATAGGATGCACTACCAGCTTGTAATGCAGAAGTTGCAAACAATGAAGATATCCCATTCCATCACCTCCTGGCATAAATCAATATAGTCAGAGTAACAAAGAGCGTCTATTTCCATAAAAATAGCATTAAGCTATTTGTGTGTTTGTGTGTGTGTGTGTGTGTGTGTGTGTGTGTGTGTGTGTGTGTCTCTATTTGGAATGCCACAATTTGAAAGCCAGATAAACTGCTCCAGAGAAAGGAGAGTTGCTTGGTTACATCTGCTGAAAACAATCTGTGCTGTGTATGAGAGCTCATGTCAGCCCAGTAATTACCACAACTGAGATAAAGCCTGTGCTAAATGTCACCTGGTGCTGACAAGCACAGGAAGCCAAGCACCACTAAATGAGTCAGTTACTCTGAGAGTGCTTAACGCTCCTTATGGGCTAAAAGCATTTGTCTTGGTTACACAAGGAAAAAATGTACATGATAAAAGAGGAAAAAAAATTAGAAACACATCGATAATGGAAACTTGACCAAAAATCCCCACAGCCCATTAAAAAGGACAGTGGGAAAGAAGGTTAACAGATGCAATCAGTAGAAGAAGAAATATTAAGGCATTAATGAACATTTCTGAGTCTGGCAGAGTCTACCTTCTACCACAAATTGCTCATTAGTTAGTGCAATACAATTTCCCACAGTCTAAAATGATCCCCCAAAGACAGCTGAGGTTCATATTGATAACCACCAACCAATAACATGCCAGAACTGCTTTCCTCTGCATACAAAGCCCATGGACACAATGTATGTTGTAAAGAATCTGAAATAGCAGGGAGTATACTGGTGTTTTAATAAATAAGAGGAAAAAAAAAGATTCAGTATTACTGGTATGAAGAAAATGCCCTTTGTGTTTCATAGTTATTCTCTTCCCTTTATCACCCCTTTAAAAAAGTCATTCTTTTCAGTTACAGTTTTATTTTAACTGCTTATACTATGATCTGACTACTAAAAGACCCTCCTAACCTAATCACCTAAACTTTTCCTGATGCTTGACTGAGAGTAGGTTCAAATTTTGGGGTGCACTCTCAAGAACTCATGGTTAGTTGCCAAAATGAATACTTAGAACATGAATACTATAAGCCTGAGACTGTCTGAAAATATACTACACCAGCAGCCAAATGTTTCTTAGAAAATACTTCCAGATAAATGTAGAACAAGAATCCAGCAGTTAGATGCATTGAGGATCTCTCTTGCTATTGGGATGGTCTTGCCAATAGGATGAGAATATTAGTAACCTGACTGTAGCTGCCAGCATTTGTTTTCACAGTAAGGAGTTGTCAATGGAACTATATGACTGCAGGTTATTAATAATCTATCATTTGTTGAATTCTTATTATTTGCAGGTACACATCCTAAAGGCTTTCCATGCTGTATTATATATTCATAACAAAGGTGATGTAGGTGAAAATAATATAATTATCCCAATCATACAAATAAACTTACCCTAGTTATATAATTCAAGTAGCATTTGTTTTCATTTTTACCAATTACTTGTGAATTGGCTCACACAAGGATCACTAATTTTAAACAACTTTAAATATTATCATAACATAATAAATTGAAATAAGTCCTATGTTAAACACTAGTAATTGTTTCCTATAAAGTAGATCAGGGATGCACAAACTATTGCTCACAGGTCAGCATTGACCTGTTGCCTGTTTTTGTACAACCTTCGAGCTAAGAATGGCTTTTACATTTTAAATGATTGTTACTGAGTGATATATGAAAATGACAGAAAATTCAAATTTTAGTGTTCATAAATTTTGTTAAAACACAAGGCACTCTGACTCATTTAGGTATTGGCTATTTTAGTGCTACAGGGACAGAGTTGAAGAGATGCAACAGACCATAATACACAAAGCAGAAAAATATGTGGTATCTGGCCCTTTACAAAAAAATACTTCCTAATCCACTATTTAGATAATATTTTCTAATTGTAATATTCAAGATGTTGTCAGGATTTTATGTTTTAGCCCCAGACTCCATAGTGTTGCAAATGGCTTCATCCCCAGAATTTGACTCCCCCACCCTTTTTTAAAAATTTAATGAAGAAATTAGTTCATAATAAATTTGGGACCATATCTTAAAATCATATTCAAACAATCACATGGATTATAATGAATGACATTGCAAAGTTGAACACAACCAAATTTGAGAGGAGGTTTCTATCCAGTGGATCTCCACAGACAAATATATAGTCTTTGGACTCTCCCCTACTTCTTCTAGGAATATCATAGATCTAGAAAAGTAGTTTTCAGTCCCTTCTGAGGCCATTTGATCCAAATATGCATAATTTGCGCCAGAACTATCAAATGCTCGATACCATTCCAATAGCCTCCTATAGAGTATAATGTAGTAAACATAAAAAACAATTTATCTTAAATGTGGAATGTAACCTTAAGCTTTATTAATTGCATTTTTCTTTTTTTCTGAATTGCCTGCTCATATATTTCTCCTTATTTTTTCTAGCTGGCTCATTGTTCATTACTAATGGAATACATATTCAATATTTTGAATGAAAAATGCTGTTTTCCCTAACTAGTACTTCCCTTAACTTGAATGATGGTGACTTATTTTAAACAGAAGTTTTAGTTTTATCAAATATTAGTCTTTTTATATTAGTGTTTTCTATGTCCTTATTGTTTAAGAAGACCTAAGATATATCAAAACATTTTATTTTCCCATGATTATTTTACATATATAATCTAAGTGAAATTTATTTTTTAAATGTTGCAAGATAGAGATCTAACATTTTCCTACAGTAACAGATTACTACAATGTATTTTATATGGTATTTATTCTTTTCTACTGACTTGAAGTGATGCTCTTTTTAGATATTAAATTATCTTATGTATGTAAACATTTCAGGACTTGTATTCTTTTGTTCTTATCTGCTTACTTGATATTTCTGGATGATACTCCATCATTTAATTTTTATGACTTTATTTTTAGCATTTCATAGTATGAAATTTACCACTGTCTTATTTTTAAAAATTGTCCTGACTATTTTTATACATGGAATTCCTTGTGTGGTTGTAGCATCAGCTTTGTAAGGTCAATGAAAAGAAATCCTGCTCATCTTATTGTGATTTATTTGAATGAAAAGACAAAATTTAATAAGACTTTGAGTAATACCATTCCTTCCAAGAACACGGTGTATATCAGCATTTATTCAGATCTCATTTTATGTTAATCAGTAAACTTTTGTGGCTTTCCTCATTGAAAATCACACATTTTTGTTTATTCAACACATTTTAGTTTTTTGCTTTATACAGAATGAAATACTTTGTTTGAATCCTGCTTTTTGCTAATGTTAGTACAAATTTGACTTTTCATGAAAGTCACTTTTCCCATATGCCTTTGTATTTAGAAGATGTATTTAGAGGAAGACATGGGCATAGGCTTGTCTAAATGGATGTTCCCACCAAGGACTTTGATTCAAGGATTCCAACATTCAAGGAATAGTGAAGAAATGTTAAAGGTAATACAAATTTCTAGCAGTTGTGGTGATGTGTCAAGTGGTGACACCTCCTGAGGTACTTCTCTGATTACTCTCTTATTTTTGCATTCCTTAACAATGATTTATTATTCCTTGAATATTAGAATCCCTGAATCAAAGTCCTTGGTGGGAACATCCAGTTAGACAAGCCTATGCCCATGTCTCCCTCTAAATGGTTGTGTTTTACTATCCTGCTGCCTTAGATTCTCTTCACCATCTACACCTGTTTTCCAGGCATCCTCCTGATCCCACAACCTACCTATCCTTATAAATACTCCTTTTCTATTTAAACAACTGGAGTTCATCCTTTTTCTTGAGATCAGGAGCAGTAACTTAATGGATGTTGCCATAGGGAATGGGTTTCAGCTGTAAGTCCTTCAGGAGAATGAGTGTATGAAGAATCTAGGATTGGTCATCTGTTCTGTGTGTTGTAAAGGTCATGAAAATCCTATTAATGTTCAGTAAGGATGCTCCAAAAATTACTCCTAGTAATGGCCAAAAAGTTAAATTGTCCTCAGTAGTCACCTTCAGTGAAGTGTGTAGTGAAGTAAAGGGCTGGAGGGACCATGGTGCTATTGCCACATAACAATATAAAAAGTAAATAAGATTTAAGAAATATAAAACTATATTCTTTGAATATAGTCCCGATTCTTCATAGCTTAGAGAATAATCAAATACATAAATTCTTCTCACCAAAATACACTGTGTAAAAAAGAGATTTCCCATGGCTCTGTCAGCAGGAATGTCCCATCTTGTAGTTGCAGAACTAAGTGACTAAACTAAATCAATTTAAAAATTTGATGCATGATATTGAAATACATTGAAATATAACTGAAATGCATTGTTACTTGGCTCTGTGAATGGTAAGGCAGTAATTAGATGCAAGAAGTCCTCCACAATTTAGTTGATCAATTAGACTCACTGAAGGACTCTCCTTCCTCACTGAGCTTTTATTGATCACTTAAGCCTACCTTTCTCCTTGTTTGCTGAGGGCTGCCTTTTCTTGCTTGAAGATATTATACCTCCCTTGCCTATGGGAGCTACCTTTAAAAAGAAACCAATTCCCCTCATTCCTATTTCCCTCCAAATAACTGGACACATAGGTAGAGTTTGATCTCAACAGGACCCAGGGGGCCAATTGTAAAACCTGAGGGGAAGTGAAGAACCAACAAAGAAAAAAAAAATGTACAGCTTTTATCTGAACAGAAATCTAAGGAATATGCTTGAGAATGAATTCTGAAATTGAGAGGAAACAACATATTTGATGAGGTTGAATTTAGCAACATATATAAATATGCCCCAATTCTGATTCATAAGTGGCTCAGGAGCCATTTTTTTTTTTTTTAGTGGGTAATAGAACACTGAGCTCAGTGGTACCTATACTAAAGGAAATTATCTGTAACAAATACATTTTTGTGAAATAAACTATTAAAAATCCTAGATAATCTTATTCAGTCATGGTTAAAATTCTACTTGAATACTTTGACTACACATTTCATGGGTACTTAATAGGTAGTCATTGGCACAAGTGCTTTTGAAAATGTAAGAGCTATTACTCTTGGTAAGAGAAAAATTGAAAGATTATTTATAAGCCATTCATAATAAAATTTAGATTTAATTCACATTCTATCTGGTCACCATGAACTTACATTTCTATATTCATTTACTAAAAAAGAGCAAAGTTACTTTCTGTATTATATTTAGACATTGTTTTGGTAGTTACTTTCTGTGATTTGCTAGTTTATATATTTGGTATATAAAACTACATTTAGTAAAATCTCTGTTAAGGATTCTGCTCTTTAATCCTCTGTCGAAGTAGATTAAATTTCCTCACCAACTTTGTGAAAATTAACCCACTGAATTGACTTCCCTGACCTGTTAATGAATTGAACCTCTATATACACTGATGGTACATTCTTTTGTTTTTGAAAATAGAATTGGTACATTACTATAATTTAGTTTTACAACATCGTCTAAAATTTTGCTGTTCTACTTTAGTATATTGAGGTAGAAAGAGTGTGTCTGACTTATGTGCTTCCTGCTTACTGCTTCCTCCATCAAAGTCTTGATCCCTAGATGGATGACAAGCTCACTGGTATCATCATCATCATCTTTTATTATTTTTTCTTTTTTGTGGTACTGAGAATAAAATTTGAGTCCTTGAATATGGTAGGCCAGTACTCTACCCCTGAGCTGTATACCAGCCTTTAAAAAAAAATTATGACAGGTTCTTGCCAAATTGCTGAGGTTGGCCTTGAACTTGCAACTTCCTGCCTCAGTCTCCACTGCCAGGGTATCAGAGACATATTTTCAAAGAGCTATGGTGGCTGCTTTTTCTATCATGGGAATGCTGGTGGGAACCATGTGATTTTAAAGGACTTCATGATTTTGATGGAAAGAGAATATCCAGGGGATGGCAAAGGCCGAGAAACATTTCTGTTAATTGCTAATCTAATAGCTAAACTATTAAAAGCAGAGAGGAACAGTTACTATAATGGGCAGCAAAACCAGTCTGGCAAACTGAACAACCTAAACCACATGAGTCTCTGGTTGGTACTTAATTGGTCATGGGAATCCCAGATGGAAACAAAATAGCCACTGTGGTCTCTTGTTCAGATTGTCAGATTATACAAGACAATTTTTTTTTTAACCTGAGTCAACCCCAGTACATATAGTGCATATGTCTCTAGAATCTGAATATAGAATTGGAATCACTTCGGCAGCAGATGCTTTTGGTGTCTTGTATCACATTCTGTTGGAATACTTCCTATTTCTTAAAGCATTTTTTTTCCTCCATCTTTTAAAAAAAATTGTTCTTTTTAGTTATACATGACAGTAGAATCTATTTTAATATATTTATACAACTGTGGGATGTCTTCTGTCTTTTTAGGAGAAGGGATGAGATCCAGTAGATAAAGGGATTGCTTTTTATTGTTGTTGGTTCTGGGGATTGAACCCAGGGGTACTTAACCACTGAGCCATATCCTCAGCCCCCGGATTTTTTTTTTTTTTTTTTGAGATAGACTCTTGCTAAATTGCTTAGGGCCTCACTGAGTTGCCGAGGCTGGCTTTGAATTCCGAATCTTTCTTCTTCACCCTTCTAAGTCTCTTGATCACAGGAGCAGCCACTGTATCCAGCAGAATTGAATTTTTGTAGGAGCTTGTACAGTTATAAAGAAACAAAGTAGGTCCAGGATGTAGCTCAGTGGCAGAGCACTTGCCTAGCATGTACAAGCCTGGGTTAGGTCCTCAGCACATGTGTACAGACACATAAAAAGAAGATAGTGTCCAAATGCATGGGTGGGATGGGGTGGAGTAGAAAGATGGGATGAAGGGGTCTTGTGGAAGTTAACTTCTGATCGTTTCTTCCCTCAGAGACACAGGAGTTAAGCTCATGATCTGAGAGAATGAGGGAGGAGAATTTCAAATTTTGAGTGAAACGGAAAATGTAAGGAATCACCTAGGTAAATGGGGACAGGGAAATACAGTGGGGTTACCGCATGGTGTTATAGCCCCACTAGAAGTGTTTGCAAATTTAAAGTTAGTTCAGTAACCAAAGTTCCAATATGATATGTATACTTTCAATCTAATTCAACTAGTTGGGTACAAGTGTGAAGTAGGATGAAAATATAAAATATAATATATCCAAAGGGAATAAGATGAAGGGATGGAGAAACAAAGAATTTATTCTAACCAATGGATGGATTTTAATCAGTGATGGAGGAATCTAAGTGGCAATGTGGGGAAATGACACGAGGAAGTAAGGGGAAAGGACAAGATTGTAGAAAGTGAATTGTAGGGAGAAGAAAGGATTGGTGTAGTTGGATATGGGTTTGACTTGAAAAGATAGCATAGTTAGAGTAGGAAGATTGAAATTAAGAAATTGGAGGAGTGGGTTTAGCATTTGGCAAAAACAGAAATCTAGGACATGGTTGCTGAAATGAGTGACCAAGTTAGGCTATGGAGCAATATCACTGGAGGAGAAAAAGTAAGGAATTAGGAGGTCTGAGATTGGGTGAATATTCTACCTGCTTGTTGTAAACACTAGAAATTATGGCCAAGATGATTGTATAATTTGTCTGCAAAAGTACAACATTTTTGAGACTGAAATGTGAACCTATTCAAATTTCCGTAAGACAACAACTGAAACTGGAATCATAGAAGAAATAGTTGTGGAGGGGAGGCTAGTGAGCACTAGATAAAACCTGAAGTGATGAGAAGAGTGAGTGTAGCATTCTCAGAAGAATGAAGTGGATAGTCTGATAGAATGAATTTTAATATGATGATTTTTAGGAATGAGAAAAGGAGAGAAGAAACAGAAGTAAGGACCTGACCTTATTTCTGATCTTATCTATTGACCTTCCAAGTTCAGTAACATGAAATTTGGAAAAGAGGAAATAGCTACCATTGATAGGGGACAGACAGGTGCGAGTGGTGGGAACATGAGGTTAAGGGAATAAATCTATAAAAAGGGCCCACTGTGCTGACTCCCACATGCTTTCTTTTCCAAGAAGCAACTTATTTGAACCCCTACCTGGGTTCAGTGGACATGATGTCTTATATTCTTCAGCAAACTACCTGTTCTCTGCAGGAGAAATGCAGGCCTGAAATTATGTCCATAACAGGAACCCAGGTTACCCTGAAGGGGAAGACTTTTCTGGCCCTTTTCATAGACTAGATCCCAGAACTCTGGGAGATAAGGATAGCTCTTCTTAACCATAAAATCTGCAAAAATTTAATGGTTAAAAATATAATTAGAACTTGTCAGCATGGGTGAATGACCTAGGATTGTCATGGCAGTAGAAACTTGAAAGTCTGATGTCATCCTGCTGTCAAAAGTCAAGAGGTGGACCTGGGAGGAACTCTCTGGAAAATTCTCTGGGATCCCAAATAAAACTGGAGTATAGGAAAGGCATGCCACCTCTCTCATAGTGTTCCCTTTTCCTGACCCTTCAATAAACTCGGGCCCATTACTCTGAACAACATGTCTGAAATCTTTCTGACTTGATTGAAAGAATCAGGATTTTAAAAAGAGGTCGTGCTGCCTCAGTTTCCTAGAAGGCCTTATAATACTATGTAGTCTGCTCTCGTATCACAGGAGTTCTCTCTTCTCATTTAAATAAATCCTACTTTGTTCACTCTTACCTTTCATTATTGTCCATGGATTTTATTCTTTATATTTGTGAGACAAAAACTCAGAAGAAAATTGGTGAGGTCTGCAGCCTGCGCAGAAGCAGGAAATCTAGTTTCATCTCCAAACTCTGGTTTCACCATCTAAAGGGGTGACGAGAACATAGTGCTCTTAGTTTCTGAGAAGTTGCTATGAATGTTCAGAAAAAAAGTTATAAATATAGTGGGATCACTTATGTCTGATGGTTCTATCCCAGAGGTTCATTGGAAAATTGTTGGGGTAGAAAGAGAAGGCTTACGGGTTTGGGTGCTAGAGGAGGGTGAATAACTTGGACATTGGAGGAAAGACATGAACAGTGATAACAGTATTTTGTCAGTATAATGGTAGATAGGATTGGCTGTTGAGGTGTGGGAGGAGTTTGGGAGGAATCTGCTGAAGTCTGAGGTTCCTACCTGACTTTGATCATGAGAGTGTGGGATCCAGGAAGATGGAGTGCATGATGTGTACCCCCTTTCCTAGCCCAGTGCAATCTGTATCAGTTAACCACCATCACCTTTCCAAGGTCAGTTGCTTGAAAGATTCATTGGAAATAAATATCAAGAATAAGGGCAAAGAGGCAGTAAGAAGAATGATCTAACTTGTAGACCTCCTAGGAAAGAGAGGAGAATAATTTTCTTGGGTCAAGGACTTGCCCTAAGGTTTTAAATTGCTATTGTTACAATGTTTTCTTTCCTTTTACTGCATAGTATAGATATATTTCAAAAAAGGTTAAAAGTATTTATTCAATTGCCTTGTGAATGTTTGGGCAGGAATTAGAAAACAATATTGAAAAATTTGATGAAGATATAGTTTGTTAATGGTTCATCTTTAAGACTAAAATGGGGACATGAAAGGAAAGTAAAAATAGGCAAAAATAATGGGCAAAAGACTTATGTCACCCAGGTAGCTTTACATAACCTGTTATAATAATAATCACTCTCGGAAACAGAAGATAGCATCTTACTGGATTTCTCTGTCGCTTCTATCGTTACAGCACCCTAGTGTGGGGCATGTAAAACTTGGACGACTGCTGTGGGAAATGCCTTGCAGCCTTCACCAACCCATTGGCTGATGTTACTGTGCAACTCAGAAGGAGACCTCATTCTTTTGAGAGGGAGAAAAAAGCATAGTGCTGATAAAATACTAGAAATCATGAAGGAAAACCTTTTTTAATATGTATAAAAGTGAAAAATCATTTGCTCTTTGTCACTTTGTTTCTCCGTCTTTCTTATTACCCCATGAGGCTCCAGATATACATTCAACTACTGAAATAACTTCAGTTACAAATAAGTGCACTAGGGAAAAAATTCACACATCCACAAAAAAAGAAGACCCAGATAGCATATTAATGTGTTTATTTAAATTTAAAAATATATTTTAAGCTTTGAAAAAGTCTCAAATTTAGTTCCCTTTTGCTCTGTGACAGTGTCTTTCTGCATTGTATGAGTCAACAAAGGAATTTTTCTCTTTGGCTCCTTGTTTTAAAGAATGAAGCAGGTTTTTTTTTTTTTTTTTGGTTGGAGCATATTTCACTACTTAGTAAGTGGCTTGACAAACCGGCATCATAGGTCATTTTGAGGCAATTTTGAGACACTACCGTCTCTTTGCCTGGGTTACTTCTAATTACCCTCCAAATCTTAGGTAGTTGTCATTTCTTCCAGAAGTGCTTTTCCTGACATAGCCCTTCATGTTTCCTCTTATAAAGAACTCATCACATTACATTGAAATTAAACCTTATTACTATTATTTTTTTTTTATATGTGTGTAGTGCTGGGGATTGAACCCATGGCCTTGTGCATGCGAGGCAAACACTCTACCAACTGAGCTATATCCCCAGCCCTACACCTTATTTTTTATACTTAATGTCATCTATTTTTAGGTGGCCTGTAAGGAATGCTCAATAAATCTTTGTTTAAATAAAATGTAGAGAAAGACCATTCCACTATTTCTCCTGTTTGTCCCTCTTTTGTCTCATAGAGGCAATTATAGTGACATTTTTTGGATTTGCAAATTCTCATAAATCTTACAGAGGTGTTCTGCTTAACAATCATAAGGTAACTTAAGTGTTAATAGTAAAATTCCATAATATGCACATGCTAAAGTCAAAACTTAACCTAGTCAAAACAGGAGGCAGAAAGTTTTAAAAGCCTCCTCTCCTGTCAGTAGAACCCCCTTCAGTGGTGGTTTCTTTTTACTATGGGCCCATTATGTCCATGTCACTCCCTGATGTGTTTCTTCAAAGCTCAATAGGAAGTGGTGGCCATTTAATACTCTATGTATTTTTCCCACTTTGGGTGAGATAATATACCATAGGGGTAGGATCTGGCTTACAAAGGTCTTACTTTCAGAATGGCCTTCTTTTCCTCCTCTGTGAAGCCTGGTTTTACCAACAGAATAGGTAGAAAGGATAGAATCCAAAAATTGTTTCTGAAGTGTCACAATGGTTGTAAGATGTGTAAAAAATTTTTTTATTAATTTTGGTGACAAAATCCTAGTAGCCTGAATGAACCAAACAAGTCTCTTTTTCTTTCTGTGCTTATACTTGAGCAATTATAATGCACTTAAGAATCACCAGGCAGTTTTCCACTCCAAATTCTCCATCCGTGGCCTCAAAGGGGACTTTAAATTGCCTGGTAGTTTATTCAAGTTCAGCAGAGAACAGAGCTTTAGAAAATGCTATTATGAGGATGAGCAAGCCCAAAGGGTAAAGATGTGGGAAATGGGAGGCAAGGCACAAACAAATGGGAAACAGTGCCATCTAATGGGTTATTGTGCTGAGTATCTGCTTCATGATGGACTCTGAAATGACATAGTAGGTCACTCGGTAAATATGCTCATTCAGACCACCCTTTGACTCAGCTACCCCACTCCTTGGTCTATACCCAAAGGACTTAAAGTCAGCATACTATAGTAACACAGCCATCTCAACATTCATAGTAGCTTGGTTCACAATAGCTAAACTGTGGAACCAACCTAGATGCCCTTCAATAGATGAATGGATAAAGAAACTGTGATGTAAATATACAATGGAATATTACATAGCATTACAAGAGAATAAAATTACAGCATTTGTAGTTAAATGGGTAGAATTGGAAATATCATGGCAAGCGAATTAAGCCAATCCCAAAAAACCAAAGGCTGAATGTTCTCTCTGATAGGTGGATGCTAATCCATAATGGGAGCAGGGGCATGGGAAAAATGGAGGAACTCTGGGCAAAGAGGGTAGGGGAGGTGGAGCAGGAAAAATGGTGGAATGAGATGGACATCATTACCCTAAGTACATGTATGATTGTACATAAGGTGTGACGCTACATCGTGTACAACCAGAGAAATGAAAAGTTGTGCTGCAATTGTATACAATGAATCAAAATGCATTCTGCTATCATATATACCTAATTAGAATAAATAAGTAAATAAATTAACATACTCAGCATAGAAATTTTCTATGAGTGAACACTAAGGAAAAGAGTAGTCTGTGGGAAGTAGAAAAGAAGAAGAATGCAGAATAAAATTCTTTATTTCCCATTTCCTGTCCATCTTCAGGGTGCCTTTCTGTACATTTTTGGTAGGTATGTAGAAGACCCAAGGCTAGACTAGGAAAGATGGCTAAGCATGCAAAGGTTTAGCATGTGGGGGAGGAGCCACAGACAAACAGCAGTCCAACTCAGGATCAACCTTGGGAAATTTGCCAAAGGTAACATTGGTAGTTTATGGTATGGTTTGCCAGGGAGCTGTTCCTTTCTACAAGGAGTAATAATCAGGGAGTTTAAGGAGAGAAAGATGTCAACCTGACTATATTTCCTTCTCCTTGTAGGTCTCCTATTGGGTCACAAAGCACATTTGCACATGAGAAATAATACAGGAGGGAAGCACGTTACTTTCAATACTCAGAAGGTTGGAACAGGATGTTCTGTAGCTTACTAATATTGTTGCTTATTTACTGGCTCATTACATACAACTGTTCCAACTTCCCATGGGTTTTCCTTCACCTTCATTGCTGGGCTAAGTGTGTGTTTAGTTCCACAACAGAAAACGCAACTTTTTCTCAAGAATACCTATTTCAAGGTTAAGTTTTAATTTTTCCTAAAGGGTTTCAGTTTTCTTGCTCTTGCCATTTGACATCTATCTCCTTTCTTATTGACCACCTTCAAATTCCAACATTACACTTGCTTTACAGAAACCATTTAACCAGTGCCCATAATTGCACAAGTCAAATTCTCCTGATGGTTATTTCTTTGGTGAAATCTGACTGATGCAGAGATATAGGTGGCTACACTATACTCTACCACTTCTATTTTCAAGAGACTTCTGGTCCTCTATTATATCAGGGTTCCTTTTTTTGTTGTTTTTTTTTCTTTTTCCTTAAAAGATCTCATCAACCACAGAAACCATTTCATGACACTGTTTAGTCTTGATCTCTTAGAAAATGAAGCAAAGAGAATGGAACAAAACTAGAATCCCCACAACTGGCAAAAAGGGGTGATGGATCAATGACTTGAAAGGAATTCATCATCATACAAGATAGCTGCTTTTAGGTACTTTATTATTCAGTTTCTAGGAAGGGGTTGATTTTTTCTAGCAAGAATACTTCAGTAGTATTTGGGCTTTTAAGATTATTGTGTTTATCCACCCAAGTCTCATTGTTTCACTCTTTTCTTCTCCACTACCTTGAATATGGCATAAAAGACCTCAGAGTTGCTCATTAGGCTCTATTGCAGTTCTGTCACTCAACCAAATCCTACGGTTGATTTTCAACACAGTCTGCTGCAGACACAAAAAAGGAATCCTATAAAGCCACTATTCAGATAATTTGACTTTTAAAGCATGCCCTTTTTGTATGTTTATATGTGGGAAAAGTAATCTGCTACTGTCAGTTTCTTCCTATAAAGTGGCTATGGCTATCTTAATCCTAATGCATATTTTTATGTTAATATATTTTCTATACTGGAACAGTCACCAATTTCTAGCAAGAATACTTCAGTAATATTTGGGCTTTTAAGATTATTATGTTTATCCACCAGAATATTTCCGTTGCTTTCTACATATACTTCATCCCTATTAATCACAGGTAAATGTATAAATACTACTCTGACTGCCACCAATAGGGTCTCTGTTGCTTTTATGCAAATAAGTGATTTGGTACCAAATTCCTGTCCTGAGCATCTGCTTTCTTGAACCACTTCCTGTATTAATTGTCATAACTCAGGTATTATAAAATGCTGAGCCTAAGGAAATGTAAAGGTAAAGATTTTATGTATGTGTGTTAGGAAAATAAAGGCAAAAGAAGCTAAATACATAAGAGCAAAGAACATAAACACCCCAACCCCCAAAATGTGATGCACCATTGCACTGACCACCACTTCATGATGAACTTGGAAGAGAAACACTGTGACTCTTAGCAGGTATATTTCCTTGACAGTAGCTATAGATAAGAACTACTCTTTGAGTAGAGGAGAATGGATTCTTTTGAAGGAGAAGATAAATGAATGAAGGGGGATTCATCTGCTTGGTCCCATACCATTTCTTATTTCCCACTGAACAAGGAGCTAACTACCCTGAACATTTTTGCTATGTATTCTGCCTCCTTGATGGATGCTTTGGAAGCCAGGTCCTGCCATGACAGTATATTATTCCACCCAAATCCAGAATCGGAAGCAGAAACAGCATGGATCAGTTCAGTATATGAGATATGCCAGCCATGGAGTTGGCCTGGGATTAGAACTTGGACAATAATCAGTTTGGAAAACTCAGAATGGTGATAGTGATGATAGTCTTGGAGGTGAGCAATGTATTCTAAAAAAATAGTGTTGATAAAACCTGAAGAGATGGATATATGTCTAAACCTTTAAAGCACTAATATGGAACTCATTTTCCATCCTCTACAATCATCATTTCATATTTTATTCAACTTACAAACCAGTTTATTCCCTCATACTAAACAGAAAACACAAGCTCCTCTTTTACAAGTCATGAGAAAGACCATTTATCATGTTCTGGACATCAAAGTTGCAAGCTCATCCCTATTGGTAGCCTTTCTGTACTTGTTTCCTTTTATCTACAAAAGAAGGGCTCTCTTCTGAGGACAGTTCTTCACTGTGTGTATTGTGTAACGCTCCATCTTTCCATCTTAGGAACCTGAAGCTATTGACTTTTCATTTTCTTTTTGTTACGTCAAAGTCATGCATTCCCTTTCAGTCATGTAGTAGATTTTGCCAATAGATTTAAGTATGTATATGGAGTAAAGGTAGTTGTATATAAAAATATGCCAAATTTTGATGGAGCATTATTTCATATATAAAAGTGGTTCAGACCCATTATTAGAACTCAAATAGTATACATAGAAAGGAACTCAAGCTTCCTAATTCTTATATCTCCTCAAGAAAAAAACAATGTTAAAATTTTAATATGTCCATATTAAGCTATAAAAGTATATACTGTGGAAGAGATAGTTTTTGCTTGCAAATATCCTCTGCATTTTCCAGTCTCTCTTTCTTACTGACAGATGGAGTTCGTGTGATCAGTGTTAGCTAATGAAATAAGTGGAAATGATGGGTGTCACTTTTGAGCTGAGGCTCTGCTGCTGCCAGCTTAGAGGTTCCAGGCTCCAAGTGGCATGAAGACAAGGTAATCAAGTTTCTGACTGGCATGAGCTCTAAGAAGGATGACATAAATAATGTTTACAGTGTGAGTCTACTGACCTTTCAGGGTATTTCAGTTGAAGTAGCTTGTGTTTTGTGTGTGTGTGTATGTATATATATTTAATCTAAAAGATAGGAACACACAAGACATTATTTCCATTATTCTACAAACTTTTTGTACTTAAAAGTATTACCAGGACTGAATTGGGAATAATATTCTTTTTTTTTTAAAGAGAGAGAGAGAGAGGAGAGAGAGTGAGAGAGAGAATTTTTAATATTTATTTTTTAGTTCTCGGCGGACACAACATCTTTGTTGGTATGTGGTGCTGAGGATCGAACCCGGGCCGCACGCATGCCAGGCGAGCGCGCTACCGCTTGAGCCACATCCCCAGCCCTGGAATAATATTCTTATAGAATAACTATACCATAACTCATTTTGCCATTTTCCTACTGGTGAACTTTCAGATTGCTCACAACTTCTGCTTTGGTATAATTTTGCCACTACAAGCTACGCTGCTATAAGTGCCTTTATACAGACAGCTTTACATACGAACACTTCTATTTTTGTAGTGAAATTTCCCCCAAATGAGATGCATAGGTCAAAGGATTTATGTGTTTATTTTAGCAGAGACTTCCAGACTACTTTATGAAATTATTTTAAGTCTTTTTCATACAAACACTGGAAATATATGAGTGCCAATTTTTTTTGTAATCTTAATAATGCTGGATAATATAGGTAGTTCATGTTACTAGATTCTCATATTTTCCATAACAATGGAAATATATTGAGCATATCTTATGTATATACAAACTGTGTATATAATGTGAATGTGTATACACACACACACACACACACACATACTTTCCCACTATTGTAACTCCTCTTTCTTTTTCATTTTTAGTGTCCAGAAAGTTATCCTATATCAGAAGATCAGAGTGCGTTCTCATTCTTTCTTATATAACATTCTATTGTGTGACCATTCTGTCATTTACCACAATAAATCAGTATTCCTATAGATGGACATGTAGCTAGTTTCTAATCTTTGGCTTGAGGAAAAGAGCTATCATTAAAAACATTGTTTATGTCATTTCATACATGTATTATCTGTAGAATAAATTCTGGTAAGTACACTTTCTGTTTTAAAGGGTGTATGTATTTGTAATTTTGAATAGATATCACTAGATTGTGTTCCACCGAGGTTATGGTAATTCTTACTATGAAGGTGCAAGAGTGTCTGTTTCCCAAACCCTCTCTCCAAAGTTCACTATCAAACATTTTCATCTTAGCTTACTATTCAAATTTGCTTGAACGAAGTGGTAATATGTACCTTCTATTGTAAATGAGATTGCTCACTGAACAAAATCCTGTTTCTTTTCATGTTAACTGACGTTTTAAAATTGGATTGTTGGTGTTTTTGGCATTGATGCTGAGAGACTGAATATTCAAATGAAAAATGGCCAGACTATTTATAATGGTGAGACTCTTACCCACAATTGCAGGGATCAGCCCAGGGAGCCAAGCTACCATCAATAGGAACCAGCACAGAAAGACAAATTACTTTCTGTAGCAACCAATAGAAGCAACCAAACAATAATTCTTATATCAGTGGCTCCAAGGTGTCCAAGACTTGACTAATAAATGACAACTTCAACTTAGGAAAACTAGAGAAAGTGGAAACTGTGCTTCTACCCATTCACATAGGCTGCCCTGCCTGTTTCTCCATGACTGCCTACAGCTCCCCCATGCCAGCAGCCTCCAATCAGAACATACCTTTCTACTTTTCCCCTGTAAATTTTCCCACTTCTCTATATTTGAGTCTCAGTTAGATGCAAATGATTCTGACTAGGCTTTTGCAAATTCTGAATAAATAGCATTTGCTTGCTCCTATTGGGTGGTACTTATTATTTCTAAAAATTTTGCAGCTGTTTTTATTATAGGACTATTAACCTTAAACTGAGATTTGAAATACAAGTATATTTTCTTGACCTTGTTAGAGTGTTTCTAATATAAACTTTTAATTGATGTAGAAACTACATACATAATATATATAGCTACGTATTTATAATATATGTACTCCCCCCACCCCTGCCACCTTTTCACAAAGTACACATGCATATTATCAACAGAACAGGATTAAAAGCACCAAAAGTCCCTCTATACTCTCTGAAGTGACTACCTACCCCACACCTCTCACTTCCCTGCCCTCAGATGTAAATACTATTTGGACCTCTAAAGCTATAGTGCAATTTTGCTCTTGAGTTTTACATAAACAGAATTGTACATAGGTACTCTTTGTTTTTATCTTCATTCAAATGTGTGTGGTTGAGATTCATTAATTTGTATTTTGGTAAGATTAACTTATTGCTATCACCTTAGTATTCCATAGGAATATGCTACAAGGTATTTATTCAGTTTATTCTTTTTCTTTTTTTTTTTTTAAAGAGAGAGTGAGAGAGGAGAGAGAGAGAGAGAGAGAGAGAGAGAGAGAGAGAGAGAGAGAGAGAGAGAGAATTTTTAATATTTATTTTTTAGTTCTCGGCAGACACAACATCTTTGTTGGTATGTGGTGCTGAGGATCGAACCCGGGCCGCACGCATGCCAGGCGAGCGCGCTACCGCTTGAGCCACATCCCCAGCCCTCAGTTTATTCTTAATAGAACTTTAGCTCCATGAGAAGATATAGTTCTAATTTATATTGATGTATCTTTCTTTCTTCTCAGTTCCACAAAATATTTAACAGTAGTGTGACCTCACATTACAAGATGGCTGTGCTTTGGTTCAGAGCCCCAAAATAGACAATGGAACCAGTGAGGGAGTGGGGCTTGTGTATATCCTAAACTGGACCAATGCACTCAAAACACAAAAGAAAACAAAAACAACAAACAACAAAACAAAACAAAACTAATAAATGTGTTTTTTTGTTGTTGTTGTTGTTTCTGGTACTAGGGATGGAACCCAGAGGGCTTTACCACTGAGCTCCTTCTTCAGCCCTTTTTACTTTGTATTGAGACAGGATCTCACTGAGTTGCCCAGGAGGACTACGGGTGTGCTGCCCTGCTTTAATAGGCCTGTGGCCCTCTGCACTGTTTGCCTCTACCAACCATAATTTGTTCAAAGTAACTTGCATGGTTGCAGTTTTTGTTTTCAAAAATTCTGTCCTCCCTCCTTTAGAATATAATCCAGCTGCTACTGGACCCTGTGTCTCCCTTTAAAAAAAAATGCTTCCTTCTTTAGCCTGAACTTTGGTTTCAATTCAGATTTGTTGACATTAGATTTAAACAAAGTAGTAGTTGTTTAATAAACTCTGAATTATTCATAGCAGTGCTGAGTGATCACATGAACGATTAAGAAATCACTCAGTAAATCCCTATCTCATACTTAGACATATCTAAAAATGTTATAATGTTATCAATCACTTTGCTGTTCCTCTCCTTTCACATATTCTGAAATATCTGAATAGTAGAGGAAAATAGAAGAGGAATGGGGATGATCTGAGTGGATTTGGTTTCTGAAGTGGTTTGCTAGGGAGGGTGTTTTCCCAGATGCTAATTGAGAATCAGCATGTAGCAATACCCTAAAAATTGCCCATAGGGACATTGGCTATGCACATTATATTTTATACACAACACACAACAGAAATTGTCAAATGCAGATGTGATCTCTCATTATGATGCCATTAATATGGGAAACACTGAAGTGCCATAATAATTTCTTATAGACAAAATGGTTAGGATTATAATCAATTTTTGGCTCCTTTGTTTCATTTTTTAAAATTTCATTTAATACATGGTCTACATCAGTGTTTTTCAAACTTCAAGTATCCAGATAACTTGGAGGTCTTGTTAAAATACAAATTTCTGGGACTCATGAGGATCAGCATTTCTAATAAGTCCCAATATTATGGGAAATCCACATTTCTAACAAGTCCCAATTATGTTGGTGGCTATTCCCAAGACATACTTGGAGAATTGGTCTAGACAATGAAAAAAATAACAGGAGTGAAGCAAAATTATGGTGATGGGTTTAGGAACCTTATCTGTGAACTTACCTTCCCATGCTGGCATTTATGAGTTATTTATCCCCAGTGCCATTTACTGGTGGTAATAATTTTACATATCTTTTAAGGAGACTTAGGAAACCCCTGTGAATTATTTGTAAAAAGAATAGCTTAAATATTAGTGTGAATCCCATTTTCCTTTAGAAGAAGAAACCATCATTTTAAAAGCAGTATCTTAAAATTTTTAAAATTGCTAAAATATGCTACCACAATATTTTCTTGGTCATGGACGAACAGCAGTAATGTTTGGGAGAATTAGAATTTGTCTCTTTTCTATGAGCCCAAATTTTGCAGACAGATATTTTTAGATATCTTTTAGTCATATTACCCAGATTGTATCAATATTTTAGTAGGTATACTCATCGATTCATTTTCCCTATAAAAGAATTAATGCCATGTTTTATTTCAGGAACTACTTTTTATCTGATTCCATGACATAAAACAGCAAATACATATCTTAACATGAAAGCAGTATTTGTATTTTCTTCCAAGATTCTCATGAGAAAAGTTTCAGGAATATAATTAGATAGAGTGACATGATTATAGAAGTAACTTTAAATTTGCTAAACTAGATTTTTAAAACTAAATCAGTTTTAAGTTAAATATAAGATGTAATAATTATTAAGGTAATTTATAATACTGTTATGTAAGAGTTGTACATGGTTATTACATAATATTACTATTGATAAACTATAATGATTATTTAACTACTATTGCCAAAAACCCATGCAAAAGCCTATCTTTGCAATATACCAATATTTGTACTTTAAAGTTGAGATTTATTACTTTGGGGATGTTGGTTCAACCTACAGGCATTCCCAGGGTCTAGATTCTTTTCTCACCCATGTAAACAAAGTGTTTAAAAGTCCATCTTGGCCTGTAGGGGGTCTAGGAGATCTGTCTGGCACTTGGTCATCAAGAACTTTAATGTCTGGTCCTATTTCATAAAGTTGGTGCAGATTAGGACGGGGAGGACCATCGTCCACTTTTCTCATTACAAAAAAAGGTTAAAGGCATTGACCAGGATAGAATTGTTATCCTACCAGTATAATAAAAATAGATACAATGTAGCACATGCTTTTCTCTGTACCAGGCGGAAAGACTTCTTCAGGTGTACTATTTAATATTTTCATTATGATCATCTAACAACTTGTCCCACTCTAGAGATGATTAGAAGCAGAGAAGGAAGGAGTCTTTTCTTCCAGTAAGGGGTAGTTAGGACTGGTGATTAGACTGATGCCCAAGACTACTCTCTCCACCCTGTGTTTTCTCTCTTTTTCTTCTTATTCCCAGGCTACCACTGTCTTGTCTGAAAATTGGCTTCAAGGACTGCTGAAAAGCTACATTACAATATCAGTTACTACATTTTATGATACACTATATATTTTGTTGGATTTAAAAATATTAGACTTGTGGTACCCTTTTTGATATCCTAAAATATATCCTTAAAGTATTAGAATCTAAATACAAGTTTTGGTGATGATAATTCTGTATGTCTCCACCCTCAATGCAAATAGATTTTAAGATGTGTGTATGTGGTTGGTTTTCTTATGGTGTTTTTGCTCTTTCCTTCATATTAGATTAAAAAGTAACTTGAACCTATTAATCTATCTGGAATTTAATGTTTGTTCAGTGGAAAGAAATCAATAGCTTTTCCTACTAAGCCATTATACAATGATCAGACTGTAGTTAGACACTGTATATTTCACCCTCCCTTGCCATTTTTATAGGTAGATTATTTTTTATGGCCTAATGGTTCTTTAATAGGTCATAAACACCTTATACATTTGCAGGTTTCTTGATAACAAAGAAACAGGAGCAGGCCAGTTCTAAAAGTCTAAAAACTACACCTTTGATTAAAGTTTTTAATAATAATAATAAAAATCTGTGAGTCATTAAAAGAGAAGAGTTAAATTTTGTTTCTGTCATTTTGAAATGTTATTTTTGGCTAGTGTTACATGCAAATATAATGAGTCTCTTTGATAATCACTTTGTGAAAACAAGACTTACTGGATGGAAATTTGGCACAGATAGACCAATGAGACTTTGCACACATTGTTTTGGGTAAAATTCTTGTATAGAGTTCTCCTTTCTTTTCTCTGGTTGACTTCTGACTTTCATCTCAAAAATTATCCTTATGGGACATTTTATCTTAAGATTGATTTTACCTATAGTTACTGTACTACTTTCTTTTGGCTTTCTCTCTCTCTCTCTCTCTCTCTCTCTTAACTTTCAAAGGACCTGTGGTTCTATTTCTTCATTTTCAGTAGTAAAATTTGAACCAGATGCAAAAAATGCTGAGGTGGAATTTCTCATAGTCTATTTAAGACCCCCATCAGTTCTCTATTGTGTGGCAATATTATCAGTGGGTGCTTTAAAGGTGGAGTGAAATGGGGAGATGGAACTTGTGGTATCTTACTGTTAAGTGGTGAGTTTGGGAATTATTCTTTTAGTAATTTTATGATTTGTGCTGTGTGTATATTTAAAAATCCTAAATCTATAATCTTCTTGGGAGGTAGTTGAGAGGTTGGCAGTTTAAATATCTTTGTGAAATTAATGCATGTTTTTCTTAAGATAAAAACTGTGGCAAGGGGTGTGTTGAATGGCAGCAGAATTTTGGGATGAACTTATTTGGAATTAATTTTACTTTACAGTAATCTGAAAAGCATTGGTAGAGGAGTAGTAGTAATTCCTTGTTCTGAAGCCCCACTAATCTGGATCTCTCCTGGATAGAAAGAGCACATGCAGGATGAGTCTATGTTGCCATGAGTCTGCTTTCCTGGGCAGCTGGCTGGCTGTTCTGTGGATGTCTGCTGGGGCTTCTGCCAGCTGGAACACAAAAATACAGATCTGTGTGCTCTTCTAACCAAAAGGCTCCAAACACCCTCTCATTCTTTCTTAAAACATCATTATGTATAAGGAAATAATAGTCTCTCTTTCACCCTCCCTCAGTAAATAGCAAGAATGTATCAAAATGATGTGGCTTCATTGATGCTCTGGAAAAATGCTTTCATGAATTAGAACTCAAAACTGACATTTTAATTTTGTTCCTTCCTGTTGTTTAGAATTCAGTTGGCTACGAAGACCTTGCATTAACACACATATGGAACATTCATATGTGCTACTTGATTCTGTATGCCACCCTCATATTTTGAGATGTGTCCATACAAGTCAGCTTGAATTTGGTAATATCCTGTCAATTAAACTAAACCTGGTTTTCAAAGCCAAATGTCACAAGTGCTTTGGGCACCTGCAAACAACAACAACAACAACAAAACGTGCACACAGGCTCAAATGGATAGTTAGGTGTGCAATTACTTGATTTATACACATGCATGGTTCTGAAATTACAGCTGCAGGGTTTTGTGGTCTCTGTGGGGGTGTGAACAGTTTTGCTGGCAAGCCCATTTGCCTTACTTTGGAAATTTGGCTCCAAACATAAATTCCCCTCCCATCACTGATGGAGAACAAAGTCTATTTGTCACTTTTCCATTTGCCTTCCATAATGATTCAGAAAGAAAATAGTTTTATTTTACTGCTCTAATTGGGAATTGCTGATTCATCTCACAAGTCCAATCGTCTTCACTTTTCATTACACAAATACAAGCTAATGATATTGTGGATGTGGTACAAGTTGGCATGGGGAAGACAGGCTTTCTACCCTCCTTATTGACCTGACTTGTAAATTTGCTTGAGGGTACACACTTCTTTCCACAAAACTCTCCTCCTCCAATGGAAGGTTTTGAAACTGAGGTATTCATTCAAAAGAAGGTTCTGTTATTCTTCTGGTTTTGCAGCTATTTAAAAACAATGCTTGCCTTCAAGTTCCATGTATACTTTTAACCTTTTGGCTTAGCTGAAGAAAAGCTTATTACTGCAAGCAGACTCAATCACTCAAGATAGTACAATACTCTGGAGACCTTATCATCGCACCGTCTAGTTGAGTAATTAAATGCAGGGTAGATTTACAGTTCAGTGGACTTGCTCATGATGGGGTGGCAGCCATATCCCCTCTCTCTTTTGAATCTTTTAACTTCACACTGCAGCTTTGTATCAGGGTGACTGGAAAATGTGAAATCAAATATTAAAGAGCAAATATAGACTATAAAGGGGGAGGCACATTGGGAAAAGAAAGACAAGGGCATAGAAGGATTTTGGTGTTCAAGCAAAGGAAAATTATTCTAACTTGTGTAACTTTGCAGCTTTGTGAATATTAGAAGATGTAGCTATTATTAGATTGCCTTTTATGAGGAAATTAAACAAGGTCATTTCAGTAACACTTAGAGAACTCACACTTTCTGCAAAACCCCTATTTCCTCAAGGGGCTAATAGGAGCTCAACATGGATAGAAAAACCACTTCTTTCATCTATTCTCAGAATAGTTACCTAGACTTACAATGGCTGGAGATTGAAAAGGCCTATTCAGCTCTCAGCAGTAGCCTCTGGGGATGTAGGCAGCATTTTCCCTCATGCTATAGCACATTTAGTACATTTTCCACTGTTTTGTATGGTTTTATTTTAATGGTCTCAAAGCTTTCTCTTCACTTCCTTGGGAACTTTATTCCAGACTCTAGCCAATGCTATCATAAAAGTACTTTCTTACTAGAATTAATAGATCTCTCTCTCTCTCTTTTTCTCTCACTCTTTTGGTAAAAACTTAGTGTTAGACAAATAAGTATAGGTACAGATGTAGCACATTTTGACTAAAGGGGAAAACCCCCCCTGTCTTTTTATGCTGAATTGGCAACAGTAAAATTTTTAAAAATGACTTTTAAATAACATGCAAATTTCCATAATTCATTTAGAGTATGTGGAAATGTTTGTTGATCTAATAAAAGTAAAAAAGCACAAGTATAGCAAAGAGCGCAGAGGCTCATTTGATATCTTCACTCTTTTTTTTTTTCAAATCAACCAACTTTATTGTTTCAAACAGATACAAAAAGAGAATACTCTAGCAGAAACCCACACAGCCATTAGCCAGCTTCATCAAATCTCAATATTAAGCCCCATTTGCCTTAAGAGTCTTGAGAAAGAGATGACACATCCCAGGCAGGCTGTGGCCTCCCGGGCGCCTTCTCAATCTTTCCCTCTCCCTCCCTGTCTCCCCAGAGGGCATCACGCTCGGGAGTTCAGCTTTTGTCATTTCTATCCACGATTTTTAATTTTTTTGCCACATATGTTATGTATCCATAAAAATTACAAAGCATCACTTTGCCTGTCTTAAAAGTTTACATAAATGACATTTTGTCATAAATGTCCCACTGCCTTTTCATTTTTTTTGCTCAACATTATTTTGGGGATTTATTCAAAGTTGATAGATGTAGCGCTGGTGTTTTTGTTCTTAAATGCCATATGGCGTTCCCACGTCTGACTATGATACTATTTTCTTAGCCATTCTCCTCTGGATGGGCATTGGTGATTTCCATTGGGAAGGACTTGTTTTGTTTCTGTCACATGCCATCAGTGTCCTTGTACATGCCTTTTTTTAAAATTTATTTTATTTTTTTTATTGGTTGTTCACAACATTACAAAGCTCTTGACATATCATATTTCATACATTAGATTGAAGTGGGTTATGAACCCCCAATTTTACCCCAAATGCAGATTGCAGAATCACGTCGGGTCGGTTACGCATCCACAATTTTACATAATGCCCTATTAGTAATTGTTGTATTCTGCTACCTTTCCTATCCTCTACTATCCCCCCTCCCCTCCCCTCCCATCTTCTCTCTCTACCTCATCTACTGTAATTCATTTCTCTCCTTGTTTATTTTCCCATTCCCCTCACACCCTCTTATATGTAATTTTGTATAGCAATGAGGGTCTCCCTTCATTTCCATGCAATTTCCCTTTTCTCTCCCTTTCCCTCCCATCTCATGTCTCTGTTTAATATTAATCTTTTCTTCCTGCTCTTCCTCCCTGCTCTGTTCATAGTTGCTCTCATTATATCAAAGAAGACATTTGGTATTTGTTTTTTAGGGATTGGCTAGCTTCACTAAGCATAATCTGCTCTAGTGCCATCCATTTCCCTGCAAATTCTATGATTTTGTCATTTTTTATTGCTGCATAGTACTCCATTGTGTATAGATGCCACATTTTTTTATCCATTCATCTATTGAAGGGCATCTGGGTTGGTTCCACAGTCTAGCTATTGTGAATTGTGCTGCTATGAACATCGATGTGGCAGTATCCCTGTAGCATGCTCTTTTAAGGTCTTCAGGGAATAGTCCGAGAAGGGCAATAGCAGGGTCAAATGGTGGTTCCATTCCCATCTTTCCCAGGAATCTCCAAACTGCTTTCCAAATTGGCCACACCAATTTGCAGTCCCACCAGCAATGCACAAGTGTACCCTTGTCTCCACATCCTCGCCAGCACTTGTTGTTGTTTGACTTCATAGTGGCTGCCAATCTTACTGGAGTGAGATGGTATCTTAGGGTGGTTTTGATTTGCATTTCTCTGACTGCTAGAGATGGTGAGCATTTTTTCATGTACTTGTTGATTGATTGTATATCCTCCTCTGAGAAGTGTCTGTTCAGGTCCTTGGCCCATTTGTTGATTGGGTTATTTGTTATCTTATTGTCTAATTTTTTGAGTTCTTTGTATACTCTGGATATTAGGGCTCTATCTGAAGTGTGAGGAGTAAAAATTTGTTCCCAGGATGTAGGCTCCCTATTTACCCCTCTTATTGTTTCTCTTGCTGAGAAAAAACTTTTTAGTTTAAGTAAGTCCCATTTGTTGATTCTTGTTATTGACTCTTGTGCTATGGGTGTCCTATTAAGGAATTTGGAGCCCGACCCCACAATATGTAGATCGGAGCCAACTTTTTCTTCTATCAGACGCAGAGTCTCTGATTTGATATCAAGCTCCTTGATCCATTTTGAGTTAACTTTTGTGCATGGCGAGAGAAAGGGATTCAGTTTCATTTTGTTGCATATGGATTTCCAGTTTTCCCAACACCATTTGTTGAAGATGCTATCCTTCCTCCATTGCATGCTTTTAGCCCCTTTATCAAATATAAGATAGTTGTAACTTTGTGGATTAGTCTCTGTGTCCTCTATTCTATACCATTGGTCCACATGCCTGTTTTGGTACCAGTACCATGTTGTTTTTGTCACTATTGCTCTGTAATATAGTTTGAAATCTGGTATCGCTATATCGCCTGATTCACACTTCCTGTTTAGAATTGCTTTTGCTATTCTGGGTCTTTTATTTTTCCATATGAATTTCATGATTGTTTTATCTATTTCTATAAGAAATGCCATTGGGATTTTGATTGGCATTGCATTAAACCTATAGAGAACTTTTGGTAATATCACCATTCTGATGATGTTAGTTCTGCCTATCCATGAACAGGGTATATTTTTCCATCTTCTAAGGTCTTCTTCTACGTCTCTCTTTAGGGTTCTGTAGTTTTCATTGTATAAATCTTTCACCTCTTTTGTTAGGTTGATTCCGAAGTATTTTATTTTTTTTTTGAGGATATTGTGAATGGAATGTTTTTCCTCATTTCCATTTCAGAAGTTTTGTCGCTGATATACAGAAATGCCTTTGATTTATGTGTGTTGATTTTATATCCTGCCACTTTGCTGAATTCATTTATTAGTTCTAGTAGTTTCTTTGTAGACCCTTTTGGGTCTTCTAGGTATAGAATCATGTCATCTGCAAATAGTGATAATTTAAGTTCTTCTTTTCCTATTTTTATGCCTTTAATTTCTTTCGTCTGTCTAATTGCTCTGGCCAGTGTTTCGAGAACTATATTGAATAGAAGTGGTGATAGAGGGCATCCCTGTCTTGTTCCAGATTTTAGAGGGAATGCCTTTAACTTTTGTCCATTCAGAATGATGCTAGCCTGAGGCTTAGCATAGATAGCTTTTACAATGTCAAGGGAAGTTCCTGTTATCCCTAGTTTTTCTAATGTTTTGAACATAAAGGGATGCTGTACTTTGTCAAATGCTTTCTCTGCGTCTATCGAGATGATCATATGGTTCTTATCTTTAAGTCTATTGATGTGGTGAATAACATTTATTGATTTCCGTATATTGAACTATCCTTGCATCCCAGGGATGAATCCTACTTGATCATGGTGCACAATTTTTTTGATGTGTTTTTGTATTTGATTCGCCAGAATTTTATTGAGGATTTTTGCATCTAGGTTCATTAGAGATATTGGTCTGTAGTTTTCTTTCTTTGAGGTGTCTTTGTCTGGTTTCGGAATCAGGGTGATGTTGGCCTCATAGAATGAATTTGGAAGAGCTCCCTCTTTTTCTATTTCCTGAAATAACTTGAAAAGTATTGGTATTAATTCTTCTTTAAAGGTTTTGTAAAACTCCGCTGTATACCCATCCGCTCCTGGGCTTTTCTTGGTTGGTAGTCTTTTGATGGCTTCTTCAATTTCATCCATTGATATTGGTCTGTTCAAATTGTGTGTATCCTCCTGACTCAGTCTGGGCAAATCATATGACTTAAGAAATTTTGCTTACGAGGACCGCGTGCGTGGTATATTTTTTCCCATCCTTTCACCTTCAGCCCGTGTATGTCTTTTCCAATCAGATGTGTCTCCTGGAGGTAGCATTTTGTTGGATTTGTTTTTTTAATCCATGATACCAGCTTATGTCGCTTTATTGGAGAGTTTAAGCCATTAACATTCAGAGTTACTATTGATATATGGTTTGTACTTCCATCCATGTTTGATTATTTATCCTTTTTTTAAAAAAATTTAGTTTGTTTCTCCATGATAATCTTTCCCCTCACCCTCTGTCTTTACCGAGGCACTACCTACTGATGATTTTGGTTATTGTTTTTCATTTCTTCCTCGTGTAGTGTTTTGCTCAAAATGCTTTGCAATGCTGGTTTTCTGGCTGCAAATTCTTTTATCTTTTGTTTATCATGAAAGATTTTTATTTCTTTGTCATACCAAAAACTTAATTTTGCTGGATACAGAATTCTTGGTTGGCATCCATTGTCTTTCAGTGTTTGAAATACATTGTTCCATGACCTTCTTGCTTTCAGTGTCTGTGATGAAAAATCCGTTGTTAACCTTATTGGTTTACCCCTGAATGTAATCTGTCTCCTTTCTCTTGTAGCTCTTAATATTTTCTCTTTGTTCTGTATATTGGATATCCTCATAACAATGTGTCTTGGCGTTGGTCTACTGTGATTTTGTGTGCTCGGTGTCCTGTATGCATCTTCAATTTGTATATCTGTTTCCTTTTTTATTTCTGGAAAGTTTTCTGTAATTATTTCATTCAGCAGGTTACTCATTCCCTTGGTTTGAATCTCTGTACCTTCTTCTATCCCGATGACTCGTAAGTTTGGTTTTTTTATGTTATCCCATAACTCTTGGATGTTTTTCTCGTGATTTTTTACTAGCCTTTCTGAGTTGGCTAGACTCTTTTCAAGATGATATATTTTGTCTTCATTATCTGACATTCTGGCTTCTACTTGCTCCACTCTGTTAGTGATACTCTCAATTGAGTTTTTAATTTGGTTTATCGTTTCCTTCATTTCTACAATTATTGTTTGATTATTTTTTATAATCTCTATCTCCTGATAAAGATGCTTAACTTCTTCTTTTATTTGTTTATGTAATTCATTCTCAATGTGTTCTTTCGCTGCTTGAATTTGCTGTCTTGTGTCCTCTTTAAGGTTCCATTCCATCTGTCTAAGGTGTTCCTTGAGTTCTTTATTTGACCATTTTTCTGATGACTCTAGGTCCTCCTGAATATTTAGGCTGTCCTGCATTGTTTGTGCTCCTTTTCTTCCTTGCTTTTTTGAAGCTGCTCATGTTACTTGTTGTTCTGTTTGACTGATGAGTTACTGTTTACTCCTATAAATTTATTAGATGCTTGGGAGGAAAGGTATTAGAAGGGAAGGGAAGAAGTCACTAAGGAGAATGAGAGTAAGCAGGTAGAATTCAAGGAAGGGGGGATAAGATAATTGAAAAGAAATGAAAAGACAAAAGAAGAAAAAAATAGGAAATAAAAAAAGAAAAAAAATTAAAAAAAATAATAAAAAAAATTAAAATTAAAATTAGAAGAAAAAAAATTTAAAAAAAAGTGTAAAAAAATTTAAAAAAACAACAAGAAAGAAAAATTAAAATGAAAGAAAAACCCAAATCAAAAAAAAAGAGAGGAAAAAAAAAGAAAAAAAAAAAACTAATAAATGCAGTCTTAGAGTTTGATTAACTTCTCTTCCAGTAGGTGGCGCTGTGCCCACCAGGCCAAGTTTCTCCTGTCAATACGCGGGAACCAATCACTGTACAGCAGCTCCTCCCAGACTGGGCGAGTCTCCAATCCTGAGTGCCTAGGGCCTCCTCTTGTGTCTAGTCACTTCCCACTTTTCCTCTAGCCAGGCCCCTCTCACGGATGTCGCTCACCACAATACTGGCTACACGCCAGGTCTGCTGCTCCCAGGAGCCCTGTTTTCATGAACAACTGGGCACACTCTTCCAGTTTGCCATTCCCTCAGTCCCTAAGTTTGTAGAGCTTGGGGCTGAGAATCCTCCACGAATTTTACTTGCCCTCCGGTAGCCACGCCCCCAGTAGCTGGTGCAAGAGACCTCAGCTGTCAGCAGTTGTGGGAGCGGTAGTTCCATGCCGCGGGTCCCGAGCCACCTCTGATTCCCTCGGGCTGGCTCACGGGAGAGCTGGGAGGGGCCCTTACAGGAGAGCTGGGAGGGGCCCTTATGGTTTCCCTGATGTTTGGAGAGGGAAGGCTAGGGAATTATACACCTGTATCCGCAGGTTTCAATGAAGTTATCTCGTCCGCCGCAGTCTGATGACGTCAGTTCTCTGCCATGGTGGTATCTCTTCCAAATGGCGACAGTTCGTTTCCCTTTGCTGGGCGACCAATGCAACGGGTGGGTCCTTACTGTCTCTCCCAAGCCCCGTTTCAAAACTGTGGCCACTACCTATGAAGGCTCGGTAGGCATTTACCTCCATAGGATGAGAAGGGCTGACCAGTTGTTTCAGCCGGATGGATTAGTGCTGAGTCACAGCTGTTTGTCTGCGGGAAGCAGGCGAACGGGAGCTTGAATTCAGATATCTTCACTCTTAAAATCAAGAATCCTCTTGGTTTTTATTAACTCAAATATCCCCTAACCTTGACATTGCCCACTAGTGCACTTTTTTTAATTTCCCTAAAAATAAATTACAAGTCTATTGTTTGGAGAAAGGCTCTAGCCTGTTTCCTTCCCCTATTTGAAGGATTACTCTTATTTTATGAACAAAATTAGCAGCATCTCTTTCCTTCACAAAAGACAGAATATTGTGTACTCAGGTTATAAATAGCAGTACCATATATGTATTAGCTGCCTCAGTCATTTTTGAGACCAAGTAAGTTATAAATACTACCACAATGAATAAATACACATATGGAATATTCATATCATAGCTTGTTAACATGTTTGATTTGTCATTGCTAATTAAACAACTGTTTTGTTATCTTCTGAGAAATTTGCTAAATTAAAATCTTAATTTTACTTATTGTTTCAAACAAAATTTGTTGACTACTATTCATTAAACACTGGTAGGTGCTGAGGATTTAGTGAATAAAGCAAATGCTCTGTCCTCATAGATCTTATAAGATCTTGAATGGTAGGAGGTAGAATAAAAATGAACAAGTAAATATGTAGCTGTCAAAAGGTGATACATGCTGCAGGAAAATAGTCAAATAGGATAAGGAAGACAAGACCTGTTATATGAGTCTAAATATGCACACTTGTGAGGTTCCTTGTGCCTGTGTGTATTGTATAAGAGTGATATTGGAGAAAGGTGTTTGCTTCATACAGGTAGTCAGCGTGACAAGGTGACCACAATAGAAAAGGAACCAAATAAGGGTAAGCTCAAACCTTACAGTTTGTTACTAAGCATAAAAATACAAAATGCTACTGATATGACTAAGTAAAATGAGAACTGACTCTTGGTGTTTACAAAGTGGAGGTCATTGGTGAAGTGGATGTCTAAGGATTCTAAAGAAAGTGCAAAAAAAAATTGAGACATTGCATCCAATACTCTTCCAGTTGAAGAAATGAAATAGATCAGTAGCTTGGAAGTATTGCAGGACTATAGGATTTTTTTTCTTTCAGTAGTAAAAAAAGTAGGATAGGTGTAAACTGAAGGGGAAAAGTGTGTGTGTTGGGGGGACAGTGTGAGATGGATACCGAGGGACATGAGGACGTAAAGGTAAGTGAAAAAGTAAAAAAAAAGAAAAAAAAGGTTAGGACCAATATCTCAGTGGCAGAAAATGTTGGTTGGAATCAGGGTCCTGAGGGAGGGAAGCTGGATACAAACCTGCAGCTGGTCGGAAACTGGGAACCTTGAAACACTATTATGTATGAAGGACATTCTTGAATGGAAATTTGCTTTGTAACCACAGATATTAATCACACCACTTTTTCTTGCCTTGTGATATCACATTTCCCTCTTTATGCCTCTCCCTTAGTAAAATAAACATCCTAGAAGAGTCCTTGGGATTTGGTTTCTTACTGCACTTCTACCACATAATGAGAACAACTAGAACGTTTATATTGTGCTTCATGGTCAAGAGATCCTTTCAAATACAGCCCTCACAAAAATGTTCTATGTCCACATTTCACAAAGAGAAGAAATTCTTAGGGGTCATTTAGAAATGTAAGTGTCAGAGGATGACTAACTCCAATTCCAAAGGCAGAGTTGAGTCCACAAATAATTTAGTCACAATGTGAGCACACACACACAGTCCACAGCCACCCCTCTTCTCCCCAACATACACATGTGCAGACATGCATGCACACACACGCCATTTTTTAAAAAGAAAATTTGAAACTTTCAGAATTCCTTTGTAACTGCTTTTGTCTTTGAATGATGTTTCTCTTATCTTTCTTGCTACAGATTTCTCACTACAACCAGAATTATCTTAAAAATCAGCAGCTAATAATGCAACTTGCCTCCTTTCAAATCTTTCAACAGTTTCCCTGCATTCTCAGAATGAAGTAGAGCGTTCCCATTTGGCCTCTAATGCCTTGTATAACGAGGTATTTTTCATTTACTCACTGTCGTACCCTCAGCATCTAGCCCAGTACCTGGAACATAGTAGCTCGTGGGCCAGTCTTAGTTCTAGACACCCTGCAATTGTATCGTCATCTATTGTTGATAGCTCTTTCCCTCTATTTCTATGGCCATTTAATCCTCACAACAACCCAGGAAGTAGATATCACTATCATTTTCACTTCAGTTACACAACAGAGGTGCAGGGATACAGAGTGGCTTATGGAAGGCTTCGTACCTGTCGTGTAACCGACGTGGGACCTGAGCCACCCAGCCTTGCCCCAGTATACATGCTCTTCACCATGACATGCAGCAGCTTTGTCACTGTGCATAAATGAAGGAGGGAAGTAACAGGAATGAAAATGCTGCTGCCTTAGAGCTGTGTGATGTAATGCTGCATTTCCATGCTTCAGTGAGGGATACTTCATTCTTTGCTGCTCAAACTTATATGATTGAAGAAGAATACTGAAAAGGTATCTGGCTTTGTCTCCTTGAGCTGAAAGATTTCATCTCCTGAACTTTGGTCTAATTAACAGATTTTAGAATTTGGATCTGAAATGTCCCCCAAAGGCTTATGTGTTGAAGGCTTGGCCTCAACTAGTGGTGCTATTGGGAGGTGGTAGAAATTTTAGGATGTGGGGACAATTGGAGGAAGAGCATCATAGAATATGTTTTTGAAGGGTGTATTTTGTCCCTTGACTTCTCCCCCTTCTTCCTGATCACCATGAGGTAAGCAACTTTGCTCCAAAATGCCCTCCTGATATGGTGTTCTGCCTTACCACTGATGGGGCCAAGCCAGTATGAACTGAAACTTCTGAAACACTAACCCAAAATAAATATTTTGTCTTTAGAGCTTTTTTCCTCAGGTGTTTTGTCATAGTGGCAGAAATCTAACACAGTAGTTGATATCAATAACTTCTATTATGGGCATTTCTATTATTTTATTTCTATAAGAATTCATAGTATCGTGAAAGAAATATTTTCTAACACTATTGATCAGAAGGAAAGCTAAGGGGCTAGGATTGTGGCTCAGTGTTAGTGTGCTTGCCTAGCATGTGTGAGGCACTTGGTTTGATTCTCAGCACTGCATATAAATAAATAATAAAAAAGTCCATTGACAACTAAACAATATAAAAAAAAGAAAGCTAAGGTAATCTGTCTAAAGAACTTTAAAAAAACATATAAGTTCTTATAATTCTCTTTCTAGTAAACAGGGTTAAGTCAGAACTTAAAAATCAAACAGAAATGTGACCAAGACTACATCAAGGGTATCAACTAGCAGAAATTTGACCATAATTGTGAAAATGTCACATTTAGTAGAAATCACCACTTTTTTCATGTACATGATCACAAACCAACCATTAAGATAATTGATTCCCTTCTCAAAAAGCTGTCGTTTTGATAGTAAAAAGAAAACTTCAGACATTTTGAGAACAAGGGAGCAGAGGTGGCTTGTGCTACAATGGCTGCTTTTTGTAGGAATTGCTACTGTATCAGGGATGATTCCTACTGGGCTTTGACAGCCCTTGTCAGAAGTTGTTGTTTTTGAGCAATTATTTTTAGTCAACTCTTGTTGTTGGGGATTTGTTCTTTTTTAAAAAAAAAAAAATCTTCTTACAATATCTGTCGACTAGAACGCCCAGATATTTATCTCCCTTTTGCCTTCGTGCTAATATGGGCCATGTACCTTCACCACCATGTGGATGGTAACTCCCGCCAGATTTAAGGCTCAGTGTGCTCATGCTTTGTCCCTATCCTCAACTTCTAAATAGCCATCTAATAAGATGTTGGGTCAGGAATCTTTCCATTCTGGTCCCCTTCTCCGCTATTTTCACTCATAGTTCCTTTTACATTTTAGCATATAGCCTAGAATACAACATTAAGTAAGAAATCTGTCCTCCTTCAGTTTAGATACTGGATTTGCAGTATACAAAGATCGTCAGTCTCATTTGTTGCTTGTTCACTGTTTGCTTATTCACTAGGTTGATCCATATAGAATTTATGGTCAACAAAAACCCTAACATGGCTTTAGATCTGCATTATGTGGATGATCATATTTTGAAATACAGCATTCCTGCTCTCTTTCTACTTTAACACTTTCATAATTTCCCTTCTAAATTTTCTTTCTTGAATCCAAGGGTTATTGAGAAGTATTTTCATCTAGGCATTGATTGTTCAGTTATGTCTTTATCATTGATTTGTAATTTTATTGCTTCATAGATAAAGTCTGTATGATATGGATTTTTAGGAATTTGCTGAGATCTAGTTTATAGCTTTGTTCAAGGTAACTTTTTCTAAATTTTCTATTTTTGCTTGAGGGAAATGTATAGTCTCTGTTGGCATAAATTTATTAGAACTTTTTTCTTTAATCTATGAGAAATAAGCTTTATTGGTTCTGCTTTATTTATCAGTAGTTATTAGTTACTAATCTTCAACTCTGATTATTGGTATATACATTTTCCTTATAGTTTTGCCAGTAGTTGTTGTATAACTTTTTCAGTAATGTTGTTATTTGCATAGATTCACGATGATTATACATAAGTCTAGTGTTTTCTTCAAGATCATTTCTATTTTCAATTTTGTCTGATTCTTTCATTGATCTATGTACACAGTCATTTTTGCCCATCCCTCTTTATTCAAATATCATGTGTTTTGCTGTTTAATATTTTTGAATTAAAAAAAAATCTATCAAGGAGTCTTTTGATCCGTGATCACAACCATTTTCATTTCTCTTAATTATATTAGATTGGAATCTACTTGATATTCTTTCTGTTTTTTTTTCCAATTTATTAAGGTTTTTACTTTTGCAACTTTCAATTTTTTTCTCCTTTTCTAATATCCTATAAATATAGTCTATTTTTGGCTAGTTTGAAAAGTGGTTATCCTTTATTCAGATTTATGCTGAAGCTTAATTTTTCTAATCAGTTTTTAAGCTTATAAATATCTATGAATTATATTTCAATAAATTAAGCAAACCCTCAATGTGATCTAAAGTTTTCATTCTTGATTGTTATGGACATTTTCTTCCTTTTTAGGTCTTTCCTTTTCTTAGAATTTATGGTCAACAAAAACCCTAACATGGTCTTTGCTTTTTTATACAATAGAATATTTCCCCAAAATATTTATTCACCTTAATTCTCATGTTTTCAGCATCTTCCTGAATACATTTTTTTTTTCTTGTTGGAGAACATGTCAAAGGGGTTTTTACATGATAAGCTTTTTGAAGCCTTTTGTGTCTGAAGAAGTCTTTATTTTATATTCAGAATTAAATAAAACATTGAGTTGGAAATAAAATTCTAGTTTAATGTGCCTCTCCTTCAGTACATTGAAAGCACGTGGTCTACTTAAATATAAGGTTGTCCTTGAGAATTTCAATATCACTCTGATTCTCACTTTTTGGATTTTCCTCTCTGGAGCTTTAAAAAAACTTCTAATTTTTATTTGATGTTTTTAACTTTTCAGTATAACCTATCTCAGTGTTGAATTATTCCAAGGTTTTTAGTTTCACATTATGCATTCTTTAAATCTAAGTTCTTAAAATTTTCTTAAAATTTTTTTTCTGAAAATTTTAAGTCAATTTTTTTAAGCATATCTTGTCTCCCTGTTTTTTTTTCTCTACAAAATTCATACATTACATTGATTTTTCTAGTCTTAATATTTTTGTAGCCTCTCTTTTTCCTATCTCTTTATCTCTTCTTGATATTTTTGGTGGCCTCTTTTAAACCTGGCTGTGGTAGATACTCTTGATGACCTACCCAACAGCTATTTCCCCTCCTTTCTTGCATACTTTATATGACAACATAACTAGACCCAAGGAATATATCAATATTGATTTACGTGAATCAAGAAAGTTCTGTTGACACTGAGCACTTCTGAATGATCATATGACCCTAGGAATGTGCTTCCTGCATTGACTTATGGCATTCTGCCACTTTCAGAATGGTGAAGGAGACTGATAGTGCCCACTTGCCAACAAATGGAGTCTTGAGAGTCCTGATTAGATTTGTTTTAGGATAACTAAGAATTTTTTTTTTCTTTTTGTATTCTGTGTGTCATGTTGCTGTGCATTTTGTATCACCATATATTTGAATGTATTATTTTATTTAGTTATTTCTGGCTAATAGGCTATAGAGCCAAATATGCTGAGGACTTTGAGGCTACCTGTTTTTACTGTTACTATTGATAATACAGGTTGAGTATCCCTTACTCCAAATTCTTAGAACCAAAAAGCATTTTGAATTTTTTGAATTTTAGAATATTTTCCATATATATTTTGGAAATGTCATTATACTAAACTGTTAAAGGAAGTCGTCAAGAGAGCAATAGGAGATCTTTTACATGGTAGGAAGGGAGAACAGCTAGTTCTAATGGATGGCAACAGTCTCAATAGAGAAGAAAGGATAGGGCAGGCAAAGTGGTGCTGTAGCCTGTGGGGGGAGGTATAGAATGAAAACCCTTTTGGATGTTGGGCCTTCATGTAGACATTGGGGAGCAATAGAAACTGTTTCCTAAGTGCTTTCTTGTTCAAAGATCAGAGGGGTTGCACAAAGGAGGGGACTCAGCTTAGCAGGGCAGTGCTTGATTGTCATAGTGCAGCAGAATGAACCACAATATCAAGAGTGAACAGCATTCCGTAAAGTTCAAATGGTAGTGTGCCATTCCCTTGGGACCAAGAAGGCAAAGATGAGAGACCAGTATGACTGATTGTGCCCTCTTTCTTTCTTTTTTTTTTTTTGTACCACAGATTGAATCCAAGAGCACTTAACCACTGAGCCATATTCCCAGCCCTTTTTATTATTTATTTTTTATTTTTAGACAGGGTCTCAGTAGGTTGCTTACAGCCTTGCTAAGTTGCTGAGGCTGGCTGTGAACCTATGATCCTCCTGCCTTGGTCTCCCAAACTGTTGGGATTTACAGGTGTGTGTCACCATGCCCCGCTTGTGCCTTTTCATTAATAGTGTTAAATAGACTCTTGGAGTCTAGGTTTGATTTCAGAAAATGAAGATATATATATTTTACATTTATGTATCACTGGGTACTTTGTTTCTATTATTGACATATGAGTACATTATTTTACTTTTTTTTTTTTTAACCAAAGTCGTGGGCACTTTGAGGAAGACTGAATCTTAATTGCTTTTGTAAGGTCAGCATGTCACAAGTTGAATGCAAAGCAGGTATCAACAAATATGTCCTGACTAGACAAATAAGAGGAATTCATAGAGGTTGATATTGCTATCTGCTGTAAGTCTTATGAGCATAATTAGGTAACTGTGTAACTTTCAGACACTTTTTTCTTTTCTTTTTTTCTGGTATGGTGCTAGTAATCCAAACCAGAACCTGGTGCATGCAAGGCAAGTTATTCTGCCGCTGAGCTACAGCTACAGTCCCTTTCACAGGACTGAATGAATGACTTAGTGTATTTGATTCATTATGATTTAGTTCTTTCTGAGGAATGAAATAATGCACAATTAATTACAATGACAATTATACTTAGCTTTTTTGGCACTAAAGTTTCT
This sequence comes from Spermophilus citellus, assembly GCF_964194105.1. Lineage (NCBI taxonomy): Eukaryota > Metazoa > Chordata > Mammalia > Rodentia > Sciuridae > Spermophilus > Spermophilus citellus. The sequence continues at coordinate 175,664,167 of NC_138182.1, read as the reverse complement.
GTCAACATAGAGAAATTGACATGACCTTACTGAGAATATTAACACCATAAAACAATACACAGTTGAGTACTGTGTTCCTTACTGAATCTCTGTCATAAATATATAAGAAATGATTGTTAAGTGCCCCCATTATTGTCCCTGTAATTTTTAAGCCTGTGATTCTTGAGCCATAAAAGGTATTTTCCCCTTTTGATTTAAATATATTTTCATATCCTAATTTTACTTATAAAAATGGTAAGATTTTTAGTTCATATTTTTATATATGTGGATTATCCACATTTTATTATTAAATGTCATATGACAAGCACACGTCATTCATTAATCATGTAACCCCAGACTACAATTAATGGGTAGCAATCACATATTAGTATGCTAAATGCTTTTCAGATTTCAAGAAGTGTGTTTGGTAAGTTGAAATTGTCATTAGAGAATGAAACAGCACAATAACAACAGATCTTGGAGGTGTGGTATTCAAAATTGTCTGCACAGGATTCAAGAACTCTTGGAAACTGGTTATGAGCAAGTCAATTATTTTTTCACCCTACTGAATTATTATGAGATTTAAATGGAACACTTGAAAGCAGTTTTTACTGCTTATTGCAATTAAAAAAATTTCTTTGCCTATATTTCTCAATTATTAGAAATATGTTGATTTAATTAATTCAATTTGGGTGGGGGTGGAGTTAGTAAAGCTATATATTTTTCTTATAGTTTTCAGAGATTGGTTAGGTGCAACATAAAATTGCAATGTAATAGTAATATTATATTGTTTTTAAGGTGGCTAGCAGCAGTGTTGCATTTATGTTTATGTACTGCCTGAAGGACCTCAGCCTAGGGCTGAACAAGTAAATTTCTTTCAATTAGGGATATCAGCTCAGTACTCAACATTTACACATGATTATTTATGCATGAGGTGGGGTTCATGATCTTTAAAAATAAGTATTAGAAATAAGCACCTTGATTTTATATCAGATTTAGCCCTTTAAAATGCATGCCTAATAAAAATACTCTGCCTATTATATGACAGCATTGTAGATGATTTTCTTAGTTAATTTTCTATTACTCATAATGTATGGATATTCCTAATGATTCCATTAGAGTTTAAATAACAGAATTCAGCACAAATGCATTTTTACTGAGCAGAAGAAACATAATTTCTCTGGAACTGCAGCTGCTATAGTTGAAGATGAGGCTCTTACTATCCCTTAGGGAGATTACTGTCTCTGCCAGCTGACTTAGTTTTTATACAGCCAGCGATTTATTAGATTGCTTTGCTCTTAAGTGTGATAATAGGCCTTATGCTTAGCAAGGTTTAGATACTTCCAGTGCATTAATATTTTATGGCAATGACAGGCAAGACACATTTTGTTTACCTAACAAGACAAGCCAAGCCAGGGCTGATGTGTACTGGAGATTAGCACCTTTAACTTGAAGGAACCCTGCCAATTGTATATTTAGGACTTTGCAAATGGCTCTTATATTTGTAATCTAATCAGTTCTTTATTTAGTACCTAGCTTCTATGTGCAAAGAAATCATCACAAAGCCTTACAGTTAGACCTTGGTAGGAGGTAGCCTCATTATTTAACTGACTAATGTTAACCATGTAATGACTGTGGATTTCCTAGTGACTTCTTTTCTTCCACTAAAGATTTCATTTCAATTGGAAATCATTCAGTTATGAGCCTAAGATTGGGTAGATGCATATGTATTTCAGTTCTATTCAGAAGATCCACTCAACTGATTTGAGATACCTTGGAGGGAAAGTTGGGAGTGTCATGGTACATTTGATTTCTAGAATTTTCTTGATGTTTCCTTTTATGCAACTTATTTAAACCAATATAATTTCTAGTGTTTTTTTATAGAAGTACAAATAAAACATTTCTATTGAAATAATCTGAGTTATTGAAATACTGTTTTCTTTTTTCCATTAAGCAAAGTAACAGTGGCATCAATTTCCTTATTGAACAGAAATCAAAATTCTCAATGAATAGATGATGTTGGAATACTGATTCCCTTTAATTTCAAATTCTCTTAGTATCTCAAATTCATATGTACATTTTTGAACATAAAATTATATGTGCAACACTTCTTCAGTGTCCTTAAGGAGTATGCATGTTCCAACCAAAGTTTTAGATACTTCTTATCAGTGATATAGTCAACTGGATTTTATATATTAATAAATTTATGGAATGGATTCTTAATATTATAACAATAATTTAAATATGTAATGGAATTTGAAATTTCTCAAATTGTCCACATCACTTCAGGATATAACCTGAGGTATGCTCTGCTTTAAGAGGTCAGAAAACCAGCCTTGGGCTGGGGATGTGGCTCAAGCGGTAGCGCGCTCGCCTGGCATGCGTGCGGCCAGGGTTCGATCCTCAGCACCACATACCAACAAAGATGTTGTGTCCGCCGAGAACTAAAAAATAAAAAAATATTAAAAAAAAAAAAAGAAAACCAGCCTCAGTAAAAAGTGAGGCGCTAAGCAACTCAGCGAGACCCTTCTCTAAATAAAATACAGAATAGGGCTGGGGATGTGGCTCAGAGGCTGAGTGCTCCTGAGTTCAATCCCCAGTACCCCCCCACACACCCTCAAAATAAAAAGAATAAAGCATGTATCAAATTGGTTATAGTATAGTTTTTTTGGGGGAAGGCATAGATTTAGAACATAGGAACTGGTTAATAGAAAGAGAAAGAGACTGAAGTATGTTGGGGATTGAGGGCAAGAGCAGAAAAGCCTATGCACATGCAGATTTAGAAAACTTGCTAATACCCACTGAGCCATAAACACAAACCATGGCATGCCCTATAGGGTTTCTCTCTGTGTTCATTACTTTTAATACCCATTTGGTGCAAGCCACAAAGGAACAGCCAACTCACACAACTTGGGGTTAATCTGGCTGTGGCTGGCTGTAAGCCTGTGCTTGACTAAATCTGCAGATACTTGTGAGAGTGGGGGAAAAACTAGAAAACATTTGGTTTGAGTTTACAGATTGCTTTCTTTTTTCTACAGTAGGGGTGGGGTGGTTGAGGTAGGTGTAAGCATACATTTTCTGCTGGACTAAAGTCTTGAAAATCACAAATATACACTAAAATAAAGTTGGTCATTTGTGTTAATCATCAGGGCTTTTGTTGTTTGGAGAGGGAATAGGAAAGTCATGTGGAGCCACTTACAGTGCAAAAGAATGGCAATAAAGTTCTGATATCTTCCTCATCTCTTTCATTGCCTTTCTTTTATCCTGCAATTGCCTGGGAAATGTTTATATAAATGATAGTTAATTAAATTTTGCTAAGGACCAATGCAATCAGATTTATCTTGGTCTTTCTCTTCATATCCTCTTCCTAATTTCGCTTTCAAAGTATACTTTCTGATTGCGAACCTCATAGAAGGAGAAATCAGGGGGTGATGAGAGGAAGGAATGGAGACCACTAAGCTTCATCAACTGGGAAATGCAGTGAGGGTGAATTTTCAAAGTGCTAGGAGGGAGTTAGAGACACACAAGCATACAGTGTGCTTGAGCATGCTAGTGTCACTATGATGTCCACTTTACTAATGTGTTAAGGTAATATTTTTTTCTGTCCTCCTCCCTTCCCCAGAGCTCTGGGAATCTCAAATCTGAGAGAAGTTCAAAATACTACCTTGTTGGAAAGAGCTGACTCTGGCTTTCTTCAGGGAATTTTGAGGCCCAGTGACTTGGAGCAAATCACATGGCTGGTGATTGGCTGTGCCTCTGTTTTTATAAGTGATTAAAAAGAAAACCACTTCAATAATCCTCAGACCTCTGCTTTCGACTGGGATTGCTTCCAACCAGACCTGGTTGGTGAAACCCCTGGGAAGAGGAAAGCACACGAACTCTGGGCCAAAAAATTAGAAAAAGCAACAAAGACGCTGGAACCAAAAACTTCAATGTGGGCCAGAATTCAAGGACAGCAACTTTCTTTTTTTTTTTTTTTTCCTCCTTGATTTAAGCCTCACATTCAGTACTTCAATTCAATTTTTAACTCACTCTCTTCCAGCTTTCACAAAATCTTGGAGCATTAATTTTATATATGTCTGCTTTGAACACACAGATAGCTTGGTTCTCATTTGCCAATAGAAAATGTAGTAATAATGACAACAGTGAGATGATTTAAATAGTACAGGATTTTAAAAAGCAGTAATGTGGAGCTGGGGATGGAGGACACTGGTCTATACTGGGTGAGCACTCTGAAATGGATTTCAGAATAAATTTCCCAAATGAATGAATTTTATAGTTCTTGAACAGAACCTAAATTCCCTTAGCATTCTTGATGTTGGCCTGTATTACTTTTCATTAAAACAATGACATAGGGGACTTTAGAATCTAAATCAATTACCTAGTGCTATGGTGTGGACTTTCAATGTCCCCAAAGCATATGTGTTAGGCAATGGAAGAAAATTTAGAGATGAAATACTTAGATTATGAGAGCTGTAACCTCATCTGTGGATTAATTCAATTGATGGATTAATAATTTGAATGGACTATTTTGTGGTAACTGTAGGCCAGTGGGGTGTGGCTGAAGGAAGTACCTCACTGTGGGTGTGCCTCTGGACTCCTCTCTCTCTCTCTCTCTCTCTCTCTCTCTCTCTCTCTCTCTCTCTCTCTCTCTCTCCCACACACACACACTTTCTGGCTGCCGTGAGCTGAGCAGTTTTTCCCAATCACACCCTTTTGCCGTGAAGTTCTGCCTTACGTCTGGCCCAGAGTAATAGAGTGGGATCGACCATAGACTGAATCATGAGTCATGAAATCCTTTTCTAAGTTGTTGTTGTCAGGTATCTTGGTCACACTGACCCAAAGCCACTTAGCATACCTTGCCAGTGAGGAAGGCAATGTGGTCTAGGGTTTGAAGTCTGAGTTCCTAGGTTGGAGTCCTAGCTCCACCAGCTTTTGTTTGGTCTGTGATCTCAGGTGAAAAACTCTCTAGTGCCTCTTTCCTTATCTCAAAAGTAGAGATAATAATAAGGAACCTACACCTGGGGTTGCTTAGAGCAGCAAGGGAAATAAAACATGTATGATATTTTACATAGTACCCACAACATAGGGAGTACTTAATAAAAAGTACAGTACCTATAATAAAATTGCTATGTTACCTTTAGGACAGGAAATGTGCTTTATGCTTTTCTGTATTCCCATATTATGTAGCTTTTTTAAAAGAGAAGAATGAGTTAAGGGTAATACTTGTGCGAGATACTGATTTATAGACATTTCCTTTAACTCTTATTTCATCTCAGAGGTTTATGATAAAATTACTGAGCCTCTTTTTTTTTTAGAAAGTGGTATTGGGAAAATAATTCTTTTTGAATATTGCAGCATGTTTTCCCTTTCTATAAATCAATAAAGCATCAGGTAATTGTTCTTCCTGGAGTCAGAGTGGGTTCAATGTGTTTGAGAAGTTGAATATTTTCTTGTGTTCATGGTCTTATAAATGAAAAGAAAGAAAAACCACAAGGTAATATAAACTAATGACTGTACCTAGAATTACATCCATTTAATGGTTTATATTACTTTTAAAGTACATTGTATTGCCATTTTTGTTTCACTCAGTCCAAAAGTACTTATATAAATTCTGCACGTAAGACTTGCTATTTTGTTTTCTGCTGTTAGCTATGTAATACTACAAGTATTTGTACAATGGTCAAAACATTAGAAATAATTAGTCTAAATGTGTTTAAACCTCAACAGAAAACACTGGTGCTCTAAAAGATCTAAATATTTAATGAGATTTTGAAAACCACAATTACAGCTTTTTATAGAAAAGGAACTTTACCTCTGAGACCTGAAAAAACCCCTGTTTATTGTATAAAGAAAGAGACTCTCTATTTTTTAATGTATAATTTAATAAGAATTCTTCCATTCCAACCTTATAATATATAGCTTGCAAAGAAAAACAGAAAAGTCATGTCAGAAAAATATTTTAGAAGGGTAGCACCTATTTATTTTTTAGGAAATTATCCAAAGTATACAGAAGGCAGAAATCTTACTCAGACTGTTTTAGTTTATTGACTTTTCTGTGCCTCAAAAATCATAGCATGGTTCTCCAGAGACACCTCTAAGGATGTATTACATCATGAAGTACACTAAGGATAGTAACCCATGTTATTAAACTGTCAACATACATTATACTACAATTTGTCCTCTATCCAATGCAACTAAAAGCTACATTGTTGGCAGGAAGTTTAAAACATAAGACTATTCTCTAATCATCTAAAGCCTAAGGTACTTTGGGGGAAAAATGCTGTAATAATCACTCTGCTACTCCATAGCAGCATGTGTGAATTTCATTGGTTTTGTACAGCAAATGTTCAGCTATTACAATAAAGGATTCAGAAGGATTACCACTTAGAGGCTTTTACTAGCAGTGCTGTAGATGTCTCATTTCACAGCATATTAATAATGGTATTGTATAATACTAACAGAGAGAAAGAAATCTAAGAAACCAGAATTTAAATAATGTTTAATTTTCACACAAATATTTAGCAGAAGATCTGATACTGTAGTATTGTCAATACCATCAAGGCTCACAATTACAGAAAGTTTGTGCCTCTTTTTAAAATCTGAAATTTAGGTCATTCCATAGAAACATGGATGAGGGTAGCACAACCACTGTTTTCTTCGACACTTCATTCTCGAAATAGAGAAGGTGTCCATGAAACAGAGAATTTGCCAGTGGAGATAAAAGTTCCTGTTCAAAGAAGGTCAAGGGTTCACTGTCATGTGTGTGATGTGTGTCATGTTAGGACAATTCCAGATGCTTTCTTCCTAGGAGGCTTTCAAAGTTAAGGGAAAAGAAGACACACTAGTAGCATATAATAATTTTTACTGAAGTTTCACCTTGTGAATAGAAAGGATAAGGGAGCAGCTACAGACTCATTTCTTTAATGTCTATTCATCCTCAAGATAGCAGGTGTACTCCAGAGCGCAGATGGTGGTAGCATATCTGGAAATGGCAGTAGCCTTCCCCCCACCAACCCCGTGGGAGCCATAGCTCTATAAAGTGAGGAAAGTTTGTGGCATATGAAATTTCATACTGTCTCCTTGCCTAAAACTTTAATAGGTAAACTCTTGATTTTCATCATTAAATGGAGTTGACTGGAAAACGAGGGAAACCCATTGTTCAGCTCCCCATAGGGTTTTCTACATCCATTCAAATATTGCCCTGCTCTCACCTGGGTGCATCCCAGGACCACAGTCATTTTGGCAAAATGTAAATCTGACAAAGTTCCTCACTTTCCCATTGCTTTCAGTGTAAATGTGCAAATCCCTGAAGTAGCTTATATGGCTTTGTGTGGACAGTCTTCTTCCAGATGACATAATCTCATTTAATTTAAAATCATTTCATGCCTTGCTTTTTGTGTTCCAGACATAGCTTTCTGCTTCTGACTCCCACTGCACTGGTCGTTCTGATATATTCTTTTATTCTTGTATTAAAACCAACCTCCTCAAGAAGTTCTTCCCTGACTCCAGAATAGTATATGCATTTTCTTTACTGAGATAGCTATTGGTTTGCTTTCCACATTTATGGGAATATTTGTTTATCTGTCTCCTTGCCTAAAATATGATTTTTATTAGAAAGGCTTTGTTTGTTCTTAAATATTGTCTTTGTAGGCTAAATCACTAACTCATAGTTGGCACCAGATACATCGTTTTTAAAATCAGTGAAATGGTGAACAGTTATCTAAGTTAGACTAAATGTGAGAATCAGGAGGAGAGTTAATCTCTCCAATTTTTCCAGCAGTGTCTAGGAAGAAATTGTCACTCTAACATGAGCTGACATTCCTTTTGTAAAATCTGTGATAACTTGGAATCTGAACAAGGTATAATAATGCAGAGGTTGACCTGATGGTACAACCTGAAGAATTTTTTGATATTTTCCACATTATAGGAGTTCTGCTATAGATGAATGCCCTTCTCCAGAAGAGCAACTTTTGAATGCTATTTCAGGGTTATTTCTGGGTCAGCATCATCTGTCATATTGACACTAGTGGGGAAAGGCTTAGCTTATTGCTCTGATCCCTGTTCCTAATTAGGGATCTTCATCTTCAGAGATTTCTAGTCTTTTGTGAGAAAAAAAAAACCAATTACCTGCTCCATCAACATTAAAGTATCATGGTTTAACTACATGCTGTTTACAGTGAAGCAATTGGTTCTCACATTTGTCCCTGTCAATAAATCAGTCACAGACTGGAATTCCTTAGAGTCATCCCTCAGATACATAAAAACTGTGTTTACATTTGTCTTTTTGTGTGTACTGTCTTTAATTTTTCTATATATTCCTCAAGTGCTCCATTGACGACAGAACTGAGTTTCTAAACTTTCCTGTCATTTATTGAGCACAGAATTTCTACACTACAGTTTTCTAGTGATTCTGTTCTTTGACACATCAGGACCAGAAGAAGTCTTCTGACTTGCACTTCTGTACAGAAGCTCTTTGCTCTTGTTTTCCTGAAAAACAAGAGATTTCCTGAAAGCACTGCTTCTGTGGAATAGACAGCTGTTGGCCAGAGATTTATGTATTCCTTCCACATTGTAGAATTGCTGAGCTCCTGAGTCACCTCTGGTAGAGAAACACTGCCTAACAAGAAAATGTTTGAAATTTATAGGAGCAAAAATGAAAATTGTATGAAGCCACTGAGACTTGTGTTACACTACTGAGATTTCAGGTTTATTTGTTAGAGTATCTATTGTAACTTCACTGATATGTTTTGTATAATAAAAGTAATTGAGTTTAGGTGGAATATAGAAATTTATGAAATAGAATGTCTTCCTTAGCTTAAAGTTTATAACTGGTGGCCCCTAACGACACTAGTTAATGATCACTTGAACAACAAAAAAATATTGACCTACTCTTGTTTTGCTCTTTTATATGCTAATTATACTTTATTGTTAAATTTTTAAAATTAGTGCATTATACTCAGACATAATAGTGGGATTTGTTATTACATATTTGTACATGCACAGAATCCTCTTACTTTTGTTTCCAACTTCCTATATTTTCAGGGACAAAACTCATTTTACTAAGGTTTGGTTTTAATGCTTTTTTCTAATGATAAATTTTACCAAAAATGGGGAAAATACATAATAAGCAAAGGTATACTTTACTAATTCATCCAGTGCCTAGTAATACTTCATAAGTTCTCTGTGGTTCTGTATTTCAAGATATAAGACAGGAATAAAAGATGAAAATTCATAAAACAGTGATTTATAAAATATTCAAAACTAATAACATTGCATGAGCTACAATCAAGTCCATAGCTTTTTGCACACTGTTTTCTTTTTTACTCTGGTGGCTATGAATATCAGATAATTAAATTAATTTAGGACTGTGGACTCATGGTCTTAAAGAAATTTGATTATTCCCTAAATTTTAGATGTTGCCACAGTTTTCAATTCAAATGAATCTGTGTATGATATGAAGTTATTTCCTTCAGACATTTTTCAGTTTAGAGAAGAATACAGGTTGAGATTGTTAAGGACTATGTTACCAGCTCTTAAGTGTAAACTACTGTGTTCCATTACTAGGCTCATATCAGATAACATCTCTTCATTCCTGCATTTGCACTCCTCAAATTTTGGACACTGTTTTTCACAGAACTAAGTCTTTTGTCAAGGCTTGAAAAATTTGTAAAAGAAAATGGGTTCAGTTTGAGCATGAGTTCACTTTCATACTTGCCATTGACTAGGAATTAGTGAAATGTATAAATTCACTGCCTTGTCTACATGATTATCTTGTGCACATGTTGCCAAAAGATTTTTTTTTCTTTTTTTGACATGTGCTTCTAGCATTTTGACTGATGTGTTGAAGCATATTTTGGGATAGCATGTACATAGTCACAGAGTGATTAGGACTAGAGTTTTGTTGTTGAATTACTTTATAATGTCAAAATTAATACCTTATACATATGAAAGAAAATCCCATTAGAGAAAAGTTCATAAAATATAAATACATAGCAAGGTGAATCATTATCTGACACAAATCACTATCCTAAGAGATTACTGCTTATGGCCTTTACATTGCAATGTTTGTTTTTTTCATGGGTTTCTATTTGGTTTTAACTATCCTACATCAGGGTCCAAACTTCGTATATGCATATTCAAAACAAATCTTAAAGGTTTTTCTACTGGTACAGCAAAATTATATCTTACCTTCCCAAGTAATACAAAAATTTTCTTTTCACTTTTGTCTTCAAAGATATAGTCAATATTTGTTGATTTTTCTTTAAAAAAAATTTTTTGTAGTTGTGGATGGACAGCACACCTTTATTTTATTTGCTTATGTTTTGTATATGGTGCTGATGATCCAACCCAATGTCTCATAAGTGCTAGACAAGTGCTCTGCCACTGAGCCCCAACCCCAGCCCTTATTTTTAATTTACATACTGATATAAGCATCTCACTTCTAATATTTCTGCACTTATATAAGTCAGAAAAAATCACATGGAATTCTTCTCCATTGGGGTTCAGGGCCTGGATTGTGGCAGGGATTGATAGGTCTGTTTTCCTGGTCTTGCTATACGGTGTTCACAGCTGCCTTAGCTGTCAATCTAATTGTTTTTGCTGCTCATTAGGAACATGTTGCTTCTTTTCTCAGGAAACTATACTTGTTACCTGTTAGTCTGGGGATTAGATTTAAGCCACTCATTTTTATATTTAAAATGAATCAATCAGTCATGTCATTGTATTCTCTACCGATAAATTACTCTCTTGCTGCCCTTAGAAGGAAATAGAAATGGTCTCATCTGTTAATTACATTTCTCCTTGTAATGTTGTTTGGCCTTTACAAATGTGGTACACAACTTTCTCTCAATGGGCTTTCTTTCATGGGAGGGTGAAGTTGATTTAAGCACTTCACAGCAGTTATCAGTAAGCAGATTTTCTCTTTTTCAAATACAAGGTGTGTGACTGTGTGAACAATTTGTGATTAAGTGGTATTAATACTTTACAATTCTATTGTCCTTATCAGGGCTCGAGTCTTAGAAGATAGAGTTTTAACATGGGTTATTGAACATGAGTTCATTTTCATGTCTGCATCCAGACCATTTACTAAGAATTAGTGAAATGCATTATTTTCTTTTACCATAAGCATTACATATACTTTTATAGAAAATTTTCACAAGCTATTTAAGAAGTTTACATACAAAATAAAAAAAATTTAACCACTGCATTTAAATGCAAAATAGATATATTTGACTTTGGACTTTCTGATTTGAGATACTTGGCACATAGGAGAAAGCACTGGTCTGGAGCTCTACATAGAGGTTTGAGCTAGATACCTGAGTTTGGGGCTTACCTGTACAGTAATAATCAAAGTCATGATTGTAACTAATGTTGTTAGAATCATGCATATAGGGACAAGGCTCACCTTTGCCTTCAGACCCAGCAAATTACTGTAGGTAATAAAAATAAAAGAGGAAATTTTAACAAAAATACAGACTTGGTGAGGTATAGCTATTATTTATTTTTAAAAATTATTTATTTATTTTAATTTGTTATACATGGTTATACAGAATGCAATTCATTTCATATTACACATATAGAGCACAATTTTTCAAGTCACTAATTGTGTACAAAGTATTTTCTCTCCATTCATATCTTCATACATGTACTTAGGGTAATGATATCTAACTCATTCCACCATCATTCCTACCCCCTTGCTCCCTCCCCACCCTTTGCCCTATCTAAAGTTCCTCTATTCCTACTATGCTCCACCCCCCATCGCCATTATGAGTCAGGAATATGAAAGAAAACATTCGGCCTTTGTTTTTTGAGGATTGGCTTGTTTCACTTAGCATTATATTCTCCAACTCCATCCATTTACCTGAAAATGCCATGATTTTATTCTCTCTTAATGCTGAGTAATGTTTCATTGTGTGTGTGTGTGTGTGTGTGTGTGTGTGTGTGTGTATATATATATATATATATATATATATATATATATATATATATGCCAAAGTTTCCCTATCCATTTATCTACTGAAGGGCATCTGGGTTGGTTCCACAATTTAGCTATTGTGAATTGTGCTGCTATAAACATTTATATGGCTGTGTCCCTGTAGTATGCTGTTTTTAAGTCCTTTGGGTATAAACTGATGAGTGGGATAGCAGGGTCAAATGATGGTTCCATTCCAAGTTTTCCAAGGAATCTCCATACTGCTTTCCAGATTGGCTGCACCAATTTGCAGTCCCACCAGCAATGTATGAGTGTGCCTTTTCCCCCACATCCTTGCTAACATTTATTGTTGTTTGTATTCTTGATAGCTGAGATGAGATCTTAGAGTAGTTTTGATTTGCATTTCTCAAGTTTCTCAAGATGTTGAACATTTTTCCATGTGTTTGTTGATTGATTGTATATCCTCTTCTGAGAAGTATCTGTTCAGTTCCTAGGCCCATTTATGAATTGGGTTATTTGGGGTTTTTTTGGTGTTAAAGTGTTTTTTTAATATATCCTAGAGATTAGTGCTTTGTCTGATGTGCTTGTGGTAAAGATTTGCTCCCATTCTGTAGGTTCTCTATTCACCTTACTGATTTTTTTCTTTTGCTGAGAAAAAGCTTTTTAGTTTGAATCCATCCCATTTATTGATTCTTGGTTTTAATTCTTGCACTATAGGAGTCTTATTAAGGAAGTTGGGGCCTAATCTGACATGATGAAGATTTGGGCCTACTTTTTCTTCCATAGGCTCAGGTTTCTGGTTTAATTCCTAGGCCCTTGATCCACTTTGAGTTGAGTTTTGTGCATGGTGAGAAATATAAGTTTAATTTTATTTTGTTGCATGTAGATTTCCAGTTTTCCCAGTACCACTAGTTGAAGAGGCTATCTTTTCTCCAATGTATGTCTTTGGTGCCTTTGTCTAGTATAAGATAACTGTAGTTATGTGGGTTAGATTCTGTGTCCTCTATTCTGTACCATTGGTCTACCAGTCTATTTTGGTCCATGATATTATTGTAGACCCTGGTTTTTAGACAGCTAATGGAATGAATTTATGTTGTTTGGGACTTCCTGCAGCCAAGGAGTCCTGCAGTTAATCTTCTTTTCTGCTCACGACAGTCATGTAAATGTGAATTTGTTTAGTTTTCAATGTTCTACTGAGGCTCATGTAATTTCGATTGTTTAGAAATACACGGTGATGGATTCAAAATTCCAGAAAACATATCATGGTCTTTGATATATATTTGTTTCTTCTTTCATCATCTTATTATTGTGATTTGAAAATCATCTGAGTCATCTTATTTGATCTTTTAAAATGCCCTTTGGGTAAAGCAGAATATATGTTATTAATCACAATAGTTTGTGCAGAAATAAAAGTGTCATGACTTGGACCAGATGATCCAGTTTGTAAGTGAGCAAGATTTGGATTCAAGGATTTTGAACTTGACTTTCTTTTAATAGTAGCTTTTTTTTTAAGCATGTTGAGATATATAGTCAGATTAACAATTGGGGGTTTTCATATGTATGTGTTTTTCAAAAGTTTTTAGGATGTTATCAATCTGTTTTATAGTTGAAAAAAATTAAAGCAGAAAAAATGATCAACTAGTTCAAAACAAATGTATTCAGTGAGAGTATTTGATACCCTAAAATATTACTTTTAGGACACAGAGAAGAATAGTAATAATTTTTTTTTCTACAGATATTGTAGATCATCATAAAATGGACATTGGTGCAAGTTGAAAGGGAAATTCATGTGCATTATTTTACTTTTTCAAAATAATTATTCATCTTTTGTCAAAACATAGCTAAGATTTTATTTTAAGTATTGCAAAGAGAAAAATATCAAGCAGGTTAGATTATCGAACATAACCTTTATCAAAGATATAATTCAAAGTCCCAAAGGAACTTTCAATTTGGGTTTGTGGGAGAGAGTGTCACTTGGTTATACAGAAATTAAACAAAGAAATCAATTGTCATTATTAGTGCAGGCCTTACTTTAAATTAATGGTATATACTGTTAATGAACCATAGCTGAAAAACTAATGGAGCCAGAGAAGTAAATGCTGTTCCCAGCACTGTACATATTCTCCTAACATAATCAAGTAAGTCAGTTCCCAACCATGAAAGTTGTATTGATTCAGAGAATTTTTTTTTTCAAAACAGTGAGCAGAAAAGGCTGTATCTTCCATAGGGGGGAAAACGATGTAATTATGGAAAATCATTTTTATTTTCAATTTTCAAAATAAATCTCTGACTGTAGAGAGCATAAAAATACATTTGAATGTAATTGTATGGTTCAGGAAAGCCACCATGGAAAAACATTATGTACAGATAGCAAAATAAGCATCATAATTGTTGTTGTGTAGAATACCTTGATCAAAACTTCATTTGGATTTTCAAACTTCCATTTATTTAGTTTTGTCTCATTTTGTTAAAAGGCACACATTTGTCATTGGAACTAAATTTCTGATATTTAATTATAAATAGGATCATTCATGTTTGAAAAGAATGCTCAGTTTTGAATGTAGGGTACACATTGCAAGGAATAATATTTGAGAGAGTGTTCAGGTAAAAGTAGAAGTCATTGCTTCACTCCCATTTAATCAGTAATGTTTTCAATAATATCTTTATGATAGTGGGAAAAGAAGAGAGAACCTTTGTATATGGTGATGGTATCGGAAGCAGGGTAGAAACAATAGTTTTTTTAAGAGCTTTATAATTATACAAAAGTAGTTGGGTTTATCCTGACAAACTCATATATGTGTGGAATTCAATTTTAGTTCATTATTCCTCCGTCCTCCCTACTCTCCACACTCCCCTTCCCATTCTTCTTTCTCTACTAGACTTCCTTTTGCTTATCTATTTATTTATATTTGATTGGCTTTTCTACCTATGCATAAAGGTGAAGTTCCCTGTAGTATATTTATATATGTACATAACATTATTTTTAAAGAATTAATTCTGCATTGCCTCCTCTTACCCATCTTTCTACTCTTCCTGTTGATCTCTTTAGTGAGATTTTGACTGAGGAACTTGAGGCTGCATGATTTAGGTGGCTGAATGTAGCTTTATGACTCTGTTTGGAATGAGTCCAAGATATTATCACCACCCCCTACAGAAATCCAACATATCAAACCCTGCAGTCAGAAATGTTGTAAGCTATGTTCACATTTCTATTAGCACAAATGGAGGGACTATAATTTTTCAGTAAGAATCAAAATTTGAGAAATATCTATTAGTACTCTCAACTTTTGAACAAAGAAAAGTTAGATTTCTTAGTGAAATTAACTTATTGATTTTGATATTATCAGACACAACATTCTATTAAAAATACATATTTGGGGATGTCCCTCTGCTATCCTACAGTGAAAAGAATAGATAATAAAACTTATCTACATACACACACAATTGATAAAATATCTTAATTGTAATACAAGGGAAGAATGTAGAAAATTATTTATAGTCCTCTATTTCAATGTGTATGTAAATACTTATGTGTCTCTGTACTTGAGGATCCATTGAGGTAGCTGAATGCTCACATCAGTGTGTAGAATCCCATGAACCTGACAGCTGTGAACATGGACTATTATGGCATCACTAACACCACAGTGTGGTTTTCTGACTCAGCAGGTCATTCCAGGTAAACTTCCAGATAAAAGTACAGTCTTCCTTTACATGATACTTGCATTTTTGGAAAAATAAAATAAAACTTTAAAAAGCTATCTTTTACTTATATGTTAAATAAAGCTTATATCCAGGATCAGAAAATCATAAACAAGATTTTCACCCATGTGACCATCAATGAGACAATTCAGATTTGTTCAGGCATTATTGTGGACGATTCTCTGCAATATCCTAGGATGTCAAGCATCACTAGCTCCTGCCTTCAAAAAAAAATCCATTTAACATGATTGAACAAATCCAAAGTACTCTCACAAATCTGCCTACTTTGGTGGTGTTATTTCTTTTCGATTTGTAGATTCTGTGCTGCTTGTTTTATTAAGATAGTGTTATTGCTGGAGCTTTCACAATATCTTTTTAAAAATATATATACTTTTAATTGTTGATGGACTTTATTTAATTTATTTATTTATATGCAGTACTAAGAATCGAACCCAGTGCCTTATACACGCTAGGCAAGTGCTCTGAGCCAGAACCCTAGCCCTGCTATCATGATATCTTGATGCACACTTTTCATGTGAGAAAAAGTAAGGTCAGAGAGTGAAATTAAGCATTTTCAAAATATTAGAACAGAAAATTTCACAAAAATAATATATATAGAAGTCCTGACCACATACTTAGCAAAACAGCTATTTGGCAGAATGAAGAAATAAAAAGAAAGAAATCATATACCACCCCAACAATGATTTTCATTTCTCGCCCTGTGTTTTGGCATGGTGAGTTGGCCTAGTGAGAAACCTGAAAGAGGCACTGGGCTGGAAGCTGTCCTAGCTCTGTCACAGATTAGTTATGGCACTTGGCTATGTCACTTATTCTCTCTCTGTTCACTTCCCCTGCTATAAAACAGAATGTTGCTCACTCCAATGACTTAATTATTAGAAAACAGTAGTATTTCATGTGAAAATACAATATTTAGTATTGTCAGAAAAGTATTCTGTTAGGTCTCCATCTGGCATGTGATCTGTGTATCTTTGTTGACATTCTGGAATTGAAACCTTGCACTATATAGACTTTATACAGTTGGAAAAAAAATGAACAGTAGAATGTTTGACTTACAGGATGAAATGAACTGTCTATGGGTTAGTAAGCTGTTAACCAGAGTAGTTATATCTATAGGTGGTATGTCAATAGACACGTGCATGGCAATAAACATATAAATATATTGGACACGCAATATTTTTAGCCCAGAGGTTTTCAAAGTAAAGTCTGGGTCCCTGAAACTTTTCTAGAATGTCTGCCAGGTCAATGCTTTCTCCTAATAATGCTAAGATCTTATTTACCTTTTCTATTCTTTCTTTCTCTCTGATTCTACAGTGACATTTTCTAGAGGCCACATGACATCTGACATTGTAGGGGACTGGTTGCAAAAACAAATAGGAAGATCCTGCTGCCTTTTTTTTTTTTAAAGAGAGAGAGAATTTTAATATTTATTTTTTAGCTTTCGGTGGACACAACATCTTTGTTTGTATGTGGTGTTGAGGATCGAACTTGGACCGCACGCATGCCAGGCAAGCGTGCTACCACTTGAGCCACATCCCCAGCCTGATCCAGCTGCTTTTGACTGAGCTTCATGAGTTCAAAATGTAAAACCATGTCATACTAAATTTGGGTCCGCAGCTAAACAACATCTTCTAATTTCTAATATAGTAGCATCAATACATATGATCCACATAAACATAAGTGTTCTGGGGAACTTTAATTCCTTTATAGGAGGTCTGGAGTTCTTGAGACTGTGAAGTTTGAGGACTACTGATTTAAATGATGTTCACACTCCAACCTCGTTAAGAAACTGATAAAATTGATTATGCTATTACAAGGGTTTATGTTCTGGTCCTGTTCAGAGCTTCATGATTGGAACCCTTATTCTGCATTGTCTTGGGATTATTTAGGTATCACTTTGATCTGTGTGTGTAATAGTTTCTTCTTCATAAGAGAATAAGCAAATGCATAATATTTCGGTTAGCAAGCTGGAAACTGGTCATCCTAAACTTTTTTTTTTTTTTTTAACCCTGATTATGAGGATTAAGTATAACTTTTCAATGTGTTTAAGGGTACAGGAAATGTTTTAGCAAAAGAAAGGGACACTTTAGAATGAAAAGAACAATAAAAACCCTGGGAAACTTTTTAGTTGATCTCATTCCTCAATTTGCATCCCAAATAGCAAGCTTTGTTATACGTGTCTCAAAGAGGGGTAATCATCATCAATTAATATTTCTTGAAAAATATTGAATGTTGACTTCATTTTGCTGAGGCAGGTTGTGTGATGGAATATATCCACTTGAACACACAGAGCCTCTAGGACCCAGGAAAACAAACATTCATTCATTGTCATCTCTCGCTTCCAAATCTCCCACAACCAAAATTGGAATGCAAAGCCATGAAATGCAAAAGGAATAGATATGTGACATTCTGACAGAATTTAGAACTGTATTACACATATCTGAGCAGCCAAGTCTCCCTGGGCATGCAGCAAGCCAAATGTGTTAAGAAATGGTACTCTAAAATCAGCTTCAAAGTGTAGACTTAAAAATAAAATCTTTTGGAGGTTTTTCCATACACGTGGCTCCAGGGAATTAACATATCCCAAATAGTTTAGCTAGCTTAGTGATGACCCTTTGTTTGAGCAGTGCTATAAATTACAACTATGATTGCATAATTTTTCTATACAATCAACTTCAGATTTCCTCTAAAGTTTGCCATTCTTATGGGAAGGTCTAAGTTTATCAGGACCTTGAAAGAAAATTTTTTAAGAAGTCCTTAGAATAAACTGAAAATATGAATCAGCTAATCCTCATATGTGGTCAAGAATTAAACAGAGTTTGAAGCAGTAGAGCTTGGTAACTTGTCTTCGTGGGTAGCCTTGGTACTTTCTTTAGGGACCCTGCTCTAACCAGTTTCTTTATCTCTCTCTGCTCAATTTAAAATGAGACATCCTAATTTATTAAATTATTAAATTTATTTTTGCTAGCTGGACAAATAAGAAAAATAAATCACTTAGCATAATACACAAAAGGTAGTGCTTTATACTTTGTTTTTTCTGTTCTTTTTTCTTGTTAGTGGTAGGTTTATTTCAGGAATTCTAATGCGTTAATATGTGTTAACACCATTTAGGGAAGTAATTGCAATAAATTACAATAAATATTTGTTAATAGTAATACTTTAAAGTACTTTCTCTAGTGATGGTAATATAGGAAACTACTTTCTGCATATATTTCCACAATCCTTCATTTATTTTTATTTGTTTGACTAGTTGCAATTCCCTGCAAATGGGATACATGCACTTGACAGTTATGTAACCAGGTTTTCTGGCCTAATTTTCATAATCCAGTATTATCCAGGGAGCTCTGTAGAAAGACTATACCAGCAGGGATCTGCAGTCACAGCACCTCTACATAAGTGGTCTATCCCATTTCTTGTCGTAGACATGCAGTGACGATATCTTAATGCTTATCTCAGTGATGTTACCCCTTTCACAAGCTCACTACAAGACTTGAAATAATTCATAATGACTTAACTGGCGTCTTTATAGGGAAATATCTTCTTTTACATATATTGATGAACTCAAAAGTATATACCTGTCTGATTCCCAGTGTTCTTTAACAGTAGATTATCAGATATTTTTAGCCAGAAAAAAAAGGTCACCAGAAGTAAACAAATATCTTTGTTTCAAAAAACATCTTGAACTGCTTTACTATGCTTTTGGGTCATGAAAACTCCAAACATATTTTGTCAAACACCAGGGTAAAACAATCTGTATGTTTCTAATTAATTTACACTTAACTCATCAGAATGTTGTTTTCTAAGAGCTATTTGATGTGTGAGACCCCTTATGTGCCTTTCAAATATGGCTTCTAAGCATTTTTTCCTTTGAACCAGAAATCCACTTTTTTTTTTCCTGAAGCAAATGGAATTCAAGTCTCAAAAGGCTTAGTTGGTTTCAAAAAATTGTCAGACTCACACAGTCTGACAAAACATGTTCTTTCACTTAAATGGATTATCTCATGCAGCAGGCATTAGGAATTAAAGGGCATTTCATATCATTAGGCAAAGATTTACTTAAAATGGCTGCAGTGTTCATGAAATTTCTGTTTACTTAGCAGTGCTCTTAGATGAAATAATGTTGAGTACCCTCATGTAAGTGGGTATAGGTACTGCTGCAGGAAAATGCACAGGAATTAATAACATTTTATCTGAAAAGTGCACATTGGTCTTTAAGTGCATGTACAAAAGCTTGATTCTCATATTATCTCCCTGGTTTCAGTACTAAAGTCAACGTTGTACACAGGAGACTCATAGATTGGCATCATCCAATATTGCTTCTCTCACCCTTTACACAGGGATCCTGAAAGCAGCGATAATTTTACTACAGTAAAATACAATGACAGATCCAGAGCAGAGCCATTGACAAATGTCCCATGCCTGTCATGTTTCATCATGTTTGCGTAGCCCAAGAATGTGTGAGTATTATATTTTCATCAAAATGTCTTCTTTGATATTATTCTTGCAATTACATTTTTTTTGCTTTCTATCTAATAGCCACTTGGTTTGAAATATCCACATTGATTTTCAAATCCATCGTATCATAATTGCCTGACTTACTTTTTACCTATTCATTGTAGCAAGAATTTTGTTTAGAGGTTTTCTGTCAACCCACATACTATTGAAAGAAATTATTGGCGCATCCTTTAACTATCTTACGAATCCTTAGTTATGCCCTTGAGATTTTTTTTCTATCATTTATATCCAAATTTCCCCATCAATTGAGCCACACACAAATTCATCATCTCTTTATATCTTCCAGTTAATGATTACTTATTTAGATTTTAATTCCTTGAAAACCTGTTTTAGTTTCCAGACATGAATATATAGAGGGTTTTTGCATTATTACAATTTAATATCTCAGGTAATTATATACTCTTATGACATTATAGCCAAATGAGTGACTCCACTGAGTGCATACAAACTTGTCTAAATGTTGACACATTTCTATGCCAGGACAGTTTTCTTTTAGTCTCTTTTCCAGAATAATTTTTGTTGGAAATAACTTGAAAACCAGGACAATTTGAGTATAATGTACAGGCAAATGCAAATGTCATTGAATTCAAATGCTTTTATATAGAAGCAGATATTGTATAACTTCTGAAGTTTTTGACATAGAGGCTTAAGTTATGTTCAAACTACTATTACGTTCAGAGACATTTCCATAGAGACAGTAACCCTGACTTTAGTATACACATGAATATTTAATATGAAATATCCTTTGAGTCCATTATTGTCACTTCACTAAAACACTGGATACTTGTTGCAGAGAGTGTTCAGACAAGAGTTTGGGCCAAAGGTGAATTCCACCTTTAGAGAGAATCCCTTTTTCTTTCTCTAAAGAGCAGTCTAGTCATATGTCTCAATTTCATGTTCAGCATTAAGGTCTAGCCTTTGAAGTTAAAGATGTTAGTACAACAGCCCTCAGAATAAGCCCACTTGGATTTTCTGGATGTCCTTGCATCTCTCTCAATGAAAGAGTTTGCTCTAAGAGAGAACTTGTTAAAGCCAACTCTTGCCTCTTCTTCTACCCAAAGACTTTAATTTACAGGTGGCATTTATGGTGAAAGATGAAGGGGCTGTGACAGTTTCATTGGAAACCAAAAGGACATTTAAATCGAACAGTGCACATGTGCTTTGTGGCCTCATTCTGTGATAAGAACCAGGGCAGACAGCACCCACACCCTTCTATAGGGGTGAATTACTGCTGGGAAATTCTCCAGATCAATTCTCCTATAGGATAATATTCAAACTATGGTTAAAGAAGTCATTACTTTCTACTAGACTGGCTGCAGTGAGACGTCCACTAAATAGGGCATTGGATGTGGGACAGGGGGAGAGGAGAAAAGGTAACTTCCCAACACTGAGTAGTAAAGAGAAAAAGATGTTTTTCTAACTTCTGAAAGATTTTTATAGTCATTTCCCTAGTAATTTGAGTTGTTATTATGTTTCCATAGGGTGACAGAACAAGGTTTTAAATTATCTATCCTGAATGCAAATATCAATTCAGTAATACATTTAAGTATAACAAAAATTGAATTATTCTACAAGGCAATTAGAATCCCTTTTAATTGATTATGAGTGAAAATAATAAATTTAAGCCAGAATTCTACCCTATTATTATGCTTTAGAAAGTATAATATTTCAAATAGCAAAACAGTCACAAAACTGAATAATCCGAGGGTGGTGTTTGTCAAATGTACATGTCATGAATGTATATTTAGTGTATTCATATCATGCTTTTTAATGTTGTCCTTACTTTGAACTCAGTGGTGGGATGGGAGCATGTTATTGGAACCACATGATTTTGTTTCAGGTCAGTGTGGTCTTCAGAAGACATGGTAGAGTTAATACCATTTTTCTTAGGTAGCAAGAAAGCTGCTCTTAGTGAAGAATAAAAAGGTTTTATAACTCCCTTGAGATATTAGTTTTTCATTGTTTCAGTTGTAAAGTGTTATATCTCCTAACACGATGCACTAAAGTTTGCTTTAACATGGAAGTATTTTCAAAGACAACTAGGTTGTTGAAGTTTCCTAGTACAATTTTTTTTTTCTTTCATGGCAAAGAAATATTTTTAATATTTTGGTGGGTTTTTTTGCCAAGGGAAAACTACTATAAAAGCAAGAGGGTAGTTTGATATTTAAAATTGAAAGTGTAAATTGCTGCTTTATCACATAAATGTCTTTTGTAGGTCGGAAGTGAAAAATATTTTTAATTTAAAAGTAAATTTGGAGATCTGGGCATGCCCACTGTATATCACTTTAAAATTATTAAAGTAGTTTGATTTAATGGAGTGAATCATCTCAGGCTGAGAAGTACTTCACTTTTCGCTACACAGTCTCAGATGTTAGAACCCGGACACTTCCCAGCTGAAGAGCTTATAAAAAATGTGAAGTACTCTAATAATTTTAAATTACTCTATATTACACATTTTCAGGTCTCTGATCACCTCCAAATTCAAGTGCTTATAAAACTGCTCCCGTAATTTTAAATTGCTGTGTGCACAGTGATTTAAAATTGTGAGAGTGCTTCAAAGTTTTTTAATAAGTGCTTTAATTTAGAAGCAAGTTGAGCAATACTCTAGGATAACTTCAAGAAATTATTAAACTGATATAAAAATTTATCTTCTGGAAAGAAAACTGCATTATGTATAGAAGGTTGTGGGCTCTGAATGAATATATCTGGGGATAAAGGTAACACGTACTCAGACAGAGTCATTAAATGAGATAAAATAATAGAGTCCTGAAGATGTTTGCTTTGTTAACTTTGCTCATTACTTGCATGATGTCTAGTTCTTGAAACTCAAACAGGTATATCAATTCTTGGAAAGTTGAAATATTTCATTTGGGAACTTCACTCTCATTTCTCAACATCTTCAAGGGTGCCAGGAACTTTCTCTTGAAATTATGGGGAAATGGCATAGTTGAATAAGTGAAATAGATCTTAGAAAAAGGAGGAGGGAAAGTAGATGGACAGAAGCCAGAGTACTATTGAGGTCTTTCCCATGCATCTTCTCTGTGGATGAGGTAATTTCTGGACATTGTGAACTTGTTAGTTTCTCATTTTTCAAAGGCTAATATGGTATGTTTAAGTGTACTTGTGGATGGATGAACTTGTTCTGAGTGCAGAATTCCCCTTGTAAACTATTCCTTCTGTGTATTCCAGTAGAGCACTTAAATTTTATTTTCTGACTCTTCACCATTATTATTATAATGCATCACTCAACTTGACTTTAAACATGCTGTATTCCTATACAGAGCTGGCATTATCCCAAAATATTTGGGGATAAGACAACTTGTAACATGCCAGTTATCAATCCCTGTCTTCCAAGTCTTCTCTAGGTTTTTTATTTTTCCCTTCTGATACAGTTCATAACAAGACTGTATGCTTTGACTGAGTCCCTTGATTTGTCTAACTGTACTGCCTAATGAACCTGCAGTATAAAAGTGTTTGACAGGAACACAAGGCCTCTGATAGATCTAGTTAGAATTTTACAATGTCTTTGATTAATAACACTAAACTGAGATATATAAAATATAAGCATGCTCTTTTGTCAAGTTGTTGAAAGCTTAGTATTTGTAATATATTGTGATTCATTCTACATTTTAAAATTTTGCTAGCTCCTCAAGGCTTTACCACCAAAGACAAGACATTTACATTTTACTGAGGTGCAAATGAAATAAAAGGAAATTGACTGCTTGTTCCAGCAGTTCACGTTTCAATATGGGAAATTACATACATCATTGAATTCTGAGGTATAATAAATGGGTGAAGGTAAGTTGTTATTACATACATTGCTATAAATACTATCCATGTACTGAAACATTTGAAAGAGTTCTTATCTTCATTTTTGTCTTATATGAATATTGCTTGAAAAACAACTGTATCTTGCTTTATTTTCTAAATATGAAAGATTAAGCTTTGTAATGACAGGGAAATAAAACTTTCTAAAATGAAATATCGTATGTATGCACACACACAAGAAGTAAAGGGCAGAGGAAATGTATAAGTGATCTCAAAAGGAACGTGACTTTTCTTGGAACAATTTTTCATTTATCCTGTGTCACTGCTTTCTAGAATTTCCCCAGCATTTATATAATCAAATGACATTCTGTGTCCCCCAACAGAACACTCACCAGTGGCCTGGAAATATGAGCCCCTCTATTATGAAGCTTCATGGAAAGACAGGAATTCCTGGTTCCATTAAAGTGGTTGGTTTGCTTTCCTTGCCAGAGTCTGGTTATAATTTTGGGCTAGATTCATCATAGTGTTTTTCTGCCTGATGCAATTTGTTTCTATTCTGTAATCTCCACAGACCCTCATTTATAAAACCCTCCAGAATGGTTCTGTTCTTACTGGGGAAATGGCAGGAGGGGAGAGGAAAGAGTTGAAGTCTTTTTTCCTGAGTCATTTCTGGGCAGTGAATAAGACATCACTTTCTTATTATTTTTGGTGAAAGACCATCCCTCTCCCTGCCCAGGATATTAGTCCTATGAACTGCCTGAAGATATCACCCCAAAGATCAATGCTCTGATTTCCTTCCCATCTGCCTAGACCCAAGATAATTAGGCTCTTTACTTTGTTTTGTATATAATGAAGGAGACAACACAGTGCTAGTAGGGAAAAAAGGCTATCTCCCTCTGGTAAATATATTGACATTTACAGACACCAACAGAGCACAACATGGAGAGAGTAATGAGAAATTTGACTGCTTTCCCCTCTTTCTCTGCTTTCTGCTTTCGAGCTGCCGCATCCCACAGTGAATTACTAGCTACAAAGAGAAGGGACTGCTTAGGGACTGACAATTGAGAGCATTTACAATTAGCTGAATTGATTAACCTTTACAAATGCTGTTACTTTGAGGTGTTTTTCTCAGCCTGGGTTGAACAGTATGCTTTATTGATTCAACATCTCCTGAAAGGAAGCCCTGATTTGTCTGTGACTCTACCAGTCATAACACCTGCTTTGGTAATCACTTCTGCATGTTCTTGGGAAAACTTGACATGAGAGACTGGCATTATGTGAATGGGGCCCCGTGGCTCCCTCTTGGTGAGGGGCACAGAGGCAGAAGCCAAGGTGAAGACTTGCAGACCACAGCAAGAATCTGTGTCAGCATCTCACTGGCAGTCAGCTCACTGCCTTGCTCCAAATCCCTAGTTTTTATTGTGGTTTCCTTAAATTGTGTTGTGTGTACCCATGTGCATACATACACAAATAAAAGAGAGTGGGTGGAAACCATGTTTTTTTAAAAAAAGAAACAAAACAAACCAAGAATTGTATTTAGCTTAATTTTTAAGATTAAAGGCTGACTTTGGTTGTCACTGGCTAGTGACCCCAAAGTCCATGACAAAAAAAGTCCTTGTCATCAGTTTCAAAAGAAGTTCTGTACTCAGAAATGATAAATATCACCTAGAAATGACTGCCTTCCATCTTCCTTTCTCCTTAAAATTTTATGAACACAAAGTGAATAGCACTTGGTTTTCCTTTTCTTGCTTTCCTCTTTCTCCACATTCTTCCTTCTCCATTTCAAAGGGTAAGTTTTGTGATCTTAAAAAACTGACAAATTGAAATAATATAGAGCAAATCCTTCCATTGTCCCTCCAGTGTCCCTTAAACTTTTCTGCACCAAAGAAGCTACCTGATTTATGAGGTTTCAGTGAAAAGTGAAAATACGCTCCTTGTTTGATCATAAATTATTAAAAAATTTAAAACAATTAACAAACAATAAATTCAGCTCAGGCTCTTATAGGGAGGAGGTGCTGTGTGATCGCGCTGGTCCCATGTCCAGGAGACCCGCCTTGTCTTTGCCTTGGATGCTGCTTTTTTGTGGAAAGACTAGGAGTGGCACAGGCCTGAGGTGGTGGTATTTATTTTATTGTCCAATTCAAATGTAAGTTTCCTTAATATTGAGGCTGGTTTATCCTGGATTGTGTTGAATCACATATGCTTGTTTCTCACACTGCGACTTAGTCGGGTCAAAACAGAGCACCAACCTTGCTCACGTCTTTGGCACAGAAGGGAGCCAAAGCCAGCGACCAGCAGCTTGAAGCTCTTTAATCCATGCCAGAGTTCTAAGGTTGGCGTGTTTGTCACTTTGTGCATCCAGTTATGGCTAAGGAGAGTTTGTTTTGCTTTATGTGATTAAACTGAATATTTGGATTGATGCACATGCAAATATATGTGAATTCATACTAATATACATATACATATTCAAATACACAAGAGTTTTTATACATATATGCGCATAATAGAATTGAGTTATGGAATTCTCAGACACAGATGAACAATGATGGAAGGCAACCATTTTTTTAAAAATGAAGTATTGATGCATGTTTAAAGAAAAAAAAATCAGGGAGCTGCTCTAACAAAGTCTGCAGCATTCACAGCATGACAAACAAATTAGAAAACAGCAGATGCAGCACAAATTAAGATGTATTTAGCACAGCAGCCCATCAGATGTGTGAACGTCTTTTGTAACTCAGCTTTGCGAGGTTGATGTATTGCACTTTAGACAGCTGATAATGAACCCTCCTAGCAATTAGAAGTGGAAATACTGAGGAGTCAAAATTGTGCTGTTCCCAGTGGGTCAAAAAAGAAAAAAAAAAAAAGAAAAAAGAAAAAAAATTCAAAAATCCCTGTTGTGAAACTTACTTCTTTATGTGATTGCAAAACAAAGAGAATGTTTCAATTTATATACTGGTATGTTTGAATTTGGCTTTTAAAAATTCCTACTTCATTTTAATTACCATCCGATTCTAAAGTGTCATTAAATAAGTATGAATTCTGTTGCAGTTACACACGTTTTATGGCCAATACAATGTCTTTCTTTTATGGGATGCATTATTTAGTAATCTTACATTAAGACAATAACTTCAATCATTGTGCCTTCAAATGGCAATAAGCATGCTAATGGCTTTGCTGAGCTGCTTCCTGACTATTATTTTGTTTTCCCTTTAATATTAGAGCATTGTTTTTATTTCTATGCAGTTTATTTCTATGTGGTGTTCCTTCCCCTGCCTCAGCTCCTCATTGCTGTTTTCTGAGAGTGGCAGTATCTTCATAGTAGTGAACAAAGCATCAAATCCCATCTAATAGACAAAATTCTGTCTCAACCCAGTGAAGAGGCTAATGATGTTCTGTTAATGCTCACTTTTGTTTTAAAAAAATTAGTATTTGATTTAAGTAACTCTATCATTTTCTTACAGGAGAAAGAAGTACCTAGTGACCACTCTGTAGAATTAGCAGTCCAGGATTCTGTCAAGTACGGATTTTGACAAATAGAGATTGCATGAATTAACTGGAGAAACAGCCCAACAATATAAAAGTGGAAAAACAGTAATAAATATGAACAGGAAGGAGAGATCTAATGGGTAACCCTACTATGTGAAGAACCTTAGCTCATTTAAATATTCACAGTCTAAAAGGAGTCAGCATCACAAGTATGATTTCTGCATAAGTCTGTTTCCTGTTATCTATTGTTGTAATCAGTATCCTTAATCCCAGATTTCCAAAGAGCAATCTTCCTGCATCAAATTCTAAGTGAGGTTGAGAGGATTCTGAAGGTAAATTGACATATTATTTTCACATTTCCATAAGACAGATTATGTTGTAGTACATGTGCTGATTGAGAACATTATGAACACAAAGAACAGAATTTATTTTATAAGGTGAGCCTTTTCTGTCTTCCAAGAGAGGGGTCCATATCATGTTGTCCTGGGTTCCCATCAGAACTCAAAGGGACATTTCCATAATGACTATAGATCCTGATATCCTGCATATGAAGAAAGAAGTTTCCCTTAAATTCTTTGCAGTAAAAGAACCTGCTTAGGTGACACTAGCTTTGACCTCCAAATGGAGCAGTCCATGTTCAAAGCAAAGGTGATGGCATCTACAGCATATATCTGAGCAGGATCTGGGAGAAGCATCTATTGGCATTTTCTGTTCTTTTTGCCTTTGAAATCTTATCTGATGTCAGTGTTCGCAGTTGCTACAAGAGCCCTGTGGAACACTTCACTCTAAAAACTTTCAGAAACCAGATCTAGGCAGCCTTCTGGGAACCATGTCTTCTGGTGGTTACTGATGCCAGGGCTGACCACCAGCCTCTTGCAGAGGCGTGTTATGCGACCCTGCCTACTGATGCTCTGTGTAACACAGATTCTTTGTGTTATATGAATATTACTATTCATCATAATAACAAAGGGGGATCACTCAGTGGATCTGATGTGCAGCATGGTCTAGAAAGTTCTACCAGTAGGTCTGATGTGGAGGATGCGAATTTGAGAAGTTCTGCATGTACATGGCACCATCTCCAGTGCATACCCATAGCAGGTTATGCTTTATCTACTTCTACAGAGATTCTGAAGAGATTAAAATAATAGCCTGCCATAGAAAATGCTGTGACCAAGAAGAAATTTCAGGATAAATGAAATGATCTAGCTCCTGAGTTTACTGCTACTCAACCTCTGGCTGGAGACCAGCCTGAAGATGTGCAGGTGTGCTCATGTCTATTCAGCATGTTTTTATTGAAGACTGGTATGAAGCTCCCTTTGCTCAAGGCATGAGTAGGAATAACCACTGTGTAGATTTAAGCTATTCATCCACAGACTCTTATACAGAAAATGTTGCAGAGAAGACCAGAGTCATGTGACCAAGTTGAAAGATATTGAATTAAAAAGATGTAGGGTAGACTAGGCCTACAGATGCTTTCTTTCTTTCTTTTTTTGTGTTTAAAAATTAATGTCACCACTTAAAATAAGATTTCATGTAAAGATTTGTATTTCAACTTTGTGACAATGGTTAGCAATGGGTGTACCTTACCAACTACACACAAATGGGAACATGTTCCTTGCATGTGGCTGGCACTCTCCAGGCTTCTGGAGTCTACACCCTCTGCCTGCTCTCACTCTGCCTTACCCTCAGCTCTGCTACTTTTCATCCTGCTGGCTTTGCTGGTTTTCTCAGACTCATGATACACTTCTTGCTCAACTGATTTCATTATTTATGAAACCTGTTCAACCTTGATAGGCATTTATGCTTATGGCTACAGATGTTCTTAGTATCCTTATTTATGAAATCAGAGAGATGAATTAGGAGGTTATTTTCAAATCAAACACCTTCTGATTCTATCTGTGTAAGCAGACATAAGAAAAAATGGATTTAGTAGAATAAGGGGAGCCTTGTGGTGGGCATGAGAAAGAACTGCTAGAAGAGAATGTGAAACATTGTATTCCATTACCTAATGGGCATTTTTAACTTATTTGTCCTTCATGTAAAGAACAATGATCTCTTACATGTGTAGAATGACTTATTAACTTCAAAAATGTCACATAAAAACTTCTTTAAGCTCATTTTGTGAAGTTCTTCCTTAGCAAATGATATGAATGGTAGATGACAAATAATTTGATTTAGGATGTGCTCCACTGTGGATGTGGCAGATAAATTAAGGACCTTAATCATGTTTTCTTTGGGCTATATCATTCCATTTTTTTCATCAAGTCTATGACCTTTCCTTAAAGTACAACAGTCCCCACTTTTCTGTGGGTGATATTTCAAGACCCCCATTGGATACCTGAAATTGCAGATAGTTCTGAATCCTAGATATACCATTGTTCTCCTCCCCCATTTGTACATACTTATGACAAGATTGAATTTATGAGGTAGGTAAAGTGAGAGATTAATAACAACTAATAAAATTGAACAATTCTACAATATAATAAAAGTTACAGGAATATGATCTCTCTCAAAATATAGTACTGTTCTCATCCTCCTTTGTGTGATGATATAAGATGATATAAGCCTACATGAGAATGAATTGAGGTGAATGGCATGGCATTGGGATGCAGTTTTAGGCTAAAGGATTACTTCTGCAAAATCTGGTCCCTGGCAGGAGCCCAGGTTTGGCCCAGGACTGCCCTTGCTGACCTGCTGACCCATACCAGACCCCAGGCCCAGGCCCAGGACCATTCCCGTGGACCTGTGTAGGAGATCAGGCCCAGGTTAGGCCCAGGACTACTCCTGTGACCAGCAGACCCACTCCAGAGCCCACCCCCACCAACCCACCCAACTTCCCAGGACTAGCCCCATCTCTGAAAGTGATTTCATCCATCTTGGGACACCCCCACCACTATTTTGAGATACCATTGTTATTGCTGCCACCACCTTTAGTTGTAGTAGCATCCATCTTGGGATACCGGCTGGGGACTGAAAGCCCAACATCAAGGTGAGGGACAGGTAATCTGCGAGGAAACTACAAGACAATAGGGTAAAACTGTAATACCTCATATCCACACTGCAAGAAAGGAAGACACATAGACAACATGAAAAAACAAGGGAAGAAAGAGCCCCAAACAAAAAAAGATACTACAACAATAGAATCCATTGACAGCACAGTTGATGAAATGTCAGAGGAGCAGTTCAGAATGTACATAATTACAAAGATCTGTGAATTAAAGAATGATATAAGAGAGCAAATACAGGCAACAATTGATCACAACAACAAAGAGATAAGAGAGCAAATATAGGCAAACATTGATCACACCAATGAAGAGATAAGGAAGCAAATAGAGGTAGCAAAAGTTTACATCAAGAAAGAGAGATTCTAAAAAACAAAAACAAAAACCAACCAGAAGTCCTTGAAATGAAGGAAACAATAAAGCAAATAAGAAGCTCAATAGAAAGTATCACCAACAGACTAAATCACTTGGAAGACAGAACGTCAGATAATGAAGGCAAATATACAATCTTGAAAATAATGTTGACCACACCGTCAAGATGGTAAGAAACCATGATCAGAACATTTAAGAATTATGGAATATCATCAAAAGACCAAATCTAAGATTTACTGAGACAGAAGAAGGCACAAAGATTCAAACCAAAGGAATGCACAATCTCTTCAATGAAATAATAACAGAAAACTTCCAAAACATGAAGAATGAATTGAAAAATCAAATACAAGAGGCTTACAGAACACCAAATGTACAAACTTACAACAGATCTACACCAAGGCACATTATAATGAAAATGCTGCAAAAAGAATAAGGATAGAATCTTAATGCTGAAGGAGAGAGGAATCAGATCACCTATAGAGGGAGACCAATTTGTATCTCAGCAGATTTTTCATCCCAGACCCTCAAAGCCAGGAGATCATGGAATAACATATACCAAGCTTTGAAAGAAAGTGGATGCCAACCAAGAATCTTATATCCAGCAAAATTCAACTTCAGATTTGATGATGAAATAAAAACCTTTCATGATAACCTAAAGTTAAAAGAATTTACAACTAGAAAGCCTGCACTACAAAGCATTCACAGCAAAATACTCCATGAAGAGGAAATGAAAAACAACATGAAAGGGAGGAACTAAAGGAACTAAAGGAAAGGCCAATCAAAGGAGAAACCAAGTCAAGTTAAAAACCAAAAATAAACCAAAATGTCTGGGAATACAAATTATATTTCAATAAAAACCCTGAATGTAAATGGCCTAAACTCATCAATTAAAAGACATAGGTTGACAGATTAAAAAAAAAAGACCCAATAATATGCTGCCTTCAAGAGACTCATCTAACAGGAAAAGACAACCACAGACTGAAGGTGCAAGGGTGGAAAAAAACGTACCACTCTATGGACTGTGGAAATAAGCAGGAATTTCCATCCTCATATCAAATAAAGTGGACTTGAAACCAAATCTAGTGTAAAGGGATAAAGAAAGACATTTCATAAGGAATTAATATATCAATAAGACATAACAATCATAAACATCTATGCCCCAAACAATGGGGCATCTACTTATATCAAACAAACCCTTCTCAATTACAAGAATCAAATAGACCACAGCACAATAATACTGGGTGACTTTAATACACCTCTCTCACCACTGGATAGACCTTCCAAACAAGAACTAAACAAAAAAGCTATAGAACTCAATGAAACAATCAATAATTTAGATTTAACAGACATATGTAGAATATTCCATTCATCAATCAGTGAATACACTTTCTTCTCAGCAGCTAATGGATCGAAGGAAGTATTTACTAAGCAAGTATTTACTAAGCAAGTATTTGCTAAGCAAGTCTTAGCAAATACAAAAAGTAGAGATACTACCCTGCATTTTCTCTAACCATAATGTAATGAAATTAGAAATCAATGATAAATAAAAAATAAAAGCTATTCCAATACCTGGAGACTAAATAATACACTATTGAATAATGCATGGATAACAGAAGACATTGGGGAAGAGATAAAAAAAATTCTTAGGTCAATGAGAACTCTGAAACAACTCATCAAAATCTCTGGGACACTATGAAGGCAGTGCTAAGAGGAAAGTTCATTGCATTAAGCTCATTCATTAAAAGAAGAGAAAGTCAACAAGTAAATGACCTGATATTACATCTCAAAGCCCTAAAAAAAAGAACAATCCAACACCCAAAGTAGTAGAAGACAGGAAATTATTAAAATCAGGATGGAAATCAATGAAATTAAAACCAAAGAAACAATTCAAAAAATTGACAAAACAAAGAGCTGGTTCTTTGAAAAAATAAATAAAATTGACAAACACTTAGCTGCCCTAAAGAAAACAAGGAGAGAGAAAACTCAAATAACTAAAATTTATGATGAAAAAGGAAATATCATGACAGACACTATTGAAGACAATTATAAACTATTTTGAAAATTTATACTTCAGTAAAATAGAAAACCTTGAAGACACCAACAAATTTCTAGAGGCATATGATTAACCCAAACTGAGTCAAGAGCTCATACAAAATTTAAATCATCAATTTCAAGCAAGAAATAGAAAATGCCATCAAATGCCTATCAACCAAGAAAAACCTAGGACCAGATGGATTCATAGCCAAGTTCTACATGACCTACAAAGAAGAATTAATGCCAATACTTCTCTAATTATTCCATGAAATAGAAAAGGAGGTAACCTTTCCAAACTCATTCTCTGAAGCTTGTATAATCCTGATACCAAAACCAGGCATAGACACATCATGGAAAAAAAATTTCAGACCAGCATCCCTGATGAACATAGATGCAAAAATTCTCAATAAAATTTTGGCAAATTGCATACAAAAACATATTAAAAAATAGTGCACCATGATCAAGTGGGGTTCATTCCAGGGATGCAAGGCTGTTTCAACATAAGAAAATAAATAAATGTAATTCATTATTCAATAAACTTAAAGATAAAAATCATATATCAATTGAGGCAGGGAAAGTATTTGACAAAATACAGCACCCTTTAATGTTCAAAACACTAGAAAAACTAAGGATAGTAGGAACATACCTCAACATGTAAAAGCTATCTATGTTAAACCCAAGGCCAACATCATTCTAAATGGAGAAAAATTGGAAGCATTCCCTCTAAAAACTGGAATAAGACAAGGATGCCCTCTTTCATCACTTCTATTGAACATAGTCCTTGAAACTGTAACCAGAGTAATTAGATGAAAGAAATTTGATGGATATGAATAGGAAAAGAAGAACTCAAACTATCTTTATTTGCTGATGACATGATTCTATATTTAGAGGATCCAAAAACTCCACCAGAAAACTTCTAGAATTAATACATGAATTCAGCAATGTAGCAGGATATAAGATCAATACCCATAAATCAAATGCATTTCTATATGTCAGTTATGGATCCTCTGAAAGAGAGATTAGGAAAACTACCCCATTCATATTAGCCTCAAAATAAAAATACAGCACTTGGGAATCAATTTAACAAAAGAGGTGAAAGACCTCTACAATGAAACTATACAACACTAAAGAAAGAAATTGAAGAATACCTTAGAAGATGGAAAGATCTCTCATGCTCTTGTATCAGCAAAATTAATATTGTCAAAATGGTCATACTACTCAAAGCACTACATAGATTCAATGGGATTCCAATTAAAATCCCAATGTCATTCCTTATAGATATAGAAAGAGCAATTATAAAATTCATTTGGAAAAATAAGAGACTCAGAATATCCAAAGCAATCCTTAGCAAGAAGAGTGAAGTAGGAGGCATCACAATACCAGACCTTAAACTATAATTCAAAGCTATAGTAACAAAAACAGCATGGTATTGACACCAAGGTAAGCATGTAGACCAATGGTACAGAATAAAAGACACAGAGACAAACACACATAAATATGGTTATCTCATACCAGACAGAGGCACCAAAAACATATGTTGGAGAAAAGATAGCCTCTTTAACAAATAGTGCTAGGAAAACTGGAAATCTATATGCAGCAAAATGAAACTAAACCCCTATCTCTTACCATGCAAAAAGCTCAACTCAAAGTGGATCAAAGACCTAGAAATTAGACCAGAGACCCTGTGCCTAAAAGAGAAAAAAGTAGACCTACATCTTCATCATGTCGAATTAGGCCCTGGCAACCTTAACAAGACTCCTAAAGCACAAGAAATAAGATGAAGAATCAATAAATGGGAAAGATTCAAACTAACAAGCTTCTTCTCAGCAAAAGAAACAATCATTGAGGTGAAGAGAAAGCCTATATTTTGGGAACAAATTTTTACTCCATGCACATTAGATAGAGCACTAATCTCCAGGATATATAATAACTCAAAAAACTTAACACCAAAAAAACAAACAACCCAATTAATAAATGGGCCAAGGAGCTGAACAGACACTTATCAGAAAAAGATATACATTTGATCAACAAATATATGAAAAATGTTCAATATCTCTAGTAATTAGAGAAATGCAAATCAAAAGTACTCTAAGATTTCATCTCACACCAGTCCGAATGGCAGTTATCAAGAATACAGACAACAATAAGTGTTGATGAGGATGTGGGGGAAAAGGCACCCTCATAGATTGCTGGTGGGACTGCAAATTGGTGCAACCAATCTGGAAAGTAGTATGGAGATTCCTTAAAAAACTTGGAATGGAACCAGCATTTGACTCAGCTCTCCCCCTCCTCGGTCTATATCCAAAGGACTTAAAATCAGCATACTATAGTAAGCCGGCACATCAATATTCATAGCAGCTTAATTCACAGTATCTAAACTGTGGAACCAACCTAGATGCCCTTCAATAGAATGAATTGATAAAGAAACTGTGGTGTATATACACAATGGAATAGTACTCAGCTTTAAAAGAGAATAAAGTTATTGCATTAGCAGGAAAAAGGATAGAGTTGAAGAATATCATGCTAAGCGAAGTAAGCCAATCCCCAAAACTAAAGGCTGAATTTTCTCTCTGATAAATGGATGCTGATCCATAATGGTTGGGGGTCATAGGAAAAATGGAGGAATTGTGATTGGGCAAAGCGGGGGCATGGGATAGGGACAAGAAAGATGGTGGAAAGAGATGGTCATCTTTACCCTAGGTACATGTATGACTGTACATATGGTGTGATGCTCATACTGTACAACCAGAGAAATTAAAAATTGTACTACAATTGTGTACAATGAATCACAATGCATTCTGCTATCATATATACCTAATTAGAATAAATGAATGAATGAATTAAAAAATCTGGTCCTTCTTGTGTGCCAGAATACATGGGTCACAGAATGGGCACATGCAATGGCTCCTAATTCCTTTCTCTCACAATACAATGGTCTCTTTTAAAGTTTTACTTTCCTTAGTTTCAATTACCTGCAGTTAAAAATATTAAAAGAAAAATTTTGGAAATAAATATTTCATACGTTTTGAATTACACATTATACTGAGTACCAGGTTGAAATCTCTCACCATCCCACCCTGTCTTGCCTGGTACAAGAAGCATCCCTTTGTTTAGCATGTGCATGCTGTTTGTATATTATCCACCTTCACTCACTCAGCAGCTGTCGGTTATCAGTGTGGCAGTGTTGTGTTCAAGTAACCCTTCTTTTACTTAATAATGGTGACTTTCATAAGAGTAGTAATCCTGGCAATTTTATGACAGTATATTTTTATAATTGTTCTATTTATTGATGTTAATCTCTTACTATGTCTAATTTTAAATTAAACTTCATCAAAGTTATGTATAGGAAGACACATAGCAAGTACATGTATATGTATGTTGGGTATATACATGTGCATGTGTAATCTATCCATGTGGATATATACATGAGCATGTGTCTCTGTGTGTGGCTGTCTCTCTATCTATCTATATCTATAGTTTGATACTATCTACAGTTTCAGGCATCCACTGAAGGGCTTGGTCTGGATTATGTCCCCTGAGGATAAGTTGGGGAGAGGGATACTGTAATAACAACTGCTCATTCTTACTATTAAAGACAACAATTGTTTACAACTCCCTTAAAATTGAGGCATTTGGTCATATTCACTGAGATCCTTTTTGGAATCAATATTCAATGATTATTCAAGCTTCCAGGAATTTCTTCTATCAGATGGAGACTGTGGTTACAAGTAGATAGAAGCATGATGTGGCATACAGCAAGTAATGGATTTTCTTGCTCCCTCCTACTCTTTGTGTTTCCTTGCCGTGGTGCTCATGTATAGAGTTGTCTGAAATCCTTGGACTACATACATGTCATGCCATTGCCTTTGGAACACACTGTCTTCTACAATCTAGCCCATTTGCTTCCTTCAATAAAATTGGGATGTCCCATTCCCCAGACCAATACAACAGTTTATAGATAGGTGTTAATTGTAATTGCTAAACCAAGATTTACTACAATGCTCCTCTGTTCCATTTATATTCTAATCAGGGACATCTACAACTATAACATACAAAACACTATCATTATCTCTAATGATACCATTATAAATACCAAATGGTTGATGGAGAAAATTATTTGGGAACAGGGTCATCAGGCTTTCCAACAATCAGCATAAGGTTGAGGATAAGGGTAAAACTATAGAATAACCCAAAGCACTACAATATTAGTGACATTCAAAAATGACCTCCTTAGTCCTTATAGGCGCAAATGCTGGAGTGAAATTTTTAAGAGGAAAAACTTTAAGTTTCTTGTGCAAATAATGCCAGTATTTGATAATTTTGTTATTAGTAAAAATCTTGGCTTATTTCGAAAACTTCTGGAGTTTTGGCAATGAAGAAGGCAAGTGTTGCAGGATTGATTTTCTAACAATGGACAGTACTGTACTAATCTCCACAGCATTGTAAGTCAGGAGATAGGAAACCCATTGATGAAGGGTGATCATCTCACTGAACACTGGAAAAAAGAGTACAGTCTATTTTGTGGTTTGATAGCAGAGTTTTAGAGTTAAAAAAAAATAAGGCAAGCAAAATTTACCCCGTTAAGATCTAGTTATATTCTTTGCCTTATTTAACATTCAGACCTTAGCATTTGACCTTCATTTTTAGTCTGTGTAATATTGGTAGTTATTAACAGTTATCATTTGATGTGATAGTTTTTAAATTAGACAAGATTACCAGCCACAGTACTCTGATTGCCTTTAATCAGGAATTAAGGAGGATTCTCTCTGGGCAAATGAGATACCTTTTTAGGTCTTTAAAAGGGAAAATGAACCTGGCTGTTGTTGTTTTATTTTGTTTTAGTTCTAACTCCCCTCCCCCAACCCCTGCAAGCGTTTCTCTGGCTTAACTGTTTATCACTGTATAATGTCCAATAAAATAAAACACAAAATACACTGCATTTATTTAAGGAAAAAGACCCTCTGGTCATGAAATCATTTCCAGATCAAGGTCAAATATTATTTCTTTGTTCAACTAGATTATTTTCTGTTCATGCTTAGTTCATTCTGTGCTTTTATCTTTCTGCTGAGTATGTTCTCTATTACCTCTCATCTAACACAAGCTCTTGTGTGTGTTATATCATGATAAAAGTGCGATGCTAAGAATAGGCAAACTTATAACCCCAAAATAGCATTTGCAGGGCAGACTTGCTGCTGTCAATGCCGGAGCAAACCTTCCTTCTTAGAGATGCTGGGTTAATTAAACATGGGTTTAGAATTTTACTTTTTGCACTATGATAAATTGAAGGATATGGAATATAACAACCCCCAAGAAAAAGGGAAATAACAACCCACAGGGAGAAAGGAGGACAGTGTCATGGGGGTGAGTGGGGAGGGCAAATAATGGGCCCTGGATTCTGAACTTTCATCTTTTCCCAGCAACATGAGTCTTGTACTTTTGCAACTGTTTGTCCCTGATTTAGGTTTTGAACTTGAACAATTGTTCCCCCTGACTACCCAACTGACATGCTCTGTAAAGTGATTCAAATCATAAGATTCAAATCTTATGATTCAAACCTCAAATAAACACTATAAAAATCAGACACCTCCCGTAATCAATCACCATTTTCTCTCCTGAAAAAGGGCCATTCCGCTGCTTGCTAAAGAGTTTGCTGATCCGTTGAGGTCTGTTCCCTGTTTCAGTTACTTTTGCTTTCAGAACTTTTTAAAACAAATTATTGTTTTCCTGCATGACTAAAGAGGGATCTTTATAATAATTAATTTCAAACATTTGCATCATTTGTTAACACTTATAACATATTTCCATAAGTTATTATTTTCAAATCATCACCATAGCTTTGTAAATTGAATATTATTATCCTAGTTTTGTAGATAGAAACCTGAGGCTCAGGAATATTATGTCATGTAAGTGACATCAAATGTCTAGTAACTGATAGATCTAATACTTTAACATGGCCTTCAAAACACTACGCCTAAAGTACTGGGGATTAATTTTTTGTTAACCTGTTCATGCTATTTTTCTTGTATGAAAAACTTGGTTTTACCTCTCTGTTGTTCAAAAAGACTCCTAATATTTTCAGTATTCTCCACCCCCCACCCCTGCCCATATCCTTTTCCAAACTGCCCTTTTCCTGCTTTATAAAAGATTATCATGTTACTCATCCATGAGGAATCTTAGTCTATTGCCATGGGGTAAAAAGTCTACTTTCTGCAGCTAATAAACAGATAGTTCTTGAATGCATTCTTCTGAGAAAAATATTTACAATAGCAAAACAAAAAGTTTCCTAAAGCACCATTGAAGGAGGTGGGGCCTTACTTTGTCCAGACAATAAACTTGAGGCAAGGAACAATTGCTGACTAGTGTAGGAGACCAGAATGTGCCTCCCCAGAACAGGAAGGGTCATTGGAATGAAGACAGTTAAGAGGATCCAGATGCAGGAGAGCTCTCTGTTCTCCTTCTGTTTTCCTAAAAGCAGGACATAGATTTACAAAGACAAAAGCTATCCTGCCTCATCTCATGTACTAGGGAGAACAAAGGTTAACCACTGAGGACAGCTGTAGTCCCTCATTAGCCCTGAGATGATTGGAGAAATTTATATTATCAAGCTTCACCAACTAACTTTACCTGCCAATTATTTGCCTTTCCTAACTTGCTCTCTTTGAAGATGCAGATTCATTTGCATTTGTCTTATTACTTCTTTAAAAATGTTCTGTGAATTGTTAAAGATGCATCTATGGTTTGGATGGTGAACGCTCCCCCAAATTCCCTGTATTAGAGGTTTGGTCTCTGGGTGGCTCTGTTGGTAGGTGGTAGAACCTTCAGGAGGTAGAGTCTGACGGAGGGCCCTTAGGTCATTGAGGATGTGACTTCAAATGGAGTGTGGGGCCCCAGTCTCTTTCTCTGTCTCTTTGTTACCTGGCCTGCGATGTGAGCAAGTTTGGTCCACCAGACACCATGTGTACTGCTGCCTTACTACAGGCTCAGAGCAATGGGATCAATCAATCCTGAATTGGAACTCCAGAACTGTGAGCTGAAGTAAACCTTTTCTCTTTATAAGTTAATTAACTATTTTATCATTGTGATGGGTAGCTAACACATGTGCTATTTAAGTAGTAGCTTTCCAATTGTAAATCAATAGGAATCATTGTTCATTCGAGGTATTTTTTTTTATAAGAGGTAAAATATTGTCAAGGAAAATACTGGCAAGAAAGCCCAATTTTTTTTTTTCAGTAGATTCACTTAATTTGGATTAAGTTTTCCAGTTAAGGTTATGAGGTTAGTATTTTCTAAATATTAAGTGAGCTAGAAACAGTTTCAAGTTTTTTTTAATATTTTTTTATTGGTTGTTCAAAACATTACATAACTCATGACATATCATCTTTCATACATTTGATTCAAGTGGGTTATGAACTCCCATTTTTACCCCAAATACAAGTTGCAGAATCGCATCGGTTACACATCCACATTTTTCCATAATGTCATATGAGTGACTGTTGTATTCTGCTACCTTTCCTATCCCCTACTATCCCCCCTCCCCTTCCCTCCCCTCTTTCCTCTCTACCCCATCAGCTGTTGTTCAATTCTCTCCCTTGTTTTTTTTCCCCCTTTCCCCTCACCATCTCTTATATGTAATTATGTGTAACAATGAGGGTCTCCTTCCATTTCCATACAGTTTCCCTTCTCTCTCCCTTTCCCTCCCACCACTCGTCTCTGTTTAATGTTAGTCTTTTCCTCATGCTCTTCCTCCCTGCTCTGTTCTTAGTTGCTCTCCTTATATCAAAGAAGACATTTGGCATTTGTTTTTTTAAGGATTGGCTATCAAGGTTTTTTTGAAACTATGTTTAAAGCATGTAAACAACATATAAATGTGCCAGAAATTCTCTTTTGCAAAAAATTAAACTGACACATTTATAAATGATAGCAATACTATATCATATACAACAAATATCTATGAATTATACTAATCCCACAATTCAGAAAAACCTCATAGAAACACATCTATTTGTCAATATCATTCAAGAGTATATTGTTTTTCAAGCTTGTATCCATGCAAAAGTGTAAAGATCTTTGTTCTTAGAAGATCACGTCTCTAGAAACTAAAAAACTCTGAGGAATCAAGAACCCCATAGGAATAATCTTACCAACATTTGGTGCACTGAAGTATGCATTCACTAACTACCATCCCTCATGGATTGAGAATTGCCACTGAGGATATTAAAGCTCCTGCAACTTTGGGTTGCTCTGTGCTTGGGATGAACAATCTCCCACAGCACTGGAGAAAGCCCATAGGCAGAGATAAGAATCAGATGTGAATCTCCCAGAATTTTGGAAAACTGTCCATTGTAGCTATAAGAAAACTCAAAGTCAGGCTGGAGACAGGGCACATGGCATCAGTTGTGCCTTGCACCACTCATGCACTACATTGCACACTCTACTTCTGACACTTGATGGGGGTAGCTAATCACAGTTTCTAGAAACAGCACAGAACAGGATGTTCAGTGAAACAAGCAGTTGTTCCAGCTGCTGCAGCCAGTTCTGGGGCCATAATTAATACACATCATTTCCTTCCTCTACCATCCCATCTAAATTCCCCTCATTCTCAGCCAGAACTTCTGCTGGTCTTGATAGCTTAACTAGCAAGTAGGCCAATTGCACTCTTGAGGCATTAGAACTCATCTTACCATGTCCTTGTTAGCCTGTGATTGATGCAGTTTTGCATTTAATTTTTTTCCTTTTTAATTTTTTTTTATTTTGATACAAGTTCTTACTAAATTGCTTAGGGACTCCCTTAGTTGCTGAGGCTGGCCTTGAACTTGCAATCCTCCTGCTTCATTCTCCTGAGTTGCTGGGATTACAGGTGTACACTACCATACATGGCTTGATACCTAGATTCTAATACATACCCACACATATACACACACATCACCCCAGGAAGAACAACAACAGAACTATACACTTAGCAATAGTGTTTCTTGGTGAAAATTGCTTCATTTTTCATAAAATCATCAGAAAGTTGTAGACTCCTCTGGGTCTTCATATAGAGGTGTTGCTATAGAAATAGGAGAAGCCCTTGTCCCATCTCTAGTGGTAGTTACTCTGCATTTTAGAGAAAATAGGGTAAAGCTACACAGGGCCCCTTCTGTACACCACAGTAACACATGTCATTCTAGTTGAAGATTGGGTTCTGCACAGTGTCTTGATAATTACATTACTCTTAAAATATTTGAGTTGTTGTATGTGGGAACACATTTAATTAAGAAAAAAATATATTGCTCATTCCAGGTTTTCTTCTGTTCTTGTTTTCACACATAATAAAGTTTGGTTGGCTTATATGAAATTATACGAGTTATTAAAACCAGGAGCCATGAATATCAGGCAGAAGCAACATTTCCTGCATCCATCCCGGCACGGTGTCAATTCTCTGCTATTACTTCCCTTTGAAAGACAATCTTTCCTTATAATAAAAATGAAATGTAACACTCTTGCCTTTTAAGATATGATGTCTGGCTTATTTTATAAACAGGTCTTCCACATGAAGTTGAACACATGTACTATTGAAAATTTTCTGTTGGAAGAACTTTTCCTCACTACTTTTCTTCAAGTGCTACCTCTGGAGCAGAGATGCAAGATGACTGCAATTCATGCTTGATTGACACTAAAAACTTGAGTCACTTTTTCTATAAATCAGACCCCAAGTTTCTCCCGCTAGGCCATAAGTGTAAGCTTAGGGGAGCTTCCTCAGTGCAAAAGAGGTGCATGATACAATATCCTGGTCCATTTGTTTGTGTAAATTACTTATCCCTCTTAAGTCTGCTTGGATTCAACCCTCAATATGTCATTTCCAGTTTTTACTGGAACTTATTACTGAACATGTTTGACCTTATAATGTGGGTTCTGACAATACCCAGCTTACTTGTCACCCCTGGTTTTATAGCAATTTAACAGCCCATGATCAGACAGTCTCTTTAAGGCAATGGTAGTGTGACAGGAACTATTATTCAAATGATGAGTATTCTTCTGCATCTGGGGTCTATGGCTTTGCTCTGGTACCCTGACGTTCTGTGCTGTGACTCTGTGGGGCCTTATCAGTGACAGTAAATAACCCTAATCATCTACAGTTGTCTCTGTCACCACTGGATCAGCTGGATCATATATGGTCCAGGTGAACCGACAGGTCAGATCAGATCTGGGACCAGCTACTAGGCACTCTCTTTTTCAAAGCCCCACAAAAAACTTTACATATCAATCAAATGGACTGCTGAAGTAAGTATGAATTGGCCAGATGCATTTATTTTCTATTACTATATGACAAATGATCATAAGTTTATCAGCTTAAAAACCCATTTATGAATTTTTAGTTTCTGTGGGTCAAGAAACCAGGTAGAGGTAAACTGAGTCCTCTGCTCAGGGTCTCACCAGGCTGGAATCAGTATATTGGATGGACCTGTTCTGGGTTAATGAGGGGTCACGATTTTGTACTGTGAAAATAGGCAACAGCCTTCTATTTAGCAGCTCTTGACTCTTTTCAGTTATCTAAGTCAGCAGGGCTTCCTAGAGGTATGATCATCTTTTGTCCATTGACACAATTCTCAGCTAAGATCCCCTGCCTGTCATTGTTGCTGTTGCTTATGAAAATTACATCTACCTTTATTCTGATATTGAACCTCAACCTCTTTCCTGACTTTTGCTCTTCCCAACCTTTATCATGCCAGTAATACCAGTGTTCCCAGTTTCTTTTTTTGGTGATGGTGGTGTCAGGGATTGAACTTAGGGGCATTCAACCACTTACCCACATCCCCAGCCCCACTTTGTATTTTTTATTTAGAGACAGGGTCTCACTGAGTTGTTTAGTGCCTTGCTGTTGCTGAGGCTGCTGTTGAACTCAAGATCCTCCTGTCTCAGCCTCCCAAGCCTCTAGGAATTCTGGAATTCGAAGTTCTTAGTACATCCACCAAATTGTATCCATCCCAGGTTACAAGGTACTGAGGCTGAGATAAAGCAGAAGACCATGGTAGAGGAAAGTTGGTCAACTCATGTCAACCAGAAAAAAAGAGAGAGGCAGGGACTAGTAATGAGATAAACTCTACCAGGGTAAGCCCCATAAACCTATTTTCTCTAACTAGGTCCCACCTTCTAATAATACATTCATCTGTCAAGGTTAGATCCCTCAT
This sequence comes from Spermophilus citellus, assembly GCF_964194105.1. Classification (NCBI taxonomy): domain Eukaryota; kingdom Metazoa; phylum Chordata; class Mammalia; order Rodentia; family Sciuridae; genus Spermophilus; species Spermophilus citellus. Next base: position 175,620,188 of record NC_138182.1, on the reverse strand, counting down.
ATCCCATTCATTTCCTAAAACTCTCAACTTTGACATTGTTGCATTGGGGATCAAGTTTTCAATACATGAGCTTTTGGGGGGGAATATTTGAGATTCAAACCATAGCAACTATATCAGCCCTGACATGAGCATAGAGTATTCTCCATAGTTGTGTGTTCAGTGTCTTTTCTAGCTATTCTACTCTTACAGTCAAATCATGCTATGGTTTTTTGAGCAGTCTAGCCTTTAAATAAATAAAATTAGTGTTTTATTAAAGTCTGGTCAGGTAGCCTTATAGCTTCCTTCACCTGCCTTGATTTGATGTTTGACTGAACCAGACATTCTCTATCTTCACATCTTTTAAGACAGTTACAAAACTGTTCTATGTCATATTTCTTTTCATGAACTACTTTTTCTCTGTCTTGCAAATATTAGAACTAGTATATATGCCAGTGCTTCTCCTTCCATCTGCACCTAATGCCTATCCACATCAGAAAAGAGTCTCTTAGTGACTGTGATTGTGTAGCCCACTAGAGTTAGCACCAGCCCATGAAACATCTGTAATGGAGTCCTTGTTGCTATCCAACTTGCAAGTGACCCAATTCCAGAAGTTTGCTGTTAGGATTAACATTTTAGGTCATATTCAGAATGCATTTCTTAGCTGACACAAGTACTTGAACAGTTTCTCAGGAAGTGGTTCTAGGAAGCACAGTTAAGACAGTGAATGAAGGTGAAAAGAAAAAGAATATGAAACAGTGAAGAGTTTCCTAATGAGGGGTTTCCACGGTGAGCAACCACCACTCAGTACTACTGTGCACCCTCTGAAGAATCACGTAGAAAGTTCTCCAGTTTTATATATTGGAATAGGGAATCTTAGGCACCTGTTTTCTAACATTCATGCCTCATTATTGAAAGGTGCCAATGAGGGCCTTACATTCTAATGTGTCACACAGGCTGCCAAGAAAAGGGTTGAGCAAATTCCAATGGCAATGAATAAAGCCCTCTGATCTAGACTCACAGGTATATTTATGTGCTAGCGACTATCTAGTGGAATGCAAATTCAGAGGAAGGCTGAGGAAGATGTAGTAGTGCCAATGTGTGCATGTATGTGTTCATCCAGACTGAGATTTTGATAATATATGTTAAAATGACATTACCAGATCCAGAAATACCAAGATTATGCTTCATCCTCATAACAGAGTTTCCTGAAAGAAATATTATATGCCTTATTATTAGATGGAAGCCTTTTACTTCATGGCAGAGTTTGCTAGGAAACTGGGCGGTAACTACTGAATTGAGCTTAAGTTTTAAATAAGGCCTTCCTACTATTTTCTGGTCATAGAGCTTTTCAAGCTATAATCCATATATAAGAGAATGTATCAGGTTTCACCTAGGAAAAAGGAACCAAGATGCATATGTGGTGGGGTGTGTGTATATACATACAAATGTACATAATGTGTTATACATATGTGTGTGTATCTGTATCTATAAAGAGATTTTTATTTCAAGGACATGGTTTACTTAATTATAGGATTTGAAATTTGGCAAGGAAATTCTGAAACCCATAGTTCAGGCTGTCAGGAAGGGCAGGTTGGAACCCTTGGACACAGCTGGAATTGCTATACACAGTTGGAATTTCTTCTAGACTCTGTTAAGGACTTTCACCTGATTGAAACAGGCCTGCCCTACTATCTAAAGTAGTCTCCCTTACTTAAAGTTAATAGATGTACCCTCTAAAATACCTTCAGAGCAGTGCCTAATTTTGTTTACACTGAATTACTGCAAACTTGAGCCATCAAAATGAAACTGATTGTCACAAATCATGAGTGAAGAAAGGGAGAAAGATAACGGGCTCACCCATATAAGGTGGGACCTGGCTCTTATTTACTTTTTTACAATCTGAAATGAAAGTGCTGGTTTAAGACAAATACTTTCCTATATATTCAAAGTATATCCATTTATAAGTATAGTTATTTTGGAGACATAGAATTGCCCTGTCTGCTCCATGGTTCACACACACACACATGCACACACATACATTGTAAACTAGAGGAATGGCTGATCCAATTTTTTTTTTTTTTTTTTTTTTTTTTGCAGAGGATCAGTTAGGCATCAAAAGGCACTTTGCTTCCCTATACATGATTGCTCCTCAGGGTTCACAGATCCTGCACAATCATCTGGGATCACTGATGAGTTTGGCAGTTCTGCATTACAAGAAAATCTTGTCCAATGTTGCCCAACACAAAACATGTCACAGTAAGACATTCATTGAGTTAACGATAATGTCATATTGCATTTTGATTAAAATTTTTCTTTGTCCCATTCTATTTTATACCTAGCTATATGGTCTAACCTAGTGTATCTGAACACATTCTGCAACTTACAATTTTATATTCCTCACTCACCAGAAATTGAAAAGACTTCCAAATTCAAATAAAATTAGTACAGTATGATCTATCATTAATTTTCCACAAAGATACTAAAGCCTACAAATGGAGTCACTTCTATTCTGGAAAGCAAATTTTATAAGTCAAGTCTGAAAATATTTTCTAGTCAATTTTTCTTTTCTATGTGGTTCCAGAGGCAAATGACTCAGAAACCTAATTCATGATGAAATTTTATTTCAGTAGCTGGAGCCAGACTTATTCTCCCTCCACTAAAGCTTCTTCATGATCTCCAAAATTGGACTCATTCATCAAATCTTTAATGTGTACAGTGTTTTCAAAGTTCCAAAAGCTTAGGAGGACACATAATATCTTATAGGCTACCCTTGCATTCATGAAATTTAGAATTTATACATCTCTAGCTGTCATAGAAGCTAAGTCCAATTAAAAAAATGTTTTATAGACTCTCATTGTAATTGTCAACCATTGGTCCTGCTTTGGTCTAAGAAATGTCATGAAATAGTCAATAGATAAATTCTCTTATCAGGTGCTCATTGAGAAACTCATCCACCAATACTATCTTTCCCTTCTCAGAAAGTGGTGTCTAATCCATTATTGTCACTTGTAAAGCTGAGCTCCTGGATCTTTCCTGAAGATCTTTTCTTCTCTTTAGGTATCAATCTTTTGAAAACCTTTTAAGAAAAAATAATTTTCTGGTTTTGGGTTATGGAACTACAAGTGATAAAAGGAGAAACTTGGGCAAAATAATTCAGTGCCAGGAAATAGTGGAACAATAAAAAGGAAGTGTAAGTCATGTAAGAGCTGACATGATAATTATTATAAGTAAAAGCCATGAAATAAAGAACTAATGGATAAACAGTCTACTGGTCAATAATGGAAATTAAAGCACATAAATATGAATGACAGATTCTATATATAAAAATTATAGAATACAACTAAAGTGGTATTTGAGAACGGTTTCTATTCTTAAATGTTTACATTGGAAAAAGAAAAGCTAACCATTGTTAGAATTTAAGAGGTCAGAAAGTAGAAAGTAATAAATTCAGACTAAAATAGAAGAGATGACCTAAAGGAAAAAAATATCTATAAGGCAGAAAACCAAGTTGTAATAAAAAGAATCAACAGGACTACAAGTGACTTCCTGGAAAGCTTATGAGAAGGAGAAGTTTCTGACAATATTGATCAATTTAAGGAAAAAAGTCCACATTAGAAATGAAAAGAATAATTACAGACTCAAATGCATAGTAAAAATGTAAATAATTCTAAAAGCACCTCTATTCCAAAAAAAGAATGAATCAAAATAAATTCTAAAACTCTACAATAATGCTATACCAATATTGACTTAAGGAAGAAGGCAGCAGGGATAAACTTGCAACTGTGGGGGAAATTTAACCTGAAGAGCAGAGTCTTGCAACAATACAAAAGCAGGATATACTGCTGCTTTTGACCAAATGTCAAAAAGTTATGAATGATAATAGTTCTAAAATCTTGTAGAGGGTATAGAAGGAGAATATAAACCTTAACTCATGCTATAAGGCCAGTATACACTCGTGATCAAACAAAAAATGCTAAGGAAGGAAATCAAAAGCCAAATACTTTGGTGATAGTAAATGCAAACATTTAAAAATCTTTGCAAGTTTCTCTGTGTGTTTTAATGGGTTTCTACTATGTATTTAAAAGGGAAAATACCCAAGAATGGTTGAGATCATCTTGAAGAAAAAGAAAATAAGAGAATAATCTCTACCAAAATTTTAAGACTTATTATAAGGCTATTATTCTTATTCTGAGTGTGGAGTTGGAATGAGAATAGAGAAATGACTAGTGCAACAGAATAGAGGGACTTCACCCCCCACCCCCCCACACACACATATGGAATGTGGAACACATATATGGCCCATAACTTATAACCAATATGTAGCACATCATTGAGTTCATGAGGAAATTACCAATAAATAGAATGAGAAAATTTTATCCACATTAAAAAAATTGATCCCAATGTCACACCATTCTGAAAAGAATTTTAAATGGATATAGGAATCATATGTAAGAGACTCCATTTAAAATATTTAGAAGAAAATATAGGACAATGTATTTCTTACTTTTTGATAACTGTTGTAATTGGCTTTTGTATTTCCTGACAAGAACAACTTAGAAGAATAAAAATTTATTTTGGCTCATGGTTTCAGAGGTTCAGTCCATGATAAGCTGACTCCATAACTCTGGGCCACAGGTGAGGCAGAATATCATAGCAGCAGGGCATGGCAAAGAAAGCATCTCAGAACTCGACAGCCAGGAATCAGAGAGCTTTGCAAACCAGGGACGAAATATAAACTCTAAGGGTATGCCCCCAGTGATCTACTTCTTCTAGTCATACCCCACCTTACCACTCAGTTAATACATACCTGTGGATTGATCCACTGATTAAGTTACAACTCTCATAATCCAATCATTTCATCTCTGGACCTTCTTGTATTGATTGTCTCACATGTGAACTTTTAGGGGACACTTCGTATCTAAACCATAACAATAGCAGGTTTGTCTTAGAAAATATAAAATATGCTATCTTTAAAAAGGAAATATTTATATAACCTCATTTATGTATAAAATGGGTTCATCAAAAGAAACCATTAAAATGTGACAAAAAACAATGTGAAAAGAGAAGTCTTCAAACATGAGAACTATATTAATATGCATATAACTACTCTATTAACAATGCCTAAAATGTATGCATAATCTTTCACAGAGATAGATACTTGAAATATATGAAATTATTCTTAACATTATTAGTAATTAGAAAAATTCAAATTAAGAGCCAATGAGATACTGTTTTATATTCATTAGATTGAAGAAATGTAGGAACTCACATGATAAGTGTTGACAGGAAAATGGATTAACTCTAACTCTTATGTACTGTGCAGGAAGTGTAAATTGGCATAACCCTCTTGGAAAACCCGTTAGCATCCTCTGATAAAGCTGAACATTAATGTATCCTACCACACCACAAATAGGTCTCTAGGAATTTAACTGGAATGGATGTTCCCTGGAGAGAGACACCACAGTAGGAAAAAAAATAGGTGACATGTGTAGTGGATATTAACTCCCAGAGGCTTGGGAGGTCTGAGTGAGGTGAAGGCTACTCATTTGCTTCTGACCTCTAAGCAGACTTCTTCATTTACCATACACTAGCACATCTATGTTTAACCTTCTTTATTTGCACCAGGATACATGTACTAGAATTTTATAAGAGAAACTATCCATGGATTGAAAAACAAATTATTGTTTTTTTTTCACCTATACCATAAGCAAACTAAGCTATATATTGAGTAGAAATGTTATGTAGAGTTGATAGCTCTGATGGTTAATTTCATGTGTTAACTGGGCAGGCTAATGGATATCCAGATAGCTGGTAATATTATTTCTGGATATGTCTGTGAGAGTATTTCCAGAAGAGATTAGCATTTAGAGCAGCAGACTAGGTAAAGATCACACTCACTGATATGAGTAAGCATCATCCAATCTCTTGAGGCCTTGATGAGAACAAAAAAGGAGAGCCCAGGGGATTTTGCTCTTTCTCTCTGTTCAAGCTGGGCCATCCACCTTTTCTTTTTGTCCTGAGACATCAGTCCTTCTGCTTCTTGGACCTTCAGATTGGATTGGGACTTATGCCATTGGCTGCTCTTTTCTTTAGGTCTTCTGGTTTGGACTGGAACTATACCACTGGTTTCCCTGGACCTCCAGATCACCAACAGCAGATCCTGGGACTCCTTAGCCTGCATAATCATGTGAGTCAGTATCTCATTACTAATCTCTCTCTATATCCTATTGGTTTTGTTTCTCTTGAAAGTAAATAATACAATGCCACTTCTATAATGTTGATATATTGCTTAGGAATATAAATGTTTGTGATGAAACTATAAAAAATATAAATGAATGATAAGCATAAAATTCAGGAAAGTAGTTTCTGGGTTCTATAGCTTGGATCTAGAATATTTCAAAAGATCCATGTGTTAAAAGCTTTGTTCCCAGCTTAGTGTTATTAGGAGGTGGTAAAGGCTTTAATAGGTGGGGCCTCATAGGAAAGTCTTAGGGCATTAAGGGTATGCCCTTGAAGGGAGCAGTGTGATTCTAGACCCTGTCTTTCAAGTCCCCACCATGAGATGAATAACATCATTCCACTACATGCGCCTCCCACGATGTACTGCCTATCTAAAGGCCCAGAGCAATTCAATCTGCAGTGTGCTGAAGCCTTTAAAACTGTGAACCAAAATAAACCTGTGCTTTTTGTAATTTCATTTACCAGAGTTGCTACAATGATAGAAAGCTGACTAACACACTGGGTGAAGGAGATGTTACAGGGAAGATCACATAGATATTAGAAACGTTTAGTTCTTAAGAACTCTCCAGACATGGTTCTTGCCAAAGTCAAGATGTTAGTTTTCATCACTGTGAACAAAATACTGGACAAGAATAAATCAGGAGGAAAGTTTATTTTGGCTCACAGTTTCAGAGTTTCAGTTCATGGTCAGCTGACTGCATCACTGTGGGCTTGAGGTGAGACAGAACATCATGGCAGAGGGGCACGGTGGAGCAGCAGTGGTCCTCTCTACTCACATAGACCAGGAAGCAGAGAGGGGAAAAGAGCCCATAGGGAAGATGGACATAACCAGGACATGCCCGATGATCAACCTCCTCCAGCTATGCTCCACTCACATAGAGTGACCACTTGGTCCAATCAAATGAGAGTGGACTGATTATATTACATATATTTTTAATCTAGTTACTTCATTGCCTGCATTAATACAGGAGCTTTGGGGGTGGGGTACCTCATATATATACACCGTATCAATCACCAGATGCTCCATGTGGAATGGCTCTTGTTCTCATTCCCATCTTGCTTTACCTGTCAGTGCCATTTCCCACAGCTCTTTGCTCCTTCCTGCTTGCTGCACTCCTGGTCACCTGGCTGGGATGATGTCCCACTCTCTTGGGTTTTCTTCAATATCATCAATTTTTATTTCTTAGTCTTCTTTAACAGATCTTCCTCATTTCCCTGCTGTTTTAACATTTTGATTCCTAGGATTTAATTCTTACTCCACTTTTCTTGGTGTTTCTTATCTTTGCTAAAGATGTCCCCATTTCTGGGTTTTTGAACTAGACAACTATAACTAAATCTTTCATCTCCATCAAAACTTTGCTTTTGGATGTTATCTTCTCATGAACGTTTCAGGACATACAATAGTGCAGAGGAGATGACTACTATAATAAACACTGATGATGAACACACACTGAAATATACAATGAGAAGACACGAGAACCTACCTAGTGTCAGGGGACTTTGGGTAGGAATTACAGGTCTACAATTAATACAGAACCAGGTACATCTGTATATGATGTACCTATAACAAGTCAGTAATATTGACTCCAACACTTTTCGATTAACTTTGTAAACTTGCCTTCCACCTCCAATCCTGTCCCCTATTTCTAATTTACTTTTTCTTTTCACCATAAAGTGCACTTAACAATTTTTATATACTCAGTATACTTTATTATGTTTATTGTTTGTCACTTACTGCTAAGGTTTAAGCTTTACAAGGCAAGATTTTTTCGTTGATGCTTTGTGGTACTTTGTAAATCAAAGTGCTTAGAAAATATCTGGCATAGAGTAAATGCTCAATAAACAATTGATGAGTGAATGAGTTGATTTTTGCCAATATGTAAGTTAGTTTTCCATTACTCTGATAAATAACTGAGATAATCAGTTTATCAAAGAATATTTTGACTTAAAGTTTTAGAGATTCCAGTCCATGATTGGGTCCCATTGCTTTTAGATGTCTGATGGGCTGCTGGATGCTAATAATGAACAGTGCATGGTGGAGTAAAGCTGCTTATACTGTAGTCAGGAAGAAAAAAACATGTGTGTGTACACAAGCGCAATGAGACAAGGACCCCACAACTTCTTTGGGGGTATGCTGCCAAAAACCTAAAGACTTCCACTAGATCCCACTTCTAAAAGGATCCACCACCTCCCAATAGCACCTCCCTGGAGAATAAGCTTGTAATACATAGACCTTTGGGGGACATTCAAGACCCAAGTTATAACAGTTATAAATATGACTATCAACTATTAATATCTATCAGAAGTGATTTATGAGTTGATTGTTGTGTTTTTTAAAATTGATACAATTTTTTTTTCCTGGTACTGGGGATTGAACCTAGGGATGCTTTACCACTGAACTACAGCCCTTTTTCTTTTTTCTTTTGAGACATGGTCTCCCTAAGTTGCTTTAGGGCTTCACTAAGTTGCTAAGGCTGGCCTCAAACTTGCAATTCTCCTGCCTCATCCTCCGGAGTCACTGGGATTATAGGCATGTACCACCATGCCCAGTTAAATTGATGGAACTTTTTTAAAAAGTAAAAATAGGTTAAATAAAAATGCACTAATTGGAATAGGTACACTATCTTGGTTAGATTATGAAATGGAACTTAAAATTATAAGGTAATGTAGGTAAATGTCATTTTTAATATGGTGTGAAAACTTTTTTTATGATATGAAAACTTTCACATAACCATAAATAAATTAAACTAGAATGAATACCCTAAAAAAGCAGAAACTGAGACATGAGTTATTACACGTCTCTGTCTTTTAAAATGGAAATGAGCACATGGCCCACACTCATAGACCTAATCAGTGAAAGACACAGGATATTATACAATCATCACAAACACCAAAGAACATAGTTACAAACAAGGGAACTTGTGAGAGCCTTTTATATGAAAATGTGTAAAAACAAAGAGATAAAAAGTAGTTTGCTAAATGTGAATTACAAAGTAGCAGAACAAGAAAGGGTGCTTTAAAGTGGATGGATATTCTTTCTTCATAGTATCTTTATTCCTCTGAAAATATCAGATTGTAGAAACTATGGCTGCCAGGTGCCTTACAGTTCTCCAAGAGGTCAACCTGATGCCCAACCAGCAAACTCTTGTAGTTCTTGCTCATAAAGTATTTTCTTTCATTTAAAACCAATACCTGTATTTAATCATAAAAAATACCCAAGAAATACGTTAGTGTCTTCACTATAAAACATTAATATAAACAGACAACATTTAAAATTATACCTGACCACCCTTCTCATTTTCAGAATTCTCTAAAATGACAATTGTTTTGTTATATTTTTTTCTCACTAGTTATACAAGTATATATAGTCTCCCAAACACACATTTTACCCAAATGTGTCTTATAGAAATGTGATCTTTATTTGTATATCTCTCTCTAATGTGCTTAATTTGACCAACAATTTATCTTGAAGATTTTTCCATCTCAATTAACCAAACTATATTTAGTTGTTATACAGCCTTCCATAGTACGTAGCTGATTTTAATCTAATTCTGAAAACATAGTTGTTTCCAACAACCTATGATTTTACACAATGCTACTCTGAACATTCTTGTAGCATGTCTCTTTGTATGCATGCCGATTTTTTTTTCCCAGAGCAGATATAAAGTACAGTTGGGTCATAGATTTTGTACATTTAAAACTTTAGATAGATGCTGGCAAGTATTCCTTCTAGCTGTATCTCTCTTAATTATCATCCCTGCTGAATTTAACTTTTCACGACATACAATAGTGCAGAGGAGATGACTACTATAATAAACACTGATGATGAATACACACTGAAATATAGAATGAGAAGACATGAGAACCTATCTAGTATCAGGGGACTTTGGGTAGGAATTACAGGTCTACAATTAATACAGAACCAGATACAACTGTGTAAGATGACCTCTATAACAAGGAAAAAGTGAGGTTTTATCGGCAACAGTGACTCCATAGAAATTTATCTGCTATTTCTTTATGAAAAGTGAAAAAAGGGAAAGAGAAAATAATGTTGTTATTATTTTCTTCTTCTAATAGATGTTGATTTTAATTAGTTTTTACCTTATTTTCAAAGTACACTGTTTCTTTAATAAAATCAATGATGAAACATGTACTCTTGTTTCCACTGATTTTATTAGGTAAAAGCTAACATTCTGTACATATTCTTGTGCATCCTGGGCAGAATTTCTGCTTACTGAGCTCCTCATTCCTTTTCACTACTCTTGGCCTGTGATGGGCAGGTGAACCCTCCCCGGTAACTTGTACTTCCTGTGGGAAGCAAACTTACTTAGAAATTCTCCAAGTCACCTGGACTGTACTTTTCCAAGAAGTTCTTACAATGTATCTTATTTAATAATATTTTAATAGTCTGTCATTCTGTGAACTCATTGTTGGCAAAGACTATAAATTATTCATGTTTATATGAATCTATTTCTGCATGATGGTAGATGCTTAATTAAGGGTTTGTTGAATACATGCATCAATGTTGAAGCAAATTTGAGATTGCCAGACATGACTATGCTGAATACTACTGGTACTGGGGATTGAACCTAGGGGTGCTTTACCACTGATTATACCCCAATATGTAAATCCACATCCAGATTTGTATCACACAAGCACAATGAATTTATATGGGTTTCTGTTTTTATAACTACTAGAATGAAAAGCAATTTGTCTCTTATAGAGGAATAAATTATTGTTCAATTATTGTAACTAATGGAGTTTGTATTGAAAGGATAAGGGTTGCAGAACCAAACACTAAAAGAAAGGGAAATTAGGCAAAAGTTAAGAAAGAAGTCATACAACTCTAAGGATGAACCTTTAGGATTTATTATTTATGAACCAGTGATTTATGAAACAGTAACTAATAACTAGCACATATACTATAAAGTGATTAGCATGCTGCTAGCAATGCCACTGGAAAGCACAGGTACTCATAACAAATATGTATGTGGTAACTTTATCAGCAGGCTACGGGTTGTGCCATTTGGAGGCTGCTTAGCATTGCACTGATTACTGAACCTATTTGGAGCTCAGGTTCCACCTCTGAGCATTAAACGTGTTGATTCTACAACAGTTTAGGTCCCATCCTGTTACTATATGCTATGGTATGTCTTTCTTCTTATCATATATTCTTTCCCCAAATACTATAAAGAGGTATTCCACTCCACTTCAGTGACTCAGTAATCCAGGAAAACATCAGTTTTATAATTATTAAATGTGACATTTGCAAATTGATTATACCTTAATAATTCAGGCCTAAGATTTATGGAGATTAGATGTCCTTAAATAAAACTATATATAATAATAATTCCAGGTGGTTTTGTGACAAGGAAATTGAAGCACAACACTGTGAATGCAGTCCTTCTGATAGGGATCAGTTGCTTCCTGTATGTGTGTTCATGGACATGAAGAGATGGGGCAGAATCATACTCAACTTCAAAGAATTTTAATCGTAGGGCTTATAAAGATTATCTGAAACCATCTATAAATCATGAGTCCTTAGCCTGGGACAGCACGGTGCAGTAGTCAGGTCTGAGTTCAGAATCAGATGAAATTGGGATTAAAGTTCAGCTCTGCTATTAGCTGCTAAATTTTACAAAATTTATTTAATTTCCCAACATTTTAATTTCTTTATTTGTAAAAGGGGGATCATAACATCTACATTACATACTTTTGTAAAAATAAAATACCTTAAATACAGTGATTAGTACAAAGTAGGTTCTTTTCTTGGGGGTGGGGTTACCAGTGATTGAACTCAGGGGCACTCAACCACTAAGCCACACCTCCAGCCCTATTTTGTATTTTAGTTGAGTTTCTTAGCACCTGTTGCTGAGGCTGGCTTTGAACTGGCAATCCTCCTGCCTCAGCCTCCCCAACTGCTGGGATTACAGGCATGCACCATCACGCACGCACAGCTGACAATTTCAGTTTTATTTTTCATTGACCTTAAAATCTCCTACAGATTTTATAATGCTGACACATAGGGGAAAAACAAATTTTAACAGCTCAGAAATATTAATTGGGTCTTCTTTGCATCTATTAATGTGTTAAATACTCGAGATACATGTATCTTTTAGCATATGGTTCAGACAGACACGATTTTTTTGCCTTCATGGAATTTACAATCTAGTAGGTGAAACCAAAAAACAGAATTAAAAAATTATTATAAGTTGTGACAACTGCTCTATAGGGGACATGTTGGAATTATGGGGAAAATAACATTGAAATATAGGTTCGTATTGATCGAAGGAGAAATCTATTGTATTAAAAGTGGAAAATGTGTCAGTTTAAGTTAAAGGAAAAGTTATAATATCTTTTAGTAAATTCAGGAGAGAGTGCAAGGTCAGCAAGATGTTTTAAGAACAGAATAACTCCAGCAAAAAAGTAAAGGAAACAGGTATCAGAGGTTAAACAGCTGTGATCTAGGAAGTTTCAGTTTGGAAGAAGCCTGGGCCGGGATTAGGAAAGAAAAAAGGATGAGATTGTCATGGTTATCATCTGGATTACAGTAAAAAGGTCGAAAGCAAGTCTGACCCCTCAAGAATTCCTTGAATCCTGCAGTTCCCTGTCTGCTTGGTCAGGTGAACATCCGATATCTTCGTGAGTCTACTTGCCTCACCAATTGTGTCTAATATTACAATTATGTGCTAAGAACATTTTGAGGGAACAGGATAGTTAATTATACAATAAAACATCTAGTAAGAGGAATTAATAGTGGAGAGTGAAAGGCCATCTCCATGACTGTGGACAAAGTAACAAATCAACCCCGATTCCATTGAAAGTAATTAAAAATCCTGGACAACATCTTGAGCAGTATGTGTTTGAAGACAACAGAGAATTGCAAGGTTGTGAAAAGAAAGAAACTCAGACAGATCAGCCCAGTATTTGATTTCTAAGACAAACTGAGAATTATAAAGGCAATATGGATATGAAAGCCATTGAAACATTGCTTAAAATCACAAAAGAATTGAGCACTTTTTAAATGGCACTAGTGATTTGACAGAAGATTCATGTAGTCACATGATAGCATGCTACAGAGCACACACAGGATTAAACATCTGCCCTTAGCATGGATGAATTTCTGAAATAAAACATTGAATGAAAGGAACGATTACCTAATAAAATGCACAGGTTTATAAATATTTCAAATATGCATAAATAATTTTATGTTTTACGTATACATAAATGTTCTAAAAGGAAAAATAGTTGATTTTTGCTTTAAAAAATTCTACATTATTTCATTGTTCCCATTATGGGAATTAAGGGCATACTAGACAGATAAACTCACAAAGAAAAAAATGCTACAAAATAATTTTATCCGTAACACTATGAAAGTGTTGGAATTTTCTACCCTTTTAGGAGCTCAGATCCCATTTGGAAAAGGTTGCATTATAATTGTCTTTTGTCTGAGTACATATCTTTCTGTGGATGTATAGGAGAACAACAAAGATAGAATTTACATATATACTACTGCATTTCTTTGGTGGGTGTAGTGATGGTACTGGGGATACTAGATACAAGAAATATCCACCAAATTAATGAGAGCTATATCTGCTTGGATAATGATACAATGCCATCAATGGAAAGTACTTTTCATTAAAATCTACTTGGGAGCCTGTGAATACCCATAGAAAGAATACATATTGGGCTGGGGATGTGGCTCAAGCGGTAGCGCGCTCGCCTGGCATGCGTGCGGCCCAGGTTCGATCCTCAGCACCACATACCAACAAAGATGTTGTGTCCGCCGAGAACTAAAAAAAAAATAAATATTAAAAATTCTCTCTCTCTCTCTCTCTCCTCTCTCACTCTCTCTTTAAAAAAAAAGAAAGAAAGAATACATATTACAATTCAATGTTATTTAACTTAAAATCTTGTGAAAATGAACAGGAGAGTTTTCAAAGGGCAGGATGTAATCCACTATTGGTTATTTCAGGGCAATAAACGAACTGAGATGACTAAGCAAGAGAAACCTCAGGGCCTTTATGTGATCTTTACTTCTGCAGAAGTTGCTAACCAATTCCAACCATTTGTCACCTGGGTACCTATTAGTAAGCAGGATATTTCTTAAAATGTTTATATGATTATTCAGTCATTTGTATAATTTAACTTCTTAGAATATGTTATAGTATATTCCTTAAAGAATAACATAGTTCTCATCGATGGAAATATTGCGTATATGATACTTGGTTAAGGAAGTCATAGATAAGCTGTCTCAGTTGGCAGATTGAATTTCTACCAGGGGAAGACTGCACCTTTCACTGTAGCGTGGTTGCTTATCACCTGTGGTTTGCCTTGTAGTGCCCTTGTGTTTTCCCACACAGATCACAATTTATATTTGTCACTCTGTTTGATCTTTTGTTTCCTAGGTCTTTCTCATTCTTCAATATCCTCACCCCAAATTTATTGTCCTATAGTATATTATAATACATTTGGTCACTTCTTGAATGTCAAAATTACCATATTTTCTCCTGTACCTCTGTGTTCTTATGCATAAAGCTGCCATTTTTTCACTTAAGCTGGTGTGAATACATGTACCCCTGTGTATATATAAACCACATTGAATTGTACACACTACATATTCTACATTTTAATATAAATACACATTTTAAAAAGATTTGTTTACTTTATGGGAGACACTCAGGAACTGAGGTCAACTGAGGAAATGATCATTCTGTTTTTTGTCTAATGCTGAATCCTGAGTGTGAGTCCATAGAATAGAAATAAAATGCACTTTTTCTTTCAGTGTTTTTTTTTCACTCTCTCTCCCCCTCAAGAATTTTTGTTCTATTCCACCCTACCACTTTCCTTCTCCCAAATGCATAAGAAAAAAAATGCAAAATAGTGTTTATATAGGATGATTTATTGAAAAATATTATGAATTATTTTATGCTTTAATTGTAATAGATTATGAAATTTTAACTTTACAGACTATAAGAACTTTAAGCTCAATTCATATGGATGGAATAAATAAAATTCAGCCACATTGTAATTCTATGAATCATTTCTGCCTGTCAACATTTTACCCTGTAGGTGTGCTTCTCATATAATATCTGGGTAGTGACACATTGAGGGTTTGATCTGATTATGCAAAACTCACTCCCAAATGAATCTTGGAAATACATAGATGAATGTTATTTTCTGAAAAAGTGTGTGGAATTACTATGTTTTATTTGCCAGTGAAAGAATCTGGGCCTGAATTTTTTTTTTTTTTTTGGAAAGTTGTAAACTGTGAAGTCAACATCTTTAATAGTTATAAGGTTATTTAGGTTATATAGTTTGTTATGGGTGAATATCAGTTGTTTGTGGTTTTGGAAGAACTGGACTATTGTCTAAGTTATCAGAATATGTCAATATGGCTAGTGTTCATAATAAATCTTATTATTCTTTTAATGTCTGTGAGGACTGCCATGAGAGGCCGTCTTTCATTCCTGATATTGTGTCTTTTTGTTCATCTTTTTCTTTGCCTATCTTGTCTGTCTTACTAGAGTTTATTGACTTTATTCATTTTTTTTTCATTATTTATTATATTTATGATTGATCTTTTTAAAGAGCCAGCTTTTTGGTTTCATTGATTTTCACTGACTTTTTTGTTTTGTTTTGTTTTTAAAACATTGGGTTGCTGCTTGTATCTTATTTCCTACACTCTGTTTGATTTGGGTTTATTTTGATCTTTTTCTAACTTTTTAAGACAAAAATTTAGATTATGATTTGATTCCTTCTTTTCTAAGTAGTTAGAGCTAAATTTTCCTGTAGTGCTATTTTAACTGCATCTCATAAATTTTGGTTTGTTACTATTTAATTCTCCTTTAGTTCAAAATATTTTTTAATTCATTGTAACATTTCCTCTTTGGTCATAGGATGTTTCAAAGTATATTTAATTTTTGCTTATTTTAATATTTTCCTGTTACTTTATTTTTTATTTCCATTATGATCTGAGAAAATACTTTGTTTGATGTAAATTACTTTAAGTCGGTAATGTTTGTTTCATACCCAGGATAACAAACCCATAATTTCATGATTTATATTGATGAATGTTTAATGTGTTTTTGAAAGAAATATATAAAGCAATATATATTTAGTTGGTTATCATAGTTTACAAATGTCAATTAAATCCTGTTAATAGATGGTATTTGGTTCACTTTTATATACTTCTTGATTCCTGTTTACTAGTTGTATTTATTACTGAGAGAATATTGAAGCTTCTAACTGTAATTATAGATTTAGGTATCTCTTCTTTGAATTCTGTCAGATTTTGCTTCATGTACTTTGAAACTGTTGGTAGGTACATTAAAATTGTTTAGAAATGGGATTTGCATTACATGAATATGATTATAAAAAGGATAAGGGATTTACATTTATTGCAAGACAATATATTATACATAAGATGTATAAGTGATAAAAGCTTAGTTTTTGAGAACATGGTTATAGAAATAACCAAATTTCAATTTATGAAAACAATCCAAATTTGACATAAGCTGAATTTCTTTCTCTCTTTTCAGTATGTCATAATGAGAAATTTACATAACATCTCCAAGAGTTGCAAAGAAACATCCTTGACTAGCTTTGCTACTTGGAGAAGATAATTAGTTTTAAAAAATAACTCTTTGCAAACTGGATTGTAAATGTGAATACTGTGAACTCAGCACCACCTAACTTTATTTGCAAGACTATTAAAATTAGAAGAGAAGACATATTTTCTATTTTTAAAAAAATGAGTATTATTTTAGAGAATAAAATAGTATTAAAGCAGTAATAATCTATAATGTACCATATTTTCCTATAATCACTGGTATTTCCTATAGTACTAAAATAGTTCTTTCCTGGAAATAATTATAAGAGGATTATTTTACTAGCATTATCAATGAGATTATTAGTATTTTTTTAAATAACATTTTGGGCCAATTCATTGTGTTTTTACATCACAAATGGCCTTTTATTTGAAATAAAATACCATTTTAAATATCTTGTCTTTTAAAATCTTTTCTATAATTTTTAAAATCCTGGGATGGTACTATTACTAGAGAACATTTCCACTCCCTCTTTTCCAGTAGCCCAGTAGCCTAGGATAGTAGGCCATTGTCAAAGAGAAGGAGGCTGAACAGCATGTGCATGTTCAGTTTTAAAAGAATAGCTCTGATATTTTAAGGCATTTCAGTCATTATCTTTCCTACTTAGATGATGGTAAAATTTTATAGTAGAAGAAGGATAATTAACTTTAGGATATGAAAATATTTACTTATCACTTTCCTCCCCTCCTGTTATTTACAATTGATTGAATACAATTAAATACTCAACTAGTTCAACAGAAAAACTGGCCAACCTCATCTTGTCCTTATCTTACAAAATAAATAATACGTAAATACTTTTCATATACTTTCAATTTTTAATTTTTAAATATGAAATCTTTGTAGGTATTTGCCTATATGCTTAAACTAATTATGCCTGAGCTTGGAAAAACAAAAGTTAAATTAATATAGCCAGCAATATTTTTTATTATGCTATTCAAGAATCTTTTATGATGAAGTTTACTTATCAATGATTTACACTGCCATTCTGTAGATAAAGGCTCTGGCTCCAGAGGTAATGGCGTTTAAATTAAATTAAGCTGGGGACAAGTCTGAAGTTCTTGAGGCAAAGGCTCTGGATAAAAACTTTAATACATTAACATGAATAGCATATTTTATGACAAATATATTTTCAAAGACAAAAATTAGAAGGGTGGCACCTTTAAAACATTTTGTATATATTTTTAAAAGTCTGAATAGAAGATAGCTAGATTTTTTAGATCTGCTTCTCTGTGATATATTCGTTGACACATATGAAGGAAATACAATCTTAAAACACTTATAGGGATTAGGACAACAGTATGTTAATGGTCTTTGCAGATACTTATGGATAGTCTTCTTTGATATTACATAAAAGAGGAATAATTTAAGGTTAATTTCAACGTGGGATCTGATTACAAATCAATTAAATGAGCTTTTCATATGCTGTTACATTAGGATGAATAGGTATATTTTGAATTTTGAAATAATCCTATACACATATATGATTTTACATTATCAGTCATTGGACATTTAAAACATATTGGTTCATTCCATTATTCCGCCTGCAAACTGTTAAAATAATGCTCTTGATCTGAATAGTTCTTTCTGCATAATAAAACTAATTTGTGGTGTGGGTTTAGAGATTGGATCTCTCTCTCTTACTTATGTTCTATACTTGAAGGTATGTATATAAGAAACCTCTCAATATTCTATTTATAGAAATATTGTTTGCCATTTCTCTTCAGAAATATGATTAACTGGAAGTAAATGCTTTTTAACACTCTGAAGTGATTATAAAATATTAGCAAATCTAAAATATTATAGCTTTTTCATTCAAACCTCAGTGTAATTCATTTTTCTATGAAATTTCTGATTAGCATCATTATGAGTATCAGTTAAAGTACACAGAAAATACATAGAAAAATAAAATGAATAAACCAATTAATACAGTAATTAAAGTGTGCAGTGAAGGAATAAACTAGTCACTTATTGTTGTAACACTATCTGGTACACTCTTATATTAAGCCACTGCTGTCAATTACAGGAATTAAATACACAAAACCAAATAGAAAAACACAAATTAAAACCTATCAAATGATGGTGTACAGAATGCCATTCAAACTACTGTTTTCTACCCTTTCTTAAACTGAATTAGGTTGCATTTAGTAATTATGTAATTGTTTGCATTTGTCTTTTCATTGAAGTAAAAGTAGGTTCCCTAAATCAATAATATACTTCTTTTTTCATATATTATTATTATTATTGCATTTTTTCTTTGTAGATACACATGACTGTGGAGTGTATTTTGCCATACATACATGCAGTATAACTTATTCTAATTAAGATCTCATTCTTGTGGTTGTACATGATGTGGAGTTTCACTTGTTATATATTCATATATGAACATAGGAAAGTTATGTCCAGTTCATTCTACTGTCTTTCCTGTTTCCATCTCCCCTCCCTTTCCTGTATTCCCCTTTGTCTAATCCAAAACAATATGCTTCTTAGTGACAGGAATTATTTCTATATTTCTTGATACTCTCTAGAATCTATTAGTACTCTATGTAACAGCAAATATTCAGTGTTTTTGGATAGAGGAAAAATAATTTTCTCAATAATTCTCTCAGCAGCAGCAGAAGTATAAATTGAGGTCTATTTAAAACAGTGTTTATTTGAGAATTACCTTATATTTGGTAAGATGAAATACATTTTTTGCATAAGTTGATCTACTTTCTGAGAGTTTGGAAATAGGGATACTTTAATACAGTTAAATCATAAAATTTCTTGATCAAATCCACACAAATATTTTGAGAATTTAAATATCTTGGAATTACCAGTTGTCATATTATACACACAAATACTTTTGTTATGGAATTTATTTTATTCAAGAAGTTGCATATCAACTAATCTGAATTCCTCTGGCTGTAAAATTTTTAAAAAGATTATAAGCTTAATGCTGATAACTTTTTCTGGATGTTTTCATAGTATGTATTAGTTCTACTTTCCATTGTGAAAAATTAAACCAATTTAGACTTTCATAAAGAAGTTGAGTTTCTTGCTGTGTTTTCATTCGTATATACTGCGTATGTGTCTCTCAGATTGTATCTACATATTTATCAGATAAAAGAGTGAATTATTGAATTCTATAGCATAGAATTAAAAAATCTGAGTTATGGTTTGTTCAATGTTATTTCTGATTTTTGGATTGGTGATCAATTTATTAAACTGTTTTCCTTGATATTAAAACATACATTTTTTTAAAACTACAAAAACTTTATTTGACTTTATTTTTAGAGCACTTTTAAGTTCACAGAACAACTCAGTGGAAGATATAATGATTTCTCTTTTCTCTACATACCCACGAATAGACAACATCCCACCATCCATCTGTTAAAATTGATGAGCCCAGTTGATACATCATTATCATCCAGAGTCCAGAGTTTGCATTAAGGTTTACTCCAAGTGGTGTATATTCTGTGGGTTTCAACAAATTTAGAATGACATGTATTCACCATTATAAAATTATACGGAGTAATTTTAGTGTCCTAAGAATACTCTGTGCTTTACCTATCCATCCCTTCTAATTCCTGTCTTACATTGATCTTTTCACTATCTGTGTAAATTTGCCTTTTCCAGAATGTTATTTATTTGGACTAATACAATAAAGCCTTTTTAGACTTGCTTCTTACACTTAGCAATATACATTTAAATAGCTTCCGTGTTTTTCATGGTTTGAAAGCTCATTTATTTTTAGCACTGAATGAGATTCCATTGTCTAGATGTCCCACAGTTTACCCATTCACCTACTGAAGAACATCTTGTATGTTTCCAAGTTTGGGCAATTATGAATAGAGCTGCTATAAACATCCATGTGTAGGAGGTTTTTGTAGACTGAGTTTTCAACTCCCCTGGGTAATGCACCAAGGAGTATGATTGCTGCATCATGTGGAATGGGGATGTTTAGTTGTGTAAGAAACTGCAAGCTGGTTTCCAAAGTGGCTGGACAGTTTTGCAATCCCACCAGCAATGGATGGTACATGTTGCTCCATATTCTTGCTAGCATTCGATGTTGTCATTATACTGGATTTTGATCATTTTAATAGACTTGTGGTAGAATTTCAATGCTATTTTATTTGCATTTCCCTGATGACATGATGTGGATTATCTTTTCATATGCTTGTTTGTTTTCTGCATATTTTCTTTGATAAGGTGACTGTTAAGATCTTTGGCCTTTTAAAAAATCAAGTAAAACATAGTTTCTTAAAATTTAAATTTAATACTATATTTTAGCTGTTTTTTGTAATAAGTTCACTGAAGTCAAATCTGTAAACTTTATAATTATATGACAATTTCAAGTTTTATAGGAAACTTTAGTTTTCAATGTATTTACCCATTTTGCCACTTTGACCACTTCCATTTTACTACTGAAAATTTGTATCTCAGTATGAACTGAAAAATATGCTCTATTTGCCACAAAATAGATATAGTATAACATTTATATGTTTACTGATAACAATATTTATTATTGTACAAATAAAATCAATATATACTCTGCCATCTTGTTTATAGAAAAGTGTCAGACTATGATGGCAACAATCTTCCCTAAGATGAGGATATTTATCTTAAGTTTCATAATCTAGCACAAACCCTATTCTCCTCTTGTTTTGTTGCTGCCTTTTTTCCCCCCCAAGGATAGAGGTAGTACTTTCACAATGTCCAGTTATTGGGATAAAAAGTGGTAAATTAAAATCCTTTGTAAATTCATACCAAACACCTGGCCCTAGCTATTATATGTTTAAAATTTAAAACTTTACCATTGCTGGTATGGTTGCAAAATTACTGGTCTGGTTATCAAAGTTCTAACCCACTGGGAGAGAAGATGGCGGCGATGGGAGTGCATCACCCCAGTGCGCTGTGTCACTGTGCGGGAGAAAGATGAGGTGAAACAGCTGAAGGCTACCTTGTTGGGAATTTCCAGTGAAATCGAGGTGCTCCAGAATCTAAAGGACGGATTTCCAGTGTGCGGGATTCGACTGCGGGGGCTCGGTCGCGGGCGATTTCTCCGCACGGAGGGTAGCAGAACCTGCTCGGCGGACCGCCCCGCGGATGGCGGCGAGGTACCGAAGCGGGAGTACAGCGATGCGGATTCTGGGGGCTCCTGCCAGCGGTGCACTGGCCGTGCTTAGTGCTGAGTTCTGGCTTTGAGACAGAGGAGAGAAGCGGTCCAGTTTGATTCTCGACACCGGTCGGACCACGGAGGAGGACAGCAGCCGCCATCTTGGAGAGCTGATGTAATGATCCCTGTTTTCTACTGATCTCAGCTCATTCAACTACGGAACAGGTGATTCCAGGCTGGTATTTGCCTGCGTCTCGCAGACAGATCGCTCAGGCTCGGGACTGGAGAACCTGAGGAGAATACTCTTCGGGGCTCGCTCCTGGCAAGGCGTGCGCCGGACTTTGAGCGGCCGGATTCTGGTTCCCCGGGCTGCTTTGGCCCAGGGTGGGGGAACCTACGGGGACTGCATGCTGACGCCAGCTCGAAGTGGAACGTGCGCTGAGGGGCGGCGGGGCTCTGACTCCCGGAACAGTTTTGGCCCGGGGCTGGGGAGCCCGTGGGGACTGCGTCTTTGACCCTGCTCCTAGCGGAGCGTGCACGGAGCTGGGAGAGGTTGGAGCAGCCGGGCTCGGGCTCCCGGGGCTGCTTTGGCCTAGGGCTCAGGAACCCGCGGGGGTCGCTCTGTGAAGCCTGCTCCTAACAGAGCGTGGCTGGGATCGGAGAGGCCGGGTTCTGGCTCCCGAAACTGCTTTAGCCCAGGGCTGGGGAACCTACGGGGACTGCGTGCTGACGCCAGCTCCAAGTGGATCGTGCGCTGAGGGGCGGCGGGGCTCTGACTCCCGGAACAGTTTTGGCCCAGGGCTGGGGAGCCCACGGGGACTGCGTCTTTGACCCTGCTCCTAGCGGAGCGTGCACCGAGCTGGGAGAATTTGGAGCGGCCAGGCTCGGGCTCCCGGGGCTGCTTTGGCCTGGGGCTTGGGAATCCGCGGCGGTTGCTCTGTGGAGCCTGCTCCTAGCAGAGCGTGGCTGGGATCGGAGAGGCCGGGTTCTGGCTCCCGAAGCTGCTTTGGCCCAGGGCTGGGGAACCTACAGGGTCTGCTTCTCGGTCCGGGTCCTGCTGGGTGCTGTGGGGGCCTGGGGGGCAAAGTGGAACTGCCATCTGCGCCCAGAGCAGGCCAAGTGACCTGCCGGCGTGGTATCACAACACCCCAACTGCAGCTGGGGCCGAGGAGAGTAGCCGCCCACGCCTGGAACAGGACCAGCGACCCGACTGCGCGGTAGCCAAGTCACCCCATTTGGAGTGGGGGCTGTGAAGAGCCACCGTCTGAGCCTGCAAGGTAAGCTGACCTGTGACCCACTGGCAGGACAGGCCCGGCAGCCTGCCAGTGTGGTGGACAAGTAGCATCGAGGCAGTCACGTCACACTGGTTGGAGTGGGAGTTGAGCAGAGCCACCGCCCGTGTCCGGAAAAGGCCCAGCGACCCGTTGGAGAGGCAGTTAGGTACCCCCACTGGGAGTGGGGGTTGAGCAGAACTGCCGCCCGAGCCCGCAAGGTAGGCAGATCTGCGACCCACCTGCGGAACAGGCTTAGAGGCCGACCAGCGTGGTAGACACGTCACACCAATTGGAGTAGGGGCGGAGCAGAGCTGCCGCCCACATCCGGATCAGGTCCAACGACCCGAGGGCGTGGTAGTTACGTCACCACAATTGGAGTGGGGGCAGAGTAGAGCTACCACCCGCGCCCGCAGGGTGGGCAGATCTGCGACCAACCAGCGTGGTAGATAGATCACCCTAATCAGAGGAGGAGCACAGCCACTACCCGCCCTGCAAGAGAGATCTCCCAACTATACAAGAGCAATATAAATAAATAGGGGGAAAATTTCAAAAACACAACAGTTTCACCAAGCAGAAAGAAACGCGAGCAGTATGAAACGACAAGGAAAGAAAGGACCACAAGCAATGCAGGTCAACTCAACTCTAGAAGAGGTAATAGCTGCAACAGATGGAATGTCTGATAAAGAGTTCAGGATATACATGCTTCAGATGATCTGGAGTCTCAAGGAAGACATGAGACAGCAAAACCAGACAATGAAAGATCACTTTGAAAAGGAACTACATAAACAAATCCAGGAAGTAAAAGACCAATTTCACAGGGAGATAGAGGTAATAAAAAACAAACAAATAGAAATCCTAGAAATGCAGGAAGCAATAAACCAACTTAAAAACTCAATTGACAATAACGGGAACTTACCTCAACATTGTAAAAGCTATTTATGCTAAGCCTCAGGCTAGCATCATTCTGAATGGAGAAAAATTGAAGGCATTCCCTCTAAAATCTGGAAGAAGACAAGGATGCCCGCTCTCACCACTTCTGTTCAACATAGTTCTAGAAACACTGGCCAGAGCAATTAGACAGACGAAAGAAATTAAAGGCATAAAAATAGTAAAAGAAGAACTTAAATTATCACTATTTGCAGATGATATGATTCTATACCTAACAGACCCAAAAGGGTCTACAAAGAAACTATTAGAGCTAATAAATGAATTCAGCAAAGTGGCAGGATATAAAATCAACACGTATAAATCAAATGCATTCTTGTATACAAGCAACAAATCCTCTGAAACGGAAATGAGGACAACTACTCCATTCACAATATCCCCCCCAAAAATAAAATACTTGGGAATTAACCTAACAAAAGAGGTGAAAGACCTATACAATGAAAACTACAGAACCCTAAAGAGAGATATAGAAGAAGACCTCAGAAGATGGAAAAATATTCCCTGTTCATGGATAGGCAGAACTAACATCATCAAAATGGCGATATTACCAAAAGTTCTCTATAAGTTCAATGCTATCCCAATCAAAATCCCAACAGCATTTCTTGTAGAAATAGAGAAAACAATCATGAAATTCATATGGAATAATAAAAGACCCAGAATAGCAAAAACAATGCTAAGCAGGAAGTGTGAATCAGGCGGTATAGCGATACCAGAGTTCAAACTATACTACAGAGCAATAGTAACAAAAGCAGCATGGTACTGGTACCAAAACAGGCGGGTGGACCAATGGTACAGAATAGAGGACACAGTAACCAATCCACAAAACTACAACTATCTTATATTTGATAAAGAGGCTAAAAGCATGCAATGGAGGAAGGATAACATCTTCAACAAATGGTGCTGGGAAAACTGGAAATCCATTTGCATCAAAATGAAACTGAATCCCTTTCTCTCACCATGCACAAAAGTTAACTCAAAATGGATTAAGGAGCTCGATATTAAATCAGAGACACGGCGTCTGATAGAAGAAAAAGTTGGCTATGATCTACATACTGTGGGGTCGGGCTCCAAATTACTCAAAAGGACACCCATAGCGCAAGAGTTAACAACTAGAATCAACAAATGGGACTTACTCAAACTAAAAAGTTTTTTTCTCAGCAAAAGAAACAATAAGAGAGATAAACAGGGAGCCTACATTCTGGGAACAAATCTTTACTCCACACACTTCAGATAGAGCCCTAATATCCAGAGTATACAAGGAACTCAAAAAATTAGATAATAAGATAACAAACAACCCAATCAACAAATGGGCCAAGGACCTGAACGGACACTTCTCAGAGGAGGACATACAATCAATTAACAAGTACATGAAAAAATGCTCACCATCGCTAGCAGTCAGAGAAATGGAAATCAAAACCACCCTAAGATACCA
This sequence comes from Spermophilus citellus, assembly GCF_964194105.1. Classification (NCBI taxonomy): domain Eukaryota; kingdom Metazoa; phylum Chordata; class Mammalia; order Rodentia; family Sciuridae; genus Spermophilus; species Spermophilus citellus. The sequence goes on along the minus strand of NC_138182.1, from coordinate 175,594,613 downwards.
TCTCACTCCAGTAAGATTGGCAGCCATTATGAAGTCCAACAACAACAAGTGCTGGCGAGGATGTGGGGAAAAGGGTACACTTGTTCATTGTTGGTGGGACTGCAAATTGGTGCAGCCAATTTGGAAAGCAGTATGGAGATTTCTTGGAAAGCTGGGAATGGAACTACCATTTGACCCAGCTATTCCCCTTCTCGGTCTATTCGCTAAAGACCTAATAAGAGCATGCTACAGGGACACTGCTACATCGATGTTCATAGCAGCACAATTCACGATAGCAAGATTGTGGAACCAACCTAGATGCCCTTCAATAGATGAATGGATAAAAAAATGTGGCATTTATACACAATGGAGTATTACTCTGCATTAAGAAATGACAAAATCATAGAATTTGGAGGGAAATGGATGGCATTAGAGCAGATTATGCTAAGTGAAGCTAGCCAATCCTTAAAAAACAAATGCCAAATGACTTCTTTGATATAAGGGGAGTAACCAAGGACAGGGTAGGGACGAAGAGCTTGAGAAGAAGATTAACATTAAACAGGGATGATAGGTGGGAGGGAAAGGGAGAGAGAAGGGAAATCGCATGGAATTGGAAGGTGAGCCTCAGGGTCATACTCAATTACATATAAGAGGAAAGGAGGGGTAAGAGAAAAATAATACAAGTGAAGAAATGATTTACAGTAGAGGGGGTAGAGAGAGAAAAGGGGAGGGGAGGGGAGGGGAGGGGAAGGGGGATAGTAGAGAATAGGATAAACAGCAGAATACATCAGTCACTAGAATGGCAATATGTAAATCAATGGAAGTGTAACTGATGTGATACAGCAATCGGTATAGGGGGTAAAAATGGGAGTTCATAACCCACTTGAATCAAATTGTGAAATATGATATATTAAGAACTTTTTAATGTTTTGAACGACCAACAATAAATTAAAAAAAAAGAAGAAAAAAAAAAAAAGAAAAACTTAGAGATGAATGCAGATTTTGGTTCAACTTGGCCAAACCCAGACAATGGTCACTACCCACTTCATATGGTTTCTGTAAGTATTAACTGGTTATAAAAATTCAGCCAGTCTATATATAAGCAACTAATACATTTCTGATGTTTAAAAAAAAAGTGTAACTTCAGAATTGTCATTTATAGTAAAGAGAAATGATTAAATCCCAAGAATCTGCAGGTAAAAAAAAAAAAAAAAGTTCTAACCCAATAAGAACCAGTTAGGAGATGTGCTTCAAAGAGAAAAGGAGGAGAAGCAAAGCTAAAGAAACGAAATCAAACATTCATGAACCACAGTGCATGCTGCTGTAATCTGAAAAAATAAGCAAGAAGCAGTGTACTCTCACATGGCACTGTGAAAGAGATGAGGGGACATTGTCTGTTGTGCCTCAAATTATAATGCTAAATAGTGAGCTTCAGGTGATCAGCCTTTTCCTGAATTTTAGGTTAGATCAATATCATAGAAAGTTCTGATGTGTCTATTTTCAATTCAGAAAAACAAATTTTCTGTTCTTTTTTTTGGGAGGGGGGAAGGGATCACACTGAATGGTTCACGGAGACAGGTTAACCATCTAGGTTTCATCGTTTTTGGTCTCATTGGGCAAGTAAAGGAAGAAGTAGCCTTTTATTTAGAGTCAATTTTGCTTTTAATTACAAGTTCTGGGCTTATATCTTTTCCCAAATTCCCAAGCACTGGTATTGCCTTGCATGACTTTGATCTTTTTTTTCCTGAAAAATTGATTTGAAAATATATTACCATTGTGAGGACCTCCAGGCAAATATGGCATTAGGATTACTTTAGGTTGTGTATACACACATGCACATGTGCACACACACAGAAATAGATGGAAAGTCAAAGTGAAAGTAGATGCATGAGCACTTCCAATGGCTCATGAGTGCTTTGTGGACCACTGCCACACTAACATGTAGCTAAGATCCTGTGATGGTCCTGCAATTGAAAGGGGCTGCTCATGGGGGGGATGGCTGAAGTCATCCCAGGTTGTCCTATAGTAAAATTCTATTGAGAACATGGAGAGAGAGGGAGAGTAAAAGCTCTGTGAAGGAGGAAAGAATTAAATATAGTGTAAATGTGACCATTTGAACAAATCAAGCTCTTGTCCTTTTGGTGAAAGCAGCACTCCTGGTCTACAGATTATTTCAAGTTGACAGAGATCACAGTTCTGCTGAAGTGGTATGGAGTTAGTATGAGATAGTAAGGGTGCCATGTTCACCTTAATGATGTTTCTGCAGAGTGACTTCCTCTCATTTGGATATAAACTCCTTGGTATCACTATATATATTGGGTGTTACTGGGAAGGTAGGTTATTGCAGGGGGGGAAATGTACTACCATGGTTAAGAAATCAGTGTGAACAAGTGGTGTTCTGTAGGTAGAATTGTAGTTTGTACAGTGTGTTTTTGAAGGAACTGCTGAGGTGAGAACAGGAACGACTAAGGAAAAGGATTTAAGTTTAGGTAAGCATTTGACCACTGAAACAAGTCTAGAATTATGTATGTTCACAAGGGGACCCATCCCAATGAAAGATTTAACATTTTAATGCTTTTTTTTTCTTAGCTTATGGAGATAATTTTTGAAATTGCCTCATTTATATTTCTCTTTAATTGCATCATCTCTTCCACAAAGTCTCATTTACATCTATCCACATGCATATTATGGTGTTGGTAAGACAACCCCAAAAATAGGGCAGGGAGGTCTGTCCTGCTTCACATAAACCAACCTTTCAGTGTTGAGTCTGGACTTGCTAGCAATGCCCTAGAGAGGTTACTTTAAGCTTTCAAGTAGTTACTGACAATGAAGTCAACCTTGTCCCACAGTGAAATTGAGAAACTTTAAAAGATGAGATTTCAGGATGTAGAATGAAGGAAACTTTTTCAGAGAAGTGTAAGAAGATACTTTGGGATGGTGGCATTTGCTTGTCTTCTCTGAGAATCCACTGGTAAGTCCATTTTTCCGTGGGTTGTTCTTATTTTACAGATTTATTTTTTTCCATTCAGAACTCCTAAACCTTTTTTCAAAAGCTCCAAATAGTTTCCATAAATACTTATCGGTGACTTATTAATAAGTGATTGTAAGTGGAAAGTTACCTGAGACAGTTCTGCCCAGAAAAGTTTTCAGAAATAGCACTGCAATGATAGTTTAGGCAAATGAGATGCAAAAAATTAAGACGACATTGAAATTATCACTATTCAATGGAATACTCAAATTTCTGACTCCCAGAAACCTTGGCATTTTATTGGCTATCCCATCTTTGCAAATCCGTACATGTTTCTTTTTCTTTTTATTTATTTATTTGTTTTTTGGTGGTGGTGCTGGGGATTGAACCCAGGGCTTTGTGCAAGCAAGGCAAGCACTCTACAAATTCAGTTATATCCCTAACCCATAATCATTTTTATCTAGTGATTTCGGCAGTTTCAATCAAGGACCTTTGCCTGGAAACATTTACATTTCATCCATCTCATTTGTTGATGTTGTGATGTTTTAGTTCTGTGCACTCCTTGGTGGTAAATGTCATGTAACAATTTAGCTTAGTCAGGTCTTCAGTCAGTCTTATTATATTTTCTCTCGTGTGTGGCATTTAAAACTATTCCATGAAATCCCTCAGACTGGTCATCTCCATTCAGATTTATTGTACTGTTCTGGTAATATTTCCAAAAGACAAATTCTATACTATTTTGAAGACTCAAGATATCAAATTACATTCTATTGCCCCTGCCCAATCTAATTAAAAAAACAAAAAACAAACAACCCAGAATGGGATTCAGATATATGTTGTAAACAATCTTTCTTCAGGTTTCTGTCATACAATTAAGGAAAAGAATGTTTGATTTATTAAATTCCACTAGACAAATTAAAGGCATTTGAAACAAACGACTACCTACCTCTTCAATAGTTAGACTCCTTAATATTTGACACTAACACATTGTTATAGGAAAAAAAAATAGACAATACAAACTGTACTGATATTTTTGGTCCTTTCAGTTATTTAAATCTAAGAACCTTAAAATATATAATCTTCTATGTAGAAGAAAGATATCAGAAGAAAAGGCAGGTCAATGAATTACTTAAAATTTCTGTGTGGTATAGACATGAGGGGTCTCTGTCACCAAATTCAGCCCTGTATTCATTGCTTGTTTTTCACATAAAGAAAACATTTGTTGTTAATAAATTGTGTGTGTGTGTGTGTGTGTGTGTGTGCGCGTGCGCGTGTGTATGTATGCATGCATGCGTGCATGTGCAGTCCTCTTTATTTGTTTAGAAAGGCTTACCATCATCAACTGGAGAGGAAATTCTGGGATCTCTATCTGAGATGTTGTGCATAAGTCATTCAAATGAGGTTTCTTTTCAGGCTTTAATGTGAGCATGTTATACTATTAGGTACTTAAGGCATAAATCAAATTCAGTCTTTTAGGCTAGAGCCAATCAGCAGCTGTCAGTCACGTGCTTTGAGTTCATTAACTTCCTTAGAGAGTTGGGTCACCTGAGCATACTGCCACTGTGGGAAATGACCTGAAGTAACAGCTGTCACAGAAATGGTCCCAGAGGTTGCAGAGCAGACTCACAGACTAAATTAAGATGTTCCAATCACATTTCAATCAATTTTCAAATGTAACAAGAAACAAAAGGAAAGTAGTTGTGTAGGTGTGCATATTTACAATTGTAGGATGCACCTGGACTGGAAGGACCACTATTGGAATCCTGCATTCAGTGTTCCCATGCCCATCTCTCTCTCTCGCTCTGCCTCATCAGTCTGCTATGCCATCACTGTGGTTATAAAGAACACAGTTTAGACTTAGGACACTAAACAGATACAAAGTCCTCTGACCCATTACTTGCCTGTTAGAGACCAGGGGCAGGTATGCCTGACCAATAGCCATAAATTACCAATAACTTGCTGAACGGCCATGGATTTTATCCACATGTGTCTGGAGAGGTCACATGGGATCAAAATGAGTGTCATCAGCAGGTGATAGTGTCACAATTAGGGAAACATAACTAACAACTGGGAGTAATATGATCCATGATTTATGAATATTTAAGATTTAATCTGTTCTTCCATCTCTCCATATCTTTAAGTTCTCATTTGTTATAGCATATTTTCTGTGTTCAGCATAAATTGACTGTTTTTATTCTGTGTACAAATTTTTACAGTTTAGCAACCCAGTAACTCTTCTTATCAGACCTTTTACATTTCATCCATCACATTTGTTTATCTTGTTCACTGTAGCAAAGATGAATATCCTTAAATAGTACAACAAATACTCATTATAACTTGCTTAGTGTCTGGTATTATATTTGCAGGATTTAGAAACATTGTGTCTTTATTTATAGGAAAAAAACCAACTGGAAAGGAAAAGACACACCTTATTTTTTAGAAATTTTTGGAGTAAAAATGTGGATTGATAGGTTGGAGGAGGCTAACATAAAAAAGAAAAACTATAAATGATATGGGTATAATTTTCTCCCTCCTTTATTCACCCCTTTCTCCTCTTCCTTTTGCTAATTCCTAGAAAGTCATATTTAATATATGTTAAAATAATATTTAATTAATATTAAATAATGATATATGATGAGTTAATTTATGTGTCACTTTATGTTGCTGATAATTATTAGAAATTTTGCAAAATAAAATTATATTCAAGGATTATATTATTTACTTTAAGTTTGAGAAGGAAATTTTAAAAAAGTATAAGGTATGTCAGAGTCTGGAGTTAGATTCTTTGTTCTTGAGTGAGGTGTTTTTTTTTTTTTTAAATAGGAAACAGACATTGACTTCAGTCTTAGAAGCTATATTCTTTAGACAAGTCATTAACCTCTTTGCTAGTCCTTTCTTTTTTATATAAAATGGATTATATATAATAGCACCTTTAAGCATTTGTAAGCTGCAATGAAATGATGTCTATAAGACACCTAAGACCTCTAGTGTGGTGCCTGAAATATCGTAGGCACAGACAAATGATGGGTTTTATTGATAAGAAAGGAAATGGGGAGGAAGGGAAAAGAGAGAACATGTTAAATTTATTGGTTAGAGAGGTGGCTAAATTCAGGTGGTTAAAGTGCAGGATACAGTACTGGAGAAGAAGGAGCTGCACTGAGATTGAACTTCAGAGATGTGCAGAGAGACCCCCAATTCTTTAAATACAAATTTGTGCAAGCATGAGAGAGACGATGCAACACTGGCAGCAACCGACCAACCAGGCACTCCCGAGGTAAGCTTGGCAACAGTCAATGGCACTGTCAGCCCCAGCAACTGTGAAGGGCCTTAAGCACCTCCTCTGCACCCACTTTGTGGCACCCACTCTGAATTCTAGCAGGGTTGTGCTCATTTCCAACCATGAGAGTGGCACAGGCCTACATGAGTGCCTGGGTGGGGTAGTAGCTGTGGGAATGAAGAGACACATTCCCAGCCCTGACAGTGGCAGGGCTCTCACATGGGGCACAGGGAGGAAGCAGCAGTGGGAAGCATGGCACACATTCTGAGTTATGGTAGTGGCTTCATAAGAGGAAAGTGGTGGCAAGGACTGTGGCAACCCCCTGTGTGGGCCCTGCTCTCAGCCCCAGTGGACATGTAGGCCTATCCATATCTGCAAGGGAGAGGGGGTCGCAGGTCGCAGGGCGTAGGTACATGTTTTCAGTCCTGGCATTGGCCTGAGTCCACACATGGCTTGCCTCCCCTTTGGACCTGGTGCAAGTACCCTGGTGTCTCAGCTTCTGAGGGCTGCACCCTTCATTCCCTTTGTGCTGAAGTACCTGCGCCCTGTAAAGCAGGGCACTGAGCAGGTTTTGGTGCTGGGGTCATAGTTGTTCTGCTGGGTTAAACAGGGTTTGTGAAGCATCAGGTTTCTATGTTAGCATAGTGCGATGCCCTGAAGATTGGGATATGCAAGGGTTTCTGGCTGCTGGAGCAGTGCTGATTCAGCATCCTTCTTCAGATGGCACCTACCTACAGTAACCGGCTGTTGGGGTTGGGTGGGGAGACAATGTGAATTCCTTCTCTAGACCAAATTCTTCCAGGTTGCTCCCTTAACTGGGCTCTGAGCCTGTGATTGGGAAACTTGACAGTAGCTAGGAATACTGATTTTCATGCTGATGGAGTTTATGGGGACTCTATTCACTCATTCCCCTGCAGTACCTTCCAACTAGGGAGACTGAGCCAGCATGGCACTTTTTGGGACACTTCATTCCTTTTTCTGTGCTGCTGTCTCAAGTATCTGAATCTTACAGGATTTCAGTCCCTTCCAGTGTTCTCTTATGGTCACTCACTTAAACATGCAGCTGATCCATCTGTTGCTTTGGTTGTTTATGGAGAAGGAGGTAATGCTAGGGATCTCTATTCAGCCTTTTTGGAATCCTCCTGCTCTTTTAATTTTTAACTTTTTTTCCAGATTGGGTTATTTCTATTGACATTCAAGCTGAGTGTCTCATTACTCAGATATTATATTTTTTTAGTTACAGTTCTCCATTTAGAGTTATGATCATTTCTATTTCTCTGCTGTGATTTTCTATCTTTTCATTTGTTGTCGACATATATTCTCTTGTATCATTAAGTGTAACTATAAAAAACTGGTTTAAAATTCTGGTCTTCTAATATCCAGGTCATTTCTGGGTGGGTTTCAGCTTAATGACCTTTTATTGGGAATTGGTCCTATGTTCTTATTTCTTTGTATGTTTAGTTTTCTGGATTTTGTCCTGAAACTTTAGAATTGGATGCTGCAGAGATTCTGAATTATTTTATAGCCTCAGAAGAGTGTTGACTTTTTATTTATTTTTAGCATACAAATATCTCATACAAAAACTTCTCTGGAGGAACTTCCGTAGATAAGGGAGCTTATCCTTACTGTGCTGTGGAGGGAAATACAAGGGGGAGGAAGGTTCAGGGGAAGAAGGTCAGTGAAACCTTGAGGCTGCTTTTTTTAGTTCAAAGTATTAAGCATGTCATGCACCATACTGTAAGGCATCAGTGCCTAGGCCCCCAAAATGCTTTGATCTCAAATTTGATTCAGCAGGTTGAAGAATATTTTCTGCTAAGCTCTCTTAAGAAGCTCTAAATGCCTTGCCTAATTAGGAAGCACACACAGAATCAGAGATTTTTTCAGTCAATGCAGAAATTTATCTTTTACAGCTAAGCATGTATAATGAGGAGATCATTGGCTGTCCAATATATTGGCAATTAAAAACATTGCCAATTAGCTAAAATTCCATCTTGATTATTTAAAATAAAAAAGTGAAGAATACAAATATTTGTTGATAAATGTGTTTCAGAAAATTATAAAAAATATAAGCACACAACTATAAGCATATGTGTTTTTCTTTCCTCTATTTGAGCCTCACAGCCTCTTGAATGTATGAATACTTTTGAGTATATGAATACTTGTCAAGGCAAGATAAGTCTTAGTCACTAAAATTGATTATGGTGAATTAGGGGCAGCTAGCACATTCAAAGCTTAGAATGACAATGATCCCTCTTCACCCTTTTGTCTATTTGACCATGAAATTGAAAGTGGTTGATTTTTCTGGCTATGAACATTGGCAAGTACTTTTTTTCTTTGTTAGAACTCTGCAGTCATTTACATCATTTATTTATAGTTCAATTTAAGAACAGTTTCTCTTCTGGTATTACTACTAGCTGTAAAATAACATTTGATGAGAGTTGAAGGCAATCTGAGAAAAAGTTTTCACTAGATTCATTTTCAATTAAGACAAAAATATCTTTAAAAAATACAAATAACCCAATCATATTCTACCATTGAGATACATTGTACCTTTATAGCCCAATTAAATCATTTTTCCTAAAGTTATTGATGCTCCTAAACATGCACACCTTTGAATGAAACATATTTTGTGTTTCAAAGTAATGAAGGAGAGATTTTGCTGAACAGCAGCAGATTAATCTAAATCATATTCAGTAATCTGTGAGTTTTGAACTTACTAGGTCCCTATATCTAGAGACATTTAAGAAAAGGAACATTCTATAGGAAAAGTCCTAATGATTTCTAAATGATCCTGTGTAGCCTGGAGTGGAAGCTGAGTGGAAAGTATAATAGATGTGAATATGCTCCAAAAGTCTTCTGACGGGTAGTGGAGAAAGTAAAATATGCAAAAGGTGTTTTAATGTATTACATTATTTGGATGGGGGAGGATCCTGGGAAGAACAAAGAATCTTGTGACATAAAGAAAATGTGGTACATATACACAATGGAATATTACTTAGTCTTAAATAAGAATGAAATTATGGCATTTGCCAGTAAATGGATGGAACTGGAGACTATCATGCTAAGCAAAATAAGCCAATCCCAAAACACCAAAGGCTGAATCTCCTTTCTGATATGTGGATACTGACTCACAACAGATGGGGGTGAGGTAGAGGGAGGAGTGGGAGGTTTGCCAGATTGGACTGTGGGCCCTGGGAGGAAGAGGTGATGGGAATGGGAAAGACAGTAGAATGAATCAGATATAATTTTCCTATGTTCATATATGAATACATGACCAGTGAAACTCCACATCATGTACAACCACAAAAATGAGAAGTTATACTTCATGTATTTATGACATGTCAAAATACATTCTACTGTCATGTATAACTAAAAAGAACAAATTATAAAACAGAAAAAGTATCTTGTGAGAAAAAACAGTATCTTCATGTAGTAATAGTTGAGAGATATGAATCTGACTGTGAGCATAGGACTATAAATGGTGTGTGGTAAGAGGCTTTATTAGCTTGCTAGAGAGCCTTTTCTATAAAGAAATCTCCCAATTCAGCAAGCTAGGTCCCCCCCCCTTCTTTCTTTTTTTATGAAGAAATACAGACAATACAGTTGGAGTCCCATATGCAAGCCCCATGCCATCACCAGGGCCATGCTTCCTCTATCAGTCTACTCCGCCATTCATGGCATGTAAGCATTTGCAGTGCTCCCTCCTACACCAGAGTCGTTTCCAGAGCTCAGCCATCTCATCTGTGGTAGACATGGAGGTAAAGAAAGGTAGACAGCGTTACTGCTGCTAAACTGGTTCTTTTCTTTCTTCCTTTTTAAAAATTTGTTTTAGGATTATTTTTTATCCATGCATTTTAGTTATTTGGAATGATGTCTTTTACTGTGGCATATTCCTATCTGCAGATAACATGCTTTAATAACATAAAGCTTTTCCAGAATCCCCCTACGGCTTCTCCTTCATCATCCCCAGCTGAAAGGGAATGTGTAGATTTTAAAATAAAATGTGTTTTTTTTAAGTTAAGAAAAATGAGATGGGTATAGAGGAGGCTAGTACCACTCTGCCATATAAGGTGATGATTAATGTGATATTATAGTTGAATTTATAAATACATCTTATTAGAGAAAGGAAAGAAAATTATCCATGAGTTGAATAATAAAACACCATGAAACTTCAAAATTAATATGATGAAATGAAATAAATAGCAATATGAAAATACCAGTGAAATTAGGAAAAAGGAAAATTGGAAATATAAAAAATATATAAAATAAGTTGGGAAAAACAAAATGTATTGCAGTCCTTGTAGTAAAATGAATCATACTGCATTCCCTCATTAAAAAACAGATAATGGCAGATGAGTTAAGAAATAAAACTCAGTGCCATATACTCTGTTGTTTACATGAAATTCACTTGAATTGGAGATTACAAAAGTTAAAGGATTGGGTAGACACCAGAAAAGTGCAATTAAAAAAGAAGAATGACAATATCAGATAAGATCTACTCTAAAATTAAAAGTTTTAAATGAGATAAATATATATGTACATATATATGTATTATGAGTATATATATTCATACATTTGTATGTAACAATCAACAAAACTATCACATAATATTTCAACTCCCCGCTAGAGTGTTGTCATTTGCATTATTTCTATTGAGCAATAGTCAGTAGACTATTCTTGGTCTATATCTGGTGCTGCATTTCCCAGCTTCCTTTTAAGGTATTGGTAAAATACAAGCAGAAATACCTAGGTGAATTTCCATTAAAAACATGGACCTACTTTGAAAGGCCTATTTTTCAAAGTGGGCCTACTCAGAAAGCATGTACATTTTGAACCCACTTCCTTAATCATTTTTCCTGACTGAAATGTGGGTGTGATAGAATTTCAGCAGCTATTTTGTGAAAATGAGGTGACATCAAGGTGACCCTAAGGATGACAAGAGAGCTGTGACAGTGTGACTCTGGGTATGAAAACTATGTACTATGCTAAGGATAACACAATAGAAAGCTTCAAGGCACCAAACTTCTCAGTGATACATAGAATTGCTGTACCTATCTTAGATTATAGACTTGTGAGAAAATTAATCCCTATCTTGTTAAAGACTCATTTTAGCTCTGTGTTATTAGACTCAGTACAAAAAAAAATTTCAACTGATGCATAGAATCTTTAAAATGTTTAATAGACTTTCAAGGATCTCCCAGATGTGAAGAGATATAGGTTAAAAAACATAATATTATTTTGTTTAGAATCCTCATATAATTTGAGTTGATAAATGTACATTGCACTCTGCACCAAAAATGTGTATGTATTGTCAATGATCAAAAGGTCTAGCAGCAGTGCTTTCGTTTTTAATTGTACTCAACCTATGAAATTTACTTGACATTCTGTAATTTAAAAATGTTTGTGTCTGTTGTAAGACCTAGGTACAGGAAATTTTAATTTTAATTTTAATTCACAAGACACTGGATGTTATTCATTTACTAGTGAAGGTGTTACTAAATTCTTGGTCTATATCTGGTGCTGCATTTCAGTTGGACATGAAATCTTTCAAGTGTTTTTGTAACAACTACTTTCAATGAAACATAATACCTCCCTAAATCAAATCCTAGTCTCTTACAGTTGATGGGGAAGCAACTTCTATGGGTTTTAACAATGGTGACCATGTCCGAGAGACTACTGTATGACATATTCAAAGAATGTTATATTTCATGATGCTAGGTAAAGGGCACATGTAAAAATGGTGGTGCCTAAGTGAATTTGTGATCTTAGGTGAACTGCAGAGAAGATACATTTTTTTCCCCTTGTCCTTTTGGTTGTACTTGTAAGCCTGATTTTCATACAGATTTGTGTTCCATTGTATTCAAAATATAATGGAATTCAAAAGATATCTAGTGGTTGATAACCAGGCATACATTAAAAGATGGAAAACATTAGGTAGTGTGAATGTTCATATTCATAATAGCTGTCTAACTAATGTTTTCCCCCTCAGTAGACTAAAGCATACTGTATATTTCCACCCAAATGAAATATTATAAATCACTTTTTAATATCTTTTTATCGGAACAAGAAAAAAATCATTTGTATTGCAGACATGTAAATTTAACTTAAAACTACAAAACCTAGTTTGAGGCTTGATACTGTGGCAATAAATCATATACAATAACATTGTAAATGAGATAACTGTAACATTATATTCTCTGGGCAAGGTTAATAGATTCAGTTCAAGTCTAGCAAGAAATTGTAGCTGACATTTTCCCATTTCTTTCAGAAAAGGCTTTATAAATCCTCAACTTCTAAATTGGACTGGATTAGGTCCCAGTGGAGAAAATCCTAGATTTAGTGTTTTTAATTTCCTAAGTTACTGAGAGGGAACCAACTTTATAACTTTAGTCAAATATGGCTTGGTGAATTTTAACCATCAGGTTATTTTTGTTATTCTCACCCAATTCGAATAATAAAAGCAATCACAGAAGCCTGTCGATTTGGCTAACCTGGGTTACCCTGGTTGAATAAGCCTTTCCTGGGTGAATGAGTCTTTTGGGGTGACTAAACAAAACACAGAGATCTACCACTCTGGTCTGAAACCTACAGCTCTTGCCTGGTTAACAGGATGTTTACCTTCTGTGGTATCCTGCTTCTCCTCTGAGAACTGCGTACAGTGGGTGACCCTGATCTCTCTGTTATGGGAAGAAGGTGGCACCAGAATGTCCAGAACGCTCACTTGTGAATCTAGCCTGGGCAGGGAGAATTTTCAAAGTGTCATATTGTTTTGGATATCAGTTACAAGATCTTTAGGATACTATTTCTGGTATGCAGAAACTGAAGGACCTGCCAGGTGAGGAGATTGTTTTCCAGCAACAGAATTCCCCACAACGTGCCATTTCCTCGACATTCCACCCAACAGGACCCCGATTTATTTCCTCCTTTTTTATTGTGATTAATTTTCATATCCCCAGATACAAAGATTATTTAAATAGCTTCATACTTGCCAAAAGTTTCTGAGGATTTCATGATGGCCTGCACATGCATAGCAGGTTATTCTCCTGGAATTCCATTTCATCATTTCATTCTGCTGACCAAGTGCCTGCTAGGCCTTTTTGTCTTTCAAGGACCAGATGCATGCTTTGCTGACTGCCCTTTCAGACCTTCTCATAATGGACAAAATGGATCTGAATTTTTCTCCTCTTTCTGTTCTTTGTTTAGAGGGAAATTCATTTCCTGTCTTTACTTTCACTCTTTCCCTTAATTTCAATTCCCATAGCATCCACATGAAACCCCATACTGTGGTATAAAGAGTCAACACGATTAACACCTACCCAAAATGCACGCGAAAATTCATCTGATCCCTGAGGCTTTCTGTGGCAAATTCCCTCAGCATTTACTTGCCCTTATTTTCAGTTTCCCATAGATTTACAATAATGCTGTGTATTACATTTAATTTCCTTTAGGTTGTGTTCTGGATCTCCTCAACTAACCTATAGGTTCTTTTAGGTCAAAGATCATATTTTTTCCTACCTTGGTATTCCCTAGATTCAGTGAAGTTTGAGATGTAACTGACAGTTAAATTTAAGTTAACTTTTTAGCAGGTTGTAAGCACTTTTCTAAAAGCTTAGCTGTTCTGAATGTATTTCAACTAGAATATCTTGTTTCCTACTCTCTGCTTGTTACCCAAGTTGTAGTTTAATCTAATAAATCTTGTTATTTACCTGTTTGATTGAATTACTGTTAGAATTGCTTGAAACATTATTACATAGTTCCAGGTTATTTGGGATTTAGAGTGGTGCTGTCTTTGAACATCTTTGCTTCCTTAACATAAAGCAATAATTCCCTCTCTGAGATGTACCTCTAGCTCTGTGCTTCAGGAAATGAGCATTTCCTTAAGTTTTTTGTTCTGTTCATAGCACTGTGTGTTCTTTTTCATTTTATTACCCAAATACTGCCTGGTTAAAATTCACAGCTCCTAAAGGATAGAGATTATTTAGTCATAATTTTCTCCATCTTAGCAATGCAAACAACACATATGATAAATGTGGGAATTTAATGTTCAGATATCTGATGCAGAGATTCCCATACTGTAATGAGATGCAACATGGTGCCCTCAGGCTCATGGTGCTTACTTTCATAAAAAATTGGCCAGGAATGAAAAATGATATTAATGTCTGCCTTATGGAATAAAATATTACCATTTATCTTTCCAATGTCAGTCTTATAAACTGAGTAATATTCTGATAATACAAATTTTACCTCACTATTAAAAATAATAATTATTTGGGGCTTAAAAATTTTAAATCTTTATTGTAGATACAATAACTTGTCAAAACAATCTTACAAGATTGGTAGAAACATCTACTAAGTTGTTTAAAATTTCATTATTTGTTAAAATGAATTTGGTGGCAGTGTAGTATCCTTTTTAGTTTCTTCTTCTCCTTCTTCTTCTTCTCCTTCTTCTTCTTCTTCTTCTTCTTCTCCTTCTCCTCCTCCTCCTCCTCCTCCTCCTCCTCCTCCTCCTCCTCCTTCTTCTTCTTCTTCTTTTTCTTCTTTTTTTGGGGGGAGGGTACTGGGGATTGAACCCAGGGTCTCTGTATCTCTGAGGTACATCCCTAGGCCTTTTTAATTTTTTTTTTTTAATTTTGAGATGGTCTCACTAAGTTGCTGAGGCTGGTTGAGTTTTTGATCCTTCTGACTTAGCCTCTCAAGTCTCGGGATTATAGACATGTGCCACCATGCGTGGCTGAAAGTGTAGCTTTCTGTAAGTTCTTTGTGATTATGTCTATATAGCATCAAGTTATTGATCAGTAATTAAAAAAACTTCAATTGGTAACTTGGTTTTAAATAAATCATTTATAGATTTACCTGTTGAATTATTCATCTTCAACAACTTTGTCATTTATTAATTGAATTCCTCCATCAATAGCTACTCATCCTCAATTCTAGCAAAAAGATAGTATGGAGACAATGGGATATGAAGAACTGTAACAGATACAATTCTATGTGTTAAAAATAACTACTGTCATACATAAACACATGCAGGGATGAAATCTAAATAGCAAGAGAGTAACATGTATTTCTGTGTGACAGTGTGACTGAGTAATATGAATAAATGAGGAATATAAGTAAATATTATAAATTAAGAGATTTTCACGAACAGGAGTTTTCAGAAGAAAGAAATTTCAAAATGAGAGCTTTACTGCCTATTATACCTTTAAGATTAGGTTTTTTTTTTTTTTAAAGAGAGAGTGAAAGAGGAGAGAGAGAGAGAGAGAGAATTTTTAAAATATTTATTATTTTTTAGTTCTCGGCGGACACAACATCTTTGTTGGTATGTGGTGCTGAGGATCGAACCCTGGCCACACGCATGTCAGGCGAGCGCGCTACCGCTTGAGCCACATCCCCAGCCCAAGATTAGGTATTTTAATATTTTTAACTTCTACTCCTTTTTGGAAGATTCCCTTAAGTCCCACTATATATGGATTTATATTTTACTATGTA
This sequence comes from Spermophilus citellus, assembly GCF_964194105.1. Taxonomy (NCBI): domain Eukaryota; kingdom Metazoa; phylum Chordata; class Mammalia; order Rodentia; family Sciuridae; genus Spermophilus; species Spermophilus citellus. Next base: position 175,578,900 of record NC_138182.1, on the reverse strand, counting down.
AAGATTCTGTATTGTGTAGCTTATGAAGTTGATGAGGGAATAGTAAGAACAGCTAATTTGACCCTAGTGTCTACCTTCATTTCAACTTATTTCTGATTCTCCATGGTGATATTCATCAACTCAGGTTTTAAGAAGACCTCAGATGGATTATTATCATTGAATATCAAATCTTTTTTGTGTGTGTTTTATGACTGCCTGTGTTTCACATTCTTAATAACCCACCACATTATAAGTACTCAGTATTTCTTTGAATGTGACAGACAGATAACTATGTCCTCAATGTGGCAGTAAGAGATGGTTCATGGAAGAGTGCAAAGAAAGATGATATCAAGGATAGGACCTTGAATCCTAAATCTCCCATACTGCAGGCTTCTACTTAAAATGTAATACATATAATAAAATTATAAAGATGAAAGAATCTATATTATTTTGTAACCAGTTATATATGCAAATATTTTTATTAATGGTAAATTAATATTGTACATAGATACCTTTAAAAAAGTGTTACTTTTTATTTTAAAATATGGATACAAAGAAAGGCATTGTGCCAAGAATATGAAAGGGATACGTTGGGAAATATTCTGCTTACTTTGTTAGCCAAAGCAAATAAAGGTCATTTTTAGATATTTTTAGAAAACCAAATGATACAGAAGGGCTTATGTTGACAAAAATGCCCATCCCTTTCACTCTTTTTCTCCATTTATACTTCTCAGAAAATGCTTCTCTTCAATGTTTCAGTTTTTAGGTTTTAAATTAGTTTATAGATTTATTGATAATGATGTTAACTTATCAAAGATAGCATATGTTCAATAAGACAGTACTTATTAAAAATCTATACATTCTACTTTCTTATAAACAATTGCTCATGTAGCATTTTAGGGTTTTTTCCTATTTAAATAATTGCATTCTTAAACATGTTTTAGTTTTTATTCATGCTTTCTGTTTTCCTTTACTGGAAAAATTAACATGGTTTCTATCATCAGATAAAATATCTTGCAGCATATCATCCTGTTCTGTATCTCAGTCCTATTCTATATATTATTTACAGTCTATTCCATTCTTCAGAATGAGAATTTTCAGAGCTTCCTGATTTTTTTTTTCTTCTAGTTTAGACAGATTGCTTTATAGAGCTGTTTTGGAAGTCTCATCTTGCATGACTTATTTCTTTTACGTTGAATTTAGGCCATTTATAGTTAATAATGAAATTAATGATATGGGTGGGTTTAAATCTATCATCTATTTTTTAAAAAACTATTATTTATCTGTTCCTTGCTCATTTTTTTCTTCTCTTTTGGAATAATTGAGTAATTTTTAGTTAACTACATCCAGTTTACATCCAATGTATTTGTTGCTGAATCATCCATGGTTTGTTCTTGACATGCTCTTACTTTCTCTATTTCTTAAACATAGAGAATGTATTTATAGTAATTGTTTGAAATCTATTGTTTCTAATTCTATTATCTCTTCCACTTGTTTGTATTGATTGATTTTTTTTCCATCATTAGGGGTTGTATCTTCATGTTTGTTTGCATGATTGGTAAGTTTTTATTCTCTGTAAGATTAGTAACAACATGTAAAAATCACCATTAGTATAAGAATTAAGGTAGATGATGTTAGGAAGTTGAAGACTTCTCAACTTATTGTTACTCTTTCTTGTAAATAAGTTTGTTCATATACATTTTATTTCTTGTCCTTTCAAAATAATTTTCTCTTACTATTTAAAACTAATTTCTCTATTTATGACTCTAAATATTTCTTGAAAGACATCTTAACATAAATTCTCCTCCCACTTTTCAAATTATTTTATTTTTATCTTCCCAATAAGCTTTTCTTCTTATTCATACATAAACATAGTTAAATATTTCTCTGTCTTATATGTATACTGTCCCTATAGTTTATGCCTTTCCTTCTCTACTCTCAAGAGCCCAGGTTCATAAAACAAATTAAGAATTTACTTCAGAACTACCAGTTCCATTATTTACATTTTCCTGACAGTGGCTCATGTCCTTTACAATATTTAAAGGATACTCTTCATCAGTGAAGAATATTTTCATGTATACTGAGTTATGGAAGTATCTTTAGAGGGTCTATATTTTTAGAGGTTTTATTCATCTTTGTCCTTGGAACCTATGAGATTCTGAGAAGCAAGACCTATTTCTGTACCAATTTCTTAGGATTTACATGATGCTTTATATATGGAGCTCTCGTTTGCATACATTATAGTTTGAAATTTTAATTACTTATGAGCCACTTAAGAGACTTACTGTCCTGTAAAGTTTTATTTGTTTTGACTTTTGTGATGGGTGTAACTAATTCACGTAGGAAGCTCTGTTCATGCAACTTCATTTTGGGTGAGCCATTGTGTCACTTTTTCCAGCAAGCAATAAAGTATCAGCCTCTCTCTGACATTTTGGTTTGCAGTATCCCTGTGGGCCACTTACATTTAGTTGCTTATGTTCTCTCTGGTTTTGCATTTGCACTTCAATCTTAGCATATGAAAATTTTCTTTCTAGAGAGTTTGGCTGTACATTTAAATTTGTTATTTAATTATTTTATTAAATATTGTTATTTATTTAAAAAAGGGAGAGAAAACTCCTGCACCAGTTCTGTATGGAAGGCTGAATTCTCAGTCTCTTGCAAAATGGTAGTAACCTAAATCTCTGTGGATTGTGTTTTATAGCTAAAGACAACACTGTCCTTATTTTCTCAGAGTGGTGGCTAGTCCTGTTTCAGTTTATAGCCTGTTAACTCTTTCTGACCATCTACACTTAGAGAGGCATTTCCCCATTTAGTCTCATCACTGGCTCCTCTTCCTAAGACTGTCAATTTTCCAAGGCTTATCCTGACTCTCTGGTCTGCTGTCTATGGATAATTCCATAGCTTCAGGCTGTAATCTCATGATTTAAACGTCTATATTACCAGAGATCTCTTTCCTAAGATTCAGAATAAATTTATGTGACTACTAGGTATCTGTTACATATTTCCATTTCAACTAACATGTTAAAAACAAAATAAGTCCCCTTGCTTTCCTGGCCCTCCCTGATAAGCCTTATCCCTACCCCACCCCTAGTGACTACCCATGATTCTTATGGCTCTCCATTCATTCACTAAAGTCTCCTTTTGGGGACTTATCCTCCTCACTTCCTTCTCAGGTCCAAACATACAAGAAATAAATGCAGCATGTCATCTCTTGCCTCATAAAGCCCCGGAGTCCGTCATCCCTCTCCATATCCATTCACACTTCTTAAGAACAGGCTGTCTTCCTCACCTGGATTTGTGGTGAGATTCTTAGTACTTGTGTTCAGATATCCAGTTTTGCCATTCCACAATAAAGTAAGCTTGTCTTCCTAGAGAACATATTCAATCAGTAGTATTCTGCTTCAAATCTTTTATACATATTCTACAAAAGCCTGTGCTTCCTTTTCTGCCCACCCCCCCCCCTTTTTTTAATTTGAAGGATGCTCTCTTATCGTTTAGTAGTCATATTAGTGGTCATTCAAGAGGTCTTCTCAGACCCCCAAGGCCGACTTTTCATTCTTGTTCATGTTCCTGTCACAGCATTTACTGTACCAATGTTCTCCCTGCAGACAGACTAATTAGCCAAAAAGCTCTTTGAATGTACCAGTACATATCCAGTAATGCACATGGCATCTTGAATGTAGTAGAATTTTACTAAAATACGTTACATTTAAAAAAAGAATATTGACTGTGTCCATGTCATTGTAGTCAAAGCCAATGTCTGGTTACTATGGAAAAATAAAGTTCCCACTTCAGATATTGCTAAAACCTAGTTTTACACACAATTTATCATGTTTGTCATAATTTATCATAGATGTACCTTGAAAACAGTAAAGCTACATTAAATGTTTTATTCAAATTTTGCTATGGGGTTTATTATATACAGGGACTTGGCCAGTTAATTTATTTTATAGAAACAGAATCTGCTGAATGATTTTTTCTTTTTTTATTAAATTATTTATTTATTCTAATTTGTTATATATGATGGCAGAATGCAATTCATTTCATATTACACATATAGAGCACAATTTTCATTGGTGTACACAAAGTATTTTCAAACCATTTGTGCCTTCATATATGTACTTTGGGTAATGATGTCCATCTCATTCCACCATCTTTCCTTCCCCCATGACCCCTCCTTTCCTCTCCCTCTCCTTTGTCCTATCAAGAGTTCATCTAATCCTCCCATGCTCCCCCCCATCACCATCATGAGTCAGCATCCTCATATCAAAGAAAACATTTAGCCTTTGAATTTGAGATTGTTTTACTTCACTTAGCATTATATTCTCCAACTCCATCCATTTACCTGCAAATACCATAATTTTATTCTCTTTTAATGCTGAGTAATAATTCATTGTGTATATATACCACATTTTGTTTTATCCATTTATCTGGGTTGGTTCCACAGTTTAGATATTGGGAATTGTGCTGCTATAAACATTGATATGGCTGTGTCCCTATAAGTCCTTTGGGTATAAACCAAGGAGTGGGATAGCTGGGTCAAATGGTGATTCTATTCCCAGTTTTCCAAGGAATCTCCATACTGCTTTCCAGATTGGCTACACCAATTTTCAGTTCCACCCGCAACGTTTGTATTCTTTTTTTTTATATATACATTTTAAAAATTTTTTATTTTTATTTTTTTAGTTCTAGGTGGACATTATATCTTTTATTTTATTTTATGTGGTGCTGAGGATCAAACTCAGTGCCTCACACATACCACGCATACCACGTGAGTGCGCTACCACTTTAGCCACATCCCCAGCCCCTATTGTTGTTTGTATTCTTGAAAGCTGCCATTCTGACTGGAGTCAGATAAAATCTTAGAGTAGTTTTGATTTGCATTCTCTAATTACTAGATATGTTAAACATTTTTTTCATATATTTGTTGATTGATTGTATATCCTCTTCTGAGAAGTGTCTGTTCAGTTTCTTGGCCCCATTTATTGATTGTGTTATTTGGTTGTTTATTATTTTATTTTTTTGGTGTTAAGGTATTTTTTTTATATATCCTAGAGATTAGTGCTCTATCTGATGTGCTGGTGGTAAAGATTTGCTCCCATTCTGTAGGCTCTCTCTTCACCTCACTGTTTCTTTTGCTTAGAAGAAGCTTTTTAGTTTGAATCATTCCCATTTATTGATTTTTTATTTTAATTCTTGTGCTATAGGAGTCTTATTAAGAAAGTTGGGGCCTAATCCAACATGATGGAGATTTGGATCTACTTTTTCTTCCATTAAGCACAGAGTCTCTGGTTTAATTTGTAGGTCTTAGATCCACTTTGATTTGAGTTTTGTGCAGGGTGAGAGATAGAGGTTTAATTTCATTTTGTTACATGCAAATTTCCAGTTTTCCCAGCACTATTTGTTTAAGAGGCTCTCTTTTCTCCAATGTATGTTTTTGGCACCTTTGTGTAATATAAGATAAATGTAATTATGTGGGTTAGTCTCTGTGTCCTCTATTCTGTACCATTGGTCTACATGTCTATTTTGGTGACAATACCATGCTGTTTTTGTTACTATTGCTCTGTAGTATAGTTTAAGGTCTGGAATAGCAATGCTACCAGCTTTACTTTTCTTGCTAGGGATTGCTTTGGCTATTCTGGATCTCTTATTTTTTCATATGAATTTCATGATTGCTTTTTCTATTTCTATGAGGAATGTCCTTGGGATTTTGATTAGAATTGGATTAAATCTGTATAGTGCTTTTGATAGTGTGGTTATTTTGACAATATTAATTTTGCCTATCCAAGAAAAAGATCTTTCCATAGTCTAAGGTCTTCTTTAATTTCTTTCTTTAGCATTTTGTAGTTTTTGTTGTAGAAGTCTTTCACCTCTTTTGTTGATTACCAAGTAGTTTTGTTTGTTTGTTTGTTTGTTTTTTGAGGGTATTGTAAATGGGTTGGTTTTCCTACTTTCTCTTTCTGAGGATTTGTCACTGATATACAGAAATGCCTTTAATCTATGGGTGTTGATTTTATATCCTACTACTTTGCTGAATTCATTCATTAGTTCTAGAAGATTTCTGGTGGAATTTTTGGGACTTCTAGGTATAGAATCATATCATCAGCAAATAGTGATAATTTTAGTTCTTTTCTTTCTATCTGTATCACTCTAAATTCTTCCATTTATCTAATTGCTCTGGCTAGAATTTCATCAACTATGTTAAATAGCAGTGGTAAAAGAGGGCATTCCTATCTTGTTCCAGTTTTTAGAGGGAATGCTTTCAATTTTCTCCATTTAGAATGATGTTGGCCTAGGGCTCAGCATAGATAGCTTTTACAATGTTGAGATATGTTCCTGATATTCATAGTTCTTCTAGTGTTTTGAACATGAAGGGGTGCTGTATTTTGTAAAATGATTTCTCTGAATCTATTAATATGATCATATGATATTTATCATTGAGTCTATTGATGTGATGAATTACATTTATTAATTTCCATATATTGAACCAACCTTGTATCCCTGGGATGAACCCTACTTGATCATGGTGCACTGTCTTTTTGATATGTTTTTGTATTCAATTTGCCAGAATTTTACTGAGAATTTTTGCATCTATGTTCATTAGAGATATTGGTGTGAAATTTTCTTTTTTTTTTTTTTTGATATGTCTTTGTCTGGTTTTGGAATCAGGGTGATATTGGCCTCATAGAATATGTTTGGAACTGTTCCCTCTTATTCTATTTCATGAAATAATTTGAGGAGTATTGGTGTTAGTTCTTCTTTAAAATTCTTACAGAACTCATCTGTATATCCATCTGGTCCTGGGCTTTTCTTGGTTGGTAGGTTTCTCATGGCATCACCTATTTCCTTGCTTGAAATTGATCTGTTTAAATTGTATATATCATTCTGATTTAGTTTGGACATATCATATGCCTCTAGAAATTTGTCAATGCCTTTTGTATTTTCTATTTTATTGGAGTGCAAATTTTCAAAATAATTTCTAATTATCTTCTGTATTTCTGTAGTGTCCATTGTGATATTTCCTTTTTATCATGGATGTTAGTAATTTGAGTTTTCTCTCTCATTCTCTTCATTAGTATGGCTAATGGTTTATCAATTTTATTTATTTTTTCCCCAAGAACCAACTTTTTGTTTTGTCAATTTTTCAATTGTTTCTTTTCTTTCAATTTCATTGATTTCAGCTCTGATTTTAATTATTTCCTGTCTTTTACTGCTTTGGGGGTTGATTCATTTTTCTTTGTCTAGGGCTTTGAGATGTAATGTTAGGTCATTTACTTGTTGACTTTTTCTTCTTTGAAGGAATGAATTGCATGCAATGAACTTTCCTCTTGGAACTGCCTTCATAGTGTCCCAGAGATTTTGATATATTGTGTCAGTGTTCTCATTTGCTTCTAAGAATATTTTAGTCTCCTCCTTAATATCTTTTGCAATGTCGTTTTTATTCAATAGCATATAGTCACCCAGAATTATTGTGTTGTGGTTTATTTGGCTGTTTACCTTGAGAAGAGTATGATTGATGAAGGTAGATGCTCCATTGTTTGGGGGCACATATATTTATAATTGTTATGTCTTGTTGGTGTATGTTTCCCTTAAACAATATGAAATGTCCATCTTTATCCCTTTTGATTAACTTTGGCTTGAAGTCTACTTTATTATATGAGTATGGAAACTCCTGCTTGTTTACACAGACCATGTGAATGGTACATTTTATTCCAACCTTTCACCTTCAGTCTGTGAATGTCTTTTCCTATGAGATGAATCTCTTGAAGGCAGCATATTGTTGGGTCTTTTTTTAAAATCCAAATTTACCAGTCTATATCTTTTGATCGGTGAGTTTAGGCCATTAGCATTCAGGGTTGTTATTGAGACATGACTTATATTTCTGGTCATTTTTGTTTATTTTTGGTATTTGACCTTTTTTCTCCTTTGGTTGGCTTTTCCTTTATTGTAGTTCTTTGCAGATTTTCATTGTTGTTTTTCATTTCCTCCTTGTGGAATATTTTGCCAAGAATGTTCTGTAGTGCAGGCTTCTTGCTATAAATTCTTTTAGCTTTTGTTTATCATGGAAGGTTTTTATTTCATCATCAAATCTGAAACTTTATTTTGCTTGATATAGAATTCTTGGTTGGCATCTATTATCTTTTAGAGCATGGTATATGTTGTTCCAAGATCTCCTGGCTTTGATGGTGTGGGTTGAAAAATCTGTTGAGATCCAAATTGGTCTTCCCTTATATGTAATCTGATCTTTCTCTCCTGCAGCCTTTAAAATTCTATCCTTATTCTGTATGCTAGGCATTTTCATTATAATGTGTCTTGGTGTAGATCTGTTGTAATTTTGTATATTTGGTGTCCTATAGGCCTCTTGTATTTGGTTTTCCAATTTGTTCTTCATGCTTGGAAAATTTTCTGATATTATTTCATTGAAGAGATTGTGCATTCCTTTGGTTTGAATCTCTGAATTACCATCTATCCCAATAAATCTTAAATTTGGTCTTTTGATGGTATCCCATAATTCTTGGATATTCTATTCATGGTTTCTTACCATCTTTATTGTGAGGTCAATTTTATTTTCAAGATTATATATTTTGTCTTTATTGTCTGGGTCTTGTCTTCCAAGTGATCTAGTCTGTTGGTGATGTTTTCTTTTTTTTTTTTTTTTTTTAATTTTTTATTGATTATTTAAAGCATTACATAGCTCATGATATATCATCTTTCATACATTAGACTCAAATTGTGTTTTGAACTCCCATTTTCACCCCAAATATAGATTGCAGAATCACATCTGTTACATATTCACATTTTTACATAATGCCATATTAGTGTCTGTTGTATTCTGCTACCTTTCCTAACCCCTACTATCACCCCTCCCCTCCCCTCCCCTCCCATCTTCCCTCTCTATCTCCCCTGCTGTTGTTCAGTTCTCTCCCTTTTTTTCCCTCCCCCTTGCCCCTCATAGCCTCTTGTAATTTTATGTATCCTTGAAGGTCTCCTACCATTTCCATATGCTTTCCCTTCTCTCTCCGTTTCTCTCCCCCCATTCGTCTTTGTTATCTGTAGTCTTTTCCACATGCTCTTCCTTCCTGTTCTGTTCTTAGTTGTTCTCTTTATATCAAAGCAGACATTTGGCATTTGTTTTTTAGGGCTTGGCTAGCTTCACTTAGCATAATCTGCTCTAATGCCATCCATTTCCCTGCAAATTCTATGATTTTGTCATTTCTTAGTGCTGCATAATATTCCATTGTGTATAGATGCCACATTTTCTTTATCCATTCATCTATTGAAGGGCATCTAGGTTGGTTCCACAGTCTAGCTATTGTGAATTGTGCCGCTATAATCATTGATGCAGCCGTATCCCTATAGTGCGCTCTTTTAAGGTCCTCAGGGAATAGTCCGAGAAGTGCAATAGCTGGGTCAAATGGTGGTTCCATTCCCAGCTTTCCCAGGAATCTCCATACTGCTTTCCAAATTGGCCTCACCATTTTGCAGCCCCACCAGCAGTGTACAAGTGTACCTTTTTCCCCACATCCCCGCCAACACTTGTTGTTGTTTGACTTCATAATGGCTGCCAATCTTACTGGAGTGAGATGGTATCTTAGGGTGGTTTTGATTTGCATTTCTCTGATTGCTAGAGATGGTGAGCATTTTTTCATGAACTTGTTGATTGATTGTATGTCCTCCTCTGAGAAGTGTCTGTTGAGGTCCTTGGCCCATTTGTTAATTGGGTTATTTGTTATCTTATTATTTAATTTTTTGAGTTCTTTGTACATTCTGGATATTAGGGCTCTATCAGAGGTGTGGGGGGTAAAGATTTGTTCCCAGGATGTAGGCTCTCTATTTACCTCTTTTATTGTTTCTCTTGCTGAGAAAAAACTTTTTAGTTTAAGTAAGTCCCATTTGTTTATTCTGGTTGTTAAGATGTTTTCTATTGAGTGTTTATTTGGCTTATTCTTTCTTTCATTTCAAGGATTTTTGTTTGTTTGTTTTCAGAATCTCTCTTTCTTGAAGTAATCTCTTGCCACCTATATTTGTTCTCTTATCCCTTTGTTGGAGTGATTGATTTATGCCTGTATCTGCTCACTTAGGTAATTCTTTAATATCCAGGTCATTTTAATTATGTATATTCTGAACTCTTCTCTGAAATTTCATCTACTGCTCTATTATTGTAGTATCTTGGTTTGTTTTGGGCACTTTTATCCCTTGTTTTTTCATAATGTCTTCATGTCTTCCTCTCTTGCAGTGTAGATCCAAGGTATTACAGCTTCTGCCCTATTTTCTTATAGTCTCCCTGCAGGATACCAAGGGGGAGATCAATATTACAGTACTCAATGTATCCAATGTGAAGCCATATACCAGTTGGCTTCTATTTTTACATTTACAGCTTTGTCACTATAATCAGAAATGATGAGTTCAGTTATCTTCTACCATATAGTCAATAGGTTTGCTAAGGTTTACAGTTTCTAGTGGTATAAGGGGTCTGGGGGGTTGGCTGAGATGTTTATGAGGTAAAATGTGAGAATATAGATGTATTAGATTATATGATTAGTGAAAGGGTAATTGTAAGAAGTTGGCTATTTGTAGGAGAAATAAGAGAGAGGCAACCATGCAAGATTCTCTGTTACCTCAGCAACAGAATAACTGTTATTAGCCCTTGTAGAGATATCTCTGATGCAGCCAGGCCCACAGGGATATCTTACCAAGTCCTGTTGTTATTATCCCTTGATAGATGCAGCAATATCCTAGTTTCAAGTGGTGGCGGCAGCCTCGAGCCTATATGTACCCTGATGTTGGGCTATGGAGTCACACTTCGGTTAATAAGGAACCCCTGTGCAGGGTGTCTCTGTGTGGGTGCTGGGGCAGGCCTCTCTCCAGGCCCGACTTTTTTCTTTACACTTAAAATTTTCAACAAAATAGTCATTTTGCTGGGCTTATAGAGCCTGCCAAAGAATAATACTTAAAATTATATGCTTTATTATATAATTCCCCTATAAAATTGAATAAATTATTACTAATTTGACTGTGAAATTACTTTAAACTTATATTTCTGACCATTTTTTAGGATTTATATGACTTTATTGCCATGAGTACTACAACTCATTACAGGTAGTAATGCTTCATCATAGGGTAATATTTAAAATTATATTCAGAGATATTTCTTTTACCTTGAAAGATTAATAATTTACATATACTGCTATGTCAACCACATATCAAAGTATGATGAATATGGACTATATGATTCTTTTCCTTAGGTCCCCAAATCAGTGTAGTCACTGTTTTTTTCTTTGTGGTGCTGGGGATTGAACCCAGGGCCTTATGTGCGGGAGGCAAGCACTCTACCAACTGAGCTATAGCCTCAGCCCAGTGTACTCTTCTTTGCTGGCAGCTTCTTATGAAAAACTACTGAATAAAGTGAAACAAAATATTTAGTGAGAACTATGATGAAATATATTCCTTAAACATTTATTCTGTGTATAACACTAATGATAGATTCATGTTTTTATACTTTTATTATAATGCATAGATTTATACAACCCAAAGAGTGAGCCTAAAAGTAAACCATGGAATTTCATCAATAATATTTCAATAATGATCATTAGCTGTATGAAGGGTATTACTCTAATTCAAGATACTAATAATAGAAACAAGGGGACAGGAAAAAGTAGATATAGGGAACTCTGCATTTTTTTTTTCTCAATTCAGTGAGCCTAGAGTGGCCAAAAAATCAGTCTATTAAATTAAAAGAAAACACAACACAATCTACACTGCATTCAAAATCACAGGTATAAAAATGCTATTATTTATGAGAAAGAAATATAAATTACTTAAAATTACTCGCAAAAGTACTGATAATTTTAAATAAGGCTTTAGTTAGCTAGAAGATGAATTGCCTATATTTCCACTGTCTTATATTTGAAACAATAATAAGTCTAATAATTAAGAGAAAAGATGACAAATTAATTTAAAAATGTGTTAAAAGCTATGTATGAGTGTGCCTTTTTCCCCACATCCTAACCAATACTTATTGTTGTTTTCATTCTTAATAGATGCCATTCTGACTGGAGTCAGATAAAATCTTAGAATTGTTTTGATTTGCATTTCTCTAATTGCTAGAGATGTTGAACATTTTTTTCATGTGTTTGTTGATTGTAAATCATCTTCTGAGAAGTTTTTTGGCCCATTTATTGATTGGTTTATTTATTTATTTAATTTTTTTTGTGTTAACATTTTTGAGTGCTTTATATATCCTAGAGATTAGTGTTCTATCATCATATCATGTATGTGGTAAAAATTTTCTCCCAAGATGTAGGTTCTCTGTTCCTCCCACTGATTGTTTCTTTTGCTGAGAAGAAGGCTTTTAGTTTGGATCCATTCCATTTATTGATTCTTGATTTTTTAAATTTATTTTTTAGTCTACACAATATCTTTATTTTGTTTATTTTTTTTTATGTGGTGCTGAGGATTGAACCCAGGGCCTCGCACATTCTAGGTGAGCGCTCTACCATCGAGCCACAACCCCAACCCCTGATTCTTGATTTTAATTATTGTGCTATAGGAGTCTTATTAAGGAAGTTGGGGCCTAATCTGATATGATGGAGATTTGGGCCTATTTTTTTCAATTGAGTTTTGTGCATGGGTGAGAGAGAAAGGTTTAATTTAAAAAACTGTCTTTCCAGTTTTCCCAGCATCATTTGTCTAAGAGACTATCTTTTCTCCAGTATATGTTTTTGGCACCTTTGTCTAATTATAACTGTAATTATGTGGGTTTGCATCTGTGTCCTTTATTCTGTACCATTGGTCTACAAGTCTAGTTTGGTGCCAATACCATGCTTTTTTTTTTTAAGATTTATTTTTTAGTTGTAGGTAGACACGTAATTTCTTTCTTTCTTTCTTTCTTTCTTTCTTTCTTTTCTCTCTCTCTCTCTCTCTCTCTCTCTCTCTCTCTCTGTGCCTCTTTCTTTCTTTCTTTTTCTCTTTCTTTCTCTCTCTGCCTCTTTCTTTCTTTCTTTTTCTCCTTTTCCCTTTCTTTCTTTCTTTCTTTCTTTCTTTTTCTCTTTCTCTCTCTCTGCCTCTTTCTTTCTTTCTTTTTCTCTTTCTTTCTTTCGATGCTGAGGATTAAACCCAGTACCTTATGTGTGCTAAGCAAGCAGTTTACCACTGAGCCACAACTCCACCCCCACCCCCATGCTGTTTTTGCTACCACTGTTCTGTAGTACAGTTTAAGGTGTGGTATATTAATGCCACCAGCTTCACTCTTCTTACTAAGGATTGCTTTGCTATTCTGGGTCTCTTATTTTTCCAAATGAATTTCATAACTGCTTTTTTTCTATGACGAATGTCATTGGGATTTTGATTGGAATTGGATTAAATCTGTATATTGCTTTTGGTAGTATAGTCATTTTGACAATATTAATTCTGCCTATTAAAGTACAAGAGAGATCTTTCCATCTTCTAAGGTCTTCTTTAATTTCTTTCTTTAGTGTTCTGTAGTTTTTATTGTAGAGATCTTTGACCTCTTTTCTAAGTTGATTCCCAACTCCTTGGTTTATACCCAGAGGACTTAAAAACAGCATACGACAGTGATGCAGCCATATCAATGTTTATAGCAGCCCAATTCACAATAGCTAAATTGTGGAACCAACCCAGATTCCCTTCAGTAGATGAATGGATAGGGAAGTTTTGGTATATATACACAATGGAATTTTACTCAGCATTAAAAGAGAATAAAATCATGGCATTTGCAGGTAAATGGATGGAGTTGGAGAATATAATGCTAAGTGAAGCAAGCCAGTCCAAAAAACAAACAAACAAACAAACAAAAAAACCCCACAAAGGCTGAATGTTTTCTTTGATATAAGGAGGTTGATTCATAATAGGGATAGGGGGACAGATAGGGCAAAGGGAAGGGAGGGGAAGAGAGGGGGAATGGAGGTAGGAAAGATGGTAGGATGGGACAGACATCATTACCCTAGGTACATGTATGAAGACATGAATGGTGTGACTCTACTTTGTGTACAACCAGAGATATGAAGAATTGTGCTCTATATATGTAAAAAAAAATATGTTGCTAAGAACAGGATGAAGGAGCAGATAGAGCTCCCAATGGAATGCAACATCCTTCCTGTGACATTCCTGCCCAAAGAGCACAACCTGCATTTTATCATTAGGAAATAGACAAGCTCCAATGGATCCAGTTCTACAATATAAGTGATGTACACGCTAAAAAACTGTCAATGTAGACTCAGGAACTTTTCCAGATTATAGGGGACTAAAGATACATGACAATTGAATGTAATTAATGGACTTGGATTTTCATTTTCTATAATGTGACTTAGATAACAGGTGTGTAGTTAAGATACTTTATCAATACTATTTTATCAATGTTAATTGATAACAATGCTGTGGTTATATAATTTCTTCTTTTGGAGATTATATAAGGGCATCTTGTTCATAATGGTTAAAAAACAAACTGTGTGTGTATATGTGTGTGTGTGTGTGTGTGTGTGTGTGTGTGTGATGTGTGTTCCATGTATAAAAAGAAAGAAGAGAGAAAAATATAGAAAATATAATATTAACATTCATGAACCTGAAAAAATTGTGTTAAAAGAAGAAATCAATGAATTGCTTTTGTGGTAATTTTTTAGTTTTCATATGTATATATTCTATATATCTATGGTTTTAGTCAATATGATATGATAGAACATTATCACTTATTAATATTAAAGTGTGTTTCTTCAAAATTTGTATCTTTTTTGTCCTAATTTCAGTACTAGAATGCAACTATATTTGGAAATAGAATTTTTAAAATGGTAATTATGATTAAATGAGGTCATTGAAGTAGGCCCTAATCCAAAATGACTGATATTCTTATAAGAAGAGGAAATTAGGACATAGACAAATGCAGAGGGAAGACCATGTGAAAATACCAGAAGACAACTATCTACGAGATGAGGAAAGTGGCCCTTCAAAGAAATGAATCCTCCTGACAATTCCAATTATCTTGGAATTGTAGCCTCCAGAACCCTGAGAAGGTAAATTCTATTGTGTAAATTACCAATTTGTGGTAGTTTGTTATGGTTCTTGAAAACCAATAGACCTTTTTGGACTCTGAAATCAGTAATAGGATTTCCCTCTCAGAACTTGAGTAGTTTGAAGATAAAGGCAATAATTTATTAATCTTGGCATCGTAAAATATGATACTTAAGATTCTCATAATGAATATTTGTTGAATACATGAATCCCCTTGTTTTGCCACCTGAATTTCTCATTTTGTGTGTGTGTGTGTGTGGTGGTGTTATAGGATTCAAGTACTATTTCAAGCTATCTTAGGAAAGATAAGAAGGAAAGAAAGAGAGAAAATTGGACCTAAGTTTCCTGCATCCATATATAAAATACCACAATAAATGACACCATTATGTATATCTACATGACACATTTTTTAAAAAAATCTATAAGTAAATAGCTTAAAGATCATTAGAGAAGTGGAAGGGATCAGGAGGAAGGAGACCAGGAGGGAAGGAGAAGTACGGGGGACTGAATTAGAAGAAATTATATTCCATGCCTTTATAATTATGTCAAAATAAATCCTAATGTTACATATAACTACAAAGAACTAACAAAAAATGAAAGAAAGAGTAAAGGTGAGAAGAAAGAAATCTACAAGAATGATACTAAATGTTAGAGTCTATAAACAAGTCAGGATGGCACCTAACAAATGTTAGAGTCTGTAAACAAGTCTGGATGATGCCTGGCAAAATGCCAGAGGGAGTGGTTTGTGAAGTAAGGCCAGCCAGCCATTAAATGTGGAGATTTCTTATTGGTTGACTGATGTATCTAGTTTATGCTAATTAAGATAAGCTGTGTGGAATGTATATATACCACTCCTGTCCTACAATAAACGGCTCCTACTCCTGCTGTATCAAGGTGCACAAGTTGTTTGTCACACACCCCCCCCCCCCGCTAGTTTGCTGCAGCCAGACTGCAACAACTAACAACTAAGAAGCTTATTGACTATAAATTAAATATGGAATTGTAGTGCTAGCAGTTTTTTAGAGTGTACATTATTTTATTTTTCTGTCCTTTTCTTGTTTCTCCTGTAGCTCCATCTCCTCTACTTCTTATACTTTTTCTTCCTTCTCTGTGGGTGGTTCATTACACTTCTGATGCTTCAATATATACATGACTTTGGCGCAGCCCTTGAGTCTCCATTGAAGTATCAGTTTATACAAATTCTCCTGGCTCAGTGCTAATTTCAAGCTCCTAGGAAATAGAAAATATTAAACCATGTACAGTCAGAATTTTCTTGGTAAAAATGTCCATTGTCAGAGGGACTTGTCAAAATAGGTGAGTTTCCTTAGAAATTGCTGTCTTAGAAAGCTTGATAATAATATTTGGATATCAAAATTAAAAGTACAATAAAATTTATAATCACACAAAAATTAAATGGTTATGAAAAATATAATAAAACATCCATAGGACTTGAATGCTAAAAACCGCAAAACACTGATATGAGAAATTAAAGATCTAAAACAAATAGAGAGATGTACAATCTTCATGAATTAGAGAAATAAACCTAGTGAACATGTTTTCTCTCCACAAACCCAAAAAGCTTTTTTGGATTATTCTGAATTTTATATAGAGAAACAAAGAAATTAGAATGAGTGAAGGCTGGAGGTATAGTTCAGTTGTAGAGTACTTGCCTAGCATGCACTAGCCCTGAGTTCAATTCCCAGAACTTTGAAGAAAAAATAATAATAGAAACAGTTGAAACAAATTTAGAAGAGAAGAATTAAATGAGAAGAATCAGTCATTAAGACTGTATTCATAACAGAGAGACTAGACATCTAAACCAGCAGAACAGAATAGAGAACCCCAAAATAAACTCACACAAACATGCCTGCCTGATTTAGATCAGGGAATGTGTGTAAAGTATAAAAACAATTCAGTAGAGAAAAGAGTGCCTTTCAACAAATGGGGCTGCTCTATGTTGGCATACATAGAGCCAAGCAAAACTAAATAAACATCATTCCAATTTCTCACATTGTATCTAACATTAGTTATAAAACTATAAAAATTTTAGTAAAATAAGAGAAAAATCTTTGGGATCCAGAAATAGTCAAAATGTTCATAGTCTTGACACTAAAGCATAGATTATAAAATAAAAAATATTATAAAAAATTAGATTTAAAAATATAAAAATATTAGTTTTCATAAACATTAAAATTTTTGTCCTTTAAATGATCCCATTAAAAATTTATGAAGAAGAAACAAGACTGGGAGAATATATTTGAAAATCCAACAAAGGAGAATTATCAAGAATATATAAAGAATATTCCAAACTCAACAGTAAAACATAATTATATTACAAAATGAGCAAAAGATATGAACAAACATATCACCAAAGAGAATATACACGTGGCATAGAAATACATGAAAAGGCATTTAACATCATTAGACATGGACATGCACATTTAAAACCACAGTGAAACATTACTATGCAACTAATAGAATGATTGGAATAAAATATAGAAGTACCAAATTCTGTGCAACTGGATTACTTCTACTTTGGTAAAAGAGGGAAAACTAGGGCTGGGGTTGTAGCTCAGTGGTAGAGAGCTTGCCTAGCACATGTGAGGCATTTGTTTGATACTCAGCACCACATATAAATAAATTAAAAGTATTGTGTCCATCTGCAACTAAAACAAATATTTTTAATGAAAAAAAAAAGAAAAAATAGTGTCGGTACTAAAGGAAACAGTCCTTTTCTATTTGTTAAAAGACTATGTGCGCATTATAATGTTTATTGAGTACTTACCATGTGTCAGTCTTTATGCTGGTCCCTCTGGGTCCTCACTGAGAAACAAATAATTAAGACAACTCCTGTCTTAAAGGAACTTACAGTCTGAAGAACAAGATAGAGTGTTTAACAGATAATTTCAAAATAATGTGGTTGTGGCATTATTAAAATCTACGTTGATTCAAAGATACATACTTTAGCTGAAAGAAGTAGAAAAGTAAAAATAAAATACATAGCCACAATTATTATTGATTCTTAAGAGTTGTGAGCCTGTGAATGCCTAGAAAACCAAACGCACATGTTTTGGTATTCAAATTCAATAGAAAATTGATAAATTATATTTTATTTTTCTGGAGTTCATTTTAACTGATGGATGCTAAAAATATGTCAGCTGGAGCAATATTTCTAACAAAAAATGTGAATTTCATAAATATTCACCCAAATAGCTTCTTGGTTCTGTTTCCCTCCATAGATCTGAGAAATGGAAAATGATGTTGAGGATTCAGCAGAGATTTCTGAGTGCTATCTTATGGATAGTTCCAGTACATAACACAGGTAATGCTGTAAATCTTATGTATACCATAGCTAAGACTACCTCCATACCACAGGTAGATAACATCTGCTAACAATAAACAGCTGAATCTTATTGAGTAAAGTCCTTATTGAGTAAAATCTTATTGAGTAAAGATAACAATGAATAGGTATTCATTTAACCCAAATTAGAGCATCTATTATTACTGTGCTTTTGATAGAATATTAATTATGCCTGTTAAATTATATAGTGTTTCAACATATATTTATTTTAAACATTTAATTTCGATTCTAATTAATATACAAAAATATGTTGATGGGTATGTGATATTTTTATATATGCATACATTGTGTAATATTTAAATCAAGGTCAACCTATCTTCTCAAGTATTTATCAGCTCTTTATGGTAAAAACATTCAAAATTCTTTCTTGTAAGGTTTTCTAAAAATAAACTGTACATTGGCATTACCTATAAGCACCTTACTGTGCAATAGAACAACCAGATCTTCTTACTCCTGTCTAAATATAACTTAGGATCCACTGGTCAACCTCTCCTCATCCCTCTTTCCCTGTGGTACCCCAGCTTCTTAGTAACTGCCATACTACCCTCAATGTCTATGAGATTAGCTGTTTAAAATTCCACATGTAAGTGAGATCATGTGGTACTTGTCCATCTGTGCCTGGCTTATTTCACTTACAATGACCTCCAGTTCTATCAATGTCACAAATGACAGGTTTTCCTTCTTTTAATGGCTGAATCATATTCCATTGTGTATATACACATTTTCTTTATTCATCAGCTGAAGGACACTTAGGTTGTTTTCATTTTTTGACTATTGTGAATAGTGCTGCATTGAATATGGGAGTGCAGATGTCTCTTTGACAGATTGATTTCATGTTCCTTTTGATATGTACCCAATAGTGGTTTTTCTGAATTATGACATAGTCCTATTTTTAATTTTTTGAAGTACCTCCACACTGTTTTGTATAATGATCATACTAATTTATAGTCACACTAACAGTGTACAAGAGTTCTCTATTCTCTACATCCTCTCCAGCATTTTATTTATATATATATATATATATATATATATATATATATTTTTTTTTTGTCTTTTTGACAATAGCCATTCTTACCGGGGTGCAGTAATAGCTCGTTGTGGTTTTAATTTGCATTTTTCTAATGGTAAGTAATGTTATTTTCATGTACCCGTTAGCCATTTCTATATCTTCCTTGGAAAAATGTCTATTTTGATCTACTTTCTATTTTATTGTTGGGTTATTTTTTTTTTCATTTTTGCTAGTGAGTTATTTTAGCTCCTTATGTATTTTGGTTATTAACCCTCATCATATGCATAGTTTGCAAATATTTACTCCCATTCTGTATTTTGTCTCTTTATTCTGTTGATTGTTTGCCATGAAAATGATTTTTTGATTAGTGAAATGTCACTTGTCAATTTTTACTTTTGTTTCTTGTAGTTTTGGAGTATAATGCAAAAAAATTTCTTGCCCATTCCAATGTTGTAAAGTATTTCCCCTATGTTTCTCCTAGCATTTTTATGTTTTCAGGTCTTATATTTATATCTTACCAGTTATAAAAATCAATTTAAGTTGATTTTTATAACTGGTAAGATGTAAGTTTCTAGTTTCGATTTTTGCATTTGGATATCTAATTTGTTCAGTAGCATTTATTGAAAAAGACAATCTTTACTCCAACACATATTTTTAGTTTCTTCATTGAAGATTAGTTGACTGTAGACATGTGGGTTTAATTCTAGGCTCTCAATTCTGTTTTATTGCATCTCTCTTTATACCAATACTGTACTGTTTTAATTAGGATAGTTTTGTATTGTGTTCGAAGTCAGGTAGTGTAATGGCTCCTGTTCTTTTCTTTTTGCACAAAATTACTTTTTCTTTTTTGGATTTAAAAAAATCTAA
This sequence comes from Spermophilus citellus, assembly GCF_964194105.1. Lineage (NCBI taxonomy): Eukaryota > Metazoa > Chordata > Mammalia > Rodentia > Sciuridae > Spermophilus > Spermophilus citellus. Next base: position 175,558,660 of record NC_138182.1, on the reverse strand, counting down.
AAATTCTATATTAATTTTAGGATTGCTTTTTCTAGTTCTATGAGAAATATCATTATTATTTTGATAAAAATTGTATAAAGCTATAGATCACTTTGGATAGTGTGGGCAATTAAATTATACTGTTTCTTTCAATCCATGAACACTGAATGTCTCCATTTCTTTGTGTCCTCTTCAATTTCTTTCATCAATGTTTTATGTTTTCATTGTAAAAATTTCATTGGGTTAGCTTATTTGTATGTAAATTTTGGGGTAACTATGGTAAGTGGAATAACTTTCTTAATTTCTCTCAGATAATTTGCTCTTGGCATATAAAAATTCTACTCATTTTTGTATGTTTTGTATCCAGGAACTTTGCAGAATTCAGTTATTAGTTCTAAAAACTTTTTGGTATAATCTTTTGAATTTTTTCTATATGAAACCATGTCAACTGCAAGCAGTGACAATTTAACTTCTTTCTAATTTAGATGCTCTTTATTTTTTTTTCTTGCCTAATTTCTCTTGCAGAAAATTCCAGCACTATGTTGAATACAAAGTGGTGGGAGGAGGCATTCTTGTTTACTTAGCAATGATGGTGGAATGTGATGGACATCATTATCCAAAGTACATGTATGAAGCCACAAATTGCTGTGAATATACTTCATATACAATCAGAGATATGAAAAATTGCGCTTTATATGTGTATTATGAATTGTAATGAATTCCACTGTCATTTATTTAAAAAGATAGTTCCAGATTTTAGAGAGGAAGATTCTGCTTTTCCATTTAGTATGATATTGGATAGTTACATAAGCCTTTATTACATTGTGCTATGTTTTTTTCTATACCTAATTTTCTCAGAGTTTTTATTATGAGCGAATATTGAACTTTATCAAATGCTTTTTTCCATATCTATTGAGATAACTAATGGTTTTTGTTCTTCATTCTGTTGATGTGGTGTTTGGCATTTTTTGATTTGCTTATGTTGAACCACCCTTGCATCCCTGACATGATTCACCCTTGATCGTTTTTAATGTGCTGTTGGATTCGGTTTGCAAAGGATTTTTATTAAAGATTTTTGTACCTATATTTATCAAAGATATTAGCTTGTAGTTTTATTCATAATTAAATCTTGATAATTTTCCCACTTTATCTATGTTACTAAATTTGTTGGCATAGAGTTGTTCATAATAATCTCTAATGATCTTTGTATTTCTGTAGTGTCAGTTGTAATGTTTTCCTTTTCTTTTCTGCTTTTCCTTCAGTTTTTCTCCTTACTTTTGCAAAAGGCTTGCCAATTTTATCTTTTTGAAGGATTAACTTTTAATTTTGTTGATCTTCTATAGATTTTTTTTGTCTTTATGTCATTTTGTCTACTCTGAGCTTTATTATTATTTTTTCCTTCTACTAATTTTGGATTTGGTTTGCAATTGTGTTTTTAGTAATTTGACTTATAGCCATGAGCTTTTTATTTGAGATCTTTCTGTGTTTTTTTCCCTTCTTTTTATATTGGTATTGATTGTTAAAACATCCCTCTAAGTCCTGTTTTTGTTGTATCCCATAGGTTTTTGTATATTGTGTTTCCATTTTTATTCATTTCAAGAAAATGTTTACCTTCACGTGGTGGCTTATGTCTGTAATCTCAGTGACTTGGGAGGCTGAGGCAGGAGGAACAATCATAAGTTCAAGGCCAGCCTCAGCAATTTAGGAAGGCCCTAAAAAATTTCGTGGGATCCTGTCTCAAAATAAATAAATAAAGTAAAATAAAATGAAAAGGGCTGGGGATGTGGCTCAGTGAGTCAGCACACTGGGTTCAATCCCAGCACCCCACCCTTCAAAAAAGAAAGAAATTATTTAATTTGCTTTTTAATGTCTTCCTAGATCATTTATTTATTTGGGAGTACATTGTGTAGGTTCCACATATTTGTTTAGTTTCAGAAGTTTTTCTTGTTATTGATTTCTGGTTTTATTGCAATGTGGTCAGTGAAGATACTTCATATAATTTTAACTTTTTGTAAGTTTGTTGAGATTTATTTTGTCACATACTATAGGTTTGGAGCAAGTTTTATGTGCTATTGCTGGAGAGCGTTTTCTGTAGATGTCTGTTATGTCCAATGGAATAAGGTGCCTTTGAACTCGACTGTTTCTTTGTTGATATTTCTATCTGGATGATCTGTTCATTGCAGAAATTGTGATGTTAAAGTCCCCTATTATTATGAGTCTGCATCTCCCTTTAGGTCTATTGCTATTTGCTTATTTATTGGTGCTTCCATATTAGATGCATTCCATGTTAGAATGGCTATTTTCTATTACCAAATTGATCCCATTATTATAAAATGACATCTTTGTCACCTTTTATTGCTTTTGATTTAATGTCTACATTATGTGATGTAAGTATATATAGCTTCTCCTGCTTTCTTTTGGGTTCCATTTTTAAGTGGTATTTCTTACACTTTCCGCCTACGTATCTCCTAGGTGAAATGCCTTGTAGGTAGCATATCATTGGGTCTTGTTCTGTTTATTCAGTTCCTCTATGACTTATAATTGGAGGCTTTAATCTATTTATACTTAAGGTGATTTCTGATATATAATGTCTTCTTAACTCCATTTTGATACTTATTTATTAGTTCATTTCTTTCCTTCCTTACTTCCTTCCTTCCTTCCTTCCATCCTTCCTTCCTTCCTTCCTTCCTTCCTACAGTCTTTATTTTTCATTAAGTGATTTTCCCCAGTAGTGTGGTTGGATTACTTCTTATTTTTGGTGTGTTAATTGTAGATTCTTGCTTTGTCATTACCATTACCAGGAGGCTTACAAAAAACTTCTCTAGGTTATAAACTATTTTGAAACTATGGCAATACAATCTGATTGTAAAGATAAGAGAGAGAGAGAATATACTAATAAAAACCCAACACTTTCATTCTATTCCCTACATGTTGAACTTTTGATGTCCCATTTTATATTTTTTTCTACTTTCTATCTCTTAACATACTAATGTTGTTTCTATTATTTGTTTTAGTGTTCATACTAAAGACATTAGAATGGTTTGTGCAATACTTATACAATATTAGAGATTCTGAATTTGTCTTAAATATTTTTACAGTGATTTAAAATAATAAAATATACACAATTAAAATTGAAAAAGGCAAGTTTCCCTTTCCAACACACAAACTAAACATCAATCCAAGCAATTGTACTCTAGGATATTTATGCAAGAGAAATAATTACTTATTTTCTACTCACACCTGTACACAAATGTTTATGGCAGTTTTATTCATAATAGTAAAAAACAAGAAACCTCAACATCATTTATCATATGAGTGGTTCAACTGGAGTACATCCATAACCTTAACATGCTACTCAGGAATAAAAAGGAACATACTATTTATACATGCAATACTTGGATGAATCTTAAGGAAATTATGTTGAATGAAAAAGTAATCTCAAAAACATACATCCTATATTATTCCATTTGTATAATGTTCTTGGAATTTAAAAAAAAATAGAACTATAGGGCAGATTTGCAGCTACCACAGATGAAGGAGGAGGATGTAAAAGTGGAAAGAAAGGATGTTTGGTTATAAAAGTGTAATGTGAGGAATTCTTGCAATGATGAAATGTTTTGTATTTTGGCATATTCACATCAATATCCTGGTTCTGGTACTGTACAAGATGATACTTGTGGGACACTGGGTAAAGGGTACTTGAAATCTCTGTTATTCTGTTAGTGAACCTATAGTTATATCAAGATTAAAAAGTTTAATTTAAAAAAATGAAGGTGCAAGAGCCTGAGAGAATCTGTTGCCAGCAGATGCATTTTTCAAGAAATATTAAAAAGAGTTCCTTTCACAAAATGAAAATGATACCATCTGGTTATCTCGAATCTACCTGAAAAAAAGTATTAGTGAAAGTAATTTTATAGGTAAATATAAAAGACAGTAAATTTACATGCTTTTTCTTTTCTTCTCTTAATTGATTTAAAAGATTATTGAATAAAAAAGTTATCATAAAACTTTATTAACTGGGTTTGCAACATATAAAGATATATTTGACAATATTAACATAAAGGAGGGGGAGCAAATGAAACTTCATTAGAGCATACCTCCATATTTTACTGGTATTAAGTTACCATTGATTTGAAGCATTGATTTAAGGTACAAACAGTAATTCCTTGAGAAAATAATAAGAAAAGAACATATTGAGAAAAGTAACAAAAGAACTAAAATAGTACATTGAAAAATATTTAACACAGAAGAAAAGAGTAAAAGAGGAACTGAGAAATAGATTCAGGACACCTAGAATACAAATAGAAAAATGACAAATACAATCAAATCAATAATTACATTAGATGTGAATGGATTAAGTAACACCTTAGATTCAAACATTAAAAATAAAGGGATGGAAAAATATACCATGCAAACAGTAACACTAAAAGAGCAAAATTGGCTATGTTCATATCAGACAACATAGACTTTGAGATGAGAAATCTTACTGGAAATGATATCATTTCGTAATGGCAAAAGGGTCAATGTATCAGGAAACTAGAACAATTATAAGTGACACATATGTGGCAATAAAGCCCCATAATTCATGAAGCAAAGAATGATGGAACATAAAGGACAAATAGCCCATTCAACAATAATAGAGATTTCAATTTCCATTCTCAAAAATGGAAGAACAAGTAGACAGAAAATCAGCAAAGGTACAGACAGCTTGCATAACACTATAACTGACTTGACCTATTTGACATCCATAATGTGACCAGCTCCAAAAGCAGCAAAAGACATATCTTCTCAAATGCACATGAAATATTCTCCAGACAATATGCTATGCCATTTAACAAGTCTCAATAAATTTAAAAGGACTGAAGTCTCAAAACACAAAAAACAATAAAAGCCAAAAGCAGAATGGCAAAAACTTTCCTCTTGAAATGAGTCTGAAAGCCAAAAGTCCAATATCCATTAAAACATATAATGCTAAGTACAAAATTGGGCATAAATTCTCTCCATATTAAAATTATTGATAATGATCAATCATGCATACCAACAGTTAAAGTATGTTTATTTAGATTAATGAAAGCCACACTGTGGTGCACACCTGTAATCCTAACTATTCATGGGGCTGGAGTCCAGGAGTTTGAGGCCAACCTGCCAAAACAGTAAGACCTTGTCTTACTTATTTCTTTTTAATGTAAAGTAATAACACTACTAAAAAGCAATAAAACATATAGCAAAATAGACAAATCTGATTGTAAAGATGAGAGAGAGAATATACTCTTATAGAAGTATAAACAAGTGATTTTAATAGTTTTGAAAATGATAGCCATAGAAATATGAAGTAAGATATTGTCCAAAGGAATTGATCAATTGTAATGAGTAATTCACTTAAAATATAGTTTTCTTCCCTTTCTCCTTTTTTTCTACTCCCTAAATATCACACATTTTATTCTGATTGTTCTTCATCCCTTCTTCCATTCAACAAGTGTCAATAAGCATCTATTGAGGTGGGCAATGTTTTAGAAGCTGGGAATAAAGAGACAGACAAGATAGATAAACTCATGGATTTTACATTCTAGAGGGAAGAGGCACACATCAATAAAAGAAGAAGATTATTTCACTGTGCAATAAGTGATGCAAAAGGAAGAGCACCTCTCCAAGTTTAATATGATTTCTGACTACAGAGAAAGCATTCTTGGAGGCTTATCCAGGTAGCAGTTCAGGAATTATCTAAAGTTACACATCAGGGAAGTTCCAAACAGTCCCTGATCCCAAGTGAGACCAGGCTGGCTGTGGGCTTCAGCCACCATGGTAGTTAAAATGTCAATGCACCAAGTGTTTCTATTTTAGAAAGAATTAACTAGAATTACAGGTGTCAAAACTAGTATAACAAGTGTAAAAATATAGGGTCCAGCAGCCTTCAAAACCATATCAATAAAAGATTTCCTTAACACCTGGTGCAGATGGAGAATTAATTGAGGAGACAAAACCCAAAGAGGAGGCATGGAAAGAGAAGAGAGACGATATCTGATGAAGCTGGATTCCTTTGCCTTATATTTTCCTCATTTTACATAAATTGGTAATCTAAGACCATATATTTCAAGAATGACTCATGTTTCTAAGTTTATTGTACAGAGTTGTGCATACAAGTTATTTTCTTACTTTGAACTTTCAAATTTTTCAAGCATGCACCCTAACAAGCACATGGCTGTTATTGCCTTTGCAAACCAGAAATTTTTTGAAAAAAAAAAAGAACAAAACCTTTTTATTTCTTAATATCCATTAGCTGTGATTGTAGCCAAGTGTACAAAATAATGATTTTTAAAGGTCGCTAACAATGGCTTGTATCCTAATTTATACCAGCCAAAATTAATAAGTTTGAATCAAATTCAAAACTTCCTAAGATTCAGGTATGAGTCCAATCCAAACTAAATATTATCCAATCTAATCTTGGAGTAGTGAATTATTCCACATTTACTACAGATGATGTTCATTATCTCAATTTACACCCCAATGATACAAAAAATAGAGCTTTAGAAGAATGGAATTATTTGAGGAAAAACATTCATGTGTGCAAAAAAGGATGAACTTTTCATACCAGCCCCCAAGTAACAAATCAAGAGCATATGTTTCCTCTGATAGATAGTGACCTTAGGGAGAGTGGGCTAAAATATCTACATACAATAACTAATGCCTAACTCAGAGCACAGTCATGTTTACTCAGTGATCTTTATTGGTCCCTTGGAGAAACTCTGATATTTTGGAAAATCATTGCAAGGAAATAATCCCTGCCACCTCCCCATTCCTAAGGGACATCATTCAAATGGTTTCTGTATCTTATAGCAAAGTTGATAAATTTAGAAGTAGGGGAAAATAACTTGATACTGAAAACTATGACCCTCTGTGTTAGTCCTATGTGGAAGGGCTGCTATTTCAAGCTTAGACCAGCAGACAGGAAGGAGGGAGAGGGAGGGGGAGGGAGGGTGGACTATGGTATGAGGACTATTCATACATTGTCCTTCAGGAACCAAATGCAGCTGGTTGTACATCATGCAATGAGAAAACTCAGAATTAGGATTCAGAGGCTTGAGTTCTTTGGTTCTACTGTCATGTGACCTCAAAAAGTTACTTAGCATCTTAGATTCATCTTCCCTTCTGAGCTCACTGCATCGCCAAGAAGATAAAGCAACAGGGAAAAAATCCATGACAAATTTAAAACTTCTATAGGTATGTAGCCCAACTACACACACAGGTGGGTTCTATAAGGTTATGCAGGCATCAGTAAAGAAGCTTTTCCCAACTTAATATTTGCCATCTGCAGATGCATGCTGTTTGCAAGTCCTTTTCCTGCTTCATCTAGCTATTTGTTCAGCTCTAAAAATGAATTGTGTCTCAAATAAGAAGTAAATTAGCCAGTCTCAGGGGAAAAGGATGGCTATTATTACACACAAAGTTTGAGAGGTACCCACTTTAGTGTGAGAAATTCAACACATACAAACACTGATGAATTCCTTCCATGAACTCATCCCACTCCCCAGACCTTTTGAATGGGAGGACTGCACACCTGAAAATCCTTAGCTGCACCACCTACAGATCCCATTCTGAGCGGCCCACCAAGGCCAACTTGAGTGTGTTGCCAGGTGTGTCTGCTCAATTTTTTAAGTAGAAAAACATTGTAAATCAGCTCATGCCAGCTTGCCATGCACAAGATGTTATGATTAAATAATTTAAAAAAAATAAACAGCATGAGTCTCTTGGGTCTAGTATTTGGCCAATTGTCTCAATTTTTTCCAGTCTATCATTTTTTTTCTCACCATTCTCAACTTTGCTCTTCCAATGCCCAATTTGTCTAAGAATGAAAGGCACACTTCATGAGCCAAGTTCTGGATCTTTTACTAAAATTGAAACAAAAAAAACCTCTTGCCATAAAATTATTTTATGTGCAGTTTTCCTTTTTCTTTATTTTCTTTCCTTTTTTGGGGTGAGGTGGGGTGAGGTAACAATTCAAGAATGATCATTTCAAAGACTGCTGTGAAAAGCATCAATGATACTCTTTGAAAATTGTTTTATTTTAGTATTTTTTTAAAAAACTTTTAACTTCAGAATATAAACTAAAATTGCAATTCATACATATAGAGAGAATACATTTTCTTGTCTTTGCTATAATAACTTATTTCTCTAATTTAAAAAAAAATTCATTGACTTATATTTATATCCCTGCTTCAAGATCAAGCTCTCTTCCTGCTTGAAACCCTGTTAAACTCCCAGTGGTTTGCAAAATAAAGTTCAAACTGTCAGATATTCAAGGCACCTGTTAATCTAACCCAAGCTATTTTTCTTGTCTTAGCATCCTTTTCTACCTGCTTTCTACAACACACTTCATGGAGTTATAACTGATTGTGTTTGAACATTTGGACCTTGGGTTTGGAGTTTAGCTCAGCAGTAGAGGTTTTGCCTACCATGTGTGACCATGTCCTCTTTGTTCTTTCTGCTTGTTGAAATTCTCTAGCTCCTCAAAGATCACCTGGAAGTGATCTTCTTGAAGCCTATCCCTGTGACTCTAGTTTCACTTGGTCTCTCCTCTCTCTCTGCTGTTGGGTTATTTTGGGGTATGTCTCCCATGGCACTGCTTTGGATTTAGATAATTATGTATTGAATGGTCTAACCCAGTTAGCTTACATAACTTTTAAAGAAAGAGACTCGTTTGTACATCCCTGTTTTACTTACATCTAATAGAACCTTGAATATTTGACAACATAAATTGCCAAAAAGAGACCCTTCATAGGTAAATTGTGAGTTGAAGTGAGAAGTTCAAGAGTGATCATTCTTGGGCTTTCTGAGGACTAACAGAACATTTTGCTCTGTCCCATCCATTCACATTCCCACTTTCTGGATATGAAAACCTGCAAAGAACAGACACCCAGAAAAATCTGTGTGGTCAAAGTTTATCACAAATAACTTTTGGCCAAGGCTATTTGTCCACAGATGTATCTTCAGAAAAGAAGCAGGATCAATATCACTCAAAATCGTTGTCTCTCTCCAAATGGTATTTTTGTGCACCACCACAGTCAGCTGGTTTGTTGATTTAACCTGTGTGTGTGTATTTTTTTTTTTACTTTGTCGTTCTATTTCTAAGCTGGCATTTGAAATTTAAATTAGTCTAAAAATCCCAGAGCATACAAAATGAACCAAGGTCAGAGCTGCTGTGCAAGAATATTTTTACCAAGATCACCTGGGTCACCACTGCATTATGGCTGGTGTTGAGTGATAGCTTCACAGCAGGACTACTGCTTCCAGCTCTCAGAGGCCTGGAAGAGATGTTTGGATAAAAAGTGAGATGGCATCAGAAGAGAATAAACAGATGGAGAGAGAGCTCCATGGGAGGTTCTTCCTCCACCAGAAGAATGCAAAAGTCAACAAGGAGAATAGTTTGAGAGATATTAATAAAATTTGTTTTACATTATATTTTTATGAACTTGTCCCTGCCAGTTAGAGGTATCTATTAGTCTTGAGGTGGGGAGGCAGATGGGAGTGATGGATTCAGATTGTTACAGGTGGACTGCAGAGAGAAAGAATCTTTTGCTTCAGACAATCAAAATAGGATTTATAGCAAGATGATAGTCTGGGAAGATGTTTTTTTCCCCTGAGTATTCCCTTCTTCCCTACCTATGGCAATGTATTTATTTCATCCATTGGCATGACAGTAACTAGCCAGGCCAACCAGAAGTTTGATATAAGGTAGAGCCTTACCAGGCTGGAGGAGGGTGGTGGAAATCCTATATTTTGATCTTGCAATATGTAAGGAATAGTGGAACAAAGAGGCAGAAGAGAGTGTGTACTAATCCCTCTATCTGATATATAAATGTGCCTGTTTGGGACTATAGAAGGAATCATCTCTCCAACTGTCCCTCATCTTTGCCAAGTTGACCAGAGACATAGGAAGATAGAAAAAGAGGGAAAAAAGGGTGTATGTGAGGATGGAAAGGGAAAAGCAAACAGAGCCCTTCGGGAATTATACCTAGTTTAAACGTCAGCAAAGCAAGGAGCATCAAAGTGGAAAGAGGTTATTGTCCTAGAGGTCATAGGAACCCCAAGACAGTACAGAGATACGCTTTGCACAGAAGGATCTCCTCATGTTCATTGTAATGAACGTATGGTAAGGTTCACATTCTCTTGCACAACCATCAAATATTGATAAAGGAAAGAGGTAAGAGTGATAGAAATCATAAAAGATTAAAATTTTAACCCCAACTAGTTGAAAATTATAAGAACCCAATTATTATATTTGATAAGGGTTATTTTAGCATCGTAATGTTTAAATTATGTAAACCAAAATGCTTTCCTTTAATCCAGAGGATGGGAATTCATACTGATGATTATGTTAATTAAGAGATTAACTGAAGAATTTACATTTTCCTAATTCATCAAAATGTAGTCTGAGTAAAACTCATATCCCAGCACATGGAGAGACATGGCTTTGGTCCTTATTTCCCTGCTGACCTGAGTGACAAGCCTGAATATCCTCTGAAGTTGGGACATGGGTCTAAGAAGACAGTGTTCTCAGACCACAGTTGCCCATTGATCCACAAAATGCCTTTCTGCTGGAACTTGAGGAGTATTTCTAAAAAGCACTTAAAAATCTGCATCCCATTTTGTCTCTTCTTTTTAATTCTATGTTTATGGTTCAATTTTTTCCCTTTGCCATTTCCCTTAGTTCTCACTGTTCTTTCCTCTCAGCTTTCATTTTAAAAGTATGCCATTTAATTATAAATAAAAACAGAGCAATATTTTTTTATCACTAATGCTAAACTTCTTGTTGTATATTAACACATTAAAGCCAATGCACTTAAAAAGCCAGAATTTGAATGGTGCAAGTACAATTTAATTATGCAACTTACACATGAAATAGTCATTCCATTGATACATTAACTCACAGAATAACATCATTTTTAGTTAAGCTTCATAAATGCATATGTTCCATGTAGTTACTGGCTAAATAAAGTTCTTTGAAATCTAAACTACTTCAGGAATCCTTCATGTTTTAGTTTAAACACTGAAAATCAAAACCTATAGTGGATGGAAAAATGTTAACAGATGGCTGAAATAAAAGACTATGCCATGTTCATTTTGTCTTGCATGATCTGTCATCATGTGTCCTATGATTTTTGCCTAACAATTCTTTAAGACAGGCCCTCCAAGAGCAGACTTAACACTATAAGGTCCACAGATATAAAAAGTATTGAGGATCACTGCTCTGGGCTACCAATCTAGGAACCAGACCATCATCTGAGAGCTGATTGAAACATTATAGAAATAAAAGTTCCAATAGGTCAAAAAAGTTTTCTGTCTTCCTTTCCTTTGGTAATCTTCTCAAGTATCATTTTTTTTTTCACTTGGGAAGAATGTATTCTTTTATTTCTGCAGTTCATTTAATCAACATTTCACTATTAACTATGTCTGTGTCATTTTGTATGTTTTGGCTGGCTATGACTCAGACATTACATAAAACCTACCAATTGTGTGTGTGTGTATACATATTTTAAAAAGATAAAAGAAAATTAATATAAAACAAAATTTTTATGTCCATATCATCCTACTTAAACAGAGGGTTACCCAAGAATTTGAGTATATAATAAACAAAACAGTCATTCCAATGATACACTGTAATTATAAAATGAAGCTATCGAAAGCAATGACCCAAATAATCTAAAGGTTGATAGGATTAGATAAAGAGAAAATATACAATAGTCAGCATTAACTGTTTTGCTTAGGATGTGGCGTCTGATGAAGCTTAATCTGCAAGTCCTCAATTAGCAGCTCTGGACTCCTGTACTGATCATATTTCTATAACTCTATAGATTCTTCACAATAATTTCTAAGCCTCTTATACAGAGAATGCAAAAGTCAGTTCAAATTCAAATCTCTGTTGCCCAGCACCAAAACTTGCCCCTCTATACACCCTCACATATCAGTGGGGATGGTGTCATAGTTATTAAACGTGGCTGGGCAAACAGCTGATATTAGAAAATGAAAAGAAAAAGAGAAGAAGGTAAACAGAAAGCTTTAGTTCAGCTTTAGAAAACAGATGAAGTTCTTGCAGTGTAATTAGTAATTGTGGCTTTGGCACTCTTTTGGAATTGATATCTTTTTCTTTCATCTGGCTAGATAACCTGGAGTCACTGTTAAATATTTCTAAAGTACAGGTACATATTTCACTTGTTCAACACAGATGTGCTTGTGGTTGCCACTTATTTTATCTTCATCCAAAAGCTCTATCCTATACTTCCACCTTCAAGTTTATTAGCTTTCACACAGATGTGTATCTACTTGATAAATGAACCTGCTTATTCACATACAGGTTATGGTCTGACACAAAGAGATGTTTACAGCCAGGACCCTGACCAGCAAAGAGGATTCCTAAGACACACCAACTAATTAGAACTCAAATGTTCAGAAAATCCACCCCATGAAGGCATCAGGTAATACACAGATTATATTTTCATCTTATAAATTACCATATAATTTGAGTTTGTGTGATACTGACCTAAGTTGAATCTTATAGTCCATTGAAGATTGCCCTTCTGTGCTCATTCTCATAAAAAAGAAATATCAGTAGGAGAAAAAGTGCCATTTTCAAGAAATACTTAAAATAGTGTATATTTCTTTATATGAAGTTGTTTATTATTTATTGAAAAAAAAGTTTATATTCAAGTCATTTGTGTAGGTGATTTGCCAAACATCCCCTAAATGTAGTATAAGGACAAGTTCTTTTTACATGCATGAAAAGAAACAGCAAGGCAAGAATGTGACATTTTTCTGAGTGGTAGAGTTATAATTTACTCAGAGACTTTGACCTTGTGCTGTGAGTTTCATTTTTTAATGCCATCATTTTTAATTTTTGTTATGATTCTACCTCTGCATAATTCAAATGTATTTTCCCTTCCTGATTTTCTTCTTTGGATCATTTGTTAAGTAAACATTTGTTGTGCGCCTAGTATGTGAATTGCAGATTTTCCCTAAATTATGGACATGGTAATGTGCGTGGAGCTGAGGTGCCCTTCTATTTTTTAGTATCATTCCCTATATCCAGTGCTCTGGAAAAAATGGAAAATAGTTACTGCTAAATCCTTTTGCTCTTTATAACAGTTCTAGATTTTAGTCTTCTTAATGTATTTTATCATATATTTTTTTCATAATACTCTTAGATTCTTTCATAAGACAAAGTCAATTCAATACTAATATCCTGTGGAATGTTAACAAATGTTTCATAAAATTTTAAAGAAATTTTGTGAATAATAATTTTTGAAAGTTTGAAGAGCTACACAGAACAATTGATTCTGGACTCCTTGGAGCCTTTAATATGGTAATGGTCTTTGTGGCTTCCCAGGAGGCAGATCAAATATATAGTTTTTCCAAAATTATTTAATATAATTTTTTGAGAACTATAGAAAGACTTTAGAGTACTACACTTAACTTTTCTTTTAACAATGCTGTGGGGTTAAACTCAGGGCCTCATACATATTAGGGAAGCACTTGACCACTGAGCCACATCCTCAGCCTGCAGCTCACGTTTTGGAGAAAGCTATTAATAGTGTCTGATCCATTTATTAGTTTCACAATTCTCTGTTCTCCAGGGACCAGCTACATTTTATAGTATTACATCCTAAAATGTTGACATTATGTTAAATTAAATTGAGTCTTGGAACCGTCTGTGTGTTCCTTCTCTATATTCTGTAAGCACACAAAAAGAGACATATTTAACAAGAAAATATTTTGTATTAATTTGGAATAGACAGAATTTTGTTGATATAGTTAACGTTTCTGAAAGGGCTATTAGAATGGCTTAATGTTTCAGGGAATAGATTTTGGAGTCCGAAATAAATTCAACTCATATCTTACACTGAATATATACAAGATTTTTTGAAGTCTCAGTTTTTTCATCTGTAAAATGAGGATGATTATTTCTCCTTCATTGAATTTTTGTGAGGGTTAAAGGCAACAAATATATATATTTATATATGTATGTATATATATATATATATACACACACACACACATATATAAACACACATATATGTAACATATATAAACACACATATATGTAACATATATCCAATTATTTTATATATAAATTCAGTGAAGAAGATATCCTCATTTTACAGATAAAAATGGAGACTTCCAATATATATATTCATATATATGTATGTATTAATATATATGTATATGTATGTGAGATGGATGGATGGATAAATAGATAGGGTAGCCTCAGGCCTGCCATGGAGCTTGAAAATGTGGCTGAGAAAAAATTTTATGTTTTTTATATTTATTTATTTATTTATTTATTTTGGTACTGGGAATTGAACCCAGGGGCACTCAATCCCTGAGCCATATCCCTAACCCTTTTTTGTATTTTATTTAGAGACAGGGTCTCGATGAATTATTTAGGACTTCAATAAGTTGCTGAGTTTGGCTTTGAACTCTCAATCCTCTTGTCTCAGCCTCTGGAGCCACTAGTATTATAGGCATGCGCCACCATGTCTATTTATTTATTTGTAATGCAATAAAATTTTTATTGGGCCAACAAGTTTTTTTTTTCTATCATGCCTTACATGTGGGACCTAGGACATCTTATCTATTTTTGGAGGAGTTGCTGTTGGTGCCTTTTACTCGTCTGGTCTACCCAGGCTCTAGATGTTTGTTGGCTGCTCATGGTTCACACCCATGTCATTCTTTCCTGATAGCTCTTGGTGACATAGCCACCACCAAAAGCTGGAGAGGTTACATATGCTTCTTCCCCCAAAGAGCAGGCCCTTGAGAATGCATGATTGATATGGTAGATTAAAGCTCACTACCTTGCTAAAATATCTGCTCCAAAGCTGCCTATGCTTAGACTTCTCTGGGAAATATAGCTTCCCTGCCTTTTCCCTATCATTTCTCCTGACTTTTTCTGTTTTTCTAATATCCTTATAGGTTCCTTTTGAAAGCATGGCTCTCATCTTAGTATTTTTCTTCATTCAAACAGATCCTGAAATTATGTCTTCTCCAACTAATTATCATTAGTATCATTAGAAACAAGTAATTCTATATGCCCAAGATTTTATGCCAGTTTTTGGGATTTCTGAAAATCAGAAAACTCAGTTTCCACTCTGGGAAATATAAGGTTTTAAGATCACAAGAACTTCCTTTCTCATCTTTACCGTCAGTGCAAATGCGTGTGAAGATATCCATAGCCTGGCACAGTTTAAAAAAAAAAAAAGAGTCCCTTATTTGTTACTAATAAATTCAAGTCTTTCTTAACAAGTATGCAAGATTTCTCAACATCTTCTGAAATAATTCTTAAAGCAGGATATTTAAACATGGAGGAGAGTTCTAATGAACCTATTGTTTCATAAATAGACCTTGCTTTCAATATGTTGAGCTTTATCAGGCAGTCATAGATTAGATGAAAAAGACTCACTACAAATTCACTCGCTCATTCAGCAATGTTTATTAGACATTTACTATGTACTCAGTATGATTTTAAGTATTTATATTAGGGCTCTTAATTCTAATGGGAATAAATTAGACATATTTCTTTTCAAGTTCCCTTAGCCAGATTTTAATACTTCTAGCAAAGATGCCCAATACTATAGATTGGGTGGAGAGGAGGGCATTGGGAAGAGCCAGATGTCATACCCTCTTGAGTGGTCTAGCCAGGTAAAAGGGCCTAAAGCCTAAAACTCACTTGTTTCATTTTCACTTTGCCTCTGTCTGATTCTCATGTCTTCTGGGGAGCTGGAGCCAGCTTTTGGACCCAGAAGCGGTCCTGGGTCTTGCTGGGGGACTCAGTATTTCCAGTAGCCACCAACTGGTTAAAAAAGAACTTTCGTGGCTCGGCATATGGACCCTGGACTGAGAATCTCTTCCCTCGGTATATTTCAAGGTAAGCTCCAACTTTCCCTTTAGGGTTGCATCTTCAAAAGCCACATGCCATTATTTTCACATGGTCCATCATGCAGATCTTTTTATGGCTCATGAGAAACAGAACAGCCTGTAGGTTTTGCAATACTTTTTTATCCTTCTATAAGGATAAAGATGGAGTAGTGATTTAAAACTCTCCATTAAAAGAAGATAAATGTTTCATTCTTGCTTTCTGCATTACCCTTTCTCAGAACAGAAGAGTTTCTGGCCAAAGCAGCCAGATAAAAATGCATGAAAGAATAAGAACATTTAAGAAATGAGATAAGTTGTTTTTTCTCTCAGTGGATCACCTTACCAGCCATGTCTTTTATGAGATATCCAAGAATACAGCAAGAATGTCCTTTATATGCATGTGAAAAATGAAATTTTATCCCAATTCAACAATTCTATTAGATCTGTATAAAATAACCTTTTTTGACAAAAGAGGCACAGGTACATTAAAATAGTTATCTAATTTCACATATCTATTAAGACAAGCAAGACACTAAGTCTAACCCAGGTCTTTGGGCCCTAGGTCTAATGCTTTATATAGTACACCCTAACTGCCTGTGGCATCTTTCTACACATGAATTCACCAATTTTTTGTTTTTGCTTCTCCAATGCAAATATTCTTTCAAATCTTATATAGTCGAGAATATGATCATATATTTTCTTTCCTACAGTAGTGCATGCTCCATGGTTCATTGGAGCAAGGACTACATCATCAATTTCTTCTTCTTTTTTAATCATTTACACTACACAGAATAAGAGCTTTTTAGTTGGCTAAAGTTTTTTGAATGAATACATCCTAGGGGATTCAGTCTGGATTTATTTATCTCAGAACAAATCCTAGAGAAGGCCGGGCAATGGAGTGGGTGGTGGCTTGACTAGTTTGTCAGGTATAGAAATCTTAAACCTGAAAGTGGATCAGCAGCTATTCTATTGACCTAATTTCTTTCTCCTTCCACTTATTTATTCCAATTAGCTGATAAAACACACAAGGTCAATTTTGGAGGATAATGAGACTATTTGGTGATGAGACTAGTAAGCTCTTAGTGAATGTATTTTCTTGATGATGGTGATGAAGAAATATAGTTTATCATTCATGTTCCTTCTTGCAATGTGAGATGTTTCAACTGACAAAACAAGCGATGATATTAGGAAAGTAGAATCTGTGCTTTCTGTCTGCTACTAATCACTAGGATGACTAGACACAGGACTCTGACAGTGGCTTGCAGGCAGGAATTAGCCTGAGAACAGTCCTTTGTGAACATGCAGAGAGGTCAATAAGTACATGATTATAAATTAGCTTGGTGGACTAGTGTGGTCATTAGCTGGGTCGAGTGTTCCTATTTCATATAATTGTTTGCTGTACCTGAATTAATTTGAGTGTTTAAATCCCGCATATTAATTCTGTGCTGCAGGATGTAAAGCTTTGGACTAATCCCTTTAATACTCTTTAGTATAAACACCTTAATCAAGCAACAGCCTTATAATTAGTTCTACTTACAGGCTGGATATAATTTACTAGTTTTACAGCTCATAAGTTACCGCAACTTTTTAATCATAGTAATTATGCTTCAGAATGTAAGCATAAATGGACTTTTCTAGTTTATTCCAAGAATAAAACCAAGGTAGTCAAAATCAGGAGATTAATAAAATCCAATATATGGATACACTTTGTATTTTTATGGTAGCTCAAGATCACTCATCCTTGGAATTTAATCACCAGATTAAGGTAGGCTATTGAGCTGAGCAGGTGATTTTTTTTTCTTTAAAAGGAAGTACAATTCTATATATATTACAGATTTCTTTTGTTGGGTGTGAAAAATGCTGACGTGATTTAATTTTATCACAGCAGTGAGTGCTCTGACAATATCCCTCTAGTGTACTAAACCTAGTAAGTAAATAATGGTTTAGCTACTAATGATGTGCTGATCCATTTTTCTTTTTATCTATTTTTTCCCTGAGGATTTTAAAGTACAAATCATCTCTGGCATTAAGAACATTTGTATGGTCAGGCTACAGTTGAGAGAGCAGCACTTTAAATTAAGTCTTAAATAGGCATCTATATTAAATTTATTAGAAGAGTTATTTATATTAATTAAAGTAAAATTAATTATTTAAAACACGATTCAGGTTTAGGAATGTTTTATAAAAGATAAGTATTCACTATACTGTCACTACACTTCAATGAATATACATTATTGGTTGATCTACTTCAAGTGTATAATTACTATCTTCATATATCTACTGAAATATTTATTTCATATTCTGGTACAAGTTCAATATGTAATTTTTCTGAGAAAACTTTTAGGAAAAATAGCCCAAGCCTTTTGGATTCAACTATAAAATCTGTAATTACACAAAATAATGCATATATGTGTAGATATAAATATAATTTTATAAAATATGTATGTATATATGTGTGTTACATGTGTGTGTGTGTGTGTGTGTGTGTAAATATATGTAAATGTAAATAGTTGGTCCCTGTTAGACCAAAACAAAGAGTAGTTAAATAATTTATTTTGGCCATTCTAACAAAAGGTGTTGATTTTCTTGTGGTTAATTTGGTCATGCTAAATCATTGATTTCAGTCAAGATAATTTTTAATATTGAGGGCAGGTCAGAGGCTGCCTATAAATGCAGTTATTGTAAAGATACTGTGAGGATGTTCATCTATAGTGTCATCTGTATATACTTAAGGAAATTTCCAGAAATGAAAAATTCTTTAAGAAGGGGAACAGACTGGAACATGAACAATTTTGGGATAAACAGCGGGCCAAAAACCAGTTGGATCTAACTGGAATTAGTTTGTGGAAGGAAGAAGTGGCCTGAAGAAGGAACAGAGATGCATTCAACTCATGAAGGGAACATATAGTGAATAGTGCCTTGTCATGGTGGGAGGGGTCCCTAGAAAAATCCTTGAAATAACCAGGAAAGCCTCAAACCATGAAGGGGAAAGCACCAAACCAGCATTCCAACTCTGGATGTCAGAAACATTTGTCAATCAGTGGGATTGATAGTTAGAAACCAGAAAGCAGCATGACCTATTTGGCTTGCCATTTCCCACCCAGTGGCAGGCCATAGTTGGGGGAGGGGGCAAATACTGACATTTGAATGAAGATTGAAAAGGCCATTGTCATAAAGATCACAAAAATTATAAAATACAGTACTTCTTGAAGCGAAGTCACAGATTGGGGCGGGGGTCTCCAAAACCCTACTACATACTCTGAAAGAGCAAAACTATTTTCATAATACGAAGCACTATTTGCCTTCTTCACTACATTGACATTTGCACCAATGTTACAAATGCAGTTGTGGGTGAAACTGCTGAAGCATCAGCCTGCATCAAAGCCATAGGGCCCAAATGTTGTTATTTATTGTATTTATCGCCATCACTCACTGGCAGCTATTAAAAAATGTGAGTGCCTTTCCTCTTTCCTTCCACCGCGGTTATAGTCAATGCATTTCTTGTAGCCAGAGAGTATTATTTTCTCTTGTCTTTATTGTTTCTCTTTTTTCTTCCCCCTGAGCTGTCTCTTCATGGAAATTTCTGTGCCATGGCTCCCTCCACTCTTCGGATGTCTCCCCACCTTTTCTGAAAAGATTTTGCCAAGTCTTGACCTCATTGGACAAAAGTCTGGGATTCAAGACCACTCTTCTTTTCCTCTTAAATTAACTTGAACAGTGTCCTCTTTCTTCTTGATGCATATATTTTTTTTCTGATTTCTAAAATGACATCTAAGAATTTTGTTTCTGGTATTAGTACTCATACTTTGGGTAAAGTGTCAATGGTTTTATGATTCTCTACTACCTGATAGACTCTTTTACTCCTGTGTTGGGTGGAAGGCATCTCAACTTTTAAAAAGAATTATTAAACTAATGTGACTGTACTATATTTTCATGGGTTTTTAGATATGGATAAAACAATGGTATCCAAGATAATGGGCTCTGGGCATAATACATGAGCAGAAAACATCTGGGTGTTCAAAATGATGAACCACCTAAAATTATACTATCAAGGAAATTGGTGCTTAGGTCAGCAAAAAGACATAAAGATGCCCTGTCATCTGAAGGCAGAGTTGAAGTGTAGTGCCATGACTGGTAAATTTATTTTATTCTACTTAGCTCTAAAGTAACCCTATAATCTGTGTAATTTAAGGAAGTTAAAATTTTATTATTAATTGTTATGGAATTTTGAGAAATAAAGGCAGTTACTTATGAGTGAAGAGGATCAAAATATGCCACCTCTAAAAATGCCTCTATGGTGACCAACCTCTGGATCTGAGGTCCTTCCCTCACTACAAAATATGGAGTATTTTAAGCTAAAGGCACTTGAGAGTCAACAGATGTAGGCAGAGAATCACTGTATCTGACTACAAGCAGAAACTACTAAAAAATGAGTGCCACTATAAATTCCCTGTGGGGGAGTTTTAAGATGATGAAACAAACAGAAAGGTGGCACCCAAGATGACTTTGCTCAAGCAAACCTGACTCAACTATACTGTGACATCCATTAATTTTCTGTATATTTACTCATAATCACTTGGCATATCATACATTTATGAACATATGCCCTTTCATAAGAATATAAAATATGTAAAGGCACTGAGTGTTTTATTCACTTGTGTATCCCTAGAACCTAGAAGGATACCTGGCTCATAGTGGGCATTCAATAAATGGGAGAACCAATGTCCACCTCCCTATATATATTTACCTTCAATTACCATACCCACCAGTGGATGGGCAAAATTGCTGTCTTACCCCTGACTGCCCACATCAGAAATTGCCAATTGGTGTATTCAATCCCATTTTAATATAAAGTCCTAAATCTATAAATATTTATACTTTATAGAGTACTAAACAGAATACTAGACTAGAGAGACATAACATGAATTTATTGTAGGTTTGATTGTAAGGCCAGATACAAAGTAGGGGATGCATACTTAACTCGATATAACCCTTGGTTTTAATTCACAAACTTCATCCTTTTATATATTTTATAATTTTTTTAGTGTTACAGTTCTCTGTTATTGTCTCTTTTTGTTCCCAAGTATGTATGCACTCTGAATGGGAAATGAAGTAAAAGGGGACAAACTCCTAAAATTCCGCTTTTATCTCCTTTGATTTCCTTATTGGCAAAGCACTATCAAGCCCCGAAAGACATCCTCTGGCGGCCTTTTGGGTGGTGTTCTTTGTTACAGGAAATCTTTTATTTCATTCCAGCAAAGAAATGAACCAATTTGATATGATTCTTTTATCCCAGAGAAAGGGCACAACTTCTTTATTTTCAAGGTTGTGCATTTTTTTCCAACTGTAAAACATACTCCACTATTGAAGCCATAATTATATGCACTTGTCAATCAATCTTAACCTACTACACTGTGGTTATGGCATTTTATCTAAAAAGAGAAGGATTAAAGGCTTTGCGTGAAATGAAAGGTACACACAGTCAGGGAAGTATAATGCATGTCATTAGCTATCTGGGAAGAGAGAAATGGACAGAGGCAGATTACCAATATTTGATTTCTCACAGGCATTATAGAAGTATTTAAGGCTACCTACAAAATAATGTTAGGGAATTTGACACTTTGATTCTTATTTTGTTCTCTTGGCAATTATTTAAAAGAGCTCCTTCATCTAGCAGCTACATAAATCAAATTTGAAAAGGATAACATTTTAAAGTGAGATTAAGAAAAGAAAAAAAATCCTATTTTAACATAAGTCCTATGCCACAACTTCAAGAAAGGATTTTAAATGTTATTTTCTTCAAATACAGTTTTTGTGGTGGTTGAGATATCTGCAATTATTCTAAAATACACCTTGGGTCTCTGATCAGTACTGTCGCAGTTGAGAAAAAAAGGAATTTGTGAAAGGGCAGCAGAATGGGAACCAAGACCAATGGCCGAATTTATTTTCTAGGAAATTTGTTATGATACAAAGACCAGTTATGTTCAACATTAAAAATGTTGGAATAATGCTAGTCATGAGAACTCAAGAACTAAAACTGTATCTGATGATTTTAAGGATTATGTGCTAGAAGTGAATTTTGATGATCTTCGGAATAATGGAATTACATTCAGAAAATTGAAAATAATTATTAACAATGTTCTGGAAGAATACTGCTTGTGTATCTCCAGTGCAATAAGTTTTGTTATTGATGTAAAAAGTGTTACTCATTTAAACAATGGAAGACTGTCTTTGAAGTTTTGGTTGTTAGAACTACTGGTATTAGGGGCGGGAATTTGTGGTTCAGTGGTAGAGCCCTTGCTTAGCACCTGTGGGGAAATGGGTTCCATCCTCAGTGCCACATAAAAATAAATAAATAAAATAAGGGTAGTGTGTCCATTTACAACTAAAAAAATAAAAATAAATTAAAAAAGAAGAACTACTGGTGTTAGTTTTTTTTTTTCCTTTGTGAGATTTTAATAAAAAACTTCAACAGTCTAATCCAGAAAATTAACTGTGCCCAGCTGCAAGAGATGTATCAAGTCCAGAAAAAAATGATGCAAATCTAGACCTATGAGGGCAAGTGACTTAATAGGAGTGGTCAACAAACTGATCCCCAACAGAACACGGGATGACACAGAAAAATCTGTTCTCCCTCTCCATGGCATCATGGGTAGAAAAACAAACTGTGAAAATTGCAGATCCCTTCCCTCATTCAGTCTGGATTAACTTACTGACTCATATAAAAATAATATGCAAATTACAGTTGTATGATCTTATTGCTCTAATGTTTAAAATATCTTAAAAGAACATATTCATCAAATGACTTATGTCATTTCAGTTTTATACAAGACAGGGCTACACCAATTTAGCTTCACTAATGAATGAATCTGTGTACACTACAGGAAGCATAGTCAGAAATTTATATCTTAGATGTAGTATTCTTATTTCTATTTCCTACTTCATAACTCGAGATGCTACTTAAAAGCTTTGATGAAATGACTTTAACTTCTCTATCAGATTTATTTCATTCAACAAATATTTGCAGATCCCTCTAAGGAATAATATTTAGCAAAATATTGCCAGTACACATAGATCAGTGTTTAGTTTTAAAATGGTTTGTTTTAATATTGTTCCTGTCACATGCTCTTAGTCTTATAATGTTAACGTACTACTTTAAAGATGTTGTATAAATAGATTGCCAGCTGGATAAGGATATGCATTAAGTGTTAATTAATGTATTTCTAAATCACTTCAAACATTGCAATTAAAAGGAATAAGAATTTGGAAAGTGACTTTTTTATTTTATAAAAATTCTTGGTTATCATCACCAGTGTGTTTGTGCTTATTTTTAGAATTTTTGATGCTCACTGTATACCTTGCTTCTTATATCACTAAATATCACTTTTGGAAATAACTGAGACACTCTTATAAAATGGTGTTTCTATTATTTGAAGCTGGTTGATTTCCCTTCCTATTTTAGTTTGTCTTAGATAATTTTAAAAATTCATTTGAGTTAGATGTTGTGCTAATCATTCTCTTTGAACCTCCCTTTTCTAGCCAGAAGTAAAGGAGCAATATTTTTTTATTATTTAATTAGAGATATATAATTTATATACAATAAAATCACCAAGTTTAGTTAGACCATTTGATGCATTTTGAAAATGTATACATTATATAACATTAAAAAAATAAGAAAGACATTCTCATCATGTAAAATGTAGCAGTTATAGAAAGGCTCCATATTGTTAAGATGTCAATTCTCCATAAACTGATCTTTTCTTTCAATGAAACCACAAAAATTTCAACAGAAATTTTGTAGAGGTTGATGAGTTCTTGTAAGATTTAAGTGAATATTTTTTTTTTTTACATATTGTACAGAGAAAATACAGATAAAGCATTTGGCAGAATTGAACATACATTTATGGTAAACAAACAAACAAGAAACAACTATGCAACCTAGAAAAATGAGAAAAGAAACTAAAACCTGTAGTAAACATTATGCTGAATGAGAAAAACCCTCCAACGACGAGAAACAGGCAAGCATGGCTAATCTCCCCTCTTCCTCTTAACCTAGTACTGGTTATAATTATGAAATAAGTTTAGGAATAAAAATTCTAAGGGGCATTAAGGATGGGGGAATATTGTTTTCATTTAAAGATAACTTGTTTACTAAGTAAAAACATAAGTTATTTAAAGAAACAAATACAGTAGTTGCCCCTTATATATAGGGGATGTGCTCCAAAGACCCTTGTTGGATGTCTGAAGCAGCAGATATTTCCTAACCCTATACATACTGTGTTCTACCCAACATACTCTGTAACATTGCCATATAGCACAGTGTAATCTGTCCTTCCATGTTTCATTCCCTGGTGCCTGTTTTGAATTATCTGTTTACTTTGTCTTAGATATTTTGTAAATATATAAGGATACTTTAGGACCATTATTAAATAAAATAAGGATTACTTATTAACACAAGCACTGGCATACCATGACTGTTAATCTGATAGCCAAGAAAGCTACTGTGATTACAGGTGGGAAGCAGATGCAGCATGGCTTTCCTGGTCAAGGGGACAATTCATCATGTTACTCACAATGATATGCAATTTAAAAGGTATGAATTGCTTATTTTTAATTTTCCATTTAACAGTGGTTAACTATGAGTAACTGAAACTGTGGAAAGCAAAACTGGGGGCAAGAGGGGACTCTATATGAATTAATATGTAAAATTAACAATGTTACATAATATAAAGGGGTAAATAAATCCATTGCATTATTACCTCTTACCAGGAAAGAAATGGAAAATGAAAGTTTAAAAACATTCTATTCACAATAACACTGAAATTGTAAACTATAAATCTAACAAAAGATGCAATAGCTTTTCAGTGCGAACTATCAAAAAATAATGAGAAGAATTAAAGAAGTTAAAAACTGGAGATCTTTGCTGTTTAATGAAATGGAAGACTCAAAATTGCTATGATTTTTGTTCTTCCCAAATTTATCTTGCAATCACAATTAAAATCTCAGTAGGATTTTTTGAGGGGCTAGAATTTGGTAAGCTAATTCTAAAATTTATACAGGAATGCAATGACCTAGAATAGTCAAGGGAGACTAGAAAACAAAACAGAAAGCCTTGCATTGCCTGATTTAAAGATTACTATAAAGATATAGTACTTGAAACAGCCTGATATTTCTGAAAGCAGACATATGTGTCAGTGGAACAAAATATGGTATCCAGACATAGAATGATACAGATATGATCAGTTAATTATTGACAAAGATACAAGGATATTTTTAATCAAAAGAATATTCTTCAAGGCATATCATACTGAAACAGCTGTACATTTCTTATGCTATACAAAATAAAAGTAGATAAAATTAACACTTACCTTACACCAAGTACAAACATTAATTGAAAATGGATCAAGACCTAAATGTAACAGATAAAAAGAAAATGTAGGAGAAAATCTTTGTAACCTTGTAGTAGGCAGATCTCTTAGATATAAAGCAACAAGCATGAGCAAGAACAACAGAAAAGATAAATTGCATTTTATCAAAATTGAAAACTATTGTCCTCTGAAGAAAACCATCAAAAATTGAAAAGTCAAACTATATAAAAAGGAAAAAAATAATAGCTGCACATACTTTTATAAAGAAATTGTATCCAGAATATAAAATGGTCTTGTGCAACTCAATAAGACCAAAAATCCAACTAAAAACAAAAGATTTGTGCCGCAGTCTTGGCTGGGCACAGAATCACGAGCCACCACACAGCTTTGTAGATTCAAACAGCAATTCTTTATTCCCGAACTCACACCGCCTCCACACACGTTCTGGGGCAATCCCAGTTCTGCTGCCACCCAAATCACCTACTCCACGAGGCTTTTTTCCCAAAATGCTCTCTGAATCTCACGAGAGTTCAACAGGAGCTTAGGCAGCAGGAACGCCCTAATTCCAGCAGCAATAATCCTCAACATCGAACTTCCCTAAAATCCAAGGTCTTAAACTGGGAACGCCTTGTCTTAAACCGGGAACGCCCTAAACCCAAGGATTGGGATACTTCCTCAAACTGCAGGATACACCCTAATCCTGGATCCACCCTCGTCCTTGGGCAGGGTCACCTAACATGCAATGTCAACAGCGAAATTAACATGGGGTACGCTGGCAAGGAAATTTCCTACTTGGTAATGGCCCTCAGCATCTCCCCCCTTCTGATTAATTAAACAACAAGCAATGTGGCTTAAGGACCGTGCCTGGTAGGTTGTCCAATTCAACATATGGTTCTTACCCGTCATGGGAAAACTGACCTTTAGGCGTCAGCCTCCTGTCTTAGGTTGAATCCACTGCAATCAGATCAACCCGTCACTGACTACCGGTCCAGCATTCAGCCAAGCTTGTGGAAAGGCCTATGCACCAGTGGGGGGGTGAGGTTTCTTGCCTCACCTCTGCTGGCCCCCAAATATCCTTGGTGCCAGTGGGGGGGTGAGGTTCTTGCCTCACCTCTGTTGGCCCCCAAATTTTAGACCATCACTAGTAGAAGGGAGGAGGATACAGAAATGCCACGACACCAAGCCAATTGACGGCTCCTTTGGAAAAATTGCGTCACTGGTGACACCATCAGCAAAGATATGCCAGCATTACCACAATTAACATGGGGTGCGCTGGCAAGGAAATTGCATCACTGATGACACCATCAGCAAAGATATGCCAGCAGTACCACAATTCGCTGCATCAGATGATATTTCACAATGCATGCAACTGATATATAGTCCAGGCAAGTTCTGCAGGCAGTTCAAATCGCAGGAGTCTATCAATATGTCCATTTCCTCCCAAAGTAAATCGAGTCCTTGATTGAGCATTACTTGTTGAGTTAATTTCATTGATGCATCAGTTTATGCAGTTTACTGTGATGACTATCATAGAAGCTGTAGTTTGGTTTTATCTTAGTCTTCACCGGCACTGGGATGGAGATGGGAATTCTGGCAATGATGCTAAAGAGACATTATCCTGAACAGAATTATTAAATATAATGAAAAGGAAAGGTGAAAGTAAACAAACAGATCTGTTAACCTCCTAAAAAACAATCCTTAACAGCTGTTTACCTAATTTAAATTAGTAAGCAAACAGATCTGTTAACCACCTTTAAAAACAATCATTAACAGCTGTTTACCTAATTAAAATTAAAGCATTTAAATCACGTGAATAAAAAAAAATTCGGATCCATTTTTTCATGAGCGCTCCTTATATATGAAATATGGACATACACACATACAGACATACAACACAAAACAGAAATGTGCACACATAACATACAACACATAAGACAATAAAGGCCTTGTAGTTTTACCTAGGTGAAATCTCCATTGCAATGTTTAAAAACTCCACAGTCAAAAAATAAAACACAGTCAAAAAATAAAACTGATCAGAAAAACATTAACCTAGGTTTGTATGAGCTCAAAAATAAAATAGAACTTTACGATGTGGGAAAAATGCAATAATAAAATAGATATTGAAAAAAGCACCATGGTTAATCACTGTCGCAGATGTAAGAATAGCCAAACTGGAGCTCTGGATATCAGCTGTTATGGATTTGAGTCAAATCATCTTCTTTTTCTGTAGAAATTGCTTTAGTTAATCTCTCTGGAATCCAAATCGGCTGCTGTTCTCCCTGCGGAAAAACACAAAGGGAACCCCGATTCCAGACAATAACTGGGTCGGGACCTTTCCATTGTCCTGTTAGAACATCTTTCCAAAGTACCTTAGGCTTATGTACATTTTTCGGGTACATATGTCTTTCCGCAGCACTAAGTCCTGATGAATCCAAATTTAAAAAGTTTAGAGTAAAAAGGGTTATTTTAAGTTTATCTTTGGGGGATATATACCCCTATAAGATCCTTTTAAATTTAAGTCATTCAAAAGCATTCTGCCTTAGTTTTTAGAATTACTTTAGTCCTTATAATTTTTTGATGTGGTTTTAAACCATAGTTGTCTTAGCCTCTTGCATTTTCTATCTGAAATACCTTTACCTGACATTTTCAACCATTTTCTGTCTTATTTCTATCTTCTAGTTTTCTTCTAAGGTTTTTATATTTACCCTTAGTTGCTTTTTTTCTCTCCTAGTTTTCTTTTGTTTCCTATTTTGTGGGTATAAAATTCTTGTCTTTCTACATCTTTTTTATCTTCCTATATCTTTTTTATCTTTCTACATCTTCTCTCTTTTTATACCTTTCTGTACTTCTGTTTTTAAAGTTTTTCACTTCAAATTTTTAATCTTCTTTATCTAAATATCTTTTATCTTATTATCTTCCCATTTTCATGGGTTTTTTTTTCCTCCATCATGAAGGCATCTTAACCACCTTCAATTTAACCATTTAAAGCCTTTTGCAACTTAGACATTTTACAACTTTTTACTTTACCACACAAAGATTATCTCATCTCCCTCTTTTTGGTTTAATCAGTTTGATGAGTAAAGCAATCTTTTTTCCACCATGAAGGTATCTCGACCACCTTCAATTTAACCTTTTAAAACCTTCCGATTATCATCTATACTGTACTTTTAAATGTACTTTTTCACCACCTACAGCTTCACTCTTTTAAATGAGGCTTAGATTCTGTTTAAATCGCTTTAATGTTAGTTTACATGGCTGCCCTTCAACCAAAGGCCTTTTTTTTTACTCCATTAAGAAGCTTTGTCTCAATCTGCCATGTACAAATACCTTTTTTTTTCTTTCTTCCTTTCTCAAGCTTTTAAATTAAGTCTAGTTTCCTCAAAATCTTTTTAAATGGCATTTTACAACTTTTTACTTTAAAACAGAGATTATCTTGTCTAGAAACATTTCTTTTTCCTTTAACCTTTTATTAT
Source organism: Spermophilus citellus (assembly GCF_964194105.1). Classification (NCBI taxonomy): domain Eukaryota; kingdom Metazoa; phylum Chordata; class Mammalia; order Rodentia; family Sciuridae; genus Spermophilus; species Spermophilus citellus. The sequence continues at coordinate 175,529,937 of NC_138182.1, read as the reverse complement.
TAAAATATATTTCCACATCTTGAATCTTTTTATATCTCTTTTTTAACCATTAACCCTTTTTATAAATTAACTGAAACTTCTTATACTCTTTGTATATAAATTACACCTGATAGAATCTTAACTCTTAGTAACCTTGTTTCAGCAAAGACACAGACCAAAGCAGTATTAAACTTTTTTCTATTTACCAATTTATGAAAACACACATAATGTTTAAATATATTACCTTATGGAACTTAATAAGTAAAGAGTACTTGATTTCATATTTAGTGGTTGATATTTTAACACGTTAGCTTTGTAAATTAATCAGATGTCTGTAAAAACCAAGATCTTAGACAAGTATAGTAAACAGAACTAGGCATCTCTTTCTTGTTGAAGAAAAATCCTTCTACAGGATACCATGATGGTCCCATTGATATATTTAATAACTCGTCTTTAAAAAGCCATGGGCTACATTTTTGTATTGTATCAACATATGTCCTAGCTGTTCTTGGTCTCACTGGGGTGCCTCCTTTCTCTAACAATTTCTCTTCCTCGGAGGCGAACAACTTCAAACCTTGAGTCAACCATTTTCCCCAGTTTGCCTGAGAAAGTTCTATGAACAGGCAACTTGAAATAAAAACAAAATAAATCAAAACAAGAACACATTGTTTTTTGAAATGGTCACCCATTTTTTTTTTGGTCTCCTTCAGGAGTGAGCAAATTCACTTACCCCCAAGCTTCAGACATTCCCCGTACGGGCCACCAAATGCCGCAGTCTTGGCTGGGCACAGAATCACGAGCCACCACACAGCTTTGTAGATTCAAACAGCAATTCTTTATTCCCGAACTCACACCGCCTCCACACACGTTCTGGGGCAATCCCAGTTCTGCTGCCACCCAAATCACCTACTCCTTTTTTTTTTTTTTTTTTTTTTTTTTTTAGATTCAAACAGCAATTCTTTATTCCCGAACTCACACCGGCCTCCACACACGTTCTGGGGCAATCCCAGTTCTGCTGCCACCCAAATCACCTACTCCACGAGGCTTTTTTCCCAAAATGCTCTCTGAATCTCACGAGAGTTCAACAGGAGCTTAGGCAGCAGGAACGCCCTAATTCCAGCAGCAATAATCCTCAACATCGAACTTCCCTAAAATCCAAGGTCTTAAACTGGGAACGCCTTGTCTTAAACCGGGAACGCCCTAAACCCAAGGATTGGGATACTTCCTCAAACTGCAGGATACACCCTAATCCTGGATCCACCCTCGTCCTTGGGCAGGGTCACCTAACATGCAATGTCAACAGCGAAATTAACATGGGGTACGCTGGCAAGGAAATTTCCTACTTGGTAATGGCCCTCAGCAGATTTGAGCAGACCCTTTGCAAAGTGAATATACAAATGGTAAATTCATACCAGAAAAGACATTCATGTGATTTGTCATTATGGAAAAACAAATTAAAATCAAAACAAGATATTATTCTACACTAGCAAGAATGGTTAAAATTCTGAACACTGACAATACCAAGTGTTGGTGAAGATGTGGAGCACGTAGATCTGAAGTCACTTTACAAAACTGCAACTTCATAAGTTAAACATACTCTTAGTGCAAAGCCTGGCCTTTCAACCTTAGGTGTTTACCAAAGTCCACACAAGTGCCTCCACACAAATGTTCCTAATATTTTTATTTATATGAGTATGAAACTGGAAATAACTTAGATTAAATATCCTTAGCATTTTAGAACCTAGTTTATAATCTTCTTTGTAATTTGTTTCTGTTTCTGTGTTTCCAAATATTTAGGGATTTTATTGATATTATGTGTATTGTTGATCCAACTTAAATTTGTTATAGTCAGAGAACATCCTCTAAACAATTGCAGTCCTTCTCAACTTTATTATATCTTGACAGAGGTCATAGAAATACTTATAAAAATGTGAATTCTTGCCTATTAACTTTAAAATATGGGTCATCTCTAGATCTGTTTCTATAGATATTTCTTCTAACTCTTGATAATGTTCTCTTGTTTCTTTTCATATAATGTTAATAGACATTGTAGATGATACATATTAAAAGATATCTTACTTTTCTTTTATCTTTTTCTGAAGAGTGTTGCATTTTGTTTTTAGAGGCAGTTAAATTGCTGGTAGATAATTTCCTCAAAGGGAGGTTTGGTTTAGGGATTTGTTTGTTGGGTAGATCTATTTTCGTTTTTTTTTTTTTTTTCTGAATACTGTATCTATATCCCTTGTCCTGAATACTGTAGCTATATCCCTTAGCTCAAAGATACCATCTTTACTCCCAAGGCCTGGTTCTCACAGGAGTCAATGTATTTCTCAAGGTGTTTTTCAAGCCTCTATGACAATGGCTGATCTAGTCCCTGCCTCTGCATCCCCATTGGCCGGCAGCTTCTGAAAGCACTGATCTCCTTTCACCTTCAGCTATTGTTTTCCTGGGACCTTTTAAACATTTTTCCATGCCTATGCAATTGAAAACACAGCCAACTTATTTTAGCATACTTTGTCCCTGGATTTTGGATCTTCTCCCTTGGTAGTCTTTTGTTATAGAATTTCCCCCTCTATTTCCTACTGTTCCAAAGGATTTCCAACTCTATTTATCCCAAGAAAACTCTTAAAGTGCAAAAAGTAAAATAAAAAAATCAACAAATGGGATAATATCAAATTAAAAGGCCCCTTCACAGCAAAGGAAATAAACAAGAACTGAAGAGAGTGCTTACAGAATGGGAGAAAATCTTTGCCACCTGCACCTCAGGTAGAGCATTAATCTCCAGGATATGTAAAGAACTCAAAAAACTTAACACCAAAAAACCAAATAACCCAATCAATAAGTGGGCAACGGAATCGAACAGATGGTTCCCAAAGGAAGAAATAGGAATGATTAACAAATACATGAAAAAATGTTCAGCATCTCTTGCAATTGGAGAAATGCAAATTAAAACTAGACTGAGATTCCATCTCACTCCAGTCAGAATGGCAGTTATCAAGAATACAAATAATAATAAGTGTTGGCAAGGATGTGGGGAAAAAGGTACACTCATATATTATTGGTGGGACTATAAAATAGTGCAACCTTTCTGAAAAGGTGTATGGAGGTTTCTCAACTAGGAATGGAACCACCATATGATGCAGCTATCCCACTTTTCGGCATATATGACAAAAATTTTAAATCAATATACTTTAGTGATGCAGCCACATCAATGTTTATAGCAGCACAATTCACAGTAGCCAAGCTATGGAACCAACTTAGGTGCCCTTCAACAGATGTATGGAAAATAAAATATGATACACACACCACACACACACACACACACACACACACACAGGAGTATTACTCAGCCATAAAGAAGAATGACTTGACTCTCCAACAGACTGCAACAATAAAACAGGTCTGTGTCACTCAGCCCATCCCCCATACATCGGGGAATCCGCATAAAACCTCTCCTAGGCTTTCCGGGGGAGGGAGTATCAGAGTGAGCCCGCATAAAGACTAGGGGAAAACTAGAGACACCTGACCTTCAACTCCCCCGCCCATCAACAGCCAAAACGAAACCTGTCTAGCCAGCGCTAGGGGAGGGGCAAGCAGAAAAAATCAAAACGATAGAGTGCCAGGGATCCCAATAGCCAATTGTGCTACCCCGGGGATCCGGGCTGACCGATTCGCCCGGCCTTCCCCGCGGCTACAGAAGGCGGGGCGCCGCAGAGAAGCGATTAATTAGCAAGCAGGGAGAAAAGTGGCTGTGATTCTGTGGAATCCTGCCGGATGAGCCCGCACTGACCCCCGGGCTGAGTGCGGGATTTCAGAGGGGGAAGGAAGCGGTACAGTTCTATCCCCCACAATGGAAACAAAACAATAGAGTGCCGGGGTCCCCAATAGACACCCTCCACACCCAACAAACGGCAGGTCCAGAGTACAGTTTGAACTGCCGAGAGCCATCACTCAGGGGAAATCTGGTCTAGCAGGAGAAACCAAGACTAGCAGGAGAAACTAGGGGACTAGAGGCCAGGCCCTCGCGACTGGGCGGCTGGAAATCGCAGGCCCGCCGGTGACAGTTAGCCCACTGCCCGCGTAACTGGGAGGTAGGAGAACGCCCGCCCGCCGACTACCGACCGCTGGACTGGGTGCCTAGAGATCGCCCGCCCAACGGTGACAGCCGGCCCACTGCCCGTGTGATGGGGCGGCCGGAGTCCACTCCCCCACCGCAATCAATCACCCGCCCGCTGCCTGAGATACTGGGCGGCTGGAGACTGCCCGCCTGCCTCGACGGGGAGCTGAAACCAAACAGAGACAGTCCAGTCACACAGCCCCATTAGGACTCCCCAGCAAGGAGCCTGGGGCCCATCATAGCAGAGTAGTGACATCACTGGAGCTCGGCCGTCAGAATTCCTTCCCAGCAGAATCCACGTTAGCAGGCACAGTTTAACAACACAAAGAAGAAACAACAGAGTAATAGAGAACCAAAACAAATCTATAGAAGAGAGCAGAAACACGGCAATCAAATAGAGCTAGAAAGTAATGTGGACAACATGAGAAAACAAGGGAAAAAAGGAGTACAAACAATGCAGGACAACTTAATTCTACAGGAGGACATAGAAACATCAGAAGCAGGGATAGGGAAAGAACTCAAGGCATACCTAACTCGAATGGAAAGGAATATTAGGGAAGACATGAGACAGCAAGTCCAAGCAATAAAAGTATATTTTGAAAATGAATTAAACAAACAAATTCAAATGGCAAAGAATGAGCTCTACCAGGAGATAGAGATCTTTAAAAAAATCAAACAATAATCCTAGAATTGCAGGAAAATATAAACCAAATTAAAAACTCAAACGAGAATATTACAAACAGACTTGATCAAGTAGAAGTCAGAACATCAGATAATGAAGACAAGGTTTATCAACTTGAAAAGAATATAGTCAACACAGAAAAGATGCTTAAATCCCATGAGCAATCTATTCAAGAGATATGGGATGTCATAAAAAAACCAAATTTGAGGGTCATCGGGATAGAAGAAGGCACAGAGACTCAAACCAAAGGAATGGACAGCATATTAAATGAAATAATTCTAGAAAAATTCCTAGAGATGAAAGATGAAATGGATTGCCAAATCCTGGAAGCCTACAGGACCCCAAACATTCAAAACCATAATAGACCAACTCCAAGACATATAATTATGAAGATAGCCAACGTACAGAAAAAGGAGAGAATATTAAAAGCTACGAGAGAAAGGAGGCAGATTACATTCAGGGCTAAACCAATTAGGTTAACGAATGATTTCTCATCACAGACTTTGAAAGCGAGAAGATCCTGGAACAATGTATTTCAAACGCTGAAAAATAATGGATTCCAACCAAGAATACTGTATCCAGCAAAATTAAGCTTCAGATTTGACAATGAAATTAAAATCCTTCACGATAAACAAAAGCTAAAAGAATTCGCAGCAAGAAAACCAGCTCTGCAAAGCATTTTGAGCAAAATACTACAAGAAGAGGAATTGAAAAATAGTGCCCAAAACTAACAGCAGGAGGTATCTCAGTAAAGAGGGAGGAAAATAACCAAAAAGTAAAACCAGCCAAACTAAAATAAATAAATAAAGAAGCATGACTGGAAGTACAAATCATATCACAATTGTAACCTTAAATGTTAATGGCCTAAACTCACCAATCAAGAGACATAGGCTAGTAACCTGGATAAAAAAATTAAATCCAACAATATGCTGCCTTCAAGAGACTCATATGATAGGAAAAGACATACACAGGCTGAAGGTAAAAGGTTGGGAAAAATCATACCACTCACATGGCCCTCGGAAGCAAGCAGGAGTGGCCATACTCATATCGAATAAAATCAACTTTAAACCTAAGTTAATCAAGAAGGATAAAGAATGACACTATATCCTGTTAAAAGGAACCATCCACCAACAAGACATAACAATTATCAATTTGTATGCACCAAACAATGGAGCTGCAACGTTCATAAAACAAACTCTCCTCAAGTTCAAGAGTCAAATAGACCACAACACAATAATTATGGGTGACTTCAACACACCGCTCTCGCCATTAGACAGATCCTCTAGACAAAAACTGAATAAAGAAACTATAGAACTCAACAGCACAATCAATAACCTAGACTTAACCGACATATATAGAATATATCAACCATCATCAAGTGGATACACGTTCTTCTCAGCAGCACATGGATCCTACTCAAAGATAGACCATATATTATGCCACAAGGCAACTCTTAGTAAGTATAAAGACGTGGAGATAATACCATGCACCATATCTGATCACACCGGAATGAAATTGGAAATCAATGATAAAAGAAGGAAGGAAAAATCCTACATCACATGGAAAATGAACAATATGTTACTGAATGATCAATGGGTTACAGAAGACATAAAGGAGGAGATGGAAAAATTCTTAGAGCCAAATGATAATACAGACACAACATACCAGAATCTATGGGACACAATGAAAGCAGTTTTAAGAGGGAAATTCATTTCTTGGAGTTCTTTCCTCAAAAAAAGAAAAAACCAAGAAATAAATGAACTCACACTACACCTCAAAAACCTAGAAAAGGAAGAGCAAAACAACAGCAAATGTAGTAGAGGACAAGAAATAATTAAAATTAGAGCAGAAATCAACGAAAATGAAACGAAAAAAACTACTGAAAAAATTGATAAAACTAAAAGTTGGTTCTTTGAAAAAATAAATAAGATAGACAGGCCCTTAGCCATGCTAACGAAGAAAGGAAGAGAGAGAACTCAAATTACCAACATATGGGATGAAAAAGGCAATATCACAACAGATACTACAGAAATACAGAATATAATTAGAAAGTATTTCGAAACCCTATATTCCAATAAAATAGAAGATAGTGAAGATATCGATAAATTTCTTAAGGCATATGATCTGCCCAGATTGAGAAAGGAAGACACACACAATCTAAACAGACCAATAACTAAGGAAGAAATAGAAGAAGCTATCAAAAGACTACCAACCAAGAAAAGCCCTGGACCGGATGGGTATACAGCGGGGTTCTACAAAACCTTCAAAGAAGAATTAATACCAATACTTTTCAAGCTATTTCAAGAAATAGAAAAAGAAGGAGCTCTTCCAAATTCATTCTATGAGGCCAACATCACTCTGATCCCCAAACCAGACAAAGACACTTCAAAGAAAGAAAACTACAGACTAATATCTCTAATGAACTTGGATGCAAAAATTCTCAATAAAATTCTGGCTAATCGAATACAAAAACATATCAAAAAACTTGTGCACCATGATCAAGTAGGATTCATCCCTGGGATGCAAGGCTGGTTCAATATACGGAAATCAATAAATGCTATTCACCACATCAATAGACTTAAAGACAAGAACCATATGATCATCTTGATAGATGCAGAAAAAGCATTTGACAAAGTACAGCATCCCTTTATGCTCAAAACACTAGAAAAACTAGGGATAACAGGAACTTACCTCAACATTGTAAAAGCTATATATGCTAAACCTCAGGCTAGTATCATCCTAAACGGAGAAAAACTGAAGGCTTTCCCTCTAAAATCTGGAACAAGACAGGGATGCCCTCTATCACCACTTCTATTCAATTTAGTTCTCGAAGTACTAGCCAGAGCAATTAGACAGACAAAAGAAATTAAAGGCATAAACATAGTAAAAGAAGAAATTAAATTATCGCTATTTGCGGATGACATGATAATATACTTAACAGACCCAAAAGGGTCTACAAAGAAGCTGCTAGAGTTAATAAATGAATTCAGCAAAGTGGCAGGTTATAAAATCAACACGCATAAATCAAAGGCATTCCTGTATATCAGCGACAAAACTTCGGAAACGGAAATGAGGAAAAACACTCCATTCACAATATTCTCAAAAAAAACAAAATACTTGGGAATTAACCTAACAAAAGAGGTGAAAGATTTATATAATGAAAACTACAGAACCCTAAAGAGAGAGAGAGAAGAAGATCTCAGAAGATGGAAAAATGTACCCTGTTCATGGAGAGGCAGAACTAACATCATCAAAATGGCGATATTACCAAAAGTTCTCTACAGGTTTAATGCGATGCCAATCAAAATCCCAATGGCATTTCTTGTAGAAATAGATAAAGCAATCATGAAATTCATATGGAAAAATAAAAGATCCAGAATAGCAAAAGCAATTCTAAGAAGGAAATGTGAATCTGGAGGTATAGCGATACCAGAGTTCAAACTGTACTACAAAGCAATAGTAACAAAAACAGCATGGTACTGGTACCAAAACAGGCAGGTGAACCAATGGTACAGAATAGAAGACACAGAGACTAATCCACAAAGTTACAACTGTCTTATATTTGATAAAGGGGCTAAAAACATGCAATGGAGGAAGGATAGCATCTTCAACAAATGGTGCTGGGAAAATTGGAAATCCATATGCAACAAAATGAAATTGAATCCCTTTCTCTCGCCATCCACAAAAGTTAACTCAAAATGGATCAAGGAGCTAGATATCAAATCAGTGATGCTGCGTCTGATAGAAGAAATAGTTGGCTCCGATCTACATATTGTGGGGTCGGGCTCCAAATTCATTAATAGGACACCCATAGCCCAAGAGTTAATAACAAAAATAAACAAATGGGACTTACTTAAACTAAAAAGTTTTTTCTCAGCAAGGGAAACAATAAAAGAGGTAAATAGAGAGCCTACATCATGGAAACAAATTTTTACCCCTCACACCTCAGATAGAGCCCTAATATCCAGAATGTACAAAGAACTCAAAAAATTAAACAATAAGATAGCAAATAACCCAATCAACAAATGGGCCAAGGACCTGAACAGACACTTCTCAGAGGAGGACATACAATCAATCAACAAGTACATGAAAAAATGCTCACCATCTCTAGCAATCAGAGAAATGCAAATCAAAACCACCCTAAGATACCATCTCACTCCAGTAAGATTGGCAGCCATTATGAAGTCAAACAACAACAAGTGCTGGCGAGGATGTGGGGAAAAGGGTACACTTGTACACTGCTGGTGGGACTGCAAAATGGTGAGGCCAATTTGGAAAGCAGTATGGAGATTCCTGGGAAAGCTGGGAATGGATCCACCATTTGACCCAGCTATTGCCCTTCTTGGACTATTCCCTGAGGACCTTAAAAGAGCGCACTATAGGGATACGGCCACATCAATGATTATAGCGACACAATTCACAATAGCTAGACTGTGGAACCAACCTAGATGCCCTTCAATAGATGAATGGATAAAAAAAATGTGGCATCTATACACAATGGAGTATTATGCAGCACTAAGAAATGACAAAATCATAGAATTTTCAGGGAAATGATGGCATTAGAGCAGATTATGCTAAGTGAAGCTAGCCAAGCCCTAAAAAACAAATGCCAAATGTCTTCTTCGATATAAAGAGAGCAAATAAGAACAGAACAGGAAGGAAGAGCATGAGGAAAAGACTAACAGTAAACAAAGACAAATGGGGGGAGAGAAAGGGAGAGAGAAGGGAAAGCATATGGAAATGGTAGGAGACCTTCAATGATACACAAAATTATAAGAGGTTATGAGGGGCAAGGGGGAGGGGGGAAAAAGGGGAGAGAATTGAACAACAGCAGAGGAGATAGAGAGGGAAGATGGGAGGGGAGGGGAGGGAAGGAGGGATGGTAGGGGATAGGAAAGGTAGCAGAATACAACAGTCACTAATATGCCATTATGTAATAATGTGAGTATGTAACAGTTGTGATTCTGCAATCTGTATTTGGGGTAAAAATGGGAGTTCAAAACCCAATTGAGTCTAATGTATGAAAGATGATATATCATGAGCTCTGTAATGTTTTGAACAATCAATAAAAAAAAAGAAAGGAAAAAAAAAGAAGAATGACTCTATGATGTTTGCCGATAAATGGATAGATCTGGACACAATCTTTCTAATTGAAATAAGCCATTCCTTCTCCCCACAAAAATGCTGAATATTTTCTCTGATGTGTAGAAGCTAACTCACAAAGGGGGAGGAGTGGGATGGACGGAATAGAAGTTCAGAGGATTAGTCAAAGGGGAATGAACTGTAGGGAGGGTAAATAGGAATAGGAAAGACAGTGGAATGAATCTGACATAACTGTCTTATATACATATATGAATACACCACAATGTACATCTTTAAGTCTGGATTCTAATTAAAATAAGATGTATTCCATGCTTGTATAGTTATACCAAAGTGGATTCCACTGTCATGTCTAACCAATAAAATAAATATTTACATCCAAAACAAACCAACTACTATAAACTGATTAAGCTCTATCACCCAGCTCAGCAGATCTGAGGACTTCCTTGAGTGAGGTAACACAGAAATGTGGGGGTCTCTTCCTGTGTCGTTCTTTTTTTCAAGTATACTAACCTCTCTAGTTACTACCTCGCCTCCAACACTTTCAAACAGAAGTTTTACAATATTTTGTTTAGTATTTTAGACTATCATTGATTGAGCTGTGTGATGACAAATGCCTGAAATTCCAACTGAGGAGGCTGAGGCAGGAGGATTGCAAGTTCAAGACCAGCCTTAGCAACTAAGCAAGACCCTATCTCAAAATAAATAAATATATAAATAGGCTGGGAATACAGCTCAGTAATAAAGGCATTCCTTGGTTTAATCCCCAGCATACCTCCCTTCCTTCCCTTGCCAAAATAGTTATTGGTAGAATGGTTTTCTGGTAAAACTATTTTACCATTGCCTGAAGTTGAAAAAGGTCTTAATATTTTTGTTATGGAATTTTGCTATTGTCTCAGAATTGTGGTTAAAGGCCCAGAACTGAAACAGTATATGCTAAATAGTCTTCATATATAGCTAATATGGGTAGCAGAACTCCTAAATCAAAGAAGAAATTTTCAAGAGAATCACCCAAACTGCAAGTGACCACCAGCAGGAAAACTGGCACATCTTTCTTTGGTTGGATATCTTCTTAGGAAATATAGTGGCTGATATATGTTTGAACTGTTTGTACATAAAAAGGAAGAGAACTGAGAAAGTAGTGATTATACAAAAATAAAGAAGTCCAAATTTGTGTCCTGCTGAGTTATGTTTAATATACTGGGTACATCATATTCATTGCATCTGAGAATTTAAGGTACTACATGTGAAAATGAAATATGTAATAGCCTCAGACAAGAGTGCACTTGGTTAAAACAAAATTCTCTAACGTATGTTACAATATAGATGTTCTATTGTGAGCCCATTCAATTGAACTATAAATTAGTTAGATATCTGTTCATAATGGAGTCCAAGTATTTAACTCTTTAACAATTGATGTTTGTAGATGGCATTGCTTTGTTCCAGTTTTCTCTCAAATTGCAAGCTGTCTAATATAAATAAAGGGATTTGGTTCTTTGACTCCTTTTTCCCCTTTGGTCTCTCCCATATTCACTCTTTCAGAAAAGAAGAGTTTTAATCCAATCCTACATTGCATTTATGCTAAACAGGGATCAGTATAAGCAAAAGAGCAAAGCTTTTCTCAATAAAAATGTGAGAACTCTGGGCAATTTTTTAAAAAAATCTTTCATTGAAGGAGGATCAGGGAGCTTTCTGATGCTTAGATGGTAGGTGGTAGTAGGTTAAATCTAAGACCCTGGCCAGGATAAGTTAAGAATAGAAGAAAGTCAAACTAGGAGAACATGGGCTTAAGGAAACTTTGGGAAAATTGAAAGGTGAACCAACAGAGCAATAAAGACATATTTAACACAGCCATCTAAATTCAAGCAAGCTGGTGAGTGATACGAGAGTCTTAGAATTATCTGAACATTTTTCTATGTGGAGCATAACTGCTCTTCACATCCAGAGCCGTGTGAAATTAGAAAAGTCATTCTATTTTTTCCTATATTAAAATGGAATCAATAATGTTGTGTGGTTGTAAACTGTTATCAAGATTAAATGAGATAAAAAACTAAAACACCCCAATAATGCATAATTGAGTAGGACAAAACCAATAATTGTGTCCTATAATCATCATTACTATTAAAAATATAAGCCACATGATACGCTTCCTCATTTCTTTCCTAAATTTATTTGTATAACTACATTTTAAGCATGACCTTTTCCCAGTTGTTAAAAACTATACTTCTTAAATCTTTCATTTCCTTTCTCTGCTTTGTCTTCACAATATTTAGCATTATCACACTACATTTCATTTCTATTTTTTTAATTTTGTCTCTTTTCACTGGAATGTTAAGTTCTATTAGGGCAGGAATCATTTTGTGTAGCCTATAGGGGTAAAGCATATAACCTGGTACATATTAGGTACTAAAGTTTCCAGGAAGTGTTTGCTGAATGAGTGAATGAATGGTCAGGTGGTAAAATTCAGTGTCTGATGATATAGTTCTTTATCATTCTAATTTGAGCATATTTTTTTATTGATAGCTTAATTTTCTTCCATTGTCTTGTGTTCTATACTAGAAGAGGCCCTTAAATTTCCATGTGACAGAAAGAGTCCATTATATTGTCATGAGAGGATACTTTTGAAACAGTAACTTTTCTTTTTGTATTTCTTATAAACCTGACCTAGTTAGAACTTGCCATATTCATGTCTTAGGAAAACACTGTTATGACCATAAAGCAAAGAAATGGTTTAGGTTTCAAAATCATGAGACCCAAGGGAATTCAAAGTTATGAAAACCAGCAACAATTCAGAACAGGATTTTCTTCTCTTGTAACTAAAATAGATTCCCTTGACTATGGGGAATTGGCAAGTTAGACATAGAATAAAAAATAAGTGAAAAGCGTTGTTGAGACGTTTACTCAGGCTCTATCTGGACATTCAAATTAATGTCAATTCCAGATAGACTTAGAGTCCTGAATAGAGAGAGGAGCTAGGCTTCATTTCCCAGGCTGTGAACAAGGGAGAGAAAATGCTCTAGAGTAGAAACGGTTATGTGGTTGACATCAGGATATGGACTTGAAATAGTTTCACCCCTTTATGACATGAACTTCAATTATGGCAAACTTTTGCCTCACTCCTACCATAGTGACTGCTTTCAGGATGGCCACCATTTGGCTTTAGCATATCCTACTTTTATAGGTGGCTACTGTTTTGACTGCTACTTATCCAGGGATACCCAGATTTTCCCTTTTTCCAATGGGGGAGGAATATGACCCCCATATGCTCACATCTGTACACATTTCAATCATTGACTCCGAGTCTTATTTCTAGAAGGCATTAATGTTTTCTGTAAATCTCTCGCTAAGATTTATATTGTCTTTATTTTCCACTGTGTCTAATAGTTCCATCTTGGCAGGAAAAGTAAAGAATGACCTTTAAACAAAGTCAGAACTTTTACTTAAGCAGATTTACTAGCCCTGGGCTTTGGTGGAAAGCCCCATCATTGGACATTCCAGGAGTGGCATGAACTAGTGATCTTTCCAGATGTATTTCACATTTCTTTACTTTGAACCAGAACACCTTTGGAGGCGGAAACATTTTTTTTTCTCCCTGCATTGTTAAAACTTATCTCCAAGAGAAGATTATCCAGCAATGAATGTCCCCTGCCCATCTCTAAAGCCACACTGGGTTCACCGGCAGGTGAATGGGTTGCAGATCTTAGAATGTGAAGAAATGGCTGACTTTTCTAACTTGTCCCTTCTTCATTTTCTGGTTCATTGCCACCCCTGCCTTTTACCTTTCAGTTGTTCTCAGGGGTATGAAGATAACTGGTTATTTCAGTGATCTGCTGTGATTGGATATTCCACATTTTTGCCAGAATGCTGCATACCAGCCATGTTCCTGGCCACTGTGTCTGTAGCTGGGGGTTGATTTCCACTTGTTGGCTTAGAATGGCTCATGTTCAAACTTCTGTATCTGAGTGGTAACATTAAAAATTCTTAGCTACGAAAATGATTGGAACAAAGAGGCAGGCTTTAAACATTTCATTATAATAATATGATTCCATGGTGATGATCCAGGCAGATATCAACTAAAGATTTCCAAGAATCGATGGCAGTGTGAATTGAATAAGGATTACATCAATAGGAAGGATATTAGAAGGCAAAATCAAAAGGATTTCAGCTGGATACGGAACAGTAAGATATAAGGTTAACTTTCAAAAAAACTTACATATATATATATATATATATATATATATATATATATATATATATATATATTAGCCTGAGTAATAAGGGGTAAATTACCATTATCAAAGAAACACAGAGCAAGAGACAGAATAGGCATGTGTCAGGCTAGGTAGAGATGCAGTGTAACAGTGATAACCAGATTAAAATATTTCAACTTCCATAGAGTATCAAAATAACTGATTATATAATTATCATTGAAAGCATCCATGTCTGATAATTGTTTTAAATGTAGCTGAAAACAGATTGACTTAGCCACCGTGAGGTCAGGAGTCATATATAAGCACACACATTGTGACACTTTATTAAGCAGAGTAATTTAGATGTAGTAGAATGGGCCTCTGTACATCCCTGGTGCTCTCTCAGCCTTTACGATATTGATGTAATATGAACAAGATTAACAGCTTTGAAAAAAAAAAAGTCTGCTTCCTATGAACATATGAAATCAATAGACCAAGAAAAGCGAATACTTTCATCTTTGATTTGGGCTTTAAGTTCACGTTTCCTCTTTTGAATTTCTATAGAGCTGCTTAACTAAATCCCTGAACAAAGAAAGGCAATTTAAAACTATGTAAAGGTCCAAAGCATCTGCCTTCCTTGGACAAAATTCTCAGTTGTTTTTCTGATTAGTAACATTTGTTTAGACACTGAGAGTGGCATGGTTGTTCTTATGCTTGCCTACTTTTCTCCATCAAATATCTGAATCTCTCTTTACAGATTTTTCTACCTATTGGTAACTATATATTAGTTTATATCCACTCACTTTCATTCTGACTAGAAGAAAGAATCACAATGAGCAAGTTAGACAAAAGTGATCAGAGGAAAAGAAAGCCTTCTCTACTGTTTTTACTTTCTTAAATATTGCAGGAGTCAAAGCCTCCTTTAAAATTTCCTCCACATTCTCCTATAATATTAAGAGGTTTCTATCCATCTTGCAAATTTTCATTTTAAAATAAATGTAAATGGAAGAAAATAAATGATGTAATGGGGTAAAATCATGAAATGTTGTGTCATTTAATAATGAACAGAGCAAAAGTCAGCCAGTAGAATACATTTAGTTCAATAGCTTAAAAGAATATTTATAGAGAAACCATTTGCTACAAGCACTATTCCAAGTGGGATAAATCGATGAACAAAATAAAAAAGACCCCTGCCCTAATGGAGTTTTCATTCTAGTGAGGGGGACTGATAATCAAAGCTGAACATAATCACAACGTTAGAGAAACAATGCACAGGACTACACTCATCTCTGACACTAATGCAAGTTTGAGGGTTCTTAAGACACCCTCAGATCTAATAATTCATTAGAAGATTCCCTAGAACTCATCAGAAGTTGTTGAAGTCATAGGTTATTACTGTGAAAGGATACAGATTAAAAGTAGTCAAGGAAAGAGATGCATGAGGCAGAGTCCAGGAGGGCTCTAAATGTGAAGCTTAGAGTTATGGACAAGATTGACTTTTCCTCCTTAGACTCTAATCTCAATGGAGGCTCATGACCATGTGTGACTCAAAGTGCCCACCATAAGTCACCTTCCTGGACTTAATGCATCATCCAGATTCCCTAGGTAAGCAAAGTCACTTTTATGAGGAACATACCCCAAGGGTTTGGAGATTAGCTTCTAGGAGCTGAGAACAATGGCCAGATCTCTGGGCAAGGATAGATTTTTCACTATCTAATATAAGCAAATCATATTGAGTACTGAGTGTTAGAAGACAATGACTTCGAGGGGAAAATGGAAAAAAAAAAAAGTAGAGCAAGGAGCTTTCATGTGTGGAGAGGCTGTTGATGGTAAGGACAGTATACCTTATTGGCAAGTGTGTTGATAGCCTCCCCCAGAAGGTGACATTTGATAAGGAAAGGGAATCCAAGTCCAGAAAGGGAAGTGACCTGTGCATATTAGATGGAATTGAACAAAGACATTGTCCAGAGGAATTTAGGTCAGTGTTTATCCATAATCAAGGAGGTTTGGGTAAAGTAGAATCCCGGAGATGTCAGTAGTGGAATTTGACAAAGAATAATCAGGAGTTGGCCTATGGGAAATTAAAATTCTGAAATCTAGAGGAAAGCAAGGCAAAGAAGCAGGCAGTAGTATACAGGCTTAACACAAGAATATGTCATGTGCTCATTCATTCACTCTTCAAACACTATAGTCTGTTGGGATGTGTTCACATATCCACTCGGACACCCATGGCCACTCACATAAGGAGAATCCTAGTTGTCATTCCCTAGAATGGCCTATGCTTTTATTTTGAAAAACTCAATGTTCTTCTAACAAGATTCAGTTCATACCCATTTTCAGATTATTCCCCCTTCCATTCTTTGTTAGCATTGTGAGCTCATTTTTACCACACTTAAAACACTGTATTATGGTCTTTTGCAGGTCTTTCTAATATTTAAACCATGAGTTTGTAATTAGCAGGAACCATATTTTATTCATATTTCTATCGCTAGCAACTGTTACCTAAACCTGGAAACCTATCAAGCATTTTATGCTCACTGGCCTATGGTTAATATTTAACCATCCTAGAAATAATTTTGGAATTGAGTTTTCATCTAAGTTTTCCTGTTTCACTTTTTAATATTAAGTGATAATTTTTTTATAGAATAATTCATTTATTTGTTGACTTAACTCTTTTTTTCCCCATAAAAATCAGGCATTCTACTATGTGCTAAGGATAAAAATGAGAAAGAAACAGTTCTGTTCTTTTGAAAAACAGAACTCAAGTTTTAGATTTTAAGGGCCCAATTGTCTTGATGTCAGTCACAATACAGCATGATATGGAATAGAGTAAGTATAATTTCATCTCACCACTTTTTAAAAAATATTGCCTATTGAATAGTCACACTTAGTAATATATAAAAACAGTATTTCTGAGAACATAGAGTAGAAACATTCTAACTTTTCTAACCTGGCTCCATTGTTCAATTAAATTCACCTAAACTGACTTGGGGAAAGATTGTGGACAAGTGTCCTGAGCCTTGGTTTCACTGGTTTCTCCATTTATGAAACAAAGATAATACTTTATTTGAGAGAAATGCTGGAAAGATTTATTTTGAATACATGCAAAACTTATAGGGTCTGGTAATGTTTATTATACTTCCTATCATCCTTGAAAACAAAATATTAAAATTTAGAAATTGCAGGCAAGAAGGGATTATAAAAAGTGTATTTCATTTTTATAATGCCAACATATCTTAAATTTCTACTCTATAAGAAGAGTGGACAGATTTTAAGTCCTTGTTAAAAGTAAGTGCAGTTAAAGCTCTGGCATGGTGGCACACCCCTGTAATCCCAGTGGCTTGGGAGGCTGAGGCAGGAGGATCCAAAGTTCAAAGCCAGCCTCAGCAACAGTGAGGTTTTAAGCAACTCAGTAAGACCCTGTCTCTAAATAAAACACAAAATAGGGCTGGGGATATGGCTCAGTGACCAATGTCCCTAAGTTCAATCCCTGGTATGACCCCAGCCCCTATCCAAGAAAAGTGAATGCAGTTATGTAATTCAATTACTAGCAGGATCCTTTTCTATTAGTATACATCAGAGTTCTGACTGTATTAAAATGATGTTTTCACTTTCCTGTAATCAGAACACACTGCAGGAGGCGATGTTGTTACTTGCTAGTAATGTTCTCTGTGTTTCAGATTTCAGGTATGGACTTGTCATATTTTACATATTCTTTCAATTAAGGTAGATACACCTTTCTGTATGACTGAATTTAATGTATTGAAAAAGTGGTCCCATTCCACTGGTGAGCTGAAAGAGAACAGCAATGAAGCACGTAAGAAAAGTCAATTACCTAGAGGTTAAAGAAAAAAAGAAGGAAAATGCCACAGTAATGATGGTCCAGTGAATATAGATTTTTAACCCTTCATGTCATACTTTTTAGAGCCACCACAACTTATTTAAGCAATATATCCTTAAAAGAAACTGATTGTATATTTTTATGTTAAAGTATTCAACAAGATTGATTTTATGTAAAGCTTTTCATGTCGGCTTTTAACCCAGTAAAATCTCAAGAATATTAGCTTTTCCAGAACAGATTCATGGAGTTTGAACAAAATTTCATTTACATAATGAAATATTTCATTATATATATATATGTGTATATGTGTATATATATTCATATTTATATGTTCTTTTCATGAGTGGACTACTGCTGTTTATATCCAAGTCAAATCATTGTATTGCCTTTAAAAGACATTGTGTTCTCTTTATAAAATTCAAATTAAAACATTGAATTTTAATTAAATAAACATTAAGCTTTAAAAAAAGGCAATTTATTTGATTTATTACAAATTTATTGTTTTCATTACATTGTTCCAGATTTACTTATGATTGCTGAGTATACCTTTCTGCTGGCCACTGGGCTCAGCGGTGCATGTCATGAATAGTATTATTTTTCAATGTCTGTTGCATTACAGAAATCTCTAGTTGATCCTTGCATGCAGTGTGGTTTGTCTCTTTTGAGTTCCCCAGCAACAACAACCTCTCATCATGATTACAGAGTAATCCTCGTGCTCCATCAACTCAGTAATCTATTCCAATCAGTATTTGATGGATTTGACAGGCCATCCTTAGCCAAGTGAGACAGATTCAGGCAGGTCAAGCAACTGAAAATATTGGAGAAAATTCTTGTGTTACATCAAAAATTATGTATTATGTACACTAAGGTTGTTTCTTGCCTCTCCTCTCTTGATAGAGACTGAATATAAAAATTTCATAGATCCATCATTCAAAATATCCCCATCATTTTAGTTATCAGACCCATTCATTCAACTAAAAATCAAAGACATATAAACTGGTATTATATTTAACTAACAGTCATATTTCCAAGCTTATAAATAAACTGATTAATTAGATGCATGACCATTGCTTACTCTTAGTCTTTTTCAATTAATAAGAGTAAAACAGGAAGAAAACTGAGTTCAGTGAAGTTGACTAAAGATCAATAGCTTTACCTCACATTTATTTATTTATTTATTTAAATTTATTTTTTAACTTCTTCTCACTTTCTGGTGCCATCACACAACTGTCAACTTTTACATGACCCCTTACTCAGATTCCATATATGAATGAGATTGCAGGGTACTTGTATTTTTGTGCTGTTTTATTTCACTTAACAATCTCCTTCCCTATCCATGTTGTTGCAAATCACAGGATTTCTTTCTCTTTTATGGCCAAATAGTATTCCATGGTGTGTATGCACCATAGTTTCTTTATTCATTCATCTGCTGATGGACACTTAGGTTGATCACCTATCTTGGCAATTATGAATAGTGCTACAATGAGCATAGCAGTACAGGTGTGTCTTTGACATAGTGATTTCTTTTGGAAATATACCCAGGACAGGGACCACTGGATCACATGGTAGTTCTGTTTTTAACTGTCTGAAGAACCTCCATACTGGTTTCCACAATAGCTGTACTAATAATGTACATTCCCAACAAGACTGTTCAAAGGTTGCCTCTCCTCCAGATTCTTGCCAGCTTCCATTGTTTTTGATGACAGCGATTTTTTGTTGGGTGAAGTGATATCTCATTGTGGTTTTGATTTGCATTTTTCTGATTAGTGATGTTGAACAGTTTTTCATATATGTGTTGCCATTTATATACCTTCTTTTAAGAAGTGTCTATTTACATCAATTGCTCACTTTTCATTGGGTTTTCGTTCTGTAGCTATTGAGTTGGTTGAGTTCCTTATATATTTGGGAACTTGATCCCTGTCAGAAGTATAGTTTGTAAATATTTTCTCCCACTTTGTTTGTTAACTTTATTTTTTCTTACATAAACATAAACAAATCCCTGATTTGTGAAAAATAATGAATTAACTGTCACAATTCAATTTTATAGAACACAAGTAAATACTTTTAAGGATATAGGAAACCCATGATGGCAAACATTGCTCTCCTTTATATTTTAAATGTAATGAGAATAAAGGGAATAATTTTTAAAAGCGTGGTTTACTTCAAAACTAGCTCTTAGCCTAAGTATTCTCCAATTCTGAAGATTGGGGAACATAAAAAGAAACTCTTGTGTGTAATATGGCATACTTGAGAATCCATTTTAGCTAGGGAAGATTGTCTCTCTTATGTATCTTTTCCTTTTTATATTGGCACTTGAAAGAATAGAATTTAGAAATTTTATTCCTGAATATACATTTATTATATTACATTATAGCTGATAATATTAATAATAAAGCATAAATTTTCATCTAAAAGAAACCAAATCAAACTTAAGAACTATAAGTAATTAAATGGTGTTTCACATTTTTCATTCTGGGACAAAATTGAGCTGTGAATTTGAAGTGTTTCTTAAGATAAAAGATAAAATAGAAGTAATATATAACAGCAAAACATTACTTATCTTGGAAGACTCTGATTTTTAAGTATACAAATTGGAAACTTACTTAAGTATAATTGATTTAACCACCTTTGAAAGATGTCAGTATACTTAAAATAGAACAAAAACAACTTGCTAAATGTAGTCCAACAACTTCTAATGTCTAATAAAAGCAAGTTTAGGATAATGTATCGTGATATCAATCTAAAGAGCTTACATCTTCTGCTCCACTATTTCCTGTCTTTTTCCTCCAAGAGCACAGCTGGTTCCCCCGATTTAACAGCTAGATTTAAATTAAAAAAAAATCCTAATCTTTCCATCCCTTTTTGCCTTAGAGCTAACCTGCATACAGTAGCAGTTTTCTCAGTTTTATCTGAGATTTCAAAAAACAGCTTCCCATGTGATATGAAAATAGCATAACCTCAAAGCATGAAAAATGATCATTTTTTTCTGAGAATGGATCTCAAAGAAGGAGAATTCCTATAAAAATATATGTTGAGTCTTTACTGTCACATCAGTGCAACTGTGTTCATCTTAATATGATTTTCTGCTGGTGTTATACTCCCCAGCACCAAGTGGGTGGACATGCTTGAAGTCACAGGGTGGTGGTGGGAGGGTGTTTGGTTAAAAATACACTCTCTTTTGTAGCAGTACTGAACTAGATCTTCTCTTATAATATATTTACATAGCATTTTTATGTGCTTAAGTTCTCTGTAACATTTAACCTTACTGGACTTTTTACCAGAACTTGTTCTCAACTAGTAGTGATTGGAGATTGCTATTCGAAATGGATTATTTGGAAATTTAATCACTGAAGTGCATAACCAAATTCCCTGCTGCCTATATGAAAGGAAGAAACTGATTTTAAATGAAAGTCCCTCGTTTAATATAGGCAAAGCCTAAGGAAGACACAGTAATGGGTCTTATTTGGTAAATGCAAACTAGATTTGTGCTGGTTGAGAAAGTAATAATGTGGTTAGAAGCCATTTAGTAAAAATATGTCTGAGGTAAGCCAACAAACAAACAAACAAACAATAACAGCAACAAAAACAGGAAATTCAGTGGTCAGTGCTGTCTTGCACATTTCATCTATTATTATACTCATTAATTTTCATCTTATTACAGATACAAACTGTAGAATTGTTATTGGAGCATTTATATGGAGCTAAGTCCAGAGGTGAGTTCTCACTTAAAGCTAACCACTGATCAGGTTCCTTCCAAAGACTGGGAAGACACCATAATAATAAGACAGTCACAGTGAAGGAAGCTCAGGTCCCCAAGCTGTGCATGCAGTTCCACCCTTGGCCATGTGTGTCATTGCAGCCTCATGTAATCTTAAGAAGCCCGGTGGGGGAGCAAGATCTAGATTAATATGCAATGAAAAAGAAAATGCCCTTACCACACTTTGGTCTGAACTTTGCATAGTTAAACAAAAATATATCCTAACTGGGAGTTTTTGGCTTTGTGACAGGTTTGCCAAAGGAGAAAAAAAAAAGTTTTCACAGGGTAAGGAGGAATGGACTCCGGTAAATGTAACTTCACAGACATTAGTATGGAAGTGAATCCAGACAGCTTCTCTCCCCTTCCTCCTGTCTGCACTTTGTGTTTTACCCTGGGGCAGAGTAACTGCTAGGAAATTATGTCTATAGGAAAGTTGAATATTACTTTAAATTGCCAATAAGAAGAGCTTGGGAGCAGACAATAGAAGCTTTATTTCATTTCACTTTATTTTGCTCAGGAATGCTTTATATGCCAAAGCTCCTCCTCGGCAGAACTGGATGAGTGGGAGGAAATCAGACTTGTAAAAAGTTAACCTTGAACAAAGAAAACACCAAAACCTTCATGTTGTCTGCTACACTGAAAGCTTTCTCAGAGACAAAGCCAAATCAATTGCCATGAAGTAAGTATGCAGATAGTGCAGAGAAAGCCTTCTCTCACTTCCTCCCTTCCGCAAAGGTTCTTCACAGCCTATTTATTTCTTCTCCTCCTCCTCTTTTTTTTCTTTCTTTTTACTTCCCAAACTACCCCAGGGAAGCAGCTCCCGCTAGTAGCAAGAGCCTTGCATCCCCTTTGTTTCCTGAATTCCTTGCAGACTGTAAGGGCTAAGCTCACTTCCCAGGACTAAGCTCACTTCCCAGGACTAAGCTCACTTCCCAGGGCAAGGCTGTGCTCTTTTCTTCTGTTTAATCATTTGCTCAGGGAACTTGGGGAGAACCTGCTATCACTTTTTTCTGTGGGTGGGTTTAGAAAAGAATAAGCAATGGATGAAGGTTAGCATGTGTCTAAACTGAGAAAAGAAAGATAATAATTTTAAAAAATACTGGAAGCAAATTGTGTTGAACTGAGAAAATGTAGCTTTCTTGGGAGAGGCTGGATGTGCTGCCCTGCTTGAAGCAGTGGGAAATCCCACCTGGAGCAGAAACAGAACCTCTCTGTCCTGCCTACTGGTCTAAACCGGGATCTCTGTAGGTCTCTGGACATTGCAACCGAAAGCTGAAAAGTACCCCAGAGTCAGTGTCTTCAAAAAAAATGTAAAGGGGCTGGGGATGTGGCTCAGAGGTGGAGCACTCTCCTAGCAAGCATGAGGCACTGAGTTCGATCCTCAGCACCACATAAATGTAGAATAATGATATTGTGTTCACCTATAGCTAAAAAATAAATATTAAAAAAAGAAATATAAAACAGAAAAAAGAAACAACAAAACCCCATGAGAAATCTTGATCAATGTTAGAAGAAAAAGCAATCTCATTTTTTGAATGAAAAGCTTTCAACTTTGTTTTGACATTTAGAAGACAGTCTAATAATAAAAATGAATTTTAGTTCAGCCCTCACTCCCCCCATTATCTCCTTTATTTTCTTTCTGATTATCTCTACTCCTTCCTTCCCTTTTCTTTCCTATCTCCCCCTCCCTCCCTTCCTCCCTTCCTTCCTTCCTCCCTCCCTTCCTCCCCCTTTTCTTTTCTTTTCTTTTTAAGAATTTGAGACCAAGGTTTGTCTCAATAGAGAAACAAGTTGAGTATGTTTGCTCTTAAGAAAACTGTGTCATTGTCTAGTCCTAATTGGATTTTTTTTCAAAATATGGGATATTTTTTACATTTTTTAAATTAACTTATTTATTCTAATTTGTTATACATATCAGCAGAATGAATTTCAGTTTATAGTACACAAATGGAGCACAATTTTTTATTTCTCTGGTTGTACACAAAGTAGAGTCATAGCATATGTATCTTAATACATGTACCTAGGGTAATGATGTCCATCTTATACTGCCATCTTTCCTAACCCCATGCACCCTCCCTCCCCCTCCTTCTGCATTGCCCTATCCAAAGTTCCTCCATTCCTCTCATGCTCCCCCCAAGCCCTATTATGGATCAGCATCTACTTATCAGAGTAAAACATTTGGCCTTTGGTTTTTGGGGATTGGCTTACTTTGCTCAGCATAATATTCTCCAACTCCATCCATTTACTGCTATACCCTACCAGCCAAAAAAATCCCTTCAATAAGAAAATAGTCTACACACGGTTAGCAGTATTCCAGTAGGAAGCCTTTACTACCGGCCAGGGCTCGCTCCAAGCAAAAAAGAACAGCCCCCACCAATGTCAGGGTTGGGTTTAAAAAAGGAAAAACGGAAAGCTCAGTATCGGTGGTATCTCTCTTTTGTCCTATTAGCTTACACCAAGCAAGCAAGTGACTTACAGAAGCAAATTTTTGCAGTTAGCCAAGGGGCCTTTGTTCCTCTTCAGGCCTGAGTATAGCCTGGTTACACCCACTTGCATAACTGTCTTCCTTTTTTGGTGGTTATTCCCAGAATTAACCACCATCTTGTCTCTTTATACAAAATGGAATCAGGTTTGCTATCACATTTACCTGCAAATGCCATAATTTTATGCTCTTTTAATGCTCAGTAATATTCCATTTTATTTATATATATCACAATTTCCCTATCCATTCATCTACTGAAGGGTATCTAGCTTGGTTCCATAACATGGCTATTGTGAATTGTGCTGCTATAAACATTGATGTGGTTGTGTTCCTGTAGTATGCTGTTCTTAGGTTCTTTGGATATGGACTGAGGAGTGGGATAGCTAGGTCAAATGGTGGCTCCATTCCAAGTTTTCGAAGGAATCTCTCTACTGCTTTCCAGATTGGTTGCACCAATTTGCAGTCCCACCAGCAATGTAAGAGTGTGCCTTTTTTCCCCACATCCTCACCAACACTTATTGTTGCTTGTATTCTTAATAACTGTCATTCTGACTGGAGTGAGATGAAATCTTAGAGTAGTTTTGATTTGTATTCTAGAGATGTTGAATATTTTTTCATATATTTGTTGATTGATTATATATCTTCTTCTGAGAAGTGTCTGTTCAGTTCCTTAGCCCACTTATTGGGTTTTTTTTTTTTGATGTTAAGTTTTTTGAGCTGTTTTTATATCCTGGAGATTAGCACTCTATCTGATATGTGTGTGCGGTAAAAATTTGCTCCCATTCTGTATCTCTCTCTTCACATTGTTGATTGTTTCCTTTGCTGAAAAGAAGCTTTTCAGTTTCTACAGTTCCCATTTATTGATTCTTGATTTTATTTCTTGTGTTTCAGAAGTCTTATTAAGGAAGTCATGACCTAATCTGACATAATAAAGATCTGGGCCTACTTTTCTTCTGTTAGGCATAGGGTCTCTGGTTTAATTCCTAGGCCTCTGATCCACTTTGAGTTGAGTGTTGTATATGGTGAGAGATAGAGGCTTAATTTCATTGTGCTGCATATGGCTTTCCAGTTTTCCCAGCACCATTTGTTGAAGAGGCTATCCTTTTTTTTTTCTCCAATGTATGTTTTTGGTGCCTTTGTCTAGTATGAGATAACTATATTTACATTGGTTTGTCTCTGTGTACAATATTCTTTACCATTGGTTGCACATTTTTTTTGATCCAGTTTAGTTGGCTAGTTGATATTTGTATGTGAGTAAATTCCTTTGTTTCCTATCATGTTTTGAATATGTCCCATACAGAATTCAGGCGTTGAGACCCAAAAGCAAGTATAGCAGTATGAAGAGGTAGAACTTTAAAGAGATGAGTAGGTCATGGGGACCCACCCCTTGTGAATGGGATTAGTTACCCTTGCAAAGGGCTTGGCTGAGGGAGTTCATTTTTTTTGCCCTTCCACCTTCTGCTTTGTAGAGACACAGCCCTCAACAGACAACCTAATCTGCCAGTACTTTGATCTTGTATTCCCCAGCCTCCAGAACCATGAGAAAATAAATGTCTGTTCTTCATAAGCTACCTAGTCTGTGATATTCTGTTATAGCAACACAAAACAAATTAATGCATAATCTTCCCCATCAGAGTCATTACAGGATGTTTCAGTGGAAAATTCTTTGGGGTTGTAAAACCTGCCTGAGATCATTGGGGATTGAGGGTGACACCAGAGAATAAAGGTAAAGTTGCAGTGAGATCACTTCTGTCACACTGATTTAACATGAATGGTCAAATTAGCTCTCCTGTCAGGATAAAAATGGAAGCTGTAGTTATAAAACATTATTCCAGCAGCAGCTGAAGGGTCTTCTGATATATTGGGAACATTAATAATGAGTTGTCCATGCATTGCCTTTTGGGTTGTTAGATAATGTGAAGATTATTTGATTTGATAAAATCTGTTTCCTGTGGATGATTTTTTACTAAATTAAAAATGGTTTGTTTGTATTCTCCCTCATCATTAAAATAATTAACATTGCCAACTCATTTTTTAAAGGGATTTAATTGGACATACTTTGGGCTAATTAACAAGGAGGAATAGCTTTATGGAGTAGAAATAGATATTCTGTTGTTGTTGTTGTTGTTGTTGTTTTCTTTTCAAACCATGGTCTCTTTTTGAAAGGAGCACTTCTTCTAGATTGGATCACATGCTCTCATTTTTCCCAATGAGGGACGGTTAATCAGATTCTGATTACTGTCTTCAGCTTGTCAGGAGGTGAATGGGAGTATCAAGAAGAGTCTAGGAGAATTTGTAATCTCTAGCTGGGGGAATTGAGTAAACACATTAAATCTGGAAAGTTAGTCACCAGGGTAATGTGTTAGGAAGGGCATTTAACTACATTCTGCTAAAAATATACTGCTAGGAGCTCAAAGAAGCATGGCAGTACCAAAGCATTTCTCTTTTTCTCAAAATTTGAGCAGTATATATTAGAGCTACCAGTTTTATATAAAATTTGGAAAAAAACAAGATTTATCATAATGTAGTAAAATAAAATACAATCTTCAAAGTAATCAACTATTAAGAAGGGTGAAATTGTCTATAAACTTTAACTGACGTCCCCATTTATGCTTGATGATGTCAAGTCAATTTCAAATCCATATTTTTATTTTTAACTTAGGAAATTTTAATTCACTTTTGTAGACCTTGAGAATGCCAGTGAGTACATTGTGATCCTGTAGGGCAGTTATTCATATTTTTAGATCAAACATTAACCTAAAATTATGGAGCAATTCCTTATTGAAGATATTAAGTCAATACTCATACTATATTAAAAAAATGAAGTTTGTATGTCATTCACTTGTGAAACGGCATCAAATGAATTCTCAATTTACTTTGTGGTTATAGACAACTTAAAAACATATTTTGTATATTACACTATTATTTCTTTCATTAATTAGAAAAAAATCACAAACATCAAAAGTCAAAACCTAAGTAATAAAAACATTTGCATCACAGCCCAATCTTCTTAAGGAGCCCTCTAATACTTTATATCAAGTTAAAAGTTTTGCTATTTTAGCCCTGAATTAAATTGAAAAAATTAAGGTATTAATATATTGTTGAGGCCTATCATTTTATCAGTTTGTCAGAAATTGTGGAAATGGTAATAATTGGAATGTTCTTAATCATAAAAAGAAGCTTTCATCAGACCCTAATCATTTCCCATTCTGTGCGGCTGCTTCTGCCCTTGAGGATTGAGGCAGAGTTCACTGTAGTTTTGCACAGGTCCTGAAAGGTATAAAACCAATGGTTTGGGGTTTATCATCGAATACTACACAAACATAGAAGGCACGTGTTGGTGAGTAAGATAAACAAAACAGGATAAGGACTGATGTTCAAACATAGTCCTTTATTATTCCTTGGGGACGCTCTGGGTGTTTTGTTAGCACTTAATTGCTTCATTGGGCCTGATGTTAATGTATGTTCCGCAGTCCATATCAGGACTCACAGTGTAGTTGTTAGATAAACAAAGAAGACTTCTTCCACAGTGTGTGCTTTGAGAGGTAACTGAAAACATTTGACAAGTACTTTCCCCCCCATATAGACCACATTTATACCAAGAACTACTGCATAATATGAACATTAGTGGTTCTAGCCAATTGTAAAGTGAGATATCTAGTAGTATGATTTTCAACAATCAAAACAGTCATATTATGTGACATCCATCATCATTTAACACAGAAGTCTTGCCAATATTCCAATCTGCTTTCTCTCAGAAGAGGATATTTTTCATTTAATTAGTGGATGGCTTTGCTTTTTTATATGCATATGAGCAGTACAACTTTAGATGATATTTTCATAGTTTTAAGGTTTTTTTTTTCCTCTGCTGTTAGTGACAAAGTCAGAAATTTCACATTAGAAAGCTATATTTAGGATTTGTTATGTAAAAACTCAGTTGTTTACCAGAAAGGTTACAGTGTTCTGCTGAAGGGAAATTTGGAGGAAAGTCTGCATGATTTCATTCCTTAAAATGGGTCTTAAACACCAAGTAGAAAGAAAGCACTAGTTGCTCATAAGGGCTGTGAGTGATCCAGATAGGGTTCCTGTTTGGAAAAGATGAATATAACCCCTAAGTCACTGCACAGAGTAAAAATGTACTGGGGATACTACCTTTTAGAGCCTGAAAAGGTCAGGAAGGATTTCTAAAACATTACTTCTTCCAGGATCACAAGAAGGAATAGAGAAAGGAGGAGTGAGATGCAAATGCTTTGAAGTTTTAATGAAGAAAAGTTGCATCCTGATGACCTCTGACTCTTCTATGAAGTGGGTTCTGTTTCTTCTGTGAGGGGTTTGGGAGAACAGAAGTTTGTTAAAAGTGGAAAACCTTTGAAATAGTTCTGTTAAGGATAAGAAACAATGGTATAAGTTCCAAGAAACTGAGAAATTTATGCATTTTTATCATTTATGCATCCCAAATGCACAGAGAAAGCACTAAGTTTATAGGAAGTGAATGGTTGGATGGATTATTACCATGCAGTGTTGGAGTTGCTCTGTTAGCTATAGACCATAAAATTACGATGGTTCAATATACTCAATTTTATTATAATTGTATTCAATAAGTCTCAGTCACTTCATGAAGGGCAGATCTGGAAGAGACAGAGAAGCAGGAAAGATAAAATACAATAGGACACGGGTACTTAGTGTGTTGTTTAAGCAATGAACCATTAAGTCAATCATGGAGAGGAAGGAATGAAGACAAGAGGATGCCATTGCTGATGGGGAGGACTGGAGGGTCTGAAGAATTAGCATTTGG
Source organism: Spermophilus citellus (assembly GCF_964194105.1). Taxonomy (NCBI): domain Eukaryota; kingdom Metazoa; phylum Chordata; class Mammalia; order Rodentia; family Sciuridae; genus Spermophilus; species Spermophilus citellus. The sequence goes on along the minus strand of NC_138182.1, from coordinate 175,500,994 downwards.
ATGGCACAAGTAAGGAATAAAGACTGAGGTTACCGAGGAAATGCCTGATGTTTGAACACCTGAGCAGCTCTGGGTGACAAGGTCTGTGGTATGTTTGTACCTGAGCTGATATTTCTGAATTGTATCTTCTATTACTTCTATCCAAATCCTTTCCCATGTTACAGTGGCTTTTCCCCTCCATACTCCTTGGTGCCTCTTCTTCTTCTAAAACAGGGTTAAAATCCATTAGGAAGACAATAAATATAAAATCCATTAGTGAGACAATAAATATAAAAGCTTGTGTTTGTCCATAACACTGAACTGTAAGAATTATCACACTATTTTTTTAAAAATTACATTGTATCTGCCTCTAATCTCCCATATAGTATACAAAAAGATACCAAATATGAGCCACTAAAATGGGTTCTTTTCTCTGTTTAGCAATATCAATGCTACGAAAAAAAATATTTAGAAAATATCTTGTAGTCTCTGGTTCGTCAAATTTATGCCTGAGATTCTTACTGTATGAGGTGATATGATCCAATTAAAGGCAGTTGGGACAACAGCATCTCTTGCTGCAGAGCTCTCAAGTCAATGGTGCTTAAAGTTTTGTTTCCTCAGCAAACACATTAGCCCACTCAACGCAAGTCCTGCTGTCTCCTAGGGTACTTCCGCCCAGGACTCTGACAGTGTAGAGTACATCCTTCTTCTCAAGACTGGAGAGCCATGGCTATCCTCAGGCAACTCTCCCTCTTTCAACATAACAGCACTCCACCCATCCCACACTCCATCTCCTTCCTCTTAGGAACACAGCAAAATTCCCCTCCCACACAAGAAACCTAAATAGAGATGTAGAAACAGCACATAATAACTTCTGTCTGGGGCTTTTTTACAAAAACTTTTAACAAACATGTGAAGCCAGAAGCCTGAAACTTCCTGGAAGACAAGAGGGTAAAGTGGCCTTTACATTCTTTGGGTGTCTCTTTCCACAGGGAGTCAGAATAACAATTAATAACTTGGAAAATTATCCTGTTCCAAAAAAAAATCATGTAGCACAGAGTAAGCAGGCAGATTAATAAGTTTTCCAGAGAGAAATGACCCCTAAGTTACTGTCAGTCCCAAATACCTTCCACTGCAAAGCCTGACCAGTCTTCAAAGCTGGCATGAAATCATCCCTTTACCATGGAGTTCAGTAGATGGAAGGCACAGATACTGAGATTCAGAGAGGTGTGAGGAGACAAATTGTATAAATTCCTTGTCTGCTGCCACTGGCCTCCCTTAAAGAACCCAAACCTGTTCTTGAAACCCTAACCAGTTAACAAGGTAATGGAGCCTCTGTCTGTCAGACAAAAGGTCTGGCAGGGCAAAGTCCCTTGCTAACCAGGGACCTGAACTAAATGTGCAGATGTGGATTCAGTTTTTCATCTTAATTCCCGTCCCCCTCCTCAGGCCTGTCCCCTGGATGCTGAGTCTCTTTGACAAGAGCTGGCTCCTAAGAGAAATTTTTGGCATCAATAGCAGCTCTCTGGAGACCCAGTGTCTACTCCATTCCATAGGTCAGCCAAGCTGTGCACTTTGTTGCAACCCTGTGTGCAGGGCTTAGTGAAGAGTGACTGTGGGAAGAGGCATCTTTTTTATGATCTATGGCTCCTCCTAGATTGTTGAGAGCCACAGCCGAAGGGGCCCCAGAAAACTTCCAGCTGCCATAATTTTTATATAACTTCCATAAATTTTATTTCACCTTCATAATCAGGATCAATTACCCCAGGACTTATCATAAGTCCTTTTAGAGTAGAAGAGCTGCGTCCCAATAATAAGCCTACTGTTCCTTTGGGAAGAGGTCCTTTTACCCCTGTGGGAATGATTTGAACTCCCATCTCTGGAGTTAGTACTGATCTGGCGGAGGCGCAGATGTCCAACCCTGTGCTCCCTCTGATTTGTCTAATAAGGGATCTGATGGACAATGTGTCCTGGGCACTACCCTGATGGGGTGCTGGGTTTCTCCAGTGCTCCGTATATTTGTGGTTTTGGGCCCCGGAGCATTGGGACCCCCTGTCAATTTTTTGGCAATGGAGCCCGATGCCTTTCTCCACGATATTGTGGATAAACACTTGGTCCTTGTTCGTTTTTTGATAATGGAGTACCCTCTATGGTGGTTTGAGAACGGCATTCATTAGCCCACTGTAATGGAGTACCCTCTATGGTGGTTTGAGAATGGCATTCATTAGCCCAATGTCTCCCTCTACGGCATCGTGGGCAAATACCCGGTATTCTATTCCTTTGATACCTAGTTTTGTTAAACCCTCCTCCTATGGGGCAATTCCTTTTAAAATGTCCTGTTTGTTCACAATTGTAGCATGTTCTTGGCCTGGCATCTAAAGCCTGTTTTACTGCAGCTGCCACAATTTGCCCTTGTTCATTAATGTCTCTGGCATCTAAAGCCTGTTTTACTGCAGCTGCCATGACTTGCTCTCGTTCATTAATGTCTCTACATAATTTAATATATGTGTTTAAATCTTCATGTTTCCATGGTCTAATGATAATCTCTGCACCAACGATTCGCTTGGTCATAAGCCAGTTGTTTTATTAATGGCATTGCTTGTTCTGTATTCCCAAAAACTCTGGTAGCTGTTTGAATAAGCCTATCAACAAATTCAGCGTAAGGTTCATTAGCTCCTTGTATTACCTTAGATAATTGACCTTGTAAACCTCCATGTCCTTGTAAAGTCTTCCATGCCCTAATCGCCTCTACAGCAATTTGTGAGTATATGCCAGGATTTTACGCAATTTGTTGCTGCTGATCCTCATAAGGTCCCTTTCCTAGCAACATATCTAGATTTCTCTGAGGATAACCAACTGCTGCATTTCGCCTAGCCGTCTCCTTGCAAAATTCCTCATTGGCAACCTTCCATAATAGGTATTGTCCTCCATTTAGCACAGCTTTACACATATTAGCCCAATCTGCTGGTGTCATGTTCAAGTTGTTAATGGATTCGACCAAGCTTACAGTGAAGGGTGCTTGAGGACCATAGGTTGTTACAGCCTCTTTTAGCTGCTTCACTGTTTTGAAATTTAAAGCATGGTAAATTTGCTGCCCTCCTACCTCAAATACAGGGCATGTTAATACTTGAGATCCTGTCTCGGGATCCCAACTATCAAATGCAGGGGTTGGGGGCCTCCCAGCATATGGAGGTGGTCTTGTTAGTTGGACATTTACATCCTTTAATGATAGAAAGGTGTTAGTAGCAGTCTCCTGTTGTAACTTTTCCCCTGATGGCTTTTTCTGCTTTACACTTTCTTCCTCTGTCTGACTAGTTCGAGAGACCTTCTCTTTTACTTGAATCTTTTCCTCTGTCTGACTAACTTGAGAGACCTTCTCTTTTACTTGAATCAATATGTCTTCTCCTTCCTCTACCATTGTCTGAATTGAAGGCTTTGGACTAAGCAAACCAGATACGAACGTCCACAATGGCAATTTGCCAACTGGCAGAGTCCCTGGGTTGTTCTTTTCTATTCTTTTTAAATCTTCACCATGATGGTTCCATTGTGATATATTTAACAACTCCTCCTTAAAAAGCCATGGGCTACATTTTTGTATTGTATCAACGTATGCCCTGACTGTTCTTGATTTTACTGAGATGCCTCCTTCCTCTAACAATTTACTTAACAGTCTTTCGGTTTGTTTTTTACTAATTTCTGATCCCGTATTTCTACTATAATACAACCCAACAAGATGACGCCAAACAAAACCGAGACAGAATGAAATAAAAATGGAACCACACAAAATCATTATATCAGCCTTTCTATCCTCCTGAAATGTGTATCCGTCCTTTCTCCCTATCTGTTCCTCAGACACAAATAGTTTTTCCTCAGATGTGAGCGGTTTTTCTTCCGTCTCACTCATCTCCAGGGACAGGCAACTTAAAACAAAAATGAAGCAAAACAAAAGAGGAATCTTAGAATGGCTACCCATCCTCTTGCCCTGCCCTCAGGGGCGAGCAGTTTACTTACCCTCAGTCGCTCCCTGTGCGAGCCACCAAATGCCGCAGTCTGGCTGGGCACAATTCAGGAGCCACTTGTCAAAAGAAACTAACTTTATTTTTAGAACCACACAGGCCAAACAAAACAGCTCCTCAGGAAAAACCCTCAGAGCCCAACTGCCACCACCGGCTTCCCACAAGCCTCTCACACACAAACACAAGCCTCCCCCACTCCCACAATCCTCCTGCTCTTGAGGCCGATTGGCTGGGTCGTGTGGGCAGAGCCAAAGAAGTCCCCCAATGAGCAGCTCTGTAGTCTGAAAGGGCAGGGAAACAGCCCAATGAACATCACCGCAGAGGAGCCAATCAGCTAGATGTTGCTGGGGCCGCTGTGAGCCAATCATCAGCTGGCAGTCTGAAAGGGTGGGGAAACAACCCAATGAGCATCACCGCAGTGGAGCCAATCAGCTAGATGTTGCTGGGGTCGCTGTGAGCCAATCATCAGCTGGCAGCTGGAAGTTTGCTGGCAGCTAGAAGTTTGCTGGGGCCCCTTCGGCTGTGGCTCTCAACACTATATGACAACTCTACATGACATGAGGGAAGCCCCTGGCATTGACCACATTAGGGCTTGAGTGTGGCAACAAAGAATTAGTCCTCTTTTCACTGGACTTCTTCATCTCTCCACCATCTTTGAGCTAATGAACTTTCCTGCTTTTGAGGAACCTCTTATTTTCCTTGATGGGCAAGTGTTAGGGGATACAGGCCCAGAAACTAGTGGGAAACATCTTTCCTGTAGTGTGATCCATCTGATTTTGGACATATCATTTAGCCGCTCTCTGACCTGAACACATCCTGTCTATTTCACTGCATGTGTGTCCCTGAGATCTGGGAGGAAAGTACACAAGCTCATTACGTGACCTGAGCCAGTCACTCAAGTACTTCTAAGCCACTGCTTCTCTTTTGACTAGAATCCATGATCATGGGAACAAGGGTAAGGTAATTGCCTGGAAGTCACCTCCTCTGAGGTCTCTGTAGTCATGGATTTTCCACTTAGTGGGCTACTCAGTCTCTTTGGACTTCCAATTGGGAAAATCATTTAAGATAGATGTGTAATGTTATTAAATACATAATAAAGAGCAGACATTCATCTTCCCAGGCTTTGCTTGCTACTTAAGTATCAATGTGGCTTCTAGATCCTGAATATGGGAGCTAATGCAGGGTGAAGATAGATGAGTGGAAGTAAAATGAGCTATACTGCCACTCACCTGTCTTTCTTTCTATGTATATAGAAAACACCAGGTGCTTCTTGTAGCTCTAGACCTTACTTTTATTGTGTGGGGATTCCCAGGCTGCTGGTTTCTCCTTCTCAGCAAATTGTGACCTTGTAAGTCTTTTTATATGGCAGCAGCTCTGCTCCACACTTTATGGTCATGGACTCAGATATAATGCACATGGAAAAACAAGCAGGTTTGAAATGAGCCCCAAAACACTATACCCTTGTCACAAACTGCAGGAAACCTGTGTGGTACATGAGCTGTAGTTTTCCCAGAAGATCTCTCCTGGCTTACCTAGCACCTGAGGACCAAGGGAACATCTCACACAAAGACCCTACTATTGCATTGCTATAAAGAATATCTAGAAGGCAGGCTACAAGGTCACCTATCCACAAAAGAAGGTGCCAGCAATGAAGCATTCTTGAATTTCTAGTCAAATACAAGACTCAACATACTTTTGTTGGTATTGTATGAGTGTGCCATATGTATTCCTACCAGGCACAGGCAGGTGGAGACTAGATTAGTTGGTGCGTGGCACCATTAGGGATGATGAGAAATTTCATTCCTTCCTACCAAATGCATCATTTTCCACTGGCTTTCCTTCTTTACTACTTACTAAACTCATATTATCCTATCTGCCTCATTTATCTCTAAGAGCATCCAACCACTGAAGACTGTGTGATCCCATCCCTCTATGATAATGTCTTCAAGTCATGTACCATGAAACTTCCATTTTCCTAAGATGCCCACTCAATAGAGAATATTCAAAGGCAAATTTAGTATTTGATTCAAGGTTATGAACCCCACAGACTGACAGATCTATAAACAGCACTGACCTTGGTCCTCGCCACACTTGTGAGACACTCCACCTCTGAAATGACCCTGAATATCCTTTTCCCAAAGCACACCCAGCTCTTATCCACTAGATACTAGCACTTTTTTCTAAAATTCAAAAATCCACTATTATTATTTTTAATTAATTCATTATAATTATATATAAATACAAAATTTATTGTAGTACATCCTTACACAACCATAGCTTAATTTGGTAGAATTTGTTCCCTAGTATTTTTGCCTGTGCCCTCCCCACTTCCTCCCTCTTGATCACTCTCTTTTATTCTGTTGGTCTCCCTTCTATTTTCACATGCAATCCTTTTTTAAGTTTTCTTTATCTCACCTTTTTTTTTCCTCTCCAGCTTTCATAAATGAGAAAGAACATTCAACCGTTGACCTTCTAAGTCTGGCTTATTTCATTTAGTGTGATGTTCTCCAGTTTCACCCACTTGCTAGAAAATGACATAATTTTATCCTTACTTATGACTGAGTAAAACTTTATTATGTATACATCCCACATTTTTCTTTATTAATTTGTCTGTTTATGAACCTACACTAGTTCCAAATTTGGCTAATGTAAATTGTATTTCTATAAATATTAAAATTCATGTAATGCTATAGTATGCTGATTTCAGTTCTTCTGGATCAATACTGAGGAGCTGAATAGCCAGGTCATATAATGGTTCAATTCCTAGTCTTTTAAGGAATCTTCATACTGATTTCCACAGTGGCTGTACTCACATGCAGTCCCACCGACAATATATAAATGTACCATTACCCACATCCTCACCAGAATTTGTGGTTATTAGTCCTTTAGATCATTACTATTCTTTTTTTTCAACTTAAAACAATCTAGTTTGTATTTTTTATTGATGATTGTAATTATACATAATAGTGAGATTCATCATATCATATTTGTGCATGCACATTATGTGATAAATCTCATTCCCAATACCTTCCTTTTCCCTTCCCTCCTTCTTGCCTAGATCCACTTGTTCAACAATGTTGATCTCCCAAACTGGAGTTAGATGAAATCTCAGTGTAATTTTGATTTGCATTTCTGATTACTATGCACATTGAAATTTTTTCCATATTTTCATTGGCCATTTGCATTTTTTGTTTTGAACTAAGTGTGTTTTTTTTCATTTGGCCACTAATTAATTGAGTTATTTGTTTTTCTGATGTTAAGTTTGTGTGTGTTGTTTCCTGTGACTTTTTTTTTTTTAGGTGCTCAGAATTGAGGCATTGAATCAAGGCTTGCTTAGCCAGTGAGCCATATCCTCAGCCCTTTTTATATTTTATTTTGAGTCGGGGTCTTGCTAAGTTACTGAGGGCCTTACTGAATTGCTGAGACTAGCCTTGAACTTGCCATCCTCTTGCCTCAGCCTCCCCAAACCACTGGAATTACAGGCATACACCACCACACCTGGCCTAGTGTTAAGTTTTTTAGTTCATCATAAGTTCTGAATATGAATTCCCTGTGAGAAGAGTAGGGGGAAAAAGATTTTATCCCATTCTCTAGGCTCACTGTTCATATTCCTGTTTCCTCTGCTGTGTAGAAAGTTTTATTGATTCTTGGTTTTATTTCCAAAGCTTTAGAAGTCTTAGTAAGGAAATGGGTGTCTGCACCAATATGTTGATGTGTTGACCATATGTTTTCTGCTAGTGGTTGCAAAGTTTCTGGTCTAATTCCTAGGTCTTTGATTTACTTTGAGTTGATTTTCATGCAGGGTGAGAGAAAGAAATCTAGTTTTATTCTTCTACATATATCCAGTTTTCCTGTACCTTTTGTTTAAAATGCTACCTTTTTTCCAATGTATGCTTTTGATACCTTTGCCAAGGGTCGAGTGACTGCTTCTATATGAATTTGTCACTATCTTCTATTTCAGTGGTCTTCATATCTGTTTTAATGCCAGTACTATGCTGTTTTTATTACTTTATCTCTGTAATATAATTTGATTTCAGGTATTGTGATGTCTCCAGCATTGTTCTTATTGCTAAAGCAATTCTGGGTCTTATACTTCCATGTGAATTGTAGGACTGTTTTTTTCCTAATCTTGTGAATACTGTCACTGGTAATTTGTTGGGGTGTGCATTACTATCTGTTGATCATTTTTGTAATATGGCCATTTTTACAATATTAATTCGGTGTATCCAAGAACATGGGAGGTCTTTCCATCTTCTAAGTTCTTCTTCCATTTCTTTCTTCATTGCTCTAAAATTTGCATTGTACAGGCCTTTCACCTCCTTGGTTAGATTAATTCACAGGTATTTAGTTTTTTAAGGCTGTTATGAATGGAATTATTTTCCTGACTTATTTCTCAGTAGGTTCATTATTGGTGTATAAGAAATCCATTGATTTTTACATGATGCTCTTTATCCTGCTACTTTGCTGAATTTGTTTATAAGATCTAAAAGTCCTCTGGTGTAGTTTTGGGGTCTTTTCAGTATAAGGTCATGTTGTGAGCAGATTTGACTTTCTTTGCCTATTTATATCCCTTCAATTTTCTTCTCTTGCCTGATTGTTCTAGCTAGTTTTAAGAACTTTAGTGAACAGGAGTGGTGAGAGTAGACAAGAATCTTGTCTTGTTCCTGATTTTAGAGGAAATGCTTTCATTTTTTCTCCATTTAGTATGATGTTGCTTTGGGGTTTATTGTATATAAGCATTATGATGTTTTGAGGCAAGTGTTTTCTATCCCTAGTTTCTTTAGTCTTTTAAACATGAATGAGTGCCAGATTTTGTTGAAGATGTTTGCTCCATCTATTGAAATGATTGTGTAATGAATTACAGTTATGGATTTGTATATATTGAATAAACCTTGTATCCCTGGGATAAAACCAACTTGATCAAGGTATATAATCTCCACAATATGTTTTTAATTGCATATTGCTAATATTTTATTAAGTATTTTTGCATCTATCTTCATAAAGGATATGGCTCTATAGTTTTCTTTTCTTGATATTTCCTTATTTGGGTTTGATATTAGGGTGATACTGACTTCATAAAACGAATTTGGGGGTATTCCCTCCCTTTCTATTTCATGGAATAATTTGAAGAGTATTACTATTCTTCTCTTAAGGCCTGGAAGAACTCAACTGAGAATTCATTTGGTCTTGGGATTTCCTTTTTTATTGCAGCATCAATATCATTGCTTGATATTGTTCTGTTTAGGTTTTCTATATCTTCTTGGCTCATTTGGGTAGGTCAAATGTATTAGCAGTTTGTCAATGTCTTCTAAATTTTCCAGGTAATAAAATATAAATTTTCAAATTATTCCCTAATGATCCTCTGGATTTCAGAAATATTTGCAGTACTATTTTTTAATCTTTAATTTTGTTGACCTGGGTCTTCTCTCTCCATCTTTTGGTTAGTTTGACTAAGGATTTATTAATGTTATTTATCTTTTCAAAGAACTACTCTTTTTTGAATGGATTTTTTTTATTCTTTAATTTAAAATCTGAAGTTAAATGTTTCCTGTTGTCTACTAGTTTTGAATTTAGTTTTTTCCAATAACAAACATATTTTATTTGGAATATTTCTGTATATTTTAATGTAGGTACTTAATGCTATAAACTTTTCTCTGAAATCTGTGTTTATAGTGTCCCAGAGATTGTGGCACCATGTATCAGTATTTTTATTTGATTCTAGGAGTTTTTAAATTTCTCACCTATTTCTTCTATGATTCATTTATCATTCAAAAGAATTTAACAGATATTTCACAGAAGAAATACGATCAACAAGTATATGATGCAAATCAAAACTACTCTAAGATTTCATATCATTCTAGTCAGAATGGACAATTATCAAGAATACAAACAACAGTAAATGTTGACAAGAATATGTGGAATATGGTTCACTCATACATTGCTGGTAGGACTGCAAATTGGTGCAACTACTATGGAAAGCAGTATGGAAATTCCTCAGAAAACTTGGAATGGAACCACCATTTGACTCAGTTATCCCACCCTTTGGCATGTACCCAAAGGACTTAAAAGCAGCATACTAATGTGGGATATATACACAATGGAATATTACTCAGCCTTAAAGAAGAATGAAATGATGGCATTTTCAGGTAAATGGATGGAGCTGGAGAATATCATGCTAAGGGAAATAAGCCAATCCCAAAGAACCAAAGGTCAAATATTTTCTCTGATATATAGATGCTGATTCAAAATAAGTGGGGGGCTAGGGAAGACTAGAGTTACTTTGGATTAGACAGAGGGAAATAAAGGGATGGGAGGGATATGGGGGTCAGAAGGATAATAGAATGAATCAGAAATATGACCCTATGAGCATATCTGTTTATACCACCAGTGTAATTCTATATCATGTACAGCCAGAAGAATGAGAAGTGATATTCCACTTATGTATGATGTGTCAAAATGCATTCTACTGTCAAGTGTAACTATTTAGAACAAATTAAAAAATGAAAAAAGTATATTATTCAATCTCTATATGTTTATGTGGTTTCTACATTTTTTGTTGTTGATGCAAGGAAATATATCATTTTTTTAATATTTGGTAAGACTTATTTGTGACCTAAAACATATGTATTTTGGAGATGGTTTCTGAGTAGCTGAGAGGAAAGTAAACTCAACTGCTGTTAGATAAAATATTCTGTAGCTTTGTTAGGTAAGTTGGATTTATAATATTTTTAGGTCTAATGTGTATTTATTGATTTCATGTCTGGATGACCTATCTGTGGGTGAGAGAGGTGTGTTGAAATTAGCCTGTGTTATTATATGGAGTCTGTGTGAGTCTTCCTGTGAAGAAGTGTTTGTTTTAGTAATTAGGTACACCAGCAGCTGGAATATAAACAGACACAGCTCTTCTTTCTAAGTGGCTGGGCTTTGCACATAGGCTGTCTGTCGTTCATTTGGTTTGTCATGTATGTCTCATGTTCCTTTCCTCTTTTTAGTGGATAAAGCCACAGACAAACTTCATCATATTTTACATTTAGTGTATGTTGGAAACTGTGTCAGGAACTGGGAACTTTTATTCCATTCTCTGCCAGTCCTTTCCTGGGCAAGGGAATTCTACTTGAGGTGTGAGATCTCCAATTCTTAACTCCTCTTAGAATCTCGCCTGCTAAAGGCCTCCTAGGGTTCTTTCTCTCTTGAGTCAGTGATTGATTCTTGTCTTACTTGTCATAATCCTCTGTTTGAGGGATGTCTCCAAACCTCCAACTATTATTAGAGAGGAACTATAGGGGACTGAATAGCGCCCCCCACAAAAAAAGAGAGGTTCAAGTTCTAACTACCATATTCTGTGAACGTGATCTTAATTATAAAACGTGTCTTTGTAGATGGGCTTAAAATCTTAAGATGATATTGTCTTGGATTTAGGATGTGCCCTAAATCCAAAGACAATATTCATTCTCATGGTGGTGGAAAGAAAGGAAAGCAATATGAAGATGGATGTAGACAGTGGGTGATACACAAGACTCCTTAATTCCTCACTTCATAGCTGGTATTCACTTCCCTTTCCAATGTATTCTCCCTCTTAAGTCCCTGCTGCACTGGGCCTCTGAGATGAGCTAGGAAGAAGTATACCTGGGATAATAAGAGAGATTAACTCTCTTTTCTGAGAAGAAAGTTAGTCTGATGGTACCTTGGATGCTTTTTTTTTTCCTTTTCTTTTTCTTTCTTTTTTTTTTCTTTTCTTTCTTTCTTTTTTCATTTTTTTTTACCTACATAACTATGTTTATTGTGGTACTGTTCACAATAACACATGGAATCAGCATAGATGCCTGTCAACAGATGAATGTAGGAAAAGTATGGCATATATACAAAATGGACATATTTAGTCATAAAGAAGTATGAATCATTTTCAGGACAATAGATGGAGCTGGAGATTATTATGTCAAGTAAAATTAGTCAGCCTTGGAAAGATAGTTATCATATGAATTCTCTCATTTGTGGAAACTAAAAGAAAGGCATTGAGGAAAAGAAAGAAAAGGATTCTTTTAAGTGACCTATCTTAATTAGGGAAATTAGCAGCCTGGATAACATGGTAGGAATAGAAGCAAAGCCACTTTGTAGCAAATTTGTAAAATCTTTCACTGGGAATAAACTCAAGATTTGACCCAGAGAACACCAGAAATTACAATCTAGGATCCAAGGATCAATGACATTAATAGTGAGGATCACATACATGCAATGCTTTCAATTACATTATTCCAGGTAATCATCACAACATCCCAGTGAGATTTGCATCAGTGCATTCTCTCAAAGGAGGAATCTAATATTCAGGAACATTGACAACTTTTTCAAAGTTTGGTCCTGGGAATTTTGCTTCCAAATCTAACTGATGTTCTTTCCGGTACACCTCTTATCAACATTTGATAAGGAAGACCTATTACCCAGCTCTAGTTCCCATGGAGGGGCAGAGCATTGATTGGAAGTGTTTTAAATTCTGATATTTTTCCTTGAGGTCTTTCTTCTGAGAGCTGTTTTCTGGGAAGGATTAGCTCTGAATAACTAGAACTGGAACCTCATGAAAAAAGAGATTCATATCAATCCTGGGAGTGCTGGCACTGAGTAGCCCAGCCTTACCATTTAAAGCTGCCAATTTGTTCTTCTTCCTATTTCTGCATTGGAGCCTAATTAAAGCAAGAAAAAATTAAGAATGTAGAATCTATTCCTCACTCTCCTCTTTCTAAGTAAGCAGAAAACTTTCATTATAAATGAACAATGGGATTTTCTACATTGATTTAAGGATCTCTATTCTTTCATCTTTAAAGTAAAATCAAATATTACCTATGAATTTTAAAAAATGAAGGGTTTTTCTGCATAAGGTCTTAGGTTGATATTATAGTCAATAGTCTTCTGTGGAATGAGGATGTAGAATCTCAAGTCTTCATGATTATATATGTTCCTTTCCATAGGATTCTACACCTTGAGGATAGACCAAGTAGTACCTGGTAAGAGGCTTTTAGGGGCTAGGTATTGCTCTCAAGTCAGCCTGAGCACAAGAAACAGGCGTGACCCAGAAACACTTGAGATGGGAAAGTGACTGATGAGTTGAGGGCTTGTTCTGACGAATCCAATCTATGGCTCCTGGGTTACAATGTTTGGAGATTTCCTCCTCACCCAGGTAGTTGGTCTCTGAGCCTTGTTGGAAGCTCTAGTCTGTGTTCTGCCTTGGTCAACCTATTCCTTAGACTTGGTCAACCTATTCCTCATGTTCTAATTTTTCCTTAGAAATCCCATTCCTGATGTCTCTTTATTTCAGTATAAACATGTAGAAAAGAAAATGTTGTGTTTTTTTAAATTTTTTATTTTATTTTATTTTATTTTTATTGATTGTTCAAAACATTACAGAGCTCATGATATATCATCTTTCATACATTAGACTCAATTGGGTTTTGAACTCCTTGTAGAAACATAGATTTAGAAATACCGGGAATGTTGAACAACAACAACAAAAAACAGGTTCTCTCTCTTTTATGCACCTTGCCTGACTGCTGTCTCTCTTTTCTTTTTCCAATTACTGGTAAATGTGGATTCCACTGAAAGTAATATCCAGGCAGAATAAAGATATAACCAATCCCCACAAATATAGCACAGAAACCTCAGGCTTCCCCAAAGCTTAGTTCCCCACCTGTTTGAGCATACTGCTGCCTCCAGGCCTGCATCAGAGGGAGTCACAAGGAGCAAGAGAGGGTAGCGGGAAGAAGCAAAGAGCAGACTATAAACCAATAGCCTCTCTGCAACCACTACACTACATGGATCTCATTTTCCCTCCTGTTTTTTGATCCCTTTCTTATTTCCCATATCTAGCATTTCTGCACATACAGATTCAAATACCATCTATTTCTGTGTTGCTATGATCAGAATACCCAAGAAACACATCTTAGAGGAGGAAAAGTTGATTTGAGGCTCACAGTTTCAGAGGCAGTCCATAGCTAGCTAATTCCATTGCTCTGGGGCCTAAGGTGAGGCAGAACATCGTGGTAGAAGTTCATGAGGAGGAAAGCTGCTCAACTCATGGAAAGCAGAGTAGGGGACATGAGAGTGAGAGAGAGCAAGAGGGAAAAGAGCTGGAGATAAGATACAGTCTCAACGGGCTTACCCAGTGAGCTACCTCTTCCAGACATGCCCGCCTGCCTATAGTTATACCCACTGGTCCATTCAAGTTATTAATCCATCAAATAGATTAACATACTGATGAGGTTACAGGCCCATTATCCAATCTTTTCACCTCTGAACATTGCTGCGCTCTCTAACACCTGAACTTTTCAGGGGTCATTCCTACATATAAACCATAACCTGGAATGGTTATTCCATCTCTCAAAGCTTTTCCTTTTTCCTTTATGAAGTAGGGTTGATGGAACGCTTGTGCCAAATTGAGGCATAATAAGATGATATGTAATGTACTTTATAGCAAGCATATAAGATGACTTAAGTATTTTTTGTTTGTTTTTATATTGTATTCTCCTCTTTACTAAATGTTTTTCCCCTTGATAATGATCTAGTATAAGCACTGATGGACCTCTCCTTTTTGCAAGAGAAAGATGTAAGATTTGTTCTTTAATATTAAAAGAGGGCTGGGGGTGTGACTCAAGCGGTAGTGCCTTTGCCTGGCATGCATGGGGCGCTGGGTTTGATCCTCAGCACCACATAAAAATAAAATAAAGATGTTGTGTCCACGGAAAACTAAAAAATAAATATTTAAAAATTCTCTCTCTCTCTCTCAAAAATATTAAAAGAATATTTTGTTTTAATGCCTTGTTAATACCAGGTGCTTTCAATGATTTTATATGACTAAAATAAGGAATAATGGTGATATTGTGACCTCATACAGAAAAGCCTAGAGATACAGCATGAGCTGGGTAAATTTCCTATCTCTACACTCAGTGGCTGATCATTTGATCTTGATTTTGACCTTATCACCTCCCACTCTGAAATGCAGACTACACTCCCATGATCTTGGAGTAGATGCTGGGTGAGACAGAACTGTTGCTAAAGTGTGGGTGGGTATCTCATCCCAGTAGAGAAATGTGGAGAAATAGAAAACAAGTGTGTAGAGAGACTAGCCATTTGGCATTCTCTGAGTAGCAGCAAAACAGCCTCTCCTGTAATGTCTCCAAGCACGCAAGGTGCACGACAGCCCTTTGCTGAGATTATCCAGCTTCTGCAAAGTTTCTGTCTCTGTAAAACTTGAAACTTTGAAGCCACTGTCAGGAGAGTGTGAAGACTGAACTCCCTGACCATTTGTTTGTTTATCCTCCCTCCAATAAGCCCTTAGATATACTTATAGAGTTTAGGTAGTATGTCAGACTTTTGATTCAGATAAGATTTGGTGACAAAGGGAGGTAGGATGATGGAAGTGATGATTCTAGTTTGGAAGCTTGTGGGATGATAATACTTTTGATCTACTTAAGGACTCCAAGGAGAGATGCATAAGTAGATTTTTATTTTGTTGACCCTGAAATGCATCACAGTTGCCAAGAGAATCATATTCAATAACTCTGAGGTCAAGGATTTTAGTAATTCTAAGCTTTAGACACAGGGTATAACCTTGGGAAAGTAACGTTCACCTGTCTTTATTCTGAATTTTCTCAGCAGTATTATTTCCTATTCAGAGTTGCATTGATAGTTTCTAAGGGCCCAGTGCCCAGCAGTCTTTTTTAAAAATTTATTTATTCTAATTTGATATATAAGACAGCAGAATGCATTTCAATTCATAGTACACATATAGAGCACAATTTTTCATGTCTGGTTGTACACAAAGTAGAGTCACACCATTCATGTATTCATACATGTACTTAGAATAATGATGTCCATCTCATTTCACTGTGTTTTCTACCACTCTGTGCCCTCTCTTCTTCTTTGTCCCCTTGCCTTATCTAAAGTTTCCTCCCATGCTTCCCTCATGCCATCCTCATTATGGATCAATATCCTCATATCAGAGAAAATATTTGGCATTTGTTTTTTGGGGGGATTGGCTTATTTCACTTAGCATAATATTCTCCAACTCCATCCATTTACCTGCAAATGCCATGGTTTTATTCTCTTTTAATGCTGAGTAATATTTCATTGGGTATATATACCACAGTTTCTTTAATGATTCATCTATTGAAGTGTGTCTACATTGGTTTCACAATTTAGCTATTGTGCTGCTGTAATAATTGATATGGCTGCATCACTACAGTATGCTATTTTTAGTCTTTTCTATAGGATCAAAGACAGGAGCATGAGTCCTAGAAAATTGAAGTGCCCACTCATAGCCCAAAGAGTGAGCTACAACAATTGCCAACAATATTATTCAGTTCTTGATAATCCCATCCTATTGCGGGTCAAGGATACTGGCACCAACAACAGTGCAAGGTCCTTCCAAGGGTCCAAAGGTGAACTTTCAATTTTAATCTATTTTAAATTTATCTGATCATAAAATATATGACATCCAAACCCTGGGAAGTAGATAATTATTGTTGTTCAGACTTCCCAATAAGGAAAATGAGCACAGTGACCTAGTAGAAAAGTCAGGATTCAAACTCAGGACAGTCTGGCTGTAAGCTCCAATCTCCTTTAATTAAATAATACTACAATTCTTTTTGTTTGTTTGTTTGTTTTGGTACCAGGGATTGAAACTCATAGGCACTCAACCACTGAGCCACATCCCCAGCCCTATATTGTATTTTATTTAGATACAGGGTCTCACTGAGTTGCTGTGGCTGGCTTTGAACTCATATTCCTCATATCTCAGCCTCCTGAGCCGCTGGGATTATAGGCATGTGCCACCACACCCAGCATAATACCACAATTCTGCTAAAAAAAAAAACAACAAAAAAACCAAACCCAAAACCCTTACTTAAAAGTGAAATCGCATGGAGTAGAGACATTTGTCTTTGTGGGTCTCTGGCACAGCAGGTCTCTTAGGTTCTTTTGATAGAAAGATGGACTGCAGTGACAATGGATCCATTTCTCCCAAAGTGGCTTAGGGAGCTCGAAATCTTTGTTTAAGGTAAAATGAAATAGTGATATTGCTGTTCCCTATGTGATCCCCCAACTTTTTGCAAGGAGGTTGTATAAAAAATGTCTTAGGTTCTGATTGAGTGCCCAGGCTGGTTCTAAACTCAGTTTGATAATTTAACCAACCAGGAAAGTCTCATGTATTTTTGTCTTTGAATTCAGCATTAGCACATTTATCTCAGAGAATAGCTGTAAGTATCAACTACTAAAAAGTATCAGTTTCACCCCATCCCTGCCATACACATGCTTACACAGGCTTGCTTTGCTGAAAAGAGCTAAATTGACAAGGAATTGGAACTCATCCTATGACTATATTTGTCTTTATTTTACCAAGGTTTCCATGAGAAAGCTGAAAAAATAAGTATAATATAACATTTAATTTAGGTTTATGACACTGATGTTACCAATGAAAAGATGTGATTGTTTAAACAAATTGAAGTTACAATAAAAGCAAAGCTGTAGCTGACAAGGACACGGTGATTTAGGTGATTTACAAAGGCAGCAGGATTCCAGCTGTAGAGGACATTAGAAAGTATACTATTCACTCCACCTGGTTTCCTGGTTTGCATATAAGGCAACTGGGTCCAGAGGTGTTTGTTTACTTGTTCTGAAGTCACTGCCAGTCAGGGAAGGCTGGTCCTGGAAGTCTCCAGGGGCCAGTTTTTCTGTGTTCTTTAGTTGCAATGTTGTGGGGGGCCTGTCTGTGGACAAGGTTAAAGAGATTTTGTAACTTGTGTTCTCTTGGAAAGTGTAATCAAAATTTCCTGGTGAACTATGAAATAAACTTCTAATTTCCGTAAAAATCTATTAATCTGGTTTTCTGTTAGTTATTGCTTCTTGAGGGAAAGATCTCCCATGTGGACTGTCCTACTACCACCCATCACCACTTTGCAGGCTTCTCACAGGTAGGAAAAGTCAAAGGCTAGTTCCGCTCATGATGTAGAGTGGAAATGACATATGTCACTTCAGGGCCGAGGCAGTGAAAAGGCCCCAGAAAATTCTCCAGCTCGTTTCCCTGCTATAGAGATCTAGAAGGTACAAGTTCCAGGTATTGATGATTCATAAGTTAAATAGACCTGCATTACTGCTTGGCAGGTGTTTTTCTCAAGAACCACCTGATCCACAGAATGCCCCAGAAGTGAGAATTTAAACACTGAGAATTCAGGCTTTGAACATCAGAATTGAAATTCCTAGGGCTGGGTTTAGCTCAGTGGTAGAGCACTCGCCTAGCATGTGCAAGGTCCTGGGTTCAATCCTCAGCACACATAAAAATAAATAAATAAAATAAAAGTATTGTATCCAACTACAACTAAAAAAAAAATAATAAATAAATTAAAAAAAGAAATTCCTAGCTTAACCTGACCAGCTCAACAAATTTTCTTAGTATAAATATATATTTATTCACTAATAAAAAATCCAATCATAGATGAAATAATCATCCACAATCTGACCACAGACAAGCTATAACATTTAAAATTTGCTAAATATTTATTCATAAACATGTTTAATATAATATATAAATATTATATGCATACTATAAAAGGATAATATAAATATAATGTGAAATATACATCATATATAATAAGAAATATGGCAAAAATAAACATTTATTGAATACTTTTTCATAAATTGTGCTTATAGTGATACTTGAATTGTTTCACTGACATCTTACAAATTTCCTGAAAATTTGGAAGCTTCTTAATCTCATTTTGTAGATGAGGAAACTGAATTTTAGAAAGTTTAAAATAACGTGCTAAAGGTGCACAATCAGTAAAGCAGTAAAAAGTGTATATGAGCAGCTCATACTGGAATTCATTTGTCTGGCTCCAAACTGGGGTGAGTTTTAGCTACAGAACTATATTGCCTCCAAACTATGATCATATACATGTAATTTCAATCTTCTTGCTCTGCTTATTTTTATTTGATTACATATCATACAGATATTCAGGGGCATAGTTCTCCTACAATATTTTTACTGTCTGTACTGCTGTACCACAATGCCAATCCTCTACTGTTGGACTCTTGGAAAGAATAATCAAAATCGCCTGGTGAACTATGAAACAAACTTCTAATTTCAGTAAAAATCTGTTAATATGTTTTTCCATTAGTTATTTCTTCTTGAGGGAAAGATCTCCTGTGTTTTTTTCTGTGTATACATAAGTCATCATTAAATTCTGATTTAGATTTTCTGAATTTAAAGGAACTTATTTACATTTTAGATTTTTCTCTGAATTATTATCAACTGCCCTCTAGCAAGGACCTTATCAGTATCAGTTCCATCAGTCTTGCATAGGAGTGCATGCTTCCTCCACAACCTTATCCATACTCTAATATTTTATTTAAATTTTCACTTATTTGGTTAATTTTGTAATGTGAAATGTTTGGTAATACTATATTCCTTTCTTTATTCTTTTTTAATTAATTTTTTAATTTATATATGATAGCAGAATGCATTACAATTCTTATTACACATATTGAGCACAATTTTTCATATCTCTGGTTGTATACATAGTATATTCACAACAATTTGTGTCTTCATACATGTACTTTAGATAATAAATAAATAAAATATTGGGTGATAAGAACTGTGGTACAGATAAATAGATGTCAATCAAAGCCCACATTCCACCATCATTTCTAATCCCATCCCCCCTCCCTTCCCCTCCCACCCCTTTGTTTATGTTTATTCTTTTATGTGTTCTTTGCTCATTTTTTATGATTGAATATATATATATATATATATATATATATATATATATATATATATAGTAAATATTTGTCTGGCATTCTGCAAGGTCTTCTAGGAAAAAAAAAGATTTTGAATTACCATAGGTTACGCAACAAATTCCTTATGATTACATAAATTTATAGAATTATGATCTTTTAACTAATCTTAGTGAAAATTGCCAAAAGACTAACCGTATGACATTGATCAAGCAGCATATCTATTTTAATTCATTATTTTCTCAGATTATAAAACATAGGTGTTATTTTCATGAAGTATATTGAAGGGCTATTTTACGCAGTGGTAGAGCTAACACCTCTAAAAGTTTGGACAATGTTATAAATTGGAAGCTATTTTTCTCACATAATAGATTTTTTACTATAAAAATTTCTAAATGACTTAATGAAATTAGGCAAAGTGGGGTAGGATACCAGTAAATTCAAACATCTCACTTTTAGGGAGAACATTGGCTTGAAAAGTAATGTGCATAGTGTTTATGCAAAACTTAAACTTTGCCCCAATTTTATTGTCATTTTTATCAAAGCCTTGTATATCATGTACGAAAAGTGTATATATTTATATACACACAGAGAACAGCTGTAATTTACTTAATAGTACTAAGAATCACCTCCCTTTATTTGACAAAATGAAAGACCTTTTTGTCATGCTTCTGCAAAAAGACCAGAGATTTAAAATCATATATGTCACTTCAAAGTCACTATAATATATAAAAGTATATAGGGTAGACTTATAATTTTGAAAATGATAACAATTTGTACTTATTAGCTGTAAATCTCAGGTATTAACACAGCCTCTTGTAAAGAACAAAATGCATATTCTCTTTATTATTGGCACTTGGCTTTTAGAATGTATTCATCTAAACAAAATACATGTTATTTCAGCAATGTAAGGGAAAAGTTAATCTTAATTATAACCTCAATTGAAGGAGTAATACTGAAACTTATTTTTATAATAAAAAATATATTGATGGTAATTGAACTAAAATTTAGTTTGCTTGTATTCAAAATTGGTGTATCTATACTGTGCCAAATATATTGGAAAATTCTCCTGGTGTATTAAAGCTGATTAATCTTAGTACCCTGTAATTAAGTTTGACTCCAAAGAAAGAAGAAAGATGGGTGACATTTTTAGACTATAATTTAGACAAGTCTTTGAAATCATATAATTTGTGTCATTCTTTTATTATTAGTGTCCCAAAGCAATGTCCCTTCTTTTCCCAAACATAAAACCACAAAAAATAGTTCTATAGACAATTTTAATGAGGGTTCCATGATATTCTATTCTTTGAAATGTTTACATTAAATCTGTGACTGTTAATCCCATGTTTTGTGATATGTTTTTACTTAGAATTGCCCTTGCTTATGAGGATAAGAAGGTTTTAAAAAATGGTTTGCCTACCACCAAAGCACATTTATTTCAAAGGAGTTACTGTAGAATTTGGACATTGCCTCTAGATGGGAAAGAAGTTGATATTATAAAATATAAATATTAGACCTTAGTTATATTGTATGTCTTAAGAGAAACCAATTGTATCATTACCCAAGATAATATATAAAACCAACTTAACAGATGATAGGATATTTAAACTCTTGAGAAAGATGTGAGGAACTCTTATTTGAGGTGAATGAAGTCTCCAGGTAGAACTTAGTTTGCTATTGATGTATAATGTTTTGAAGAACAAAAAGCCTGTAATTAGAGAACTGTGGGTTTGGTGAGAAATACAAATGAAAATCAGAAAGAGGAGATAATTCTCTACTGAGTGTATCCAGGTAAATTGCTTGTTGAAAAAAAAACTTGAAAAGCAAAGGTAGGAAAGGGAAATAGAAAAAGCAAAGATGGAAAGAAAAGAACCCAGCACACACATATTATGAAAAGATGATTCAATAAAGGAACTGAGGGACATGGTAGTGGAGATCAGGAAACATGAACTGACCTGGCTTTTTAGCTATTATAATAATGAAGACAGAAGGTTGTAAAATCTGTTATCAAGAGAAGGGATTGGTGCATTGGATAAGGTGGATCTCATAATTTTTTTCTTAGAGACTCTCAAAGTCTAGTGAGTAAGACACCAAATAAATAAAATATTGAGTGATAAGAACTGTGGTACAGATAAATATGTGTCAATCAAAGCCCAAGGAAGGGAAACCTGTTAGGAGATGAAGGTAGGCAGGCTCCTTGTCAAGAGTAAAAGATGAGATGGTCATAGAAGAACTAAGAGGATGTGATTAACTGAAGAAGAATGTGAAAGAAATTTTAGGTAAATTGGAAAAGTATAGGCAGAGCCAAGATGTGATCATGTGCATAATATTCAAGGAGCTATAAATATTTAAGCATGAAGACAACACAAAATAGATATAGGAAAGCATGGAAGAAGTCCATAAAAAGATAAATTACAAGGCCACAGAAACACTTGGAATGATTTTAGAGAATGATGAGATCAATTAATACTTCAGAAAAATCACTTGTGGCAGTGTGGGTAATAAGTTGAGGAAAAGAAAGGAAAACTAGAACAGAAGCAGAAAATTCAGCCAAGAAGAGATAAGGGTCTAATGTCAAGCCAATTCAGGGATAGTACAAAAGGAAAATAAATGGCTAAGTATTACATAGCTAGAATTGACAAAATGTTGAAATGGAGTAGGGGAAATGAGAACTCTAAAATGAACTTTAAACATCCTGGAAAACTAGGAATGTGTTATGGGCTAAATGTTTATATCTCCTCCAAATTCGTGGATGGCAATCTTAAGATCTGATAGGAGATATCAGGAGGTGTGAACCTTTGGGAAGTAATTAAAGTGTGAGAGTAGAGTCCTCTCAATTTTCTGAAATGTGAGGACACTGCCACTGGAAGAGGGTACTCTCCAGAACCCCCCCCCCATACTAATTCTGACCTTACTTCCAACCTCCAGAACTGTGAGAAATAAGTTTCTGTCATTTTTAAGACACCCAGTGTCTGAAATTCTGTTATAGCAGCCCAAAGTGACTAACAGAATATGGTGGAATAAGTCACCAAGATAGAGAATAAAGATTAGTGAGTTGTAGAGGAATCCTGTTATGTTGTTGCCAAGTTATGTTTGAAACATTCTCCAAGCAGCATTTACTGGGCAGCCGTTGTTATGGAAAAGCACGTTAAATAAGATGCTGAGCTAGAGATGTAGATTGCAAATTGTCATGGGTGTGTGCCACTCCAACCAGTGTGCTTTTCTTGAATGAGAGACATCTAAAGAGAATGATTACAAAAACAGAGTCAGGCAGCAGGAAAGGATTCCACAGTTTGAACAAGAAGTATAGCAAGAGAGGTAGAAGGAGAACAGAGAAACTCACGGTAAGGAAAAATTACAGGTAGAGTAGGTTAACTTTTTAAAATGTGGCAAATAAGGGCCAAAAATTATCCACTGAGCTTGTAATAAGAAATCATTGGTACATTGGGTAACTTTTGTCACTGTGACAAAATACCTGAGAAAAACAGCTTAAAAGGAGGAAATGTTTATTTGGTTCATAGTTTCATGAGATTTTAGTTCATGGTCACTTGGTATGGTTTCTTCTGGGCCTGTGGTGACACAGTACATCATGGTGGGAACACGTGGTAGAGGAGAACTATTCACTTCATGGCATCCAGGAAGCAAAGAGAGAACTGGAAAATTCTGGGGTCCCAAAAACACCTTCAAGAGCACACCCCCCAGTGACCTAACTTTTTTGCATCAGCCCCACATCCTAAAGGCTCATTACCTCACAATAGCACCACAGGTCAGCAACCAAGGCTTTTAGGATGTGGACCTATGGGAAACATTCGGGATCCAAACCATAACAATTGGTGACCATGAAAAGAATGATTTTAATATAGAGGTGAAGTCAAAAGCCAAATTTGGGTATTAATAAAAGAATAAAAATGAGAAAAGGAACATTGTGTGGTTGCTTTCGGAATTCTTAGGTACTGTGTTTGTCAGATTTTTATCTCTATGATAATGTACCCAACAAGAAAAAACTAAGAGTAGAGAAAGTTATTTTGGCTCATGGTTTCAGAGGTTTAGTCCTTGATGGGCTGATTCCATTTCTCTTGGTCCAAGATGAGGCAGAACACCAAGAGAGAAAGAGTTTGTGTAGGAAAGCTACTCAGGACATGGTGTCTGGGGAGCAGAGAGAGAAAGCAGAAGGGGGTGCAGGGAAGATAATTTCAGGTCACACTCCCCGTGACCTACCACCTCTAGCCACACTGCCACCTTCCTACAGTTACCACCCAGTACACTTACACTAGGATGGACTGATTAGGTCATGGCTCTCATAAATCTGATCATTTAGCCTCTGAATATTTCTACATTAACAGAGGACTTTTCTTGAGGGGGGGGATACATCTCACATCCAAACCATAATAAGTATAAATCCATCAAATTTAAAAAAACATCAAGGGGTTGAAGGAGGAATTTTTTTATAACTTTGTATAAACATAAACATATTTATAGACTGATGGGTAAAAGGGAATTTAGAGAAATAGGAAGTGGAAAGTATGAATGAAGGAGTGAGATTGATACAGAAGTGGGATAAAGCAAGATCCTTAGGACAGTTGGAGACAGTGACCATGGACCAAGAGGAGGGGGAATTCCTCGTTTCTTGAATGGGCAAGGGTGACTTTGAAAACAGCTAAGTTAAACGTGAAGGGAGAAGAATGACATCAGGTTGGAGAAGTGCTCTTCAGGTGATTGATAAAATGCATTTTCAAGTTGTAGTCAAAGAGAAGGACTCTTGAGTGCAGAAAAAGTCACTCTTTATCACAAGGAGATGAGAAGGAGAAGAACTTAATTTAATTGATATAAATGAAGAGAATTAATAGGATTGCTTTCCCCCAAGATTAGAGCCTAGAGAGTAGTCTGAAAATAAAAAGTACAGGTGACAAAGGGTACTATCTAATAATTATAATAGATGTTACTCACTAAGAACTTCCTGTTCTGAATGTTTCATCAAAATGAGGTTTGCTTTAAAGTTTCTTATTTTTAAAAAATTTTGTAGTTATAGATGGACACAATACCTTTATTTCATTTATTTATTTTTATATTTACTAAGAATTGAACCCAGTGCCTCTCATGTGCTAGGCAAGCACTCTACCACTAAGCTACAACCACAGCCTGCTTTCATGTTCTTTACAATTAATAGGTAATGCTGTGTTAATCTCATGAAAGTTAAATAATTTGTCCAAATTCACACATCCATAAAGTTTCACAATCAAAATGCCAAAATGATGTCTGTGTCCCCAAAGACACAGACATATTATTCTTGTATAATATTCTATTTCATCTAGAAAGGGCTGCTAGTTATAACCTTTGGACAAGCTAGTTTCATAAAATGATAGCTTCAAATTCATATAATTCTAATTTCTAACTTTTGTCATATTTCAGTAAAGATTACCTCTGACCTTGAGTATGAGGAACAGATCTAGGGAAAAAGACACAGCAGATTCAAAAAGAATGTGCTGGGCGAGGTGGTGCATGCCAGTAATCCCAGCGACTTGGGAGGCTGAGGCAGGAGGATCAAAAGTTCAAAGCCAGCCTCAGCAACTTCGAGGCACTTGTCTCTAAATATAATACAAAATAGGGCTGGAGATGTGCTCAGTAGTTGAGTGCCCCTAAGTTCAATTCCAGGTACTCCACTCCCAGAAAAAGAATGTAAGAAACTATTTTGAAAATTTATACTCCAATAAAATAGAAAATCTTGAAGACGTCAACAAATTTCTAGAGATATAACCTACCCAAATTAAATCAGAGGGTCATATTCAATTTAAACAGGTCAATTTCAAGCAATGAAATGGAAGATGCTGTAAAAAGCCTACCAATCAAGAAAAGCCCGGGACCAGATGGATAGTTTGCCAAGTTGTACAAAACCATCAAACAAGTATTAACACCAATACTCCTCAAATTATTCCATGAAATAGAAAAAGGAGGAAAGCTTCCAAACTCATTCTACAAGGCTAGTATTACCCTGATACCAAAATAAGACAAAAGAAACGTTAAGGAAATAAAACTTCGGACAATAATCCTAATAAACACAGATGAAAAAATTCTCAATAAAATTCTGGCAAATTGCATACAAAAACATATTGAAAAGATAGTGCATCACAATCAAGTGGGGTTCATCCCAGGGACGTAAGGTTGGTTCAACATACAGAAATCAATAGATCTAATCCATCATATTAATAGACTTAAAGGAAAGAATCATATGATCATCTCAATAGATTTAGAAAAAGCATTTGACAAAATACAATATCCCTTCAAGTTCAAAACACTAGAAAAAACAGGGATAGTAGGAACATACCTAAACATTGTAAAAGATATGTATGCTAAACCCAAGGTCAATATCAATCTAAATGGAGAAACATGGAAAGCATTCCCTCTAAGAACTGGAACAAGACAAGGATGCCCTTTTTTTCACCACTTCTATTCAACATAGCCAGACCAATCAGACAGACAAAAGAAATTAAAGGGATACAAATAGGAAAAGAAGAACTCAAAGTATCACTATTTGGCAATGACACAATTCTATATTTAGAAGATCAAAAAAATTCCACCAGAAAACTTCTAGAACTAACAAATTAATTCAACAAAATAGCAGGATATAAAATGAATACCTGTAAATCAAATATGTTCCTATATGTTAATGATGAATCCACTGAAAGAAAAATTAGGAAAACTATCCCATTCATAATAGCCTTAAAAAAAAAACAAACTTGGGAATCAATCTAACAAAAGAGGTGAAAGACCTCTACAATGAAAACTACAAGACACTAAAGAAAGAATTTGAAGAAGGTCTTAGAATATAGAAAGATCTTTCATGCTCTTGGATAGGCAGAATTAATATTGTCAAAATGGTCATATATACAGATTTAAAGCAATTCCTATTAAAATCCCAATAACATTATTCATAGAATTAGAAAAAGCAATCATGAAATTTATTTGGAAAAATAAGAGACACAGAGTAGCTAAAGCAATCCTTAGCAAGAAAAGTGAAGAAGGAGGTATCACAATACCAGACCTTAAATGATACTACAGAGCCATAGTAACAAAAATGGCATGGTATTGGCACCAAAACAGACATGTAGACCAATGGTTCAGAAGAGAAGACACAGAGACAAACCTACATAAATACAGTTATCTCATACTAGTACAAAGGTGCCAATAGAAAATCTCCCTTAATCAAACAAACAACAACAACAACAACAAAAAAAAAAAACTTAAGGGAATTCAGTGACATAAATAATGAGATCAGTGAGATTTGTTTAGACATATCCTTTCAGACAGATCCAGTTGATTGGTCTCTTTACTTGAAAATTTCACAATTCTAATTTTTTTTAATGGCAACATTCTCCTTATGTCTCATTTTTCATTTATTTCAGTATTTAGCTATAATCTTTTTCATTCTGATTTTCTCTGCAAGAAGAGAATGAAATTGTCCAGTTAGTTTTCAAAAGACCTACTACAGTAGATGCACAGAAAATACATGGCAGATTAAAAATAAAAATTAAAAATGTATGTATCCATATATGCATAGATGTGCTATTGTGTGTGAGATTCATGGCAGTTTTCAAGTAATTTCTAAGGCTTGAAAATTAGATGGTCAGATTACCTTAGAATTAGAATTCCTGTACTATCTTTCTTTGCAATCAGATTTAGTTAAGATTTTCTCTTGACAGGGGAAGAAATTAATAGGCAGAAGGCTATTTATAAACTTCTGAACAAAAATGTTTTTTTATACTAATTCCCATCAAGAAATTTAGCCTCAAGAATAAATCTCAACCCCAAATTATTTTTAAAGGTATATCATATGGATGGTTGAATCAATATCAGAACTATTACAGAGCCCATAATTTTTCTCCTTTTCCCTGACACACCAGCAAATAAGGTCAGGTCACAGCATCTCACCTTCCAATCTAGCAGGTCCATAGGCAACAATATTATTTTACCTGTGATCTTAAGAACCAACAATCAAAATGACAAATCCTCACATTATTTGACCATGTTTACAAGTGAGTCCGACATTCCTTGTTAACACCAGGAGGCCACCATGTGGTCTAGGCACTGTTTGTGAATCTGTCCACCTGATTAGTTTGTGTTCTCTGTAATAACCCTGATAGCACTGAACATATGTTGTGGGCAGAAGCTGTCAAGCAAAAAAACCCCAGAGTTATTGCCATCTATCTCTGTCACCTTTAATATGCACACTTACTCGCATACTGAATACGGTGGTGAAAGATTTAGATTATTATACTTTTAGTATTTTCACATGTAATAAAAATAGTTTGATGAATTTGAAATGACTAGAAGCAAATCATAAAAAATGACCACTCATTTTACCCAATTTAAATTCATAGCCTAAAACACTATGGTTAATAATTAGCTGTAGCTAATGAAACAAGGCACATATAATTGACAAGACTGTACCAGAGAGGCACACTATATCATTTTCAGATGCAGTATATTGCATGTGCCAGAATGTTATAAAAAGGAGGAAGCTTGAACTAGGCAGAGTCTACAAAGAAAAGGGGGAAAAACATTTCCTATTTGAAACATATAGTCGCTTCTGTGTGTTATATGATTTTTAAATAGACCTGACATTTTTATTAATGTGTTTAAATAAATGTTTTCTGAATCAATATCATTCTCCAGTAGTTTTTGCTAAATGTTCACCATTAACCACGGGTTTCATCTTTGCATTTTACAATCTGACAAATGTAGAATTCCAGAAAAGCATGTTGTGCACACAGGTTTGCTCAAGCACAACCGCTCTAGTCACCTGGGGCTGCTGAGTTCTCAGTACAGCTGGTTAGCTGTAAATCAATTACAGTCATTTCCTAAGGATTATGAATCGCACTTTAAGAATGTGCTCTTATGTGTCTTAACTTGACTTTGGTAAAATTCCACTGGATTATAGAAACAGTGTAGGGTTTTATTATGAGCATGAGATGAGTCTTATTAAAGATCTGGGATATTTATTATTCTAGTCATGTCCACACTTCATTATAAACTGTATTATGAATAACTTACTCATACTCAACACTGATTTTATAACATCTGAAACCAAACATCAATACCAAGCACAAGATGGGAGGAATAAATTTCTCCAATCCTTAGGTCATCCTAAAGGAACAAAACTATGTGAAAAGCAGATGAATTATTTAACAATTAATAATGGATAATGCTGTGCCCCTCATCCTCTATATTAATTGTGTTGGTTTCCTTAAACATATGTTTTAAAATGCCAAGTCTGTCTTGAATACGATATACTAACAAAATATTGGGGTAATAATAAAATGGGCTCCTAATATTTTAGAAAAGATTAGGATATTTCAACCCACCCAATCAATATCATGGCCGTAAATCTGGAAAAAAGACACAAACTGAAAATGGATGTATTACAAAGAAACAATGGCACAGTATTCAGGATGTACAAAAGAGCACAGAAACTGAAGTTCAGAGCAAAGCAGGAGAACCTTTTGATTTTATAACCTGACAGGGCTGTAAGGGGCAGAATGTTGAACAAGGGGAATTACAGAGTGCTCAGGGTCAGTAGTCATCTGCCTCAGAGAGTTAAGCACCAATATTTACAAAGAATCTTTGTTCCCTGCCTTTCCTTTCATCTATTGTCTTTGTGTAGAACGGAATGTCTGAAAGGATGTTAGCTAAAGCAAATGGAATGCTCTTCCAAGTTAGCATCCTTGACCTGAATTTCTTATCAAGTCATCTTCATAAGATGTTATTGCAGTTCAGTGGTAATTTTAATTGCACATCTTGTTCCAGTGCAAGATACAGGCAGAGTAATTCCCCTTTAGGCTTTATCAGCATGTCTTTAAAAAATAACTCCAGAAATGGATTATTTACTATAGACTTAATGATTATAGTTAATGAATACCACCAGATGCCAAGAGAATTTCATAGGTCAACACATTTAAGGAATCATTCTGACATTATTGCATTTATAAACATAAAAATAAAACGCTGTCAGACAATTAAATTTATATCCTTAGTGTGATAAATAATACATTTAAATCATATGTTTCATCTTCAAATAATTTTAAAGCATTTTAGAAATTACAAGCTCTGTAGATGCATTTTTGTTCTCCTAAGCTGAGCTAAACTCTGTTCATATTCTGAGTGTATTTTAACCTCAACAATGAACAAGTGATAATGACCATGTGAGTCTGTTCTATCTCCTTTGACCCAAGGATAAAGGGTTTGAGAAACCTGAATTCAGGGTTTTTCATGATCCATGAGAAGCCAAGGATAGCAGTTAAGCAATTTCATCATCTCTGAAAGCAAAATATACCCATGGAAGCTATTCTCTAAGAGTAATTTAGAGACTTTTGTGAGGTCCATTTATTCTTTTGGGTTATTAAGAAATCAATTGGTAAGTGGCCACTGTAGTATAATAAAATTTTCTTTTACAGCATTTTGTTAAATGTCAACATTTATATTAGTCTTCATCATTATGATCTTTCTTTTTCAGTATAAAACTGTCAAAGAATTAATTATCACAGAGCTCAATTTCACTCTTGGACCACTAATTCAAAAAAGCACTAACAGTAGTGACAGGAATACTTAAAAATAGGATATTTTTTTCATTCTTTGAGTGATGCTAAGATGGTTAAAACCTGGGTCCAACTCTTCAGTATTCTGTAATATTTGTGTTCAAATTTATAGTGAACATGTATTTTCTAAATATAAAGAGTAACATAGCATATTAAGAATTTTAACCTTTACACAATCAAGGAGATTTTGCATATTCAATTAAAGCTATTGATATGTGTCAGGTGAAGATTGTAGAAACAAGCCTGAACTGTGTTTAATGCTACCAATTGTTCCTAACTTCAATTGCTGCCCTTTATTAGAAATCCACTCAGACCTGTCCTTGGCATCCTGATATGAATATTTTCATAACTTTTGGCTCTTATCCCTAAAACCACAACTTTTCTCCTTCAAAATAGTACTAACTTCAATTTCTGAATTTTAGTCTTCATTTATATTTTAGTATTTCTGGGTGGCTTTATTTTCTTTTATGAGTCTCTATGTTGACTTTATAAATTACACTCACTTTTTAGCCCATTATTTGATCACCTTATATTGGTACTTATTTTAAATTCTCTGACTAATCTGATTACCTCTTGGCTTTATTTTTTTACTTTAATAAAATTAAAGCTAATGCCCTATAACTCTACCAAACTCTTTTGTGTGTGCTTATTTTTATCAAGCCTTCTATATGTACTTATTTTTCTGCTTCTTGTTCTTTGTCAATCTGGATGCTTTTTTTTTTTTTTTATTCCTCCAGTTTGCACTTGGGTGCTGGATCTCTGAGGCTTTGAGAAGTTTGTACATTTCTGCTTTGCTTTTTAGTTTTCTCCTGGAACCAAATGCATTAAAAATCAACAATAAAGTTCACTAGCATGAAGAAATTAAAGTTACAAGGCCTGAAAAGTTCTTCTTCTAACAAAAGCTATGAAATAAAAATTACTAATTCGAGGACATTTATCATAAAATATTTTTAACCATATCTCCCTGAATAACCATAATTTTAAAAAAATATAGAAATATGATGAACACAGGAAAAGACAACTAAAGTAAAGAGCATTCTATAATGTTCATTAGCATCAGAAATTTTGTTCCTGAGGAGTCACTTTGGGCAGTTGCTGAAAACATTGTCTGCAGAGGGATTTTATACCTGTGCTCTCACTTGCCCTGGGGCCTATGGATGGCAAACCAAATGACACCTCAGTGACGGGATGTAGTCCTGTTTCTACTCATGCGAAGGGGAGTTGAGGTTTTCTTTCTCTAAAATAGTATATCATTGATCTGTTTTCTAATTCTGTAATGATTTACCTGATTTTTAAAAAATATTTTTTTTTCAAGAAAACTAAAGAATCTAGTCTTAATGGCACATATCTGTGATCTCAGCAATGCATGAGGCTGTGGCAAGAGGATCACAGGTTTGAGGCCAGCTTGGGCAGGTTAGCAAGAATAAAAATAAACAATAACAACAAAAGAAAACAAATAAAAACAAAACAAACCCCCCAAAAACAAAGAGCTGGGGATTTATAGTTCGGTGGCCGAGGCACATGGGTTCAATCCTCAGTATTTCCAGAACACAAAACGACAAAACGAAAAATAGCAACACCCTACAGCTAACCTACATTTCTTTGAGAGAAACATAAGCATAACAGTTTCTTCTTTTAGTTCTCTGTTCTTACCTTTTTCCCCCTTCATATCATATTTTTGCTTAATGTACATATAAATATGTGCCTTTCTTTCTTGATTATCTACTCTAGAAAATATTAATTCTCAAAAAATTATTTTCTCTCCTTTGGAAAAGATGGGAAATTTAACACACTTTTCTACATCTCCCTCCATTCTCCAACTTTTGACTTGCTTATATAACTTCTACTTTCTTCTAGTGGTTTACTTTCTACTAAGTCATATGCTTATGTGTGGCTTATTGGCAGTATCAGTGCACTTTCCTGCTATGAAATATGAAAGAATGGAAATAACTTATCAAAGCTTGACTCTGTCTTCTTTCATTTGCATTTTGAAAACTGTCATTTTTTAAAATCATTGAGCCTTCTAACATCAACTTCTATTTGTAAAAAATATGAAAATTTCAAAGTATTTAGAAACTGTTTTTTAAATTTATAAAGATAATAAACTCCTTTTAAAATACTGTATTTATTATTATTATTTTTATTTATATATGATAGCCAAATGCATTACAATTCTTATTATACATATAGAGCATGATTTTTCATATCTCAGGGTTTTATACAAAGTAAATTCACACCAATTCATATCTTCATAGATGTACTTTGGATAATAATGTCCATCACATTCCACCATCATTTCTGTATGTATTTTTATGGTGCTTTATCATGTGGTAGTAAGTATAATGTTATACTATTTAAATTTTGGGAAGGTTGTTCTACCATGCATTCAACTCCACTGGATATTCTTTTAGTTAATTCTAGCTTCCTTCATGTTCCCCGAGTCTTCAGTTGCTATCATAATTTATATTCTATGTTATTCTGTTTTTCACATAAATTTATTTTCATCTCACTTAGGAATGCATTTTTTTACAAATAAGGAAAAGGAACACTGTAACTTAAACACATAGGGGTACTATGTTAGCTTTTGGTCACTCTGACCAAAACCCCTGACAAGACATTCTGGAGGATAGATTCATTTGACTCACACCTTCAGAGTCAGTGGTTAGCTGGCTTCAAAGCAGAACATCATGGTGCAAGGGTGAGGCAGAAGAAAGCTGATCAGCTCACAGCAGCACTGAAGCAGAGAGAAAGAGGGTGATAAAGGGGTCAATGAGAAGATAAATCATTCCAGGGCATGTCTCGAACTAGGTCCCACCTTCTGTAGTCCAACCAACTATCAACAGATTAATCCACTGATGAGGTCAGAATACTATGATCCAATCACCACCCTAAAATCCCTCCTCTGAATTTTGATGCATTGGGGACCATGCTTCCAACACATGACTTTTTTTGAGGAGAGGGGCGAATTCCAGTTCCAAACCATAGCAGATATATTATCTTATGCATTGAACACTTTAGAGCTAGAATAGCTAACCCATGCTTGGAGAATGTAAGCTCCTTCCTTCTTCCTATTCTGCCACCCTTATCATGTATCTTTTATCTTTTTGTCAATAGGCATTGTGAACACATTCCAGGAAAAAGAATAAAACGAGAGAGAAACTTTCACTTGAGGGTCTTCATCCAGAATTGTGTTATGTAGTGAATTACAGCTGCAAAGAAAGCTAAATAATCAAGTTTTCATAGCCTTTGAGTAGAGGCAAAATATATCTAGTATATTCTATATCTTCTGCTGGAAACATATTTTTCCTTTAGTGTAAACTATTTTCATGTGCCTAAACATTTCTGAATTTTCTCCTTTCTTTTGAACTCAAGCCTTTTCTGGTTATAGATTCTTGGACTCCAAATTATTTCACTTAACTCTTAGGACTAATTTATTTAATTTTATTCAAGCATCTTATGATGACAAGTGGAATTCTGGACTGATTCTCTACTTTTCTCATATAAGATGTAGGGTTTTATGATTTCCTTATTATTATAAGTTTTACCACATTGTGTATAGTTTGGATCTTTTTTAAAAAACTGACACAGCTTTGTTAATTATCCATCTTACTTTGAATACTCTAATTTTGTAATGGCTTTATTGAGATGTAAGTTCATTTTTTAAAAGTACATTTACATAGTTTTGCAATAGTCACCAAAATCTAATTTTAGAATGTTTTAATCAAATCCTATGCCAATATTTCACTTCCCAAATATATCTGTTCCATGGACATGGCTTTAAGCAAGGAGTAATCTACTCTCTGTGTCTATAGACATGCTCTTCTCTACATTTTGTATAAATAAAATCATATAATATCTAGTCTTTTGTAACTGGCTTTTAAAATTTGTTTTGTGTTTTTGAGGTTCATCTATGTTTTTAATTAAATTTATTTATTAATTTTATTTAAAAATAATACTAATTATTATTATTTTAGTTGTTGATGGAATTTTATTTTATTTTATATGTGGTGCTGAGGATTGAACCCAGTGCCTCTCACATGCTAGGCAAATGCTCTACCACTGAGCCACAACCCCAGCCCCAATTAAATTTATTTTTAAATGGCACATGAAAACATATGTATAGGGTAACATGATGTTTTGATAGATTTATGTATTATATAATGTTTAAATCAGATGAAACATACCTAATTCCTCAAACATTTTTTCTTTTTCTTTTTTGTTGTACCAGGACTTAAACTCAGTGGATTTTAGCCACTAAGCCATATCTGCATCCCTTTTTATTCTTTATTTTGAGACAGGGTCTTGCTAAGTTGCTGAGGCTGGCCTGGAATTTGGAATCCTCCTGCCTATAGCCTCCCAAGCTGCTGGGATTATAGGCATGCACCACTATGCCTGGACAAACATTATTTCTTAATAGTAATAATATTCAAATTCCTTTCATCTAGATTTTTGAAATGTACAGTACACTATTGTTATCTATGGCCACCCAACGGCACACCAGAATTTCTTGCTCCCAATTGTCACTCATTATACATTAATCAACCTTTCCCCATCTCTTCCTCTCCCCAGCCATGGGTAACCACCATTCCACTTAACTTCTTTGAGATCTAGCTTTTTAGTTCCCACATATGAGTGAAAGCATGAGATAATGCATCTTTCTGTGCCTAGTTTATTTCTCTTAATATAAGAATCTCTAATTCCATCCATGTTGTCATTTCATGTTCCCTTATGGTTGAAGAGTATTTCACTGTACATATTTACTGCATTTTCTTTAATCCATTCCTCTGCTTGTGGCTACTTAGGTTGTTTCCACTTCTTGGCTATTGTGAATAGTGCTGTAATAAACATGGAAGTGCAGATGTTTCTTTGACAGATTGACTTCATTTCCTTTGGATATATACCCAGGAGTGAGATTTCTGGATCATAGTTTAGTTCTATTTTTAATTTTTTTGAGGAATCACTATACTGTTTGTTATGGCTTAGATATGAGATATCTCCCCAAAGCTCATGTATGAGACAATGAAAGAATTTTCAGGGGTGAAATAACAGTAATTGCAGGCAGATGGGGTGTGGCTGAAGGAAGTAAGGCATTGGGGGTGTGCCTTTGTGTTTATGTTTTCAATAGTGAGGGAAGCTCTCTCTGCTTCTGGTTGCCATGTCCTGAGTTGCTTTCATTTCATCAACTATGTTCTTCCACCATGATATTCTGCCTTATAATAGGTCCAGAACTTTGGAGTCAGTAAGCTGTGGACTGAACCTCTGAAAGCATGAGACCCCAGTAAACTTTTTCTCTAAATTGTTCTTATCAGGTCTTCTGGTCACAATGATGCAAATCTGACTAAAATGCTGGTTTCTAAAATGGCTATAATAACTTATATTTCCACCAAGATTCCATGAGTATTTCCTTTTCTCCACAACCTGGCCAGCACTTGCTATTGTTAGTCTTCTAGGCCCTTTATTCTGTGTGTGCATATTCATGCTGATATCATGGTAGTTGGGTTAGTACAGGTATGTAATATCTTTTGAAGGTAATGTAATACCTCCTGCTTTGATCCTTTTGCTCAAGATAGCTTTGGAGATTTGGAGTTTTTGTGTTTTATCTGTGTTGTACATGTCAGTACTTCATTTATTTTTATGGCTGACTAATATTCTCTTGTGTTTGACAATCAGTGTATCTGTTCCCCTGCTGGTAAGCTTTTGACTTGTTTCTAACTATTTGGAATCCTCCTGCCTCAGCCTCCCAAGCTGCTGGGATTACAGGCATGCACCACTATGGTTATTATAGATGATGCTTCTTGTAAATTTTTGTGTAATTTTTTGTTTGAATGCCTGTTTCAGTTATTTGAGTTATATCTCAGAATGTTGTTACTGAATTTTGTAATTTTATGTTTAACTTTTGTTATGGTTTGGATGTGAAACATCCCCCAAATCTCATGGGTGAGACAGTACATCAAGGTTTAGAGGGAAAATGATTGGGTCATGAGAGTCTTAACCCAAACAGTGAATTAATACCTGGTGGAATTAATTGAGTGGAAACTGAAGGCAGGTGGGCTGTGGCTGGAGGAGGTGGGGCATTGAGGACATGGCTTTGAGTTAATTTATATCAGGTGAGTGGAGTCTCTCTCCCTGCTTTCTGATCATCATGAGAGCCACTTCCCTCTGCACACTCTTCCGACATGGTGTTGAGCCTCACCTAAAGCCCTAAGGAATGGAGCCAGCTCTCTGTGGACCAAGACCTCTGAAACTGTGAGCCCACAAATAAACTTTTCCTCCTCTACAGTTGTTCTGGTTGGGTCTTTTAGTCACAGCAGTGAAAAAGCTGACTACAACAACTTTTTAAGGATGTGCCAAACTCTTTTTCATAGTAGCTTTACAATTTTATATTCTCACCACCAGTGTAGACTAGTATTTCAATTTCTCCACCAAACTTGCCAATACTTGTAATTTTCTGGGTTTTTTTTTGTTTCTGTTTGTTTTTTATTTTGGAATCCAAGCATGTGCAAGCAATACCTAACTGTGATTTTGACTTTAATGTATTAGTTGGC
The DNA here is from genome assembly GCF_964194105.1 of Spermophilus citellus. Classification (NCBI taxonomy): domain Eukaryota; kingdom Metazoa; phylum Chordata; class Mammalia; order Rodentia; family Sciuridae; genus Spermophilus; species Spermophilus citellus. The sequence goes on along the minus strand of NC_138182.1, from coordinate 175,464,091 downwards.
CATTTGTATCTTATTTGAAAAATGTTTTCTCAAGTCCTTTGCCCATTTCAAAATTTAATTGGCTGATATTTTTGTTGTTGGTAAGCTAGTTCTATAGTTTTAATTCTTGCTTTTAGGTGTATGACCCACACAGATTTAATTTTTTGTGTATTGGATGAGGTAGGGGTGGAAGTCATTTGTTTTCACATAGATATGCAGTGCCTCTTGTTGAAAAAAATTGCTTCCCCTCTGAATTGTCTTAGTGCCCTAGAGTTTATTTCTGAAATTTCAGTATTATTACATCTTATTACATTGATCTATGTATTTATCCATATGTCTATGTCAATACCACACTGTCTTGATTAGTTCAGCTTTGCAGTATTTTTTGAAATCAGAAAGTGTAAACACAAATTTTGCAAAATTTTTGGAGCTATTTTCATTTCTAAATGAATTTTAAAATCAGTTTATTTTATTTAACTATGAGATTTTCTTCTTTTTATTTTATCATTTATTTCACTATGTTTGCTTTGTTTTCTCTTTCTGGAATCCCTAGTAAGTTGATTTCATATTCCCAACCAATTAAGTTTAAATGTCTGCTGATTTTTTTTTTTTTTTTTTTTGGTACTGGGGATTGAACTCAGGGGCACTTGACCACTGAGCCACATCCCCAGCCCTTTCTTGTATATTATTTAGAGACAGAGTCTCACCGAGTTGCTTAGGCCCTCACTAAGTTGAGTCTGGCTTTGAACTTGTGATCCTCCCACTTCAGCCTCCTGAGCTGTTGCAATTAACATCTTTTCATCTCCGTATTCTCTACCCCCTTGGATTTTTCTATATTCTGAGAGAACATATTTTCTTAGTGTTCCAGGTTTCTCATTAATCCTTTTGTCATTTCTACTGCACTATTAAATGTCACATTATATTTTTTCATACTGTATTTTTAAAACATTCTATGAAAATTCAAATTTCCAAGAATTATAATGGATTCTCTTGCTCTTGACATACATATTTCATATCCCCCATTGTCTATTCAACTAAGAATTCCTTTGTTAGTGTAATTTAGTGACTGTATGTTTCCTTTTAAGACTTTACTTCAAAAGTTTGGTAATTCTATTTTTTGGGGGGGTTACATTAAACTTACGTACTAGTCTCTGTGTAAACAGTTTCTAGAGACAGGATCTAACCTCTACTAATTATTGTAGAAAGTATTTGGTGGTGTACGCCATTGTTTTTTTCTGGTTGTGATTTTTGGGTATATCCCAGGGTTCAATAACTACCTAGAGAAATTTCAGAGTGTGAAGATTTCCTTACTTCTTGACTTTTGATAATTAATATTGTGATGCACCCCACAGCTCAATTAGGGTAGGGAAAGGGAAAACCAATCCAGTGGTTCTGTCTATGAGCTTTCTGTCAGCTGCCAAATATCTGCCTTAGTTAACATTCCTGTTTATTTTATCCATTGCCTGTGGTCTTTGATTGCTTCCACTGCTGTATAAGTTTTCTGAACTCACGCAGATTGCATCTGCTCTCTAGTGGTCAAGATTATCTCATTATTTCTGGCCTATCGATGACTTTTTCTTATTGTCAGCTCCTTTATTTTTAATTCTTTTTAAGGACTTTTTATTAGCTTTTATTTGACAAGCTATGTCAATGGGAGGTAAGTCTTCTTGGTTTCCTATTTTAATACAGATTTTTCACACTAAAAATTTTAAACACATTAGGTCTAATAATTCTCTAATTTAAAGATATTCCACATTTAGTTGTGTTTTCTGTGTGTAAAAGTTCCTGTGTTCTACTATAGGAATTAATATTAATGATGTGCTTAAGTGGTATTTATGTTTTTCTATCTGTGTTTATGTATGAAATAGAGAAAGAAAAAAATAGATATAAAACTTGGTCATATGCTTAAACCATCATGCTTAACTGAAACTAATATATTTAAGATATTTATATTGAGATAGCTTATATTTGAAGATTTTCTATTAAATTCTATATGACACTATTTTCATATTTATCATGCATATAGGTGAGTCCCTTGCTCTATGTGACTGTATACCTATAATATTATTCTTCCTATTATACACTTTCAATTTGAGTTGTAAATTTTAAAAACCTCCACTCATGTTCTCAGAATTATTTTCTTCTTCAATTTTCTATGGAAAGAGCCCTTTTCCAAGGACATTTATCTCTTGTATAATAAGTAACAATATAGCTTTATTTCAGAAATGAATACTTAGGCTCTCAAAATATCTTCAAAATATTGAAGGAGAAAATAATTTGTTGTTTTTAAAGACAGCTTTTACAGAAAGCTAAGTTACAAATAAAAGCTGCTAGCAGGCTTATCCCTGTGAGGTTATTCCTATCCAAATAATATAGTGATTGAAGAGGGAAATATAAGGCAGAGTGAAATGATATTAAGTACAGTTGCCACAAGAAGCATTTTTTATTGGCTAGATATTATCATCAGACTTGATAAAAACTTCATTGATCACCCTCTGGCACATTTTCTTCTTTATTTCCCATGAAAGGAAGAGCAAATGAGAAAAACTAAAAGGGTATTTCAGAAATAAGTCACACAATTCATAGAAATCCACATATCAAGAAAGCCGGTTTACCCTCTGGAGACAAATGGTTAGAAGGTTCAGCAACAATGTGAGTTGCATCGATAGAGTTCTCCAGAGATAAGCCCTTCCTTTATAAATATAAGACTGAGAGTTAGGAGTTTGGTTCTGCTCTACAGGCTCCAAGAGGCCAGAATATAGCACATATCTATGGGTTAAGAAAGGCGGGAAAGCAAGCCTCAGTGACTTGGTGAGACTCTGTCTCAAAATAATAATAATTTTTAAAAAGGCTGGGATGTGGCTCAGTGGTTAAGTGCCCTTGAGTGCAATCCCTGGTACCAAAACAAAAGAAGGAAGGAAGGAAGGAAGGAAGGAAGGAAGAAAGAAAGAAAGAAAGAAAGAAAGAAAGAAAGAAAGAAAGGTAGGTAAAGCAGGAGTTGATTCAAGGTTTGTCATATCTGAGCACTGAGGCTTACAGGGTAGAAATCTAAATCTCTCAGGTCAAGCAAACTATTTATATATTAACTAAAATAACTAAAGCTTAATATAAAACTAGTCATTACAATTACACAGATCTTTAAACTTGGTTTGCTCTTGCTGTGTTTTAATGCCTACATTATATGTGTCGATTGAGATTAATGGAAATTTATACTGTTCATATGAGCCCATACTATGTACCAGACAGTACCATGATAAATGCAGAGAACAGACATGAGTGCTGTGTTCATGGAATTAACAGTTGGAAACAGGTTATTAAATAGTCAATTAAAATATAGTATTAAATAATCAATGAATAATCAATAGCACAGGAAAGCAAGCAAAGTGTATTGTAGGAACAGAGAGCAGGGATACCTCACTAAGTCTGGGAGCAGGGTAAAATTTAGGAAATATGTCTTAGAGGAAATGATTCATGGATCTACGTGGATGAAGTAAAAGGGTTTGATAGATATACAAGTTGAGGGAGGTAGAAAGGGAATGAACATTGTTTCAAATAAAACAGCACATGCGAAGTTTTTGACATTACACATTCAAAATACTTTAAGACGTTAGCTATGGATGGATGAGAGGGTATGAGGCAGAACAGAGCATTACACATGTTGAGGTTACTCAACACCAGGTAATAAAGGGCTCTATGGCCATCCTAATGTACTTAAACTTGATCCTAAGGGAAATGGAAAGCCACTGGATGATTTTAATTAGGGGACTATCACTACTAAGTCTGTCTTTCCAAAAGATCACTATGATTTCTACATGAAAAGTGTTCCTGGGAGAAGCAAGACTGCAGGAGATGAGTGGATTTAACAAGTTCTTTTTAATACAAGTGAGATATGATGACAGCTAATATGATGAGACATTTTGATAGTAAAGTGAGATATAATGGGGCCTCACACTGGGGTAGTAGTGTGAGATGTTTAGCTAGGAATATTGCTGCACCATTTTAAAACTGCATTTCCTAGTCCCTCTTGAAGCTAGATATGGACATGTGACTAAGTTCTGAGCAGTGAGAAATTTGTCCTGTTTGACTTTTAGAATGTCTCTTGAAGGAAAGGAGCTATATATACATCTTTGCACCCTCTCCTCTTTCCAGGTATCTGGAGTGAAGATGTCATTATGAATACAAAGGTAAAGGCAATGTGCCAAGGGTGGCACAGCACTAAGCTGAACTGTACCTAGGTGCATGATGACATCATAGAGCTGCCACAGAAGTCCAGAATCAAAAACATCAGCCTTGTTTTACTTGAGAGAGAAATAAATTCTTACTTGATTCATGTTTTATGTGTCTAGCCAAGCCTATTCCTAACTTGTACATAGGGCTCAAACAACAAACCAGATAAACTGCAAGTATTTGTTCAGGAACTCCTTGTGAGTTAACTAAACCACTACTGAGAGATTATTCTTGTGCTCCTTGAAAAGAAATGTACAAGATAATCATTATAAGATTTTTTTTTTATGCAGAGGGAGAACCAGGAGGAGTAGGAAATGATCTCTCAATTAGAGAGTTCTGTTTGTGGGGAAAGGTTACATGATTTTATCTTCCATTATACAGAAAACCCAGTTACTTGTGAGGTGATATACTCAAATGTCAAAGCTCTGAGGAAAAGGGCAGTCGTGATGTGCCCCAAGGACAGTAAATCCCAATATAGACATAACAAAAGAAAAACAAAATGTTCTTCATCAGTCTCTCCTTATCTGCTCAAGATACATCCCCTAGTCCAAGGCTGGGAATTGATCAGCAAGTTCCAATAAACCAATTATGTGCTTTATATATCTTGACCTCCCTGTCCTGTTATCAGCAAATCTAAATTGGATGAATTGGGGAAATGCCATACAACTATTTTTGACCTGGCTTTGTCATATCAATGCTACTGTGTTCAGATCTGATCTTTATTTCATCAAGAGAAAGCTGTACATAAGTAAAAGTCTTAATATTTATTTCAGATGATTTATAACTGCTTGTTTTAATCCGTTTAATCTGAATTTTCAAAGATACTATGAGTTTATTTAAAATCAAAACTTCCTGCTGACTAAGTGAAGCTAGCCAAGCCCTAAAAAACAAATGCCAAATGTCTGCTTTGATATAAAGAGAACAACTAAGAACAGAACAGGAAGGAAGAGCATGTGGAAAAGACTACAGATAACAAAGACGAATGGGGGGAGAGAAACGGAGAGAGAAGGGAAAGCATATGGAAATGGTAGGAGACCTTCAAGGATACATAAAATTACAAGAGGCTATGAGGGGCAAGGGGGAGGGAAAAAAAGGGAGAGAATTGAACAACAGCAGGGGAGATAGAGAGGGAAGATGGGAGGGGAGGGGAGGGGAGGGGTGATAGTAGGGGTTAGGAAAGGTAGCAGAATACAACAGACACTAATATGGCATTATGTAAAAATGTGAATATGTAACAGATGTGATTCTGCAATCTATATTTGGGGTGAAAATGGGAGTTCAAAACACAATTTGAGTCTAATGTATGAAAGATGATATATCATGAGCTATGTAATGCTTTAAATAATCAATAAAAAATTAAAAAAAAAAAAAAAAGAAAGGAAAAAAAAAAAAAACTTCCTGCTGATATAAAGAAGAAAAAAAAGCATAGTAGTTTTCAAATTATACATATTTTAACATACCAAATTCAGTAAATCATGGCAGTATATCTATGCTTTTGTCACTGAAGGTACATTGCAAATCATGTTTTCTACTTCACTATATATCATAGCAAAGTGAATCCAAAAATTGATTTATGATTATATCATTTATGATTTATGATTAACATCATAAACCCTTACCAATGACAATCACCTGTGTACAGCATAAAAATTAACTTTACACCATTACTGAGAAGAAAATAAATTGTTGATAAAACAGGTAATCACTCAATACTCAAGATATCCAGCAGGTAATTGATCTGCAGCTTTATCTTCTTTAGTTTATGAGAATAATTGTCCAGAAATGACAAACGTTGCCAACCATTTTTCCCCTAGACAATGTAATTGTGAAATAGCCAATTAGACTTGGAGTTTCTGATCAATATCTTGATTGCTCTTTAAGATGAAGCATTCTTTTGATAGTGGCCAAAATTAAGAGGAAGGTTTTCAATAAGTGATTTAGTGCTGTATCTAACAGTGTAATTAATGGTCTGTCTTTAACTCTACCAGAGTATAACTGGAATTTACTAACATATGCTACTACATTTTTACTTCTGCTTTGATGATGTGCTTTACATTAATATAAATGGGGTAAAATTAATAGTAGCTCACAGTATAGAGGCCCATTTAATTTTGTTGAATATTTTTCAACTGCTTTCAAGTGATGTATTTAGTTTCAATGTAATAAAATAAGACCAGTCATAATTGTAAATTTTAAAGTAAACAATTTGGGGCATACTTTTAAATTTCTAATCAGTTCCATCATTCTCTTAAATGCAAGACAAACATCTTAAAATATTTAAATATTCAGTTCTTAATTGAAATTTTAGTCTTATACAATAAAATAAAGAAATTATGAAGAAAGTACTATTTATTTTCTAGGAAAAATACATGGAAAAAAAAGTTGATTTACCCCACTTCCAATATACTTAAGAGAATATCACTGTATCATTAAGTATTTTTACTTATTTTAGATCATGAAAACAATGGGGTTTGTTAAGTTTTCTTCTCGTGTGCTTACTAAAAGATTATATTTACTGCAAAAAAGAGTTCACTAGTAAATATTAGGAGCCACTCAAAAGAAAGAAAACTTCTTTCTAAAAACTTCTTGCTAAAAGAGGGACTAAACAATAAATGTTTACCAAAAATAAAGGCAAAGCTAAAAATCCTTGAGTTACTATTTTAAAACAATGATTTAGAGTTAAAGCAATGATTTAGAAATCAGGAATTATATGGTTGAATTTATAAGAGAAGGAAATATGTGGTATTTTCACTTAGGTAAATGTTAAGTACACTGGTGAAGGTGGTTAGTAATTCTTGGGAGAGGTAAGTCTTACAATGATAAACACATGTTCTGATCTTGGTCATATCAGTAGGCAGACTCATCATCTGACAAAGAGCTTGGATTAAATCATTCCAAAGCACATTCTTGTGCTTAATGTACAAAATGTTTTTTAATTATAAAAAAAAATTGATATGTTGCATTTCTTTGGGGGAGCTAGAGTTGAGCATTTTCATATAATCAGACATGAGGGGTAGGGTGGTATGTACTTTTTGGTCTGCATTTCACTAATTGCATTTTTATAGTAGCTAATGTCGAAGTACTTTAGAAATATTGATGCATACTGATTTCCAGTCCTAATTTTGGAAGGAAGGATGAAGGGAAAATTGTCAGTACCCTGGCAGTCACACTCTTTGAATGCAAGCATTTGCACTATTAAGCATATACCCAGGTAAAGGTGTTCTGATTGAAAGTATATTATATGTAACAAAGAATCAAGAAGGCAAACATTGTTCTCAGGAGGGAAGGAGAATGTAACATATGAATAACAGGCAGATTCCAAAATGGAAGTTTTCCACTGTGTGCTTCTAGGTTATGCATTTGTACCTTGGAGGCACTCAGACCTCATTTTTGTGTGTGTGTGCTGTGTGAAAAGATGTGTGTACTGTGTCCAGCTTATCTTTACTTCTAAGAGAGAAGCAAAGGCTGTCTTAGAGGAGAGGGAAAACCAATACTGGGAAGGGATCTCATGTTTTGACTCCGGAACCTGTTACTTTTGGCCACAGCCCTAAGGTTATGATTCTTGCCTGGCTCTTTCATGCTGGGTTGCTGGCAAGGAGAAACAGTGCTTCACCTAATCCCCAAGTCACAGGAATGATTCCAGTGTTCTCACCTGTGTGTGACCTTGAAGGTGATTAATTAAAATACTTGCAACAGTGTCCCATCCAATGTTGGGATCCATAGTCTGAATTTTACTTTGTTTCCATTGAATGGCAGACAGGATGAGAGCAGCTTTCATACATGGAAATTTAGACTTAATTTCATGCTGAATCCCCTTGTATATGGAAGTAATTATATATGAGACAATTAAAAAATCCCATGCTGTATTTCAAAGCCATGGTAGAAAAACAAGAACAAAGTACTTTGTATAAAGATTGCCAGGACTGCCAGATTTTTTAAAAAAGCAACATCTTCTCACAAAAGGTTTAAACTGGTTTTCTTTATTGCTTTTCATTTCCTATCAGCATTAATAGGATGTTATCGCACATTGAGATGGAATTCCCCTGTACTTGGCAGGAGAGTAACTCCTGGCTTCCTAAATACTGCTTAGATTATGGATCTTACTTTTTTTTTTTTAACCTGCTGTGGGATGATGTTCTAATCCTTCTATTCTTATTTCAGGGACTGAGGTTAATGGCAGGACACTGTTGCAAAATGGTTGGTATCAGGATCGTGAGGATTACTAGGGTACCATGTGTAGAAGTGAATGGAGGATTTAAAAGACTTTTATGTAAAAATATATTGATAAACCATGATTACCCTGAGTGCAGAGAAGGGATGACTCAAACTTTCCAAACATGTCTTTCTTTGTAGGGAAGGGAAGGGTGACATTAAGGAAGTCAAAAGGGAAGACAAATAGATGAGGGAAATGAGTGGGTTTTTGTTTCATTTCATTTTGTTTTAACATGATCAGTTAAAGTGTTATTGAAGTATCGAAGTCAGCATTTCCAGGGGTCATTTGTAGCTTAAGGTTGGAGCTGTAGAGAGAAACAGAGAATTGACTACAACATATGTGGATGAGAGTTCATCAAGGAGGTGGGGAGGAAAGAATCTGATTTCTAGAAAGTATATACATTTTGCAGGGCAGGAGAGGAACTAGAGAAGGTGGCCAAAACCATGTGAAAAACTGGGAGGAGACCAGGGCAATTTCTTCTGACCTACTGGAGAGGATAGCAAGCTAAAAGTAGAATTCAGATATCCTTATCCTCTGGATTTTTGTAGTTACGTATAAGATGAGATTTATTTCTATGGATGTTGTTTCTTTTCAGAGTATAACTCAGCATGAATCTGTAAAGGTGAGGAAGTTATCCTCTGGCATACAAAAAATGGAGTAAAACACCAAATGGGGTTTCATTCATTAACAGTTTTAATAAGAGGCTCTGTCTTCCGTGCTAGATTGCAAAGTTAAGAGGTACAAAATTCCTCTTCTCATGGTGCTTACAGTCTAGTGGGGAACTACATGTGAGAGGACTTCAGAACCTTTATTTTATTTAAAACAAGACAAGCCTGCAGTGATAACAGGTTTATACCCTGTCTTCTAGTAACTAAAAGTATGGATCCCATTAACTTAATGTTCTGACGAATTTCATCTAAAGGGGATACTCTCAAATCTATAAAAGTATCACAACTAATAGAAGATACTGAAAACATTACCATGGAATGTCAGAAACAGGTCAGTATAAAGGAAGACCTGAATGAACTAAAATTCTTATACTTTTAAGTTGAAAAAAAATACTGTAAAAATATTCAGATATTTAAAATTTAATCAACAAATCAATGAAGATATCAATGGAAAGTTGGCATTTGAAAAGAAAAACAAAGAATAATAATTTTTGATCAAAAGAAAAATAGAAGAAAAATTGGGGGCATGACCTGCTGTATCAGCTATAAAATAATCTATAAAATTCTACTACTTAGAGGAATGTTGTCATAGTTTGTTCAGGTTCAAAACCAAAACACCATATCATAGGTAGCTCATGAACAAGTAAAATTTATTTCTTAGAATTCTACAGTCTGGGAACAACAAGATCAAGGCAATAACAGGTTCTGAGTCTGGGAAGGACTTGTTTCCCAGTTCATAGACACTGTTTGATACTGTGTCCCCAAATGGCAGAAGGGGACAGAACTCTTTGGTGCCTTTTTTTTTAAAGTCACATTACCATTCACAAGAACTGCTCCTTTTCAAAGGCTACGTATCCAAACACCATTACATTGAGGATTGGGTTTCAGCATATGAAATTTTTAAGAGACACAAACATTCAGTCTATGCAAATGTGATAGTAGTTTGGAAATATTTCATAGAAATAGAAGATGCCAGAAAACAGTGCCATATATGTGCAGCAATTTTATTTGCAATAGAGATGGCATGTCCAATCAATGAAAAATGGTGTATTGCTGAAATAATTGGTATTGGAATAATCAAAAATGAAGCTGGGAGAAAAAAGTTTTGACATAGATCTCATGTCATATTAACATATATATTCTCACACAAATTTTAGGTAGCTTACAAAACTAAGCAAGCAAATACATTTATAAATATTGTAGAAGGAAGTAAAATTTTTTATCTTGATCTGAAATGTATGTATGTATATGTACATGAACATAAAATTTAATTTGTATCTCATTCCAAATGGTTATAAGGCTAAAAGACTTGACTAGGGCCTTGTGCATGAGAGATAAGTGCACTGCCACAGAGGTACACTTCAAGCCCTCCAATCATGTTGGGATTGCAGTGTAACCACTGGTATCTGTCTCTTCACGTAGGATAACCTGCCCAAACAAGGAACCCACCTGGGAAGTAAGTGCCACTAATAAAAAAAAAACAGGAAACATACATTGTTTGATCTTAAACTACAATGAATTGATCCAGGAGTAAATAAAAAAGAAATAGCTAGAAAATTTTGAAAAATATTTGGAGATTGAACAGTACACTTGCAAAAGCACATAGGTCTAAGATAACTTTTTAAAAATATTTTGAGCTAAATAATATTAAATGATACCACAACTTAATAGAACTTTTTAAAAATATTTTAAGCTAAATAAATATTAAAATGATACCACAACTTAATAGAACATGTGGAATGCAGTGTAGGCCATTCTGAGCAGTAAATATATAGCGTTGAGTTCATATAAAAGGAATAATATCTGAAATCAGAATCTAAGCATTAGAAATCTTAAGAAAGAAAAAAAAAAAATATATATATATATATATATAAAATAAACCTAAGACAAGCAAAAGAAAAGAAACAATAAAATCATAGCAGGAATTAACAAAACCCAAATCAGGAAAATAGCAGAGTACATAAGTAACATAGTTACTTATACATCAGAAATTGACTATTGAAATTTGAAATAAAAACCACAATATCATATATTAGCACTCAACAATCACATACTTAGGAATAAATATAAATATATGAAAGATCTACAGGAGGAAAAGTATCAAACTCAGATGCAAGAAATTAAAGTGCATATAATTAAATGTACAGATATTTAATGTTTATGAATAACAAGACTCCAATATTGTTATGCAAACTAAATCAAAATTTCTGTGAGTTGTAGTTCTGAAATTAGCAAACTGATTCTAAAGTTTAAATGATAAGACAAAAAGAAAAAGAAAGGAAAATCAGAACATCAGACTCTGAGTCACAGTATCGAAAAGGAAGAATAAGATCAGAAGACTGACACTACCTGACCTAAAGATTTACTATAAACTACAATAATCAAGATGACATAGGTTGACAAATGAGTAGACAAATAGATCAACGGGACAGATAGTGTGACAAGAAATATACCCACAGAAATGGAGTCAACTGAACTTTGACAAAAATAGCAAAGGAAATTTAATAGAGAAAGTAGAAAATTCAGATGAAAGAAATCAAAGTATATATAAATAAACATACACATATCCAGTGTTCATGGATAACAAAACTTCAATATTGTTATGCAAACCAAATAAAAATTTCTGCAAATTGTAGTTTGGAAATTTAATAGAGAAAGGATAATCTTTGGCAAATAGTGCTTGAACAGCTAGACATCCACATACTGAAATAAATACATAAATAACATAAACATTAACTTTACAACTTTCACAAAAAATGAACACAAAAGATTATATACTTATGTAAAATTCAAAACTATGAAACTTATTGAACATTCCACATGAGAAAATCTTGATGATCTTTGTTGGACAATGACTTTTTTTGATATAATATCGAAAGCTTCATCCAAGGAACAAACATCGAGAAATGGGTCTTCATTAAAATAAAAAGCTTCTGCTCTGTGAAAGTTACTGTTCAGAAATTTAAAAGCAAACCACTTAATAGAAGAAAATATTTGTGAAATATTTAATAAAGAACTTGGATATAAAATTTGCAAAGAGCACCTAAAACTCAACAATATGAAAACAAACAACCCAATTAAAAAATAGGCAAAGTCTAAACAGACCGCTCACTGAAGAAGGTACACAGATGGCAAATAAACCTATAAAAATGATTTACATAATATGTCATTAGGGGATTGCAAATTAAAACAGGAGCTACCACTAAAACCTATTAGAATGGCTAAAATTAAACAAATGAACTGGCCACACCAGATGCTGGTGAGAATGTGGAGCAACAGGAACCCTAATTCATTGTTGCTAGGAATGCATCATGGTAGCATCACTTTGGAAGACAGTTCACTAGTTTTTTACAAAACTAAACTGTCTTATCATTTAAACACCTGCTAATTATTATTAATAAAATGAGTTGAAAACTCATGTCCACAAAAAATTTGCAAATGAACCAATGTCTTTAGCCACTTTATTTGTAATTACCCCAAAGTGGAAGCAGCTAGGGTGCTCTTCAAAAGATGAATGGAAAAACAAATTATAGTGTATCCATATAATAGACTGTTTCTCAGTCACAAACATAATAAACTATCAAGCCACAAAAAGACATTGAGGAAACTTAAATGTATATTGCTAAATTAATGAAACCCACCTGAAAAGGCTATTTATTGTGTGATTCTAACTTTATGACATTTTGGAAAAGGCACAGTGATTATTTTCTAGTGTGTTTTTCACCCCAATGGTTTTAACCTACTAAAGTGCACCTGAAAACACTGTAGTTTAGTTCTGTCATTTAAAAATTTTTAATTGATTTCAGTTTTTTAAAAATTATGCAGTTAGCTGGGAATTACCGGTAGTGTATGCCTGTAATCCTAGCAGCTCAGGAGGCTGAGGCAGGAGGATCACAAATTCAAAACCTGACTCAGCAATTTAGTTAGGCCTTTCAAAAAATGCAACAACAACAACAACAACAACAACAAAAGGGCTGGGGATGTAGGTCAGTGATTAAGCTCTCCTGGGTTCAATCCATAGGGCCAAAATAATAATAATAATAATAATAATAATTTTATTAATAATAAGTAATAATAGAGTAATAATAACATAGTAATAATTTAGTAATAATAAGGCTGACAATATTTTAAAAAATATCTTGGTTGTTTTAGGTGGAAAATAGACAATTGTAGTGTTTTGATGGAGTAATCATAAGAGACTATTAAATGGCAGCTTGGAAAGTGTGACAGGGGAGAGAAGGATATAGACTCTGCATTTAGAAAGTTGAGCCCCAAGAGTTTCATGACAGATGAGATATGGAATATTAAAAAAAAGAGAAGAATTGAAGATGACTGGAAGAAGATGTTATCATTTTCATAAAAGGAGAAAGACCGGAGCAGTTACTGTTATTTAAAAATCATAGGTAAATACATAGTGATTTTGAGTATGTATATTACTAATTTATATAAGCAGTTTTTAATTATTAGAATAAAATGGCATCAAGTAATACTAGAGTATGCCTTCTTTCATTTTACAAAAATAATTAGCTTCCATTTTATAATTACATTTATATTTTTATAATAGAAGAAAAACATGAAAAATGATATGATATTATTTAAAGTTGGTTATATGGGAATAACCACTTTGTAATAAATTATGAGTTAATATAAAGTATATTTTAGAACATTCCATGTCTTTAGTTGTTAGTATGAATGTATTATTTATTTAATTTAGGTAAACAAAATTATGTACATGAACATATATGGATGTAGATATATATTTAATTTTGAGCATACCAAGTTTTTCCCCCATAATTAGAGTACGGTGTGTAAATATATCACTACAAATAGTTTCAAATATCATGATTTTCAATCGTAGGCAATTGAGTGTGGAAAAACAATGATTCTGTAGAACCCCAAGCACAGCCTCATAGCTTCAGGAACTGTAGTAGAAGGTGCAAAAGCCAGTTCTGCATTCCCAAATCACACAGAGGAATGTGAAGGGCAGGTGGAAAGTGACTTAGAGTGGGACAAGAAAGATACTCACTCTAGCCACTGTGGATCAGAGCAAGACCAGGACACCCGTTATTACTGCTGTTTTATTACAGAAGTTCAGATGGAATGAAATATGTCATGAGAGGGGAGGGAAACTAGAAAACCTGGATCTCCTTTTCCAAAATAATAACACCAGTTCCTAAAACTATTAGGTCAATTCCCAGTAGAAGTGATAAAGGCAGGAGGAAGTAATAATGGAATTAAATCATATTTAAATAAAAAATTAAACACATTTAAGTTAGAAAGAATATAGGGGAAAGTACAAGTTGTGTGTGTGTGTGTGTGTGAGAGAGAGAGAGAGAGAGAAAGAGAGAGAGAGAGAGAGAGAGAGAGTGTGTGTGTGTGTGTGTGTGTGTGTGTGTGTGTGTGTGAGTGCATGCTAAAGCATGGGCACACACAACGAAGAGAGGGCAGAGAAAAACACAAAGTGACTGAGATGGAAACTTTGGATAGTGACAAAAATGTTTTTACATGGACATTTAGTTATTGACCATTTAATATTAGCAAATTATATTTATTTCTTGCAAACACAGATTTAGAAGTCTGATACTTCCAGTTTGATGTCATTAGCATTTTTTTGTCTACATGATATCAATTCAGCAGATTATGTCAATTTTGGTGGATAAATAAAAAAATGAGAGTTCTATGCGTTTTCAATGGATTTTGTTTTATATAAAATATTCTGATTATTAACTGTATTGATTGTAAATTCATTAAATTATGATATGTTGATATTTTCATATCAAAACAGAATGCTTTTTGAAAGAAAACATGCAGAAAAGTTCACAAATCTCTTTTGTTATGTACACAATATCAGTAGCATTCAGTGTTTTCTGGTTATTAGGTATTATACACCATACATACACACACTCATATAATGAAAAAGGTCATTTGTTATATAATTGATAGGAAACTCAAAAGAGGAAATGATGAAAATACATTGAAAAACATGCTCTAAGCTATGTTTTCTTTGCAATCTATGCAGATTGACATTTCAAATTGTGACTAGAGAAAATAAGAAATAATTGCATTCAGTCTTCTACAAATACATGTGCTGGTGTTCCAGAGAGTGACAGGTTGGGCGATGGGATGTTTTAGTATGGATCCATTTAGATAGATTTGTTCTCTCCTTAATGGCACCAGGCAGCCGCAATTTCAGATCTTTTGTCTATAGCCCAAGCCCAGGGCAAGATCCTACTGTGGTGCAATGACCTTTTTTATTTCTTTTCTTACATTTCCATTAGTCTTTTTAATCTGTCTAATGCGACAAGTTTATGTCAGCTAGCATTGTCTTAAACTAACATTACTATGCCAGAATTTTCCAAACAGTTTAACAATTTGCCAGCTGTTGCTTTTCATAAAAAATAAAAGGTTATATGTATTATTCAGCTGACTGTGGTACGGGGGGGGGGAAGAAAAGTGCAAGAGATGGGAATTGTAACTTTCCAGTGCCCTGGTGATTTCAACTCTGCCTATGTTTTTGGAATATTGATAGAGGGAGAAGTAATCAAAGTGAAATTAGAAAGCAAGAAAATGGGACATTTTCTGAGGTAATAACCTCAGAAATCATTTTCCTTTTATAATATCTTATATTTTGTTACTTGAAATCAATTTCTTCTGGAAATGAATTTCCTTCAGACTTGTCTTTCCTAAACACAGACACACACACAGACACACAGATACACACACACACACACACACACACACACACACACACACATATATTCCCCCCACTGAAGTTTATCTTGTGTCCTTGTTCTTCCTTTCTGTTGGCCCCAAATGTTCATACTCTCCCAAGAACAGGATTAGAAGCAATTTCATTATCATGATGCACATGGTTATTGACAGTTGTACTGAATAATGGGAATGATCTATTAAACAATGATTGACTTTATGGTGGCTATCTCTAATGAAGTCACAAAAAATGAGACTATAGAATGGGTAAAATGATGTCTCCAAATTTTGCAAGTTCATTTACATGGATATAGAATCTTAACATCCACAAACCTATTTATGTATATACTCTGGAATTTAGGGGAAATTAGCAAAATATCTATTTTGAATAGACAGATTCTTTCTATCAGTTTGAAGTTTTTATAGCCCACACATAAAGATTGTACTCTCATTACCAGACAGATGCTAAGTGCTCATATAAACATAGTAAGTATCTGTTCTGAGAAACAATATGGCCTATCTGTATTCATATGTGGAAAACCATAAAATAACTCTCATAAAATATAAGAAGTCATATTCAGATAGAAATCTATGAGATACAATGCAAGGATCAAAATTGCATCAAATGAAGAGGAAGAAAGGTTGTACAGATGGGGAAAGGGGATTATAGATTTTTATCAAGTTCTAAATAGACTCTTGTTTAGAGATTATTATATCAAGTGAGTAGCACCTCACCAGAGATCTATTTTTAAAAAATCTCACTATTATTATCTTTAAGTCAAGGACAAAGAGATAATTTTAGTAAAGTTACAGAATTTTCAAAAGGAAAGTTGATAAACCTTTGATATTCTATAACTTTATCTATATAAAACTCAATATAGTTTTTCTTTAAAATTTCCTCACCTTGCAATTGCCATTTCAACTGTGTTAACCCGTTGTTCCTAGCCCCAGCAGGAAAAGAAAGACTGGCTTCCTGATATAGCAGTTCTTCTCTTTTAAGGTCTTGTTTCTGGTTCCTTTTGCCTCAACTTCTGACTCTTTTCCTTTCTCAGGTCCCAGGCTTCCTGCTCTTTCAGGGTTTGAATTACTTATTGTATTCTTATGCCAGGTGGCACTGGGTACTTTCTGTATGCTTTGTGGGTTTGGTTTGCTTCCTGACTCCTTTTCCTAGGCTCAGACTCACCTCTTCTTAACATTCTTCTGTCCAAATAGGCTTAAAAGTCAAAATGTTAGATGACAATTAATTGGGTCAGAGTTCATCTTGTTCTAAGTTCCCAATTAGCAGCCAAGATAATATATGATGTTGTAGAAAAACAATTCCCCCCACCAATATGCCCATGTCACAATCTCTGCAACCAACACATATTACTTTATATGGCAAAGTCACTTTGATAGAAAAAGGAAAGAGACAGTGGAATGAACCTGAAATAATTTTCCTATGTTCATATGAAAACATCACAGTAAATCCCACCATTATGTACATCACAAGAATGAGATCCTAACTTGAATAAAATATATTCCATGCCATATAATCATAACAACATGGTTTCTACTGTAATGTATAACTAAAAAGAACCAATAAATGTAAAAAACAAGAATCTTGAGAAGGCATTTTTTTCTGGATTATTTGTGAGGACTCTGTTATATTGTGATATTCAGAAATTTATGGATACATACATATGCACATGTATATGAATGTGTGTATATAGAGTCTCTGCCCCACCTTCCTGGCACATAGCTCCTAAAGCCCTGGGAATCTCTGGATTGATGAATATATTTTGCAAGTAAATGAGATGACTGGTGGCTGAGGCCCTTAGGTGGCTTCAGGAGGGGGACTGGTCACCAGAAAACCCAGGTCTGATTAGAGGCTGAGAATTTTCAGCCCCATCTCATGCCCTCTTGGTTGAGAATAAGATTGAAAGTTGAGTTGGTCACTGTAATCACTGTAATCACACACATTTATGTCATTAAGACTACATAAAAACCTGAAGGGACTGGGTTTGGGGTCCCAGAAAGCCAAATCTCTAGAGGTTCATAGAGGGTGGCATGCTCTTTAATGTGGCTTCCTCTTTGTATCTCTTCCATCTGACTATTAATCTGTATCCTTTTTAATCCTTTAAAATTAGTAAATGAAGTGTTTTCCTGAATTCTGTGAGCCACTGTAACAAATTTATTGACCCCAAAGAGAGACTGTGAGAGCTTCAATTTATCGCCAATTGTTCAGAAGCACAGGTCCTAACCTGGGACTTACAATTGGCAAGTGAAGTGAGACTATCTTGGGGGACTGAGTCTTTAATCTGTGAGATGTTACCCTATCTCCAGGTAATTTCAGAATTGAATAAAATTATAGAACCCTGGTGGATATCCCCTGGAGAACTGATTGCTAATGAGGAGAAATCCCCACACATTTTGGTGACCAGAAGAGAAATATTCTGTGTTGAGCGTACAAGAGCCAAAAAAAAAAAAAAAAAAAAAAATTACTGGGATCTTTAGGAATAATTTTGTCCACTAATAGGGGTAACTAGTTACTTATTATCATATTTGCCCTCAATAGATATTATGCTTAGTTTTTAACCTTTAGCAAGGTTAAAAACCTAACCTTCACCTTTGGTATTATAGATATTTTTTTTTTTTACTTTTTTAAGTGAAAAAAATCCTTTCAACAGATGAAATAAATTGATTTTACCACAGATAACATGGTACTCCTATATCCACTGCTGGATATGGGGAGGATTGGTGAACAAAATATTTTTTCAGTGCCATGGTACTGGTTGCATGGGCTTTAGTCATATGAAACTCCTATGTGTTGACTTCAGAATCACTGAAGAGGAAATGAAGACAGACAGAACACCAATACACACCACTGGGCCTGGTGCCTGGTACCTGATAGGGGGTACAGTATCATCCTGTATGTTAGAAATCAGAAATGATGCTATTATTATGGGAAATAGCTGTGACAATAATTTTCCTGAATGTCTTTGATACAGGCAATAATGAAAAATCAATCAAAAGAAAAAGTAATGTTGAAGGAGAAGAGATTCTCTCAGGTATGTCCTGATAATGCCAGGGTGCCACATCACCTTTCTCCCTTTTATTAAGCTATAGAATTAGCCTACTACCAGTTTTTTGGAATAATGTGTAATTTCACTTGAACATTATTTTTATTTTTATGTAGATATTCTAGATATTCTCACCAATGCGAATACATAGGTGATCTCAAGCAGCTGGAAAAAAGCTTAACTCACTATAGGGTGCTGGATCCTTTAGTTACACCTGTGATTTTATAAGCCTGTTATAAATTTTTTATCATTTATTTTTGCTTTTAATTTTTCCATTACCCTTGGAATTGATTGATGACTTTTAATTTAGTTTTAATGTGAATATCTCACTAAGAACGAAATGAAGAACATCGACAATTCTGCCACGGTAACACTCCTTTGAATTTGATGACTACAAAAATCTTCTATATTAAAGAATATTTTATACACTTTGTTGGCTATGGTGCTTTCCCTAAGTTGCTGCCACAGCTATAGTAACCTGCTATGGGTGAAGATTTTGTAATAATTAAGTCTTGAAAACCTTTTAAGAAAGTCATCTAACTTCAGACCTTTTAGCTGAAGGCAGAAATTATGAGATAATAATGATAATACATCACATTGTTTCACTAACTTAGAGAAAGTGAATTCTGGACTTTTACAAAACAGAGAGTTTGAGAGAATCTAAAGGGGAAAGAGTCTTTCAATGTTCTACAGATGTGACACTGCCTTAACCTTCACTGAGGGATCATAATATCTGCCCATTTAAGAATTTCAAATCTCAGCCTGTCAATATAATCATCATGCACACATGTGTGCATATATGTGCTCATAAAAACACACATATGGTATACAATAGTCCTTCCCTACATATGGTTTTTTTTCAACATTTTAGTTACCTATAGTCAACCAGAGTCTGAAAATATTAAACAGACAATTCCAAAAACACATATTTGATAAGTTTTAAATTACTCTTATTATAGTGTATTGTTATGGCTGTTTCTATTTTATTATGTTATTATTGTTAATTTCTTACTGAACCTAACTTGTAAATTAACTATTGTAGGCATGTACATATAGGAAAAAACATGCTACATATAGATTTTGGTTTTCTCTGTCTTCAGGTATTTGCTGGAGAGTCTTAGGACTATTACCAGTGTATAAGTGGGGACTACTATATTTTTGAACCACTTTCAGATTTTTCCTCCATTGTAAGAGAATGCAAGAAAAGATGAGAAGGGAGGAACATTTAATTGTGGTAACATGATTGATCTAAGGATTACTTTAAATGGAGAGGTCCATTTACATCATGTTTATTCAAACCCAGAAAATGATCAAATTACCTATGGACTTACAGATATAAACACAAGTTGGACATGATAAATTACCATTTGTAGATAGAAATATATTCTTGTTGATTCCAAAATATTCTCATTTTCAGGGATGCTAAACATTTCAGAGAAAGAGTTGGATCTCAGGAGACAGCCACAACTGTAACACACAGCTGGAGGAGTGTGTGAGTGGGCACTTAATTTCTATATATTGACCATTTTTATACATTAGGTATTTCTTTTTTCATCCTTGGTTTGGGTAGAAAGTACTTCTTCTGGTGGCAACATAAGGCTCCTCAAGAAAAGGCATGAGTATGCTGCATCATTATAAATACATGACATATTTACTTCAAAATTTCTGATAAGCAAGTTCATGTTTTACATATACAATGCTGTGAATTCCTGCTCTTGTCCAGGATATTACTGCTGGGCTTATTCTTACCTCCCTAGATCATTTTTATAAATAAGTTGTTAGGCATTTATGGAAACACAGCCTTTCTCAGTTGGTTTGAGCCTTGTTGTGTGGGGCTGTCATCACAAATTTCAATTGATACAGAATGAGCTTATTCTATTTTATAGACTGAAACTTCAATTTTTGTTTTACAATTCATCAAATGGAGAATATAGCGGTTCATAAAACTTATTACCAATATTGGAAATAATGGTAGTTGTATTTGAGCACGTATTTTGGGTCAGGTTCTTAGAAACATTACATATACCACATAATCATTTCTAGGTAGGTATTACTTATATTTTGATTATAAGACTCAGAGAAATTAAGCTACTTTCTCAGAGGAAAAACATATGTTCAGGAGAGACCCAACATGGCGGCCGGGGAGGAAGCAGTATTTTCAGGATCTCCACAGTAACGCGATCAGAAAGACCCATTAATACACCTAGAATCTACCTACGGAGGAACCTCTAGCAAAATTCCGTGGAAAGGAGACCTGCCAGGAATCAGTAAGTTTATGAGAGGTGACAGTTTGTCCCAGATGAGTGAATCTTGGCCACGCGGTGCAGAGGTTCAGTCTCCCTGCCAGCCACCGCCAAACGGCCGCCAGCGCCTGCCCGGTTCTGCAAACGGCCCCCGGCGGCCGGGCCTGGCGCGGCGATAAGGGTCCCCACCTGCACAGCAAACAGCCCCCCCGCCCACCCAGCTCAGGAGGCGACGTGAAGGGAATCTAACCAAGCCTTTATGAAATAGCGAACTGGGCTGCGTACGGGGGTTGCTGAACTGCTGAAACTGGTGCTCAGAGTAGCGGCTTTAATAGAGACTTTGCACAGCTTGTTAGAGCTCCTTTCACCATTAGTCTGTAGTGGACCACCCGGCCAAGCAGCAGAAAAAAAACAAAAAGATTGAAAAAGAGACGCTTGGCTCCCAGACGCTTTCCTGTTCAGAGCCGCGGGCGCTTTGCGCCCATATGCTTCCTCTTTCACTTTGCTCCCTGCAGAGAAGCTGAATGGGTAATCAGCAGTGGATCTTAAGTACCTGAGGCAAAGAAAGCTCAGTACACCCCGCCCTTTTTTTGTTTTGTTTTGTTTTGTTTTGTTTGAATATTGTATATACAGGGAGAGTTAGTGGACTGAAATTGTTGGCTGGGCTGGGGTTTCGGGCCGAAAATCCACTCCGTGGGAGCCACCATTTGCTTTCGACATGCTGCCTTGATGGCCCTGTCTACACTGTCCAGCAGCCACATCTAGAGACTGGAACTGGGCTGCGTGCCGAGCCCTGTCCTCTGAAGGCTGGACCACGGCCTCAAGCGCCTCGGTCGCCTGTTCCCTGCTGCACCATGGGGCAGAGCCTGTTCTGGGGTCGTTGGGCACCCCCCTGCGAGGGGACCCGTGCTCTGGAGGAGGGGGTTGGAGAGCCGCGGCGGCAGCCGCTTGGGCCCTGGGAGCTAGGCACCAGGCCGAGGAGCAGCGGAGGCCGCGGCGGCGCTGCTAAGGTCGTGAACAAGCGTGGCGCCCAAGAGCGCGGTTATCGCTCCCACCAGGGCTGACAACAGAGGTCCCTTGCACCAGCTACCAGGGGAGTTGCTACCTGAGGGCAAACAAATTCGCTGGGGGTCCTCAGCCCCAAGCCCTACAAACGTAGGGTCCGAGGGAGGAAAACAGAAAGGGTGTGCCCAGGCATCCTTGAAAACAGGGCTCCCAGGAGCAGCAGACCCGGCGTGTAGCCAGTAATGTGGTAAGCATCACAGGCGAGTGGGGCCTGGATTGAGGAACCACAAGAGAAGGACCTAGGCACTCAGGACTGGAGACTCGCACAGTATGGGAAGAAGAGCTGAGGCACAGTGATTGGTTCCCACCTATCAAGAGGAGAAGCCTGGCCCAGTGGGCATAGCTCCACCTACTGGAAGAGAAGTTAATCGAGCTCTATGACTGCATTTATTATTATTATTTTTTTTAATGATTATTATTAGTTTTTTTTTATTTTCACTTTTTGTAGTTGACGTTGTTGTTGTTCTTTAACTTTCTTATCAATGGTTTCATTTTTTTTTAATTCTTTTTATTCTATTATTATTACTATTTTTTTAAACTTTAATTTCCATTTTTTAATACCATTATAGTTTTTTTGTTTTAAATTTTTATTTTTTCGTTTTTTCTCTCTTTCTTCTCACTTTTTTCTTTTGTCTATTCATTTCTTTTCAACTTTCTTATTCCCCCTCTCTTGAACCCCACCTGCCTACACTCACTCTCTTTAGTGACTTCTTCCCTTCCCCTCTAATACCTCTCCTCCCAAGCATCAAATAAATTTATAAGAGTAAACAGTAACTCAGCAGTCAAACAGAACAAGAAGCATCATGAGCATAAAAAAGCAAGGAAGAAAAGGAGTACAAACAATGCAGGACAGCCTAAATATTCAGGAGGACCTGGAGTCATCAGAAAAATGGCCATATAAAGAACTCAAGGAACACCTTAGACAGATGGAAAGGAACCTTAAAGATCACGTTGAAAAGGAATTACAAAAACAGATAAAATAAGAAGTTAAACATCTTTATCAGGAGATAGAGATTATTAAAAAAAATCAAACAATAATTCTAGAAATGAAGGAAACGATAAACCAAATTAAAAACTCAATCGAGAGTATCACTAACAGAGTGGAGCAAGTAGAAGCCAGAACGTCAGATAATGAAGACAAAATATATCAACTTGGAAAGAGTCTAGCCAACTCAGATAGGCTGGTAAAAAATCACGAGAAAAACATCCAAGAGATTTTGGATAACTTAAAAAAACCAAACTTACGAGTCATCGGGATAGAGGAAGGCACAGAGATTCATGCCAAGGGAATGAATAACCTGCTGAATGAAATAATTACAGAAAACTTTCCAGAAATAAAAAAGGAAACAGATATACAAATTGTAGATGCATACAGGACACCGAGCACACAAAATCACAGTAGACCAACGCCAAGACACATTGTTATGAAGCTATCCAATATACAGAACAAGGAGAAAATATTAAAAGCTACAAGAGAAAAGAGACAGATTACATTTAGGGGTAAACCAATAAGGCTGACAACGGATTTTTCATCACAGACGCTAAAAGCGAGAAGATCCTGGAACAACGTATTTCAAACACTGAAAGACAATGGATGCCAACCAAGAATTCTGTATCCAGCAAAATTAAGCTTCAGATACGACAACGAAATAAAAATCTTTCATGATAAACAAAAGCTAAAAGAATTTGTAGCCAGAAAACCAGCATTGCAAAGCGTCTTGAGCAAAACTCTACACGAGGAAGAAATGGAAAACAATAACCAAAACCATCAGCGGGAAGTGCCTCGGTAAAGACAGAGGAAGGGGGGAAAGCTAACCATGGAGAAATAAACTAAATTAGGGGGAAAAAAAAAGATAAATAATCAAACATGGCAGGAAGTACAAACCATATATCAATAGTAACTCTAAACGTTAATGGCTTAAACTCTCCAATAAAGCGACATAGGCTGGTAACATGGATTAAAAAAACAAATCCAACAATATGTTGCATCCAGGAGACTCATCTGATTGGAAAAGACATACACAGACTCAAGGTAAAAGGTTGGGAAAAAATATACCAAGCACACGGTCCTCGTAAGCAAGCAGGCGTGGCCATTCTCATATCAAATAAAATCGACTTCAAGACTAAGCTAATCAAAAGGGATAAGGAAGGACATTATATACTGTTAAAAGGAACCATTCACCAACAAGACATAACAATTATCAATATTTATGCACCAAATAATGGCGCTGCGACGTTCATAAAACAAACTCTCCTCAAGTTCAAGAATCAAATAGACCACAACACAATAATCATGGGTGACTTCAACACACCTCTCTCACCATTGGACAGATCCTCCAAACAAAAGTTGAATAAAGAAACTATTGACCTCAATATCACTATCAATACCCTAGACTTAACTGACATATATAGAATATATCAACCATCATCAAGTGGATATACTTTTTTCTCAGCAGCACATGGAACCTTCTCAAAAATAGATCATATATTATGCCATAGGGCAACCCTCGGTAAATATAAAGGGGTTGAGATAATACCATGCACTTTATCAGATCATAATGGAATGAAACTGGAAATCAATGATAAAAGAAGGAAGGAAAAATCCTACATCACATGGACAATGAACAATACGTTACTGAATGATCAATGGGTTACAGAAGACATAAAGGAGGAAATCAAAAAATTCTTAGAGATAAATGAAAATACAGACACAACATATCGGAATCTATGGGACACAATGAAAGCAGTTTTAAGAGGGAAATTCATTGCCTGGAGGTCATTCCTCAAAAAAAGGAAAAACCAACAAATAAATGAGCTCACACTTCATCTCAAAGCCCTAGAAAAGGAAGAGCAAAACAATAGCAAATGTAGCAGAAGGCAAGAACTAATCAAAATCAGAGCAGAAATCAATGAAATTGAAACAAAAGAAACTATTGAAAAAATTAACAAAACAAAAAGTTGGTTCTTTGAAAAAATAAATAAGATCGACAGACCCCTAGCCATACTAACGAAGAGAAGAAGAGAGAGAACACAAATCACTAACATACGGGATGAAAAAGGCAATATTACAACAGACGCTTCAGAAATACAGAAAACAATTAGAAATTATTTTGAACACCTATATTCCAATAAGATAGAAGAAAGTGAAGACATCGATAAATTCCTTAAGTCATATGATTTGCCCAGACTGAGTCAGGAGGAAACTCACAACTTAAACAGACCAATATCGATAGATGAAATAGAAGAAGCAATCAAAAAACTTCCAACCAAGAAAAGCCCAGGACCGGATGGGTATACAGCGGAGTTCTACAAAACCTTTAAAGAAGAATTAATACCAATACTTTTCAAGTTATTTCAGGAAATAGAAAAAGAGGGAGCTCTTCCAAATTCATTCTATGAGGCCAACATCACCCTGATTCCGAAACCAGACAAAGACACCTCAAAGAAAGAAAACTACAGACCAATATCTCTAATGAACCTAGATGCAAAAATCCTCAATAAAATTCTGGCAAATCGGATACAAAGACATATCAAAAAAATTGTGCACCATGATCAAGTAGGATTCATCCCTGGGATTCAAGGATGGTTCAATATACGGAAATCAATAAATGTTATCCACCACATCAATAGGCTTAAAGATAAGAACCATATGATCATCTCGATAGACGCAGAAAAAGCATTTGACAAAGTACAGCATCCCTTTATGTTCAAAACATTAGAAAAAATAGGGATAACAGGAACTTACCTCGACATTGTAAAAGCTATCTATGCTAAGCCTCAGGCTAGCATCATTCTGAATGGAGAAAAATTGAAGGCATTCCCTCTAAAATCTGGAACAAGACAGGGATGCCCCCTATCACCACTTCTATTCAATATAGTTCTCGAAACACTGGCCAGAGCAATTAGACAGACGAAAGAAATTAAAGGCATAAAAATAGGAAAAGAAGAACTTAAATTATCACTATTTGCGGATGACATGATTCTATACCTAGAAGACCCAAAACGGTCTACAAAAAAACTACTAGAACTAATAAATGAATTCAGCAAAGTGGCAGGATATAAAATCAACACACATAAATCAAAGGCATTTCTGTATATCAGTGACAAAACTTCTGAAACGGAAATGAGGAAAAACACTCCATTCACAATAACCTCAAAAAAAATAAAATACTTGGGAATCAACCTAACAAAAGAGGTGAAAGACCTATACAATGAAAACTACAGATCCCTAAAGAAAGAAATTGAAGAGGAGCTTAGAAGATGGAAAAATATACCCTGTTCATGGATAGGCAGAACTAACATCATCAAAATGGCGATATTACCAAAAGTTCTCTATAGGTTCAATGCAATGCCAATCAAAATCCCAATGGCATTTCTTGTAGAAATAGATAAAGCAATCATGAAATTCATATGGAAAAATAAAAGACCCAGAATAGCAAAAACAATTCTAAGCAGGAAGTGTGAATCAGGTGGTATAGCGATACCAGATTTCAAACTATATTACAGAGCAATAGTAATAAAAACAGCATGGTACTGGTACCAGAACAGGCGGGTGGACCAATGGTACAGAATAGAGGACACAGAGACTAAACCACAAAGCTACAACTATCTTATATTTGATAAAGGAGCTAAAAACATGCAATGGAGAAAGGATAGCATCTTCAACAAATGGTGTTGGGAAAACTGGAAATCCATATGCAACAAAATGAAACTGAATCCCCTCCTCTCGCCATGCACAAAAGTCAACTCAAAGTGGATAAAGGAGCTAGATATCAAATCAGAGACTCTCCGTCTGATAGAAGAAAAAGTTGGCTCCGATCTACAGATTGTGGGGACGGGCTCAAAATTCCTTAATAGGACACCCATAGCACAAGAGTTAGTAACAAGAATCAACAAATGGGACTTTCTTAAACTGAAAAGTTTTTTCTCAGCAAGAGAAACAATAAGAGAGGTAAATAGGGAGCCTACATCCTGGGAACAAATTTTTACTCCTCACACTTCAGATAGAGCCCTAATATCCAGAGTATACAAAGAACTCAAAAAATTAGACAATAAGAAAACAAATAACCCAATTAACAAATGGGCCAAGGACCTGAACAGACACTTCTCAGAGGAGGACATACAATCAATCAACAAGTACATGAAAAAATGCTCACCATCTCTAGTAGTCAAGGAAATGCAAATCAAAACCACCCTAAGATACCACCTCACCCCAGTAAGATTGGCAGCCATGATTAAGTCAAACAACAACAAGTGTTGGCGAGGATGTGGGGAAAAGGGTACTCTTGTACACTGCTGGTGGGATTGCAAACGGGTGCGGCCAATTTGGAAAGCAGTATGGAGATTCCTGGGAAAGCTGGGAATGGAACCACCATTTGACCCAGCTATTGCCCTACTCGGACTATTTCCTGAAGACCTTAAAAGAGCACACTACAGGGATACTGCCACATCGATGTTCATAGCAGCACAATACACAATTGCTAGACTGTGGAATCAACCCAGATGCCCTTCAATAGATGAATGGATAAAAAAAATGTGGCATTTATACACCATGGAGTATTACGCAGCACTAAAAAATGACAAAATCACGGAATTTGTAGGGAAATGGATGGCACTAGAGCAGATTATGCTTAGTGAAGCTAGCCAATCCCTAAAAAACAAATACCAAATGTCTTCCTTGATATAATGAGAGCAACTAAGAACAGAACAGGGAGGATGAGCAGGAAGAAAAGATTAGCATTAAACAGAGACATGAGGTGGGAGGGAAAGGGAGAAAAAAAAGGGAAATCACATGGAAATGGAGGGAGACCCTCATTGTTATACAAAATTACATTTAAGAGTTTACGAGGGGAATGGGATAACAAACATGGAGGGAAATGAATTACAGTAGATGGGGTAGAGAGAGAAGATGGGAGGGGAGGGGAGGGGGGATAGTAGAGGATAGGAAAAGTAGCAGAATACAACAGTCACTATTATGGCAGTATGTAAAAATGTGATGTGTAACCGATGTGATTCTGCAATCTGTATTTGGGAAAAAATGGGAGTTCATAACCCAACTGATTCTAATTTATGAAATATGATTTGTCATGAGCTTTGTAAAGTTGTGAACATCCAATAAAAAAAAAAAAGGAAAAACATATGTTCAATAGCTAAGCCTCCAAATTATATGCTTTTTTGGTTAAACCAAGCTGAAAATATCTCAGTGCTCATAAATAAATACTGTTGAGTCAGCGGCAGCATCTTCATTTGCAAAATTTACATGCCACAAATACATGTTTAAATAAGTGTTTGCTAAAGAAATAAATTACATCAATATTGAAATTGTAGTATAATTGTAACTTTGATACCAATGTTTTATTTTTTTTGGAACTCATATTCAATGAAAGGGGGGAAAACATTTCCAAATGATTCATTTATCAAGCATTTATGGCATATTTTATATGTATATGGTACATATATTAACCAGAAGAAGTCATGGTCCTTGTTCTTCAAACAACACATAAGGACTTGACACAAATAAACTTTGATCCAAGCTATAACTTGAGGTAAAAATAAGGACTAAACATAATACTCTGAAGAGCAGAGAAAATAAAATTATGGGGGAACATTTTGAAAGGATGCATAGGGATGTCTGATTGAAGATGATTCTGGAGAGGTGGAAGAGTTTGACCATACAAGGATTAAGGAGACAATTCCAGGGAACCAGAATGTCATGGAAAAAGTAATTTAAAAATGATTGAGTATTGCTGTTTTGTTTTAGATTATTGAGAAATATTCCTCTTCCTTCCTTTTGTGGTAGGTTAGGTTATACTTTTCTGCCCCACTAATGTTAGGCTTGGCTGTGTGGCTTATTCTGGTGAATGCAAATGACAGATGTGACATATGTTTTACCTGTGCAAACGTTTTATCCTAATTTATAATTATGTTTGACTCCTGGTTCTTCTCTGGAAAGCATAAGTACATCACATACCCAGTCCCTGACCTGAAGTAGAGTCATAGTCATCTTGCAGTTTCTATGTAACTTGAACCAGAAATCAACACTTGTTGTTTTATAAGCCATTGACATTTTGAAGTCTTTTGTTATCTAGCATAGAACGGTGAAAAATAATACAATACGATGGCATTTGAATCTGGCCTGTAAGGATTCCTGACTGGAGAAGAGGATTTATACAGGATTCTAAAGTTAAAATAAAACAATAAGGACTTTAATTTAAAGATTTAGATTTTATTCTATAGAACCCAACTTTTTTTTTTCAATCTTGATATCTATTCCAATGTCTAAAAAAAAAAAAAGGTTTTCCATTCTAACAGCATTAGCAACAAAAGCCATTTTTTGATGAAATGATCAAATGTGAGTGCTTCTTAGATACTCTTTGTTATGCCCAGAATTCATGTTGATAAATAGATCCAATAATTTTACATTCACTTTTTTATGCAACATCTGTGCTCCCTTATCAACCTCCTCTCATCTGGAGTTTTCATGGCTTTCATCCACTTCCTCATTAAACAAAAGGTAGGACTTGGTAAAGTCATTTACTTTACAGAATTTTCTTGTTTTGATTTAGAAGTTGTTTCTTTGACATGGTATGCAAAGTGTTCAGGCAATAAACGAAATGAATGACAAAATTTATGTAGTCTTATTAATCAACTTAACATACCTCTATAGAAATGAGATGTGTAGCAATAATTTGGATGAACTGGGACACTTCTGAGAACAAAATTGTCCTATAACAAAAATAAACTGGAGAGATTTGGGTAAGCCTAGAGGTTTGGCCATCCCTTGTATAAAGGAACTCAACTATCACATTCTTTGCTGCCTTTCTACATCATGGGAAGAGTAAAAGGAAGGAAGACTATCAATGATATTGTACCTTTTCCATGGATCATTTTTCATAAACACAGGTTCTGTTTCTGTTTCCCTGACTAGTAAACCAGCAAGAGAAGGGTGGACTACTGCAGCACCCAGTATACAGGGGATAGAACTTTCCTGGCAGAACTTCCCTGAACATAGAGAATTTTCTTATTATCTTCAGTATAATAGTAGGAGAGAATCTGAATATTCATTGCTTTTATTTAAAAACAAACATGTGAAACATGTTTTTTTTTTATTTTAAAGAATTAGTAGAGGAGGAACCAAGATGGTGTGCCAGACAGAGGCAGCATTCTGTGTTGCTGGGTGACCTGGGACTCAAATTGTGAGAATACTGCTTCTCTGCAAGTGATATTCTTGCTCCTACCCAGGAACCATGGCTACCATGCCAGTGCAGGGCTCCACAGCTCAGCGTCAGAATAGGTCTACCAACTACTTGTCCACGCAGATCTACCAGGTGCCCAAGTGGGACCATTGGCATCAGCACCTGAGCAGGAATTACAGCCACTCCCACACAGGACACCCAGCAGCTACCCATTCGTAGCAACTCCGGCTGCCACTCCCATGTGGACCCCCATCTACCAATGTTGGATTCCCCCAGTCACCTCCATCTTGGGACTCTGCAGCAACCGAGAGTCCGCTACAGCCTGCCTGTACCTGGGAACTTCCCACAGGCTCTGAAGACAGCTGACAGCCACACACTGCATGCCACAGAGCTCATCTCAGAACTCATTGTCCAACACCATCAGCCGGCTCCCCTCACCCAAATCAACACCCCATCACTGAAAGCAACCACCTCCATCTTGGGTCACCTTCATCACCATCTTTAATGGGTCCAATTCCCAGTTTAGAACTCTGGATGGCCAGGTGCCCAGTTTCTAACTCTCCCTCTCTGCAGAAGCCTCCAACCCAGAACAGTGACTTCCCAACACAAAAAAGCTCTCCCCACGGGGCAGGTGCACAGCGTGTCCATAATGCCACACCAAGAGCCCTGGAGAAAAAGGTCCCTTATTAGGAAGTAGTAAGGGAGAGGGTGAGTGTGATACAGTTTAGAGACTAACACATAGACCAGGAACTGGGAGGTCTTCAGGTGAGATAAGGAGATAAGACCAGGTACTCACATCACATGAGTGGGCCCAAAAAGAGATCCTTGAGGTGCAGTCTCCCTTCAGGGACCAGTGGGTCCCACAGGTGCCCTCTAACCAGAACCAACTCTCCCACCCTGGTTACCTTCACCATTCTGAAGGTGGAGATACCAGATAATGACAGAGAACCTCCCTATTGGATGAGAAGGAAAGCAGGAAAGATACAGATCTCCAACCAAAATAACCCTGTTTTTTTCCTTTGAGTTTTTTTTTTCTTCTGCCTCTCTATTCTCCTGCCCTCACATCCCCAACATATGTGAAACCAAGAACTTTGCATGAATTAGAATTTTAAAGACTGGGACATCTGAATAGTATATTACAGTTGTGTTGTATGTTCTTTTTGTTTCTTTTTTCTTTTTTTCTCCATTTTTTACTATTTTAACATTTTTTATTTTTCTTAATATACATGTGTGTTTGTTTTATGTCTTCCCACTTACTTGTCTACCCAAAATTACTTTCTTTCTCTTCTCCTCCTACCTCCTCAGTGTATCATCCTACACTTCACCCCCTGGTTCTTTGTTCACCATCAGAAACTGTAAACCCTTTTATAAACCTATTGATTATGTTGTAGATAATAATTGAATTCACCATTTCTGTACATTGTGACTAAACTGTAAACATCTTAATAGCAACTATTTTAGGTTGTATATTGTTTATATTGGGATCTGTTAACATTATCCTTCCCTTCAAAGTTGAGGTACTGGAACCCTACAGGGGCACTATAAGCCTATAGGGCCAAAAGAGTAATGTCTTGGATCCACAGTGCTAGAAATGAAGACACACAAGCAATATGACAGACAACACAATAGAAGAAAGTGCCCCAAACAAATCAAGATACCACATTATTAGAATCCATGACCAGCACAGCAAAAGAAATTACAGAGAAGGAGTTCAAGATGTACATAATTAAAATATTCTGTGAAATAAAGGATGATGTAAGAGAGCAAATACAGGCAACAAAAGATCATTTTGACAAAGAGATACACAAACAAATACAGGAAGCAAAAGATCACTTCAATACGGAGGTAGAGGTTCTAAAGAAAACCAAACAGAAATCCTTGAAATGAAAGAAACAATAAAGCAAATTAAAAGTTCAATTGAAGGCATCTCCAACAGATTAGACCACTTGGAAGACAGGACCTCAGACAATGAAGATGAAATATATAATCTTAAAAAGAATGTAGACCACACAGTGAAAATGGTAAGAAACCATGAGCAGAACACTCAAGAAATATGGGGTAGAATAAAAAGACCAAATTTAAGATTTATTGGGATAGAGGAAGGCATAGAGGTCCAAACCAAGGGAATGAACAATCTATTCAATAATATCAGAAAGTTTTCCAAACATGAAGAATGAACCAAATTCTAGAGGCTTAAAGGATGCCAAATATACAAAATCACAACAGATCCACACAAAGGCACGTTATAATGAAAATGCCTAACATGCAGAATAAGGAGAGAATATACAAAAGAAAGGGATCAGATTTCATATAGAGAAAAAACAATTAGGTTATTTGAAGATTTTTTAACCCAGACCTGAAAGCTAGAAGATCCTGCAATAACATAAACCAAGCTCTAAAAGAAAATGGATGCCAACCAAGAATCTTGTATCCAGCAAAAATAAGGTTTAAATTTGATGAAGAAATAAAAACCTTCCATGATAAACAAAAGCTGAAAGAATTTACAGCTAGAAAAAATGCACTACAGAACATCCTTGCCAAAATATTCCATGAAGAGGAAATTAAAAAAAAATGAAAATCAGCAGAGGGAGTTATTACACTAAAGGAAACACTAAACAAAGGAGAAATCAAGTCAAGTTAAAAAACAAAAATAGACAAAAATGGCTGGGAATACAAATCAAGTCTCAATAATAACCCTGCATGTTAATGTTAATGGCCTAAACTCACCAATCCAAAGACATAGGTTAGCAGATTGGATTAAAAAATATGCTGCCTCCAGAAGACTCATCTCATAGGAAAAGACATACACAGACTGAAGGTGAAATGTTGGGAAAAATCATACCACTCACATGAACTGCAGAAGCAAGCAGGGGATTTTATCTTCGTATCAAATAAAGTTGACTTCAAACTAAAGTTAATCAAAAGGGATAAAGAAGGAAATTTTATACTGCTCAAGGGAACCATACACCAACAAGACATAACAATAATAAATATATATGCCCCAAACAATGGAGCATCTATGTTCATCAAACAAATTCTCTCAAGTTCAAGAGTCAAATTGACCACAACACAATAATTCTGGGTGACTTTAACACACCTCTTTCACCACTGGATAGATCTTCCAAACAAAAAGAAACTATAGAACTGAAAAATGCAATCAATAACTTAGACTTAATTGACATATACAGAATATTTTGTCCTTCAATGAATGAATGGATTTTCTTCTCAGCAGCACATGGATTCTTCTCTAAAATAGACCATATATTATAACACAAAGCAACTCTTAGCCAGTACAAACAAGTAGAGATACTACCCTGCATTTTATCAGATCATAATGGAATAAAATTAGAAATCAATGATAAAATAAGAAATAAAAGCTACTCTAATACCTGAAGACTAAATAATATGCTACTGAATGAACAGTGGGTTGCAAAAGATATCAAGGAGGAGATTTAAAAATTCTTAAAGGTAAATGAGAACAATGACACAACATATCAAAATCTCTGGGACACTATGAAGGAAGTACTAAGAGGAAAGTTCATTGCATTGAGTTCATTCCTTAAAAGAAGGAAAAGTCAACAAATAAATGACCTACCATTACATCTCAAAGCCCTAGAAAAAGAAGAACAAATAAACACCAAAAGCAGTAGAAGATAGAAAACAATTAAAATGAGAGCTGAAATCATTGAAATTGAAACAAAAGAAACAATTTAAAAAATTGACAGAACAAAAAGTTTGTTATTTGAAAAAATATATAAAACTGACAAAACTTTAGGCATACTAAGAGAGAGAAAACTCAAATTACTAACATATGTGATTAAAAAGGAAATATCACAATAGACACTACAGAAATACAGAAGATAATTAGAAATTATTTTGAAAACTTTTACTCCAATAAAATACAAAATATTGAAGCCATCAACAAATTTCTAGAGTCATATGATCTACCTAAATTGAATCAGGATGATACACACAATTTAAACAGATCAATTTAAAGCAATGAAATAGAAGATGCCATTATAAGCATACCAAGCAAAAAAAGCCCAGAACCAGATGGATACACAAGTGAGTTCTACAAGACCTATAAAGAAGGACTAATACTAATAATCTTCAAATTATTTAATGAAATAGAAAAAGAGGGAATACTTCCAAACTTATTCTATGAGGCCAATATCACTCTGATTCCAAAACAGGCAAAGACACATCAAAGAAAGAGAATTTAGACCAATATCTCTAATGAACATAGATGCAAAACTTCTCAGTAAAATTCTGGCAAATCGAATACAAAAACATTTCAAAAAGATAGTGCACCACGATCAAGTGGGGTTCATCTCAGGGATGCAAGGTTGGTTCAACATACGTAAATTAATAAATGTAATTCATCACATCAATAGACTTAAAGAATCATAAGATCATCTCAATAGATTCAGAAAAAACATTGGACAAAATACAGCACTCCTTCATATTCAAACACTAGAAAAATTAGGGATAACAGGAACATATCTCAATGTCATAAAAGTTATCTATCTTAAGCCCCAGGCCAACATAATTCTAAATGGAGAAAAATTGAAGGCATTCCCTCTAAAAACTGGAACAAGATAAGGATGCCTTCTTTCACTACTTCTATTTAACATATTTCTTGACACACTAGCCAGAGCAATTAGATGAAAGAAATTAAAGGAATATGGATAGGAAAAGAAGAACTCAAATTAGCACTATTTGCTGATGATATGATTCTATACCCAGAAGACCTAAAAAATTTCATCAGTAAACTTCTAGAACTAATAAGTGAATTTAGCAAAGTAGCAGGATACAAAATCAATGCCCATAAATCAAAGACATTTATGCATATCAGTGACAAATCCTCTGAAAGAGAAATGAAGAAAACTTCCCCATTTATAATATTCTCAAAAAATTGGGAATCAACCTAACAAAAGATGTGAAAGACCACTACAACAAAAACTACAGAACACTACAAAAAAGAAATTAAAGAAGACCTTAGAAGAGTGAAAGATCTCCCTTGTTCTTGGATAGGCAGAATTAATATTACCAAAATGACCATACTTCCAAAAGTACTATACATATTTAATCCAATACCAATCAAAATCCCAATGACATTCTTCATAGAAATACAAAAAGCAGTTATGAAACTCATCTGGAAAGATAAGAGACCCAGAATAGCAAAAGCAATCCTTAGTAAGAAGAGTGTAGCAGGTGGCATCACTATATTAGGCCTTAAACTATACTCAGAGCAAGAGTAACAAAAACAGCATGGTATTGGCACCAAAATAGATTAGTTGACCAATGGTACAGAAAAGATAACTGTAGTTTTGTGGATTAGTCTCTATGTTATCTTATATTAGACAAAGGTGCCAAAAACGTACATTAGAGAAAAGATAGCCTCTTCAACAAATGGTGCTGGGAAAACTGGAAATCTATATGCAATAAAATGAAATAACCCCTATCTCTCACGATGCACAAAACTCAATTCAAAGTGGATCAAGGACCTAGGAATTAAACCAGAGACTCTGCATCTAATAGAAGGAAAAGTAGTCCCAAATCTCCATCATGTCAGATTAGGCCCCGACTTCCTTAATAAGATTTCTGTAGTGCAAGAATTAAAACCAAGAATCAATAAATGGAATGCATTCAAACTAAAAAGTTTCTTCTCAGCAAAAGAAATAATCAATGAGGTGAATAGAGAGCCTACATCTTGGGAGCAAACTTTTACCACTTGCACATTAGGTAGAGCACTAATCACTAGGCTATATAAGGAATTCAAAAAGCTAAACACCAAAAAAACAACCCAATCAATAAATGGTCCAAGGAACTAAACAGACACTTCTCAGAAGAGGATATACAATCAATCAACAAATATATTAAAAAGTGTTCAATCTCTAGCAATTAGAGAAATGCAAGTCAAAACTACTCTAATATTTCATCTCACTCTAGTCAGAATGACAGCTATTAAGAACACAAACAACAATAAGTGTTGGTGAGGATGTGGGAAAAAGGCATACTCATTCATTGCTGGTGGGACTGCAAATTGGTGCAACCAATCTGGAAAGCAGTATGGAGATTCCTTAGAAAGCTGGGAATGGAACCACCATTTGACCCAGCTATCCCACTCCTCTGTTTATACCCAAAGGACTTAAAAATAGCATACTACAGGGACACAGCCACATCAATGTTTATAGTGGCACAAGTCACAATAGCTAAACCATGGAACCAACCTAGATGCCCTTCAGTAGATGAATGGAAAAAGGAAATGTGGTATATATACGCAATGGAATATTACTCAGTGATAAAAGAGAATAAAATTATGGCATTTTCAGGTAAATGGATGCAGTTGGAAAATATAATGCTAAGTGAAGTTAGCCAATCCCCCAAAAAACAAATGCCAAATCTTTTCTTTGATATAAGGAGGCTGATTCATAGTGGGGTTGGGAGGGGTAACATGCCAGGATTAGATGAACTCCAGGTAGGGCAAAATGGTCGGAGAGAAATGGAGGGGGCATGAGGGTAGAAAAGATGGTGGGATGAGATGTACATCATTATCCTAAGTACATGTATGGAAACACAAATTGTGTGAATATACTTTGTATACAACCAGAGACATGAAAAATTGTGTTTCATATGTGTAATATAAATTGTAACGCATTATGCTGTCATATATAACAAATTAGAATTTGAAAAGAATTAATAGAGTATCTACACTGATATTTCATCACATTTCAGTGAGAATGACTAACCATAAGAGTCCAAATATTAATAATTCCTGGAGGGCATGTGAGAAAAAAAGAAAAATATTATATACAGTTGTTGGCATTGTAAATTAATACAACTACCATGGAAATCAGTATGGAAATTTCTCAAGAGACTAGGGGACACCATAGAACCCAGTTATATCATGCCTTGGGATTATCCCATAAAACAGATGTCACCATACTTGCATACCCATGTTTATCGCAAAACAATTCACAATAATGAAATTATAGAACTAGCCAATGTGTCCATCAGTGGATGAATGGATAGGGAAAATTTATATATACATAATGAAATTATATTCAACCATAAATAATGAAATTATTAGATTTTCAGGAAATTGGATAAACTCAAGAGCATTATGTTAAGCGAAATCAACCAAACTCTGAAAGTCAAGGGTCTTATATTTTTCTTTCGTATTTGGAAGTAGGGAGAAAAAAGAAGGCGAAGACCTCATGAAAATAGAAGGGAGACCAGTAGAATACAGGATGGGAACTAGGGAAGAGAGAAAAGGAAAGAAAATGGAGGTATCAGGGAACCAAATTGACCAAATTATTATTGTTCTATTGTGCGTATCTTCAAGTATTTAACAAGGAATCCAACTATTATGTATAATCATAATGCACTAAAAAATATAGAAAAAAAGAATTAATAGCTTTTACCCAATATTTCCTCTCCATTTTCTCTAATGTGAAATGTAGTGAAAGTAAAACTATTAGGAGTGCTAAGGAAACTGTCATTGTTAAAACATTTTAACTGCCTCTAATTTTACAGATTTTTCAAAAGGGAATATTGCAATGAAACTTAAATTAAGAGTTTTTCCTTGATATCAGCTTATTGAGGCCAGTAATTATGCTACTTTTTGTTATGTTGTTCCCTGGTGCAAGTACAATTTTAAACACAGAGTAAGGGTTCTAAAGTCATTGTTGAATCCAGGAAGAAAATTAAAACAAACAGAACATCATGTGAAATACACTAATATAGATTAAGAAACAAATCTATTTTGATAGCTATTGAGAATTGTAATAGAAAAGATTCTGGAAATTAAGAGATATGACCTTGATTTTGAAATTTTGGAACAATTTTAATGAGCATAAAGAGTTGGAAAAGACCAGGGAATAAAGTGAATAAACTTTGAGACGTCAATGGGGTTGGAATTGTGGCTCAGTGGTAGAATGCTCGCCTAGCATGGGCAGTACCTGAATTCAATCCTCAGCTTCACATAAAAACAAAGGCATTGTGTTGTGTCTATCTACACCTAAAAAATAAATATTAAATAAAATAAAATAAAAGATCCATTGACAACTAAATACATACATATATATAAATATATAAACTTTGAGAAGTCAAAAAGGAAAACATACATTCATCAAACATGGAGGAAGAGGTTATTTAGAACAAATGATTTGTTTTTTCTGCAATGACAATGATCTAATGTTCTAAAGATGGAAATATCTAAGTCATGAGAAAAGTTATTGTTTGTATTTATAGATCCCTGAGCTGATATTACCATCAATAATTCCTACTTAAAAATGTTTCTGTTCTGCTGTTCTATACACCTAATTAAAATAAATAAATTAATTTAAAAATGTTTCTGGAGTGATTTGAAATACATAATCCTTTCCCCCCATAAAAACATTCATACAAATGTACTTGCTTAAAGTACACTGATTTATTACCTCACAGTATCAACTGGATCCTCTGCAAAGCTGCTGTGTCATTTAAGCTCAACTGGGGATGCAATATTTCCAAACTCCTGTGATTTGGCAGAATGCAGTACCTTATGACTTGTTGAACTGAGAACCTGATTTTTTTTCTGGCTGTTGGCTGTAAGCCAAACCCTGACTTATATTTATGTGAATCTCTCCAACACGTCTACTCAGTTTATCAAAGCCACCAAAAGTGTATTTTGTAAGGCAGGTTGTCAGAAACTGTGTATAAATTATGGGTTTGTTTGAGCCAACATAAGGCAGGGAAGCTGTTTGTTTGGGAACTCCTGGGTGAAATTCCCGGGTTCAGAAAACCCATACCACACTGGTACCCTGTCTTAGCTCACAGCCCCAGGATCAAACACAGCTGCCAAGAGATGGGTGTCACCTGCCAAGCACCAAACATCCTGCTTACCTCAAGATCCCAGTCACACTGAAACCTTTGATGTATTCCCATTAAGTAAAGGATTGGGGCCTTGTTCAGTTGTTCAGTTCCAGTTCCTATCAGGGCTGGAAGACACGTCAGGTACCCCTCTTTAAATCTAATTTCTGGCTTTGTCTTTTATTTCCTACTGATTATTTCTGACTTTTATTTTCCCAGGTGGCTCACACCTCCCTCCAAGCAAGAATCTGCTCTCCCTGGGTGCTGGTAACCCTGGAAGCAGGTTATACATTGTTTGGTAAATAATATCCCATAACCATTGTATTTATTAACAGCAAGGCAAGGTCCTGAGCACAAAGTAGTATAGGAAAGAATTAAGTAATAATTCAGCAAAGCAAAATAGAGCCTTAAAGCCTAGATCCTTGTATAAGAGAATTAAATTAATATACAGAGTTGTAACAAAAATGCTTTAGTATGAAAAGATATATGAGCCAGACTGTTTGTGGCATTATTGTTTATAAAGGTAAAAATGTGGGGACAAAGTAGATACTCTACAACAAGGAAATGATTGAATAATTTATATGTATCTCGTGTAGCAAATAAAATATAGATTAAAGCTAGGCTAATTATCTTAAGAGTCATGAGTGAGTAAAAGAAAGAAGATACATGCAGAAATGAATAGTACAATTGCATTTTTTGTAAAGCAAAATGAATATATATACACACACTGGCACATGCGCGTTTATGCGTCATCTATGTACTATGTCTTCTATATGAATGTTTCTGTACAAGACTATATAGAGATGATTAAACATAAGAAGGGACATAGAACTTTTTGCCTGGTCCTCTTTGGATTTGAGAAGGGTAACTCATGTAAGTGAAGTGTAAAAGAAGTAGGCACTATAAACTATATGTATTTTTGTATTTAAAATTAAAAAAAAAAAGCTGGGGACATCTAGTACAGGAGGCTGAGGCAGGAGGATCACAAGTTCAAGGCCAGCCTTAGCAACTTAGTGAGATACTAAGGAACTTAAGGAGAACCCTGTCTCAAAAAAAGAAAAAAAAAAAAGGACAGGAGATGTGGCTCAGTAAAATGCCTCTAGGTTCAATTTCTTGTACCCCCCCCCACATTAGAAACTAAAATCAAAGCTAAAAATTCACTTTTAGATTAATAAAGGTCAATATATTTGAAAACACATTAATGAGAATTTGTGAAATGAGTATTGGCTTATTTTTGAGCCAAATTTGATATCCTGCATAGGTATTCCACAGTACCTATTAACATTTACAATGAATATACCCTTTGAACCAGTAATTTCACTTGTAGGATTTTTATCTTTACAGGTATACTCATAGGTGTGTGAATTATACAAGAATGTTAATGTCAGTCATGATAGCATCAGAAGATGTTTATGAATAACCTAAATGAACAACAGTTGAGGACCAATATATGACATAACACATTCATACAATGCAAAACTTCACTGCTTTTCAGGAAAATAAGGCATCTCCATTTGCTTTAGAGTAATTTACAAAGTATTATGTGAATGAAAAAATAAGATCCAGAGGAAAGTATACAGATCGCTGCTGTTTGTATTTAAATGGAAGCACATGTGTGTGCAAGCATGTGTGTGTGTGTGTGTGTGTGTGTGTGTGTGTGTGTGTGGTTTATGCATGTAGATTACCTCTGGAAATCCTATAAGATTCTTAAGACAGTGTTTTAACTCTGATGAGGGAGACAGAATGGCTGGGAGGTAAAGTTGAACTGCCTTTTGTTTCTTTCATTTTATTCTAATTTGTTATATATGACAGCAGAATGCATTACAATTCATATTACACATACAGAGCACAGTTTTTCATATCTCTGGTTGTATACAAAGTATATTCACACCATTCATGTCTTTATACATGTACTTAGGATAACGATGTCCATCTCATTCCACCATCTTTTCTACCCTCCTTTTGTTTCTTTTTGAGTTTTATAACATGTGTTTGCATTATTTATTCAAAATTAAAATATTCTAAAAATTAATCTAAGAATTTATTCTTGAGTACAATATCAGAATGTCTCTTATAATGATTAGTAAATTAATATGACCTTCTAATATTCTCACATTTATATATGTAAAATGTTAGAAACTTGTTCTTCACTATAAAGCTTTTAACCTTTTATTTTTTTTAAAGTTCCTTTATTTCAGAAATAATCTTGGAAACCATTTGAAGTTAAAAGCACTCTTTGAATTAGAACTGAAACAGAAAAGACTACCAGTACATCGAAATGATTAAAGAAGTGTGATAATGGATTTCCTGGAGCTCAAAAGTGTATGTGCTTGGTTTGAAAATTTTAGCTAAGATTGAAGTAGAAAAAGATATAATTCTGGAGGCCAATGTTCATTCTCTGCTTTTTCTCACCAAACAAGAAAACCCATGGTTTTTCTCTGGTATTCCCAAGCAGGAAAAAGCAAAACAAAATTATACCTGGTAAAGGGGTTAGTGAGACACTTGTCAATTGTTTTCTAGAATGGAAAGATTTCAGTTATAACATCCATAATTGTTTTCAAGAGTGCAGTTTGATGTATAAGATTTCATACTTCTTTAATAGGTACCTTATAATTCTTTAATTTTTCTTCCATTTTGAGTCAAGACAGTGTGATGATTTTTACACCAAAGTAGATCTGGTGTTGTAGGTATTTTCCATATGTTAATTCTCTGATAAGATGGTAAATATGTCAATTAATACTGCTTATTGGAATGAATCACATGATAATAAAACTCTAATTACTATTTATATTGACTGTATTTACTAATGTAATGTTTTGTCAATATGTCACCCCAAATTCACAGAGTTGCCAATTTGCTTTAAGGTTTCTATATTTCTAAATTATGAAGGATTATCATCATGTAATACTTTTTAAATAAATAAACTATATTATTCTTATCAGATTGATAGAACCTTAAACTTACATGTAAAGATTATAATTTAAAATCAAGAAATACCTAGTTTTCAAAATGGTATTTCTCCTTTTGAAAACTACCTGAAAGCAACAAGGAGAACAAAAAACAGAATTCTGAACTGCATTTTCCATAAAATAAGATCTAAATAACCTCCAACTAAAAGATATTAAGAAGAATTACTCAGTACAGGTTGGTGGTCACGTTGACGTGGGATTCTCCTGGCTGTAGAGCTTAGACATTGCCTACACAGTTCAGCCTCTAAAAGTAAGTGCTCCACTTAGGTTGATTTTGTGTCTTGGCTTTTGTGAATTGTGCCACAATAAACATGGAACATGGATGCCCTTTTCTCTGGCTCACATCCGGCTTGGGCCAGGGAAAGGATTCCCTCTGGAGGGATGGGCTGGCTGAGAAATACAAGCTAAGGAAAGTAGCACCACGAAATAACCACAGGACTGCAGAAAATGCAGGTTTAGCATGGGGACAGCGATGGGCCAAGCTGACCAGAGGGGTATAGCTTCTGATAAGGAAGGGAGTCCATGTTTGCTTTATTTATATTGGAATAGATCCAAGGGATTAGATAGAAAGTTCTTCACCAAAACAAAGGTGGGGACAGGTACACTGCTCAGTTCCTAATGGGTCATGCCCCACTCTGGTGCTGCATGGGACTTTTTTGGGCAGAGCTGAGAGAGAGAGTTTACTTGTGTGGGGCTATCCTGTCAGCGAGATTGCCACAGAAAGTTCCCAAGCATCAGACCTTCCCCCTCACTGGCTTCAATGCAGAAAAGGTCCATATATATTTCACAGGTGTCTTCCTGCCCTCTTCAACATACTGATTTATTTTCTTTGGATGAATACTTAGTAGTGGTATTGCTGGATCTTATGGTAGTTTTAATTTTAAATTTTTTGAGGAACCACTGTATTATTTTGCATAATGACTATGCTAATTTACATTCCCAACAATAGTGGATAAGAGTCCCATTTCTCCATATCCATGCCTGAATTTGTTGTTTTTTGTCTTTTTGATAATAGCTATTCTAATTGAGGCATGTTTTGGTTTTGATTTACATTTCCTTGATGATGAGTGATATGATGTTAAGCATTTTTTAATGCACCTGTTTGGTTCTTTATATGTCTTTTGAGAAATGTCAGAAATGCCTATTCATATCTTTTGCCCAAGTTTTAATCTGATTGATTGATTGATTGATTGCTTTTGAGTTGTTTTAGTTCCTTATATATTCTGGATATTAACCATTTGTCAGATGCTTAGTTGGCAAATATTTTCTCTGATTCTTTAGGATGTCTGTTCACTCTGTTAATTGTTTCCATTATTTTATAGGAACTTTTTGGTTTGATATGGTCCCATTTGTCTGTTTCTGCTCTTGTTGAATTATTATCCCCCCAAAATCTTTTGAATTATTATCTGCCAAAAATCCTTGCCTATACA
Source organism: Spermophilus citellus (assembly GCF_964194105.1). Lineage (NCBI taxonomy): Eukaryota > Metazoa > Chordata > Mammalia > Rodentia > Sciuridae > Spermophilus > Spermophilus citellus. Next base: position 175,420,479 of record NC_138182.1, on the reverse strand, counting down.
AATGTCATGGAACATTTCCACTGTTTTCTTCTACTGGTTTAAACAATTTAGGTCTTAACATTTAAATCTTTAATCCATTTTGAGTTAATTTTGTATATGGGTAAGAGAGTGGTCTAGTTCCATTCTTCAGTATGTGGGTACCTAGTTTATTCAGCATCATTTATTGAGAGAATCTTCTTCCCCAATGTGTGTAATTTTTGCCTCAAAAATCAGTTGGCTATAAGTGTGTGGATTTATTTCTGTATTATTATTCAGTACCATTGGTCTATATGTTTACTTTTATGCCAGTGCCATTTGATTACCATAGTTCTGTAATATATTTTGAAATCAGGTAGTTTTGTGGCTTTGGCTTTATTTTTTTTCCTCAGAATTACTTTACTTATTTAGGGTCTTTTGTGGTTTCATGAATGTCCATTAACCAATAAATGGATAGAAAGATGTGGTGATGTATACAATAAGAATACTATTTAGCCAGAAAATTTTTAAAAGGATGAAATCCTTTTATTTGTGGCAACATGCATGAACCTCAAGGACTTTATGTTTTATGAAATTAGTGAGGCACAGAAACACAAATACTGCATGATCTCACTCATTTAGGGAACCTAAAAAGGTAGATCTATGGAAGCACAGAGTAGAATTGTGGTTACCAGATGTTGGGAAGTGTGTAAGGATGAAAGGATGAGAGAGAATGGTCAATGGTACAAAATTGTAGTTAAATAACAGAATAAATTCTGGTGAGTTCTGTTGCATATCAGTATGACCATAGTTAACAACATTATACTTAAAAGTAATTAGAAGAGAGAATTTTGAAGTTCTCACCACAAAGAAATAGTAAATGTTTGAGATGATGGACATACTATCTACCGTGATTTGATTATTACACAATGTACACCTATATAGGAATGTCACATGGTATCCCATATATATGTACAAATGTTAATGGTTGATTAAAAATAAAACTGGGGCTAGGGAGTAGCTCAGTGGAGGAGCAGTGCTTAGCAGTCATGAGGCACTGGGTTCCATCCCTAGCCCCACAAAACAAAACAAAACCAACAAATTAGAAGAAACAAAAAATAAATAGTGCTTTATGGTGCAAAAGTAACCTGTATTTAAGTAAATCCATGGAAATGTTGTACTTGGTTGATGGAAGTTTTTAAACTATAATCAAATTTTGGTTTCTCAAAATCTAAGAGGGGCAAAAATATTGAAGGAAGAAGCAGACTTAATGCCATCTTTACAGAAAGTGCAGAGAGAGAAATCCACAACTTTCTACACAAAGCAAGGGATCAAAGCACAGAAAGAGTAGTTCCAGGAGGAAAGTTGGAAGACAATGATAATAAGTGAAAACTGATATAGACATCAGACTTTTAAAATAAAATGCAATTGACCGAAATGAAGGCTAATGTGAAAATAGCTCAAAGGGAATAAAAGGTTGAAAGTAGACATATAAACTTAGAGAACAGAGTGGAGAAACTTAGGAACAATGTAGAAGTCAGATAAGTTTCAATTAGTCACAAGTCATATCATCTCTCCCTTGTATATTAGTAACAATGTATTCTCCTTTTTTTTTCCTGAGAACTTGGCAAGATTTTTATCAATTGTGTTGATTTTCTCAGTGAATCAACCTCTGCACTTGATTTTGTCTATTTTTTTTCCAGTTCATTGATTTCTATTCTGATCTTTACTAATTTTTTCTTCCTGCTTATTTTAGGATTCATTTTATCCTTTTACTTAAAGTTCCTTAAGGTGAAAGTTGAGGTTATAGGTGTGAAAACATCTATCTATCTATTTATTTATTTATTTGATCTAATGTGGACATTGAGAGCTGTCAAATTTCTCTAAATGCCACTTCAGGGTGAAATATACAGTCTGAATTCCTACCTTAGAAAAAAGCCTCAATCCACAAATTTTGATATTTTGTTCTTTTACATTTATTTACATTTTTTATTTCAAAATGTTTTTTAATTTTTCTTTTTGATATCTTCCTTTATCTAATGATTTTTTATGAACACACGGCTTCATTTCCAAATATATAGGGATTTTCCAGATCTTTACATTTTTTTTTTAATTTAACTTGATTATAATTCACAAACATAGATTCAGGTCATCTACTGATTGAGACCTGATTTCAAATATGATCTATCTTGATAAATAGAATCTTAAATAGAATGTGTATTTGGCTGTCATTGTAGAGCACTCTGTAAATGTCAGGTCAAGTCAAAGATTGTACATTTTCTCTAGCTTTACTGTTTTTCTAATTGTTCCACAATTATTGAAAGAGGAATGTTCAGATCTCTGAGTACAGTCATAGTTTCTTCTGTTACAAAGTTCATTTATACTAGTGGAAAAAATATTGAAAGGCAAAATCAATTTGACATTAGAAATGTTCAAAAATATTATTATTATGATTTTTCATTTTAAATCTACTCTGATATATACACACTCATGTGTGTGCATGTGTGTGTGTGTGTGTTTGTGTGTATGCATGTGGGTTTACCTTTACCTTTATCCTTATAGTCTTCTAGATGATATTTTACAGGAATATTTCAATTCCTATTTTCACCCTGAGATAAAAATGCATGTAATTCTATTGGCTAAAAATTATCCAATAGTCTAGGAATTCATGTCAATTACACTTGGTAATCTGGTTGCCATGAAAACCATTTGCTTTATCTGGTCAAGGGATAGTTTGAAAGCTGGTTGACATGGTGATAAAATTTCTGTTATGCAATTGACATATCATCTAAAAATATAATTGCATTGGATAAAGCTATTTAAATCATCTTTCTAATGTTCTTTTCACTTTAAAAATCATCTTTCTAAAGTTCTTTTTACAGAAAAATCATGAATACATTTACATTTGCCTTGCTCCCATTCTATTTAATAAACATACAGAAGAAATTCATGGAATTTTTTTGTCACAGATCAAGGTGTACTGTTTATAATATTTCCTCTCTGGCTACTGAGGTGTTGATTATAGTGATTATAAAGAGAAGGCTCCCCCCAATTTTTTATTGAAGGAATGTATGAGAGAGAGCTCCGTAGATAAATCTACCTCTCTCCTTAGATTTTATGTGAGCTCTTTAGCTGTGTCTAGAAAATGAATTAATAAAAGAGCTAATTAACAAGAGAAAAACATAGGTTTTATTGATTTTACATGTATAGGGGACTCTTCAAGAGAGAGTGAAATCTGCAGTTATAACCAAAGCAAAATGCTTTTATACTTTTTTAGACAAAGAATAATAAACTGTTAAGGGATGACAAAACAAGAAGGTGATTTTTTTTCCTAAATAAAATATTTACACAGAAACATGCAGGGTTCTGGAGAGCATTGTGTTAAGTGAAATAAGCCGGGTACAGAAAGATAAATATCGCATGATCTCACTCATATCTGGAATCAAAAAATGTTCCTGTAGTTGCTTGGAGTAAAATCATGGTCACCAGAAGCTGATAAGAGGAAAAGGGAGAGGTTTATCAATGGGTATGACATAGCTAGATGAAATAAATTCTGGCATTTTATAGCACAGTAGGTGTAAATATAATTAATAATATATTGTATGTCTCAAGATAGCTAGAAGAGAGGATTTTGAATGTCTTTACCATAAAGAAATGATTAAAGTTTAAGATGATAGGCTTGCAAATGACACCAATTTGATCATTGCCCAATGTATTTATGAATCACATTGTCACATCAAACCCCCTAAATATGTATGATTATTATGTGTCAATGAGAAACAGGGAAGCAGATCTGTAACTGAAGATGAGGTAGTATTAAGCTTTTAACATATAGGATGGTAAATATTTACAAGAATTAGATATTCAGGTCAAAAAAAAAAAAGATTTACCAAAGTGTGTTTAGCTGAAGTAATGATATCTAGAGTTGGACTTGAACCTTCTAAATTATCATTACTAGTAAGGAATTATATCGTAGATATAAAACAGAATTTTTCAATAGATGTAGTTTAAAGTAAAATAATTTCTTTTTCCCTATAAACTTATATGAGTGATAATCTTAATCACAATTATATATGAGCAATAAAATGAAAGATTATTTTGTAGTCTTTTTTTTTTTTTTTTTTTTTTGGTGCTGGGGATTGAACTCAGTGGCACTTAACCACTGAGCCACATCCCCAGCCCTTTTTTTGTATTTTATTTAGAGACAGTGTCTCTCTGAGTTTCTTAACACCTTGAAATTGCTGAGGCTGGCTTTGAACTTGTGATCCCCCTGCTTCAGCCTCCCAAGCTACTGAGATTATAGGTATGTGCCACAGTGCCCTGCTAGTAGTCTTTATTTTAAAAACCTGTCTTTTTATTTTTATATAATTAAACGCATTGGTATTTGTGGGAATAACTCTAAAGGAAATATCTAAAACCCCGAAAGCAAAGCACAGGAAATTAAAAGCCTTCTATGATGCTAAATATATCTCAATTCATTTTATGAGATTATAGAGACATTGCTGGCTAAAGTGTTCTTAGATAATTTAGAAATGCAGAATGCTTGAAATACCTTATCTAGAGGGTGTATCTTATGCATACAGTGTCCCTACATTTCCATTATCCTCTGTAATTCCTCCTGAAAGTTAGGAAGGCAATGCTAGTTTTCTGAGCTCCATGTTGTCATTGAAAAGTTCATCTGATTATACAATTATACAAAAAAAAATTTGTTCCAATGAAATCTCTGTGGAGAATTCAGCAAGTAAATCTGATCAAAAGAAAACAAGGTATGAAACAGATTTTCAATAAAGATAGTTAAAAGTCAAATAATTTTTTACCTATGAACTTAAAAGTGATAATATTTATCACAAATATATACATAAATAATGAAATGATAGTCTTTAGTTTAAAAACTTGTCTTTTATTCTCATGTAATTAAATTAAACACATTAGTATTTGTGGGACTAACAACTAAAGGAAATATTACATGTTAACATGACTAATTTTGCCAAATGATAATTTTAATGTACTATCCCAAGCTTCAAAGTTTATATTTCAGCTAGACATGTTAATAATGTGCTTATTGCTTAAATGATATAATTAATAATGATTGCAATATGCTTATAAAATAAATCTTGAAATAATGTGAACAAATATTTGGGGATCTCAAAGCACCACTCTTCCCCTGTAGAGTCCTGAATGATTTAAGCAAGGAAGCAATGAGGTACCATGTGGAGCCAAAATACCACAGTCATAGAGAGAGGCTCAATTAGATAGCTATGTGGGCTTATTGGCCTGTCTATCTGAATTAGGTGGAATAATCCCCATTGTCTGCAGAGCTGGACAGATAGCAACTCCACACTCCACCACCCATCTGTGCCCACTGTCAGGAATCCAGATGAAGCAGGACCTTGGATTTGTTTTGGTAACTTACTTTCAAGAGAAGAAAGGGCCACTGAGACCACCATGTCCAATTTTTTTCCCACAATTCAATAGTCAGGTAAGTTATCCACCCTTATAGAGGAATTATGCTGAAAGGAAGTCATTTTTAGGATATAATTTTTATAATTAGGATATAATTTTTTAAATTCCTAAAAAGCACCAGAATAGAAAAGTAGCATTTACAAAAGAGCTGTCTAAAAAGAGATTGATAAAGGTTATTTATTTTCTCTCTTGGTGGGTAAATTTATAGATTAAATGAGCAAGGTTCTTGGATAGTTAAATCAACTAAAACAAAATGCTGGATTGAGTTTAAGAGTATACAGTAAAAAGAAACTAACTTAAAAATTATTTCAGTTAAAAGAAAGGATGTAATCATAGTGTTTATAAGTGCACAGCTGGGTGGTAAAATCTTTGGGGAAGGGGAAGAACAGAGGAGTCCTAATTAGAATAAGATATATTCCATGTGTGTTATAATATATCAAAATGGATTCTACTATCATGTATAACTAAAAAAGAAACAACAACAAAAAATAATTACTATCACGGTGTGAAATGTGAATTTAGTTTTGTTGTGAAGGGATCATGATTGGATGATGTCTTGGGGTAGCTGTTAGAGTTATTTTCCTCAATTCTTACAAAGCTGGGTTCTTATTAACTAACCAGCCTGTCTCACCTTCCTGTCTAAAATAGGAATTTATTACTTATTTCTCCCTCAACTCTTTCTTTTCTTCAGAACACCAATTATAATTTTCAGTTCTATTTTACATGTCTATTTTGCTTTTTGTCAGTCTTGTTCTATAGAATTTACACACAAAGAAGACAAAGATTGCTGCTTTGTCACTAATGTCTGTCACAGAGCCAGACACATAATTGAGTCAACAAATGACTGACACTCAGAACCTTTAGAACCTGAGACTGCAAAGTCCTTATATTCAACCATTAATGTGCTGCTCTCTGTAGCTTCATCTATGGTCACTTCTTGCACCACTGCTTGGACTTATAATTCTAACATAGACAACTTGCTACGTTTATTGGTCTGTTGGCCTTTTGTTTTAATAGCTTCTACTCTTTTTTTCATCTGGCTAGTTCTAATCATAGATGAAGATTCAGCTTAGACACCACTTTTTCCAAAACCTTTCCCTGATGTTTCTTCTTTCTCCAGGATAGATTAAATAGCACAAACATCTTGAGGATAGTCTTTTATACTGCTCTTGCCATGAGTTTATGTGTCCACTTCTGCCCTTTCACTGAGTAAATGGTTGTTGAAAGCACATAAAGAGTGCCATTGCTCAGGACCAATCAATTTATAAAACATCCAATGCTTGAAAATTTTCAGAGAGAAAACTAGGATTAATGGAAAGAGTTAACTATAGATGGGATCCATTTATCAGGACTGTTGTCATTTATCTGACCTAAAATGGATTCACTTATTTGTGATTGGGCTCATTAGTCTTTTTAGTCCTTATGGATAAGTTTGTTTCAGATTATAGTCTCTTCAAATCAAAGAACAATATGAAAATAAGAAAAATATTAATCTCCAATTAATTTTTGATGATGACTGATAGTAGTGGTTGAGATACTTTTTGACTGAAACACACAGAGAGAAGAGAACTGCATGTCAAACCAGTTTAAAATAAGGATATTTATCTTCAAGTAAAAGTGACTTGGGCTGGGGCTGTAGCTCCGTAGGAGAGCACTTGCCTGGAATGGGTGAATCACTGGGTTTAATCCTTAGCACCATATACAAATAAAGGCATGCTGTCCATCTACAACTACAAAAATAACTTTTAAAAAAAGTGACTCAAAGTTAAGGTAATCTGTAGGCTTTTCTGAAGACAATGTCATAAAAGAATTAGGTTCTTTCATTTCCCAGGTCTGCATTTTTTCTTTCTTCTTTCTTTTTTGGGGGGCTGGGAGGGGGACTGGGGATCAAGCCCAGGGCCTCATGGGTACCAAGCAGGTAGGTACTCCACTACCCAAGGTGCTTTGCCCCTTTTCCAAGTCAGGAGACAAGTTTCTCTCAGGGCTGCAGGATGACTCCCACAGTTCCCTGAATCATCGGACAAAATTCGAAGCACAGCATCATTTCTTCTGGGCTTTTTTTTTCTTTAAGATGAAAGGGTCTATTCCAAAAACCCATCACATACTTCCCCATATGTCCTTAGTCAACATTGGGTGGCTTGTTCATTTCTAAACCACTCACAGGAGAGAGGAATGGAGTTCCACCATTAGGTCTATCCTAATCATTGTGGATGAAAAGGACTACAAGAATTGAATATTGAGATCAGTGCATAAGTAAAAACCATTCCATTGGAATAATTAAAATACATAGGAAACAGTAAATTAATAAATCAAAAGGAAGTTGCTGGCTATTTTACAATGTTAAAAAAATCCATAAAAGCCAATGTGGAACAGTGTGACTATTTCATGAATCACAGCACTTCTTGTATTATCCCTCAGTTCTAACACACACAGAAAAAGATGGGGATCACAACAGGAAAACCATATTCAGCTACCTGGTCATCAGTCGTTGCACATTCCCAAATTATGATGAATTCACTTTTCAGCCAGTTTTAATATCGTTTTCTCTTGACTCCAGTTCTAGACTATTTCCATCATGAAGACTGAAGGATAAATAAAAAAAAACCTATGCTCAGAAGAGTTTTCATTTAAGACTGTGGGCGAAAGATATACTATGAATAGTATTGATTTTTTTGACCTCAGTCAAGTGACATGGAAGTGTAACCTAGATTCATTGTCTCCTCTCATTTGTCATAAATCTTTGACATGCGGATACTTTGTATTTGAATGCTTTGTGCACATTAGCAATATTGTAAAATCATACTGTATTGTGACAAGGCACTAAATTTATTTCAGAGAGGGTCCATTTTAACACTATATGCACTATGAATAATAAAGCAGTTATTGATTCTAATGACAGATTATTACAACATTTATAATTTAGTTGAAGCAAGACTTTTTTCATTTGAAATTGGAGAAGTGTTGCTAAAAAAACACAGTATGTTAGCTTTCTTTTTATTATAATTATGTTCATCATAATAATGTGGTATTATATGTGTATCATATTTAGATATTGGTACATATTCTATAGCATATATTTTAATTATTGTTATTTAATTTTTACTAACAAAAATAGGTATAAAGCTTATATATTAAAACTCAGATAAATATAATTATGTATTCTTTTTCACCCTTGGCAAGACATACTATCACAAAGGACAGTAAATGGATCATAGTACAAAAAAAAAAAAAACGTGACTTGTCTAAAAGATCTGATTTATTTAAATGAAATGGAAATGCAGTTAAGGCAGCTGCTTATCCTTAATTGAACTTATTTGAAACTCTGAGTAGCTGTGATATTTTGACCACAGGACCACATGTATGAATAACTGAGTCACTAAATTTATTTAGAGTAGAATGTATGTTGTATCTTTTCAATTGCACTGAAATTGCTCAGATAAATAAAATTCTATTTTCCATGTTGAACTATTTGCTATTATTTTGTCAAATTGGACCAAGAGTTGTCTTCAAACTCAAATATGCCATGCTCTTTTTTCATTAACTGTGTATCCACATATATCTATATCTATCTATCTATCTGTCTGTCTATCCATCCATCCATCCATCCATCCATCTATTCAAAGGAATAATATGCTCATTGCATATTATATAGATGGATGTCTGTTATGTTTTAGATATGAGGTGTTTCCCAAAAGCTTATATATGAGATAATGCAAGAATAGTCACAGGTAAGATGACTAGATTATGAGATCTGTAACCTAACATTGATTTGGGTTAACTGGGTGTTAACTGTAGGCAGGTAAGGTGTGGCTGGAGGAGGTGCCTTTGAGGTGTTCAGTGGGACTCTCTCTGCTTCTTGGTTGCCACATACCGACCTGACCTGCTTTCCTCTGTCCCACCCTTTTGCTTTGATGGTTTCTCTCATCTTGACTCCAGAGCAATGGAGTTGACCAACCTTGGACTAAACCTCTGAAACCATGAGCCAAAAAAGAAACTTTTCCTCCTCTCAGCTGTTCTTGTCAGGTATTTTGGTCACAGTGATGCAAAGCAACCCAAACATCATCTATCTCCTAATCTTTCGTTCTTCCAGCCTGCTGCCTGCTACATAGATCAAAAACTGGAGTGTAAGCTTTTGTATTGGCCCAGGAGAACAAGAGCCACACCAGGGAAAGGCAGAATTATATACTGAAGTAAGTCCCCTTACAAACTCCAGACTGCATTCCTCAAGACAATATTTAATTAAGAAAACAATAGATATTGTTTTGAATATGTTTATAATTTTTAAATATGTAGTACTATATCTTTTTAAAAAAATATTTATTTTTTAGTTGTGGTTGCACACAATACCTCTATTTATATGTGGTGCTGAGGATCGAACCCAGGGCCTTGCACATGCTAGGCAATCGCTGTACCACTGAGCCACAACCCTAGCCCCACTATATCTTATTTAAGGTAATATTTGCATACTTTTGCAAAAGCAAGGAAACAATTTAAATTGATTCCACAAATGGCAGAATATTTTGCTATATTTTATGGAAACAAAATTGATTTACAGGATTAAGTGGATCATTCTTCAGTTATTGTAGACATGAAAATCTCAGACCTACCAATCATCACATTAAAGTTGCTAAGAAGTTAACCTACCAGAAGATTTTTGTGATGGTTTACATTATAGTCTTCCATTATTCTTTATCTCCTTCTCCATTCTTGTTGACATAGGCTTGGCAATGTGACTTATTCAGGTCCCAAAAAATCAGAGTAGGAGTGAAATACATCTATTTGAATAGAAGCTTTAAGAGCCATAGTGTAAGATTGCTTTCTTCTTTTCTATGAAAATTTGACACTCTGGATATAGAAGACACCTAGAAGATTCTACAGAGAATCTGATGACCCATTGCCAACATGAATTGTAAGCAAGAAACAAGACTGTTTCTGGGAGCCACTGATCATTTTGAATTTTCTATTATTGCAGAAATAATCTAGTGCAGAGTTCTCAAAATGTGGCCCCAAGTCATGTAACATCAACTGTTAGAAAAAAGAAAAAATGGAGGTGTTGGCTTGACTTCCTGAAATAGAAACTATTTAGGAAGCCCTGAAAGAGACGCTGAAGCATGTCAAAGTTTTAAAACTGCTAATCTAGTGGAAACTAATTCGTATGACTTCCAGGTGAATTATATAACAGCTTTAATGTGATGAAATAACTCCAAAACTACTAACCAGTTCTGGATAATTGATGAGGATTCAAGTTTTAATTATTTATGAAATGAAGCTCTATTTTTAAATAAAATATTATATTATTAAATAGGAAAAGTAGAGAGCTACAGAAAATTTCATACTGATTAAATAAATAAAATATGAACAAATAGAATGCAGCCACACATTGCCCAGGCAAATGGGGTTAGTGTCAGAAGGAAAAATATAAATGGACATTCCAAACTAGGTTTAAAAGATCGTTATGTTAATAATAAAATGAGAAAGATATATGATTCTCAGATGCAGAAAAATTTGATCAAAAATAAAAATTATTTTAAAAAGAAACTTTACAAAACAGGGCCAGATAAATATTAAGAATAAAATAGGGGCTGGGGATGTGGCTCAAGAGGTGATGCCTGGCATGCGTGCGGCCCGGGTTCGATCCTCAGCACCACATACAAACAGAGATGTTGTGTCCACCGAAAACTAAAAAATAAATATTAAAAATTCTCTCTCTCTCTCTCTCTCTCCTCTCTCACTTTCTCTTTAAAAAAAAAAAGAATAAAATAAAAACAAAGTCTCTCAAGTTCAAGTCCAGCATAATGCCTACCTTTCAGGGAATTTATTTCCCCACTCAAATCAGTAAGGAAAAAATGTTCTCTTTATGGATATAGGTTTTTGAAACAGTTTGGTTGAAAAAAATGAAATCATAATAACCTGATTTCTTTCCATTCTTAGTGTATTAAAATAAATTCCAGATGTACTAAAGACTTAAACATCAAAATTAACCACATAAAATAACAGACATAAATTTTGAATCAGAGTACATGCCAAAAGTTGAAAATTGGGACTGATAGCTCAATGGTAGAGTACTTGCCTAGCATTCATGAAACTCTGAGATCAATCCCCAGTGACAAACAAATAAACAAATAAAAACTTGGTCAACATGAAAGAAAAGTTAGCAAATTTGAATATCTAACAAATGAAAACTTTTGCACTAAAACATTAATAAAATGAAAATGAAAAATAAATAATTTGATTTTTAATAAAATAAAATTACAAATTGGGATCATAATTCTGTATTCCAGATGACATTTTAAGTGCTATTTTTCCTCAAAATAAGAATAAGAACCAGTAAACAATTTAAAATTTGGCAGAGGACTTGAAAAGGCAATGGACCAAAACAAAACCAAAAAAAAAAAAAAAAAAAAAAAAAACAATTCCTTTTAAAAATATAAAAATATTTGCTTTTCCTCAAAATTAAATAAAAACACAAATAAGGTATCTTCTTTTTAGTTGCCCAAATTGAAATGCCTGATGATGCTTGTCTCTCACTTTGAAAAAAAAAAATGTCAACACTTCTCATGGTCTACAAAGTCCCATCTGATTGGCTAGTGTCTGCTTCTGCCTTCTTGCTCCTCCTTGAACTCATCTGGCAAGGAAACTCCAGACTTTTCTACTTATTTTTTCCTCTACTAGGATGGCTGTGTTCTCAGTTTGTATTTCCTCATTTCATGCTGTTTCTGCTCCAGTACCAAGTCTCAGGAAGGCTCTCCATGACCAGCCTCTGTAGAATATCCTCCCACCCAACTCTCTACCCTATTACCAGGCTTTATTTCAGTAAGATATATATATATATATATAAATTGTAATATTTTTAAAAATTGCCTCTAATGAATCATATGGATGATAAACCATGAAACTTTCTCTGCACTATATATATATATACACACACACACACACATGTATATATATATGTATATATATACACATACTCTTTGTATATATAATATAAAGAGGAGTGTGTAGATGCCACAGTGTTAGGGCCATTGTTGCTCTCATTTCCTTAATAGTGCCAGCATCTACCTAAAGACCTGGCACAGAGCAGGTACTTTATATCCCTGAGTAAATATGTAACAGCTGCACAAGATTGATGAGGACAGGATATACTAGCTGTGTCATTCACTGCTAGAAGGATCAGAAATTAGCCAAACCTAACTGAATCGTATATTTTTAATATTTACCAAAAACTTCCTTATCAGAGGGAAAATTATCAATTTCAATTTTCATAAAAATAATGTCTATAAATCTTGATTCTGCAGTTCCACATCTAAGATTTGATAATGTAAACTTGTTTCTATGTGTGAGTTTGTCAGATTTTGCATGGATTTATGATAATGGTCTTTGTGAGGACAATAATGTTGAAGTGTCTGTCAGTAGAAGATTGACTAAGTAGCAGTACAACCACAGAGGAGATATTAGGCAATTATTAAAAATTTAGAACTCTCAATCCGTCTATGGGTCTGTGTGTATGCTCCTCTAAAAGAAACTCCAAGGTATATTGTTTGGGAATAAAACCAAGTGAAAACAACCAAAATATTCTTTAATTTGGACAAAACATACATATTTGCATATGTACATGCTATATATGTGCAAATATAAAAACAACTAGTGATGCTAGTTGACTGAAGTAAAAGGAATTGAGTACCTGGGGGACAGGTAGGAAAAAGAATTGTCTCTCACTATAAGCCCTTTTGTATTCTAATTTTTTTTCAATTCTGTTGATATTACCTACTTAAGAAATTTTAAAACTACCTTCATAAAATATCTGTACAAATACAATGTTGGATATGTACATATTTCTTATATATGGTAAAGCACTCTTTCATTTATGTTTTTCTTGTTATTTCTATATGTACAAATACAATGTTGGATTCTTTATATTTTTTCCTATGAGTAAAGTATAACAGTATTATTTTATCCATATGATTCATTAGAGGTATTTTTTTAAAAAATTACAACTTATAAATTTTTCACAAAGAAGCAATGCTGAAAAAAAAGTCCATCTACCTTGACATAACATAATGTATTTCCCTTTCTATACTATAAAAGCATGTAGAAACAATGTAAAATGGCTTTACACTTATTGCATTGATGATAATGGAAAGGGATGCTTTTTAAACTATGAAACTGTCTCTGCACTGCTTTGAAATAGCCAATTAAGTTACACTCCATTTTGGCTTAAGTGATTTGATAAAACACAGAATCACTCCATCAATCCTTAGTCATGAACCTTTGCTCTCTAAAGGTTAATGCTCCATCCTACTTCATTGAATTGAATGGTTTTGTCTGTTTATATATTAAAGCAAAATATATATATTTTAAATAGCATTTTATTTAGCTCCCATTTATATAAACGGCAATGGGAACAAGGATGTTATGAGAATAGAATGTTGTAATAAATAGTTTCATTATGGGATTATTTTGCCCTTTCTCCCTAAAATGATAAGACAGTAGTCTGTGAAAGAAAATTATAGATATAAAATACAGCATTTGCTTTCCATTACTTTACTCTTAATGATCGGCAAGACTTCATATACAATATTTTTAAACTCTCAGTCCAAGCTTTGTAAGTCATAGAACACCACAGGAAAGAGATGGCAAAGAACATTAATTTATTTTTCTTTTAGCTATCATAATGGAACCTTATGTGACTACGGAAGCTATTTCTTATTTTTAATCTTATTTCAATACAGACTGGAGTTTTCCTCTCCAGTATGTTTAGCATGAGTATGTTTCAGTGTGGAAATAATAGACTTATATTTTATGCGCATGAATTTTATCTCCAAAGCCACTGTCCTCCTCAGCCACTATTGTTCACATGGAGATTGGACAAGTGCCCAAGGGCATAGGTGCCAGGCAGGGATGCTTTGACCATGACAGTTTGCACAACACAGCCACTGCCATCTTGTTAGCAGGCATACACATTTTTGTCACATGCTGATTAATTCAGTCACACCTGCTCTTACTGTGTCATCCTAAGGATGGGAGGTGGACTTCTTTTGGCTACTGGCCATTTAATTTCTTCACATCCTAGGACAACAAAGTCAGCTCAAGAGGTCACCTGGTCTACTCTCCTGCTTTTAAGCATACCAATAGTTAATTGTTGAAGACCAACGGGTTTCTGTTACATTTAAAAGTATTTAGTTGGATGGTGATTCCACAATTTGTAGCCAGCTTCAGTGTTTAATCAGCCTTGTAATTGTTGTGGAATGGGATGCTTGATAAAGAAGAAATTACATCTTTGCTTTTTTTTTTTTTTCAGTTGAAAGGCAGAAAGGCAGAAAAGTTATCTTTCAAGTTTCCAGTCTTGTCTACTCCTGTCCTTAGAGACATGTACACACAGCTTTGGAGGATTTCCTTGTACCAGGAAGAATAACTTGAATGGTCCCTAACATAAATCAGCAGTTAGCATGGAGTCATCCCACCTACATCCCAGGTTATTGGAAAAATAACAGAAGAGTGTACACAGGGAGCTCCAGTGTCACCAGTTGCAAAAGAAACAGAGGAGGAGGGCACTCTCAATCTCTCTCTCTCTCTCTCTCTCTCTCTCTCTCTCTCTGTCTCTCTCTCTCTCTCTCTCTCTCTCTCTCTCTCTCTCTCCCCCCATCTCTATCTCTATCTCTCTACCTCTCTACCTCTTTATCTCTCTCATGGGATTAGAACATTCTTGACTAAGTCAGATATTTCCAAGTGAAGGCAGCTGGCAGGAATAAATAGGCTCTCCAACTTCACCTCAAAAATTACCACGCATAGAGAAAGAGTCTATTATGAGTTAAGTCGTGACTCCCACCCCCCCATTCATTTGTTGACATCCTGACCTCCAGAATATGACCACATTTGGAAACAGATTCTTTAAATAAAATGAAGGCACGATGATGGTACATAACCCAATACGATTGGTAAATATGTAAGAAGAGGACCTTTGGGTTATAGAGGGAAGGCCATGTGAATACACAGGCAGAAGGCATCCATCAACCAGCCAGGGAGTGGGGACTCAGAGGAAATCACTGTGCTGTCACCTTCAACCAGCCTTCCAGAATTGAGAAACAATAAATCCCTTCAGTCTAAGCCACCAACATTTTGATATGGCAGTATCAGCAAGCTAACAGCCAGCCTGAATGACGCTCTGTAGTCCAGCCAGGTGTGATACTGGGTGATTTAAATACAAGTCACACAGTCGAAAACCTCCTGGACTCAGTTTCTGTAGGCTGGTGGGTGTTTGGAAGGAGTACTGTGCTTGAGAGAGAAAACATGGGCCCACGTTGGCTTCAGGCAGCCGTAACTTCGCATACCATGGGAGAGGACTCCTCTTCCAACCTCATTGTATCAAGAGAACTGTTTCAGACCATCAATCAAAAGGTGGTTCTGCCTCTGAGGGAAGAAATCCCCAGACTGGACAGCATTTCCTTTGAACAGCCCATAGGAAGAAGAAGACAGAACAGGAGGATTCTTCACTAGGACTCCAAGCATTTACTTTCCACCCAACATTGCTCTAAATACTAAACGTGATGTCCATATCATAGCAAAACCCAGTTAGTGTACTTGAAATAGGATGATTTTGCTCCCCTCTTCCCTTCTTCTCTGTAAAACACTTCCATTAGCACAAAAAATGTGCTGGGGAATGGGAAGAGGATAGTGCAGTAGCCAGAGGTTTAAAAAGGAATTGTTAGTAAACAAAGGGAGGCCAACATCAAGAACAAATTAAAAAAATAAAATTAAATTAAAAAAAAAAAGAAAAAGAAAGACCCTTGAAGTTACCTTGAGAATGACTGTAGCAGAAAGGTGACCAGATAAAGAGTCCCACTGTAGGGAAGCAGAAAAAGAGTAAATATCCTGATCTTACTCCCTGGCCACTTCTGTTGCCCTGCCAAGGCTCCCTAATGGCCCACCCAACAGGAAGTTGGAGTATCCATCTTACATCTAGATCGGTTTCCCAGGTCAGAACATGAGAGGAGAAGGGGGAAGAATGGAATTGAGGAGCAACAGAAAGGTGAAGACTGTGCCAAAGTCACAGCTAGGAAGAGGAAGATATGGCATTAAACCCAGAAGTTAGGCTACAAAGTGAATGCTCTGATTTTGTCACAATGAAATTGCTTAGGAGCCGAAGTGGCTATCCTATAAACTCTCTTCCATGTGATGTTCTGGCCCTAATGCAGTAAACTCTTGATGTCTCTGTATGACCCTGATTCTTACACTGTTGGCTGAAATTCTAGTTCTAATTAGTTCTTAAAAGTACAGTAAATACTGGGAGTTTTGAATCAAAGAATAACAGAGAAAATCACATTAGGCCTGATAGGTATAACCTGGTTTATATGCACTGAGGATAAAAATGACACTTTACATTACATAATATATAATTCAATATTATGATGTTTAAGCAGAGGCAAAACTATTCTATGGCAATAGAAGTGATTAGCTTTGGGAGACTGTTGAAAGTTATGAGGGAAATTTCTGAGGTGATGGAATGGTTTACATCTTGAGCTGAGTGTTACAGGTACAAAAATTCATGGAGTGATATACTTAAGGTTACCGCACTTCATGAATCCTATTACGGGCAGCCAAGCCAAGGCAAGCTGCTTTGCTCCCAGACAGCCGGCTTCGCTCCAGTTGGATTAAATCGCATAAAATTCATTTTTTCCTGTTTCCATGAGCTACCTATTTCTTCGCCAGGTGGGTATTTAAATGTGGACAGCTGGGATCCAGAAAGGTTCCTTTGGCTTAACTGCTGGTAACACTACTGAAGGTCAATTGTATCTCAATTAATAGAACAAAAAACTTTGGGTCCCAGATGGATAAAGTCATATGAAGTACATGGTTAAAAAGTTTTATCTTAAGTTGACAGTCAAAACTTTACTGCCATTTTAGAGGTAATAGAACTGGTCTTTTATTTTCCTTTTTTAAATAACACATTGGCAACAAGAGAGGACTGATACAGTAGGCCTTGGGCATTACAAAGACTATCAAATAAGAGTAAGCCTAAGGATCGATGGGTGGGTGAGAAAGCATCCTAATGTAGTCAAATCAAACACTTAATATCATTATTCCTCTCTGTCCTGCAGCATGGCTTGATTTTAAGAAGCATTAAATCTTCTGAGAAAACAAAATTCTTCATAAATTTTTTACACTAATGAGTTAATTATTTGGAGGGTGTGACACAGGAGGTACTGTTCAGAAAAATGGTAGGAAGACTTGCCTTGGAGACCCCGGCAAGAGCTGGGGCAGAACCTTTCCTCACTGTGATGAGAGCAGTAATGATGGTGTGAGAGGTAGGATTCCACTTCAGAAGCAATAGAAAGAGCCAAGTCAGCATGGGTAGTAACAGTGAAAACTGCTTCCCAGAAGCAGCACCAAGGCCCAGCCCCAAATCAAGACTTGCAATCACAGGCCAAGACCTAGAATGTAGAATGCAGATTAATACGGTTATTTGAAATAGCAGGAAACTTGGGAAAAGTAGATTTGTCTTTGAATTCTTCCAGGGAATGGTGGCATACCTGCTCATGAAGGCCAGAAGCAATTCCGCATTCCTGTGGTTTGCTTCCCTCCAGCTTGAGGAAGACGGGTGGCTCTGTCTTAGCCAGCTGGGCACTTCTGCTGTTCAAGTCTGTTTTGCCTTGATGGCTGTGCTGAAGAGATTAATGTCAGCATCTTTAAAAAGGTTTTTATACTTGAAGGCATTCATTAAGACATTGCACAGCTGACTGTCTCCTTGGATTGCCAACTTCCCTTCCTGTGAAAAGTTTTTTCTTTTCTTTTTTTTTTTTTTTTAATTTTTTTAGTTGTTGATAGACTTTTGTTTTATTTATTTATATGTGGTGCTGAGAATTGAACCCAGTGCCTCATACATGTCAGGCAAGTGTGTTACCGCTGAGCCCCAGCCCCAGCAAGTTTTTTCATTTTTAATCACCCCTGCTTTCCTTCTCTGAACACTCCAGTTGTTTTCAAATCCTTTGAGATATAGATAAATTAAATCCAGACATAAATCAATTAATCCCAATCTACAATTTAAGACAATTTTTTTTTTTACTTCTCAATCCTTAAATTTTCATTTCTGTTAGCATTACCCAAAATCATTCAATAAGATAAGTAACTGGGTCTTGCCTTCTCTTACTTTTCACATGACTCCAAATACCAGGGCCTCTCCTGTCACATTTGTCCAATAATTAATTTTACCTTGCCTGCAACTCTAATATTTACTACTACTTTACAATTTACTTAGTCCATGAACTGTAAGATGAGAGGTATTTGTGCGGTAGTATAATTCTTAATTACTTTCTTATCAGGAACTTATGATTGAGGACTGTACTAGGTACTTCAGAAACAGCTAAATAGGGATAGCAGCTGTAAACATAAATAATTAATATAAACACTAAAATGATAAAAACAGTAATCATTTTCCAGCAAACCATTCATTATTTTCTATTTCATATGTGTGGCATTTCCTAGGAGACGGATATGGCCCTGGAACTCTCTGGTTTGTTTCCATGTTTATTAAAGGGCAGACTTTAGTGGAAAGAAAACTAGTTTTACCTCCACTAATCCAGGGAAGTGGTGTGGTAGAGGAGACAGGATTAAGGTAGATCCATTTTCAAATCCTGGCTGAGTGACATGTACAGTACAACCTCAGGCAGGTTCCTCTGTTTCCCTGACACTCAGTTTCTTCAATAGTAAAAGGTTGATAATTCCTGTTTGTAGGACTGCTGGGAGGATTGTAATAATATTCACCAAGTACTCACAGAGGTGTGTCCCTAGATTGGCAGACATTACCTAAACATTCTATCTCTGGACAAAAGTTTGTTTTACCCATTTTAAATAATTACAAGATTCTAAATAAAAAACTAGCATTTGAATTCTTTAGTTAAAAAATATTACCTTATTGACTAATTTATACCATAGGCCACTATCCCTTCAGCCACATTTGCAGTTCTTTTATAACCAATCTTAAAACAGAAAAACAAAGCCAAAATAAGAATAGTACCTGTCATCAGATAAAATGCAATAGTGTCTCAAAGTGTTTCATCCTGGGACTAGAAAATACAAAATAGATATCCTTCTCAGATAGACACATATCAGTAGTTTTGTCCAAGGAGACCATATGTTGTAAAATACTCTTTCAGTGAACAAGAAAAAAGGCTTAGCTAAGGTAAAGTTACTTAACTCCATGTACACCTGAAGCAATTAAAGATCTATGTAGAGGATAAAGAGTACACGATCAGAACTCTTTATATCTTGTCCTTCTTTTGAAAAGGGAAACTGAAATCCAGATAAATCATTCATTCAATAAATATTGAATGACTAGATTATGCCAGACAGTGTGACTACTTGGTAAATAAAAAATACAGGCAATTTAAATAGTGCCCTCATGAATTAGTCATTAGCAACCCAACCTGTGTTTCATAAGACTTTTGTATCACTCAGAGCTCTTAACTGTAGGCAACAGCATCCAACGTTTTTAAACAGAAAAGGAATGTCCTTAAAGGATATCACAGAGCTCATTGAAATCTTGGTGGGACTGAAGAACCAGGATGGAGGTGAAATGTGAAGGAACAAAGCCCTGAATACCCCCAGAAAGTGGTTTCTTGAGTTAGCTACTACCCTGAGGCCTGACTACATGCATTACTTACTACCTAGTCTATACTTTTGACTCAGGCCCTGGATGTCCTGAACCTGCTGCAAGCACTACCTCCAGAGAAGTTGCCCCTATATGAGCTTCCAGATCAAAGTCAAAGTAAGTGTCTTCTATGATGCCTGGATGCTGGGTCTCTCATCAGCATTGCAAAGAAGTTTGAGAATTTGGATTTCTAAACTTTCCAGATTCTACAACAGTCAATATCACATTTTTTTTTTAACAAGGAAGAGCTCCTTAAACAATGAAATGAAAAAAAGAGTTCATAATCCAAGCTATCTTAATAATGACAAATATCCAGTACTGTGACACAAAGTAAAAGTTCTATGACACATGGGGGCACCATTATCCTGAGAGGGTTTTGACTCAATTCCCCAAAATTTCTGAAAGAGAAGTTGAGGCAGAGGGGCACACAACCAAGGAAGCAGTGACTTCTGGGTAGAAGGAAACCCAGAAGGGGATACTATTTGTGCTTGACATGCAGGGTGGGTTAGATTTAACTACACAAAGATGATGGATGTATATAGGAATTGACCATGAGAAGAGAGAAGAGAAAGCAGGCAGGAGGCAGCAGGGATGGTTCTGTAGATGGTAATAGTTTCTGAATGAGAGGGATCATCACAGAATGGAAAGAGAAGGATGGTATGGGAGAGTCTCTGGCATAGATATGCGCAGAGCCCCTGCTGGTGGGACCCAGAAGTGAAAGGGGCGAATGCAGGGAGACTGGGAAGAGACAGTCCCCTGTCAGAGTTCTTCCTACACACCTTCAAACATGATGATGTTATTAACAGCTTCACTCTTTTAGGGCACTGTTGGAAGACTAGTTATTAATATGAATTATTATATAGGCAAAGGAGATAAGGCAGGAAACTCATTCTAGTGATCAGAACAAGTGTAGATAAGAAAGGAATTTATCCCTGAAAAATTGAGTGGCATAGCTAGGACATGAACTAGATGTGGTAGAAACTGAAGAGGTGCTCTCCCCTCAACCCCGCAAAAAAAAAAAAAAAAAAAAAAAAAAAAAACAGAGTGTATGTAAAAACTACCTTGTAAGGCAAGTGAGTCAAAGAAAAGAGACAGGGATGGGAGGGAGCTCAGTAGATTTGTATGGAATAAGATCCACCTGTAATACCAGCTCACACCTGTAATGCTCGGGAGGCTGAGGCTGGAGGATCACAAGTTCAAAGCCACCCTCAGCAATTTATCCTAGGCAGAGGATCTGATATCCGAGACCAATTATCCAAGCTTCTGACTCTTTTATCAGTGTCTTAGTCCATTTTCTGCCATTATAATACACATCCCACATACTGGGTAAATTATAAACAGGAGAAGTTTATTTGGCTCATGGTTGTGGAAGCTAGAGTCCAAGATGGAGGGGCTGCATCATAACAGGGCAGAGGGGCAAGGGGGCACACATGGGACAGAAAAAAAGGGCTGAGTTCACTTTCATAAGAAATCCAGTCTTGAAATAACTATCTCATTCTGTGACAGCAGCACTGATCCATTCATGACCTGGGTCCTCTTAGGCCCCATCTCCCAACATTGCTGCATTAGGTGCTAAAGTACAAAATGAGTTTGAAAGAGGAGAAACATTCAAACCATAGTGATGAGACTTTTCATTAAATGGATAAATGCTTTGCATTGTGAGCAAGAGTTCCCTGGACATGCTTCTCCTTCTGAAAGAAACTAATTCCTTGAAGGGCACCAAGCAGGCCAGGACAGATCCATCAAGTATCATCTTGCTTTTTGAATATTCTTGCTATTTTACTCTCTCTAGGGCTGAGGAGAGGAAAGCAAAGGAGAAGCAGGGATGTCTCCAGGCCAGCCACAGTGCAGTCTTTATTTGCTTTCTGTATCATGCATGTCTAACCTCTAGGATAAAAACAAGTCACAGCCCAGAAATGTTAGGAAACTTTGATTAGTGGATTGAAGTTCAGGATTGAAGTCTGGGTCTTTGTAAGAATAATTTCTATGCTATGAAAAATGCATAGAGATTTGCTTTCAATATGAAAGAATGATCAAATCCAGAGTGTGGGATCAGGATTGTATCATGTCTGCCATTTACTGTACCAGGAATTTGAGGTTACCACCTAATTTCTAGGGTTGGTTTATGCACCTGTGCATCTGTGTCATGAATAGATTGATAGTTTTCTTTAAACAAACAAAATTATCATATAAGTCCTATGAAAATTCTAATTCATATAAAAAACACTTCCAGCTGGGTGTGGTGGCTCACACCCGTAATACCAGTGCTCAGAAGACTGAGCCTGGAAGATCACAAGTTCAAAGCCACCCTCAGCAATTTATCGAGGCCCTAAGCAATTTAGCAAAACCCTGTGTTAAAATAAAAAATAAAAAGGACAGGGGATGCTACTCAGTAGTTAAGTGCCACTGGGTTCAATCCCTGGTACCAAAGCAAACAAACATTTCCATGTTTAAATGGCCTACAAAGTCAAGCACTTCCAGACCCCATGATTTAGATTTCTTATTCCCCAAGGCAGCTTCTCATGTATTTTCTTGGAATCCAGCTTGATGAGCTCCAGTGTGCTATTGTGTTCTGTCCTTCCTTGATGGCTCTAGTAAAGTTTGTTGAATCAGCAGTTATCTTTGGAAAACACTTTGAGGCTTTTGGTGGTAGTGGTTATAGTAAAGGAAATGTACATTGTTTTAATGTAATTTCAGGAATAAATTGCAATATACATATTTGTGTACATAACAAAGCAAATCTTTCCTAGGACTTATGATGACTTAAAACCTCAACAGCTCCAATTTTTTCCCTTTCCTTGCTCTAAGAGAAGGAACAGGCTTTTACTTTCCTAGCCAAGTCTCCTCATGAACAATTTCGGCTGAATGAATTCCATACCCTTTGAACAGTTCACATTTGACCAGTCTCCCTTAGGATTAATACATTAGTTTACTCACTTGCCTTTAATGAAGTTAAACTCAGGTATAATTTTAGGAAGACTCTATTTCCTCTCTGATGCATTCTGTGATGGATTACAGCATGAACAGAGGACAAAGTTAATTGATACAAAATAACATTTCACAAAATATTTGGTGATAGACATATTGTATACACCATGTCAATTTCTACAGTCAGGTGGCAAATACAGGCATGTATCAATTATCCCTAGGTATGAGAAAACTGTTGTGGGAGGTTAACTTGCTCAAGATGTCAAAGCTAGAAAGGGACAAGAGGAGGATTCCCCCACATCTGGATTCTCTCTGTTCCTGAGGCCAGGGATGAGGACCTGTCATAAGGATGGACCCTGAGGGGAACCCCTCACCATGTCTCCTCATGCTGACATCCAAGATTTTATTTATTTATCATTATTTAAATGTCAGGCATATTCTATGCCAGTTCTTAGCAAATTCACTGTTTCTCTCTTCATAGAAAATAGATTTTAGTTCTGTGAAGATAGCTAAATAATGTGACAGATTATTTTTCATTTCACATTTTTAGCATCTTTTGGCTGAAACTGTTAATAAGAAGCAGGTAGTACGTAGCTAGCTATCATTTGTAAGCAGAGTTGTTGATTATTTAATACATCTACCTCCAGGGTGCTCCTCAGGGATCCAGATTGCTTAGGTGGAAAGAACAAGGATTACAAAACAGAGACATTGGTTGCAGGAGAAAAAAAAATTACCACACAACTTCTTCATTTTCCTGAAAAGTGTGTTCTTACTACCACTTGGATTCATAATTTTAAACTGAAGTTGTAGATGTACATAGTACCTTTGTTTATTTTTATTTGGTGCTGAGAGTTGAACACAGAGCCTGACACATGCTAGGCAAGTGCTCTACCACTGAACTGCATCCCCAGCACAATACCTTGAGAGACTGGCCTTTTACATACTTGACTCAGTGATTTTTCATATCCTGTGACATTCATTATTTCTTTGTGTTTGTTAGAATGCAAAGTAGTACAGATATACCCATACACTGTATTCAGACAAATGATTTTGTTCACTTTCCCTGAAAGGAGATGCTTATAATTAAATATGGAAGAAAATTCTTTTTTAACTTGAAGTTCCAATCACCCTCTGACATTAAAACAAATTATTTTAAAGGGATCCTAAGTCTTCCTGCATGTCAAGATTTTTCTTTACAAAGCATGAACTAATGAGGTTAATATAAATAAATATGGAACAAATGGACTGAATAATCTTGAAACACACAAAAATGTAATGGAAAAAATGTTTGGTAAAAACACGTTTTAGATTTTCTTGAATTCCAAATATTTGGATAATAGAATGGTGACTGCTCAACTCAAAGTCCAGTCTCACACCTATTCTTTAGTGCAAAGTTGAAATCAGTAATAAAACATATATAATGAATGTGCCTTTTGTTGTTTCTAAAGTATGTTATATTCTATGGCCAACTGATACTTAAAGAAAAAAATGGTTCAAGTAAATAAAATGTATGTTAATTCCCTCAGCATGTATAATGTGAACCTCATTGTTCCAGGGAGAACCCACACTATTTATAGTTAGCTTGATGCTTGGGTTTGACAGGCAGCCATCTGGGGCACCACAAGAGGCCATCTTGAAAACACAAACCTTCAATAAGATCAAAGTGTGTGCAGAAGTATTAAATTATACCCAGATAGAAAAAACAGTGTCCTCGGTTTTATGTGAAATTTAACATTGAGGCATGCTCTATGAGTTTTCAGTTCCTTGCATACACCCAAAATTCATGCCCCTGAAATGCTTAGAGATGACTGGTGAGAAAAGAAAAAAAAAAGGAGAAAAGAATCTAAACCAGGATCACATGTCCTTCCAGACCTCTAACTGTGGCATTCATCTGACATAATAGAGACTCAGAAACACAGTGTGCCTTCACTCTGCGGGAGTTACAAAGCTGCTCAGTGTAGGAAATCAGCACGTGAACATCTCTTCCCCCAGCTAGAAAATGAAAAACACCTGACACTTGAGAACTGTTAGTACATGATTTGAATGCCATTAGGGGCTGCTCCTACACATTCTGTATTACAGCTGTGGAGTGTGTAACCCATGAATAGCACTTGTGTTATGTTTGCTTTAGAAAACTGTGTTGATCCCTCCAGGCGCTCTATTTGCAAGTACTCCCACGTGAGGCATAGAGCAGGGGGAAACTGAAGCAAACAGATCTGTCTTACAGAGAGATTATTCTATAAGGAAATATTTTTAGAGGCTGGAGAAATGGATAGCATGCCTCCCACTCGGGTTGTAACTTTTAAAAGATGGTGGCCTAGGAGATCTTTTATTGACATACCCCAAAATATTCATATAATGTGCAGGGCTTAAGTTCTAGGCAACCCTCTCCATGTGGCTGAGATTTTTTAATAATGTTTGACCCAGCCTCTTTGGAATTAGTTTGTGGAAGGAGACTTGTAATGTGAGTGTTTTTCTTTGGAAAAACTTGCTCTTTAAGATTTTTTGAACTACTTCTCTACTTGTGAAAACCAGATCAGGGATAATCTTTCAATATGTTATGAGCTCTATGTTTCTTTTGGGTTTCTTTCAAGTGGCCTCTTTAGCTTTTCAGATTTGGAATAAAATCTCTTTAATTTTTTTTTTTGGAGTAAAATTTCTTAATGTTTTTTTCTCTATATACAATTCAGTCTAGACCAAAGTGGTATATTTTAGAAATATGTGAGCTAATGACCAAACTTGCTTTTGACTAAATGAGTGCCTCACAAAAATGGTGGCTTGATTTCTGCTATAATTTTCTGTTCCAATCACAATGCTTTCTTTTCAGTCCTGTTGACTTGTTCCTTTGCTTATTTTAGGATTGTTTTGTTTTCAGGTGGCTGCCAGGATTGCATAGTTATTTCTGTAAAAGAAATAGGCTTGGAGCATGGTTGCATCTGTAAAAGAAATCTCTTAATTACTCAACAATGCCTATACAGTGGGTGATTTATGTATAAGAGTCCACCTAACACCCACACAAAATCTCACCAATATTCCCCAAGGTGGATATTATCATGACCATTTTTATAGATGAGACTATTTTCCGAAATCACAAAGTCAATAAATAACAGAGACAAAACTCAAAAGTTAAGTCACACTAATTCTAAAGTTAGTGCTCTTAAATTTTATCTTCCATTAATTTCTACAAATCACCATGAAACATTCTCAGAATATCTCTGTTCAATACATCTTTTCAGATCTTGACATGGCTCTTGCTTACTGAATAGCTTTGTCTTCTCCTTTGCCTTTTAAGCAAATGCCTAAAGAATTGTCTAATAAACATTACAGAATCCCACTCCTGCCTATGGTGATTTGGAACCTTGAATGTGTTAGAATCCTGCCACAGTCTGGCTGGGCACAAAATCACGAGCCACTCACAG
Source organism: Spermophilus citellus (assembly GCF_964194105.1). Classification (NCBI taxonomy): domain Eukaryota; kingdom Metazoa; phylum Chordata; class Mammalia; order Rodentia; family Sciuridae; genus Spermophilus; species Spermophilus citellus. The sequence goes on along the minus strand of NC_138182.1, from coordinate 175,394,070 downwards.
CCTTATAGATTCAAACAGCAATTCTTTATTCCCGAACTCTCATCGGCACTCTACATGCAGTTCTGGGGAAAATCCACACCTCCACTGGGCTCTGCATCCCAAATACTCTCTGAATCCCACGAGAACTCAATGGGAAATCAAGGAGCGGGCGCCTGAGGCAGCAGGATACGCCCTATTTCCAGTAGGATCCACCTTAAACCTGGAACCGCCCTAAACCCGGATCGCCCTGGTCCTTGAGCAGGGTCATCTTTCTCAAACATTCATGCAATGTCACTGCAAATGACCTGGGTCCAAGGCAAGCCCATTTCCACAATGGAGAGTCCTTCCTCTAAGCCACATTGGGTAGGCTGACAAGGAAATTGCCATGCATCATACCTACTTGGCTATGGCTCTCAGCAGAATCCCCTGAAAAACTTTCCTAAAATACCAGTGCCTGACCCTAATTAGACCATTTACATCAGAGTCCCTGAAGGTTGACCCAGAACTTGGGTGCTCTTTTCTTTTTTGTATGTTTGTTTGCAGTGATATAGATTGGATCGAGGGCCTCATGCATGCTAGGAAAGGACTGTACCACTTACCTATATCTTCAACCCAAGAACATGGGCATTTTAAGTGTCTCTCCTGGTGATTTAATATACAGTCAGGGTCCAAAAGCTATGTTATATATTGACATAAATTTATAAATTAATTAAGTTAAAATATTTAAATTCAATTATATAGTAGTCACTAGTTTGTTTTGCTATTTAATTCATCCAGTTCCCAAGCACACAATAGGATTATACCCTTGACTCTCATGAGGTTGCTTGGGGTCATGTGACAATTTCTGGTCAGGAATTAGTGAGTGGAAATGATATGTGAGTGTCAGTTTGGATTTTGGGACTTGAGCATTTACTGTTGATGCAGGACTCTCCAGAGCTCTCTTTAATTTGATGACAATGATCAGAAATATTTCAGATAGTGAGTACCCTATCAATTCCAGTCTCAGAGTAAGGATTATCTGGAATGGAGCTTTGACAAGCTCCACTGAGTGAGAATCTTTGGTTTCAGGCTATTCTACTACTATATACTACTATGTATTATCTTATAGACTACCCCTAGAAATGGAATTGTAAAGTATTTTCAGATACTTTATTGAAAAGAATAAAAACAATAAAGTTATGACTAGTGAAATAAAGGAGTTACAGGTTAGAATATGTTGCACAAATAGATGTCAAACTGGTGGCAGAAACAAAGTCACTCAGAATTACTTTTAGAAAATGAGAATAAATTATGCCTGAGCCCATACTAAGTTCTGGTATTGGATGGAACAGTAGTGTTGTGAACCTTATATAAGTTGAATTGTGTCAGCCATGTTAATAATGTTTAATAATCCCCAAAGTCCTGCAAAATAGTCACTCTGCAAATATCTATTAAGCACCTTCAGTGAGCTAGGCATTGTGTTAGATGTTGGGGATAGAACAGTAAGCAAAGAAAACAAGGTCTTCATAACTCATCTGGGGGCATACAGGAAGGCAACTGAAGCTTAAACTAAAATAAATAAATAAGTAAATAAATAAATAAATAAATAAATAAATAAATAAATAAATAAAAACATTAAAATAGCTGTACCAAGGAAAAGGAAGCACCAGGTAAAAGGGCATCTACACCTGATAGGTGGCACCAGAGACAGACTCCTGGAAGAGCTAGTGTCTAGGATAAAAACAAAGGATGAATAGGAGTAAGTCAAGCAAAAAGTAGGATCAATTTTCTAGACATAAAGAGAAACATATGTGATGGTGTATAAGTGAGAGAGAAACTAACTCTTCCAAAGAACTAAAAATAAAATAAAATAAAATGTATAACATGGTTGTTTTCACTATATTAAGGGTGCAAATTCTGGCTCTTCTAGAGATTTTCTGGGGGGACTGGGTAACCAACCCAGAAGTTTAGAGGAATTAATTCACTGTGGGCGCAAACTTTAACCAATGGGAGACAGGAGAGGGAGGGCAGGACAATGAACCAATACATTTCCTCTCTAAATAATAATAACAGACATGCTAACATTTATTGAGAGCTAATTAGATATTGGGTACCATCCAAAGCATCTTAAACTTATTAACACTGTTAATCCTCAAAGCACCTTAAAATTCTAACATATGCAAAGAAAATTTAAGTAGCTTGACCAACGTGGCACTTTTCTTATGTGACAAGACCAGGTTTTGAACTGAAATCTGCTGGAGGCAGAGCTAGCTCTCACTGTTAGGTCAGGGGACTGCTAAAAAGAGATAGTCTGACTGGTTGGTAATTACCTGTTAAAAATAGCACTTAGGAAAAGCAGATGTAAATTGCCAAGTACTATTACAATTTGTAACTAGGTGATATATATGGTCTTGTGAATTCCCCACCCCCTACATTCTTGAGTATAGGGTTGCAGTTTCAATGGTGCCTTAAAGTGTGTGCAGTAAAACACAGCTGGTAACTGACTTTAACTATAATTATTGGCCTCTTACCAGTATTTAAAGATGCATTGCATGGATCAGTGCTTTGAACTTTGCTTTTTTGGTTTTTATCAACAGTGTACCATTACTTTCCTAAAGACCTTTTCTTCACCTTTATTTAGATCTTGCAGTGGTCTATAATTACATGAAACTAAAAATTCTCTATGGATTGATTTCCATAAATTACAAATATGTCATGCGTTATGTTACTAGACAAAAGGTCAGCAAACCAATTTGTTACACCAGTAGCACATTTACTAGAGCTTGGACAATGATCCATTTGTTGAGAGCCTTCTGGATTTAACTCTTTAGCCCAGATTTCAACTGAAATACAAATTGTATGAAAAATGGAATTTTAATCACTTGTTACTCATAATAGTTAGAAAATAGCATAGTTTTGCATAGGCAGTTGTGAATTGGTATTTGCCTGCAATGTATCTACTTTTAATTTTCTGTGCTAGAGAATAAATATGTAGTATTTTGCAACATCCTAAATACACCAATTCCAAATCAATTCTACTGTCAATACAAAAACCAATTCTACCATATTAAATTATAGGTTTAATAAAAGGAATAATAATAGCTTAGCTTTATCTTAAAAATAATGAAATATTACATATTATGCAACTTGCAAATTAAGTCAGATTCTCTCAATGCCTTGAGTGGTCCTTAGTAATCAATTAAAAATTAATCCAATAAATGGGATTTAAGTATCAAGAATGAAGTAATTAAGTTTCAAAGGGGAACCTGTATCCTGCCTAGCAGCAGCTTGGTTGAAACAATAATCTCACATGGTTCTAAAATTACTCCATTCTGCAACTGTGAACTCACAGACGTTTGGTCCTTCCTTAAAATTTTTCTTTTCTGTTCTGAAAACTTTATGAACTCCTGTGTCTACAAATAGCATCACATGTGTCAGTTCTCCTAGTCTTGGAGAGTCATGGTTACCATTGACTTCTTTTCCCCTCATTGGCTTCCTTTCCCCCTGAGGGTCCCAGTGTGACTTTACATTGTTTTCTAGTCTGACTTTCCTACCACATCCTCTTTATGTGCAGTTCACCAACAGCAGAATTCTCTTTCCGCTGGCTTTGATTACTACCTGTTGTTTTCCTGTTTTCCTCCCATAATATACACTGATGTCAGGAAATATTTCTGAGACACAAGATTATACATATCATGCCCTTCCTCACAAATATTCTATTGCCCAAAGGCTAGAGTCCCAAGCACCCTGGCCCAGAGGATGTCTTATTCTCCTCCCAGTTGATGGTACCAAATATCTCTTCCAACTCTTGTTCTCATAATCTCACATTGCAGGTTAAGGGAATGTCTTTGACACTTGAGGGTGTAATGTCCAACCTAAGAGTATTTATTTGTTTGAATACTGGGTTGCTTATTTTGTGGTTAGACTTATGATGCATAGCAGAACATGGAGAAGAGAGTAAAGAGAGTGATACTGGCACTGAAATAGAGCTGCTCAGAGCCTGGGTGCTTTAACACTTGCTTCATTTTGAGTGACAAGTGGGAATTGTGTTCCATGAGGCCTTTGCCCTCAGGTGCTGGTGTGAGGCTAAAGGACAGGAGTGTGCTGAGGTACCAGGAATCAGTCCAAGGGAAGTCATGGGTAAAAGAGCCACCCTGTGAGGCAGCCTTGGTTGCCCCTTTATTTCTCTTCCAAATGAGGATCTTTGTATGCTTTTTTTTTTTCCAGTCATTTTCCTCTCTGCACTCTACTTTGCTAATTAAAATTCTAATCACTCTGACAGCTAGAGGTAGGAAAAAAAAATCATTCTTCCATGCGGGAGAAGGTAATTTCAAGGTGTTTCAGCTGCCAAAGAAACAAACGAAAATTAGACAAAGAATCTGGTCGTCATAGCAGGACAAATGAATTTTGTTTTCCCATTTTGTCTAAAAATATGAAACTTAGAAAGACAACATGTTCCTATTTGGCATTATAATAATTATATGCTTTACTTTCCTACAGGTTAAAATTTTGTGATAAAAAATTGCCTTTTACATATTTGGTTTATGACAAAATTAATTAACTGTTCTTGGAGTTACATGAAGTACAACATCAAAAGTTGGATTTGGTCTTTCCACATGTTGTTTCTGAGCATGTTTCCTTTTAATCTTTGGTTTTCATATCCTCATTAAACATTGAAGTGAATGGAAATTCATATTTTAAGACAAAAGAAATTTGTGGTATGATTTCTTCAATGAAATTTAGATGTTGAATTTTTAATGTTATTGGTCCAGAAGTATTAAATACAGTTACAGCTAAGATATATTTGAAAGTTTTCTAGAAAACCATGTTCTCAAGGAGCCTTCCGAGTACATTAATAATTGAGCTGAGTTTTGGTTTTGTCTATAAGAAATCCAGAAATAGAGTAGGGCTGGGAACTTTTTTTACCCGGTAAGCTGCTTTCTGAATTGACTGGCATTTCACTGATGGCTTAATTTTACTAAATTGACTGGATAAATGTTAAAATACATTGAAGTGGCTTTCTTATCCAATGTTATTTAAATATAATTGCATGTTTTTCACTCTTATCCCAAGAGTCAGTTTTAAATCACTTAAGAGTCTGACATGGTCATGGAATTTCAGTCATGCCAATAGGCTTGCCTGCTTAGCCTATAACTCCAGGGCAGTTGGAATATTTGCAGATGTTCCAACATGGCTTCTGGTCATCAGCAAGGGATAACCAGAACATATTATTTGTTCCCAAATTAGGTACCACTAAAATTGCCCTAATATAATATACTTTTGAGAGTGAAAGGGACAAAATTAATAATCACAATGGGGCAACAGACAAAATGGTGTAGTCAGAATCTGGCAAAGCTGTTCCTATAGTCACCCTAACCTTAAATTGTCCTTTGGAATAAAATAATAAACTGAGTTTCCATTTAGTTTTTGTCCATCTTCTAGATATAACTCCTACCTAACATTGTTCTGATCTTTTGTATTTGGAAACTGTATTTGGTTAAACTATTCTCTGCCTTAAAAAACTTGGCTTTCAATCTTGGGGAAGACACTGAGCTTCATTCTGCTTTATTGGCATTTATCTCATCACCAAGGGGCTTGACCACTAAGGCCTCCCGAATCCATATTGTTATCCAATGAAATGTCATTTGGGTATCAGATCTAGAGCTTCAGGAGAGGGTGCAGAAGAGCTCTATATACTGATTAAGCATGGGAAGCTAGCCCACTTTTTTAAGCAGATCAAAAACCAATGATAAAGATTTGTGTCTGTTAGGACTAAACATCCACTTTTGTCTACTGCCAATAGGCAAACATCATTATTATTCACAGATATATTTCTATTAATAAATTTTGTTTGAGTGCTTTATATATCCCAGAGATTAGTGCTCTATCTGATGGGCTTGTGGTAAAGGTTTGCTCCCATTCTGTAGGCTCTTTCTTCACCTCATAGATTGTTTCTTTTGCTGAGAAGAAGATTTTTAGTTTGAATCCATCCCATTTATTGATTCTTGGTTTTAATTCTTGTGCTATAGGAATCTTATTAAGGAAGTTGAGGCCTAATCCGACATGATGGAGATTTGGGCCTACTTTTTCTTCCATTAGGCACAAGATCTCTGGTTTAATTGTAGGTTCTTGATCCACTTTGAGTTGAGTTTTATGCATGGTGAGAGATAGAGATTTAATTTCATTTTGTTACATGTGGATTTCCAGTTTTCCCAGCACCATTTGTTGAAGAGGCTATCTTTTCTCCAATGTATGTTTGTGGAGCCTTTTTCTAATATAAGATAAGTGTAGTTATGTGGGTTAGTTTCTGTGTCCTCTATTCTGTACTATTGGTCTACCAGTCTATTTTGGTGCCAATACCATGCTCTGTAGTACAGCTTAAGGTCTGGAGTAGTAATGCCACCAGCTTACTCTTCTTGCTAAGAATTGCTTTAGCTATTCTGGGTCTCTTATTTTTCCAGATAAATTTCATGATTGTTTTTGCCAAGGAACTGAACAGACACTTCTCAGAAGAGAATATACAATCAATCAACAAGCATATGAAAAAATGTTCAACATTTCTAGCAATTAGAGAAATACAAATTAAAACTACTCTAAGATTTCATTTCATTCTAGTCAGAAAGGCAGCTATCAAGAATACAAACAACAATAAGTGTTGGTGAGAATGTGGGGAAAAAGGTACACTCATGCATTGCTGGTGGGACTGCAAATTGGTGCAGCTGATATGGAAAGCAGTATGGAGATTCCTTGGAAAACTTAGAATGGAACCACCATTTGACCCATCTATCCCACTCCTCCGTTTATACCCAAAGGACTTAAAAACAGCATACTACAGGGACATAGCCATATCAATGTTTATAGCAGCACAATTCACAATAGCTAAATTGTGGAACGAACCAAGATGCCCTTCAGTAGATGAATGGATAGGGAAACTTTGGTATATATACACAATGGAATACTACTCAGCATTGAAAGAGAATAAAATCATGGCATTTGCAGGTAAATGGATGGAGTTGGAGAATATAATGCAAATAGAAGTAAGCCAATATCCCCCAAACAAAGGCTGAATGTTTTCTTTGATATGAGGATGCTGACTCATAATGGAGATGGGGTGGGGGTGGGGGTGCATGGGAAGAATGGAGGTACTTTAGATAGGGCAAAGGGGAGGGAGGGGAAGGAAGGGGACAAGGGGGTAGGAATGATGGTGGAATGAGTTACACATCATTACTCTAAGTACATGTATGAAGACATGAATGGTGTGAAAAAATTTTGTGTACAATCAGTGACTTGAAAAATTGTGCTCTAAATGTGTGATATGAAATGAATTGTATTCTGCCATTGTATATAACAAATTAGAATAAATAAATAATTTAATTTAAAAAAATAGAAAAAAGATAAATTTTGTTAAGAAAAAATGTGCTTAGATACTAATTAAAAACATTATCAGTACCTGAAATACACTATTTTTACCTGTACACTTTCAACTGACAGGGATATAATGTTTTAAAAGACTAAGTTTTATTCCCCTAATTTTTCTCTTTTTCCCACCTCTTTCCCTTGCCATTTGTATCATTGTTTGCCTGCCTATATTTCTATCTCCATTTCTATCTACAATCTATCAATTAATCTCTCTTTAAAGGGAAGCATTCACTGGAAATTTACACAAGTGGCTGGCTAATGTTCAGATCATAGATATTTTTAGCATACATTTTAACCCAACAGTCATGGGTCAGTGGCACCTTGCCCTACACATTATTCTTGGAAGACAAAGTGGCACAGATTGAAATAGATCAGTGGATACTCTTACTTGAGCTTTAAATTTTAGGAGTGTGTGTATATATGTATGCATATATCATGATTGAACAAACTACCCTTCTTAGTCATAAGAGCCAGGAGCTTGTGAGAGACTCTCTTATTTCCAAACTAAAACATAAAAATCATCTTTAATGTAAGAATTGATGTCTGGTACACTAAGAACATGGAGTTTATGAAGACTGAAGGCTGTTCTTCTGTAGCCTTTTTATTGGCTACAGACCTGATATTCAAATAATATATTTTTGGATACTCTTGTGAATTCAGGAGGTCTTCATGGTCAGGCACACTGTTGCTGAGACCCATTGCAAGGATAAAATATATGGCGTGAGAGCACATCTTTCCTTCTCCCACAATAAGGTAAGGATGAGAAAAAGTGAGAAATAGTGAGAGTTGAGAGCCCTGGGATCAGATGCTCTGAGGGCACCTGACAGGTTCCAACTTTCTTTGCATTTGAAATCCTTGTAGGCAGAAAAGAAGATGATAAATTGAGGGGGGAAGAAAGAGGCTAACTACAGGACTTTTGAGACTCTGAGATAGAAGTGGACTCAATGAATGCCTTTTGACTATAACCCTGGGAGGACTGAACCTTACACAGCACCCAGGAGCACTGTGGAGGTTTCAGGACAGGGCAAATGACCTCTAGACCCAGAGGGCTTGAGCTGAATGCATATCTTCCTTTGTTTCAGCAGGAATAAAGGTAACTAGGGAAAGCTACTTGTGGCTCCTCAAGAGGAAGAAGAAAGAAATCTCTAACTGGTTCTTACAAACTAGAGCAAAGATTTCTTGGAGCAGAGGCTTTGAAGACATGGTGGGTCTGGCCAAAGCTCAGATGATTGTCAGTGAAGGTGGGCACAGGTGTTGGAGCCTGTCACCATGTGTGGTCTGTGCTTAGGGCAGAGGGCTAAGCTCCTCCCTAGAGGCCAGGAAGGACAGGACAGCCATAAATGAGACTCCAACCCATCAACCCCATGATACTGTCAGCTTTCTGTGGCTTTCATCCCTACCAGTCTCTCAAACCTCACGTGCGACTTATCTCCTGAGTCTACTCCAGCCCATGGTTTTCTGGTTCTTCTTCAAACATAAGAAGGTCATTCCCACTGGGGCCTTTGCAAGTTGTTCCTGCTGGTGAAAATGATTTTCTTTCCTTCAGATCTTCACAGTCACATCCTCTCACTTCATTCAAATCTCTGCTCAAAAGTTCCCTTCATAGACATTTCCCCCAGGTCACTTTTCTAAAATATCCTCCTGTACCATCCTCACTATACTCTGGTTTATTTTCTTCCTAATGCTATTTCTATCTAAAATTATAATGTGCATTTATGTGAAGGCAAAAGTACTGTCATTCTTCTTTTTTTTTTTAAAGAGAGAGTGAGAGGGGAGAGAGAGAGAGAGAGAATTTTTAATATTTATTTTTCAGTTCTCGGCGGACACAACATCTTTGTTGGTATGTGGTGCTGAGGATCGAACCCGGGCCGCACGCATGCCAGGCGAGCGCGCCACCGCTTGAGCCACATCCCCAGCCCTGTCTGTCATTCTTCTTCACACACAGATTTTTAGCATATCTAGCATAAAACAAACTTGCAATTAATATTAGCTGAATGAATAAATAAATTCCCTCCCCTGTGGAAAGATATTCTCTTAGAAGAAAGGAATCAGAATGGGTAGACTTTTTGAAAGGCTAAATAGTTACTAATGAGTTAAATGAGTAATCTGAAGTGAGCATGTTGCTTTTAATGGGTAAGATGAATGTTCCACCCATCCTATGACACACATCTCTTGCCTGACCCCTGGGACCAGATCCTGGGACTTACTTGCAGACTGAATTGTAGCAAAATTCTAAAGAGTTTACTTTCTGCATGTCTGAATTTTGTGCCTAAAAGTTTTAAGTCACTTGCATTTGTATTGTTAGTCCTGATAAATTATTAATTTGATCTAAGCTCTTCTGTTTCCACTGATATCTTACTAGAGATTTATAGTTTAATAGAAAAAAAATGGAAACATTTACTAGTAGTGAAGAAAACAATTTTTGATATTTACTTAGATCATGGTCATGCACCAATGCCACACAAAATATTCTGCTTCAATAGATTTTAAGGAGTTTGGGTAGATACAATTGGAGCTATCTATGAGTTTAAGTAGATTCATTTTTCTCTCTTAATTCATAGCAACCTCCTAAACAACCAGTTTTCCAGACTTATCCAGGATTTGAAGTACCAACCAGTTACTACCACTATCACCCTCCAAATCCCTGAAAAAAGCACAAAATTAAACATAAAATTCTCTCTGGTGATAGAACTTATTTTCCAATGCCATTGGTGAACCAATCTCATTAAACAAATGAGATCAGAATGATAAAGAAGCTACATACACTGAAAAATATACCCAGAAGTGAACTCTAGGAGAGATTTAGAGAATGGTCAAGGTCGAAGTGAAAAGTTGAGATAGCAAAAAATGCCTCTAGAACAATTTCAGAAAAATAATTAATTGTCCTCAAAGCACTGGGGAAAATCATGCTTGATCTTTGTATCCAATCCTACATTGATCACTTGACTCTATGCTGAAATGTGACCACTTTATTTTATAGACTAGATTTTCCCACTAACAAAGTAAAGTTCTCAGTATGTTGGCAGTTATTGGGGAGAAAAACTACTTGCTTCAGGACCCCAAACTTCAAAGAGGACTCCAGTAATTGATAAGTCAGACCACTTTGAAATCATTTGCAGACAGCCACACTCAGCAGGCATATGGGCAGAAAAGTCAAACCACCACAAATAACATCCACATCAGCTATGCACATAGACCACCCTCAAACTTCTCTAACATGTATGAATAAATAATTAGCCCATTTGAGGAAAGTCAAGAGCATGGAAGATAAGCCTAGAAATAAATAATAATATAAAATTACTTCACATCATATGAATATAATTCAAAGAAAATCTTTTCAAAAATTCCAATAAGTACATTCAGAAAAACTATGCCATTTAAAATAAGAACAAAAAGTTGCAAATAGAAAAGAAAATTAATAAATAGAAAGAGTTCTTGGAAAGCAAACATGATTACAAATGCAATTCAACAAGATTGAAAACAATTTAAATATTGCTGAAGATTGTATTAGCAATGAAGAGGACGATGTTAAGGAAATCTCCCCAAATATACAGCAATGTGATGAAAATATGGGAACCATGAGGGCTGGCATCCCTGTAATATTAGTTCTAAAGGGAGAAAACAGTAAACTGTGGAGGAGACATAATTAAAGTGAAAACGAGTCTGTGATTAAAAGGACACAATTCATAATACAATAAAAACTGAACATGTTCTGAGGCTTTTCAGAATTCTATGAATAAACAAAAAATCTTAAATGCTTTCATAAAAATGTAAAAGAGAAGTATCATTTAGCCTCAAAGAAAAAAGAATTTCCAATGATATCAGATGCTTCTTATGCAATAATGTATTTAGGAAATAAAGAGAAATAACATAGAATAAGTTGAATAAAGCTTTTTTTTTTTTTTGCTTACAATCTCATCTCTATTATTTACTTTCTTCGTCTGTGTTTGGGCTTAGTTTATTTATTTTAAATTTGGATTTAGATTCTAAATTTCTAGTTCTTTTAGGTATAAATTAGGTTGTTGATTTTAGCTCCCTTTTTTTAAATATAAACATTTACAACAGTAAATTTTCCTCTTAGCACTGTTTTCATTACATGCCATAAATTTTGATATGCTGCATTATCATTTTCATTTGTCTCAAGATATTTTATAATTTTCCTTATAATTTCTTTTTTTCCATCATAATTTATTTAAGAATGTATTATCTAATTTCCATATATATTTGGATAGTCCAGATTTCATTCTGCCATAGATTTCCAATTTTACTTCCTTGTGAAAAGAGAGGTATTTTGTATGATTTCAAGTTTTTAAAATTTATTAACATTTTTCATATCATGACATATAATCTATACTGAAGAATGTCTCATGGAAACTTTAGATAAATATGTACTCACCTATTGGTGAGTGGAATGCTCTGAATGTCTGTTAGGTCCAATTATTTTATAGTGTTATTTAAATTCTCTATTTTTATATACACCTTTTGTCTGGTTTTAATAATGGCTACTAGTTCATTATTGAAAGTGGAATACTAATGCCTTCTATTAGTGTAGTCTATTATTTCTCTTTTTAAATTTTTTTTATTTATATATGACAGCAGAATGCATTACAATTCTTATTACATATATAGAGCACAATTTTTCATATCTCTGGTTGTGCACATAGTATATTCACACCAATTTTTGTCTTCATATCTGTAATTTGGATAATAATGATCACATTCTACCTTCATTAATAACCCCATGCCCCTTCCCTTCTTCTCCAACCCCTCTGCCCTATCTGGAGTTCATCTATCCCTCCTATGCTCCCACTCCCTATCCCATTATGAATCATCTTCCTTATATCAAAGAAAACATTCAGCATTTGGTTTTTTGGGATTGGCTAACTCTACTTAGTATTATCTTCTCTAACTCCATCCATTTACCTGCAAATGTCATGATTTTATTCTCTCTTATTGCTGAGCAATATTCCATTGTGTATATATGCACTTTTTTATATTTACTTTTCAGGAGTTCCTATTTTTGGTATATCTGTTCATAATTAATCTTTTTGATAAACTGACCTTTTTATCATTATATAATGTTGACTTTTGTAACAATTTTTGAGGTAAAATCTATTTTGATTGTTATTAGAAGAGTTTATTTATATAGAATCCTTTCACTGTTTTCAACCTGTATCCTAAAATTGATTATGAATCTTTTGTACACAGCATATAGTTTGATCCTTGTGTTTTCTTTAATCCATTCAGCCAATCTATTTGTTTTTTCTTTGGAGAATTTCATCCATTTACATTTAACATAATTACAGATAGGAAAAGATTTATTATTGTTGCTTCATTATTTTCTGTATGTTTTTAGAGGTTCCCCTCCTTTCCTGTGTTCCTCCATGTTTAATTGGTTTCCTTTAGTGACACACTGTGAATCCTCTTATTATTTTCTTTTGTGTGTTTTTCATAGTTTTGTTTGTGTGTGTGTGTGTGTGTGTGTGAGAGAGAGAGAGAGAGAGAGAGAGAGAGAGAGAGAGAGAGAGAGAGAGAGATCATGGTATTTACATAAAACTGCATAAACATATCTATTTTAAAGAGATACTGATTTCAATTTTTATTGCTTTAGTGTTCTGCCTCCCCCCTTTTTTTAATCATTTTACTAATGTCACCAATTAGATCTTTAAATACTGTGTACCCATTAACATTAATTTATACTTACTTTTATGCTTCTCTTAACTCCTATAAAAATTTCAAAAATAACTATTAATCTAAATTATAATAATAAACATTTCTATATGTTTGCTTTTATTGGAATACTTTGCATTTTCAAATGACTTCCAGTACTGTCTAGAATACTTTTCATTCTAACTTGAAGTATTCCTTTCTAGGGCAGGTCTGATGGTAATGAACTCCTTTAGCTTTTGTTTATCTGGAAAAGTATTAAATTTTCCTTCATTTTTTTAAAAATATTCTTCTTAGTTGTAGGTGGACACAATATCTTTATTTATTCTTATGTGGTGCTGAGACATGCCTCAGACATGTGAAACAAGTAATCTACCACTGAGCTACAACCCCAGCCCAAATTTACCTTCAGTTTTGAAGGACAATTTTACCAGATACAATATTCTCATTCAAAGTTTTTCTTTCCACAATTTAAATATATTATTCCCCTATCTTCTGGACTGTAAGGTTTCTCTAAAAGATCAATCTTGTTGATTATCAAGACAAGTTTCTCTTTTCTCCTGCTGGTTTTAAGATTCTCTCTTTGTGTTTGACTTTTGACAATTTGATTATAAAGTGTTTCAGTATAGGTCCCTTTAGATTTACCATAGTTGGATATTTTTAGCTTCTTGTATTTTTATATCCAATGCTTTCCTCAAATTTGAGAAGTTTTCACACATTCTATCTTTAAATAAACTCTCTGTTTTTTTCCCCTTCTCTTCTCCTTCTGCAACTCCCAGGTGTCCATGGGTTTGCTTGATGACATCCCCTAAGTCTCTAAGGTTCTGTTAATATTCTCTTTTCTTTTTGTTTCTTGGACTTGTTATTTTCCTATGACCTGTTTTCAAGTTTAATGCTTCTTCTGTCTAATCAGGTCACTTTTGAAACTCTCAAGTGAAATTTTTAATGTGGCTATATTTTTTTAAACTCTAGAATTTCTATTCATTTATTTTTCACAATTTCTATGCATTTCTTGATATTCTAATTTGTTCATAAGTTGTTTTCCTAATTTTTCTTATTTGTCCATATTTTATTTTAATTCAACAAGTGTATTTAAGACAGTGATTTTAAATTCTTTGTCAACTAAGTCAGAAGCCTATGTTTTCTTAGGGTAGTTTCTAGAGATTTAGTTTGTTCCTTATAATGGGCTAAGTTTCTTGGATTCTTTGTAGTTTGGCAGCTTTTGTTGACATTTGGGCCTTTAGTTATGGAAAAATATCCATCTTCTGTTCTTTTGCAGACTGGTCCAATGTGGGAAAAGATTTAAACTAGTCAACCTGACATGAAGGTTTAAGATCTCTTCAGGCCTTTATAAATGTGCATCTTTCTGAGGCCATTGTATGATCCTTTATCAGTTTTCCCATATACAGAACTGCTTTTAAGTGTCTTAATTTACAATGGGCCCTACTTTGCTTCTTGCAACTTTAAATGTTCTATTGTATTTTTATGTCTATAGTCTCTCACCCCACAGTGTCTGTGATTTTGAAATATTCCTTCATTTTTCATGTGCCAGAGCACATGCTACAGTTTTCTGTGGATTTGAATATGAAATTCAAGGTATGTCCTCGTCTTGATACACAAAAATCAGTCTCTCAGGCAATCCACTGAAAGACCAGAGATGTTGCAAACAAGTTTCAGTCCAATCCTTCCATTGAGAAGTGGGAAATTGTCAATTTCTTCTGGACTGTATCATACTGCTCCAAGGAGGCTGTAAGGTAAATATTAACAAAACCACCACAAAAATTTCCACCATTTTGAGTGTGGATTTTTCTTGATTGGGTGTTTCCTTAATTGCAGCAGATCTTTGACTAATTTCTCAAGTTCTCATGAAACTAATCTGTGTTTACTTACTTGATATTTTTAAGGGAAAATAGGAGGTTGGAGTTTGCTGATCTGACATCTTGCTGACATTAGGTCAAGAAAGGTCTATATTTTATACCTAATCTAATTAGCACTCAATTCTACAATTAAAATAAAGACCCTTTTGAGCATCAAAAGATTAGTGAATTTACTAGACATAACCTCTCTTTGAAAAAATGTGAAAAATAATGCAATAAAATTTTAATAATTATTGAGGTAAGAGAAATAAAAGAACCATGGTGAATTTAAACATAGAAAATATGGTTATTTTTTGATTGATTGTATATCCTCTTCTGAGAAGTGTCTGTTCAGGTCCTTGGCCCATTTGTTGATGGGGTTATTTGTGTTTTTGGTGCTTAGCTTTTTGAGTTGTTTATATACCCTAGAGATTGGTGCTCTATCTGATGTGTGAAGGGTAAAGATTTGCTCCCAGGATGTAGGCTCTCTGTTCACCTCACAGACTGTTTCTTTTGCTGAGAAGAAACTTTTTTAGTTTGATTCTATCCCATTTATTGATTCTTGGTTTTAATTCTTGCACTATAGGAGTCTTATTAAGGAAGTTGGGGCCTAATCCCACATGATGAAGATTAGGGCCTACTTTTTCTTCAATTAGATGCAGAGTCTCTGGTTAAATTCCTAAGTCCTTGATCTACTTTGAGTTGAAATATATGAGATATATGAAAAAAATATATGAAAAATGTTCATTATCTCTAGCAATTAGAGAAATGCAAATCAAAACTACTCTAAGATATCATCTCACTCCAGTCAGAATGGCAGCTATTATGAAGACAAACAACAATAAGTGTTGGCGAGGATGTGGGGAAAAAGGCACACTCATACATTGCTGGTGGGACTGCAAATTGGTGCAGCCAATATGGAAAGCAGTATGGAAATTCCTTGGAAATCTGGGAATGAAACCACCATTTGACCCAGCTATCCCACTCCTCGGTTTATACCCCAAAGACTTAAAAACAGCATACTACAGAGACACAGCCACATCAACATTTATAGCAGCACAATTTATAATAGCTAAACTGTGGAGCCAAACTAGATGCCCTTCAGTAGATGAATGGATAAAAAAAATGAGGCATATATACATAATGGTATTTTACTCAACAATAAAATGGAATAAAATCATGGCATTTGTAGGTAAATGGATGGCATTGGAGAAGATAATACTAAGTGAAGTTAGCCAGTCTCAAAAATACAAATGCTGAATATTTTTTTCTGATATAAGAGGGTTGACTCACAGTGAGGTAGGGAGGGGGAGCATGGGAGGGACAGATGAATTCTAGATAGAGAAGAGGGGTGGGAGGGAAAGGGAGGAGGCAGAGGATTAGCAACGATGGTGGAATATGATAGGCATCATCATCCAAAGTGCATGTATGAAGACACGAATTGGTTTCAACATACTTTATACAATTTTATACAACCAGAGATATGAAAACATACTTTATACAACATACTTTATACAACCAGAGATATGAAAAAGTGTGCAGTATACATGTAATAAGAATTATAATGCAAAAAAGAAAATTTAATCAAAAAAAAGAAAATATGATTATTTTTTAAAATATTGAAAAGTAATGAAACTGGGTGCAGTGGTGCATGCCTATAATCCAAGTGGCTCCAGAGACTGATGCAGGATGGTTGTGAGTTCAAAGCCAGCCCCAGCAAAAGTGAGACACTACGCAACTCAGTGACACCTAGTTTCTAAAAAAAGAAAAAATACAAAATACAAAATACAAAAAATTGGGCTGGGGATGTGGCTCAGTGGTTAAGTGGCCCTGAGTTTAATCCCAGGACCCAAAATGAAAAATAAAATAATTAAAAAGAACAATTTGCTATAAAAATTCTAGATAATTTGAGTTCAGTGGTTGATGCAAAGATAACTGGAGAATCTCAGAGAAGTGATGGCTTGCTTTATTCTTGTGTTGAATGGAGGGTGGAGAATGTGATTTATTCTAGGTATTGATAGAAATATGCACATTTATATATCTGGAAGAGATTATATGACCAAGCTTATCTTACATGAGCAAGATTAAATAGCATAGATTTTTAGTAAATCTTACAAACCACAAGCAGTAGATTCTAGAATGAAATATATACTCAAGGTTGAAGAAGTTTTATAGAAATGAGTGAACTTTTCCCTATTAGTGGGAGAGGAATTATTCAAAACCTTCCTGGAGAAATTTTGTTTTTGCAGTTTTCATCAGATTTTAACATAGGTCAATATCTGCCTAACAATTCTACTTTGGGAAAAATTACTTGGTATTTTATGTAAAGAGACATGTTATATTGAATTGTTCTTTGAAATATGAAAAATAACAGGAAAGTTACATGTCCATTAAGCAAATTCTTATGAATTTTAGTAAATTCATAATATTAAATACCATTAAAAATTCAATAAATAAGATCAAGCTATATGGTAATAGCCGCAGGATACATTATTCAGCAAAAAAGCAAGTAGAATCAAGAGGCATACAATATAATTATGTAAGTAATGAGACAATGTCATGCATCTGTACATGTATGTTTATAAACACATATAACCTAAAAATGTGGTAAAATTATGGAAGTCCAAAAAATTAATAAAAAATTAATGACTGCAGGAAACTTTCTATATGTGGTCTGTATTGTCTGAATGCATTGCAATATTTATGGTGTAAAACAAATGCACATTAATCAAAGGACCGATTTGGAATAATCTGAATACCTAGCCATGGAAGTATTCATGTCTGTCATAAACATGGCTCCAAAGACCTAGCTACCATTTTTTAAGACTAAATATTTCTTCCTAGAAATAGACTTGTGCTCATACAAAAAGTAAACTAGGCATTAAGATCAATCTTAAGATATAATAGGAATTGGCAAATATGGAAGAATAAATTTGTCTTCTCTATGAGAAGAAGAAAAGTGCAAACTCTTAATGCTAGGCTGGTTAACATATGAAATGGTATGTGATTAAAATTCCTTATTCAATAAATTCCAAAACAAGGCTACACCAAAAAATAGTATGCCATGACTATCTGCATACCTACTGATTTGCTTACCTAACTACTTCACTAATATCACTATTTGACTCTGATAGAGTGTTATCTGTAATTTTTCTTACATCGTTTCTGTTAGTCCATAATTATAATATATGGGAGTTCACACAAGAAAGCTCTGTAATTCTATCCACAATCTGGGTGGACAGGAGCAGGCTATGTCATCATAGCCTCTTAGCTTCAGAACACTCTGCCCTCCATCTCTTCTCTTTGCAGTCAGCAGAATAGGCTGAGGAGAGGGAAATGCCTGCCAGGGAACTTTAGTAGGAGGCAGTTTTTAATTAACAGGGGCCAGAGAAGGTGATAACCCCAAGGGGTAGTGAAGAGAAATTAACATGGAAAAGCAGTTCCACGCATCTGTGGGTCCCAAAAGGCCAACCGTATTAGTGGTGTCTGTTCTGATTGAACTTTTGCTGTGTCTTTTTATTGATTCACTTGTCAGAATCTGACAAAAGGACCAATGCCCATCCGTTGTTTGCTCGCAGTGGTGGGTTATGGCTAGAAACTGCTTCCTTGTATGACTGGCTGCAGAGTGAGAACTGTCATTTTGGTTATCACTCTACGGACATGATTAATGTTGGGCTTTATGTGAGAACTAAGCCTGTGTACACACATACGGCTGGACAGGATGGCTTACCCTGGATTTTTGAACCTCTTTATTTTCTTAGTGCCTTGCCTGGTTTGGTAGAAATCTCCTTTAATTATTAAAAGGTTTTAAAATGCAACTTCAGGGGTAATAGTTACTGACTGTTAAAGACACTTTCTTCTGCCATTTACCAAATCCTTGGCTTAGGAAGCATTTGAAAATAATAATATCCTATGAATAAATATTTCAAGTTTTTCTCCAAAGGATGAAAATGAAGAGTAAATAAAGCATGTAAAGAACTTGCAAAATCTGCTTGTTTAGTGAGGAGGAGAGGTGGTGAGATTTTCCTCCTTCCTACCTTCCTTCCTTCTACCTAAGAATGCCTTGAGCTGGCAAGCCCAGGGTGTATCCCAGGAGAGCTTTTCACTTTACTGCAGTGAGAACAGAAATGTATTTTCTTAAAAATATCTTAAGAACGTTTTGAACACTGTGTGGGTCTTTTTTCATTCCATGGGCACTGGGATTATTCCAGAATTCTATGTATCTTTACTAATTTCAAAATATGCTTTTTCCAAAATAATGACAGACTTCATACTTGTAAAAAATGTGGTGATAATGTTTTGCTAAATTCAAATACTATTTTCTTTATTATTCTTTTATTTCAAATACTATTTTCTTTATTATTCTTTTATTTGAAACAGAGTATTTTCTAAGGCTACCTAGTAAAAAAAATAGTAAGATCATCAAGATCCTAGTACTGATGCATTTCCTAGAGCAGTTTTTTTCTTACTTTTCTTTTTCTTTTTGAAGTTTTTCTAGCCATTTATAAAGAAATGACTAAACATGTTTTTCATGTCTAAACTTAAGAAGCATCTAGATCTATGTGTTCTAAATCAGTAACCATTAGTCACATATAGCAATAGAACACTTAAAATGTGGCCATTTTGAATTGGAATGTGCTATGAGTATAAAATACACCCTAAATTTTATAGGTGTGGTATATAACATAACTCATTAATAACTTTTTTATTTACTACAACTGCAATAATAATATTTTAATATATGGGTTAAATACATTATAAAATTTAAATTACCTAATTTTATTCTTTTTTATTATTTGCTTTATTGCCATTTTAAACTTTTTAAACACAATTTTTAGAAAGGTTAAAATTTCATACATGGCTTATATTATCTTTGTGTCAAACAACTCATTAAGGCAAAAGTAAAATTTAATATTTAGTAAGGTTTACTATGTGATATCTTTGCCAAAATCTTTATATGCATCCTTTAATTTCATTTCACTATTACCATTGAGATAGGGGTTATTGATACCTCTGTTTTATAGACAAGAAAATTTAGGCCAGAGCGGTAAGCAATTCACCTAAGATTATGCAACTACCTCATATTATACACTTCTTTTGGTAATTATTTGTGAGTGTCTATGTAATACTCTATGAGCTATGGTACTATGCATGGGCAATGAACTGTAATTAATTACTCTATGATACGTTATAGTGCAGCTCTGGATGGATTTGAGAGGATTGAAGATTGCCAAATTAGTTTCTACAAACTCCATTTAATTAGGTGCATTGGATTTACTAGAGAAAGCATTAAAGTGCTCACAGAAATTCCTTATTATGTTGTATGGTAGGACATGGCTTAAATGCATCTATATTTGTGAAAAGATTAAATAAAGAAGAGATATTCCATGTAAGCAACTACCAAGTAGTATTTAATTCAGAATGAACTGGGATTTAAGGCTTAGACATATTTGGTGCAGGAGAGAATCTGTCAGCAGTTGTAGCCCTGAACACTTCTCATATTTTCTACATAGCTGGAATGATTTTGTCAAGTATAAAACACTTTTTCTCAGCCAAGTTAGAAGGAAAAATCAGAATCAGGAAAAGAGAAAATAGAGAGTAGAGTTGTTAAATATCTTTATTTTTATATCACCTGTAGGAAATGACAACCCCTCTTTTAATAATAAGTAATATTAAAATATAGCTGCATACTCATAACCAAAGAAGTTTTTTTGATCATAGGTATAAAAGTAAATGTCTTTTTTAAATTTGATTTTTTGAAAAATATAAAGCATGACAAGTAATGAAGGAGATAATGTAAGAAATTATTGAGAGATATCTAAATATATCTAGGGCCTTGATGAACCTCTGGAAAATTTTTAAAATATATTCTAATTTGTTATATGTGACAGTTGAATGTATTTCCGTTCATATTATACATATAGAGCACAATTTTTCATGTCTCTGGTTGTACACAAAGTAGAGTCATCATACCATTCGTGTATTCATACATGTACTTAGGGTAATGATGACTTAAATAAAATAAAATAGTGAAGTAAAATAGTGAAGAGGAATTTAAAGTAAAATAGTGAAGAGGAATTTAAAGCAATATTCAAATAAACCTAACACTCCCTTCCTTCAAAGCTTATTAATATACATTAGTATTGTTGCAATGATTATCATTATTGTGTCTTAAAACTATTGAAGACCTCCCATGTCTAACAAAGTTCACAAAGAAAAACCTCAATATTATTTTCAGTTCCTTCCTCACTGACCTACATGAATTCTTTCTAGGTTACTATCAGATCCCCAACTTTCCCTTTTCTTCCTCATGAGCAACTGCCTTTGCTTAAAATCCTAGCTCTGAAAGTTGCTGTAGATTCCTACATAGTTCCTGTTTCCAGAATCTTCCCTCTATAATCCATCATTCATATTGCTACCATGGTTACTTTTTCTGAAATACATATTTGATTGTACCACTTGCTTATTTTAAAATCTTAGGAAGCTCTTCTTTGCCATCTTCAAGTTTAAGTTTAGACTCTTTGGGAGGAATTCTATGCCTCAACCTATCATTCTAGCCTCAGCTCTCACCTTCCCTGGATTAAGCTGCCTATTTTTCTGTCACACTGAAAATCCTCAATGGCTTCTCCAAGAACCATTGGGAATTAAATGTCTGAATCCTTCCAGTGGAGTACCATTTCATCACGTGTGTGGTCACAGTCAGAGATGAACTCCTACCAGATTCCTGAAGCCTGCAGGCTTTGTGCACTCTGGTTGTTATTTCATGATTCAGATCCACACTGCCAAACCTTTGTAAGTTTGATTTTTATCTGATAGTTTCCAGAAAAATGCTTGAAGGAACTTTGGCCTTTTCTAGCTCCAAATAATATCAGAAACCACTTCCTGTTGAAAATATACATCTGGTCCTCGTGGTTTTTATTTCTGTATATTCATCATTTAGGTCAAGACAATAGATTTGAGAAAGCATTTATTATTCCTGAAAACAGATCTTAGAGAAAGTATTGACAGATGATATTTTAATTGGTTTGGCCTCTCAAGTGATTAAATAATCATGAAAGCTCTTCTGTTTAACAACTGCTTGAGGTACTTTGTATTCTTGCCTCAAAGTGGAGCAGTTTCTAGCTGGTAATGCTGTGATTGATTTTTCCATATCAAATACAATGTTACGGTCTATTGTTTCCATAGCAAACATATAGCATCTGTCTTCAAATTCAGGCTGTGATCCTGTGCTAGCCAGTAATACTTTATATGGCCACATCCTTCCATTACAAGTATGAGTGGATTAATATTGATTTTTTTCCCCTTTTGTCCAAGACTGAAGGTCTATCTTAACAGCAATAATTTACACAGCTGGTATATAAGGATACGCTTACTCTTCCTTACTTTCAAGGTAAGGATTATTGCTCTGTCTGAAGATCAGATTTTGCTATATTTAACCCATAAATAGGCTGAAAAGGGAAACAGACTTTACAGCCACTGCCACTCATATTGCCACATGTTTCCAATAACTTCTAGAATTATCAGAAAACATTGAGATTTTATAGTCTGTACAAAATTTTAGAAAAACCACAAGGAGCTGGCAAAAGCACATATCACCATAACTTGAAAGTAATATGATTTAGGTAAACACTAAGACTCCTAAAGCAAGTGTGTGTGTGTGTGTGTGTGTGTGTGTGTGTGTGTGTGTGTGTGTGTGAGAGAGAGAGAGAGAGAGAGAGAGAGAGAGAGAGAGAGAGAGAGCACATTCATTTTCATCTCTGCACTGTTGCTCAAGAATATTCTCTTGCTTAGAATGCCCTTATTCTCCTCTGTGGCTGCACTAAACTTACCTACTTTTTAAAACTCAAATAAAATTTAACTGTCTCTGTTAGGTTTATTGCAATTATTTTGGTTCATGATGATTTTTTTTTTCTTTTACAGTAGCAGAGTAACAACTGAAAATGTGAATCTTTAATTATATTATCCCTTGTGTTTACAAAATTTCACCCTTAATGTCACTCAGAATGTAGTGAGCTCCTGGATAAAACAAACAAAAAAAAAATGTGGAGAGTCAAACCACAATTCTGCCAAACATTAGTTACATCTGAATGTGTGCTATACTTTATAATTCTTTAATTAATGCTAGTACTTAAGATAACATTAGTTGGTAGTTGAAAATGTTCAACAGGGGTGTCATTCCTAGTTCCAATACTAGCAAAGTTGAAAGAGGACAAAATTAAGAATGAAAATCTGAGTCCCTTCCCAAGATCCACCACTATCAAATTGTATAGCTTAATTTTATAATTTGAGAAAGTTAAGTGTCATTTTAGGATTCAAATGCTTATCCCAAAATGAGTAAATAATATTTTTTAAAAATGATATGGCCTTGCCTGCTCAAACCACCAAGAATTCCTTTTTCTTTCACACTTTCAGTCTAGAATGCACAGGAAAGATCTAGCACAGAGTTGGATACCATGACTCTGCCCCTTATTTTCATGGGCAGTTGGGTAAGTACATTACTTACTCAAGCTCAGTCAAATTCTTGCTCCATGGGAGACTGAGAGAAGGAATCTATAGGGAACAGTTCACAAACTGTGAAATACTTAAATTTTGTGATGAGTATTGGAAAACAGAGAAATTTGATCTGTAGACTTAAAAATAAAACGCATAAGGATGAGGAGGCATGAGAAACAGAACATGCCACCAGGGTTCTGTGTCTTTTTTTTTTTTCTTCTTCTTCCTTTAAGTGTGGGAGATTGAACCAAGGGCCTCACAGATACTAAGCCCACTTTTTGCCACTAAACTATACCCAAGCTCTCAGGTGCCCTTTAAATGCTTGTTCTAATCCCTTGCTGAAGCCTGCCTATACCCTGACCTTGATTTCCTTTGAGATTGGACTTTGCATTACCTTAACATATAGACAGTGTCTGTGTTGTATTCTTGGTATTCTCAGGCCTCATATAATACCTAGCCTGTTAGAGATGCTCAGTAAATGTGTATCAAATGAGTGATTGAGTTATACTTTCTTCCCTCTCTTTTCCATACATTTTGTTTTAACCAGTTCTGTTGCAACAAACTAGAGTCCTGACGAAGATAGCCTGGAACTGAACATTATCTAAGTCCCACTAGAATGCTATAGCTTGGTGTTTTCATTCAATTTAATCAAATTGGCTTCTTTGTGCATGTTTTTATTTTGCATTAGGAACTGCTAAAGGTAATTAGCTAGCATTTATTTTATATCTACTATGTTCCAGGCACTTTACACTTCTTATTTATACTGTCCAGCAAAATAGTGATAGTACTGCCTATTATCAAATTTTCAGATGTAAAAGCTAAGAATGGTTTTCACAAGTGGGTGACGAATTACTATTTGAACCCACATGTTTGCTTATGAGCGTTTTATTCTCTTTCTACTTCATTGTGTAGCCTGAAGGAAATGGTGATACAATCTGTTTACTGGTATTTTGCAAGCTTTCCTAAGGATGCCTTTTTGTAATTCAAATAATTCTAATGATTTTCAAGTACAGATTAATATAAAAGAGAACACAATCACTTCATGTTTAGTGAAGTGTTCCATAGATATACTTAAAATATTCCTGTATATACTTGATAATTCTAAGAAATGTGGGCACAAATAATTTCCTTATAAAGTACATAGGAGATGGTCCATGTCAATCTTATATAAAATAGTTATGAAAGTCTAAGAAGGGAAGAGAGATTCAAGAATAGCCTGTTGAGAAATGAGCATTTTAATTCATTCTTGAAGGGAGAACATGGAGATGTGGAGCTTTAAAAGACAATGATATGTGTAGTTTGAGGGATTCCATGAACTAAAGGAAAGGCCTGGGAAGGTAAAATAAGTGTCACACCATTTGGTTATTTAATCTTTAATTAATCTGTGAAGTGATGAACATAGAATAAAAATTTATGGTGGCATTTCCTGGTTTGAGTTGTAGTTTACAAGGAATTATCAGAGTACTGAGCCACAAGAGAAACTATCAAAGAAAATTAGAAATTTTGAGTTGAATATCAATGAGCTCAAAGAATTATTAGAAAACCTGGTGATTCAGGCACAAGGTGAAGACAGTAGCCAGAGTCCTGGGAATTTCTCTACAGCCAAGTGAGGAAGCCAGTGATTGCGTAAAGATATTTCGGCATGCATGAGGATGCATTTATTGACCTCATTCTATTTGTTAGTGTTATTGACTGAACACTTGTCCTTACCCCACTCATGTGTTGTGGCCCAAAACCCCCATGTGGAAACTCTGGGAGATAATTATAGTTAGATGAGGTTTTGAGAGTGGTGTCCTCATTATGGATTAGTGATATTAGGGAAGACACATCATTTCCTGTCTCTGTTTTTCTCTCTCTCTCTCCTCTCCCCTCTCTCTCCGCCATGTGAAGACAAGTAGTAACTGACCAGGAGAGTCCTCATTAAAACCCAATTATGCTGGAATCCTGATCTTGGATTTAAAGTCTCCAGAACTTTGAGAAAATGAAATTTTCTTGTTTAAGTCACCCAGGTTTAGGTTTTTTCTATGGCTGTACAAGCCAAGACAATTAGACCCTGCTTCCATAATCTCTGAAGAACACAAAAAGTAGTCCTAGCCCTCAATATATAAGATTATACACAGTGTATCACTTTCACACCTATACCCACAGAGTAATTTTTTACCTATAGTTGATAGTATAATATCAAATTTTATATTATTCTATTGATATACAGAAAAACCCAGCACCATTCTTCTCTAACTCCCTATGTTGGTACTCGGGGGGAACCTAATTTTTATTTCCTTTTGTTGTTTCTCCTTGTTTTTGTCTCTATGCTTTAAAGTAATATAATTTTATATTAATATTTTAATCTATCATGTTTATATATCATCTATTTAATCCCTGCTAATGTACCATTATATCTTTTTTATAGTTGCAGTTTTACCTTTTTATTCCAAATGGCCTCTTTTACCCTCCTCAATTTCTTCTCTTGATATTGCAGAAAATTTAATTTATAAATATATTTTATAATTACATAAATATTGAGTCAAGTAGCATATTATGCATATATTCCCTGTTTATCTATCAATTTCCTATGTGGTTCATAGCTGAACTTTCCACTTGCTTAGCTATCATACTTTAAAAATTCTATTTTTAAAACTATCAACTACTCGAAATAATTTTTCAGGAAATTTAATAATTTCATTGTTTATCCCTAGAGACCTCCCACCCACAGCACCCTTTCTTCCTGCTCCAGTATGGATGTGAAGTCATTGAAAGGTGTTCTGAAACCTCCCTGCATTATTTTCTTGTGATGCTTACTTGGAGGCTTGGCTATTAGGATTCCCCTTTCTTGGTTTGTAGACTCATTATGCTGAAGCATATTTTGCAGTAACAAATTTTTTTGAGAAAGAATTCTTTGTGTGTTTAAATGCATCTTTATTCTACCTTCATACTTGATTAAAAGTTTGATTTGGCATAGAATTCTAGAATCAAAGGAATTTTCTCTCATTATTTGGGAAGGATGATTCTATATTTTCAATGATGTCATTGAAAACATGATTCACATTTTTTTGCATTTTATCTTGTCTGTTTTCTGTTATTGTCAAAAATGCAATGTCCTCCTACTAATTTAAGGATATTACTTTTAGCTTCTTTAAACAAATAAAAAAGTTCTCAGCATTTCTTGCATTGTCCCCGTTTTCTTTGGCTTTCTTGTTCCTGCTTGTTTTGGTCTTCTTGTTCTGTTGAAATCTTCCTTGGAATGTTTGGAGATTCTTGGCAATCTATATAATTAAGAAAGGAGTGGGAGATTTTTTTTTGTGCAGATAGGATTATGAATTAATGAGTTTACCTGTGTTTTCAAAGAGCAACCATTTACAATATGGTACTTGAGTGCCTGATGAAAATG
This sequence comes from Spermophilus citellus, assembly GCF_964194105.1. Classification (NCBI taxonomy): domain Eukaryota; kingdom Metazoa; phylum Chordata; class Mammalia; order Rodentia; family Sciuridae; genus Spermophilus; species Spermophilus citellus. The sequence goes on along the minus strand of NC_138182.1, from coordinate 175,367,289 downwards.
AGACCCTTTGATTTTTCTATAGAAAGTATCTCAATATCCTGACTGAAGGAGGTAAAGGCAGGCAGCTAGGGTTTTCTTTGATTCAGGTATTGTTAGAACAGGGTGATGGGAACTGGTCGAAGACTTCATAATGTGACACTTACATGTCTCCTAGATTTAGTTGGTTTATTGTGTTTCCTTATTGTCTGTCTGCAGAGAAGAGAGTTGAGGTCTCCAACTATGATTATGAACTATTTCTTTTTTCAATTTTGTTATATATTTTGATGGTCCCTCATTAGGGACATCAGTGTTTATAATTTGTTATTTTTTGTTATTGTTATTTGTTATTTTTGTATTGAACTTACTATTAATATAGAATGTCTCTTTTGTCTCTCATAAGCTTTTTTGATGTAAAGTTTAATTTGTCTGACATTAGGATAGCCAACATGCTTCTTTTTGGTACTTTTCACCCAAAATATGTGTTTTGGATTTAAAGTGAATCTCTTACAGATAACATATAGTAGGATTATGTTTTTTTCTTTTCCTTTTTATTCATTCTTTCTATCTCTCTTTTGATTGGCCTCATTGGATTCATTGGATGTTACTGATGTCAAAGGCCCTGGCATTGTACTCCCAGCCATCTGTCTGATTATATGATCTTTTTTTCCCCTGATAATACTCATAATAAGAAGATGATGTGGCCAGAAGGATTTGTCCCAGTTGAGATTTTGTGAGGTGAGCATAATTAAGGGATAGAGAGCTCGGGAGTACAACCAGGCTATAAAACAAGTACGAGAAGACTCTCAGGGGAACTCAGAGTTTAGAGAAATAAGCAAACTAAGTAGTTGGCAGTGTTACAACTGTATCTATTATACTGTTTTCAATGGTGATGTCTTTATTATATTTTCATTTAATATAATTTACAGACCTGTCTACTTATAAGGCTGTGCTTTTAAACATCCATACTAAATTGCAAATAATCAATCAGTTGACTAGCACTGTCTTTATGTCCATGTATGTTTCCATTTCCACTTATTTAACACAATATACAAATGTATGAATCTGCAGAGGTAGAAACAATACGGAGGTTGAGGATTGGCAGATCTGCAAGAAAAATGCTTGTTATAGCCATACCACTAAAGCAATTACTTTTATTATAGAATTTAAAAGAATCAAGATTATATTACACTAATAAATTTATATGACCAGATTTTCATAAATTTCCTTCAGGGTCATCTGCAAGCACACTTTTAAAAATTATCATAACTGAACTTCTTTGTGATCAAATAGAGTTCATAATACCCAGTGTCTCATGAAGACCTTGAATACTTATCTAAGGTTTAGCAAAATAACCTCAAATTACATATCATTGTGCTTAAATATGGAATACAATACATATGAGCTATTTTAATCTAAATTTTCCTTGATGTATTTTAAAGTTAAAACTAATAAAACCTCACAATATGATCTATTATGACATATCTAAGCTTGACTACTTACTCAAACTTAAAATGAACTTATATTTTATGAATTATCCAGCTGAGAACTACATAATAAAGAAGGCGAAATTAAAGTCTAGTTTTGTTGTTTCTTTTCTAAGTTACTTCACAATTGCTTCTGTCCCTGTTTATATTAAAACCCTGTTGCTATAACTCAGATATTATTATTTTAGTAAATTCACTAAAATTCTCATTTTACTTATTCTTGGAAAAAAGCATTTAAAATATTTGATGGGTCTGACACACATGGGGAGGTACTGTTTTTTCATTGGGAATTCTGGGCATGAAACATACTTTTGAACATCCTTAATAGATTTGCTTTCAGGACACTTCCTTTTTTCTTTTACTAAAATATCAATACTTGCATACATCCAGCACTTTTTAAGGCCTGGGAGCATAATTTTATCAACAGCAGACCTGATCCCTTTCTTTCCTGTGTCTATAGTCTGGAAGACCTTGGTGATTTCAGATGAAATTCTATGTTGTTGAATCAGACACTCCATGAGCTCTTGAATAGTGCTGTTGGCTGGGGCACTGTGGGCAAAGAAAGAAAATTCACACCTAAGATATGAATTAGTCCTTAGCTTCTTCCAGATGAAGGGGGCTTGTTCCAGGCTACTTGCCACGAAGTGGCTATTTGGTCTCCACAAGTGATGGACCCATACATACCAAGGGCTCAGTGTTGGTCTCTACTGCTCACAAGCAAGACATTCATCAGTGACAATAGCTGGACCAGCATCCTTGAGAGGTCCCTGTGATTCTGAGCAGGTGAATATCCTTATCTTTTTGTGATTACTTTCAAGGGCTTTTTATGAAAACACCAAATTGGTCAAACTCAGAGTCTGGCTGACATCCACTGAGTGAGCATCTATTGTGCAGATCCTCCTTCTGGTGGCTGCTCCGTGATGGGCATTGACATGACCAAAATAAAAGCAGTAAACATGCTTCTTTTCTATATTCCTTCTCTTTAGTTCTCCAGTCTTGTTTCTTTCAAGACCCTGACCCAGCATTGTGCCATTGCTTATTAATTGCCATGTATATTCACCTTAGACCATTTTTCCATTCACACTAAGTCAATAAACAGGGATGTAGATTACATTTCTGTCTAATGGGAAGAGTAACCTCCTCCATTTTCACAAATACTCCTGAATGAAGCTGTGGTGAAACAGTTGTCCCATTTTCAGGTTGCATAAACATCTTGCTGGCCAAAGCATAAATGAGGCAAGATTTCTCTTTTTTCCTCCCTTAGTGAGATTATGATACTAGAGCATGGCAGGATGACTCATCATACCACTTATTACCAGAATCCATCAGGCTTGCAACTAATCCATTTCCAGGATAGCTCCTCTTTAGGGATGACTTCCCAGAACAAACTGTTAGGTTGAACTGCCCCAGAAGCTGATCTTGAGCTAAGGAGTTGAGTGCACATGAATCCTCTAGTAGGGGAGTAGAAAAGTGAGGTAAAGAATTAAGGAAAGTCAATCAAAGAGTCTTATTCAGCATATCACTGTGGGTGTGAAAGCTCAATTAAACTATGGTTTATAGGGCCCAGTGTAGAAGACCAAATATATGTCTCACAATAATATAGTCAGGCAGGTCAACAACCAAGTTTTAAGAGGAGAATGAGAGAGGAAAACAGGAAAAACTTGGACAAAGGGCAGAGGGACATATCAAAGTGGGATGTGTCCAGGAAGTAAAAGCAGCAAAGTAAGATTACTGAACAGATGGATGACAAGAACACAGTCAATGTGTTCCCAAAGATTTTGATGGTAAAGCCATGACCTGCTTCAGCTCAGAGGCATCATATATATAATTCTTACTGGAGTGACATTCTACAGGGAAGAACTGATAAAATAATACATCTTTATACTTGAAGTTTGATGAATGAACATGAAACTTTATAAGTCTAATATGTGCCAATAACAATTTAACTTCAAACATTCTAGGTGAGGGGAAGATTTGGAGACAAAAGGAGAAGCTGAGTTTGCGGGGATTTCAGTAGAAATCTCTACATCCACAATAAAAGAAATACCACATTCTGGGAATCTTTGATAACACCCTTCACAATTGATGTCAGGTCCCAGAGAATAACCCGTGAATGGTTATTCTCGGGAATCAGAGAGAAGGGAATCTTTCCACTGAAATACCCAAGAAAGGTAGTTTGGGACTGGAGATCAAGTTATAAATGAAGAAATAAGAATCAACAAAGGGATCAGAGGTTTTAATAGGGGAAGATTGAGTAAAATAAAGACTCAAAAGAAAAGGTTGTGTAGGGTGGAGACTCAGATCCTGAGAAACAGATTTAGTATCCCATCAGGTGAAGAAAGATGCACGGTGCAGTTGGGATAGTAGACATTCCTTATTCAGAGGCAGCAGCTCTGAATAAAGCCTCCAGCTCCAACTTCATTTAGCCCCCAACCATTCCATTTAGTCTCCTCTACCGGTTCCATTTTGCCCCTGAGCCATTTCCATAGGCCTTTTTCTTATCTTGTGATTCCCTCATCTTGGCAGTCTCTCATAAAGCTGCATCCGTTTCTGATCTCAGAACCGTAAGGAACTTCTACCCCAGGCCCCTGCTGTGTTTGTAGCTCTTCAGACTGTTTCTCTGTGTCATCTGCACTGCAACCTCCATCTTACCCTTGGCCACGGGCCAGTGCCTGGGCTCTGCTGCTCAGTTCACAGTCCACCCCACTGGGTCCATGTTCACTGCAGGGAAATCAGAAATCCCCTCTAGCTCACAGGAACCCATCCATTTTATCCCAACTCTCCACAGGAATCCGTGCAAATAGAACTAGCAGCCGAGTGCTCAGTGGTCACAGGTATGTCTCCCCACCCATCCTCCAGGGTTGAGGCACATCTCATCTGTATGGAACCCACAAACTACATAAATAGTTGGGTAAAGGCTCAGACCCTGGGAAACACAGTCAAGATCCTGGCAGATGGAAGATGCAAGATACAGTTGGGATAGTAGACATTCTTTGTTCAGAGGTGGCAGCAGAACCCAGCCTCTCACTCCAGCCCCCAGCCAGTTTTGTTTAGCTCTCTGAACCATTTTCATAGGCCTTTATAATTCAGGCCAAAGAAGTCACAAGTTACATAGGTGACAGCATGTTCACAAGCAAATGTTTATGGTTATGAGTACATATGCTGAATCAGGGTATTCATAACTTCGGCTACATACTAAAAACATAGCCTGCCAGAATACTCAGAGAAAGAAACATTAAATATAACCATTTTGGGCCTGCCCTACAGGTTGCTAGCCTGAAACCCATTGACTTTCACAGTGTGAAGGGAATTCGGGTGTTCAGTAAATTTGGAGAGTAGATAAAATTTTAATTTTCACTTATCTAACTGGAACTTAGCCTTTCCATCTATAAAGACAATAAGCAATACTAATGATATCACTACTACAACTAATAGAAATCATGCATATTTTTATATCACATTAGAGTTGTTATAGATTTGAGAATGTCATTTATACTCATCTTTACTTCAAAATTATAGTGGTTATTTTGGAACCACCATTAAGTCTTGTTATTTGATATAGTAATGTTTCTATCAATGTATCATAAAGTTGTTTTTGAGAAGAGATAAGAGTATTTTAATATATTTTATTTTCCTTTTTATCATATGTGCAAATTTTATGCATTTAAAAATAATTATTTAAAGAAGGGGCCCAGAGCTTAAAAGACTTCCTCTATTGACTAGGTGGTATTGTCATAACAAAGTATTAAAAATGGGGTTGCAGTTCTACAACTCAGAAGTCTGAGACCAAGGTGTTATCAGGATTGGTTCCATCTGCTGGCTCTTAGAGAATTTGTTCCAGGCCTCTTTTGTGTCCACCTATGGCATTCCTTGGCTTGTGGATACATCATTCTGATCTCTGGTTTGGTCTTCATAGGGATTTCTCTTTCCAAATTTCCCTTTTTATGTAAGAACATGGGTCATGTTAGACTAGGCTCACCTTAATGACCGAATCTTAACTTCATGACTTCTATAAACTATTTCCCAATTAGGTTACTTTATGATGATGTTATGGGGTTAGGATTTCCATATATCTTTCACTGGGGCCACAAGTCATTCCATAGTATCTGGGCTTACAAAAGGGTAAAAAGCTTTTTTTAAAAGATTGGCAAGCTGGGAGGATCCTGATAATACCTCAGGCTTAACGTGGTGGCTGGTTAAATAACAAAACTATGCCTTAAAGTTTACCTGGCCCACATAGAGTTTGTTTGCTAGTACTTCTTCCTCATGCAAACACTGGTGTACTTGATAATGGCTGAATTCCTGGTGCACCCTGAGGGAGAAGACTGACACCACCAGAGAAGAGAAAGGGAAAAGACTGTAAATTCCAGGGGTCCAGAGTCAGGAGGGGAAATCCCTTCTAATCTCCCCAGGTGGCAGCAGCTGAGTAAATTACCTCACAAGCAGCTGTAATACATTACATTGCAATTATCCCCCCAGAGTTCTGAGGGCTTGTAAGCAGTTCAAGATAAAAGGCAGCACTGCTTCAGGACTTGAGCGCTGTATGAGAAAGAGAGGCTTCTTTTGCAATTTAACTGTGTTTGAGGAAATGCACCTCATGGGACAGAGTTCCTTCTGGAAAGCCTTGAAGTACACATAACTCCCTACTTATGTGAAGGTTTTGTATATGACTACACTGCATACTCATATAAGACACACAGAGGAATTGCATGGGGAAAACTGATATCGTGAATCTGATGAAATAAATATGGTATGCACTTCTGGAAGAAAATCTGCCAATAATTCCCACAGTAAATATTATCATTGCCTATTTATATCCTGACAAGCAAAATCTAGAAATAGAAAACATTTATTGAATGATACATACCAGATGCTATCCTATACTTTTTACAACAGGTTATTTCATTTAAACCAAGCTAAAATCACAAATGGTAGATGCCATTATCAACTCCATTTTACAGATAGGGAAACTGAGGATCAGAAAATATAAATAGGTAGTCCACTTTCAGTTATCACTGCTAGTAACTCATGAAGCCAGATATTTAAAGCATATTTAAATTTTTTTTGCTTCCTTCTAATATTCCCCAATACATCTGGTGATTATAAAAATAATCTCTTTCAAGAATAGAAATCAATATTGTTTTAAAATATTTGTAGAACCAGAGACTCTAAAAGCTTTAAAAATTGTTGCTATTTGCAATAAGGACTCAAAATTAACAAAGAAAGCAATTTACCCAATGTGACACAGAGAAAAAGAGGCAAGGGAATAGTGGAGATAGTCACCTCAAGTTTCCTATGGATCAAGATATATAAATACATAAGTGTATCAATGAACTCTCCAGCTGCATATGTTGGCCTGCTTTCCTTCCAGTGACATCATTCTGTAGTCACGGGAATAAACAGAAAGTCACCATCTCCTGCAATTTTCCTCCAGCATTTTTGCCAGTCCAGGCTACCTTCTCTAATCAACCGGACACAGGGAATGAAATAGAGCAATGCAGCTATATACGGGTGAAGGACCAACCAGCTCTCTAGGGAAAACAAGCTCTGATTTACAGTGTTTGCTCATTTTTTGGTGTCAGTACTCTCATAATGGCCAAGTTCAAGCTACCAACATGACATTACAAATCTAGAACTTAGAAGCGAGGTGCAGTAGCACACTGTTATATTGTCCTTCCGGTGCACAGACACAGTAGATGCAAAATACCTGAGGAGCATACATAATGTTGAAATGTAATAAAATAATAAGTAGTGAGTTTGCATATTTATTACTTTTGCTGTTAATGTAATACATTAAATTATGTTTATATACTTTACTATAAGAGCTTTGAGATATAATTTATATAGCAAACTTTCAGTGTACAATTCAGCGATTTTTAAATTATATTCCCAGATTTGTACAAGCGCCATTTTATTTTATTTATTTATTTTGTAAATAAAGGAAATGTGTTACAATTCTGGTGGCTGGGAAGTCCAAGGTCAAAAGCCCTGTTTGGTAAAAGCCCTTCTTGCTGCAGCAGAGCATGGTGGGAGACATCACTGGAGGAGAGAGATGTGACAGAGAGGACAGGAGCAAGAAAACCATCTAATTTTGAAATTTTTTTCACCTCCTCAGAAATCCTATTCCCATTGGAGTCACTCCTTTCTCCCTCCTTTCCATTCCATACTCTTCTATCCACTGGCAAAGCACCTATCCACATCCTGTGTGTATAGATTTGCCTCTTCACAATGTGTATAAATGTAATCATACAGTATATGTTTCTATTATTAAATTGAATAATATGTGTATGTGTATATACTCAAAAGGACTTTGTAGGCTATTGGCTCTTCAAGTATTTTCTCTGAGTTTGTGGCTCAACTTCTCATAATTTTTTTTTTGATGAAGGGCAAACATTTAGTTTTGATAAAATCAAAGTTGTGATTTTTTGTTTTGTTTTACCTCTTCCCTATATTCTTCTAGAAATTTTATAGTTTTTGCTCTTTCTCTTAAGCCTGTGGTTCATTTAAAGTGATTTTTTAAAAATGGCATACAATAAGGGTTAAGATTTTTTTGTTTGTTTTAATTTGCTTTTTCCTCTCTTTTTAAAAAATTGTTCTATCATATAAATATCTTGGGAACTTCACTAAAACAATAAATTGACCATATTCATGGGCACCTGTTTCTGGACCACTGCAATATAATTTGTCTTTATTGCCTACTCCAAAGCTTTTTAATTGAAGTAGTGGTAAAAAAGTTTTGAAATTAGGTAGTGAATTCATCTTTGTTCTTTTCAAAATTGTTTGGCTGTTCTGTGTCCTGAGAATTTAGAAATAAATTTTTAGAATAAATGATAACTTCTCTATAAAAATCTGCTGTGTTTTTATTGTGACTACATAAAATCTATAGATCAGTTTGGGGATCCCTAACATCTTTATATTAACTCTTATAACCCATGAACATGCTATCTTTTCACTTATTTAGAGTTTTAATTACTCTCAGGACATATTTTGTAGTTTTCAGTGTACATAACTTGTATATCCTTTGTCATATAAATGTTCTATATTTTTGATGCTGTTATAAATGTGTTTCTAAACATTTTAATTTCCAGTTGTTATTGAATTTGGGCTTTTGTGTGCTAACCTGGTATATTCTGTAAACTTGCTAAATTAATTTTCTTATGTAAATACCTTTATTGGCAGACACCATAGGTTTATATCATCGACTAATAAGGACAGTTTTACTTTTTGTTCTTCAACTAATGTGTATTATTTTTCTTTTTTCTTGGCTTGTTGCATTGATTAGCATCTCTTGTTCAAGGTCAAATAGAAATACTGAGGGTATTCATTGTTACCTTGCTTCTAATCTTAGAGGGAAAGCATTCAGTCCTTCACCAGAAAGTGTGAAATTAGTTGTGTTTTTTTCAGATGCCCTTTACCACCTTTAGGAGGTTTCTTTCTAGTCTTAGTTTTTCTGAGAGCTTTTATTGTGAATGAATGCAGGATTTTTTTTTTTTTTTGCCAAATTCTTTGTCTTCATCTCCTGAAGTTTTATATTTGTCTGTGAAGGTAGTGCATTGCATTGACTGACTTTCAAATGTTAAACCTACATTGCATTCTGTGACAAAAACCACAGACATAAATTATGATAAAATTTTGTTTAGAATTTTCTAGTCTATATTCATGAGGGTTATAGAACCAAATTTTTCTTACAATATTTTTTTTTTCTGATCTGAGTATCAGGATAATACTGGCTTCCTAGAATGAATTTGAGAAGTGTTTCCTTCTTTTTATTTTCTGGAGAGTTTGAGAAATTGTTACCAGTTTTTCATTAAATGTTTATACAGTTCATCACCCAATTCTTCTGGTTTCTTTGTGGAAATGGTTTTAAGTTACAAATCTGATTACTTAAATAGATATGAAAATTTTAGTTTTATCTATTTCTTCCTGAGTGTGCCTCAGTAGCTCTTTTTGAGGAAATGTATTTAATTTTTATAAATGTTAAATTTAGTGGTATGAAGATTTGTATCATATTTTTATCATTATTTTGATGTCTAAATGATATTTATTGTATTTTTTTCTGATTAGTCTAGATGGAGGTCTATCAATGTTATGGATCTGTTCAAAGAATCTATTATTTTGAGTCCTTTATTTTCTCTAATTTATTTCAGCTTTTTTTTTCTGTTGTCTTCTTTACTTTTTCTCTTCTGCTTACTTTTCATTTTCTTTCAGTACTGTAGATGGACCCAGGACCTCACACATGCTGGGCATTTGCTCTACTGCTGAGCTATATCCTTACCCCATTACTTGTATCTTTTTTCTCATTTCTTAAAGTGGAACCTGAGGTCATTGGCTTGAGATTTTTCATCTTTTCTAACAGAAGCATTATTGTTACAAAATTCTCTCAAAGTACTGCTTTAGCTGCATCTCACTAACTTTGAAAATCACATTTTCCTTTAAGGCAGTTTAAAATCCTTTCTGATTTCTTGTTTAAGAAGAAGAGCTATGTACCAAAGCATAGGTACACTAGCTCCAGATTAAAATGTAGTTTATAGAATAGGAGAACATAAAGAATGCAAGAATTAGAAGTACGTATAAACCTCATAGGAATTGATATTGATAGGTCCTTGGGAAAAAAAAGAGGGCGACCACTGTTTCTGACTCCCACTTTAGCCTCACATTCTCTTTTATCTGCTTGTCTCTCTAACTGATTTCTGCGCTTTTTCCCCTGTAGAGTGGTCTCTGAGGTTGGAGAGTAGAAATAAAAATAATTAAATAAATAAATAACAGGTAGAAAAAAGACATAAAGGAATAACAATAAAACAAAATTTTAATTCAAATGTTCTGCATTCTTTTACAGGTCTGTCCTTCCACAAGCCAGTTTCTTTCCCTGGGAAATCTGTACATCTACATGCACAGTGTTAATTATCCCCTCCCTAAAAATAGATTAAGAGGGATATGATATTTTGAGAAAATTATGATTAAGAAGACTTTCCAGTATTATCTATTGATGAGATAATGAAGAACACATTAGCGCGAGGATCCTGAGAAGGACCATGCTGCCCTAAACTCTCTTGAGATCACCAGACTGATAGCATCCCTTCATACCTTCTCATATCCAGCCCTAGCCAAGTTTCTTTTAAAAGAAGATCCAGGATGCCTGCAATCCCAATGGCTCAGGAGCTGAGGCAAGAGAATCCCATATTCAAGGTTAGCCTCAGCAACTTAGCAAGGCCCTAAGCAACTTGGGGAGATGCTATCTCTTAATAAATTAGAAAACCCAAAAAGGGCTGTGGATGTAGCTCAGTGATTAAGCATCCCTAGGTTCAATCCCCAGTACAAAAAAAAAAAAAAAGAAAAAAGAAAAAAGAAAAAAGAAAAGGACCAGGAACCCCTAAAACACAACTCTAATTCTCAGAATGACCACATTCTCCCTTGAATGGGTATTCCTTGCTTAACCCCAAAAGGTATCTCTCTTTTGAGATTTCCTTCATTTCTCCCTTAAATGTGTATTTACTTTCATAAATAAATCCCTATCTGTACCTGCACACAGCATGTGCTGAAATACTTCATGGAAGCCAAGAACCCCTCTGTCCTAGGTTGTGTTTATCCCTTCTCTCCTGGAACTCCTTGGACCTTCTCTAGAGACACTTCTTTTCCTGTTAAAAGGATAAAGAAATTGAAATGTAAAAGATAAGGTTTAGTTCTTAAGTTGCATTCAGAACCTGAAATTCATGTGGCAGTTGAGGTATGCCCATTAGAGGTATGTTGAAATCTCCACTGACCACCTTGTTGCTCAACAACCCTCTCCCAGAAACCATGCAGTCCAGCACGTATACACCTCAAGGCTTAAACCAATCAGTTTGAATGTATACCCCTTCTTAGTACTGACCAATCACCCCCACCCGACCTGATCCCGCCAGTGAATGTGCTAATCACGTTTTAGAGTTGTTATTTGATTTTCCTGCGGTATGTGATGATTTGCTAAGGGACACTATGATGTATGTAAAGTTCCTGCCCTTTCCAAAGAATGTATATAAGCTCTGCTTAAGTTGTTCTCGGGGCTCTTTGTTCTCTGCTCCTCTGAAGTGAGCTCTGAGCCCCAGCATGCTGGACCCCCAATAAACCCTTTGCTGTTGCATAAGACATTCTCTTGGTGGTCTTTTCCTCCGACGTTCGCCCGACCTTTACACTGTAAGAGTCTTCTCTGCTCCTAGTCCTCACAGTCACCACAAAATGGTACCCTTGTTCCTTGTTCTTCAAGATCTTTCTTTCAACTTGGCTATATACCCTTAATTAGCTCAGTATTTCAGGAAGATGAATTTGATTGGCTCAACCTAGATCAGGTGCTTGCCTGACACTACTCTGTCCCATATGCATGCATAATAAAGGGAATGTGCATGAACATGACCTTCTAATGCATGTACCACAGCTAAATGTTTAGACTGGCAGAACACATTGGGAGAGAAGGTGAAAATAAGAGCCAGCTTAGTCTTTTATAGAGTTCTGACCTCAAACTGACGCTAACAAGCCCATCATGGTCTTAGTATGTTAAAACCTCTTTGGTGACTAAGTTAATCCAAGTTTCATCTCTTGTTCCCTGATTGGTTTTGAGTCTAGAGGGGATCTTGCTTATGTTAAAGAAAAAAAATCCCATTTTAGAAAGAATTCTGTGATTCTGAAAGGTTCTCTCAGAACCAGCTTGACTTTAGGGTCTGATTCTTCAAGCCCAGGAAATCACCAGCTGCATATTTAGCATAATTGGAGTTAATGATAGGTTTGCTTGAATGAGGGTTTCAGCTTCCAGCCTCCTGAAGGAATATTAAGGCAAAACCCTGAAAAATTTAAGGAATGTAGATGTGGTATTTCTTGTGAATTCATATAGCCTTTCCACAGGATCCCATTATATATTTCCTTCCCCATCTTTAGCCAGGGAATAGAGCTATTATGAAATTATTTTCTTTCTGTTCCATTCAAGGAAAACCTAATACTTTAAAAACAAATCTGTTTCAATTATGAAAACAAAATTCTGTAAGTCACAGGACCAGAACCCACTGGACCCAATTCTACCCTAATCTCATTTTAAAATATGAAACAGGTTCTAGATTATTCTACAAATAGGGATTTAAACTTCCAGTAAAATCCTAAGCTACTGTAAATTCTGTTTTTAAAACTATGGACTGTTCGTTTAAAAGCCATTAAATCTAAGTAAATTTGCTTACATTGAAGACCTGTTGCCCCCTAGGAAAGCACAATGTGTCCTTGCAATTACTGCCTCTTTGTGATTCTTCTTTTCAGTCCCTTGTTCTCTAACAAAGTCCCACAAAGGGATGCTGGTGATTTTCTGTGCTTTGCAATTCAAGCTGTTCTTGGAGGGTAGAGAATTTCCCTAGAACTGCCTCTCTCCCTTCCTGACCTCTTCACCATGGCATTCATTAAAGCTGAGGTCCTGGCTCAAGTCAGGGAAGATTTTAGTTATTATCCTTGGCAAAGGAACTCTGCATTGTGGCTTTGATTTGAACTTCAGCTCCTCAGAGTCAGAGGTCACATGTGAATTTGTTATGCTTCCTGGCAAATGTTTCAGAATAAATGAATCCGATGAAATTCTCATGAAGTATTTGTTTTTTAGTGTTTTTCTAATACACAATAAATTGTAATTTATGAGGCGTAATTGAAGAAAATTCTGGAGGAAGTTGTGTATAAGATTAGGGGGATTATTAAATCAACTTTATTGTGTTTTCAAAACTTAAAAATGGTTTACAGCTATAATAAATTGCTTGAGTGTGCTATCAACCCATAAATTTTAATAATTTAATAAACATTCTGCAGTTAAGTTGGGCTTATAGCCAAATCCCAGGGCTGGTTTTGTGTCATGTATAGTAATATGTGTTTTAGTTTACCTGGGTGATAAAGGAATGAGCTGTTTCATGCATGACACGCAGTGGTCGGTCATTAATTTTAATGAACTAAAACTGGGAACTCAAGTTTGAAGCCAGAAGGGTCTATTAGGCTTCTTTGCCCCTCCCCCATCCATTGCCTGGTCATTGTCACTATTTAATATCTTTAAGGAAACAGGCTAATTTCATTTCATACTGAAACCCTGTAATAAAAGTGTTCACTGACTCATCTCCTCTTTGGGAGCTGTTAATTGCATTGTTAAAATATTTTGAAGTGATAAACTTAAAATATTTGCAATAATTTGCATATGGAGTATTCCTAATATATATTGGCTGATTTAAATAAATAAACCTATATCAGTTTCATCAAGCACACAAAATGTGTAATATTTTTGGTATTTCTTATCCTGTAAAAGTTGGTTGTCAAATTCTAAACAGTTGCTGAGATGGGCCTTGTCTGAGTTGACTTCAAATATGTGTCTTAATGACATGTGCTAATTAAGTGGGTATTATATAACACATATTCATATGTATCTCTAGACCTGTCTGTGCCTAGATTTGAACCACACTGATTGGTGCATATTTAGTAAAATATTAGTTTATTTTTTTATTTTGTTGTACTTGAATTAAAAATGTCTAAAAGGAGAAGTGACTGTTTTAATTCAACTTTGTGTTCAATTGTTCATCCTCTGTTTTATGCGGTAATTACAGAAGAGTCACCAGCATACTAAGGGAATCTTATATAAGATTTAAACTACTGACATTAAACTATACATTCTGTCTTTTTAAAAAGCAATCTCAGGTCCAAGATAAAAATGTAACTGTGATGAGTTTCAACAATGTAGGAGTCTTTGTCTCTGATTACTTAATTCCCACTTTCTCATTTTATTGATGTGACAGAAAAGTAAACATCATACTCGATTATTTCCACCATCCCAAGAATGTCCTTTGGTTATTTTATATATATAATTTTATTCATCTGCCCAATACTAATATATGCACTTGCCATGCCTACATTTTCACTTAATGAAGAGCTTAATAAAAATCAGCATTCATAGCCCCTTCATAGTCAGATAAATTAGTTAATGCACAATAAGCAGCTCTTATGTATAATGCAAAAGATTAGTCTTATATTTGCATAATGTGTTACAAACGGCCCACTGTTTCAAGCAGTAGAAGCTCCCCCATTAAATGTGAGTTGAAAGCTGAATGACGTCAACAAGGTAATTATGCTTCATTTGGCATATCTCATTCACTCTCTGGAGTTCAAGACCCTATCTGAGCTCTGTTGACAGCACTGCTGAAAGGCATTGGTAATGGCTCAAAAGCTAAGCAGTGAGACTCTGGCAAGAAGTATGGTGTGCTCCAGCTTCCACCCCATGACTTGCTTCCCAGCAGATACTCATTTATGCTCTGGCTGTTGCACATAGCTGTGAATAAAGCATGTGTAACTAAGAACTTATTAGTTTATACTAAAAGGTTAAAGAAAGGAGGCCTGTGAAGCACTTATATTATTGACTTCCAAATTTTCCAGAATTTCCAGTGGAAAGAAAGATTGCCAATAGAGGTATTTCTGTCCTCCTCCTGGACAGTTATGAATACTTCACTTTACGAGTAGAGGATACACAGAATTCACTGTCACAACATTGCTTTTCTAGGCCTTCTCTGTCCTCACAGAATATCCCATGTCTTTGAGAAATGAAAAGACATGGTTTGAAAACTAATTCTAAATAAACACACACACACATTTTTTACTGATGTAAAAATGTACACACAAAGAAGTCACATAATTGGCCAAGACTTGGTTCTACTGGGTTTAGGAGAAAAATCTCTTCAATCTTGTTCTTTGACTAGTATTGCCATGTGCTTTGTAAGTGATTAAAAAAAAAAAAAAGGAAAAAAGAGAAGTAAAGATTTTTTTCCCCCCATATTTGCTTACTGTCTCAAGGGCAGAAGGCAGATTATTTTACATTTGTCATGGTCAGCTGGCAAATATTTTTTTTGCAAATATTAAAGTCATAAAAATTGCAGCTATGGAATTGTCTATGAAAGATGATGCATTTATATGCTTGGAATCTCACTCTAACTTGTTGTGCAATAACAGACTGCAGTAAATCTTTTTTCAGAATTCTTTTTTTTTTTTTAATTTTCTTTTTTTTTTTTAAGAGAGAGTGAGAGAGTAGAGAGAGAGAAAGAGAATTTTAATATTTATTGTTTAGTTATCGGCGGACACAACATCTTTGTTTGTATGTGGTGCTGAGAATCGAACCCGGGCCGCACGCATGCCAGGCTAGCGCGCCACCGCTTGAGCCACATCCCCAGCCCCTTTCAGAATTCTTCATAACAACTTCATTTGGATAAATGTGGTAAAATTATGATTTCTTCTGAAAATGGCATTTTACCAAATCCTTGCATTGAGACTTATTATTCTTTCTTAAAGATAGAAACTAATTGTTTTCTGGAAAATAAATTTGTTTCAAATTATATATTCTACATTGCACTGCTCATTAGGATTCATAATAGTAATGTTTAAAACTACAATCAGAAGATTTACTAGTACTTAGACAATCTGATCCTCATCATTTTCTACCTTTAACCCCTCTTGTTGTGAGCTTATATTGCTGTTTATATCAATAGTTCTGTCTTTGGCAAGGTGAAATAGACAATTTAATAATAAATGTAGGCTTATGTACTGTCATAAGATGTGTTAGTTATTGCTCCTGTTTGGGAATTAATATGAAAGAAAACCAGAGATTTTGTTAAAATATCAGCAAATATATTTTTATATTCAGAATTCTTTTTAAAAGGAGAGATTTTGGCATTTTACCCAAAGGCTGTAGTCAGAGGAAAAAAGATTTTAAGTTTTGATATATGGTAACTATAATAAGAAAATTAAGAAATATTTAAACATAAATTATTGCAGTCTAGTTTGATAATTTTATTGATTAATGTATTAAATCAGATCACCCATCTTTCACCTTCAGTTAAATAATACAAATAGACAAATAGATTACACCAAGAATATTTACAAAATTTAATTTGAAGAGCTGTAAATAGCTATAAAAGCAAATCTGTCACATGGAATATCACTTTCTACATTATTCCAATATTATTAAGCACAAAGTGAGATATCAAGTAAACACAAATATATCTCCAAATGACCAGTTTTAAACATTTTCAAGTGGCCACTCAACTGTATACTTGGCTACTATGATACAGACTTGGCTAATTATCTTGGCTCTAATAGTGTGTGTGTGTGTGTGTGTGTGTGTGTGTGTGTGTGTGTGTGTGTGTGTTGGAGGAAGAAGGGAATAATGTGGCAATAAACCTTGAGCATTCTTTTTTTGTGATGGGGAGGGTGCTGTTCTATGTACCTCTTCTCTTCCATAGGTTTCAGAGGAGATGGATTGCTAATACCCAAATACTGAGAGAAATAACTGGTGGAAGAACAGCAACCGCTCTGGCAGTTGGATTCATGATTCACACACTGGGTGCCTGGTGAGCTCAGTCTCCTGAACTGTCTCCAGGTTAAAAGCAAGGAGTAAGAAGTAAAAGCCCCACTGACCAAAGGCAGAGGAAGTACAACTGAACAGCTTAGTTTCCATTTCCATTTCACAAATTTAAACAGTATAAAGGAATTAGTACATCTGCCTTGAATAAAATTGTTCCCAAAGTTTGGTATGCAATGTTCACAATTCAGATTTCTTTCCACTAAGGGTGTACTTTTATACTGCATCCTTCTTGGCAACAGAGGGTTTTCATTAGGCACTAGTAAATGGTCTTTGTGACTACTGCTATGACAGTCAGTGTTATATCTTAATTAGTAATATTATTTCTAGTTTGACTAAAATAGCTAAAGGGTCCTCTTGGGATCTATTCTGGGATATGATTTTGTTTAATCTTATTATTAATGATAATAAATTTTTACTTTGTTGGAGTATCATCTGTATGTCAATGATTCCATTATTTAAACAAATAATTATTCCACATTACAATTCCTTTTAGTACATGACAATAACAAATCACGGTTATGGCTTATTCAAAGTAAATTAGGTCTAAAACATTAATAAAATTAATTGCAAGACGTTTGATTGGAAACCAAAGCTGGTTAAAACAGGAGCTCTCTCTCATGGTCTTTGATAATGCATTACTCTCTGGAATAAAGCTACTGGCATAAAATATCTCAGTGCTTGTTAGCAAACAAAGAGTAATTGAAACTTGGTTGCTAGGAGACATTTTCTCATTGTTGACAATCCTGATTTTCTTTGATTACTGGCACTATTGTTGTTCATTACACAAACCGAATGTTTTTATATAACATTGAAGAAACATATTTTGGAATCCAATTGTTGTGTGAATTCCACCATGTGTAACCAAAGAAATGTTTATTTACAGGTTTGGCAGGTTAACTAACTCTGGTAAGCATTTGATTAGAAGGCTTTAAATATATATATATATATACACACACACACACACACACACACACACACACACACATACACACACACATATACATACATACACACACACACATTTCTTGTAAAATGTAGATTTTTCTGGAAAGTAAATTCTAAGATTTTATGGGACACAGATTTTGCATAATCCACAGAGTTAAAATTTTCTCACAAGCAGAGAAATAAACTCATCTATGTAAATTCGTCTTTATTGTAGTAATTATCTCTATATTCAGAATTATTTCATGCAAATGTGTAAAATACAAGATTTTTGCTTTGAATGAGGTGAGGACTTAAACCTCTTGGGGGAAAAGAACTAGAAGTTTCAGAATTACTTTAGCAAAATGAGCAATTTGGAACCTAGTTTTCTCTGGCAAAGAATTTTCAAGAATCTTTATTTAACGAGCCAGCATTAGCACCATCGTATTTGGCAAAACTTCCAACAGCTCTACAGTCATGCAGGCAATATCTAGAAAGCGTCTAACTGTAAATGGAGTTCCAGTGCTTTTGTGCTATCTAACCTCTGGGGTTCTCACACTGCTTGACACTTGCTGGTTCCTGTCCTCAGCTGTGAGCCTACTCTGTCCTCTCGTAACTAATTTATAGTGTGTCAACTCCATTCTTCACATTCCTGCCTGACAACTGAATGGAAAAAAAAACAAAAACAGGCAAGAACTCCAGAAGAGTTCTCTTTCTTCACTGTTAGTTTTATTTTGTATTTAACTGCAAATTATTTTCTCCCCTTATTTTATTACTGTTGTTTTTCCCCTTCTGTCTCAGACTGATATACTTCCCTGAAAGGTCTCCTGTGTCCATCCTTCCTCTTAGTGCTTGCCTCACATGCACATGGACCCGGGTTTGATGCCCAACACCAAAAAAACAACAACAACAAAAAAAAAAAAAAAAGAAAAAAGCTTGGCTGTCAGTTACTCTCTTATCCTTCTTATGTCCAACTTTTTATTTTTCAATTGGTACTGGGAATCGAATCCAGGGGCGCTTTACTGTTAAGTTTCATCTCCAGTCTCCAGTCCTTTTTTATTTCTTATTTAACACAAAGTCTTGCTAAGTTGCTGAGGGTCTCACTAAACCATTATTTGTTCTTTGCTTGGCTATAAATGCAGCCTAACCTTGTGGGTCATTCATTTGTTTGTTCATTTTTTTTTAATTTATCAAACTTGTTAATAGATCGTTCTATGTTTTTGCATTCTGTCATTTTCTAACACTGTGCAATTTGGCTTCCTCAAATACTCTAACTGAAATTATTCTCTCCTCTGCCTTGGTGTCTTTGAGAATGGATTTTGACTTCACATTTCAGCTGATTTTTCTTTTGACTCCTTTACAGTTACCGTCCTAGACATCTTCCCAGGTCTTTAGCAATTTTCACATATCTTTTTCCTGGCTGCTCTTCTGTTCTCATTCACTGATTTTGGCTTGGCTCACTTATGTTCTCTTGCTATCTTGTCTCCATGACATATCTCATCCCATCCAAGGATCTCAGCTTTAATCCCGGAACACATCTCTAGGTCAATTTATAGATAAAATTCCAACTTTCCCCAGGTTCAGTCCTGAATAGTCACCTGCCTCTTAAGCAATATTAGCAATATTCCTAAGAATGCCTCAGCAATGCCTTCAACTGGTCAAATACCAGAGTTTCCACTGTCACTCTTCTATGAAAATTTTGTTCTTACATATTACTTCAGTTTGTATCTCAATCATATCATCTCGCCATGATTTTTGTTCTTATTTTTCTCATTAAGGCAAATTGCCCAATCTTGTGGAATTTGTGTCCTGTTTTCTTTGCCACCTCATTTCTACTTTCCATTGACTTCCACTGGATAAAGAAACAACCTAATTTATCTTTTTAATTCATCTGATGCATTTCCATTTTTCATATTTTAATAGGACTTTGATCACACTATTTATGTGATTAAAAATATAAGTAGTTTCCCCAAAGATGGCTCAATGATACCTTTTTAACCCAATTGTCCTTTACCTGAACCACCATAGCATTTTGTACCTCTCTTGAGATACATTAATAACACTGCAGTGTAATCTTCTGAAAAATCATGTTTTTCCATTCACAATAAAATATGAATTATTTAATGTCAAAGTTTATACTTGATTTATGCTTATATTTTCCACAGTATCTTGGTCATATTTAATATAAGTAAATTAATATTTTTAAAATAACTTTTTTTCTCAGAAATCTAAGAAAAGATTACTTTTTCAGTTTAAATAAAATACACAAGTAGTCACTATGTATATTTTAAAAAATATTCCTTTTCAATATATTTTTCTCTCCTTTTCTTACTTTTGGAGATGAGTTATTTTATACTAGTGGAAACAACTATTTTAAAAGAGATTCTAAATTTTTGTGAGTGAAATTTTTCTTAACTTATACAGGCATATGCAAATTGACAACTCTTCATTATAAAAAAAATGGTTGGGGAGGCTGGGGTTGTAGCTCAGTGGTAGAGTGCTCACCTAGCACAGGTGAGGCACTGGCTATGATCCTCAGCACCACGTTAAAAAAATAGATAAATAAAATAAAGGTTAAAATTCTTTTTAAAAATGGGGAAAGTATAATGTTGTTATATAATACCAGAATTAGTAGAATATTACTGGCAAGTGCTAGAAAATTCACATTGTGAACTCTAGAACAACAAGTTGCTATGTAAAACATCGACAGCTAATAGAACAATTATATAGATATGAAGGAAAAACAACTAATATTAAAAACTTATAAATAAAGCAGATTAGGAATAAAGAAATAAAAAAACTAATTACGTATTTTTAACAAATAGCAAAATGGTCAATTTAAACAGAAGCATATCAATATATACACTGAATGTACATGGACCAAGCGTTATAATTAAAAGACAGAGAAAATCAGATGTGATAGAAGAACAGCACCCAACTATATAAGGTCCAGACATTCACCACAACAATATCAATTAATTTTTAACACAGCTTCCAAGGTAGTTCAAATGTTCAAGGATGATTTTTTTTTCTAGCAGATTGTGATAATTTGATTTCTACATGAAAAAATGAAATTCCAAGTGGATAATAGACCTAATCTCAAAAGGCAAAACTACATAAATTGTAGTAAAAATCCCACAATATTATTTCAATTCTGACTCAATAAATTTGTAATAAAGAAAAAAAAAATAGACCAATTAAAGAAAAAGAAAATCCCACAATAAAATTTTTGTGGCCTTTGAGAAGACAAAAGATTTCTTAGACACATAAAAGCATGCATCTTTAAGAAAAAAATAGCTAAGTTCAATTTAATCAAAATTAAAAACTTGATGTGATGGAGTGTAGCTTAGTGAATATACAGGTCAAACAGCATACACGAAGCCTGGGTTTGATTACCACCACAAAAACTAATAAATAAATTTCTGTTTATCAAAGGCTAAAGAAATACATAGAGAAGTCATAGAATGAGAAGACATATTCTCAAAATACATCTGATAAAACATTTGTATCCATAAAATATTTTTTAAAACTATTACAATATATCATAAGAAGATAAATAATCAAATTTATAATTGTTCAAAGAATTTGAGCAAATAATTCAGAATAGAAGATGTAAGGATGGCTAATAAGAGCACAAATAGATGTTCAATTTTAATGGTCATCAAGGAAATGGAAATGAAAACCAAAGTGAAAAACTGCTATAAATCCACTAGAATGCCTAAAATTAGAAAGATCAAGACTAAATGTTGGAGATATTGTATAGCAACTGGAATTGTTATAACATCACTGGTGGTACAAACTCTTTGGAAAATAACTATTGTCTTATTTTAACAAAGTCATGACATATGACCCAACATTTTAACTAGTATAAAGGTTCTTCAAAAGACTAGGAATGGATCCACCATATGACCCAGCTATACCACTATTCAGTATTTATCCTAAAGAATTAAAGTTATTATACTTTAGCAATACATGAATACCCATGTTTTTAGCAGCACAATTCACAATAGCCAAACTATGGAACTCACAGTAGTCAAACTATTCCACAAGCCTAGGCATCTATCTATGGATAAATGGATTAAGAAAATGTGGTTATATCTACACCATGGAATTTTATTCAGCCATAATGAATCATGAAATAATGTGATTTGTAGGAAAATGCATGGAACTTGACCATTATGTTAAGTGAAATCAGTCAAACTCGGAAGGTCAAGGGTCATATATTGTCTTTCATCTGTGGAAGCTAGAGAGGAAAAAGGAAAAGAAAGCGGGAGGTGGTATAATGAAAATCAAAGGGAGATTAGTAGAATAGAGGAGTGGGGTCAGTCTTGTGGAAGTACATGATGTGGAGAGTCATTGTGGTGTATTCATGTATATACATAGGAAATTTATGTCAGACTCATTCCACTGCCTTTCCTATTCCTTCCCCCACCTCCCTTCCCTTCATTCCTCTTTATCTAATCCACTGAACTTCTATTCTCCCTCTCCTTTTGGTGTGCTACAATCTACATATTAGAACTTTCAACCTTTAGTTTGGGGGGATTGGTTTATTTAATTTAGCATGATACTCTCCAGATAGATTCATTTACTGCCAAATGTCATAAAGTCATTTTTCTTTATGGCTAGATTCCACTGTGTATATAAACCACATTTTCTTTATCCATTCATCTATTGATGGGCATTTAGATTGGTTCCCTAACTTAGCTATTGTGAATTGTGTAGTTCTTTCATGGATTGTGCCTTTGGTCATTGTCAAAGACAAAGTTGTCTAGATTTTCTCTTATTTTGCCTTGCAAGTGTTAAAGAGCTTTATGTTTCACATTTATATATATTTCCAAAACTAATCATTCAATGTTCAGTGTTATATCGAGTTGACCTATTTTAAGTTAATTTTGGCGAATTGTATAGGGTCTGCATCTAGATTCATATTTTTGCAGATAGATGTACAGTTGGTCAGTACCATTTGCTGAAAAGACTGTCTTTGGTACATTGTATTGCCTTACATTATTTTTAAAAAGTAAAGTGTGTTACATTTTTTATTGCACTGCCTATCACCATTGCAAAAATTTTATTAGCTAGTGCTTTTAACTCTCAGTTGAACAATTGCTTCGTGTCTGAGGTCAAGGATGACTTGTTCCCCAGCTGTCAATATTCAGGCAGACAATTGATCTTCTCATTTTATTTAATCTTAGCAGCCATTTCCTGTTCCTCAGCCCCAACACTACTTAGAGAAACTAAATGTGTCCACTGTCATCAGTGCTTAGTATAAGTGTAATATGACATGAATCAAAGACCCTTCAGGCCAAAGTAGAGACTGGTAATTTATTACTAAAGAACAGAGGCTTTTCTGAAATTTCCTTTAGTTCAGGCAGATCACTGTGAATTAACTAAGCAAGGGGGCAGCAGGTGCTCTCATTAAATTTACAGTCACTGGCAGCAGATAGGAAAGTAGTTTTAAGAGGATGCAGCTGTGCGGACACCTGTAATTGCAGTCTTGCCCTTCCACACTCCAGGCGTAGGTGGGCCAGGACTTTCTCCTGTGTCAGGTAGCTCAGGCTGCAGGCCACCAGGTGAGTGATTTCTGATCAGAGCAGGAAAAGTAAATACTTAAATGATGGATGCCCTCTGAAAGCCCAAGGTGTGCCCAAAACATTTCAGAGTTGTCAGGGAGACCTAGTACATCTTTGGACCATTTTTTTTCAGGAAAAAAACAAAACAAAACAAAACAAACAAACAAAAAAAAACACCAAAAAAACCTTCTCTGGTTTACTTCTTTTATATTCTTATTTGTCTCCTTAAAAACAGAATTAAAAAGCAACCATCATTTTCTGAGGTAAGTTTTGGCAACATATATCAGTCTAAATTATACTAAGCTTTACTGAAAAATGATATTATAAGTACAACTTGTTTATTATGCATATTTTCATGAAAAAGCACACAATTTCAGTCTGTGACAGTAGGAAGTAAAAGGGTCCCTTTTTATAATTCTACAACCTGTCCTTACATCCATCTTCCCTGGCTTTTGTTTCTTTCCCTTTCCTTATTTTTCTTCACATTAATGGAAAGTTAAAATTTTCTCCAAGGACTTGGGAAATTTGCAGTAATGATTGAGGATTATGCTTTCATTTTTTCTCTTTCCTCCCATTTCTCCCTCTCGTTTTCTCCTTTTCTCTTTTCTCCTTCCTTCTCTTTTTCTCCCCCTTGGTTTCTTTTTCTCTTTTTAATTTTAAAATCAGTTCACAAATGCCCTTTGACAACTTAGTCTATACTTAATAAGAAGTGTAGAAGTAACAATATAATAATAATAATAACAGCAACAACAACAGCAGTAAAAGGGCTACACAGTTGTAGAGTGTTTGTCTATCATAACTAAGGTCCTGGGTTCATTCCCTCACTCTGCCAAACAAACAAACAAACAAGCAACACTAAGAAAAATACCTGAAATCTTATAATCAAAACCAGAGGAAATGTTACAGTTATATAGAATAAATGAGCACACGTCACTTGAAATTTCAATTTGCCCAAATCACGTTGAATTAAGAGTCACCTTGGATTTGTGGAAGAACTAATCATGTCAACAATTGGTGAGTTTTCTCTCTTTTATACACAGTAAGTCATTGTAATGAGGAAGTCACTAAAACTTATTGTGATATTCTGTGTTGATGACCTAGTACCAGGGAGGCAGTGTGTGTAGTCGCTGTGTGGGCTGATAATTTTTCTCTATTCAGTAAGGGTAGGTTATGTCTCCAACTGTAGCCAACCACCTCATAAATCTAAAATGGAAGAAGGGTGGAGTGTTAGAGCTGGAGAAAAGCTCAGGGCTCTATTCATTTGACAAAAGCTTGCCTTTGGTCCTAGGAAAAGAAGCTGAGTTTGGATGAATGTGGCCATCTGGCAGAAACAGCAAGGAGGGGGAAAAAGGAGACAGGGCAAAGCCTGTGCTGACTGATGTCTCAGCAGCAGCGTCTTTGCTTGTACACAGGAATGTGAGCTTTCATTATCTGTTAATTAAATTTCTAAAGCACCGTCATTACAGCTTCCCTTCTGCTCCAGTGCATGGGATGGGCTTCTTAAATTCAGAGAAATAATCATCAAAATGATATTAACTCTTATAGAAATTTATTTGTAGCAAAGAAGACCATATTAACTCTCAAACTTTATGAAAAATTCTAAAAGGTTTAAAAATGTGAAAGTATATGTTGAGTATGATATATCTTTATGGCCTGTTTGCAGATGAGCTCAGCTTCCATACAAGTATCCACATAAACAATCCCATACAACATGTGGTGTGTGTGTGTGTGTGAGAGAGAGATTGAGATTTTGTGCAATGAATACGATGTGTGTCAAAGGCCACATAGTGGGTAACTGTGTCATCAGTATGAGCAACATTTAGTAGAGTTGTTTGCTTTATTACTAGACTCAGCCTGTGGGAAGAGTGAAGTACCTCAAAAGAAGTCTGGGTTTGTAACATTTCCGTGTTTGTCTTCAGGATAGTCATATGCCTGTTATATGAGCATGTGAGTGAAATTCAGTCTATAATATATATTGAAAAATAATGGCCAGAGAGGGTTTCAAATACCCAGTAGACAGAAGATGGATGTCTTTTCTTTTTCTTTTTGTAATGAAGTACTTATATGTAAAAGCAACCTAAATGTCTGACAATTTATTTTGTACCATATATTCTGGAATAGAGATGTAGCAGAATCAGCTATAAATCATTCTAAATCAGGCCGAAGGCAAGTGCCTTCATACAATGAAATAACAGCAGATGCTTCTGTTGCCCTGTGTCACATCACATCCTTTTCCAGACTCTGCTTTCAGCCAAAGCTATGGTGAATTTTTAGTGTCCTGATGAGGTCTCACTGAGCATTCACAATCTGCCCTTCTGTTTTTTGACCCAGGGACCTCTCAACAGCAGCAGAAGTATGTAAGCACCACCTTTAGGGGTAAGGGAGTTAACCCTATCACAAAACCTCTCTGCCAACAGAGTTCAGCTGGGTCTGAGCTGATATGTTAGTCTATTTTTTGTCACTGTAGTGAAAGACCTGAACAGGCTAACTTTATAAAGAAAAGAAGGTTTACTTAAAGTTCTGGAGGTTCAAGGGCATGGCAGCCTTGACTCAGCTGTGGTGTGGGCCTTCTTGGCCAGGTTACACCATGACAGGAGCTCATGTGAGGCAGAGATAACCTTGCAAAACAGGAGGCAAGGGAGAATCTGGGGTTCCTCAGTCCCTTCAGAGAACACACCCCCAACTGACCTAGGGTCCTCTCACAAGGCCACCTTCTGAAGGGTTCCATCACCCCTCTGAGGACCAAGCTTCCAACACATGAATGTAACATATCCACACATGGCAGCTGACAATTCTGGAGAGTATTAGATTTACTTGCTTGGTGGCACTGCTGGAACTGAGCCCTCATTGTCCACCAGGCATCTTGGTGTTACATATTATTGGTGGCTTTTCCTGTTTCTGTGCTCTCTTCCCTTACTCCTGCCTCTGGTCATCTCTCAAGTTCGATGTCTCAGGGGAACCAATACCAAGAGGATCACCAAGGGTTGGGTTTCTTTCCTTGTTCTGCGCCAGTTAGATTTAAAAGCATTTTTACAGATTGTAAGGTTGATCCGGGGAGTTGAATGACCAGTGCTTCAATTCCCAGCATTTGAGTATTACCACTGCTTTACGTGGGCTATGGTGTATGAGAGATAAGGAAATGTTGGCACAAGAGCAGTCTGTGAAATAAAGTTTTATCTACTCATGTCTATGATATAGTATTCGATTTATTCTCCAGTTGGGATGTGAGACATCATTACCCAGGGGTGAATATCAGAATTATGGGTGATACCAATATTTGTTGTTTTTTATTTGTTATTTAACCAAAGTAATACAAGCCACTGGTGTTGAAAGTCAAATTACATGAAAGGTCCATAAATGGAAGGTGAGAATCCCTGTCCTACCCCCTTTCCATCTCCAATTCATCTCTAATAAACTATCAACCTTAATTTCTTTTATTCTCTAGTGCTTCCGTTGACTTCCATAATTTTAAGTAAAATGTAAACCCTGATTTTATTTTTAAAAATAGCTTTCCAGCATACAATGGGAGATTTCATCTTCTTTAAGTACTGTTTTGATATTTTTTGTTTAGTTTTTGAATGGCTCCATCTTTACCTCTATGTAATGCACTACCTCTCTTCCACCTCATGTTCCACGTGTGATCCCTCATCATATTTCACATTATTGAAGTAGCTAATATTTGTATTTTAATCTGAAATAATAATCATGTGCTTTGGCTATATGTTAAAAAACTAAAAAAGCAAACAATACTTACATTATTATATCAATGTAAATTTTGTTCATGGAATAATTAAGTAGGGTGCTGGGATTATATTTTCTTCTCCATGGGTCAAAAATCATGACCTTCTCTTTCTATGGCCTTATTAACTCATTCCATTAGAAGTCAAGCCAAGCATCTCTCTTATTTAAGTGGCTAGCTCTGAACGATAACTACTGGTAAAAATGACTGCTTAGTTGAAAATATTTTATAGTAAACTAGGCACTTCCAGAAAAAAGATGGAAAAGAACAGTGTAAAGAATTTTGTACTTTTCTAATTTTGCATTTTTCTATTAGGATCTAAGTCCAAAATATTTTGTAATCTTCCTTGAGTCTACTGTTTGATCCATGGGTTTAGAAATGTGTCAGCTTCCAAACATTAGGGATTTCCAAATATGACTAGATGTTTTTGGTGCTAAACTTATTTCTTATTTAGTTGTAATTTAATTTATGATGATCTGGAAATGTGCTTTAATTCCTGCTTTTAAAAAATCTTTTGAAGTTGAAGAATATACTTTATATTTCAACCCTTTTAAACATATTGAGATTATATCGAAGTTGAAGAATATATTTTATATTTCAACCCTTTTAAACATATTGAGATTATATCATGTGCACATGGATAGAATGTATATTCTGCTATTATTGCTTATAATGATCTATAAATGTCAGTGGTTGTTCACATAGTTAAAGTCTTTTGTAATCTTGATTTTTTTCCCCTTAGTTCTTTTACCAATTATTGAGATGGGACATTCAATTCTTCAAATATTATTTTTAATTATCCGTGTCTCTCTTAGAATTATTTAGTTCTCAAGTGAGTGAGAGTGTGAGTGTGTGTGTGTGTGTGTGTGTGTGTGTGTGTGTGTGTGTTTTCTAGGAACATTTTAGGTGTGTTTATAGTTGTTATAACTTCCTAATTAATGTTTTTCATTACTCTAAGCTAACCTTCTTTGTCTCTAGTAATATTTTTGTGGTATAGTTTATATTTTCCTGTTAATGTAGCCATTTATTTTGTCTGATTACTATTTGTATTTTATATTCAATTTGTTTATGTATTTGAATCTAAAGTGAGTCTTAGTGATTTGTGTAGGAATTATAATATGCATCTTTAACTTTCTATAATCTTTTGAGATTGAAACTCTTTGATCTACTAAAACATAGAAACCTTGATTCACTATAGTTCTGTCTCTTTTCATCTCAATTATGCCACTGTGGTCACAAATTAATATGGTTTGAACCCCCAGAGTTATATAATTTTAATGTAATTACCATTTACATGTTTAAGAAGAGGTTATATATTAGCACTACTTTATATCTATTTACTCATGCAATATTATTTTCCATTGCTATGTATTTCTTTTTTTTCCCTGTCTTTTTTTTATTGGTTGTTCACAACATTACAAAGCTCTTGACATATCATACTTCATACATTAGATTGAAGTGGGTTATGAACCCCCAATTTTACCCCAAATGCAGATTGCAGAATCACGTCGGTTACACATCCACAATTTTACATAATGCCCTATTAGTAATTGTTGTATTCTGCTACCTTTCCTATCCCCTACTATCCCCCCTCCCTTCCCCTCCCTTCTTCTCTCTCTAACCCATCTACTGTAATTCATTTCTCTCCTTGTTTATTTTCCCATTCCCCTCACAACCTCTTATATGTAATTTTGTATAGCAATCAGGGTCTCCCTTAATTTCCATGCAATTTTCCTCATCTCTCCCTTTCCCTCCCATCTCATGTCACTGATGAATGTTACTCTTTTCTTCCCACTCTTCCTCCCTGCTCTGTTCATATTTGCTCTCATTAGATCAAAGAAGACATTTGGTATTTGTTTTTTAGGGATTGGCTAGCTTCACTAAGCATAATCTGCTCTAGTGCCATCCATTTCCCTGCAAATTCTATGATTTTGTCATTTTTTATTGCTGCATAGTACTCCATTGTGTATAGATGCCACATTTTTTTTATCCATTCATCTATTGAAGGGCATCTGGGTTGGTTCCACAGTCTAGCAATTGTGAATTGTGCTGCTATGAACATCGATGTGGCCGTATCCCTGTAGCATGCTCTTTTAAGGTCTTCCCGGAATAGTCCCAGAAGGGCAATAGCAGGGTCAAATGGTGGTTCCATTCCCAGCTTTCCCAGGAATCTCCAAACTGCTTTCCAAATTGGCCGCACCAATTTGCAGTCCCACCAGCAATGTACAAGTGTACCCTTTTCTCCACATCCTCGCCAGCACTTGTTGTTGTTTGACTTCATAGTGGCTGCCAATCTTACTGGAGTGAGATGGTATCTTAGGGTGGTTTTGATTTGCATTTCTCTGACTGCTAGAGATGGTGAGCATTTTTTCATGTACTTGTTGATTGATTGTATATCCTCCTCTGAGAAGTGTCTGTTCAGGTCCTTGGCCCATTTGTTGATTGGGTTATTGTCTAATTTTTTGAGTTCTTTGTATACTCTGGATATTAGGGCTCTATCTGAAGTGTGAGGAGTAAAACTTTGTTCCCAGGATGTGGGCTCCCTATTTACCTCTCTTATTGTTTCTCTTGCTGAGAAAAAACTTTTAAGTTTAATTAAGTCCCATTTGTTGATTCTTGTTGTTAACTCTTGTGCTATGGGTGTCCTATTAAGGAATTTGGAGCCCGACCCCACAATCTGTAGGTCGGAGCCAACTTTTTCTTCTATCAGACGCAGAGTCTCTGGTTTGATATCAAGCTCCTTGATCCATTTTGAGTTAACTTTTGTGCATGGCGAGAGAAAGGGATTCAGTTTCATTTTGTTGCATATGGATTTCCAGTTTTCCCAACACCATTTGTTGAAGATGCTATCCTTCCTCCATTGCATGCTTTTAGCCCCTTTATCAAATATAAGATAGTTGTAACTTTGTGGATTAGTCTCTGTGTCCTCTATTCTAAACCATTGGCCACCCGCCTGTTTTGGTACCAGTACCATGCTGTTTTTGTCACTATTGCTCTGTAATATAGTTTGAAATCTGGTATCGCTCGCTATACCACCTGATTCACACTTCCTGTTTAGAATTGCTTTTGCTATTCTGGGTCTTTTATTTTTCCATATGAATTTCATGATCGCTTTATCAATTTCTACAAGATATGCCGTTGGGATTTTCATTGGCATTGCATTAAACCTATAGAGAACTTTTGGTAATATCGCCATTTTGATGATGTTAGTTCTGCCTATCCATGAACAGGGTATATTTTTCCATCTTCTAAGATCTTCATTAACTTCTCTCTTTAGGGTTCTGTAGTTTTCATTATATAAATCTTTCACCTCTTTTGTTAGGTTAATTCCCAAGTATTTTGTTTTTTTTGAGAATATTGTGAATGGAGTGTTTTTCCTCATTTCCGTTTCCGAAGTTTTGTCGCTGATATACAGAAATGCCTTTGATTTATGCGTGTTGATTTTATATCCTGCCACTTTGCTGAATTCATTTATTAGTTCAAGTAGTTTCTTTGTAGACCCTTTTTGGTCTTCTAAGTATAGAATCATGTCATCTGCAAATAGTGATAATTTAAGTTCTTCTTTTCCAATTTTTATGCCTTTAATTTCTTTCGTCTGTCTAATTGCTCTGGCCAGTGTTTCGAGAACTATATTGAATAGAAGTGGAGATAGAGGGCATCCCTGTCTTGTTCCGGATTTTAGAGGGAATGCCTTCAACTTTTGTCCATTCAGGATGATGCTAGCCTGAGGCTTAGCATAGACAGCTTTTACAATGTCAAGGTAAGTTCCTGTTATCCCTAATTTTTCTAATGTTTTGAACATAAAGGGATGCTGTGCTTTGTCGAATGCTTTCTCTGCATCTATCGAGATGATCATATGGTTCTTATCTTTAAGTCTATTGATGTGGTGAATAACATTTATTGATTTCTGTATGTTGAACCATCCTTGCATCCCAGGGATGAATCCTACTTGATCATGGTGCACAATTTTTTTGATGTGTTTTTGTATTCGATTCGCCACAATTTTATTGAGGATTTTTGCATCTAGGTACATTAGAGATATTGGTCTGTAGTTTTCTTTCTTTGAGGTGTCTTTGTCTGGTTTCGGAATCAGGGTGATGTTGGCCTCATAGAATGAATTTGGAAGAGCTCCCTCTTTTTCTATTTCCTGAAATAACTTGAAAAGTATTGGTATTAATTCTTCTTTAAAGGTTTTGTAAAACTCCGCTGTATACCCATCCGGTCCTGGGCTTTTCTTGGTTGGTAGTCTTTTGATGGCTTCTTCAATTTCATCCATTGATATTGGTCTGTTCAAATTGTGTGTATCCTCCTGACTCAGTCTGGGTAAATCATATGACTTAAGAAATTTATCGATGTCTTCACTATCTTCTATTTTGTTGGAATATAGGTTTTCAAAATAATTTCTAATTGTCTTCTGTATTTCTGTAGCATCTGTTGTGATATTGCCTTTTTCATCCCATAGGTTAGTAATTTGAGTTCTCTCTCTTCTTCTCTTCATTAGCATGGCTAAAGGTCTGTCAATCTTATTGATTTTTTCGAAGAACCAACTTTTAGTTTTGTTAATTTTTTCAATAGTTTCTTTTGTTTCAATTTCATTGATTTCCGCTCTGATTTTAATTATTTCTAGCCTTCTGCTACATTTGCTGTTGTTTTGCTCTTCCTTTTCTAGGGCTTTGAGATGAAGTGTGAGCTCATTTATTTGTTGTTTTTTTCTTTTTTTGAGGAATGACCACCAGGCGATGAATTTTCCTCTTAAAACTGCTTTCATTGTGTCCCATAGATTCCGATATGTTGTGTCTATATTTCCATTTATCTCTAAGAATTTTTTGATTTCTTCCTTTATGTCTTCTGTAACCCATTGATCATTCAGTAACATATTGTTCATTTTCCATGTGATGTAGGATTTTTCCTTCCTTCTTTTATCATTGATTTCCAGTTTCATTCCATTATGATCAGATAAAATGCAAGGTATTATCTCCACCCCTTTATATTTACTGAGGGTTGCCCTATGGCATAATATATGGTATATTTTTGAGAAGGATCCATGTGCTGCTGAGAAAAAAGTATATCCATTTGATGATGGTTGATATATTCTATATATGTCAGTTAAGTCTAGGTTATTGATTGTGATATTGAGTTCTATAGTTTCTTTATTCAATTTTTGTTTGGAGGATCTGTCCAATGGTGAGAGAGGTGTGTTGAAGTCACCCATAATTATTGTGTTGTGGTCTATTTGATTCTTGAACTTGAGGAGAATTTGTTTTATGAATGTCGCAGCACCATTGTTTGGTGCATAAATATTGATAATTGTTATGTCTTGTTGGTGAATGGTTCCTTTTAACAGTATATAATGATCTTCTTTATCCCTTTTGATTAACTTAGTCTTGAAGTCAATTTTATTCGATATGAGGATGGCCACCCCTGCTTGCTTACGAGAACTGTGTGCGTGGTATATTTTTTCCCATCCTTTCACCTTCAGCCTGTGTATGTCTTTTCCAATCAGATGTGTCTCCTGGAGGCAGCATATTGTTGGATTTATATTTTTAATCCATGATACCAGCCTATATCGCTTTATTGGAGAGTTTAAGCCATTAACATTCAGAGTTACTATTGATATATGGTTTGAACTTCCATCCATATTTGATTGTTTATCCTTTTTTAAAAAAAAAATTTAGTTTGTTTCTCCGTGATTATCTTTCCCCTCGCCCTCTGTCTTTACTGAGGCACTTCCCACTGATGGTTTTGGTTATTGTTTTTCATTTCTTCCTCGTGTAGTGTTTTGCTCAAAATGCTTTGCAATGCTGGTTTTCTGGCTGCAAATTCTTTTAACTTTTGTTTATCATGAAAGATCTTTATTTCGTTGTCATACCTGAAGCTTAATTTTGCTGGATACAGAATTCTTGGTTGGCATCCATTGTCTTTCAGGGTTTGAAATACATTGTTCCATGACCTTCTTGCTTTCAGTGTCTGTGATGAAAAATCCGTTGTTAACCATATTGGTTTACCCCTGAATGTAATCTGTCTCCTTTCTCTTGTAGCTTTTAATATTTTCTCTTTGTTCTGTATATTGGATATCTTCATAACAATGTGTCTTGGCGTTGGTCTACTGTGATTTTGTGTGCTCGGTGTCCTGTATGCATCTTCAATTTGTATATCTGTTTCCTTTTTTATTTCTGGAAAGTTTTCTGTAATTATTTCATTCAGCAGGTGTCTCATTCCCTTGGTTTGAATCTCTGTACCTTCTTCTATCCCGATGACTCGTAAGTTTGGTTTCTTCATGTTATCCCATAACTCTTGGATGTTTTTCTCATGATTTTTTACCAGCCTTTCTGAGTTGGCTAGACTGTTTTCAAGATGGTATATTTTGTCTTCATTATCTGACGTTCTGGCTTCTATTTGCTCCACTCTGTTAGTGATACTCTCAATTGAGTTTTTAATTTGGTTTATCGTTTCCTTTATTTCTAGAATTATTGTTTGATTATTTTTTATAATCTCTATCTCCTGATAAAGATGCTTAACTTCTTCTTTTAGCTGTTTATGTAATTCATTCTCAATGTGTTCTTTCACTGCTTGGATTTGCTGTCTTGTATCCTCTTTAAGGTTCCATTCCATCTGTCTAAGGTGTTCCTTGAGGTCTTTATATGACCATTTTTCTGATGACTCTAGGTCCTCCTGAATATTTAGGCTGTCCTACATTGTTTGTACTCCTTTTCTTCCTTGCTTCTTGAAGCTGCTCATGTTGCTTCTTGTTCTGTTTGACTGCTGAGTTACTGTTTACTCCTATAAATTTATTTGATGCTTGGGAGGAAAGGTATTAGAAGGGAAGGGAAGAAGTCACTAAAGAGAATGAGAGTAGGCACGTAGAATTCAAGGAAGGGGGGATAAGAAAAATGAAAAGACAAAAGAAGAAAGAAATAGGAACTAAAAAAAGAAAAAAAATTTAAAAAAATAATAATAATTTTAAAAAATTAAAATTAAAATTAGAAAAGAAAGAAGAAGAAAAAAAAGAAAAAAAACAAGATAGAAAAATGAAGATGAAAGAAAAACCCAAATCAAAAAAAAAAAAACTAATAAATGCCGTCTTAGAGTTTGATTAACTTCTCTTCCACTAGGTGGCGCTGTGCCCACCAGGTCAAGTCTCTCCTGTCAGTACGCGGGAACCAATCACTGTGCAGCAGCTCCTCCCAGACTGGGCGAGTCTCCAATCCTGAGTGCCTAGGTCCTCCTCTTTTGTCCAATCACTTCCACTTTTCCTCTAGCCAGGCCCCTCTCACCACAATACTGGCTACAGGCCAGGTCTGCTGCTCCCGGGAGCCCTGTTTTCATGAACGACTGGGCTCACTCCTCCAGTTTGCTGTTCCCTCAGACCCTGAGTTTGTAGAGCTTGGGGCTGAGAATCCTCAGCCAATTTTACTTGCCCTCCGGTAGCCACTCCCCCGTAGCTGGTGCAAGAGACCTCAGCAGTCAGCCCTGGCGGGAACGGCAGTCCCACACCACCTCTGACTCCCTCGGGCTGGCTGTAGCACTCACGGGAGAGCTGGGAGGGGCCCTTAATGTTTCCCCGATGCGTGGAGAGGGAAAGCCAGGGGACCACACACCTGTAGCAGCAGGCTTCAATAAAGTTATCTCCTCCACTGCAGTCCTGCGACGCCAGACCTCTGCCACAGTGGTGTCCCCCGCAAACGGCGACAGTTCGCCTCCCCCTGCCGGGCGACCAACGCAATGGGCGGGTCCCCACTGTCTCTCCCAAGCCCCGCCTGGAACCTGCGGCCACTACCCACGAAGGCCCGGCAGGCATCCACCTCTGTAGGATGGGAAGGGCTGACCAGCGCCTCAGCCGGATGGATTAATGCAGAGTCACAGCTGTCTGTCTCAGCTTTTCAGACGCCGTGGCGCGGGCGCGGAGCACGGAGAGGCTTACTCACTTCCCGCCGCCATCTTCCTCTTCTCGCTATTTCAGGATGATGGCGGGGCGCTCGCTCCGCTCCCTCCGGTGTGTCTCAGCCTTGGGCTCTTGCGCCTCTCTCCGCCATGGCCTCCACAGCCAGCGCTGCCCCGGTCGCTCTCTCCGCCCCCGGCGTTCCCGGCTTCTGGCCGCACCGCAGCCCGCTCAGTGTCTCTCCGGCTCGTGGCTCCAGCAGCGCCCAGGGCCGGGGAGGCGACAGCCCCTCTCCGGCAAGTACCGCAGTCCCTGGGCCCCGAGTCCCAGCGGCCACAAACTGACACTTCTAATAAACCTACCAATTCCCGGCAGGACCCCTCTTCACGGAATTTTGCTAGAAGTTCCTCAGTAGGTAGACTGCCGCTGTTCCAAAGGGTCTTTCTGATCCCGTTAATGTGGAGACCTTAGAATCACTGCTTCCTCGTCGGCGGCCATGTTGGATCCCCCTATGTATTTCTTTATGTGGGTTACAGTAATCATCTACTGTCATTTTCTTAATCCTGGAAGAATTTCTTTAGAATTTCAGTAAAGCGGGTCTATAAAATTTCTTTATTTCACCTTCACCTTTGAAATGCAGTTTTTCTGGCAGAGATATCTTGGTTGGCAACTTCTCTTCCCATTTGCACTCTTCCCTATTCAATGCACTATCAGTGTTCTTTTCCAGAAGCACATCTGATGGTAGTTGCTTCCTTTAACTTAAAACTTTGATTCAGTAATTTACATTGCTCTGGAGATAGTGAACAAAGGTTTTAGCCCAAATTTTACAAAGATATGTAAGGTCAGTCCTCTGTTTGCTTCTTTTCTTGCAAACACAGCCTGCTATACTTCTTTCATTTCATCACACGTCCTGCTTCTTACCTCAGTCCTTGTTATGACTTAAATGACAATTTTTAACTCAATGAACTATTTCTTTTCCTATTTTCTTAAATTGGTGTTCAGGTCTTCATGAGACCTCTAATAACACTGTGTGTATTTGTTTCAACAGTGGCCTTCATCATCATCTCCTTTATTATTATTTCCAGCTTTTGGCTTATGTGTATATTTTTTTTTTATTTCTGTCCATCTATCGGTCAACTTGCATATTGACTGGGAGTGGGGTCCTGTGTTTTGCTTGCCTTGCATCCATGGTAGTGAAATGAGTGCTTGCCACATAACAGGTATTCAATCAACATTTGTGGCATGAATAGATTCCTTCAGAGCAGGCTTATGTCTCCTGAGGCTGAATATGTCCCAAGCTGCACTAATGTTCTCCATCTTTATGATCTGAAATAGTAGTACTGATTAGATGAATTTGGCAAGTTAGAATATGTTTATAAAGGAAAAGTTTAGTTTTGGCATGTAGCCCATTTATAATTTTTAGCCATCGCATGATGGTTTTGGAGTTTATTTGGCACCAAAATGAAAGAGAATATGTTTTGAGTACAGTGACAGCTCTTGATTCTCTAAGGTCGTTAATATGAAAGTGCTTGCATGAATCAGAATAGGCCAAGTTATAATGAGATACAAAATCAGAATGTCAATGACCTAATACTGAAAAGTCTATGTCTCACTCATGCTACACATTTAATGAAGTTTGGTGGAAGAAACTGCACTAAATATAATGCAAGAACTCAGAGTAATAGGAGGTTTTGCTATCTGGAAACTTACCAGTGGCTATCACAGGGGAAGACAGTATATAGAAAACTCACAAGTATCCTTTTATGCTTTGACTTAGAAGTGACACTAAGGTCTGCTTATAGCTCATTGGTTGAATGTAGTCACATGAGCCCATGTAATTGCTGCAGGGCTAGGAATCTTAGAAAGCATATGGATATTTGGTGAGTAGTTTTTCTGCCACAGTATACTTCCTTTTTTATAATTTTATTTTGCTTTTTAAGTGACATATATAATTATACATATTTATGAGGTGCAATATAATTTACTTCATGTATATGATGCATAATGATCAATCCAGATTGATTAGCATTTCCATCTTATCATTTCTTTTTGTTTGGGTCTTTCAAACTTCTTTCTTTCAGTTCTTCATAAAATACATAATAAGTTTTTGTAAACAACAGTCACCCTACTCAGTTGTAAAACACTTTTTCCTTCTATCTTAATGTATTTTGTTACCATTATGCAACCTGCCTCTATCCTCTCTCCCCATTAACCTTCTCAGCCTTTACTAAACATTATTCTACTCTCTTTTTTTTTAGATCAACTATTTGAGCTTCCACATGAGTGACATTATACAGTATTTTTCTTTCTTTGATTAATTTCACTTAATATAATGTCCTCCACTCTCATCTATTTTGTCACAAATGACAGGATTTTATTTTTTATGGTATTCCATTGTGCAGACTTACCACATTTTCTTTAATCATTAATCTGTTCATGGACAGATTGGTTGATTACATACCTTGGCTGTTGTGAATAAGATTGC
This sequence comes from Spermophilus citellus, assembly GCF_964194105.1. Classification (NCBI taxonomy): domain Eukaryota; kingdom Metazoa; phylum Chordata; class Mammalia; order Rodentia; family Sciuridae; genus Spermophilus; species Spermophilus citellus. Next base: position 175,329,847 of record NC_138182.1, on the reverse strand, counting down.
AATAAACTTGGGGTCTATAGTTTAGGATAGCTTCAGTGTTTCTTTGTTGATTCTTTTTTGGAGGAGAGGACCAGGGGGTTCTGAATGATATGTCCGTTCCTGAAAGTAGGGTAATTAAGTCACCAACTGTCTATTCCTTCAGATCCAAAAATGTGTCCTTTGCAATGTTGGGTGCTCTGGAGTTAAGTAATGCACGCCTATGATTGTTCTTCTTGTTGAATTAGTCCCTTAATCATCACATAGTAACCTTCCTCTGGCTTTACAGCTTCTGATTTGAAGTCTGTTTTACCTGATATTGATATAGCTATTCTTCTTTGTTCTTGTTTTCCATTCTTGTAAAGTATCTTTTTCTGTCAATTCACTGTCCTTCTGTGGGTGTGTTTACTAATGAGGGTGAGGGGTTTTTTTTGTGTGTGTGGTTAGCATATCATTAAGTTTTGGGTGATTTTAATCTGATATTCAGCCAGTCTAAATCTTTTAACTGAGGAATTTAATTCATTGCATCTAAGATTCCTATTGATTTGTAAAACCTTATTTCTATCATTTTGCTAATTTTTGTGTGGTAGCTTTTTATATTCTTTGTTTCTCTTTTATTATTTATATTTGTGGTTTGCTAGTTTTCTGTGTTGGTAAGATTTGATTATTTTCTCTGTATCTTTTATGAATTTGCTCTTCTGTTGAGTTTTCTACTTTTTTATGTTTTCAAAAAGGTGATTATCTTTCCTTTGCTTCTAGATACAGAATTTCCTTACATTTTTGTTGTTTATTTTTTATTTTTTCCTGAGTGGATGATCTGGTGGTGATGAATTCCCTCAGTTTGTTTATCTCAAAAAGTCTTTATTTCTCCTTCATGTCTAAAGCAGAGCTTTGCTGTGTAGGCTATTCTTGATTGACAGTTTTTTCCTTCCTGGCCTATAAGGTTTCTGATGGGAAATCTGCTGTTTGCTTGAAAGTGGTTCTCTTAATTGTGACTTGGCACTTTTTTCTTGCTATTTTTAAAATTTTCTTATACTTAAACTTTGAGAAATTCATGATAATATTCCATAATGAAAAACATTTTTGTAGTCTATGTGGGCTCTTTGAGCCTTCTAGATCTAGATGTACACATTTTTTTTCTAAGATTTAGGAAGTTTTCAGTAATTATTTCACTGAATAGATTTTGTGTGGCTTTTTCCATCTCTTCTTCTGGAAAACCCACATTATGAATATTTGTTCACTTCATGATGTTTCATTGGTCTTATAAATTTTATTCACACTTTTTAATTTATTATTATTTTAAAATTTTTAGTTTGTTTCAAAAGACATGTCTTCAAGTTCAGAAAGTCTTTCTTTTATTTGATATAATCTGTTGTTCAGGTTCCCCACTATATATGTTGTTGATGGATCTTTATTTATACATGGTGCTCAGGATTGAAGCCAGTGCCTCACATATGCCAGGCAATGCTCTGCCCCTGAGCCACAACCCCAACATTCCCCATTATATTTTTATTTGGCTTATTGAGTTCATCAACTCAAGACTGTGGTTTGTTTCTCTTTTATAGTCTCTATCTCCACTGAATTTCTCATTCAGAACATGAATTATTATAATTTCATTGACTTGCCTGTCTATATATTTTTTTGAATCTCGTTGATGTTCTTTAGAATCATTATTTTGAATTCTTTTTCAGGCATTTCACTTATGTTCTTTTCTTGGGCACCTGTTCTGAGAGTTACTATATATTGTTTTGGGGGCATCTTGTTACCTTGTCTCTTCATACTTCTTATTTCTCTATGTTGATATTTGCACATCTGGCAGATATGTTGTCTATACCAACTTGTAGGGTGGCTTTTGTAATAAAACACTTTCTCTTGAGGTGTGTCTTATAGTATTTGGTAGGCTGTGTTGTTTGATTCCATTGGGTACAGTAGTGTAATCTCCATATATTTCTTCAGCTGTAATTGATAGCTTTGGTCTCAGTGTGTTGACAGCACAGGTGGGGATTCCATCACTCTCTGTAGACCATCTAGGAGTTTTAGGGGTAACACTCACATGGTGGCAGGACTATGATGCCTGCTGCATGGTCACTCTGCTGGTCCCAGGTGCTGTGGTACAATGCAACAGCAATGGGAGGATAATTTTGGTTATTGTGGGCATGTAGGAGTGGGTCACTGTGGCAGGCCTGGGTGAGTACATGATAGTGTGAGTTTGGAGGGACTATACAGGGGAAGGGCACTGAATTGTGTTTAGGGTGGGTACAGAATTGTGTTGTAGGCATCAGGAGCAGGACTGGTGTGGGGCATGCCTTTCAGTCTCTAGAGTTACACAGTGACAAAACCACTTTAGTATCCTGGAAGAGGCATCTAGGACAGTGAGTGTAGTCTCAAAATGACCATGCAGCAGGTTCCTGGGCTGGTATGGATGCACTGTAATCTCCTTATCTAGAACAGTTTAAAGTTATATACTTCCTGGAAATTCTCTATTTTGAGCTCAGAGATTACAAGGACTACAGGATTCCCCAGAACCAAAAAGTTCTGGTGTTCTTGATGTTAATGGAAAATGTTAAGAGTCTCCTGTTTACTTTTTATCCCATTGTGAAAAAACCTTCCCAGGTTCAAATTAACTGGACTGGAGTAACAGGGTGCTAGTACAAGATACAGTTTTCTTTTTTACAATACCATTGTGAGTTTTCATTTTTCCACAGTTTTCCTGTTTCATCTGCACTGTACTCCAGAATTATTTGCTAATTATGCTCACAAAAATATTAGCTTTTATTCTTTGTTTTGGGTTTGTTGGTGAGAAGCATGTTTTGTTCCTCTGGTCAGCCATCTTGGATCTTAGATCAGTATTCATTTTTTTCTTTTCTTTTTTTAAATTTTTTTTTTTGGTGGTGCTGGAGATCAAATGCAGGGCCTTGTGCATGCAAAGAAAGCACTCTACCAACTGAGCTGTATCCCCAGGTCTCACTATTCATTTTTAGAGTAGTAAATTATTCACTGATCCTTAAATTTAGATTTTTTAAGCAAATATTAAACAAAGTATAACCCAACATACATAAATTTGTGTATATATCTAACTGTATGCCTGTTTATGTAATGGGTCAGATTGATTTTCTAACTTACTTTTATTTCAGGGCAAGGGAATAAAGTACAGATAAAACTAAATTACAAATTGAAGTCTGTCATGTTTTGCCTGACTGAAACTGATGCCACTGGTTATCAGTGACGAGTCCTGCTTCCTCACATGTTGAAGTTTGAACATTAGAGAAGCAAGCCAAGGCAAGAATATAAGGCAGGGTTTATTAAAAAGAGGTAACATAGACTTTTCCTGGGAGGAAGAAAGGGGCCATAGCTGGTATCCTGGTATCCCAAGAAGCAAGGTATTCTACCCTTTTTATATGTCTTAGGCTGCCTTTGTTCTTCTGTCCAGACCATGCTGTCATGCAAATATCAGTGGAACATAGGAGCAGCAAGCTTGTTGCTGGAGTCAGACCACAAGAGCTCACATCCAAGTGTGCCATTCACTTTAGGCACTGGCCAAAGACAGAGATAATCCCATTTCAGGAGAAAGGTTAGATTTCTTTTTTTCCTTTAAACAAGCAACAAGATGGACATTTCAGAACATTAAGACTTTGTTCATTGTTTCAAAACAAAATTATGAAACATTCATATATTTCTACTCTAGTTTTCACCCTTTGCTTGTGAGAAGTCATATAATTTTATATATGCCATCAAGTTTTGGGGGGAAGTGGTTACCGGGGATTGAACTCAGGGTGCATTCAACCACTGAGCCACATTTCCAGCCCTATTTTGTATTTTATTTCGAGACAGGGTCTCACTGAGTTTCTTAGCACCTTGCTAAATTGCTGAGGCTGGCTTTGAACTCATGATCCTCCTGCCTCAGCCTTCCAAGCTGCTGGGATTACAGGTGTGCACCACTGTGCCCAGCTTATGCCATCAATTTTTTTTAGGAGTGGGGGACATTGAGAGTTTTATCAGCAAGAGGTCACTTTCAAGGAAAAAGGTTGGCTGGTGTATTTATAACCTCTCCTGGGCCAGAATTGAATGGTGGTGGTGACAGCAGATCACTCATTTCGTCACGTGAGACAGTTTTAGTAGAAAAGTTTCTCCATGACTGTTAGAAATACTCTTAAATCACAAATTGTTATTTTATCTGGAACAGAGATTTTTTTCCCCTACAAAAAATTTGCAAGATTTTGGTGTCCTATTTGCAATAAAAGTCCAGTCATAATTTATTAATTCACTTGATTTCCATGAAATAGAAAGCAACATCAGTTGTATGATGAGAATAAAGGCCTTTATGATTGTTAAAGAGAAGAATTGCAGGTAAGTTTCTTAAGATCTTTGAGCTTCCTTTTCTCATATGCAAAGTGTAGATATTAAGTGTAATATTGAGGGAAGTAAATATGGTAATGAGTGAAGACACCTTTTCTGTTGCTTGGCATGTGGATGATAATCTCTAAATATTGGTTAACTTTAATTTGAAGCAGTTGCTGTAAAAAGACCACACACACACACACACACACACACACACACTCAGCTATGCTTTCATCACCACTTGTTTAAAGTGAATTTCTGAGGCAGGCAGTAAATTTTTAAGTAGCTCAAAAAATTTTCATATTTATAGTTTTAATTTATAGAATCCATTGAATTAAACAATTATCTACTTAGCCTATGATCTCAGAATGAATCACAAAGCAGTAACTATACAGTTAACTATACATAATGTTTTGAGCATTATGTTTGTCAACACTAATACTTGTATGTGTATATCACACAAGTATGACAAGCAGTGGTTATTTTAAGGTTATTGAATAGTCTATAGTATGATTAAATAATAAAAATAATTTTTAATTTATCTGCTAGCACAGATTATACTTAATAAAAATAGGTAGTGTTACTACTTCTTTAAAATTCAATTTGGAGTCTATTCCTAAATTACTTAAAAATTTTCATGATTTCTGGATCTATCTTATTCTTTGTGAAAAAAAAAAACTAAATTTGTCTCTTAGACAGCTTCAAAATAATTTGAATGAAATAGTATACATTGTGAAAAAGTTTCAGGACATTTCAAAAGTGGGCTTTGGAGAAATACAATTTTTGAATAATTTTATGCTGAAATTTTAAAAGCAGTTGCCACTTTTATGTATTAATTTTGGTATGTGTAAATACATACATGTATAGCAGGTTTTAAAGTCAATATACTCTTGTGGTGTACCCACAGCTAATGTATTTTGATACAAGAGGGAAGCTTTCTTTCACACTCCTATTATACTGATCTTAAGATAATCTTCACTTTCAGTTCAGGTGTCATGAAAGAATAAATGAGCTTACAAAATTATTTCTATTTCACCTAAATGTCTATTCTTGAATATCTAGAATCTTTGGGCACTCTTCTATAATTTATAGATGTGCATACAAATTCTTATTCTTTTTGATAAACTGTAATTTTACATCTTCACCAGCAATACACCAAAGTAAGCTATTAAACAAGCCATAACACCAATAAAACATTACTTTTTTTCCTAAAGATTAACTAACCAATACCAATAAATACCAGTATCAGACGACATGGTTTGAAATAATTTGTTTCCACCCTGCTTTTCATTAGAGGAAGGAAAGTTAGTGTTATATCATCTCATGAGAGGTAAATAAGTGAGGTTTTTCTGATCTGTGAATTACTCAGGTATTTTTCAGTTATAGCTGCAGAAATTGTGCTTGAAGGTAGATGTTGATAAAGATCTTAGGACTTATTCTTAACTGACATAAAAGAAACCAAGTATACCTCATATGTACCAGATATATATAAAACACCAATAGCAAATATATAGAATCAGGCATGTCTAGTTTAAGTATCTTATTCTTTTACTTTTTGTAAGATACCATCACGGTTGGACATCACAGGGCATTGAAATTTCTCTGTGGGAAATGTTCATGGTGGAGAGTACGATGCAGTGGGAGCAGATATGATTTCACATCATTTTGTCCACGTGCAGATTCTTTTTGGATTACAAATCACTAAAGACAGATATAGTCATCTGTACTCTGTTTGAGGAAGACATTTCCTCTCTTCTGTTTCCTATTTACAATTCCACTGGGTTCATAAAATGGTCAGATGCTACAGAGTCATGAACAAACTACAGAGCTTTTAATAGAGCCATTCATCTGCTCCTTTTGAAGGTTAGTGCTCTCTCTCAAGGGAGAGTTCTCAGATAATAAGAGGAAAATGAATGCCAGTTGAGCACCTGTAATCAAATTACTCTTAATTCCCTCAACTCTTGTCAGATATTGAGCTTCTCCTATCGTTTCATAGGTGGGCATGTTACAGACCCCCACGGTGTAATACAGTTAGCTTCCTCTCTCGCTTCCCTTTCTCCTTCCTGTTCTCTAGCCACCATCCATCATGACTGGGTAAATCCTGTCAGACAGAAAGTCCCAGCCGTTGAAGCAGTCAGACATTGCGCCAGCCTGGTCTACACTTGCACCTGTCACTTCCCGGCATTCAGCTTGTGAGCAAGGGAGCCAAGAGAACATTTATGGAATGGATGCGGGCAACGTGCCCAGAGTGTCAACAGGCACAGGGTGGCCTCCACCATGGGTCTGGTAGCATGCTACTGCTCCTGGAAAAAGTCACAGTCTGCCCCACCCCCTCCCCCAAAGAAGGACTGATTTATGTAAAGTGCTTGCTGCTTCAAACCTAGAGCCAGCCGTAATTTAGTCCAGCCTCTCGCAGACCCAGCCTGTCACAAGTAACAAAACAAGAGCTGTACAAAGCACTGAGTTTCTGAGTCTTTCAGCTGCTCCATAACTCATCTTGCTGTAAAGGCTGCAGAGGGAATTTGTAGAATGGGGTGAAGTGTTCCATTTCATTTGTATTGTATTACTTGGGATCCAAGATGAATTCAGGATACAGCTACAGACATGCTTGGAATTTCACTGATCTTGTTATGTTGGCTGAAACTTATATACACATTTTTTTAACCTAGACTTAAAAAAAAACATATTTCTGGCATAACAAATGGAAAATAATGGTGGTGTGTGATTACTGAGGAATATGACACTGAAGCCACTACCTTACAATTTTATGTAAAATAACCTTTATCGTGAAGAATCGGGTATTTATGCAAACATACCAAGAATTATGTCATTGAAATGAAAATAAGATTTCCACTCTATTCTAAAACTATCTACAATCAAAAAACTAATTTATCAGTTATGACCGAATGATGGCAAACTTGAAAACATTTACCTGGCTGATGTTATAGGAACAAGTTAAAACATTCTCTCCCAGAAATATGCTTAACTTAGTTATGCATTTGGGATACTTCCACTTCTATCCACTCTGGGCAGCAGAATCATTCTCTTCCCTGTACCTCTCATGGTTATTAAGGGTCAGACACTGTAGTATGGTTTAAAATAGTGATGAAAATAGTGAACGAAACAGATAGTATCTCTTTATTTATAATTGTGCTTATATTTTCATATTTAATTTTATTATTATTATTAATTTTTAGTGGTACTGGGGATGAAACTCAGGGGCACTTCTCCATTAACTATATTCCCATCCCCTTGTATTTTTATTTTGAGACAATATATTGCTCAGTTGTCCAGGCTGGCCTTGAACTTGAGATCTTGCTTTAGCCTCCCCTGCAACTGGAATTAGATTTATCAAAGTGCCTGGATTCTTCTGATATTTTCTAAGCCTTTGCCAATGGTGAAAGCATGCGCGCGCGTGCACACACCCACACACACACACACACACTCACACACATTTTCTGTCATGAGAGCAATGTATACTTTATATGCTTCCTTTCATATATACCATCACACCTACATTCTGATATTAACAAGTGGTTTATTCTCTATGGACCTGGTGATAATTATTCTTTGGCATAATATGTAAGGCAATGATATCTTTGCTGTTTGGATCTTCTGCTCATCCCATGCTGTTTTTCCCATCACATTTTTCTGGGATGCTCACTTCTTTTTCTGAGGACTTCCTGAACCAGTTTCTTTCTTTGCACTTGTTTAAAGAACTAAGACTTTGTGAAGTAATTTCAAAGAAAGACACAAATATTTTTAATATACTAAAAAGGTGCTGGGTGACCACGGATATGTCAATACTACTGTTCTGTGTCTCTAATGCAACACATGGAAAATAAAATATTTTTCTGATAGACCTGTGATTTTGTTCACCATTCCATGAGTGTCCATGCTCTTCTGGAGAAGTGGCAGTAGGTGAGAATCTTGATTGGTCCCAGCCAATCAGTGGCATCATTTGCCATGACAATTGATTGGTTGAGGCATAATCATGTGACATAATTCTGGCCAATGAAATGTTAGGAAAATTGTAGAAAGATTTGCCTTAGTTGAAAAATAGACATATGAGATGGATATTTCTTTTTCTCCTTTTTGACATTGTTATCTGCAGGCGATTCCTGGAACTGAGATAGCCATGCAAAGACCTAGAGAATATACTAAGCCTAAGAGAAGTCCAAATTCTGGGGAAGAAAGCCTTGCATGGTGGTGTGCGCCTGTAGCTCAGCTACTTGGCAGACTGGGGCAGGACTGAAAGCTCGAGGCCATCCTGGGGCCATCCTATTTAGTGTCTCAAAATAAAATTTAAAAATGGCTGTGGATGTAGCTTAGTGATAGATTGCCCCTGGTTTCAATCCCTGTTACATTGGGGACTGGGGAGGACCTCTGACAAAGTAAAACAGAGTATTTGTTTTCACATACCTAGAATTACACTACTCCCATGTATTATGTGAAATAATACATATACTTATTGTTTATTTTAATTGCTGTATTTTCTGTTGTGTGTAGATAAAATATATACTAACTCACACACACACTTCTTTACAGATATTGAGATTTCAAAATATAATGAATGTTATTATTGTAGGGACAAATGAGGCAAGGCACCGAAGATAGCTGGAAACAGTTTTATTTGGCTGCAGCCAGGTCCAGAGGGCACAGATTTTGCTGTACTCAATGAATCCCCTGAATCCCGAATTCAGGTAGTTTCAGGATTTTATACCCAGCATGTAAAGGGAGGGGCTCAGAAGTTCACAGTCTGTAGAAGTTTACATAAAAGCAGTTTTTTCTTTCACTGTTTTGAGCAAGTTAACCCTTCAAGGACAACACCTGAGAAGGGGAGAGCTTCTTTTCCCCTTTCTCCACCCGCCTCCAGCTGTTACCATGGAGCCCAATTGATAATTTCTCTTATCTTAGAAATGTAGACATCTCTGTGGAGGCCCAGGTTAAGGCCAGAGGCCTGGTTTACACATTTTTACAAACTACTATTCTGGATATGTGTTTGTGAAAAACTAGTAAGGGGGTGTCCAGCACCTGGAGTGCTGATTTCTTCCTGCCATTGGCCAATTAAAACAGGGCAACACAAAAATAGGAAGTTTATCCGCATTAAACTCTTTTGTAGAGACTCTTTTTGCTGACAGTCCTAAAATCAGCCATGGTAAAGATTTCTGGAGAACCTCAGTTAAGACTTTTCTGTGGAGAAAGGGAGTGCCACTACATTCTGACTAAGATAGAATCAACTCAATTTTGAACTTGAAATACATATTTCTACTCTGATCCCTTGGTATAAAAAATAAAACTACTTTCTTACCAGAAGCTTTTCTTCCTAGATTTCTCGGAAGGTAAACAACAAAATTAGATGACTTTCATTATCATATCTACATTCTTTGTTTGTATCCAATTGCATATGTAGCACTTTTTATACTCTTCCAATACCTGTCCTCTTAAGGAAGTATAGCTCCCATTTCAGGGACTCAGGTCTGTTATTTCCTGGGGTAACAAAATGGGTGCTTCCAGTCCCTTAGAGAGGAAATCAATCCCACTGAAAATGGGGCTGAAGACAGACTGTCTTTGTTCTTCTCAAACCCTTAGCATGCCTACCTCCTAACTGAACCTACCTGTGTCAGATGACTGTCTTCTGCATCACATGGAGGACCTAGAAATTAAGCCAAATCAGTGAAAGTGATGCCAAAATGGAGAGTCACAGAGTCCTGCAGATAAACTCATAGTTTGGCTATCCTTAAAGCTCAGTCTACTCACCAGAGTCTTTAGACAGTTATTGTGCTAGACAGAGTAATAACTCTTTGAAGATGTCCACTCCCTGATCCCCAGTTATATTACATGGCAAAAGGGATGCTGCAAATATAACTATGATTCTGAACATTAAAGTAGGAAGGCTATCCTGGATTTTATGTATGAACCTAATCTATTCACATAAGCCTTTAAAAGCAGAGAAAATTCTCTGGCTGGAATCAGAAAATTTATGTCAGAAAGAAAAGTTAGAGAGATTCTAAGTATCTGAGAAAGGCACAAGACTTTATTGCTGAGATGTAGTTGTCCCCATGCAAGAACTGGAGAGAAAGGCCTCTGGAGTTAAAGGTGCCTTTTAGTTAACAACCAGCAAAACCCAAGAACCCCAGCTTTCTTCTGACAAGGACTGCCTGATATAGCCCTGAAGTGATCCTCTTCTAAGACTTCCCAACCAGAACATAGCTGACTAAGTCCTTGATTTTGGCCTCGTGAGACCTGTAGAAGAGAAGTTGAACAATCCAGTCTTTTGACCTATAGAAAGGTGCAATAATTTAAAGACATATTGCTTTAAGCTGCTATGGTTGTGATAACAGGTTATAGCTGCCATAGAAAACTGATATAATGGGGCTGGAGTTGTGGCTCAGCAGTAGAGCGCTTGTCTAGCACGTGAGAGGCCTTGGGTTTGATCCTCAGCACCACATAAAAATAAATAAATAAAATAAAGGTATTGTGTCCAACTACAAAAAAAAATGAAATACTTTTTTTAAAAAAACCTAATATAATGTCTGAGAAGGCTTTTTGGCTCTTTCAAGCAAAAATATTTTTCCCAAATTTAATGTTTTTTTAGGCCAAAGTATATTGCAAAATTGGAAGAAAGCATATTGAATTTTCTTTGGAGTATAAAGTAATCATGGTCTTGGAGAAAAACAGAATTTTATTCTTAAATACATTTGGGTTTTTAAAATGTTGTGGTTAGTTTTTGTTTTTCTCTGGATAGAAAAGCAGATTATCTTGAGAACAAGAACAGTTCCCCTGGTTGAAATAAGTGAACTATTTGGAGGGTAGAAGTAGAGACGAAGTTGGAATGCTGGTTTGACAATGGATCTTGCTGAAGGGATGACTACACATAATAAACAGGTCAGAGGTAAGGTGAATAGAAAGGACTCAAAGGCTCACACATACACAGTGTCCAGACAGCTCTGATACCCAAAGGAAAGTTGAGGAAAAGGGACTGGGCAGGCCCAGAGGAAGATAAGACCTCTCAGTCCAATTGGGTAGCTTTGGGGGAAGTATTTTAAAGTTATAACTTGGGGATGAAAATGGAAATCTTGAGGACTGCATCTGTAACCCCCAAACTGAAGAAAACAAAAGAGATACTTGAAACTATTTCAAGCTATATCAACTTAGCTTATACTGCTGCAAAACAAAGTGTTTGCCAACCAGGGAAGTGCACTTGAGCCCTAAGGCCAGGGTTTTTACTGGGCTTATTCACATAGACACATGGCACCTGTGTGACTGACCTCTGCTGCTCCAGCCCTCCAGGAAAAAAAAAAAAGATTTTTACCCTAAATCACAATCAAACTGGTATCATTGGGTCCAAGGCCTCAGACACACAAAAACACTCTTACTAGGTACAGACTATGTGGGCTAAAGGTCCTTTTCCAGGACCTAGCCAGGTCTCACTTGGGAATATGCAGAGTTTGAGCAACCTAGACCTGCTGAGATGGCCCTTACTGCACAGGATATTTTGTTGGATAGACCTTGGGCTATAAGGACCTGTGTGGTTATATCAAAAGTGACAGGACACTTTTTATGAGCAAACTCACAAAATGCTGTAACTTCTTCTGGAGATACTGCAGCAACAAGGTCACTTCAGTGGAGCCATGAACTGACAGAGGAAGAGAAATGCATGCAGAGGGCCAGTGTGTTCCACAGGGCCACAGCCTCAGGGCACACTGGTTGGAGTCCATAGTACTGACTGTTTCCATGATCCAGAGACTCAGCTTCTGAAATGCCTCAGACACCTTATGGAAACCTGGGCAGCAGCTTTGAGGGTTATGGGAACTGTAATGTCTCTTAGGAGTTCTCATCCTCCTTCACGTTGTGGCTCACATTGAATATGATATAGTATTCCTTTGGCACACTGAACCAATCACATCCAGAGGAGACTATTTCAAGGATTCTAGATGACCCAGTTCCTGCCCAGTCACCCCCAGGCTGAAAGGATGCACAAATTGTGAATCTGTCAAATATGAGCAGGTTCAGAAGCAAGCATATTCTAAGGGTTTGCCTCATAATATTTGGTATGATAAATCTTAGTCTCTGAAGAAAAACTGCTTATTATCTCTTAAAACTAGGCTCATTTTTTAGCAAAACGATCCTATCTTGCTCATATAAGGAAATAGAAAATTCTGTTTTTCCTCTAATGGAAAAATGATATTTTTGTCACTATGTTAATTAAAGTGGCAGTAGATTTTAATTTAGGAATATCTAGCCCCTTGGAAAAATTACAAACCATTGCACAGAAGGGAAGAGAGAAAAGAGGGAGAGTGGGGTGAAGGAAGGAAGGGAGGATAAAAGAATGGAAGGCTAGAGAAAAAAAAGAAAGGAAAGGAAAGGCTAGTTAAATTGACTTGACTTTGGGGAATTCATGAAGGGTCACTTGTTTATTTTCTGGGTAGCTGAGTATTGGAACCACAACAATTAGAGAACTTGTTTTGACTGTCTTCAAGGGCTTTGAATTCTACTGGGAGTGGTGGGAGAAAGATAGAAGATAGACAGACTAAACCAAAATTTAATGAGTGCTTCTAGGACTGTAAGTAAGCACAAGATAACTGGATGGAAGATGGCATTTTTCTTGTGTAAAATAACATGCTACACTACACACAGTTAAGAAATTACTTTGGGTTCTCTTTCGAGTTATAGGCTTTGGAGTCTTGACAGCTTAAAAAATACAAGGCTGGGGCACCTTTGAAAGTGTTTACTCTGTGTAGTGGGGAACCTCTTAAAGTACAGCAACCCAAGACCTTGCCAGGTAGAGGACACTGTGACCATGAGTCACATGACTCAGCCAATTCTTCTTACCCCAGTATTATAATAACTCTGCCCTCAAATTTACCCTCCAAGTCCAACACAGGTTAGAGCCATTCACACTGTGCAGCAAAGGTGGAAAAGGCAAGGAGAAAAACCTGGGATTATTATTCCTGGGCTGACATGAATTTCTCAGTTGCAGACATCTGTACAAAAATATAGCTTTTTAAATTTTCTATAATTTAATTTAGTTCTTGAAGGCATTTCACCTGATGACAGAAAATATAATTTTGTCAATTCAGGGTAAGCCTAAACTCATTCAAAGTCATTTAAGCATGCATTTAAACTTGGTCAATTCTGAATTTTTAATAGCTTATTTGTAGGGCTTACATTCAGCAACATCGATTCTTGCCTTTCTATTTCCTCCTGCTTGTAGTGAGCTATAGGTCTAGAGAGGAGAATGGAGGGCTTATGTGTACTTGGCCTTCAGGGGGCTGCTTCTAGTTACCCTCTGTACCACTGGACATCAGCGGACATGCAACTTTTATTGTTCTTGGTTTACTTCTCACTACTCAAGTCTGAGGTTCACACATTCTTCATTTTCCCGATTAATGAAAATAATATTCTATTACAGGCAGTAAAGACCAAGCAGATTGACTTGTCATTGTAATGTGACCCGTTGTTTTGTGAGATCTCCCCTTACTCCCTTGTGACTTCTAGGCTATCTTGAGCTGTATCACCAATGAGGTCTCTGAGCACTGAGACATTTGTTTTCAAGGACACATATGCTGTTGTAGTGTCGCTCATCCATAAGCAGTAGCTATAGATCAATAGAACAGGAATACATTGATCCTACCTGTCAAAGAGAGAAGAATGGAAATCTTTTGGTAAGATGTTCTGGGCATGTAGGCTAGAGCACAGAGAATGCATTCTAACCTTGCTTCACCTTGTGTTCTTCTTTTAGAAACTTCTTTTTTTTTTCTCCCAGGTAGCCAGATGCTCACTGTATTTAAGCTCATCAAATTACTTAGGGCCCAGGAAAGGGATAACTTGGCTACCTTTGGAGAATTAATAGAATGTAAGAAATATTAATAGCATACTCAGAGTGGTGATTGTGGCGTGATTGTAATGCAAGTTGTAAGTATACACCAGTATATGTGTCTATATGTATATGCTTATACAAAAGGAATGGACATCTATTTAAAGGAATTATTCTGAGCAGAAGCTTTCATAAATTTAAGCTGAATTACAGGCAACACATACCAAGGCCTTTTAGTGACTCCTCTGGTTGCTGAATTGCTTTGTGGCTGGTACTGGGTACTGGACAGATAGGATCTATTTTTAAACATGATTTTCTTTTCTTAAATCAATGGTTTCAGCATTTGTTTTTAAAAGGGCAGACAATAGAGAGGTTTTATGAGCCACACTCTGTCACAACTACTCAACTTCTGCCTTTGTAGCATAAAAACAGCCATAGATAATACAAAAATGAGCATGACTAAATTCCTATAAAACATTATTGACAAAAGCAGAAGATTGGATTTGGACCAAGAATCATTGTTTACAGACTCTTGCCCTGGATTAGAAAGCAATCTTTTTCAAGTCTTTTGTCCAGATGGAGCAAAATGATTAAGAAAGGTATGTTTGAAGAAAATATATTCATTCACAAACACCTTGCAATTGTCAAGGCTGGCTGCGTCTCTCTCATTCCAGTCCATAATCCACACACCTGCCATGGTGCTCAATACACAGGAGGCATTTTTTTTTTCAAAAAGTGGCCAACTTTCTTCTCCAACTCTTTACAAATGAGGACATATTTCCTCTCTCTCCTTGGCAAGTGCCTGTGGTCAATGGCAAATCTGAGACATATGGACTACTTCTCACTGGAGAGGTAACAGACACTCTTATTGACAGCAAGAACATTCTCTGTGAAACAGACCAGATTCCAAACATGTCACATTCAAAATGCTGTAGTTGAGTCTTAAGTTGAAAATTTTAGAATATGTATTCTTTGTAGATAACTGAAAATACTTAGCACCTAAGAATTTCTCTGAATATTTTTTAGACTAATTTCATATTGTCATTTGTTTCTTCTTTAGGCAGGAACTAAAGATGATGTCAGCTATTTGTTTATTAACCCTAAGGATTGAACTGTGGCCTTCTCCAAATTTTATTAGCCCAGGCTTTATCCTTCTAATTACTATTGTTCTCACTCCTTAGAGGGCACACAAAAATATATTTCTGGTAGGTGTATTTATCCTGAAGATATATCTATTTGTTAATGATATTACAAACAATTGATTTTGTTGCACCAGTCAATTATCAGTAGGACTAAAAGTGTTAAAAGACTGCAAGACATTTAAATGCCAACACTTTATTCATGGGAGACACACACTGACACTTTCCACTTGGGACGAGATGAAAAGTTCCTTATTTTCTTCATTGTGATCCAAATTAAAGCAAAGTTTAATTAAAGTTTCATTAAAGAAAGATCTTTTGTAGTCCTGGGAAGCATCTTTTTCTTTGAGCCAAATATGTTTTAGAATGGCTTGCTTTCATCTCAAGTTTTTAATGTTTTGCTGAGGGAAGAAAGGGAATAGATACACCATTAATGAGGTGTGATGTGGCTCAGCCACAAGTATAAAACACCAGGTGTTCTATCAATTCTCATCTAGACTGAATATACTGTGGTGCAACACCTATAAGCTTTCCTGATTGACAGTCTCTTAACATGTTGCCACTCGAGTAACCTCTAATCGGGTGCTACTCCTTTAATCAGGCTTTGTTTGTATCCTCATCACTTTATTTTTTCACATGAACCTTTTGGATGCCAATTTTCTTTTCATCTTCCTCTCCCTAGTTTCTACACCCCCCCTCCCTACACCCTCTTCCTTCTTCAGCAAACAAGCACAGTCTACTAGTACCATGCTCCTCTGAAACATTACATAACTCTTCTTCTCACTTCTGGTGTTTTATACATGCATTAGTTTATTTTGCTGCTTGGCCTTGGATATTATGACATTATTACTTGCTAGTGAGTTTCAGCATTTTAATTTGGGTCATTATAGGTAAATAATTATATGGGCACACAAAACTATATTTCTGGCAGGTGTATTTATCCTGAAGATATATCTATTTGTTTTTACATGATAAGAAATAAAGCATAAACTTTACATACACTTTTTTATAGCTCATTTTCCCTGAGAAACAAACTGAGGCAGAGATGTGCATGCAGTGTGAGTAAAGAACCGTCCCCTAAGTAATAGCAATTTTGAACATATAGGGAAGTCAGGACTGAGCAGAGGGAAAAATTCATACAGAACAAATACAACTGAGACTTCAGAAGATCTGCAGGAAGCTCAGGCATGAAAAGACTCTTGAGAGACGTATCCTTTACTTAACCAGTCATGGAATGTAGGAGGTTATTCCTTGGTCATTTCTCTTTGAAAAAGAACAATTCCTAGTACTCTCCTCCATACCTGATGATAATACAACCTCTAGATCTATCCCATCTCTATCTTCTTTCAGTTGACTTATAACTTGGGTTGTCACTGTAGGGTCAGTGAGCCTAATAAGGAAAAGAGAGACTACCCCACAAAAGAGCTTTAAGAACTAGTCAGCAAGTATAGGAAAGGACTGGATGCCAAGAGTCCTTGATCAAGGAAGGAAGATCATGGGATTGAATAGGCAAGAATTCATATGGGAGCCCTTTCTTGAGATATACAATATTTAACATCCTGGAAAAGTCCCCAAGAGAGGGTTGAAGTAACAACTAGGATAGCTTCTAACAGGATGGGAAAATGATGACCCCCACTAAGTTTCACTGAAATGTCAGATTGTCTTGGCAGATATTGGAGAAAGGAATGGAAAAATTCAAGGAAGTGGTCATGCTAGAGTAGATGTATAAAGCTGGAAGAGTCCCCTGGTGACTATGTTTCATGGAGAGGACATATGGAATGCACTTTTCAGAAGAGCACACACATAAATAAAAAGCTCATTGGTTGTTTTCTCCTGTAAGGCAGGGATAACATGGAAAGGCCATTATAGAATATATAGGATTCTAAAACAATAAGGACCATGTGGCAATGCTTATATGCAGAAAGACAGGAATATACAAGTATCATAATAAGCTACAGGTTGGAGGTGACAACAAAGGGACCTGACTTGTAGAGAATCATGAAGATGCCATTATAGAGGTCCTTCCACAAAGGCAGAACACATGAGTAGCCAATATGGGCGCTACTCAGCGTGAACCATCAGAAGAGGACAAGAATTGATGGCTCAGAGACTGAGGTCTCTTGCACTAATAAAGAATCCCTGGTCCAATTTCTAACTCACAACAGTTTTCAGACACAATGCCAGAGAAATGACCCTGTGATCTGTAACAATTATTCCTTGTAGTGATCCTTTCAGAACTTTCTAAAAGAGACACACATTCCTTTACTCAGGTAACTGTGTTCTGAGGGAAGAGGAAAACCTAGACATTTCTAGGAGTATTAGAGTTAGGGGTCAAGCTAACACATCTTAAGAAGCTAAGCGTTCATTGTGATTCCCTTGTTGGACTGGAGCTCTTTGGGAACCAGTTAATAAAAGAAGTCTTGACCAATGACTGGCTTACCTTTGGCCATTGGGCCAGTTGAACCTATCTATCCAGTTGTCATATTTCTAGTTCTTGAATGTTCAGTCGAGATTGACATTCTTCATAATTGACTCAACTCCCACACTGAGTTCTTGGCCTATCATTAATGAATTTTCATATTGGTGGGGGAGTTGCCAAAAACAGTGTTACCGTTACAGATCTGAAAGACTGTTGTCCAATAGAAATTTCTGCAGAAATGGGCATGGATAGCACTTGAAATAGGGCTAGTGTGACTGAGGAAAGGAATTTTAATTTTGTTTAATTTTAAGTCATTAAATTTAAATCTAAATAGCTACCTGTACCTGGTGGTCACTGCAGTGGGCACAGAGTAATGTTCCCCATTTTATTTCCATTTAATTTGCTAGTTTGATCAGTAAAGAAATATATTGAATCATGAAGGAGACAGTAGACTATTTAAAACTAAATTAAATAGTTGTTTTAATTTTGGCTATTATTCCAAATATGTTGTTTTTCTAGAGCTATTTAATTCGATTTTAAGTCCATAGTATTAGCCCATTAATTTGGTAAATACTTTTATGTATTCCAATTAGAAATCAAGACTACAGCTGCGTTCACATGAAACAGGCAACAATAAACAGTTAATTTGGTTCTAGTTAACCCTCCTGGCCTCTAACTTAGTATAATCCTAAAAGATGAAGACATTTAGATATCCTGCTGAATACATTATCTATTACAACAATAATATTATGTTAACCTAGTCAAGTACTTTAGAATTGGCTGATGTGCTGAAAGCCTCAGCAACCCTCTTACATTGAAAGTTAGAAGAGTATAAAACAAATCCTATAAAGAAACCATACCTATATGAATAAAATTTACTATAATTTACTATGTGAGTAAAAATTTGGGAGTCTCAGTGGAGAGGAATGTGCTGAGATATCCCCATCCACAGTAAAAGACAATTTATAGCATTATTCACCTCCTGTCATAAAGAAGGAAAAAATATCTACAGGCTTCTTTGCATTCTGGAGGCAAAATATTCTCATCAGTTTCTTGACTGTTCTTATACTGGTCAGCATGAAGTGCTACCAATTTGAATGCACACATTAAAGGGCTCTGTAGCAGGTCCAGGTTGTGCTGCAAGTAGTGCTTCTGCTTGGGTTATATGACTGAGAGACACTTCAGCACTGGTAAAAGGTGCCACATGGAACTTATGACAAACCCCAGTAGAAGAACCATGGTAAAGTCCTAGGTTTCTAGAACCAGGTTACAATTGCAACAGAATGTTCCATGCCTTTGAGAAGTGACTCTTGGCCAACAATTTGGTTGTGGTAGAAGCAGAGTACCTTAACCATGGGACACCAAGTGATCATACACAGGAATTTCCCATTATGATTTGAATCCCCTTAAAACTAAGCCAGGAGTTATCCACCATAAGATGAAATGGAACATCAAAGCTAGGCATGAATAGAACCAGAGGACCAGAGCAATCTGTCTGAGCAGGTAACTGGTAGAATTCTCTTTTAAGAGGGAAATAAAACAAAATTTTCAAACACTGACCTCTCAACTGTTCTTAAGTTATATTTTTATGCCACACTCATTGGGATGTCTGGGTTCTCTTGTACAATCTGAAGACCATCTACTAAATCCATGTCCGGCCCAAATTTGCAGTTATGACCTTGGTCTCTGCTTAAACCTCTTGTTTCTCCAGCATCATGGCTGTGTAAACAGCTCAGTAGTCTGGTTTTCTTCTCAAATTAGTTCTATAAAATGAGTTCCATGGGATTTGGTAGGGGAGAAAGGTTTTTCCTATCAAATAAATTTGGAAAACTATATAATCCTGCTTATAGATTCATAACTTTTGTTTTTTTTTTTCATTTTTTAATTGGTTGTTCAAAACATTACATAGTTCTTGATATATCATATTTCACACTTTGATTCAAGTGGGTTATGAACTCCCATTTTTACCCCGTATACAGATTGCAGAGTCACATCAGTTACACTTCCACTGATTTACATATTGCCATACTAGTGTCTCTTGTATTCTGCTGCCTTTCCTATCCTCTACTATCCCCCCTCCCCTCCCCTCCCCTCCCCTCTTCTCTCTCTACGCCCTCTACTGTAATTCATTTCTCCCCCTTGTATTATTTTTCCCTTTCCCCTCACTTCCTCTTGTATATAATTTTGTATAACCCTGAGGGTCGCCTTCCATTTCCAAGCAATTTCCCTTCTCTCTCCCTGTCCCTCCCACCTCTCATCCCTGTTTAATGTTAGTCATCTTCTCATGCTCTTCTACCCTACTCTGTTCTTAGTTACTCTCCTTATATCAAAGAGGACATTTGGCATCTGTTTTTTAGGGATTGGCTAGCTTCACTTAGCATAATCTGCTCTAATGCCATCCATTTCCCTCCAAATTCTATAATTTTGTCATTTTTTAATGCAGAGTAATACTCCATTGTGTATAAATGCCACATTTTTTTATCCATTCGTCTATTGAAGGGCATCTAGGTTGCTTCCACAGTCTTGCTATTGTGAATTGTACTGCTATGAACATCGATGTAGCAGTGTCCCTGTAGCATGCTGTTTTTAGGTCTTTAGGGAATAGACCCAGAAGGGGAATAGCTGGATCAAATGGTGGTTCCATTCCCAGCTTTCCAAGAAATCTCCATACTGCTTTCCAAATTGGTTGCACCAATTTGCAGTCCCACCAACAATGTACAAGTGTACCCTTTTCCCCACATCCTTGCCAGCACTTGTTGTTGTTTGACTTCTTAATGGCTGCCAATCTTATTGGAGTGAGATGATCTGTTAGGGTGGTTTTGATTTGCATTTCTCTGACTGCTAGCGATGGTGAGCATTTTTTCACGTACTTGTTGATTGATTGTAGTATGTCCTCCTCTGAGAAGTGTCTGTTTAGGTCCTTGGCCCATTTGTTGATTGGGTTATTTGTTATCTTATTGTCTAATTTTTTGAGTTCTTTGTATACTCTGGATATTAGGGCTCTATCTGAAGTGTGAGGAGTAAAAATTTGTTCCCATGATGTTGGCTCCCTATTTACCTCTCTTATTGTTTCTTTTGCTGAGAAAAAACTTTTTAGTTTGAGCAAGTCCCATTTGTTGATTCTAGATATTAATTCTTGTGCTATGGGTGTCCTATTGAGGAATTTGGAGCCCGACCCCACAGTGTGTAGGTCGTAGCCAACTTTTTCTTCTATCAGATGCCTTGTCTCTGGTTTGATATCAAGCTCCTTGATCCATTTTGAGTTAACTTTTGTGTATGGCGAGAGAAAGGGATTCAGTTTCATTTTGTTGCATATGGATTTCCAGTTTTCCCAGCACCATTTGTTGAAGATGCTATCCTTCCTCCATTGCATGCTATTAGCCCCTTTATCAAATATAAGAAAGTTGTAGTTTTGTGGGTTGGTTTCTGTGTCCTCTATTCTGTAACATTGGTCCACCTGCCTGTTTTGGTACCAATACCATGCTGTTTTTGTTACTATTGCTCTGTAGTATAGTTTGAAGTCTGGTATCCCTATACCACCTGATTCACACTTCCTGCTTAGCATTGTTTTTGCTATTCTGGGTCTTTTATTTTTCCATATGAATTTCATGATTGCTTTATCTATTTCTACAAGAAATGCCATTGGGATTTTGATTGGCATTGCATTAAACCTATAGAGAACTTTTGGTAATATCGCCATTTTGATGATGTTGGTTCTGCCTATCCATGAACAGGGTATATTTTTCCATCTTCTAAGATCTTCTTCAATTTCTCTCTTTAGGGTTCTGTAGTTTTCATTGTATAAGTCTTTTACCTCTTTTGTTAGGTTGATTCCCAAGTATTTTATTGTTTTTGAGGATATTGTGAATGGAGTAGTTGTCCTCATTTCCATTTCAGAGGGTTTGTCACTGATATACAGGAATGCCTTTGATTTATGCGTGTTGATTTTATATCCTGCCACTTTGCTGAATTCATTTATTAGCTCTAATAATTTCTTTGTAGACCCTTTTGGGTCTTCTAGGTATAGAATCATGTCATCTGCAAATAGTGATAATTTAAGTTCTTCTTTTCCTATTTTTATGCCTTTAATTTCTTTCGTCTGTCTAATTGCTCTGGCCAGTTTTTCGAGGACTATGTTGAACAGAAGTGGTGAGAGAGGGCATCCCTGTCTTGTACCAGATCTTAGAGGGAATGCCTTCAATTTTTCTCCATTCAGAATGATGCTGGCCTGTGGCTTATCATAGATTGCTTTTACAATGTTGAGGTATGATCCTGTTATCCCTAATTTTTCTAGAGTTTTGAACATAAAGGGATGCTGTACTTTGTCAAATGCTTTTTCTGCATCTATCGAGATGATCACATGGTTCTTATTTTTAAGTCTATTGATGTGGTGAATAACATTTATTGATTTCAATATATTGAACCAGCCTTGCATCCCAGGGATGAATCCTACTTGATCATGGTGTATATAATTTTTTTGATATGATTTTGTATCCCATTCGCCAGAATTTTATTGAGGATTTTTGCGTCTAGGTTCATTAGAGATATAGGTCTGTAGTTTTCTTTCTTTGAAGTGTCTTTGTCTGGTTTAGGAATCAGTGTGATGTTGGCCTCGTAGAATGAATTTGGAAGTTCTCCCTCTTTTTCTATTTCCTGAAATAGCTTGAAAAGTATTGGTATTAGTTCCTCTTTAAAGGTTTTGTAAAACTCTGCTCTATACCCATCCGGTCCTGGGCTTTTCTTAGTTGGTAATCTTTTGATGGTTTCTTCTATTTCCTCAATTGATATTGGTCTGTTTAGGTTGTCTATATCCTCCTGTCTCAATCTGGGCAGATCATATGACTTAAGAAATTTATCGATGCTTTCACTATCTTCTATTTTATTGGAGTATAAGGATTCAAAATAATTTCTGATTATCTTCTGTATTTCTGAAGTGTCTGTTGTGATATTGCTTTTTTCATCCTGTATGCTAGTAATTTGAGTTCTCTCTCTTCTTCTCTTCGTTAGCATGGCTAAGGGTCTGTCGATATTATTTATTTTTTCAAAGAACCAACTTTTAGTTTTATCAATTTTTTCAATTGTTTTGTTTGTTTCGATTTTATTAATTTCAGCTCTGATTTTAATTATTTCTTGCCTTCTACTTCTTTTGCTGTTATTTTGCTCTTCTTTTTCTGGGATTTTGTGATGAAGTATGAGATCATTTATTTGTTGGTTTTTTCTTTTTTTAAGGAATGAACTCCATGCAATGAATTTTCCTCTTAGAACTGCTTTCAATGTGTCCCATAGATTCCGATATGTTGTGTCTGTGTTTTCATTTATCTCTAAGAATTTTTTAATTTCCTCCTTAATGTCTTCTATAACCCATTGATCATTCAGTAAACTGTTGTTCATTCTCCAAGTGATGCATGATTTTTCCTTCCTTCTTTTATTGTTGATTTTCTGTTTCATTCCATTATGGTCAGATAAGATGCATGGTATTATCTCTACTCCTTTATATTGTCTAAGAGTTGCCCTGTGACATAATCTATGATCAATTTTTGAGAAGGATCCATGTGCTGCTGAGAAAAACGTGTAACTGCTTGATGTTGGGTGGTATATTCTATATATGTCAATTAAGTCTAGGTTGTTAATTGTGTTATTGAGTTCCATAGTTTCCTTATTCAACTTTTGTTTGGAAGATCTGTCTAGTGGTGAGAGAGGTGTGTTGAAGTCTCCCATTATTATTGTATGGTGGTCTATTAGACTCTTGAACTTGAGAATAGTTTGTTTTATGAACATAGCTGCACCATTGTTTGGGACATATATATTTATGATTGTTATGTCTTGTTGGTGTATGGTTCCCTTGAGCAGTATGTAGTGTCCCTCTTTATCCCTTTTGATTAACTTTGGCTTGAAATCTATTTTATTTGATATGAGTATGGACACTCCTGCTTGTTTCCGAAGTCCATATGAGTGATATGATTTTTCCCAACCTTTCACCTCAGTCTATGTATGTCTTTTTCTATCAAATGCGTCTCCTGTAGGCAGCATATTGTTGGGTCATGTTTTGTGATCCATTCTACTAGCCTGTGTGTCTTAATTGGTGAGTTTAAGCCATTAACATTTAGGGTTATTATTGAGATATGGGTTATCCTTCCAGCCATATTTGTTTATTTATGTTACTGAATATGGTTTGTTTTCCTCTTTGATTATTTTCCCCCCTTTACTGTCCTACCTCCCACTGTTGGTTTTCATTGTTATTTTCCATTTCCTCTTCCTGTAATGTTTTGCTGAGGATTTTTTGGAGAGATGGTTTTCTAGCTGCAAGTTATTTTAACTTTTGTTTATCGTGGAAGGTTTTAATTTCATCTTCCATCTTGAAGCTCAATTTTGCTGGATACACGATTCTTGGTTGGAACCCATTTTCTTTCAGTGTTTGAAATATGTTATTCCAGGATCTTCTAGCTTTCAAAGTCTGTGTTGAGAGATCAGCTGTTATCCTGATTGGTTTACCCCTAAATGTAATCTGTTTCCTTTCTCTTGTAGCTTTTAAAATTCTCTCCTTATTCTGTATGTTGGGCATCTTCATTATAATGTGTCTAGGTGTGGATCTCTTATGATTATGCACATTCGGCGTCCTGTAGGCTTCTAGGATTTGGGATTCTGTCTCATTCTTCAAGTCTGGGAAGTTTTCTCGTATTATTTCATTGAATAGATTGCTCATTCCTTTGGTTTGGAGCTCTGTGCCTTCCTGTATCCCAATGACTCTTAAGTTTGGTCTTTTAATGTTATCCCATATTTCTTGGATGTTCTGCTCATGGTTTCTTAACTGTCTTGCTGAGCTGTCTATGTTCTTTTCAAGTTGAAATATTTTGTCTTCATTGTCTGAGGTTCTATCTTCTAAGTGTTCTACTCTGTTGGTAGTATTCTCAATTGAGTTTTTAAGTTGGTTTATTGCTTCCTGCCTTTCTAGGATTTCTGTTTGTTTGTTTTTTATAACTTCTATCTCCCTGTATAGTTGATCTTTTGCTTCCTGGATTTGTTTGTGTATTTCATTGTTGAAGAGATCTTTCATTGTCTGATTTTGCTGTCTAATGTCTTCCTTGAGACTTCAGATCATCTGAAGCATGTATCTCCTGAATTCTTTATCTGACATTCCATCTGCTGCAGAAATTACCTCTTCTAACGTGAGTTGACCTGCATTGCTTGTGGTCCTTTCTTTCCTTGTCTCTTCATACTGTTCACGTTTCTTTATGCTTATTGAGACTGTTGTGTTGTTGAATTTTCCCCCTATATATTTGTATTACTCTTGTATAGTTGCAAAGTCTCCCGCGCAGGCGCGGGCAGGGGCTCTGCACCTCCTCCAATTGGGGCGCTGTGCCTACCACATCGGCAGGCCGCTGGGCCTGTTCTGCTGGTTGGTAGCAGGTGCGCCTACCTTGCAGGCGCGTGGGGCGGCTCTGCCACTCCCAGGTTGCTGGGCCTGACCTGCTGGTGGGTTGCAGGTCTGGCTACCTTGCAGGTGTGGGGGAAGGGCGCACACCTATTTGTATTTAGACAGTTACGCGAAATGGAGGACGTAATGCTTGGGATGAAAGTTGGGGGGAAGGGGAAGGTAGGTGCTCTTGAAAAGAAAGAAGGAGAGGGAGATAGATAGCATAGAGGAGAATGGAAAGAGCCGTAAAACTTGGAAGGGGAGAGAGAGAGGGAAAAGGGAGAGAAAAAGTTAAAATGAAATAGGAAATAAAATTAGGTCTTAGAGATCCATTTCCTTCTCTTCCCGTAGGCAAAGCTGTGCCCTCCGGGCTGAGTTTTGCCCTCAATGTGTCAACAGCAATCCCTGTAAGGCGATTCCTGGGAGTCTCTCAATCCTGTTGGTCCAGAGCCGTTTCACTTCTACGGCCCCTCCTCCCCTTCCTCCTGCCAGCCAGCCAGGTCCTGCTCACCGGAGGCAGTTCCCCAAGGATTTGGTTACACTTTCAGCCCCACCGAGTGTTCTATTTCCCTAACTACTGAGCACTCTCGTTGTCATTCATCTAAGCCCCAGTGCTGTGGAGCTGTAGTCTGGGAGTCAATTGTTTAATTTTTCCGGACCCCTTTGGTGGGCACACCTTCGGAATCTGGCAGCTAAGACCATTGGTGTCGCTGCTGGTGGTAATAGCAGTTGGGGGTCTAGGATCCCCTCTACTTCCCTCAGCCCCTACAGTCACAACCACACTGCTGGCGGTAGGAGGAGTTGGGGGTCTGGAGTATCCTCTGTTTCCCTCCACCCCTACCGTCACACCCTCTCAGTTCGCGGTTGGGGGATTTGGGGGTGGGGAGTCTTCTCTGCTTCCCTCTGCCCCTACAGTCACGCCCTCGTCACTGGCAGTAGGGGGAGTTGGGGGTCGAGAGTCCTTTGGCCCTTAGGGTCACGCCCACTGAGAGATTTTGAAGTTTCCCGGTTGTTTGTATCTGATGTGGGTGGGAGTCACACACCTGCTAAAGTAGATTCCACTGGGAAGGAATCTCTTTGGCCGAACTTTGGTGACTTCCCCTCTCTGCTATGGCGGGCCCCTGGCTCCTTGCTGGAGTGTCCAAAGGGAGTGGGTGGAACTGGCTTGTCTCTGGTTTGACACAATCTCTGGTTTTAGTTCCCAGTTCGCTATTTCATAAAGGGTTGGTTATATTCCCTTCACGCTGTCTCGGGGGGGGGGGGGAGCCGTTCGCCGGGTGGGTGGGGCTGTTAGTAGAGCCGGGAGGGCACGGGCTATCTGCTGGGCCAGGCGGGGACACTTCTCGCTGCGCCGGGCTGCCAGTAGAGCCGGGCAGCTGCGGCTGCGTGGCTAAGATCCGGGCGGGTGGAGTGGCCGTTCGCTGAGCGAGAGCGGGGCCTCTCGGGACGGCGAGGTGGCGGGTGCCGTCTGCGGGTTTGGGCGGGCTGCGCCGCTCGGGGCCTCCGGCCGCTTTCTGAAGCGGCTGGTGGCTGCGGGTCTGGACCTCCGCGCCCGTGTGGCCAGCCAAGATCCATTTGTCTGGGACAAACTGACACTTCTAATAAACCTACCAATTCCAGCAGGTCCCCTCTTCACGGAATTTTGCTAGAAGTTCCTCAGTAGGTAGACTGCCGCTATTCCAATGGGTCTTTCTGATCCCGTTAATGTGGAGACATTGGAATCGCTGCTTCCTCGCCGGCGGCCATGTTGGATCCCCCGATTCATAACTTTTGAATCATGCATGGGATGAGTCTTGAAGTACAGATAGTGATGTGCTACATGAAGAAAGTGCCCAAGGACCTTCAAAACAGAGAGAATAACTTGAGGAAAGTACAGGAGGGTGAAAGGGCCTTAAGTGTCTGGACATTACTAAAACACTCAATATGACAAAATGAGAGGAACATGGGTAGATAGAGGAGGAACAATTTTATTTCCAAATAAAATTGGAAATAGCATGGGGCAGATTATGACTGATTTTTTGTGTGTGTGTGTGTCAAATTAAAGAAGTCAGTTTCTATGCTAGTGGTGACTAAAAGGGAGATGAAGAATATGTTGTGATAGCTGTGGTCATGGAGTCTGTCTGGTAGCAGTGTGGTGGGACAGAAGTGGGAGAGGAAAGAGGCTGGGAGCTAGTTAATTGGCTGTTATATTACTTCTAGTAAAAAATCAATCAGAGTTAGTAATTAAAAAAAAAGCAGACAATTTCAGTCTAAGAGGCATCTCACAGGACACTCCTGATTCAACCTTTCTTCTGATTTCTAACTGAGATATACAAGGCGGAGAAAAGCCAAATTCTCCATAAAATCAAAACGAACTATTTCCTAAACACTGAAGCAATTTTTACACACCAGGAAGCTGTTGGAGCTGGATTAAGAAACCAATTAATTGCTTGCCCATGTTTGCATCTTAACACAGAGCAACCCACCTGCCTCCAGAGACACCAGAAGGCCCTCTTTTTGTCTTTTTTGAATTTGAGCCCCCCAGATCCACTACTCTAGATATCACACTAATTATAAAATCAAGAATGCATTCCTTTTCTTTAATTCTATGCTTTCCTGATCTTCAAAGTAATTACTTCTTTACTTTTCAACTTTTTAATGTTTCTAAAATATGGTAAGTTTTCAGAGTATTAAAGGTAAATAGAAATGGTGGTAGAATACAGTATAATTTTCTTAGTCTTTTTTTGTTGCTGTTGTAACAGAACACCACAGACTGTAATATATAATAAACACACATTTATTGGCTCATGGTTCTGCAGTCTGGGACATCCAAGGCTGAGGGACTGCACATGGCTAGGGCTTTCTTGCTGCATCATAATGAAACAGAAGGCATTGCATGGCAAGAGAGAGCAAGAAAGGGCTGAACTCACTCTTATGACAAACTTCTCTAGAGAAACAAAACCACTCCCATGATAACAACATGAAGCTGTTGTGAAGACTGAGGCCTCATGACCTAATCATCTTTTTAAGGTCCCATTTGTTAACAGTATTACTTTGAGGATCAAGTTTCCAACACATAAAATTTGGGGGACACATTCAAACTATACATTCATGCTTCAAGTGCATTTAGTCTAGGTAAAATATCAATTGTATTTCTTATTTTTGTTATACTTGATGTCCCTTAAAACTTTGCATTTTTTAATCAACTGTTCGTACTAAGTATAGTTCCTCTTTCTAAAATGACCTTGTGCAACCCATTGTCACATAGGCATTCTGTGAGTAAGATTCCGTTACGGATGGAGCCAGCCGATAGCTGAAGTTTGAGCAGACCCAGCTGGTTGTTACAGCTGTGTGTCACAGCATGCTACTTCAGACCAAATGTTCATTTTGTAGACAGGGTGGAAATCTTACACTGATGGAAGTACCATTGACTTTGAACAAAATGTACCCAAGTGCCTCTTCAGTGAGCATGCCACAGTAGTGAACAAAAACTCAGCACCCGACATTTCTATGCTCATAGAAGGTAGAGTTATATATGAAGTTTAAATTCAAAGGTTAAATCTTGTGCACTAATGTGTTAGTCATATGAGACAGGACTATAGTCTTTTCTTCAAGAAATTTCAAGATAACTAATATCTGCCTAGAAAAAAATGAGGATTAATCAGCTAGAGTAAAATTTTATTTCTGAGTTTCTCCAAAGATTGTTTGAGGGGGCCCAAACCCAATATTATTTCTTCAGTGTATACAGAAGTTGTCTATTCTCAATGCACAAATACTAAAGTTTTTTTATTTTTTATTTTTTATTATTTTTTAATGGGCACTTTAATAGATGTTATCAAAAAGACACTTGGGGATTAATGTTCTATCTGAAGAGACTGTGACAAAGATTTTCTCTCATTCTGTAGGCTCTCTTTTCATGGTCTTGATTGTTTCCTTTGCTGTGAAGAAACTTTTTAATATGATACCTTTCTCAATTCTTTATTTTACTTCTTGTACTTTAGAAGTCTTGTTGAGGAAGTCAGTTCCTAAACCAACATGATGGACAGTTGGGTCTACCTTTTCTTCTAGTAGGCACAGGTCTCAGTTCTAATACCTAGGTGCTTGATTCACTTTGAGTTTTGTGCAGGGTGAGAGATAGGGGTTAAATTTCATTTTGATACATATGGATTTTGGTACCAGTACCATTTGTCAAAGAATCTATCTTTTCTCCAATGTATGTTTATGGCACCTTTGTCTAGTATGAGATAACTGTATTTTTGTGGGTTTGTCTCTGTGTCTTGTATTCTGTTTCATTGGTCTTCATGTCTGTTTTGGTGCCAATACCATGCTGTTTTTG
The DNA here is from genome assembly GCF_964194105.1 of Spermophilus citellus. Classification (NCBI taxonomy): domain Eukaryota; kingdom Metazoa; phylum Chordata; class Mammalia; order Rodentia; family Sciuridae; genus Spermophilus; species Spermophilus citellus. The sequence goes on along the minus strand of NC_138182.1, from coordinate 175,300,426 downwards.
TTATTATAGCTCTGTAGCATCACTTAAGGTCTGGTAATGTGATGCCTTCTGCTTCACTTTTCTCATTAAGAATTGCTTTGGCTCTTCTGGGCCTCTAATTTTTCCAAATGAATTTCATGGCTGATTTTTGTATTTCTATGAAGAACATCATTGGACTTTTAATAGGAATTGCATTAAATCTGTATAGCACTTTTGGTAGTATGGCTTTTTGTCAATATTAATTCTGCTTGTCCAAGAACATGGGATCTTTCCATGTTCTAAGGTCTTCTTCAATTTATTTCTTTAATGTTCAGTAGTTTTCATTGTAGATGCCTTCTGGAGAATATCATCCTAAGTAAAACAAGCCAATCCCCCAAAAAACAAAGATCAAATATTCTCTCTGATATGTGGATGCTCACACCCAACAAAGGAGAAGGAGGAAGGAAGAGAAGTTCACTGGATTAGACAAAGGGGAATGAAGGAAAGGGAGGGAGGATGGGAATAGGAAAGACAGTAGAATGAATTGGACATAACTTTCTTATGTTCATATGTGAATACATGACCAGTGAAATTCCACAGCATGTTAAATCATAGGATTGGGATCCTAATTAGAATAAATTATAATCCATGTATATATAAAATGTCAAAATAGTTTACTGTCATGTATATCCAAAAAGAATTTAAAACATTAAAAAAAGAAAAGACTTGGGAAGAGAATCTTTGTGTCTCAAGCCCATTTTTTTTTTGGAGGGGGAGCAGGGGTGGCAGGTAGTAGGAATTGAACTCAGAGACACTCAACCACTGAGCCACATCCCCATCCCTTTTTTTGTGTTTTATTTAGAGACAGGGTCTCACTTAGTTGCTTAGTGCTTCACCCTTGCTGCGGGTGGCTTTGAACTCACAATCCTCCTACCTCAGCCTCCTGAGCTGCTAGAATTATAGATATGCACCACTGCACCTGGCTCAAGCCCAATTTTAAAAACTCTTTCTAATAACTCTAAAGTTATGATGCATTCTGAAAGTATGATCTCCTAATGTTTCAGAGATAAAAGTTGAGGGGCAGGCAGAAAAATGCACAAATGAAGGCAACGGTTGTCCAGTACCATATTTATTGCTGCTATTTTTTCTCCCTGCAACAAAGAGAGGAGAAAGTGTGAGCCAAAAGACCCTGGAAACATGCTGGGATGTATACAGGGCTAACACCTTCCCAGAGAGAGAGGCCAAAGTAGAGGAAGCAGATATCTTTGTCTATCTTTCTCTGAACTGTTCTTGAGTCATAGCTGTATCCTTCACCATCATGCTTATGATTCTCCAGTCAATTCTCTTGGCCATTTTATTGCCAGTAACTGATGTATCACCTCCCAGTCTCACTTTCAAGTATTCAGTCCCTGATGAACACCTCATATCTTCCAGCACTCACTCTCTTTCTTTCTTTCCTACCCCATCTTCAACAATCCTTCTATTCCACTAGCCCTGACAATCCATCACCCAACCTTATTTCAATATCACTCACCCATCTCATTTCCTCTTACTTAACCAGCTTAAATTTTAAAGCCAATCATTTTTAACTGCTTCCTTGCTAACATCCATAGTTCACTTTCCTGCATTTTGTTTCATCATAATTGCTCAGCAAACACAGCCCTAAATAAATAAAACTGTACCTGTACATTGGAGCATGACTGCAAAATAACATATAAATGTGTTTCCTGGTTTCTCTTAAATTCATGATCATTAACTCAAGTTGGTCCCTAACAAAGCCCAGCAATCTTCTGTGTTTCCATTTACTCATCTGCCAGCCTAGAAAAACAATTCATTTAATTTCTTCTCACTTCAAATCTCCAACACTTCCTCCTCTATTTTCATCCACAGCTGGGGACATTATTTCCTATTTCTCTAAGAAAATTAAAATAGTCAAGAGAGAACTTCCATAATCTCCATTCCATCTACCCCTTTCCTATCACAGTCTGCACCTCCATACTCTGCCTTTCTCAATAATGTGGTGGAAGGAATAACCGTGGTCCTATACAATGTCAGATAACCCACTTGTCCCTACTCCCCCCAACTTCCTTTCTCTTTCTGTCTCCCCCATCATTCTTATCAATACATAAAGAAAACATTATTTCTCTCCTCTTTAAGATCTCCTTCCCTTGATCCCTCTTGAGTAGCTGGAGGTCACTTAAGAGTGGATATCCACCTCTGATTTCATTTATCACTCTGTGTCTCTACTGTCTTTACAAACAAACAGAAAACCTTGTGAAATTGTTCTGTGCTCAGGACCTCCAATACTTCTTCCACATAACTCTTAAATCTGATCCTATCAAACTTTCCTCCATATTCCTTAATTTGAAATGTTCATGTCAAGTTTCTTCTCTGACTACATACTGATGAATCCAGCACTCTGACAAATAGTAGCATTTGGTGGTATTTATTGGCCTCCTTGACATATTTTCTTCTCTTTGCTTCCTGGTGACATGAGCTATTGTATTTGCTTCTCCTGTTCTTTCTTTCCCCCACTTCTTGATATCATTTTAAAGGTTTTTTTTGGTTCCATATTAAAGCTATTTTCCTTTTTACCAAATATGCTCTACCTATTCAACCACAACTCATTAAATTGCTACTCTCTTTTTTGGGTTGCTCAGATGAAATATCTTGTAGTTATCACCGACTCCTTTCTTGCTTCCCCTCCACAGATGTATTTTCTTAGGAAATCCTGCGGGCTTCAATTTGAAAATATATCTACAATTTATCTTTCCATTGGCCCGAACCTCCATCTTCTCTTGCCTGTGTTATTGCAGTAGCCTTCTGACCCATCTCTCTGCTTCTCCCTTGCTCTCTGTATTTTTTTTTTTTTTTTTGGTAACACAGCAGCCAATATGTCTTTTAAATAAAACTCAGTCATTCTTCTGTTCAAAACCATCCAATCTAAAGGTCAAAATCCTAACCAACTGCAAGCCTCTATATACTCTGAGTCTGCTTTCTTTCTGGCTTAGTCTCCTACTTCTCTACCTTGATTCCACTATGCTTCAGCCACATTGGTCTTCTTGTTTTTCCTTGTATGTGACAGACACTTCCTGCCTCAAGGTCTTTGTATGGATTTCCCTGCTGCTTGGTCCTCCATACACCTGTGCAACTTGCCCCTTCACATGTTAAAGTCTTTGCTAAGATGTCACAACCTTCTCAATGAGAGTACTCTCTCTTTGCTACCAAAACCTCCTTCCACCTCCACTCCTCCATGCTGGAATCTTTGGTCTCTTATCCCACTCTTCCTTTTTTAAAAATGCAAATATTATCTTTTAATTTGTGTGTTTATTAGGCCCATTTTCTTCCTCCATCCATGATGTGAGCTCTATGATGGCAAGGATTTGTTTGTTTAGATACTTAGCATCTATATTGTTGCTTGGGCCACAGTATATACTCACTAAATAATTGTTCAATGAATTAATGCATGTGATCTAGAGTCTTTCCCCCACTCATCTTCTTAGTAGCCATATTTACCTTGCCAGGTTCTGTGGATATAAACATAACTGTACAAAACTATTGCTCACTCAGCAGTCCAAGATGATGGTATTTGCCCTCTGAATTTAAAATATCTATAATGTAAAATTTCTCACAAAATGTTTACCAATAAATGCTTTCACAGATTTCTAATATAGCATTTAACTATATTTGATTTTTAATTCTATTTCTGATTTATTTAATCCCCAAATGTTATAACAATTATGTACTCCTTCAATTTTTATCAAAAAATGTTATCTTTTTGCCAGCTCTATTTCTATATTTCCTTTTCTGGCCCCTCTCTTGGCAGTGATAACTACTGTTCTAATTTTAGTGTTTTATATCTAAACATAATTCATTACATTTACCATATACACAGCCATAAAATATCTCTATATTGTTATTAAAATACTTACATATTGTTTTAATTTTTTCAGAGTTCTGTCATCTTACACATGGCTTTCTATGAATTACTCTTTTCATTCAGTATTATGTTTTGAACTTCTCCTTACTAATATATTTTAATTATTTCAAGATATTCCCTTTGATGAATAGTAGCAGTTTTTTCATTTGTTCTTCCATAATTAGACAAGTGTATTTTTTTTTCTAATTTTTCACTTACAAGATGGACTAAAGGATTCCCCTTACACATGATCCACTGTACACATGTATTGGGTTTCCCACTTTGGTGATATCAAGGAATGGAGTTGCTGAGTGTTGTGATTTTATATATATATATATATATATATATATATATATATATATATATATATATATATATATATATATATATATATATATATAGTAGAAACAATTCCTTTATTTTATTTTTATGTGGTGCTCAGGATCGAACCCAGTGCCTCACGTGTACTAGGCAAGGGCTCTACCACTGAGCCACAACCCAGCCCCATGATTTATATATTTTTAATTCATTAGGAATTGCCAATTATATCTCCTATATAGCTGCACATTCCCATCAGCAATCAGACACTTTCAGTTTTGCCAATGAGATCAGTATGAAGTGGGATTTGCTTATTTTAATTTGTACTGAAAATCAGTGAGCATGAGTGAGTCTTCATAACACTATTGGCATATCCAGCTTTCTTCTTCTATAAATTACCTCTGTGCAATTTCCGCTTTTCTATTGGATTCTTAATATTGATTCACAGGAATTGTTTATATATCATAAATAATAGCTCTGTTACTTGAATTGCAAATAACTTTTTTCCAGACTGTGATTTGTTTTTAAACTTGGCTCATAGAGTCTTTTGTCTTGAACTTTGTTTTAATTTTAATATCAAATAATCTTTTCTGTAGGTTTTTGCTTTATATATCTTGTTTAAGAAATTTTTTCTTTACTGATTTAATAAATATTCTATATTCAATAACTTAATATGTTAAGTCTTGGTTCAAAATGGAGGAAAAGCTGAATTTTATATTCTATACCATATGCTAAATGTGTTTTCTGATGTATAATTTTCTATCATCTTTTCATGTGAAAAGTGGCATCTATATTTACAATGCAATTTTCATTTACTATGTTTTAAAAGTTTTTTGTCACTAGCAGTAATTCCGTAGTTAAATTTGGGGAACAAATCAGCATTTAAAAAATTAGATACAAACAGGAAGGAATTAATGGAGAAAATTTGAAAGTGCAGTGGAGAAACTCAGTAGACTATAAAACTTGTTTCCTCTGGGAAATGCATGTGTATTTTGAGTTTGCTTTTGTTGAGTGTCTACTGCCAGGATTTGCTGATCAGTCTAATAATACTCAAATTAAAAATACATGAAACCAAAGTTGTCGGGTGTGCATTTATGTTTATAAGCTGGAAAAAAAGAATGCTTTGTACTGATAAGACAAATCTATTAAAAATTAATTTTCGATTTCCTAAATTGAAACTAAATTTGAGGGGGAAAAGAGCAAAACAAAACAATCCTTTACAATTATTTTTCAGTTCATTCATGCAAACTAATATTGTTTGGTCAAGTGGTGTCTGACAATACCTTTATTTCTTCCATTCAGTAATTGCTGGACCAGGAAAGACCTTCATACAGGTCACATTATTGCTTAATTAATTTAGCATGACAGGGTGTGTTTTAGCGTCTATTAATGCACGCCTTGGGTGCCTTCAACTGCTAAAGGCATATATTAATAGTCAGTAAAGCATGCCCTGGAGTCACCTACTGTCATTATAATATGGTTATTTAATTTGGAATTTTATCTATAAACCTAATTTTTCAATGACATTTTACTCTGTATTCTTCCACCACATAAAGTAGTTCTTACAGTTTGAATTTTTATATTAATTTGTCATACAAAGGTCAAAAGTCAGTAGGACCATTTAGCCTCCATATTGTGAAGGTCTTCAATATTTTTAAACTTTCTGCATAAATGTAACAGAATGATAAAGAAGACTTTGTCTACTATATAGATGCTTTAGAAAAATCCAAGAGTAAAGGAGTCATTTCCATTTAGTAAAATTGAGTTTTAACATTTAACATTTGCTGTCTCCGTTTTACCCTGGCTTCAATAATACAATGTGAATATAAAATTGGTAAACTGATTCTCTTTTTCCTTTCTAAAATGCTACTTGTGTGATTGGATAATGGGAATGTGGTATAACCTAAATAATGGAATGAAAGCTCATGAGAAAATATTGGAAAACTTAAAATACCCCAAGCCCTCAAACTCTACTTATTCCCCTGCTTGTCAGTAGCAGCAGAAGCCCTACCTATCCCAACTCTCTTTCCACTTTGCTTAAGGTGTACTTTTTTATTGGAAGCCCTTGAATTGGCCTTATCTGAGGTCATTGCCTTTGAAGAGGATGACTGAACTTCTCAGTCCCACCTCCACCAGTCCTCACTGCCTTCAGATCTATATCAGAAGCAGATCACACAGAATGCTCTAGAGGACCAATTGCAAACTCGGGAGGAGACAGGTTGCATATGGAGACACTTGTGAGATTTGTGTTTATCAGCAAAAATTTGGAAAATGTGTGGGAAGTAGTGCTTAGTAGATATATTATTTCTATCAGTTTGAAGTTTGTGAAAAGTAGACATAAATAGATTATAACATTAATTTCCTGGGTTGATTGTTGGAAATGGTTTGCCTGATAGATTAGAAGTTTGTGTTTCTCCCATAAGACCACTTAACTCACTAGGTTGACATATACAGAAGACACAACAGTCTGTGACAGTGACAGTGCTTATTATAGTCTTTATTAGATGATACCTTTATTGTGGCTGTTATTAAGTGTGAGCAGATCAACATGGACTATGATAACTGATATGTTGCAACTGAGCTGGCAAATGCTTCTTTTTTTCCCCCCTTTCTATGTCAAAAAGCAAAGTGCCCTAGAAACCATTTGCTTTTACCTAATAGACTTCTATTTACCTTATCAACTTGGTATGAAGGCTGAAACAGTTTTACTGATATGTTTACAGGATCCAGAAAGTAGTGCATATTCTAGAAGCCCTGAAAGACAACATGACTGCCAGAGAGTAGAAAAGAGATTACATTAACACAGGGTTCTAGGATCTCAGTGATCTTTGTGGATACTACAGATCTAAATTATGTCAACATAAGCACTCTAAAATGAAAGTTAAGTTGCTATAATTTATATCCCTGTCTTAATACACACAAGAAAAAAAAAGAATGCTTGGTAGACCCCTTTGAGGTTTGGGAGGAACTTATACTTAATAGATGAACAGAGTCTGAGAATGGCTTCCACCTAGTCCTGGCTAGAAGGCAAGCATGGAGACCACCACAGTTTAAGAACAGGTGTCTCAGTGATGCTAGGTATGTTGATAGTAGATTAGAAAGTTATCTGAACTGGTAGATAGACACAATCAGAGAATTACAGCGAAGACCCTGTAATTTTGGAACACAACTATGCCCTTTGACTACTAAGTCTGTTTTTGAGAAACAATTCCTGGTTTTGCCTTGGACACACATGTTGACCGCATGCCTAGTTGTAGGACAACAGTTAGACCAAGTCACTTGCAGTGTTCATTTTTTACTTACCAGGACCTTGTTAGAAGCCTAGCAATACTTATCATTTATTAGAGCTTGAAAGCACAGATGATCAGTGTGAGCTGTATTTGAGGATAGCTCTTTCACATTGCCATTTCTACTTTAATCAATACCAAAGGCTTCATTAAGAAGTTTCCATGGCCTAGAAGGAATGTAATTTGAACTAGTTAGAGTTTAGATATGAGGTGTACTCTAAAAGTTCACATGTGAGACAATGCAAGAATATTAATAGGTGAAAAGATTAGATTATTAGAGCTGTAACCTAATTAATCAGTGGATTAATCCATTTGGTAGACTGTCAATCTGAATGGACTAATTGATGGTAATTGTAGACAGGTAGGGTGTAACTAGAGGAAGTAGGTCACTGAGGGTGAGTTCTTGGGGATCATATTTTCCTTTGTTCCTTGCACTCAAACTCTCTCTGTTTCCTGGCTATCATGTATGGAGCAGTCTTCCTCTGTGATACACTCCGTCCACAGTGCTTTACCTCATCTTGGGCTCGGAGCAGTGGAGTTGTCCAACCACAGACAGAACCTCTGAAATAGCCAAAATAAACTTTTATTTCTCTAAGTTGTCCTTGCCAGGCCTTTTGGTTACAGTAATAAAAAGCTGACTTATACAATCCCAAATAACAGAAAATATTGTGCAATCTGCTGACATCTGCCAGAAACAGATCATTGTGACCTTTGTAGCTATGACGTTTGAAGAACATTGGAAAGGATAATGCTTGCCCTGTTCTTAATTCCAAATGGTAATGTTTCATTGTCCACTTTGTTTGGTAAAAGAAATGTCTGAAGGTACAGATATTTAGTGATAATGGAAGTAGCTCCTAAATGTGTAATTGTGGAAGAAATAAGATTTCTGGCAGGGTGGGAGTAGGAGGCTTGTTTCATGACAGATATTGATTTATAATTATCTGAGTGAACTTCTCAGAATTTAAAAACATGTTTTCCATCTGTGAATATTCTTGATAGGCTCCACTGTAAAGGAGATATTTAGTTCTCAGATATGATCTACTGTATAGATGTTAGTCAGCGTTCTTTTCTGTAAAGGAAATCACCTCAGTGCTTTTTAAAAAGGAGTTATGAACAGCATCGCCATAGTAGAAGGAATACAATTTTTTTTATGGACATATATTTGCTCTGCCACGGTGAACCTGATTACTGTTATGTATAAAGACCAGTGTACTAACATTAGCAACTGATTCTGAGAACCAATATTGTCCCATGCCGTAGGTAAGTCAGCCATCATTAAGATGATAATTTGGATATATTTGATTTTCCTTCTTTTGGAATAGATAGGTATCTGTACTTATATTCCCTTTTCTTGTCTATCATGCTTCTGCCAATGATCCACCCCCATTGTGGGCTTATTAAATATCTTATTAATCATTAGACATAAAGTGTTTGGCCTTATGGAAAGGTAAGTGGTCTATTGAAATCTTAGTTTCTGCAATTACTGGAATACACTGTGAGATTGTCATCTGTCCTATAGAATTTGCTATAGAATAAAATAGTGGCTAATAATTTTGTGACCTTTTCTCATGGGTACAAAATATGGTTTTGAGCCACAAGATAAATAAGGACCTATTTCCCAAATGTTTACACCACATCTCATCTTCTCTGACTCTGATGATTTGAAGGTATTGGGACCTAATATCTAAATGTTTCCATCAGAGAACATAAACATCATTGAAATAGCAGCTGAGACTACTCTGGCCATTACAGGTACCACATGCCACAGAATAAATCAGCAAAAATGAGGGCTCTTATGCTTGTCAGGGATATTTTCCTCAATTATCAGGAGAACTAGGATTGTTCCCATGAAATAGTAGCAGAGAGAGGTATCCTCTTGGTGCCGAGACTGCCTCCTCAAGAGAAGACTATAAAATATTCACACAGGCGAATCCTTTATGAATGAAGTTTTGAGTAACCTCACCAGGCAAAGAACCCCAAATGAGGTGAGGTGCTATTAAAGGAAGCAAAGTATAGAAGATATGGTGGAAGAAGAAAGTACCAGCTCTGACCTTATAACAATTACAAAACAAAGAATGAAATATCTATCACTGTGTATTGCTGTAATTCTTCTCCCACCTCCCATTCTCTTATTTTCTTTTATTTAGGATATACTGGAGATGTTAATATCAAAATTTAGCTTTTAAGTCAGAGTAAATCAATATCCTATCATGAGCGAAACAGAGGAAGAATGCTGCATATCTTAACTGATGAAAATTTTGATTGTGCCTCTGGGAGAGAGGATGAAAACCACCATTGTGTAAGGCAATATGACAATGTTATTGTTGAGATGTTTGGGTTGCTATTAACAAATTCCTGTGAACTACATGGCTTGCAAACAAAATTCTATTTTTTGATAGTTCTAAAAGCTAGAAAGTTAAGATGAGGGTATTGTGATAGTCTAGTGCTGGTAGAGCCCATTCCTCACTATGAACCTTCTCACTATGTCTGTACATGATGGAAGGAATGCAGGATGTCTCTGGAGTTTTCTTGCATAAGGGCACCAATCCCATTTATAAGATGTCTGCTCTCATAACTTGATCACCTCCTAATGTCATTAATTTCAGAGTTATGATTTCACTGCAGAAATCTCTGGAGGTCACAAATATTGAGATGATGGCATTAAGTATGTCAAAGGGGATATATTAACAGTGATAAAGCCAAAGAATACACTATCTCTGATATTTGTCATGCTTTCTGGTTGCCTAAGGTATTTACTTATCATTTCTAAGTTTGGTGAAGTTCTTTCCCTCTTAGTACCATCTCCATGAAGCCTGAGAACCACTTTTTCCAGCATCTTTGGACATTGTGATCAATCTTTTAGGCAATAAGATATTTATGTTTCTTATTATTAACTATTTATTCATTGTTATTTACTGCTGAGAACTAAATTATTTTTAACATTTCACATTTAATATGCTATTTTAGAAATATCTAGCCTGTTTTAATAGTGCTAAAGAGAATTTTAAAGGTGTTACAATTTCTTTAAACCTCAAGGGAAAAGCAGACTTCCTGGAGGTGACCAAGGTGAATGGCCCCAAGGAAAAGTAAAACTTTTAAGATATCCTGATATCCTGATGGTGACTGGGTACTTACTGGCCACTTAGGTTTTTTAAACTGTATATTCATGAGGAATTTTGGACAATAAAGAAGGGGATTGTTCTGCTGAACTTTCCCTTAAAAAACAAGATAATCTTTTATGTCACATTTTTTTCACAATAAAACTCTTATTTCATATGTTTTTTAAAAAAACATGATTAATAGACTCAGACATTTACAAACAGATCTAAGTCCTAGAGCTAGAATTAAGTTGAGAATTTTTTTTCTCTCAGATATTTTTCTTGCAAGAGTCTCCAAAGCTGTTCTTGTTACATTTGGAACAGACCAAGAAGTGTGAATAAGTAAGTGCTCGCTTTTGAGTTATGCCAAGAACTAGTCTAGCATTTTAGATTCCCATGCAAAACAATTTCACAGGCTCTTGAATGTGACATGAACATGAATGCAACAAATCCTTTTATTATTACTCTTTCTTCACTCACTTGATATGGTTATTCAAATTGTTAAGGGAAAATGCAAAACGTTTCAGAATACTTAAAGCATTCTGCACTTAAGGTTGATCTACTTTGTTCATTTTGAAAGCTTTATTTTGAAATAACTAATACTAAATATTTATCATTGTCTTGGCTTTACTTAGAACACAAGCAATTTTTTCTAGAAACCAAAGTAATTTTCACAATATTCATTTAAAAATCTAAAACATAACCTGGTGGTGGTAGGGTACAAGAAAAGTCACTTCTTGACTGTTTCTAGGTTCAAAATTAAAGAGGAGTTGAATTCTTTTTTAACAAAACAGAAAAGGTTTCTCAGAGTTAGTCATAAAGTAAACAATAGACTATCAGAGTTAAGATTAGAATGATCCTGTTTTTGAATGAGAAAGCAGTATAAATATACTGGATACTTGGTGGTTTATAAAGAAATGTGAATGAGAGGACACCAAAGTAAATTTTAAGCTATTCTATGATTTTTACCAAGCAAGAGGAGATTTCAAAAGGATAACCTACGTTTCTATTCTTTTTAAATTAAGCCTGGTCTTCCTTAAAGTTCTCTCTCCTTCTCTTATCCCTATACCCTTCTCCTTCCCCCACCCCTTCTCTCCTCTCCTTCTCTCTCTTCAGGCTCTTTCCATCTCCTCTGGCAAACCTAAGTCTGAGCTGTATTTGAGTCCAGTCCCAGAAATTTCTTGGTAAGGACGTATTTGGCTAAGGATGAAGATTCCCACTCAGCCCTTGGATCTGAGAGATCCTCCTGGACCACAGCTAATACTACCGCTGCCCAGGCCACGTGCTGTGCTTGCCTTTTGTGAGCTGCACTTTTTAGCTCACAGAGGAGGAGAACAAGTGCGTTTAAATGGGCACACTGACAGGAGTAAACACCGAGCTTGCAGTAATTTATGGATTGATCTAGCAGAGTAAGTGCCAAGTAGCCTGGCCTTACTTTTACCTCCTTTTGTTATGAATACCACCCTTTGGTTAACACAAATTTTATTTTTGCTTAATCACAGCCCATTACAAGCCACGTGGGAATCTCACCAATGCTACATGCCAGTAATGTTGGTTTAAATACCTCTAAAGTTATCCTGGATAACCAGACTTCTATTATGTCATCATATATATGTCCACGGAAGACTGCTTAGAGAACTAAGCAGGGAAAAGGTAGAGGTTCTCAAGAGAATCTTGCTGTAAATATAACTCTACATTATAGCAGACTAACTATGGAGGCTAATATAAGAAGTAACATACACACATATTTCTTAATGAGTTATTTTCATGTTTTCTTCTTGGCACGTTTTTGGTACCTCCTGTGTCTGTTGAAGCATCAGTTCCCTCTATGCTTGAATTGTCCCTGTGTTTATTAGTCAGATCTGGTCGGCTGGGATCTGTGGTGTTGACTTTCATCATAACCATACGCACCACGTATTTCTCCAATGGGAACTCATGCCATGCTTCCCATTTGCCTTCAATCACTAACAGATGCAGAACAGTCAGATCATTTCCCTTTAACTGGCCTAAGGGATTAAAGGAATGCAGAGGGATTTTAAACCAAGCAGTTCCTCTGTGTTGCCTGACTTCACTTCTTGAACTTGAAGGGTAAGTGTCCTGGGTAACATAATCTGACTCTCTTCTAAAGTTTTGCTTCTTTGCTTTGTTTTCCTTCTAAGCTTCAAACTTTGTAAACTCATGTACCTAGACATCCCTGACACTTGTGCATTGGGGTTGGAGGAGGTACCACATTGAAAAGCCATCTTGAGCTTTTCCATTAGTTCTTCTCACAATTTTAAAAAGACTCTGTAGTATTGTGTAGCTGGCAGGTCTTTAGAGTCAAGAAGCCAAGGGCCAGGTCTTGGCTTTGCAGTGAGCCCCAGATGACTTAAGGCCAAGAGCACCCCACCAGTCTCTGGTTCCTCATCAATAGACAATGGTTTACAGACATCATTACTTTGACCTCACTGTCTATGGTTACCCCTGTCCTAGCTTCCACTTGAAGTTATCTTAATTGCAAATCTATACATATGTGCATAAATAATCTCTCTCACATAAGCGTATTCATTAGGTCACAGAATGGTTCTGAGAATCTAGAAAGTAAGAGGAGAAAACAGCACTTTGAATAATATGATGAAGCAGAGACTAACGAAATCAGAGAGAGTTTGGGCATATTGAAAATGGAAATTTGGGAAAATAGGAAAAAGGAGAAAAGCCAAAAAATAGCCTAGGAAATGCTAAAGTAAATTGTAAAAAGAAATAAAATCCCCAACCTCATTTTTCTCTACATTTTCTTCTGACAACTAAATCCTAGTGTAGAGATTTTTATTGATTTATCTCTGATTTGGACCCTGAGATCTAAGTTCTCGCCAACAAAGAAAATTCCCTGCTGAGGGCAGAGACCACATTTCTTTGCTGCCAGGAATAACTGGTTAAACACAGAATGTGTTGGGGCCTGTACAACTTAGATCATTCACTGAATTATTTTCCAAAAGCCACTCTAGAATGAGGTAAGTGTTGAATTAGGGTTATGCTTCCAGTCCCATAATTATCACAAAATAGGCTTTTGTGATTTAGGGTAAGCCAACACCAAACTTTGTCATTTTGCCAAATAAATTGGCCCTTCACTTTTAAAGCTCTCTGTATTTGTGAAAGAACTATTAAAGATATATTTCCTGTTCATTTGTTTTTAACTTCATAATATTTGTTGGTTGATATTATTTGAGGTCCTATGAATATCTAGACTGTATAAAGAAAATGAGACAAACAGACACTTCTCAAAAGAAAAAGTACAAATGGTTAACAAATAAATGAAAAAGTGTTTAACATCTATGGCAAGTAGGAAAATGCAAATCAAAACTGTCCTGAGACTTCATCTCACTCCAATTTGAATGGCAGTAACCATGAATACAAACAACAATAAATGCTGGAAAGGATGTGGGAAAAGGAGACAATTTTACTTTTTGTTGGGATTGTAAATTAGTACAACCACTTTGGAAATCAATATCTGTTTTTTACAAAAGGCTAGGGATGGAACCATGATATGACCATTGGTATTTATCCTAAAGAATTAAAGTCATTCTTAGAGTAGTTTTGATTTGCATTTCTCTAATTGCTAGAGATAATGAACATTTTTTCATATATTTGTTGATTGATTGTATATCCTCTTCTGAGAAGTGTCTGTTCAGGTCCTTGGCCATTTGTTGATTGGATTATTTGGAGGGTTTTTGGTGCTTAGTTTTTTTTGAGTTCTTTATGTATCCTAGAGATCAGTGCTCTATTGATGTGTGAGGGGTAAAAATTTGCTCCCAGGATGTAGGCTCTCTATTCACCTCACAGATTGTTTCTTTTGCTGAGAGGAACTTTTTAGTTTGATTCCATCCCATTTATTGATTCTTGGTTTTAATTTTTTGTGCTCTAGGAGTCTTTTTAAGGAAGTTGGGGCCTAATCCCACATGAGGAAGACTAGGGCCTACTTTTTCTTCTATTAGACACAGAGTCTCTGGTTTAATTCCTAGGTCCTTGATTCATTTGAGTTAAGTTTTGTGCATGGTGAGAGATAGGGGTTTAATTTCACTTTGTTGCATATAGATTTCCAGTATTCCCAGCACCATTTGTTGAAGATGCTATCTTTTCTTCAGTGCGTGTTTTTGGCACCTTTGTCTAATATAATTGTAATTTTGTGGGTTAGTCTCTGTGTCCTCTATTCTGTACCATTGGTCTACCAGTCTGTTTTGGTGCCAATACCATGCTGTTTTTGTTACTATTGCTCATCTCACTCCAGTCAGAATGGCAGCTATTCTGAAGACAAACAACAATAAGTGTTGGCAAGGATGTGGGGAAAAAGATAGACTCATACATTGCTGGTGGGACTGCAAATTGGTGCAGCCAATATGGAAAGCAGTATGGAGATTCCTTTGAAAGCTGGGAATGGAACCATCATTTGACCCAGATATCCCTCTCCTCGGATTACACCCAGAAGTCTTAAAAATAATAGCATACTACAGGGATACAGCCACATCAATGTTTATAGCAGCACAATTCACAATAGCTAAACTGTGGAACCAACCTAGATGCCCTTAAGTGGATGAATGGATAAAAAAAATGTAGCATATATACACAATGGAATGTTACTCAGAATTAAAAGAGAATAAAATCGTGGCATTTGCAGGTAAATGGATGGTATTGAGAAGATAATGCTAAGTGAAGTTAGCCAATCCCCAAAAACC
Source organism: Spermophilus citellus (assembly GCF_964194105.1). Lineage (NCBI taxonomy): Eukaryota > Metazoa > Chordata > Mammalia > Rodentia > Sciuridae > Spermophilus > Spermophilus citellus. Next base: position 175,285,137 of record NC_138182.1, on the reverse strand, counting down.
AAATGAGGAATGTTTTCTCTGATATAAGGAGGCTGACTCATATGGGATAGGGAGGGGGAGCATGGGAGGAATAGATGAATTCTAGATAGGGAAGAGGGGTGAGAGGGAAAGGAAAGGGGCAGGGGATTAGCAAAGATGGTGGAATGTGATAGACATCATTATCCAAAGTTCATGTATGAAGACATGAATTGGGTGTCAAAATACTTTACATACAAACAGAGATATGAAAAATTGTGGTATATATGTGTAATAAGAATTGTAATTCATTCCACTGTCATTTTTTTAAGTCAATAAAAAATAAATAAAAAAACCCCAATAATAAAAAAGATTTAAAAAATTAAAGCCATTCTACTATAGAGATACATGAATACCCATATTTACAGCAGTGTAATTCACAATTAGCAAAATTATCAAAACAGCCTAGCTGTCCACCAATGGATGAATTGATAAAGAAAATGTGGTCCATGTACCAAATGGAGTTTTATCTGCCATCATGAACAAAATTATGTTATTTGTAGGAAAATTATGGAACTTGGCAGCATTGTTTTAAGTGAAATAAGTCAAAACTTAGAAGGTCAAGGGTCACATATTTTTTTCTCAAATGTGGAAGCTAGAGAGGAAAAAGAAAAAAATGGCAGGAGGAGATTTCATAAAAATAGCAGAGAGAACAGTGGAGTAGAGGAAACAGACCAGGAAAAGAAAGGAAGAAAGGGAAAGAGGAAATGCTACGGAATGATATTGACCAAATTATACAGTTTTAATGTGTGCATGTACAAATATATAACAATGATAATCCTGTTATTATGTATAACTGTAATGCACCAATCACAATAAGGAAAGTATATTATTTGATCTCTTAGACCTATTTCAAACGGTTTAATAAGTCATATTTCAAAAACATAGGAAATTGTGTACTGCAAATTTGGACAATAATCAGTATGGGTTGTGAGTTCACTTTCATAGAATTAAAGAATATTCCAAATGCCCTAAGTTGTGTATATTCAGGATTGTTAGGCTAATCCAGAAAACTCTTCCTAAAGTCTAGACATTTATTGATGTAATGAAATACTTTCTCCAGTGTGTTTCTTAATTTACACTTTTAAAAAAATGTCAATTTAAAAAAAAAAACATGCTATTTTCATCAGTAGACATGAAGTTTGCTGAATGAAATTATCTTATTTCTGATTACTTGAAGAAGTGCCATCATATCTAACATCTAATGACCACAGGTGCCACCCTCACTTAAACATGACTTTCCTTGTTCTTTAGTAAATGCCGAATCACACATAAAATATGTACATATTTCATATTGTAATATGGAGAGTGTCCTGTGTTAAATCTAGAATTCTGGGTACCTCCATTAGTTTGTGAATCCATTCTACTTACTACATATAAACTCCCAGATGAGATTGTCATATACTTTCTGTATCTCTGGCAAGTATGACTGTCTTTTTCTCCCCAGAAGACATAGAATAAATAGATAAAAACCAACCTAATAAAATAAGTTAATTCTCCTTCTTATTTTCTTGCCCTGCCCTCTCTCAAGACTGCTAAAAAAATTTTCCTATGCCAGAATTATTTGGGATTAAAATTGTTTTGAATGACATACCATACCACAATTTGTTAGATTATTAATCTGTATAAATGCTTTACTAGCATCATGTACCTATTACTATAAATTCATATTTGTGTGGCATTCATAATAGTTGCTGGAACAAACTATGTTCTCTAATATGTTAGCTGCTCTTGTTAAATTTTTTTAGTATTAATATAATTCTTTCTAACCCCCAAGCCTATTCATTCCAAACGGAAAAGCTAGATGGACACCAGTTGGTCTACTCACAAAGGAGGAAAGAGACAGTAGGGAGTAATTTTGGTTCATGGGGCATTTTTAATAATACTAACATTTTTTGAGCACTTACTACATGTGTTTATAAATTTTATCATAGCTTTCTCACAAGAACGTTAGGTAGTGGGCATTATTATTTTTGAAATCAGGGAAATGATTTCATTTGTCCAGTTGTCCAGGGTTACAATCTGGAACCCAGGCTCTCTCTGCTCTTGGAGACTGCCTGTTCATGTTGCCCCTTGCAGCAGGGCTCTGGGGGCTGAACTCTAGCTGGCCTAGCATGGTGCCTGGGACATAGTAGGCCATCAGTGGATTTGAGTTGAACTTACTTGGTTCTTATATTGATTGCATATTAATTTGTGGGACACAATGAGTTGTAAGAACAGCTAGGGTTTATAGAACGATGAGCATATGAGACTTTTCCTTTAAACATATTTCCTCATGTATTTTCTATCGAAAACTTAAAAAAAAAGGCATCATTATGCCAATGGTAAAAAGTGAGGGAATTTGAGATTCAAGAATGGTAATAAATTATGTGTATGCTCTTATCATGAAGAAAGCCAAGATGGAGCCTGGAACTGTCTGATGGCAGGGCTCTTCCTGTTGGGTTATGTCATGCTGCAAAATAGATAGGCTTCTGTCACTAAGGATTTTGGATGTCAGAGGCCTAATCACACTAGTATCTTCAACAAAGAAGACAGTGCTGTATACCTGTAGACCTTAGTCATCTTTGTCCACTCATTCACTTCAACACACAGTCTGTTTCCTCACGTGTTCACATCTGTTTTCATCTGTAGCATTCTCTATATCTTACATATCCCTCGGTCTCCTGCCTGGCATTCCCTTCCCATTCTTATATATCTAGACCTTTCTGTGCTCCGACTTTAAACTCATAACTACTATACAAATGGCTCCCAGGCTACCCCCATCCACAACAATGCTCCCCTCCTCTGAAATTTGAGAGCCCTCGTTCTCTTACACCACTAGCTTGGCACTTATTGCTGACTTCGGCTGGCGATTTTCCAAGTTTTGTAAGCTTTTTTTCCTTCTTTACTCGTTACAAGCTCCTTCAGGGCCGGAACTATTTTATATAAAAGTGTGTTTAACATAGTCACCAAATTAGTACTTTTTACATAGTGAGTTTTCAGTTTACTACAAAGACAGCTTTATTACCTGCCACATTTCTGAACGGTGGAAAATCATTTGGTCCATGAGGCTGTGCAGTTCACTCAGGTGCAAAATGAAATTTCCATTTCGCAGAACACTTTCAGTCAGGCTGTGTGCGTATGGGGTGTGTGTGTGTGTGTGTACATTCCAAACTATGCATTCAGTGTAAAAGAAAACAAACTAAAATTGGAGAATTTTTACAAGGAGCATGTAATGAATATCACATTGTCAGATCAAATTAGTACTTAGTGATTTGGGGTTGGGGCAGGTGATAATAGCCCCAGTGATGTGAAAGTTGGGTCTAGATGCCAGCGTTTACTCTGCCAGAAACTGCAGTGGATAAATTCATTACTAAATGTAATGAGACTGTGGTAAAGTGATTTAATCTAAAGGACAAATTTCTGATTGGGAAAGGGCATAAATGTGGCTCATAGCACACTATACATTGCTGTGGAGATTCTTTTCAATGGAACCTTAAACTGCTGCACAAATAATGCTAAACCACGAGAGAGATACAAATGAGTCATCTTGATTATTTCCCAGCCTCTATAGCCTTATTCTTGATGCATTATTTTCTAGGGTTGGTGGCATTTACTTTGATTCATCAGCTCCATTTCTCCAGGGATCCAGCTCAGAACCAAAAGAGAGAGCCTCTGCCTTGGAAACGTCAAAAGTGTGCATTCTGTTCATCACCCTCCCATGGAATCAATTGCTGACATCTTTTTTAGATCATTTCTTTTATTCTGCATCATTTTACTCTTTTTCATTTCAAGTCTGATCATGAAATGCTCCTGTTAGAAGGCAATGATCATGCTAATTGACATCTTTAGTGGAAATTGAGGATTTTCTTTGGGTTTGTTTAAATTTTTAATGTATCCAAGTCTCATATACGAGTGGACGAAACTTTTTTAACATACTGCAAAGCAGCAGTACTTCCGTATAAAGGTAATTATTTTCACATAAATCATCTATGTTTAAATATTATCAAAAAGCAAATGCTGACTTGAAAAGATCAAACATCAACTTCAGATTTTAGAACACCCCATTTTTAAAAGTGCTTTGTAATATATCACCACATACATAAATTTTAATGATTTATATGCTTCTTCAGTTTAAATAAGAAAGGGTTTCCCACCTGTTATCTTCTTACTTGACTAACCCCTACCAACACCAAAGAAGTGGAAGGTGTGACTGTTCTATAATTTACGGTTTATACGGAGACTTTTCCCTAAAGGTGGTGAATTCAACCTGCCAGTGCTGCACTTTGCCTGAATACTGTTATTTCATGTTGCTTTGGTTCTGGGATATTGCTATGTTAACAGGATGATACGTAAGTAGATTTGGGCTTGCCAAATATTTATTTCTCAGAGAACTTCTTAGAGTGAAGTTAGCCTTATGGATCTTTGTGCTTCAAAGACCTCACAACCAATAAGTATACTTATATTCTAATTCCTCAATAGTAAAATGCCTGTGTGTTATGGCTTTAAAAAGTACCAAAAATCCTTGAATCTTTCTAATCTGCTTTCCTTCTTCATAAATTCAGTACCATGGGTGGGGGTGGGGTAGGGTAAAGAGAAAGGCTGGAGAGAGGCCAAATGATCTTCTGCAGGAAGCCTTGAAGGATTAATAGAGAAGTAGAATGCACTCCACTTAGCTTTCTCCTGTTTTATTTTCCACCCCCCAAAACTACAGTCATAATGAACCATCACAATGCTATTATGTTAAACAGTCAGAACAAAGCTAGTACTCCCAGCTTGGCTGTGAAACCCTAGGGAAATGTACATTTCCTAAACATGAGAACCTTTCCTGTGTTTTTTTCAGCAATGAAAGAATAAATGATGACACATAGGTGATCTCTCTCTCTCTCTCTCTCTCTCTCTCTCTCTCTCTCACACACACACACACACACACACACACACACACACCCCTCACGCTCATATGAAGTCTTTATCAGACTGGTAAATCATTCCTCAGTAATTGTGGTCATCAATCTTGATCAGGAAAGAAAAACTATTTTAAGAAGGCATTTCTGTGGTGGCTGAATCAAGGAAAGACTGGCACTAGCAAGAGTTAACTGTTGCATCCACTGAGCTAAAGCTTAGCCCCCTTCAACAGGGCTCCTCGCTCTGCCAGTGTCTGCTGAGATATACCAGCTTTGGAGAAAAATCAAGATTACACAAAGCTAAAGGGAGATATGAATCCTAACATGACAAGATCTCTTTGGAGATGTTAATAGTCAACACAAATTCAGAAATATCACAGAAGAGAAACCAGGTTCTTTGCCAGTGGGTATCTCTGTCTCTTACACGGTGACAGTCTTAATGCTGAATGTAGATACAGAGTTTAAACCTTTTCTCCCCTTTTGTTAAGTTGGAGGTTTGTTTTTTTTTTTTTTTTTTCAAAGAACTGGCAAAAGACAGCCTTATGATTTTAGTAATGTAAGGGAAAACTCCTCTGTGGCTGCTTTGTGCAGAATTGTGCTCCTTGAATTTGTGTGTGTTACTGTGCATCAAAGGGGGGCATATTTTACCCAGAAAACATTAGAAAGAAAGAGAGTGCCAGGGGAATAGATTTTGGAAGCGAGTCAAAAATGACTTTGTCCTATTTTTGAAAAAACAAGTGAGGCATATAAGCCTACTATTGGAATATTTTTTTTTTTTTAAGAAAAGAAAACCTCAACTGAATTACATCAAAAAATATCACCTCTATAGCCCAGCTTAAAAAAAAAAATCTCCAGTGTGGAGTGAATCAAGCTTCTGGGAAGCTTTGTCTTGCAGCTCCAAGAGCACATGCTCCATGCACAGGGGCAAGGTTTGCACTCCTAACTCACACCCCACACGCATCTCGCATCACGGCTGCCCCAGGCATCCTCTCATCTTTTCACTCTGTTCTCCTTCACTCAGAAATAAAAGGAAGAAACAAGGAAACCTGTCCCCATCAGACTGGTGTGAGGCGGGGGAGGGAGTGAAGGAAGGACGTTCTGCTGCTGTCAGTCAGTGCCAGAAAATGCCATTTATGTGGATCCAGTGCTCACTGAGGAAGCGGAAAGAAAGGCCTGTGATGTGGCGCCGCCCCTCCCCTGCTGCACTCTCGCTCATTACAGCTCTTTCTTTAAACTGCTGGGTAGACAGCTGGCAGCCAGGGCCTCAGAGGAGGCAGGAGTATGGGGGCATATAAATTACTGTTGCATTTTACAGCTAAGATAAACTCAAACTGCAGGGTTATAGCCTGAAATGACATGAAGGGAAGGCTCCAGCAGGCCTCTCAGAAGAACAAGAAATAGAAAATGGATAGAAAGAGTTATTCAGGGAATATGTGATCAAGGAGAAAGAAAAAAAAAAAAAACCTAAACAAGTTGTGTAAAATCTGCTGCTTTAGTGGGTCTTAAAGAGCTTATGTCAGCTTAATTCTGTGTGGTAACATAATGTAAATCTACGGGAAATGGGGCTTTAGGCATATCTACTCTATTCCATTTCTGCAGATTGCCAAGCATGGCAATAAACGTCAAGTGATTATTTATTTGATCATTAGAAACTTCATTAGATTTTGATTTGATGCTCTACCCCCCCCCACCTCCCACCACCACCAAAAACGAAGCTTGATTTTAAAATTCAATCCAGCTAGATTGAATGGGGCAAAAAAAAAAAAAGTTATGAAATAAAATCTAGCAAATACCAGCATCTAGATGACAACATTCTGCATAAATATAGACCCTCCTCTCCAACAAGTTTACAGGCATTCGCTAACAAGATGAAAGATACATTTTGGCAACAGCAGGACAAGTTTTGGAAGCCTTTTTAGTATTTTGTCAGATGGAAGGCTGTTTCTGAGGTGAGATCAAACCCCTCTGGCTACAGACAGAGTCTGATTGTGTGTTCTTGGCTTAACAGCCTTAGCCTACAGTGTATTTGAACTTTCACTCAGCTTTCTTGGACTTGATTTATTTGCAGATCATATTACCTGGGAAAAAGAGTTCATGGGCCCTAAGTTGGCTGAGGTAATTTGGGACTCAGCTGGTCGGTGCCTGTGCGTGTGTTTCACCCTTGCACAGAACCTGAGCCTCGTTATTGTCATAAAAAAGGGTCTTTTCGCTGTAGTCAGCAGTGTCAGGTACACTGTTTACAGCTGACTTTTTCATTGCCATTTTGGTTTCTCCTGCGCCTTTCACACTACAATCTTCAAGAATCATGTAGTGCAGGAAACAAAGAGAAGATGAGAGAAAGTGCTGCAACTGGCTTTCTTCCTCGGGAGGGTACTTGCATGTCAAAAGACCCGCCAAACAGGAATTGGGCTGACTTTCATAAAACCAGGGATTTAAGCACAGTGTGGGGTATGTATTATTGCCACAGAGCACATGCTACAAAGAAGCATAAAGAGACAGGCTTTATCTCACTGCCGGAAACTCTCTTGGAACCTTCTGGGAGTGCACATTCTAAATCAAGAATCAAAACGTTTTCCCAGCACAACTGCAAATTGAAAATAGGCACTTGAACAACACAGGCAGAGAGATGTGGAAGAAGAATGACTTTGAAATGCCTACAACCCACCCGGAGCCACCCTGGGTCTTTCTGTAGACATGAAGCGTATTCATCTACAGTAAAGGGTATGTAGCACTCGCTGGAAACAAATGACAGCTGACACAAAGATCCATTAGATGCCTGAACTCACCCCTTGCCAGCACAGAGTATTTTTCTTTTTTCCTTTTTTTTTTTTTGGATAAAGAAAGGGCAGACATTTTTATTTCATGAAGCACCCTTATGGACAGATTTTTGTTTCTGCTTTCATCCAGCACTTTCTGGTATATTGCAATTGAAATGGAGGCCTAAAAGACAAATTTCTTTCATGCATCTAAGAGGTACGAAACATGGTGGAAAATGGATTTGGGGATATATTAATTTGCTGTGTGGTTAACAACAATTTGCAGCTCAGGAAGTTATACTCCTTGTGTGGGAAAAGTCACTGTCATAACATAAAACAGCAACTTCATAGCTAAATATGAATCAATGACAAATTCCATTCCTCTGCACTATATGTAATTGATGTGATGAAAAAGCAATAGTCCTCCTTGGTCTGAGGACCATTGTAAACAACAATCACCCAGGAAGGAAAGGGGAAACCACCAATGAAGTTGTTACTGAAAAATTAGGAACAGGAGCTGAGGAACTAGAGGCCTAAGGCACCCCTGGGCAGAGAATGGTGGGCTGGTTAGCAGTTTCTCCTTTCCACACAGGCATTGGGAAGGGGTGAGACCGTTAGTAGAGAAAATGAGAGAGGGAATAAAATTTACAAAGGCACAGAGAAAGGGGCATGTTTCTGACCAGGAACTGGGAAGGCTTAGTTGATCACCAACTGTCAGAGAAGTAAATAATGCAGGTGATTTCACCTGTGAGAAAGGGAAGGTGGGGTTTTGGCAGACAATCTTAATGAGGTTGAGTTTGTAAGAGCAGCATGTCTGCAGAGGTTTTCCTCATGGTTTCAATAGGAGGCATCTTCTGAAAGCTCCTGTGTGAGTCAATGCAAGAACATGTAGAAGTGAAATGATTGCATTTTGAGAGCTTCAACTTAATCAGTGACTTAATCCACTGATATGAGTTAACTGGGTGGTAACTGTAGGTAGGTAAGGTGTGGCTAGAGGAGGTGGGTCACTGGGAGTGAGCCTTTGGGATATATATATATATTTGGTGAGCAGAGATCCCTCTCTGCTTCCTGAGCTGCTTTCCTCCTCCACACCCTTCCGCCATGATGTATTGAGTCATTTTAGGTGCAGAGCAATGGAGTTGGCAGTCTATGGACTGAGACCTCTGAAACTCTGAATGACAAACTTTTCCTCTTCTAATTGTTCTTGTCAGGCCTTTTGGTCACAGCAACTAAAAGGCTGACTAAAATAATCCTCTTGCTCTAAGGGTGTGGGGCGGAGATTGTGAGTCATTAAAATGCCTTTTTAGGACAGAGAATAGCTGCCGCATATGTGCATTTTATTTTAGGCCATTAGTTGATGAACAGGTCATGACCCCTTCTTTCAATTTTGTGGGAGTGAGAGATTTGGACTTAACTAACACAAGGAGATAAGTGAAAGAGGAACAGGGAAAATAGCAGAGGGAGGGTGAGGGCCACAAGGAACAGATTCACAGTTCATCCGTGGGCCCTGCAGCTCTTTCTAGATCAGACAACATCATGGGATAGAGAGACAGGGACAGCAACATGATGGCAGAGGTTAGGGATATTCAGTGTAAATAGACCCATAGATATCTACATCTTTAGACAGATGAAAAAGCTGTATGGTTAACCAAAAGGAATGGAACAACAACCAGGACCAAATGGTGCATGCCAGAGATATAATGTTTATGCCTGTGTGTCTTTGTGTGTGTGCTTTCCATCTCTAGGAAGAGTTGCTACCTGATTGTAGGTAATATCGAAAGGAGAAAACCATCATAAGACAAATGTTTCTTGTTCTGTGAAAGATCACAAGGGCATTTATTCATGTAAATATAGAGCAGGTAGTTTTATCCTAACAGGATACTGTGCTCTGAGTGACATTTTAAAAATAGCATTTAAAGGTGTTTATATCCATAATTGATTGTAAATGTAGAAACTTGGCAATGGGTCATGGAAGGTCACTATATCATTGCCTTAACTGAAACATATGTTTAAAAGTTCATTCATATATGACATATGTGTATCTTATATGTACAGGATACCAGAAAATAAATGGAACCTGTAATGAACCTTGGAGTGGGCCTGATCTAGCATGCTCCCTAGCTAAAGCAATGCACTGAAATGGCAGAGCAGTAACATGAAGCCATGATGCTCAAGCACAGCACAGAAAGATTTCCTTGTCTCAAAAACCAGCATCTGCGAAGGACTTCTTGTCATATGCTCCCCTGAGTCACAGTGTCATGTCAGATGGAGAGAGTACCTGTGGATCCAGACTTCCTGGGTTGCTTTTCTCAGCTGGAATGGCATGGCCCCTCCCCTGGACAGACTTTTCCTCTGCCTGGCTCCTGGTCGCCTATGACTTGAGCCATACTTGAAAAGTTTATATGGCAACTCAGTTGTTCCCTGCCCCATTCCTTGGTATGTTTCATGCCAAAGCTAGCACATTCTTATCATCAAATAGGACTTCATGGTCTACAAGAATGTGACTGGAAGAGAATTAAAGAGGCTTGGCTGTGCGTTGTGGTGCATGCCTTTAATCCCAGTTTCTCAGGAGGCTGAGACAGGAGGATTGAGAGTTTATAGCCAGCTTCAGCAAAAGCAAGGCACAAAGCAACTCAATGAGACCCTGTCTCTAAATAAAATGTAAAATAGGGCTGGGGATGTGGCTCAGTGGTTGAGTGCCCCTGAGTTCAATCCCTGGTATGCCCCTCCCTGCCCCCCAAAAGAGCCTTATTCTGAAGGTTCCATACAGCTGGCTGCACCCAAGGGCCAAGGAAACAGCCAGACCAGATGATGCGGCTGAACTTTAGCACTTTGCATCCAGTCTTCATGGATAACTCCATTGGTCCATAGAAACTCTCTTCAAAGTATTTAGAAGGGCATTCTGAATAAAGGGGGCTAATGTGGTTGGGAGGATTTCCTGCAAAGGAAGACAAAGAAAACTGCATTCATAAAAGGAAAGAGGAAAAAATGCCTACCTTAGTTTCACGACTACAGTAAAACTCTGCCTTTCCAGGAGGTCTTTATCATGAAAGCTAGAAATTTATTTTCTTTGCCTTAACTTTCGTTTTACTGGAACAACTATCTGTCATGAATTGTGGTTTTCAGTAAGAATTCTTAGCCACCTGCCTAGTTGTAAATTCCTGATTGCAGAGGTGTTGGTTAAACAACTTTGTAAATGTTATGATCCATGAATAATGTGTACTCAGGTCTTATGATGAATGATGCACTGTACTAAGTACATTTACATTAATGAACTCACAAACTCCTAAGAAATATATTTGATGTTATTATCCCCATTACTGATGAAAGGATTGATATGTGTAGAGTCTATTAAACCATCTGAAGTCACAGAATTTGAATGTGTGTATTCTACTTTTGGAGCATGCACACTTAGGGATTATGCTTTCTCCCCTGCTCAAAACATGTGTATGCAACATGTGGCTTCAATAAGGATTTCCGAGTGACTAAATGGAGGAGGACTGGTCATAGGATAGGATTTGAACAAGACTCTGGGTGGGGCTGTGGCAGCATTGATATTCAGTACCTTTTTCTGTGATGAAATATGGATGAGAGTTCCCAATGATATGAAGGTGACTTAATTTAACCACCCTCTTGTGGATTCAGTGGATTTAAGGGGAATGGGAATGGTTACTTGTAAAGAAGAACTAGGCAGTCAGTGGACAACAGGATTTCAAAACAGCTGATAGTGAATATGGACAAGGACTTGGGAAAAGATGTTTTGAGAATGTTAGTTGGGGAGACTTTGGCAAACTAAGTGTCAGAGAAATACAAGATGAGAATGTGGGCAGAAAGTTTTTTTAAAAAAATCTTATTAATCAAGTAAACCAATGGTATCACAGTGGGGAATTTACTTGGCTGCAAGAAACAATAAATGAACAAAAGATAGAAATTCCCATCACCATCAACTTCCATCTCCCTTTCTATCTCTTTAAATTACTCCTTACTCCAATATAACCTGCTTTCACTGAATTAACAAGTGGCAGCCAGAGGCTTAAATGGATGAAAAGGCCTGGTACAGACTCCATTTGGGTAATTTGTCTTAAAGAATAGAAGTCAGTGCCTCAGGGATATGTGGCAAAATCAGAAGCACACCAGCACAGGGATAAGTGCAGTCTCTGGATCCATTCCATGAGGAGCACAGTGTCTCATGATAGTGTCTAAAAATGAGGAAGAGTCACGTTAGAATTCTCAGAAACTTACCTGAACCAGCATTATGTAGCCTAAACTATCTTAATTACCTCATGTCAACCAGGTGTATTTAATACATCCACTTCAGTTTCTCACAGGTATAATATGAATTCCAGAGTGTCCACTGGATAGTCACTGGGGCATTAACACAATTCTCAGTCTTTATCCTCAGACTTTCAGACTATTCCAACATGGCCCAACACATCTCTGAAGGCAGAAGTGGGAGACAGGAACAAGGGTCAGCTGACCAAATACTTCTGGGATTTGTGCTAACAAGCCCAAAGACCACTTAAAAGGTTTATTGGGCATCTTGTCTTCAGTTTGCAGTTGATTCATTCTCCCTGAAACACTTTCCACTCTTGAATACATGCCTCTTGAAACTGTCATTTCTTGGCTCTTTCAATGGACTTATTCTTCTCATGCTATTTAATAGCATAATCTCTAACTGCTATTGAAACTGGAAGAATAAATAGCACTTTCTGATATTTGTAATTTAGGAGGTAGGTTGTATGTGTGTACACACACACTCCAACAATTAGCCATTAGACACTCAAATAATGAAAGGGATATGTGCATACCAAACTCACAGGGAGAACTTATGGAGACAGAGTCAGAGGCTAAGAGTCATCCTGCAACCTTTTATGTATGCCCCACAGGGTGTGCTATTCTAAATCAAATTACCCAGATGTGCAGAAATGTTTTGCTGGGAGAGAAGAAAGACTCACTAGGAGAAGACCAATCCTTTGGGAAGTGGGTACTATATTTTAAAGATAGCTGTCTCCAGGCATGATGGCACATGCCTGTCATTCCAAGTACTCAGGAAGTGAGGAGGAAGATCATAAACAAGTTTAAGGCCAGAGTGGGCAGTTTAGTGGAACCCTGTCTCAAAATAAAAAAAAAAAAATTAAAAGGGCCATTGATATAGTTCAGTGGTAAATTGCCTCAGTTCAATATCAAACACCAAAAAAAAAAAAAAAAAGACTGAATTATGTAGCATATTTAGAGGAGACTCTTTTGGAAAGGACATTGAACAAGGTTAGAAACTACAGTGTCATCTTAGGAATGCACTTGGTGATTGCTTTTTCTCCTGAATTATGGTGGATTCATATTTTTTCTTCATATGTTGTGATCTTGTTTTTTTTAAAACATCTCAGTATAGCCCAATATATTTCTATGACTTATGTTATTGATTTGTAAGTAGAGAAGACATATGAGGGAGCCCCAGAGAGTTGAAGGATTCAGCCTTGACTGTGATTCAATCCCATGCCTGTTCTCTATTCAGATATACTCAATGGAGGGGAAACTCAATGGGTGGAGCAAAATTGATCCATTTCCCATCAGCTGTGGCTTGCTTTCACATTCTACTCTCATCTCTGCCAACGTGTGCTTCTGAAGGGTCTGTTTTAAGGTCTTGGTTGAAGGATCACCACTGTCTTGCTGGCTCCCAAATCCTTGTTGTGGGTCTCACCTCAGCATGTTCTTGATCATCTCCACTTAGACAGACTCAGTCAAACAGGCCAGTTTCCTTTCCTTCTGTCTACCACTCCACTACCTTCGCTCCCAAAAGGAATGATGCTAACAGAGTAACACAAGATACCTGCAAACTCTTTTATTTGTTTTTTTGGTCTCTTACACATACCACCAAATAGAGTTTTACCTTTAGCATACTTTCCAATCTCATCTCCTCCATGGCATCCTGTTCTCACTGGCCTCAATATCTCATGCTTTGTCAGTTCTTGCCACTTTGTTGCCTCCTTCCAAGGTACTTTCCATAAACATTGCATTTCTAACTCACAATGAACTTAAGTGCAATAAAAGTAACATAAATCCAGTCACTAAGCCCAGCCACCCAGAAGAGGCAATGTGGAAGAAGGGGTGGTGCGGGAGCACATGTCATAGTGACTGAGCCCAGGTAGGGATCTCTCTGAGATCTAAGGGACAGCTCCATTGTAGGGCTGAGCCCCAGGGACCACTGGACAGTAGGCAAGCAGCAGTGGAGCATCGTGCTACAGGCCCTCCTCTTGCAGTGCTCAAACCCCACTCACTGCTGGGCAAGGGAACAGGGACACTCCCACTACAATGACAGTGATAACAGGTTGCCTGTGTTCATCTTGACTCATTACAGAGTGGCCTTTTCTGCTACTGATGTCTGTGTAGCGATTTATGCTTGAAGGAACACTGGAGTCCAGCCATGAGTACTAAGCCAGCTCCCAGCAACACCAAACCAAGGGTGATGGTACCAGGCCAGCTCTTGGCTGTCAGAGCTGCTTTTCTTTTTATTGGAACTGAGACTTATATGGGTCAAACAACTCTGAAAAGTCACAGAGCAAATGCAGTTCTGAAGATAGAACACATTCTGAGGTAGACCATGTCTAGGGTGTATGATTTCAACCACTGGGTCACCTTGTCTGTCTTCATTGATGTTGCAAGACCCCAAAAACATGAAAAAAAGAGATGTCTTCCTTAATGTTGCAGGACTACAAAACCATGAAGGAAAGGAAAAGACATTTCGTAACATCTACTCTTGCTGGCCACAGAAATAGGCCCTTTAGCGCCTTAAAATCACCCATGCCTTATTACTCTCCTAGGGCTACCACAGCAAAGTATCAAAACTGGATGTCTCAGAACAACAGGAGTTTACTCACAGTTGGAAGTTCTAAATCAGGTGTGGGAAAGGCCAGTTTCCCCGAAGCTCTTAGGAGGATCCTTCTACCTCTCTCAGCTATTGGTAACGCCAGGCGCTCCTTGACTGGGGATGAAGGCAGGGCAGAGTCTCAGGGAATGAAGGGCCCACCCCACCCCACTCTGACTTAGTTATGTTTACAAAGACCATGTTTCCAGATTTAGATATTCAGCATATCTTAAAAAAAATACATAGCAGTTTAAAAAGTCTACATAATGTGCTTTTCTTAAGAAGTTTCACCAGCATTTTTAGTTTCCTCTCCCTTTCCTCCCTTATCTCAGTAATAAATGCTATGTTCCAACACTTTGATAAACCAGCTCATCTTTTAATGTGTCATATTCTTTATTTTTATGCTCCATGATTTTCTACACATTGTTCCTTCCAATCAAACTACTTCTGCATCCTTCCCTCTTTTGTCCAAATGTCAAGCTTTTAAGCTTTTAATCTACAAAACCAAAACCGTATGTTATGTCCTTGGGAAGCAGCCTCTCATTCTCAGGCAGACTCCTGAGAGATGCCCTCCTTTCCTTGCCCAGCATGCTGCACACACCTCTACTCTCAGATTTTGGGGGTGAATTTATATAATAGCTTTTTGATTGGGTTCCTTTTGTACTTTTACTGTCTTTTAAATTTGTACCGCTACAACCTAGTACCTAGTTATTTTCACATAATAAATGCCTAATAAATGTTGAGTAGCCAAAGAGAGCATAAATTTAGGGCCAAGCCATGAGTTGTGCTCACAGTACAATTCAAACCACTGGTGAAGATATTTGTTGTCAACTCAAGAAAAATTGATACCTTATTCGACTATCAAGGATAACACACGTGAACATATATATTCTCCCCGAGAGATAATTTTTCACTAGCCCATTAGGACAGACACATAGAAAATCCCCAATACAGATCTCTAATTTTATTTAGGATTATTGTGAATTTTTTATTCACACAACAGGAACAGATTTTCCCCTGGGTTGCTGGTACAGCCTTCGATGATACATTCATGACACTTACCTTCAACAAGTACTGATTCATCTCCCTGGATCTCACTCTGAGCCTGTAGTAGATCTGGAGAATGTTCTGAAGTTTCTTTTATGTCCAGGAAAGCTGGCTGAGACTGGACATGAAAGCTGTCTAAATACTCTAATCTATTCCCAACCCACAGAAATGCAGGCTTCATGCTCTCTCTGTTCGCTCTCATGAATCATGATGCTGACACCAAAGTGAGATTCATAACATTAAACACCAGTTGATAGGAGTAACTTCTTCCTGCATCCACTGGGAAAGGGCATGGTGTTCTATAGATCTGAGCTTCTCCTGCCAGTCTAGGTACAAAGCTGGAAGAGACTGAAAGATAGCCAATCTTTATTTTATTTTCCCCGGAATAAACAAGATTCATTTCTTGCTATGAGAGGTCCCTATCCTATTTTCTTTAAAGCCGCCTGCTGCCTTCTAGAAATTCCATTGTGTCATTGCTATAAAGTCTATTAATATTCCATTATTGGGTTGTTATTATCATGGCCTTTATTATAATGAATAATAATGCTCTGTAGCTACATGGTACCTTTCTTCTTGGATCATCCTGCTTAGCCTCATAAAAGAAATTAATCAAGTTACACCTTTAAGAAAAGCATTAAGCTTCTTCATTGTGAAAGCAAATTGTCTTTGTGTACTCTGATTGCAATTGTGTACAGTTTCTGAAGAGGCATGTTAAAATATCACGGGAAATTTCAAAGAGACTATTATTTAAATAGATTGGTCTTCCTACATTTTTTAAAGAAGTGTTTTGAAATGCTATCTGGAAAAAAAAAAGGAAACAGATACATGCATCCAAAACACAACAAAGAGATAGAGATTGGTGCAAGTATTTTAAATATATATATGAATATAAAGAGAGCTGTTTCCTAGTGCCTTACGTATTTTTAAATGTCTGTCAACAAGTGTGCTTGGTGGTATTGAGCCAGCCATGGTTCGCTTGCCCTCCCTGGTCAGGATGTTTGCAGAAGCTGCAGGAGGATCTGTTTCTGACAGTACCTCACAATGTGACACTTCTCCTCTCCCCCTCCCCTAGTCTGGATAAGTGCTGTAGTGCTATTCTCTTCAATGAGAAGCAAGAAGGAAGATAATTACCTTATTTAATTTACACATAAGGTAATTTCTAATAATATCTAATTGCTGGGTTTAGGTTTGATTTGGGTTTTTTTCCACAGTGGAGTTGCACTGTGTTCTTGATGTACTGCCCCATTTCTCCAATTCATTGCAAGTTTTATACATGTGACATAAGACATTAATAAGATCAAGAGGGAATTTCTCCCCATGAAGAGTTATATGTAGCCCCATGCACCCATCTCCCTGATCACAGGCTGTTTGCACCTGAGTTCACATGAATGGAGTTAGTTCTGGTAATAGATTATTTTCACATAGGAGACTCTCCACATCCAGTCAGTACTTTGGTTTGCTTTAGAATTAAGATCTGTGTTTTTCTAGAAGGAAGCAAGAATCAGATAATAATTAGTGTTAGGAACTTAAGGCTGATCTTTCTTGAGCTCCTTGTTTTCACCTGAAGCACACAGGTGCTAGATTAGTACATTTCCCAATTCCCTATCACTTCTGATTCTGTCCCTCATTGTTCTTAGGATTACTATTTATTTCTGCTCAGTTCTTCAGTTCATTACATAGGACTTGTTTGGCTTTTGAGCTCTAACTTGCAAACTGAAATAAGATAAACAGAGAGTCTATGGAATTTGCTAAGACTTCTTTGCTAAGATTTCTGAGGAACTGAAACCACAAAGAAGCAAACATTTGCAAGAAAGGTCCACTGAGTCCCGAATCACTCTAGAAAATATGAATCAGGGGTGCCAGGGCTAGAGCTCAGTGGCAGAGCATTTGTCTAGCACCAGTGAGGCGCTGGGTTCAATCCTTAGCACTACATAAAAATAAAGTGAAGCATGCTGTCCATCTACAACTAATAAGAGAAAATATTGATCAGTTTCTCAGGACATGTTCCAGAAAATACCTGGACAGGGAAGACTTGATTTACTTTAATTTAATTCCCATAATTTATTTTCTTCGTGATTTTTCTTAAAGAGGTGTTTTTTTCCCCCATCAGAAGGATCACTGAAATAAATAATTTGATGTCACAACAAGCAGCCAGCATTTACGCTGAATCACACTATAATTGATATTGAAGTTACCTAATTATTTTCCCTGGTTTATTCCCAAAAGTCATACTCAATTTGCTGTATTGTCACAAGGAATTTCAAAGAGAGAGAAAAAGAGATGAAGAATTGAGAACTTTCTGTGTGGTATGCACTGTCATGCACCTTACTGAGCACTGCAATTACTTTCTAATGACGGATGGAAAACTTAGCAATATGACAATAGTTAAATCTGATTACCATTTGAAATGTAGCAAAGCATCTGTATGGAAGGTCTTATACAACAGAGAGTTTCTAAGCTGAGGCCAAGAAAAGCAGTGAAACAATAAAGAAGATTTTGGAGGCACCCAGCACAGCTCAGAGATTGTGCCTGATCTCGTCAGGTATGAAATTTTAAATCCCACAAAAGAGTGTAGACACCATGGGTCACTGAATTTCTTAGATTCTGTTTTATATTTAATGTATTTTCTGCCTTTTGAATGTGATTATCTTAAAGAGAGAAAAAATTTCAACAGCTGAGACACATTTTTATTAATATTTTTCTAGGAAAAATAGTTATTCAGAAAACATTTTAACTGCTACAAAACAGATTTGGTGAAAAAGACATACCCACTGAGATCCCTAAACCTCCATGTCAAATAAGAAAGAGCCATCAATGTGTTTGCTGTTCCGCTTGTGGAGCTAATCAGTCCGCTTAGCCTTACAGGATGGTCAGAGTAGTTAATTAAGAGCCAGGGGAACACTGTTCCACAGAGCAGGGAGCAGTTACAGTGAATGCAGGGTGAGGTAGCTATGGCCAGTGCTAACACATTAATCCCCAATTGGTTAACCAGTAGAGTTTAAATAACAACAACATCTAAATTGGGCTTTGAATAATTGATGACAGCAGCTGAACTATTAAAGAAAAATGTCTCTTTCCACTAGGAAGCGTAGGTGCTTGTATTTGCTAAGCTTATTTTCTCTGTGATTGGATGCAGGATCTCCCAAGAATATCTTCTTTCTTCTGGAACATAAAAAAGAAAACCTTCAATGACAGATTTTTGAAGGAAATGATAGAAATATGACATGCTTTAAGGAGACTGCCAAAATAACTAAATTGACTTAAAAAAACCATGCCCATTATTTTGCTGGACATGTAGGTACACAAAAGGAGAGAAACAGAAATTGAAAATTAACTTTTCTGCCAAGCAACATTGAATATGAGCGTAGGATAATGAGAGTGTTCACCACAACAGAGCCTTTAAGATAAAAAGGAAACAGTTTTCAAATCAAATCAAAAGACAGATGGATTTTGAAAATATAGTAATTACAAAGAATCTCACAAAAGGATTGAGTGAAATTCATTTACAAATGTGTGAATCATTTCCTCTGACGAAAGAATGATTTTTCTAACCTTCTAATTCTGTCCAACCTTCAAAGGTGTGGAATGCACACAATTAGCTTTTATGGAGCTCTGAAACCATATATAATGCAAGTGATGCTTGGGATCACTTTTTTCCTATTCCCTCTTTTTCTTTTGTATTGCAGTGGCTATACTTCTGTTAGTCTCCATACAAAAATTAATATTGGACTTTTGAAAATGTAGTGATAAGAGATAGAAAAGCAAGGGGGCAGAAGAATAGGAGTTTGGAAAAGAATGACCAGAAGAAGATGTGTTAAACGATATGACATTTACATTTTCTCAAATGAAAAACAACATTTTTCATAGATGGAACAATAATGTTCTATAAACTTGATAAGTAAAGATGTGGACATGATAAAGTTGTGAGTCAAAACTTTGATCATTAAATTCTAAACCTAAAAATAAATACATACATTCTCAGTTGTGTGTACATTGTCTTAAGATTTTGTAGTAGTTCTCTAGTCCTCATGTGCCTTACCATTCATATAAAAAGGCACAACTAAAATTAGTGATGCACTACTTCATTTAATGAACATGTATAATATGGCTGTGTTAATATGGCTGTGTATACCAGGCTTTCATCAATAATTAAGTATCCCACTGTAGAATCTACATGGGGAGACAGGAAACAGAAGATGAAGTAAGAATGTTATAAACTGCCAGATACATACGGTGGCCCACACCTGTAATCCCAGCAGCTCAGAAGGTGAGGCAGGAGGATTGTGATTTCAAAGCCAGCCTCAGCAATTTAGCAAGTCCTGAGCAACTCAGCAAGGTTCTGTTTCTAAATGTAAAAAAAAAAAAAAAAAAAAAATACCAAAAAGGGCTCGAGTGGTTCAGTGGTTAAGTGCTCCTGGGTTCAATCCCCAGTACTCCCCCCCCCAAAAAAAAAAGTTTATAAATTGATGTGTCTTATGGGAAAATAAGAAAATGGAAGAGGGAAGTGAGCTGAGGGTTGGGTTTGCAAGGTGATAAGGATGCCTAGAAGCCTTCCTGAGAGTGAAGTTTGAGGGGATAAGGAGTGTACACATATGGGGCAGATCCCTCCAGGCAGAAGGAACGACATCAGGTGGAAGGGTGCCCACACACTCCTGGCACAGCAAAGACCAGTTCCTCTACAGGGGAGTCAGCAGGTTAGATGTTGGGGTGTGGGTCCAATAATAGTTTTTAGCCAGACTTTTACACCATCATGAAGATTTTGGTTTTTATTCTTAATGGAACAGGAAGACACTAGGTCACTTGTTCTCAAAGTGTGATCCCTGGGCCAGCATCATGAATAGAATGTGGGAAATTGTTAGAAATGGGATTTCTCAAGTCCTACCCTAGACCAAAGTTTCTAGAGGTGGAGCACAATAGCCTGTGTGTTAATAAGTGTTCCAAGGGATTCTAATTCATGTTGAATTTGAAGAACTATTGACCTCGATGATCCTAAGCAAAAAGATTTTCATGATCTAACTCCATCATCTGTCTCTTCATAGTTGCTTTAAAAGTTCTACATGATTTTTATAACATGGTAGAGAAAAGTCTAACCTTACTTTGTGGCCTATGATCAAATTATAATCACTAGCTTTCTTTTCCCACTGGACTTAATGAGCATCGCATGATGAGGCCAGAAATGCCTGAGAATATAATGATTTCTATATAATGACCATAAGTAGGATGATCACATGATTTATATGCTCCAAATTTGAGGATTTTTTTGAGAATAAAATAGAAGAGAGGCTTGCAGGACCATCTTCTAAAAAGAGATCACCACGAAGACAGACTTGCAAATTGAAACAAGATGAAAAGATTTGTAAGATTTGTATGGGTAGCCGCCCCGCTGGGATGCTTTCACTCTAAGTAAAGGATACCCAGGCTGAAGTTTCTAGGGTACCTCACTTGAAAGTATACGCAACTTGCCATATGTAATCTGAAATGATTTAAAGTGAAGCTGGAGCTAGAGTGGGATTTTTATGGAAGCCTGACCTTTGGTCTTGCTCATTTCATTACCAAGTATTTTACTGCTGACATTTAGTCTGGGCCAAAGTTTGCCCCTGTGCAGTTTGAAGTCATGCCATTTCATCATGTGGTATTTTGCTTTTGATTAAGTTGCCAGAGCATTAGTTACCTTATAAATTCAATAGTATCTAAATATTTTACATGAACAATCTATGTTTTAAAAATGTAGCTATGTAAAAGTAATATCTCATTTGATGTAAAATATTTAAATGAGGAATCTCTCAAAAGCACAATGTGTCATTATCAAAGGTGGACTGAGGTGCATTCTATAGAGGCCCCACCACAGACATAAAGTGGAAGGGCAGGAACCTGGGAGCTGCCACTCAGTTTTCCTCCTCACCTCTTGTTCTGCTTCCTCCTTATCACTGAAGGATGCAGGTCTCCAGAGAGCTAATTTCAACACAGTGAAACCACAGTTACAAATCGGAGAATGAGTCTGCACTATTAAAAATGTTTCCTAATGACAATGTGAACTAGATAAGAGTAGAAATAAACAGATAATTTAAACGGAGAGGAGTTTATGGTTTTGAATGAAATGCTTTTCAAAAATGGTCTACAGACTACCTGCATAAAGTCTACCTGGGGAGCACATTAAATAGGGGATCCCAGGCTCGTTGCTTGCAAACTTGCTGAATCAGGGTTTGTAAGTAAGGATCTTAGAAAGCTGCACTTTTAATAAGCTCTAGGTAATTTTTAGGCCTTCCAAAGTTAGAGAGCCATTATGATAAGAGCAGTGTCCAAAAATAAAATAATTATACAGGGCCACAAAAGGGGAAAATAAGAATAACTATCATGGCAAGCTAATTTTCTGTTTAGTTATTTTGTTGGAATAACTGTAAATTAAAGAGAAAGAGAGAATAAAGAGTTATACCAAAGCCCAGAGGAATCACAGCAGCAAGTCAGAGGAAATATTAAATGCTTGAGAAATAGCCAAATAATTGCTGGGGGCAGGGGGTAGGAAGCAGGAGAAACCTGCTTGGCGATCCCTGGGGACTGACTTCACATTACTAATTTGCAATCACATGCTACATCTGTCACTTTTAAAAATCAACGAGAATGCCCACTCTTTTAATAGCATGGGATTACTTGCTGGTGTCCAGACCAGATCTTTCAGGATGTCAACAAAGAATCCTGGTGACACACATTAACACACACACATACTCCTTTATGTCACTTCCAATTTACTTTATCTTAAATTGTCAGCAAGGAGAACTTACACTTATATTAATAACTAGAGGTTTGCAGTTAAGCCAAGAAAAATAAACCCTGCTGATAGCTCTACAGACAGCTGGTTTGCTATAAGTTGAGCCAAGAGAAGACATGGGCGTTATTTTTTGTGGAAATTTCACCATGTTTAGGGAAGGGAACTGGGAGAAGAATGGTGTCTATGTCTTTGTTTAGGAAAGGCATTTCAAGGAAATAATTAAGACTGTTGTTAAACATGATTTTTTTAAAACAATAAAAAGCAGAAAAAATGGAAACCTGATTAGGATAAAGTCATGATAAGTCGCAACCATCTGGGAATCTAATTGTACTAAAGAAAGGACCAAAGAATTTCTTCTTGCTCTTTATAACAACACATGCAGAAATTAGGATACTGCTTCTGGAAACTTAATTCTGATTAAAAAGCAAGAAATTACTCATAATGAGAAGTGAAGTGGTTAAGTACCTTGGAGATTGCCCGTTTGAAGGAAATAAATGGTAGCTATCACCAGACCTGGGACTAAGATCTTTTTCAAAAGTAGATTTTGAAAGTACTTGGGGAAAATAAAAAAGCAAGCCAAGTTGTCTTTTGTATAAGGCTTACAGGGAATATTGCTTAAGGGGAGTGGTAGAAAAATGAACTTCAGTTTATACAATCTCCATTTGAATGGGGAGGAAAAGACTTCTAAGGGAATTGGTTTAGCTGCACAGGAAGCTTTTTCAAGAGCTTGGAATATAAAAGGACGTGTACAAGAAGCAGAAGGAATGAAAACAAGAGAGCGGCCTGGATTTAGAAGAGCAGTGTCAGAAAGGTTAGAGGCCAGAGTTGCTGAGGCTTGGGGAAACTGCTGAGGACAAGAAAAAGCCTTGCAAAGGATGTTCAGAAACAGTTGTGAACAAAGACAGGATGTGATCACAACCTGCAGAAAGTGGCGCAATGTTAACAGATGTCAGAAAATTTTTTCCAGATTATTGATTTATTAATCTTTAGATTTCCCAGGGCTGGCCCACTGCCCATCACCTACCAAGTGTGTTACACATGTTGAGTGTCTGCATGGATGAAAAGTTCAGGTAGTAAGAATGATTTTAAAAAGAGAACAGTGGCAGAATAAATATGATTTTAAAGAGGACATTTCAATACCAAGATGAAAAGTGAAACTAGTAAAAGAACTTGGTTATTTTACATCTCTCTTCAGACTAAAAAGGATGACATCCCAAGAAACATGAATTTGAAAAGTTGATGTTAGAACTGTCATTATTAATAAGTGTTCAGGATCAAAGTATAGAAATTCCAAAGCTGCAATCAGAGGACTAAATCAAAATTTCAAAAGGAAAAAAAAAAGACAAAAGACAGATTTGAGAAATTTCAGAAAATTGATCTATTTCTGCCATAATTCTATAATATCTTATGAAGCAAAAAAAAACTTCTGAATGGTTTAGATTTTTAAAAATGAGGTGTAGAGTCTACTAAAAAGGAATAGTATAAGAAGAAACAAGTAGAATTGACTTTTCATAGGATTAAATAGTCTATTTATCAAGGAAATGCCATAGTCTTGAATATCAACAGGGCATTTTGAAAAATTTCTCCTTTATACTTGAAGAAAATATGGAGACAATTAATGTGGTGATAGTACAATGGGTTCACATTATCCCCGAATGACCCAAGGGGACTAAACTTGAGTAAGAGTTTCACAAACTATGGAATATGATTTTATGCTTGGTTTTGTTTTATTCCACATTTTCACTAATCACTTGAATTTTGAAAACTTCTCAAAGAGGAAGAAATAAATAAATGGAAGAAGGCATGCTATCTACAAATAAGATAAAAGCAAAAACTAAAATATACCAAGGTAGAATATAATTAAACTTTTGAAAACTACTAAGAAAGTTTACTGAAAGCAACTAGAGAGAAAAGATATATACTACCAAATGCAATACCAGCTGAATTCATAGGTACCAGAAGGAAGTGGCAAATTTTTCAAGTGAAAATAAAAAAGAACTGTCAACTTTTAATTTTGTATGTAGTCACACTATCTTTCATGAAAGTAGAGAAAATAAAGACATTTTTAAATGAAGGGGAAACTAAAAGTTGTTGTTACATCTAATAACAACTGAAAAGGTAGAAATCTCTCACCTCTCTGACCTTGAGGCTTTGTACAAATCAAAGGGAGGACTAAAGCAGAACTGTAATGTGACTGAACCCATCAGCAAAAGGGAGACTTTGGGACTCAAAGTAATTAAGGAAATTTGCCCAATCATTTATTGACCTTTAAGCAGATAATTTGTAACCACACACACACACACTTAAAAATTAGGCTTCACAAAATTAATTGAAAACATACTAGATGAGAGGACAGTAGTAACAATAACAGAATAAGCCACCATAACAAACGCTGGAAAAGAAGAGGATCTGATTACCAGAGTTGCCACATTATGATGGTTTTTGAGAAAAAAAAAAAAAAAAACTCCCCCAAACTAAACATGAATACTAGCAGGAATATATATCCCAAACATAGGAGGAAAGGAATTTAAAAGAAAAACTACCTTGAGAAAGCAGATATTGTGCATAGAAACAGACAAACAAAAAATCACTTCATTTGACCATATTAAATGTAAACAAACTAAATATTCCAAATAAGAGACAGAGATTCTCAGACTAAATAAAATGTCAATAAATGCTATCCAAAAGAGACATACATTGAGTACAAAGATACAAAGAGGTTGAAAATTTTTAAATATTATTATCAAAAATATGAAGAAAAAGGTAACAAAGATGTGATGGAACCCATAGAACCTATTAATAAGATAACAGATTTTAGTCCACTGATATTGATAATTACATGAAATATAGGTGGTTTAAATAGAAATTAAAAAGACAGAGTCTCAGATGGGGTTGCAAAAACAAGATCCAAACATCAACTAGACACACACACACACACACACACAAAAACCATTAAAAATAAAATCATAAATAGAGAAGTAGTAGATACACCATGCAAAAATGAATAAAATAAAAGATAGTTACAGTAATATCAGATAAAGTGAACTTCAGAACAAAGGATATTATCAGGGTTAAAGAGGGACATAACAAAAAGATAAAGAGGCAAAGTTTTAAATGTGCATAGACAAAGCAACCAAACTTTGTTTGTGAAACAAAAACTGATGGAACAAAAAGGAGAAACTGTTAGTATATATACATTTTTAATCAGAATTGTCATGATAACAAAGCCAGACATTCCATTAAAAAAATACAAACAAAATTGCTCCCCCAAAATACAAACCAAAATTGCTCTTTTAAGAGTGACACAAATTCTCAACATACTATTACTAAAGCTAATCCATTAATATATAAAAAGACCTTCATTTTGTTGAGAAAAATTCCTTCTTTTAACTTTTGTGGAGAGTTTTTATTCTCAAAGAATTTTGAATCTTTGTCAAATGCCTTTTCTGCAACTATTAAAATAAGATGTTGCTTTTATCTTTAATTCTGTTGACTTGGTGTCCACATTAATTGATTTGCATTTGTTAAGCCAGTCTTACCTCAAGGTAAATATGGCTTGGTGATTGTGTATTGTTTTTTTTTTTTTTTTTAAAGATAGAGTGAGAGAGGAGAGAGAGAGAGAGAGAGAGAGAGAGAGAGAGAGAGAGAGAGAGAGAGAGAGAGAATTTTTTAATATTTATTTTTTAGTTATCGGCAGACACAACATCTTTGTTTGTATGTGGTGCTGAGGATCGAACCCCGGCCGCACGCATGCCAGGCGAGCGTGCTACCGCTTGAGCCACATCCCCAGCCCCTGATTGTGTATTGTTAAAGTTGGTTTGTTTTTTGATGTGTTTTTGAATTTTGTTAGCTAGTATTGTATGGAGAATTTTTGCATCTACGTTTATTAGAAATATTGACCTATAGTTTTCTCTCTTGTGGTACTTTTGGCTTTTGTATTAGGATGATGCTTGCCTCATAAAATAACTTGGAAGGTGTTTCTTATGCTTTCATTTTTTAAGAGATTATAGGATTGGGAGGATGGGTATTGATTAAGTGTCTGGTAGAATTCAGCTCTTTCTTTCTTTCTTTCTTTCTTTCTTTCTTTCTTTCTTTCTTTCTTTCTTTCTTTTTGTGCTGAGAAAAACCCAAGGATACTTTGCCACTGAGCTACATCTCCAATTCTTTTTATTTCTGGAGACAGGGTCTCCCTAAGTTTCGTAGGACCTCACTGATTCGCTGAGATTGGCTTTGAACTTGTAATCCTCCTGCTTCAGCCTCTCAAATCTCTGGTAATTACAGATGTGCTCCACCACACCCAGCTTAGTTGAGGTTTTCTTTTTTATTAGTGTAGGTATTTTCACCATGAAGTTTTGTTATAGTTTAAATCTAGAATATTCTCTGCACGCTCATGTGTTTGGCACTATTGGGAGGCGGTGGAAACTTTAAGAGATGGATGCTCTGGGAGATCTTCACGTCTTTCAGGCTCATGCCTTTGAAGTGGAGAATGAGACCACAGATTTTTCCTCTTCCATTCTTTCACTCCCTAGCCATTAGGTGAACAGCTTTGCTACTATATGATCCAAAGCAAAGGGGCCAACTGACCACCATTGAAACTTTCAAAGCCATGAACTGAAATAAATCTTTTCTCATTATAAGTTGATTTTTTAAAAATGTATCTGCTATAGTTATGGAAAGTTGACTAACATAACTTCCTTTGGTACTACATTGGCTGCATTCCATAACTTTTGGGAAGCCATTTTGTGTTTTCATTTTTGTTCATCTTGGATATTTTTTTAGATTTTTTTTTTGATTTCTTCTTTGACCCAGTGATTATTCAAGAGAATGTTATAAAATTTTCATGTATTTGTTAATTGTATATTTTTGTATTGATCTTGATTTTCTTTGAAACCACTGCGGTTAGAAAGAAAAGATGCTTATTATGATCAGTCTTTTTAATTTTGTTAAGAATTATTTTGTGACCTAACACTTGATCTTCCTGGAGAATTCTGTGTCTGTGTGCACTTGAGAAGAATATATATTCTGATATTAGTTGAAAACTTCTGCATGTGTCTATTAAGTGCAGTATTTTAATTCAAATAAACTTCTAAAATTGATTTTTTCCCTGGATGTTCTACTCATTATTTAAAGTAGGGCATGGAATTTTCCTACGATTACTGCTTCGCCATTGATTTCTCCTTTGGAAAAGTCTTTGTCTTTTATACCTGGATGGTTTGATGTTGGGTACATATATATATTTAATACTGTTATGGCTTTTTGTTGAATTGACCCTTTATTCATCATGTAATGATTTTCTAGACACAAAAATGAAAATACTATATGATCACATTTATGTAAAATATGAGAAAGGTTGACTACATAGAAATAGAAAAGTAATTAACAAGGGCAAGGAAGGAAGGAAATGAAAAGATGTATGTCAAAGGGTAAAATTCTGCAGTTATCTAAGATAAATAAGTCTCAGAGTGTACAACACTAGGTATGTAGTTAAAATATTTCCTCTACAATTTGTAGAGGAAATATATTTTAGGTTCTCTTAACAAAAAAAGGGGAAGTAACCTGTAAGTTAAAGAACATGTTAATTTTCTTGACTCTGGGAAATATCTCATTATGTTATACATATTAAAACATCATATATATAGAACATCATGCTGTGCAGGCTGCGGTGGTGCACTCCTATAATCCCAGTGGCTCGGGAGGCTGAGGCCAGAGGCTGAGGTTGTTCAAAGCCAGTCTCAGCAAAAGTGAGGCACTAAAGCAACTCAGTGGGACCCTCTCTCTAAATAAAATACAAAATAGGGATGGGGATGTGGCTCAGCGATCGAGTGCCCCTGAGTTCAATCTCTGGCACCAACAAACAAACAAAATAAACATTATGTTATATATTATGAATAAATAAATAAGTAAATAAACCAAAGGGGTTTAATCTCAAAAATAAAAGTTAGGTTTCCTACTTGAACATTAGTGTAAAACACTTTAAAGGAGAAAAAAAAAAGCCAGTAATCTCAAAATATATAGAAAAGAAATATTTGAAAAAAATATCATTTATAATTTAAGAAGAAAAACTCAGCAAACTATGAATTAAAGGGAATTCCTTTACCTAATAAAGTATATTTGTAAATAATATATAGTTAAGTTGATACTTAATGCTGAATGTCGGAATAATTTCCCATAAAATTTGGGAGCAAAACAAAATGTCAATTCTCACCACTGTTATTTGGTATAACACTGGAAAGTTTGGCCAGCAGAATAGGCAAAAAAAAAAAAAAAAAAAAAAAAAAGGAAACTAGATGAGTAAAGAAAAAAGTGAAAAGAAGATAGAAAGCAATCTCTTTGTGTAGACGATACAATTGTTTACTTTGGCAATCTAGAAAAATCAACTAAAAGCTCCTGGAACTAATAAATGAGGAGTTTATTAAGTTCACAATATTACATGTTTTATATTTGAAAACAAATTAGATTTGTATACACTAGTAATGAACAACTAGAAATTGGAATTTTAAAATTACTACTTTAAATAGAAGAAACAATAATGCTTAATGTACATCTAAAATGTGCAAAATGTATATGCTTAATTATTCAAAGTGTTGATGAGAGAAATTAAACAAGACCTAAACCAATGAAAGATGAAAAGTATATAGGGACAGAAGACTCAATATTTTAAAGATTTTATAAGAATTCATTCCCAAATTAGCCTAATGATGTGACACAAATTCCATTAAAAAATCCAGAAGATAGTTTTGAAGAAGTTGATAACTCTAAAATGAACTATATGTGAAAATGCAGAGGAATACCACATTCAATGTGGGAAACATTAAAACAATTGGACAATTCATACTCTAATCTCAAGACTATAAAGCTACAATATCAAGACAATGTCCTACTGAAAACAAAGCAGACACATTGACAAAACAGATGAAAGAGTCTAGAAAGAGTTCAACATATATGGTCAACTGATTTTGTCAACAGTACAGAGGCAATTCCTCGAGAAAGTTTAGTCTTTTCAACAGACAGAGTTGGCATATCCACATGTAAACAAGTGAACATTGAACCAACACTCTCACATTTTTTAATTTATTTTTTCTGCTTTGTTTATTTTTTATTTTTTATTAGTGCTTTAATAGTTAGTTGAGTTCATCCCCACAAATGCATACATGCATGGGATTCAATTTTAGTTTGCATTCCCCCCATTTTCCTTCCTCTTTTTCCCACCTATCCTCTGTCCTCTCCCCCGTTCTCCTTCCTCTACTTCCTTTTGCTCATCTATTTATTTATATTTGACTGGTTCTTTTTACTTATGCACAAAAGTGAAGTTCCCTGTGAATACATGCACTTAACATGATTTTATAAGAATTCATTCCACATCACCTCCCCTTTCCCACTCCTCTACTCTGTTTCTCAGTCTTCTTCTTCTGCATTATTGATCTTCTTTGTATCTTATGATTTCCATCCCTCTGCTGCACAAAAGTCAAATCAAAATGGATCAAAGACTTAAGAATTAGGCCAGAAATCTTGCAACTACTAGAAGAAAACAGAGGGTCAACACTACACTATATTGGTGCTGGCGCCAAATTCCTTAACAAGAGCCCCAAAGAATAAGAGCATAAGTAATAAAACAAAGCATCAATAAGATGAATGCCATCAAACTAAAAAGCTTCTGTACAGAAAAAAAAAAGATTAAAAGTATGAAAAGAAAGTCAAGGAATGGGACCAGATCTTTTCTAGGTATTCCTCCAATAGGATAGTAATGTCTAGAATACATAGACTCAAAAAACTTAATGACAACAACAACAAAACAAATAACTCTATCCATAAATGGGCAAAAGAACTAAACAGAAACTTCTCAAAACAAGAAACACAAATGGCCAAGAAATATATGAAAAAATGTTCAACATCTTTAGCAATCAGTGAAAGCAAATCAAAACTATGTTAAGAGTTTATCTTTCTCCGGTTAGAATAGCAATAATCAAGAAAACAAACAATAGTAAATGCTGGTGAGGATGAGGGAAAAGGGCATACTTTTACATTGTTGATGGGACTGCAGACTAGTACAACCACACTGGAAAGCAGTCAGGAGTTTCCTCAAAAAACTAGGGATGGGACCACCATATATCCCAGCTATTCTACTTTGGCATTTATACAAAAGAACTAAAATCAACATACTACAGCAATAAATCTACCTCAATGTTTATAGCAGTACAATTCACTAACTAAATTCATAAGTTAAATCATGGAATCCACCTAGGTGCGTATCAGTAGATGAATGGATTAAGAAATTGTGGTATAAATACACAATGGAACCCTGTAAAGGAAATTGAAATTATGGCATTTGCCAGTAAGTGAATGGAAATGAAGTAAACCAGGCTCAGTGAAGTAAGTCAGAAACAAAGCTGGAATATTTTCTGATACATCTTATACAAAAAGCAACTAGAAATGGTCAAAACATAATTCTAAAACTTGAAACTATATAACTCCCAGAAATTAGCAAAACAGAAAGTTTTAGTGAGGCAAAGATTTCTTAGATATGACAAAACAACTGAAATCAAAACAAACAAAAATACAATCCACGAAATGAAAAATTGATTAATTAGCCTTCAACAGAGTTTGTAAAATCCTCTTTTATAAAAGATATTGTTAAGATACTGAAAAGGCAAACCATAGACTGGGTTAAAGTTTTTTACTTCATATGTCTGATAAAAGATGTGTGTCTAGACTATGTAAAGAATACAAAACCCTAATAAAACTGGACAACATATTGAACACCACATAAGATGTGCAGACATCAATGGAAACATAAAAAGATGTTCCATATTAGTCATTGGAGAAATAATATTGAAATCATAATGTGATACTACTCACACCTGTTAAAATAACTAAAAGTTAAAAATAATAATTACACTGATTATGCCAAGTGATGGTGTAGTTAGAGAGCAACAGGAACCCTCACGCATTTTTGGTGGAAATGCAAAATGGTACCATCGCTTCGGGAAACAGTTTGGCACTTTCTCATATAGTTAAACATATGCTTACTGCACAACCTATAATCAAGGGCTAGGCATTTATCCAAGAGAAATTAAAACTTATGTTCACATAAAATCCTGAATGCACATGTTTATAGTGGCTTTATTCATAATTGGTGAAACTGAAAACAACACAAGTGTCCTTCAACAGGTGAATGGAAAACTATTACATTGAAAACTGCTCAGTAAATATAAGGGGCAAAATATTGATTCATGCAATGATGTGGATGAATTACAACTGCATTTTGCTAAATGAAAGAAGGCAGATACAAAGGGAGACTTACTAGATTGTTCCATTTACGTGACGTTATGGGAAAAAAATACAGGACTAGAATCTTATCTGTGGTTACTGGGATCTGAAATTCAGGGAGAACTTAATACAAAGGAGCTCAAGGGCACTTTATTGAGTGGTGGCAATATTCTATAGCACATTTGGAATGGTGCTTAATAATGCTTTGCTTTTGTGAAACTCATAGGATGACAAATTTTATTGTATGTAAATTATATTCAATAAATGAGACCCAACATTTGTCAAATACCAAATGTTGGAGAGATGAAGCCCTAATATATCATTCCTGGAAATGTACACTGTTACAATCCCTTGAAGAAAAGTTTTCAGAGTTTATTTTAAAATTGAGTATACATCTACCATTAAACCAATAATTTGTACTCTTGGATGTATATCCAAGTGAAATAGAAACAAAAAGATTTGCACAAAAATGCTCATAGTAACTTTATTCATTAAATCCCAGATGAAACAACCCAAGTATCCACAATAGGAAAATGTGAGAAGTTAACACAATGCGCTATTCTTCAAAAACAGAATGAATCATTCATATACACAATGTGGGTGAATGTCACCCACATTCTCAAAGAAGCCTGCTACAACAAAGTACATGCTCTGTGACTCATACAAAATTCTGTAAGAGGCCAAAATCTTCCATTGTTTTAAATAATCAGACAAGTGGTTGTCTTGGGGGCTGAGATTTGACTAGAGAACACAAGGGATTTTTGCTCTGATACATGATGCTCTGCATGGTGATAGAGAGGTGAGATTATGTAATTTTTTTTTCTCAAATTGTACAGCTATCATTTTTCCATTTCAAATAATAAAAATTTCACTTCAAAAATATTACAAAATAATGAGTGTGGGTTTTGTCAGTATTGTAGAACTAAAAGTGATATAAAAATGATGATTTTGTGGAAATGACTGGTCCATAGAGATTCAATATTGATTCCTAGTATTATTCTACTTATTTTGCATATGCTTAATCATTGCCATAATAAAAAATATAGAACTTTGTTAAACTGATACTATTGAAGAAGAAGGAAAGAAAAATGAAGAAAAAGAGGGAGAAGTAGAGATAAAGAAGGAGGAAGATCATGAGACTTTTTAAATGAGAATAGAAAAGACAGGTTAGAAGGGTGGAGAGAGTGGAGATATGTCAAGTAGTAGTTCTGAGAATGAATCATTGTATATAACAATGTGAAAGTTATATTATGTATCTTAGTAAGCATAGATTCAATGAAATGGGGAGGACAAACACCTGATTGGAGAGAGAATATGAGAAGAATTACAGACAAATTCAGACACTCTTAGAATCATAGTAGTTTTGGTTTGCCTGGGACTTCAGTTAGCCACTTCATTTTGTAGCTGTGAAAGGGAAGCCCCTCCCCTTCAAGTTGACCAGAAAACTTAAATCTAGTTAGTAAGGAAAAGAGAGCTCACATATTATCTTACTCCCATTTTAAAATCTATACTTCACACAGGTTGCCTGCTTCTGAAAAAAATAAATGAGCTAATTACTATTATTTACTGTTAGTTAAAATCCAGAAATTCCTGATTTTTGAAGTAAAATATTTTTCCTCTGAATTCCCAATTCTGTTTTCCAGGTGTGGTCTTTTTCAAAGAGGTGGTGATCATTTGCCCCTCAGTTACAATTGTGCAAATACTAGATCCAGCTATTCTTTGAACTATGAATGTCAACAAAAGTGCAACTTCATTTTTGTATTTTGGTCAAGTTCTTTTTCATGAATCTGACCCCACCAAAAATTATCTATGGTTCTAATTTTTTTTTTCTCAGAGTGAGTTACATTTTGGTTTTGGATAATAAGAATTGAATTTCTCTTTTTAGTCAAATTCAAAGTATTCTGAAGGCTTCCTTTTCCACACCTCTTTCCCGTTTTTGATGTTTTCCAGAGAATACAGGCAGGTGAGTAATATCAAGTTTTTATGTATCTACCACCCGTGCTGAGTGTGATCTCATAGAAAAAAATGGGAAGAATAATCCACAGTGGTCAAGGAGCTAAAGACTGAACTTGATCCATAATTAAACAATACATTCACATGGCTGAGCAAAGAGCTTGCAGCTATCGTTAATCTCTGATGTTCTTTTACAAGGCTTATCTCCGTTTGAAAGCTTTCTTTTAAAACATTTCTTTGGCAAGTAGTCTAAATTATTCACCACTTTCAATGTTAATTTTTGCTATTTGTATTCCTGTGCTGTAGTCTGTATGATGGGGTAGACACAGTTTATGGAGATTTTTAATTAAGGTTAGTAAAAGCCACCATGATAATAATAATAATAATAATAATAATAATAATAATAATAATAATAATAAATAGACACACGGCACACATGTACACTGTGTAGTTCTGGCTCATTAAATAGAATATGTAGCAAATAGTAATCAACGCATCATTTCTTTAAACACTTTCTTTAATTATAATACTATATACTACTTATAATATTTATTCTAGAGGTATATAAAGGATTTTAAGATGAAAAAGTCTAATTATGTAATTATGATTTGGGTCTTTCTTGAATATTTTCTTTGGAGGTATGTGTGCCATGAAAAAATATTAAGTAAAAAGAAGGCTCTGGGCATTAACAGACACTTTGTTTTTAATAATCCTCATCATATTCATTGCTGCTACCATATTAGCATATTGTCATTTCTGCTTTTACTTTTTTCTTAAAAAAATCTATTTGCATAATTATGTGGAGTGCAATTTCCCAGGTTTTTCGGGGTATGGAGCACTTAGCATTGCATATTAGTGTGGAAGATAAGCCACTATAGATATTCATGACTTTTTGAGATCTGAAAAGAAGATAATTGTATGTTTTCTCTCCTTTTTTCTAGTTTCTTTATGAAGGGGAAAGGATGAGAACATTAGAACAATAAAAGTAAAATCGTTGTATTTTTCTTCTGAAATGCCATGTCACATAAAATACATACATATATATATATATATATATATTCAGGTTTTAATTTTTACTGTGATAAGGAATAGTCATATGTAATTATGACTATATCTCACCATTTTCATTCAGAAACATAAGTAAACTATGAATACATAAGAAATATGAAAAGCTTATTCAAATAGTGGCCTAGTTTCTAATGATGCTTAAATAACAGACACCCAGATACACTCATGGGCACACAAATGGACACCCATATGTGATGAGTAGCCCACCAAAAAAATTATTTCTTAAATGTATAATAAAAAATAATTTAATGGAAATGTTCATTTACACCAATATTTTGTGTGTTTGTATATATTTATGTGTATGTATATGTACGTGTGTATATATATATGCCAGATTTACTTCTAATAGACAATTTTTTAATTTTGTGTAACAAAATTTAGGGTTTTTTTCATTTTTTAGCAAAAATATCCAATATGCTAAAAGATATTACAAAACAGTTGTAGGACTAAACTCATGGTTAAAATTCAATGAAAAATATGCAGAACCATATCAAAGGTTCAATGTGATTAAGAAGTAACTAACCCTTGCTGTCATTCCCATCTGAGATACCAGGAATGTAACTTGATGACAAGCAATAACAAAATCTAGACACATCTTTGGTTATCCATTCTAAACCAACCAACCAACTGAACAAGAACAACAGCACAGCTAAACGCAGCTGAGTTGATTACATTTCTTCCTTTGCACCCAAGGACTCAGGAATGCTTCTACCTAGAGGATTCTGGGTCATGTGCCTATACACTAGTTGTGAGGTGAGTAAGAAACAAGTGCTCTTTGTTCCATTCTGGGAAGATGAGACTTGTAACAGGAACTTTCTCAGTTGGAATATACAGGTTTGAGTGTTCATATATAAAAATTATCCATTAAATATCTCTTATTTCCTGATATTTTTCTTTTTTTTATGTTTCATGGAACATAGCTAATGACAGATACTGAGAAATTATACAAGGGAGGTGAAACTCTGAGCACTGGCATGTCAAAAGAGGAATATTTTTAACTATATACTTCATTTTTTAAAAAAATATTTGACTCCCTGCTAAGAAACATGAGGAAATATCACTCATATTTCCTCCCACATTTGCTCTTTTAGCCTCCATTTTTAATTATATTGTCATTTTAACATTTCCAAAAGTATAACATTCACATTAGGTTATATAACTGTAACGGCTTTAGTGCTTTATTCTTTTTTTTTTTAAATTTTTTTATTGGATGTTCACAACATTACAAAGCTCTTGACATATCATATTTCATACATTAGATTGAAGTGGGTTATGAACCCCCAATTTTACCCCAAATGCAGATTGCAGAATCACGTCAGTTACACATCCACAATTTTACATAATGCGCTATTAGTAATTGTTCTATTCTGCTACCTTTCCTAACCCCTACTTTCCCCCCTCCCCTCCCCTCCCAACTTCTCTCTCTACCACATCTACTGTAATTCATTTCTCTCCTTGTTTATTTTCCCATTCCCCTCATAACCTCTTATATGTAATTTTGTTTAGCAATGAGGGTCTCCCTTCATTTCCATGCAATTTCCCTTTTCTCTGCCTTTCCCTCCCATCTCATGTCTCTGTTTAATGTTAATCTTTTCTTCCTACTCTTCCTCCCTGCTCTGTTCATAGTTGCTCTCATTATATCAAAGAAGACATTTGGTATTTGTTTTTTAGGGATTGGCTAGCTTCACTAAGCATAATCTGCTCTAGTGCCATCCATTTCCCTGAAAATTCTATGATTTTGTCATTTTTTATTGCTGCATAGTACTCCATTGTGTATAGATGCCACATTTTTTTTATCCATTCATCTATTGAAGGGCATCTGGGTTGGTTCCACAGTCTAGCTATTGTGAATTGTGCTGCTATGAACATCGATGTGGCAGTATCCCTGTAGCATGCTCTTTTAAGGTCTTCAGGGAATAGTCCAAGAAGGGCAATAGCAGGGTCAAATGGTGGTTCCAGTCCCAGCTTTCCCAGGAATCTCCAAACTGCTTTCCAAATTGGCCGCACCAATTTGCAGTCCCACCAGCAATGTACAAGTGTACCCTTTTCTCCACATCCTCGCCAGCACTTGTTGTTGTTTGACTTCATAGTGGCTGCCAATCTTACTGGAGTGAGATGGTATCTTAGGGTGGTTTTGATTTGCATTTCTCTGACTGCTAGAGATGGAGAGCATTTTTTCATGTACTTGTTGATTGATTGTATATCCTCCTCTGAGAAGTGTCTGTTCAGGTCCTTGGCCCATTTGTCGATTGGGTTACTTGTTGTCTTATTGTCTAATTTTTTGAGTTCTTTGTATACTCTGGATATTAGGGCTCTATCTGAAGTGTGAGGCGTAAAAATTTGTTCCCAGGATGTAGGCTCCCTATTTACCTCTCTTATTGTTTCTTTTGCTGAGAAAAAATTTTTAAGTTTAATTAAGTCTCATTTGTTGATTCTAGTTGTTAACTCTTGTGCTATGGGTGTCCTATTAAGGAATTTGGAGCCCAACCCCACAATCTGTAGATAGGAGCCAACTTTTTCTTCTATCAGACGCAGAGTTTCTGATTTGATATCAAGTTCCTTGATCCATTTTGAGTTAACTTTTGTGCATGGCGAGCGAAAGGGATTCAGTTTCATTTTGTTGCATATGGATTTCCAGTTTTCCCAACACCATTTGTTGAAGATGCTATCCTTCCTCCATTGCATGCTTATAGCCCCCTTATCAAATATAAGATAGTTGTAACTTTGTGGATTAGTCTCTGTGTCCTCTATTTTATACCATTGGTCCACCCGCCTGTTTTGGTACCAGTACCATGCTGTTTTTGTCACTATTGCTCTGTAATATAGTTTGAAATCTGGTATCGCTATACCGCCTGATTTACACTTTCTGCTTAGAATTGCTTTTGCTATTCTGGGTCTTTTATTTTTCCATATGAATTTCATGATTGCTTTATCTATTTCTACAAGAAATGCCATTGGGATTTTGATTGGCATTGCATTAAATCTATAGAGAACTTTGGGTAATATCGCCATTTTGATGATGTTAGTTCTGTCTATCCATGAACAGGGTATATTTTTCCATCTTCTAAGATCTTCTTCTACTTCTCTCTTTAGGGTTCTGTAGTTTTCATTGTATAAATCTTTCACCTATTTTCTTAGGTTGATTCCCAAGTATTTTATTTTTTTTGAGGATATTGTGAATGGAGTGTTTTTCCTCATTTCCATTTCAGAAGTTTTGTCGCTGATATACAGAAATGCCTTTGATTTATGCGTGTTGATTTTATATCCTGCCACTTTGCTGAATTCATTTATTAGTTCTAGTAGTTTCTTTGTAGACCCTTTTGGGTCTTCTAGGTACAGAATCATGTCATCTGCAAATAGTGATAATTTAAGTTCTTCTTTTCCAATTTTTATGCCTTTAATTTCTTTCGTCTCTCTAATTGCTCTGGCCACTGTTTTGAGAACTATATTGAATAGAAGTGGAGATAGAGGGCATCCCTGTCTTGTTCCGGATTTTAGAGGGAATGCCTTCAACTTTTGTCCATTCAGAATGATGCTAGCCTGAGGCTTAGCATAGATAGCTTTTACAAT
The DNA here is from genome assembly GCF_964194105.1 of Spermophilus citellus. Classification (NCBI taxonomy): domain Eukaryota; kingdom Metazoa; phylum Chordata; class Mammalia; order Rodentia; family Sciuridae; genus Spermophilus; species Spermophilus citellus. The sequence continues at coordinate 175,246,950 of NC_138182.1, read as the reverse complement.
GTCAAGGTAAGTTCCTGTTATCCCTAGTTTTTCTAATATTTTGAACATAAAGGCATGCTGTACTTTGTCGAATGCTTTCTCTGCATCTATCGAGATGATAATATAGTTCTTATCTTTAAGTCTATTGATGTGGTGAATAACATTTATTGATTTCCGTATGTTGAACTATCCTTGCATCCCAGGGATGAATCCTACTTGATCATGGTGCACTATTTTTTTGATGTGTTTTTGTATTTGATTCACCAGAATTTTATTGAGGATTTTTGCATCTAGGTTCATTAGAGATATTGGTCTGTAGTTTTCTTTCTTTAAGGTGTCTTTGTCTGGTTTCGGGATCAGGGTGATGTTGGCCTCATAGAATGAATTTGGAAGGGCTCCCTCTTTTTCTATTTCCTGAAATAACTTGAAAAGTATTGGTATTAATTCTTCTTTAAAGGTTTTGTAAAACTCCGCTGTATACCCATCCGGTCCTGGGCTTTTCTTGGTTGGTAGTCTTTTGATGGCTTCTTCAATTTCATCCATTGATATTGGTCTGTTCAGATTGTGTGTATCCTCCTGACTCAGTCTGGGCAAATCATATGACTTAAGAAATTTATCGATGTCTTCACTATCCTCTATTTTATTGGAATATAGGTTTTCAAAATAATTTCTAATTGTCTTCTGTATTTCTGTAGCATCTGTTGTGATATTGCCTTTTTCATCCCGAATGTTAGTAATTTGAGTTCTCTCTCTTCTTCTCTTCGTTAGCATGGCTAAAGGTCTGTCGATCTTATTTATTTTTTCGAAGAACCAACTTTTAGTTTTGTTAATTTTTTCAATAGTTTCTTTTGTTTCAATTTCATTGATTTCCGCTCTGATTTTAATTATTTCTTGCCTTCTGCTACATTTGCTGTTGTTTTGCTCTTCCTTTTCTAAGGCTTTGAGTTGGAGTGTGAGCTCATTTATTTGTTGGTTTATTCTTTTTTTGAGGAATGACCACCAGGCGATGAATTTTCCTCTTAAAACTGCTTTCATTGTGTCCCATAGATTCCGATATGTTGTGTCTGTATTTTCGTTTATCTCTAAGAATTTTTGGATTTCCTCCTTTATGTCTTCTGTAACCCATTGATCATTCAGTAATATATTGTTCATTTTCCATGTGATGTAGGATTTTTCCTTCCTTCTTTTATCATTGATTTCCAGTTTCATTCCATTATGATCAGATAAAATGCATGGTATTATCTCCACCCCTTTATATTTACTGAGGGTTGCCCTATGGCATAATATATGGTCTATTTTTGAGAAGGATCCATGTGCTGCTGAGAAAAAAGTATATCCATTTGATGATGGTGTGATATATTCTATATAAGTCAGTTAAGTCTAGGTTATTGATTGTGGTATTGAGTTCTATAGTTTCTTTATTCACCTTTTGTTTGGAGGATCTATCCAATGGTGAGAGAGGTGTGTTGAAGTCTCCCATAATTATTGTGTTGTGGTCTATTTGATTCTTGAATTTGAGGAGAATTTGTTTTATGAATGTCGCAGCACCATTATTTGGTGCGTAAATATTGATAATTGTTATGTCTTGTTGGTGAAGGGTTCCTTTTAACAGTATGTAATGACCTTTTTATCCCTTTTGATTAACTTAGTCTTGAAGTCGATTTTATTCGATATGAGGATGGCCATCCCTGCTTGCTTGCGAGGACCGTGTGCGTGGTATATTTTTTCCCATCCTTTCACCTTCAGCCTGTGTATGTCTTTTCCAATCCGATGTGTCTCCTGGAGGCAGCATATTGTTGGATTTGTTTTTTAATCCATGATACCAGCCTATGTCGCTTTATTGGAGAGTTTAAGCCATTAACATTCAGAGTTACTATTGATATGTGGTTTGAACTTCCATCCATGTTTGATTGTTTATGCTTTTTTTAAAAAAATTTTTTAGTTTGTTTCTCCATGATTGTCTTTCCCCTTGCCCTCTGTCTTTACTGAGGCACTTCCCACTGATGGTTTTGGTTATTGTTTTTCATTTCTTCTTCTTGTAGAGTTTTGCTCAAAATGCTTTGCAATGCTGGTTTTCTGGCTGCAAATTCTTTTAACTTTTGTTTATCATGAAAGATTTTTATTTCGTTGTCATACCTGAAGCTTAATTTTGCTGGATACAGAATTCTTGGTTGGCATCCATTGTTTTTCAGTGTTTGAAATACATTGTTCCATGACCCTCTTGCTTTCAGTGTCTGTGATGAAAAATCCGTTGTTAACCGTATTGGTTTACCCCTAAATGTAATCTGTCTCCTTTCTCTTGTAGCTTTTAATATTTTCTCTTTGTTCTGTATATTGGATATCTTCATAACAATGTGTCTCGGCGTTGGTCTACTGTGATTTTGTGTGCTCGGTGTCCTGTATGCATCTTCAATTTGTATATCTGTTTCCTTTTTTATTTCTGGAAAGTTTTCTGTAATTATTTCATTCAGCAGGCTTCTCATTCCCTTGGTTTGAATCTCTGTACCTTCTTCTATCCCGATGACTCGTAAGTTTGGTTTCTTCATGTTATCCCATAACTCTTGGATGTTTTTCTCGTGATTTTTTACCAGCCTTTCTGAGTTGGCTGGACTCTTTTCAGGATGGTATATTTTGTCTTCATTATCTGACGTTCTGGTTTCTACTTGCTCCACTCTGTTAGTGATACTCTCAATTGAGTTTTTAATTTGGTTTATCGTTTCCTTCATTTCTAGAATTATTGTTTGATTATTTTTTATAATCTCTATCTTCTGATAAAGATGCTTAACTTCGTCTTTTAGCTGTTTATGAATTTCATTCTCAATGTGTTCTTTCACTGCTTGGATTTGCTGTCTTGTATCCTCTGTAAGGTTCCATTCCATCTGTCTAAGGTGTTCCTTGAGTTCTTTATATGACGATTTTTCTGATGACTCTAGGTCCTCCTGAATATTTAGGCTGTCCTGCATTGTTTGTACTCCTTTTCTTCCTTGTTTTTTGAAGCTGCTCATGTTACTTCTTGTTCTGTTTGACTGCTGAGTTACTGTTTACTCCTGTAAATTAATTTGATGTTTGGGAGGAAAGGTATTTGAAGGGAAGGGAAGAAGTCTCTAAAGAGAATGAGAGTAGGCAGGTAGAATTCAAGGAAAGGGGGGATAAGAAAAATGAAAAGACTAAAGAAGAAAAAAATAGGAACTAAAAAAGAAAAAAATTAACAAAAAAAAATAAATAAAATAATAATAATTTAAAAAAATTTAAATTAAAATTAGTAGATAAAAAGTTAAAAAAATATTTTGTAAAAAAAAATTAATAAAACAACAAGAAAAAAAATGAAAATGAATGAAAAACCCAAATCAAAAAAACAGAAAAGAAAAAAGAAAAAAAAAACCTAATAAATGCCTTCTTAGAGTTTGATTAACTTCTCTTCCAGTAGATGGCGCTGTGCCCACCGGGTCAAGTTTCTCCTGTCAATACGCGGGAACCAATCACTGTGCAGCAGTTCCTCCCAGACTGGGCGAGTCTCCAATCCTGAGTGTCTAGGGCCTCCTCTTGTGTCTAGTCACTTCCCACTTTTTCTCTAGCCAGGTCCCTCTCACCACAATACTGGCTACACGCCAGGTCTGCTGCTCCCGGGAGCCCTGTTTTCATGAACGACTGGGCACACTCTTCCAGTTTGCCATTCCCTCAGACCTTAAGTTTGTAGAGCTTGGGGCTGAGAATCCTCAGCGGATTTTTCTTGCCCTCCGTTATCCACTTCCCCGTAGCTGGTGCAAGAGACCTCAGCAGTCAGCCCTGGTGGGAGCGGTAGGCGGGTCTGCACCACCTCTGATTCCCTCGGGCTGGCTGTAGCACTCATGGGAGAGCTGGGAGGGGCCCTTACGGGAGAGCTGGGAAGGGCCCTTAAGGTTTTCCTGATGTGTGGAGAGGGAAGGCTATGGGATCACACACCTGTATCTGCCAGTTTCAAGGAAGTTATCTCCTCCACAGCAGTCTGATGACATCGTTTCCCTTTGCTGGGCGACCAATTCAACGGGTGGGTCCTTCTCTCCCAAGCCCCGTTTCAAACCTGTGGCCACTACTTATGAAGGCTCGGTAGGCATTTACCTTCGAATGATGAGAAGGGCTGACCAGTTGTTTCAGCCGGATGAATTAATGCCAAGTCATGGCTGTTTGTCTGCGGGAAGCAGGTGACCGGGAGTTTGAATTCACTGGATCAGGGCTCAGTGTGTGTTCTCGGATCACTTGGATTTTAAATTGTCACTCATCTTATCAGCTGTTTCATTTAATTCGGCAGCTCATTCGAGCGGTGAAGAGTCTGCTCTATGGTGCTCCGCAGGAGGCGGTGGCGGCAGCAGCGGCCTTTGGGACCCCCGGTGAGGGGGTGTGGGTTGGGGGAGGGGAGGCGGCGCCTCGGGGCCGCGCCCACCGGGTACCGGACACGCGGGAGAGCGGGTGGGGTGGGGGAAAGAAATTGAGATCTAGATTTAGAGACTGAGCTTGGGAGGAGAGACAGCTGGGGAGAAGCAAGGCGGAGAGGCGGAGAGGAGAAGGAGATGGGGCCGATAGAGCCGTGCAGCTGGGGCTGCAGCCTTACTGCTCGCGCTGAGGTCGTGATGGACTCCCTCCACCTTGGCTGGATTAGTGGCGGATTCACTCCACCTAGGCCCCTTTCTTGACACGGTGCTGGGTTTTTGTCAACAGATCTCCTTTAATGATCTTTACCTCATCTTTTCAGACGCGGCGGCGCAGAGCACAGAGCGGCTTACTCACTTCCCGCCGCCATCTTCTCTCCTAGTGCTTTATTCTTCATTCTTGGTATAGATGGCTTCAGCTCTGACTAGGGCTTTCTACAGTTTGCGTTTTCCTAAGTTCTTTGCATTGTGTCATTACTTGTTTGACTAATTTTCACTCTGCAGGAGTAAGAAGTTCTGCCTTTTACTTAAATATGAAGGATAACTTTACTCAATAAAAATTTATTATTCTTAGTTTTCCTTTATAATGTGTAAATATTTTCATTTTTCATTTCTAATGTGTAAATATTTCTACACTATTTCTACTATCAAATAGTTGAAGAAGTCCAAAGACCACTTATTCCTCTTTGTTTATAATTTTCTTCATTTATTCATGATTACCCATATGATTCTTCCTTTATCCTTACAGACCAGGAATTTAACAGAATGCTGCATTTATATCAGTCGCTCCATATCAATTTTCCCAGAACATTATGAAACTCAGTCTGTAGGGTCAAGCCTGTAGTATTTTAGAAAAGTTTATTTCAACTGTGTACTTGAATTTTACAAAATGTGTTCTGTTCATAGAAACACAAGTTATATATATCCTTTGCTATATCCACAATTTTCTTCAAAGTCATGTGAATGTTTTATTTTTCATTTTTTACTATTATACTTATGTGATTTACTTCATTTGGGACATTGCTTTCAATGATGGTGATTTTTATGAGATTTTTAAACATGCCTTTTAGAATCTTCTTTTGTTGGTCACTTAGGTTTCTGTCCTAAGTTCTACAAGCTCACTTTTCAATGGTATCTCTTATATTCCTTTCTTTGTAAGCTTTTATCTCTTTCCCATTTTTAAGTTTAAAGTGATTAGATCATCTTTAATTTCTATTTTTCTGATTTCACTTCTTTTCTTAAATAATTCTTTTTATGCTATCTCTTCTTCATATCTCTTTTGAGATTCTTTTTAATCTTTTATAACAAGCATATTTTAATGAATGGTTTTTATGTTAGAGCTTTTGTGGTTATTTGATGAGACACATCTGGAGGACCGTTTGCTTCTCCCTTTTGGTTTCTTAGTTGAGAGCTGGTTTCATGCTCAGAACTCATCTCCAGAGAACAAAGGCCTTTGGTTTATATCGGCGTTTCTAGCACGTAAAGGTGTTTTCAGAGTTATATTGCATGTCTTGAACTTTAGTATGCATATTTCCCAGTGTAATTGTCAGGTCTAGAGATAACTTGATGTATTTCCTAGTACTTACTATAGGGATCAGCAAGCACTATAACCCATGGGCCATATCCAGCCTGTTGGCATGTAAGCTAAGAATGTTTTTTTAAAATAATATCTGTATGGTAGAAAACAATCCAAAGAAGTGTGAAATTCAAATTTTAGTATCCATAGTGAAGATTTTGTAAAATCTAACCAGAGCCATTTATTTAAGTACTGTACATAGCTGCTTTCATGCAACCACTGTGGAATTGAGCATCTCAACAGAGATACTATCATCTACGGAAGCTATTGCCACATAAAATATATATTATCAAGCTTTTTATGTAAAAGGCTTGTCTATCCTTGACTTAAAGGAACTAGGCACTATGGTTTGGATGTGAGATGTCCCCCAAAATCTCACGTGTGAGACAGTGCAAGAAGGTTCAGAGGAGAAATGATTGAGTTGTGAGGGTCTTAAACCAATCAGTGTTTAATCCCCTGCTAGAGATTAACTGAGTGGTGATTGAAGTGGTAGAGTGTGGCTGGAGGAGGTGGGAATTGGGGCATGGCTTTGTATCTGGAGAGTGGAATCTCTCTGCTTTCAGATCACCATGATGTGAGCTGCTTCCCTCTGCCCCACACTCTACCATGATATTCAGTCTCATCTCGAGCCCTGAGAAATGGAGCTGGCCTTCTATGGACAAAGACCTCTGAAACCATGAGCCCTCAAATAAACTTGTCCTTTTTATGGTTGTACTGGTCAGATCTTTTAGTCACAGCAGTGAAGAAGCTGACTAAAACACTAGGCATTCTGTAATTCCCATTTTAGACTAATCCATAACATAAGCATTTTCATGCTCATTTTTGAAGCATGTTCAGAGTACTTATCTAGTCAGATCCTCTTTTCAAGAACTTAGATTCAATGTACACAGGTTATCTACATGCATCTGTGTTAGAGAAAAGTTGAGGGGCCTATGCTTACCTTAATATTTCTCTACATGTAACTCTCCTACTTTCTATATACAATTTTATGATAGATTGAGGTTTATGGCACTAGATATATGCCTATAACCCTTTTATAAAACATTGCTCATCTTAGCATGCTAATAGCTGCTTTTGGAAAGACATGTAGAGTCAAAATGAGCATGGTATGGATAAAAGATTGGGAAGAATCTAAGAAGCTGAAGGAGCCTGCAGCCTCTATTTTGATATTGAGTTCTGCTGTTCCTCCTCCTCCTCCTTCACCTTCTCCTTCTCCTCTTCTTCCTCCTTCTTCTTCCATTTGATTTCCTTTTTATCCCTTCTTTTTTAACTTCCTTATCATTCTGAAATATAAAATTAAATCTGTGTTGGGACATTTTTAATCTTTCTAGACAACACCTAGATCTAATTCTAGATCTAGTTCTAGATCTTAAAATTGATCTAGTTGATCATCATTAGTTTGGACACCATCTTACCTTTGGGGACATCTATACACTGTTCCTAATCACTAATTTTGATCATCATTTAACAATATTTGGCAAATGATTTAAAATATTTGTTTGTAATATTTTTTCCTATTCCTCATATGATGGAATGTATTCTTCTCTGTTCGTTTTTGTTATTGTTGTGAAAAGACTTGAAAATGCAGAGAGAAAAAAAATGTTTCTTTTCATTTTAAATTTGAAACTCCAAGCTATCTAAACACCCAGAATTTTTTTTTAGAATACATACAATTGATCTTACTCTATGCTCCTTAATGTAGTTTCTGTTCTGACATTAAACCACTAATGTTTTCAGCTGTGCAAGGATAATTGCTGATATTTAAACTTTGTAATTTGACATTCTTAGGAGTATTATTCCAATTGAATATTCTAGCTCATACTAATAAGAGTGGACAGCTAGGTCCTTTGTAAATACACCATCCATTTTTTTTCTTTCAGTACAAAAAGATAATGTTATCTTCCAAAGAAACCTGAATCATAATTTTGAAATACTTATCTCAATTCCTCAAAATCAGCTACCAAGGAGTTGCTTTTATTTATTCTTTAAAACTAAGGTAAACTTAATCAATTTTTTTTTTAAAGAGAGAGTGAGAGAGGAGAGAGAGAGAGAGAGAGAGAGAGAGAGAGAGAGAATTTTTTTTTAATATTTATTTTTAGTTCTCGGCGGACACAACATCTTTGTTGGTATGTGGTGCTGAGGATCGAACCCCGGCCGCACGCTTGCGAGGCGAGCGCGCTACCGCTTGAGCCACATCCCCAGCCCCAACTTAATCAATTTTTAAAAGTTGTAATGCTTTCCAGGCATATGGGATATGTCTCCCCAAATATTCCTTAGACATTGCAGAAGCATGATTTTCACATGAAAATCTTCTGAATAAAGTTCATTGTGAATTCTAAGTTGTAGAGGGTTTTAGGATTTTCTTTTCTTCATTAAGTTTTGGAAAATTGTACTTGTTTTACAAAAAGTTTTAGGGATGGCAAGCTAAGTCAAAGGAATAAAATGCTTGAGGATGCCAATTGTATAGGACAACAATTTAAAGAAAATAAAAATGGATCTCATTTAAGAAAACTGCCTCAATGATAATAAATGACTATATTAAGCTATGGAGTCCTGAACTCTAGTAAAATAGATTCAAGTTCAAACAAATGCAATCTTTAGGCAGTTATTTGCTCTTAAATAGAGAAAAACGTCCAAATATTTACAGGAGAATGTGTACCATGCATGGAAGTTATTAAAAATTGTTTTCAACTTGTTCAGCATTTTAATTATTAATATCATTTTCTAAGAAAAGAAAATGTTAAAATTTTAAATATGAAGAGTCAAATGTTTGATTAGCTCCTTGGTAATTACTTAAAACCTCTACTTCAACAGAATCTTTGAGTGTAAAGGAAAAATTATTCAAAGACATTAAACACAAATTGGAAAAACCTCTCACGACAAACTCTATTGAAAACTATAAATGTTTATTGAATGCTTTTATTCCAAAAACTTTAATGTGTAAAAATGTTGACAGCAATTGTTTTCTTCCCTTAAAATTATAGTGACAAATCATTCAAATTCAATAAAAAATAATGCACATTACAAGATATAAAAAAATCCACAATTCTACTGTTCTCAATTCAGTCTTGATATATCCTTACAATGTTACTTCTTCCTATATAGTCTGTCTTCTATTTTTTAAAGCATTATAATCTATATTCCATTATTAGCTACTATAATCAACATATTCTTTAATATAGTTAAGCACTATTTCCTCAATTTAAAACTAGGATTTAAATTTCTTTATATCTCAAGAACTTTTATTTTAACTCTTTCACACATTGAGTTGATATAAAAATATCAGTTTTCTTTATGTCAGTAGGATATATTTGCATTATTATTGAAATGCCTTGCTTAAATGGCCATCATATATTGCCTATTTGCTCAAGAAATAATATAATACTACATAAATATTATACCATTTCTCAGTCATAAAATTTTGTCTTCATTTTCATTCTCTTTTCCAAAATAACTAACTTATGCATCAGTATGAATATGCATAGACAATATTTTCTACTTAGAGATAAATCTCTACAGAGAAAACATGAAAAGGGAATGGAAGAGAAGATACTGCATCCATTTAATGGTAATATGTAAAATACTAATAATGAACTACTATATCTCTGTTACAGGAAGGAATATTGAAATTGTTGAGCTGTTCTTTAGCTGTGTATCACTGAGAGTAAAAAAACCTTTGAGCAATTGACAACTAAAAGACATACAAATACTTTGAAGTTCTGATGAATGCTGTAATACTCTTCATGCAAATTCTTCCTATTTGGGGTCTCAAAGCTTTTTTCCTTTATGTCTTACAAGACAGAATGTCTAATGTGAGGCAGTTCTGCCCCCAAAGTGATTTATATTCTAATTAGTAATAATCAATAACAAATATTTATTCAGACTTAGCTACAGAATATTAAATTATTAAAACAAACTTTTTACAATTTCAGATATGATAAATTTATCATTCAACAGACTAAAGCTCCCTCTTGGAGCAAATGTACAAGTTAAATAACATAGAAAAGTCTCATGAAGGCTCAGAAAAGTTGCTGAGTCAATCAGACATTGGAGAACCATGGTTCCAGATGGACAGGAATTGAAGAGTGAGGAGTTGACATTGCCTAAGCCATTTTTCTCATAATGACAACTGCTGAGAAACAATTTGGCAAAGATGGAAAGACTGAGAATATGGAAATAGGTCCACAGATAGAAATCAGCGCATGTAAATAGGTCCACAGATAGAAATCAGAGCATATAGCGATTCCTCTGGTAATTTCCCAGAGCCAGAGAGACAAACCATAGATTCTAGGACTGCCAAGATAGTTAGAATTTAAGGACTATGATCTAGAGAGAAGATACAGAGAACTGAACCCCATACTGTGGATCCCCCTAGCCCCCCCAAAAAACCTTGCCAACTGCACAAGGAAAACTGCTATAAAAGTAAAGAGAAAGCATTTGAAAAGCAATATGAAGTTTTAGTAGTTTCACTGTGTTGAAGAAAAAAAGAAATTAGAATTAGAATCTCCAAAAGTGTAGAGACCTTGGTAATTAATTGATCAAGGATCTCAGTTGAAATCCCATAAGAGTAATACACAAGGAGAGAACATGAACCAAGGGAAGAGATTTATGAAAAATGTAATCTATCCTGGTGCTGAAAACACTGTTCCTGATATCATTGTGGTGATCTGCCTTTACTTTATCTTTCTGGTCCTCAAGATCATCAACAAATTTTCATGTATAATCTCGTATTCAATCAGAATTTACCAGGTATACAAAAAAGAAAAATAAGGTTAGGAGAAAAAAAATGGAACAAATAATAGAAAATACTAGCCAGCATAAACTTGCTATTAAATCTAATGAGATGTTACTTGAAACATCAGTTACAATTTTGTTACAGCAAAATTATAAGGCATTTCACAGTTGCAAACTTCTGAAAAAACTCATGTCAAAGTTAGTTATTTGCATAACATTTGATTGATTCGATAATCAAAATTCCAATAGTATAATTTGCCATGATAATAGAGTGAGAGAAAAGATGAAGAAAAACATTATTGATCAAATTCCTTATTCCATTAAAATTAGAAACTCTTAGCAAACTTGAAATACATGGAAACATCATTAATCTGATTAAACTTATCATGAACATCATACTTCAGTGTGAAATGCTGAAAACCTTCCCCAGATGACCGGGACCAAGACAAGAATACTGATATCATCTATTCCCCCCACATTTTAGTGGAAGTCTTAGCCAATACAGCATGGCAAACTCAAAAAAGGCAGGAGGATTAGAAAGGAAGAAAGAGACATGCTATTATTCATAGATGACATTATCTACCCCAGGACAATTTCCCCACCATATCAGGGTAACACAGAATCCAAGCCAAACATGAGGAAAAAATGGTATTGAGGAGTCAACAGATAGAAAATTTCAGAAAAGAAATACTAAATATAAAAATGAACATGCTAGAATTGAAAAGTATGATAAATGAATAGAAAATTGAATATAAAACCAGAATGCAGATGGTAAATGTTAGTCACCTTGAGGGCTCTAATCTTGAAGCGAATGGCAAAAAGTTTTAAGTAAGTAAAGACTGAGGAATGTGTGGAAAATAGCAAATGTTTTAAAATATTTGACATTTGAGTCATGAAAAGATAGGAGAGTAAGTATGAACCAAAAACTTCTGCGGACTTAATGGATGAAGAAGACTCAGATGTGAATATTCAAGTTCAGTGTATCCTATGCTTGAGCTTAGATGAAGCTCTGGAAATGAATTCATGTAACTCACCACATTAACAAAATAAATCAGTTACATGATCATTTCAGTCTTGTCTTGCAGAAAAAGGCAGATTAAATTGGATACCTTTTTTTTTTTTTTTAGGAAAGTCTTTCAACAAATTATGAATTGAAACTTCCTCAGCCTAATAAAGTGAATCCACAAGATGTTTTATAGCTAACAGCTGGCTAAGGAGGAAGGACTCAAATATATTTGCTACAGTTGAGAAAATGGAAAGGATTTTCATTTTTGCTACATTTTTCCAAATGCACTGGTGATGCTACCCACTATAGTGAGTAAAAATAATAAGAAGCATAAAATTTGAAAGAAAAAAATGAAACTATATTTACAAGTGATAGAATTGTGCTTCAGAAAACATCCTAAAGAATCAAATGTATGATATATGATATGTCAAGATCAATGTAATATTTTGAGCAACTAATAAATTTCTCATGTTTAAAAAAATAAAAATAAAGAATCTACAAAAAATCCTACTAAAATTAATAAAGTAAACTTAGCAAAGGCCCTGAATAAATAACAACTGCAAAAATTAATTTTATATATACTAGCAACAAATAATTATTATGAAATTATAAATAAAATTGAAATTTAAAAAGTCATGGCATTTCTACTAGACCCAAATCCAAAATATTTTGAGATGCATTTGATAAAAGTTTGCAGAATTCTTATAATGAAAATTGAAAACCTTACTAAGGCAACTTACTTGAGAAATGTACTTTGTTCAAGGATTGATTAGAAGACTCAACATTTTTAATTTGCTCATTCTGATAAATAATTGGTAGATTCAAAACATTTCCAATAAAAACACAAGCAGATACTTTTGCATAATGTGACAAGCTTATTATAAAATTTATTTGTAAAATCAGAAGACTTACCAGACATTGTTTGTGAAAGAGAACAAAATTAAAAGAATTATACTACCCACTTTAAAGACATAAAGCTAAAGTAATATAGATAAGTGGTACTGGTTAAAGAAGAAATACAATATTAACAAAACAGTCTAGAGTCCAGAAATAAACCCATATACAGCCAGTTGAAATTTAACAAAACAATGTAAATAAATGAGGACAATATAGTAATTTCTATAATTGATGCTGGAACATCAGTGTAGCCATATGAAACAAACAAACAAAAAAACCATAGAACTTGCACTTCTACTTCATACTAAACATAAATATTAATATTAAATCTATTTTTGTGGCACTGGTGATTGAACCTAAATAAATAATTAATTAATACATTGTGTATTTTATTATCTATAATAAAAGATGAACCTATAAATCTTCTGGAAGAAAACATAGGAAAATATCTTCACACATAGGAAAATAACAAAGATGTTTTTTAGATCAGAAAAACAAAGCAGATAGTCAAAAATAAATTAGACTTCCTCAAAGTTACAATTCTCTATTTTTTTTAAAAGTCACTTTGAAAGCAAAAAACAAAGACAGTCCACAAATTGGACAAACTACATTTATGGGTCTAACAGACTTATATGCAGACTATATGAAGAACCATTAAAATTCAGTAACATAAAGACAACTCAAAAAAAAGAAACAATCTTTCCGAAGATTTGAGAAAGTAGCTCATAAAGGATTTATACATAACCAACACAAGGTTTAAAATCACATATCCAAATACACAGCATCATTAATCATGAGCAACTGTAAGTTAAAACCACAATGGAATACCAATTTGCAGGACTGGTTTTGCTAATATCTGAAGACTGATGACACCAAGTATTGACAAGAATGTGGAGTACTTGGAACTCATATTGCTTTTAGTTTTCTAAGATGGAAAAGAGATTAGAATATGCTTATAAAATTGAAAATATAATTGCAATTTGATGCACCTGATGATGACCACACAATGACTTCCGTGTGCATGTTCATAGCAGTATTACTGTTAGCACATGCAGACTTAAAACAAACTTAATGTCCATCAACAGATGAATAGATAGCAACTTGTGGATTTGCCGTGGTTTGGATCTTCAGTGTCTCCTAAAAGTTCATGTGCTAAAGGCACTTCCCCAATCTTGGCACTAATGGAAGGTGGTAGAAAATTTAAGAGGTGGGGTCAAGTGGGGGTTCTTAGCTTATGGGGGTTGTACCCCTAAATTGAATTGTGAGACCCTTTAGTTCCTTTCTATTTCTCTTCTGTGCTCCCGTAAGGCGAGAGATTTTATTGTGCCATGTACTTCCACCCTGGTGTGCTGCCTCACCTTCCTCAAAGTAACAGAATCAATTGTAGCCAATTAAAGCTACTGACTACTTTTCAATTAATTTAACCACATTTTTTTAAATTTACAAAACTGTGAGCCTAAATAAACTTACTTTTATAAGATAATTATCTTAGGTGTTATAGTAATAGAAAAACAACAATATAGGTGTGTGTGTGTGTGTGTGTGTACATGCTTGTGTGTGTGTGTGTGTGTGTGTGTGTGTGTAATGGAATACTACTCAGCAATAAAAAGGAATAAGTTACTGGCACACAAAAGAACAAGCATCAACTAAAACCCATTATCTTTAAGAAAGGAAAGAGACACAAAAGTGTACATACTCTACCATTACACTTACATGCATTCCAGCACAAGCAACTCTATTCTGTATTAATAGAAATAAGGTCATGTTTGCCTGGGGCTGGGTAAGAGGAGTGACTGAGATGGGCACAGGAAGTTTTCTCAGAGTGATAGAAATGTTCTCTATTTTGACTGACATAGTAATTATACAAATGTATAAATTGATATCAAGCTTATCATTTTAATGGGTGTAATTTACTGCATCTAAATTATACCTCATTTAAATTGAGAATTAAATGAAAAAATCAATAATTTTGCTGAAAAACAACCTGTTGGTTAAATGTTTATACGGTGACGGTACCCAATGTTGCAAACACGTGTAGCAATTTGAACTATCTTACACTGCTGGAGAATAACCTTATAAAATCATTCTAGAGAAGAATTTGAAAGGATATAGTCCAGCCAATCTTTTTTTTGCCTACCCTGAGACCCAGTGGTTCTACTTCCAAAGTGCAATGTACAAGAATGTTTATAGTATGAGTGTAAACACTGAAAAGTATAAATGAACAAAATATTCATGCATGTTAGAATGGATAAATAAATTACAATGGAAAGTTACACAACATTGAAAATAAATGACTGCTATATATACCATAGTTGAATCTCAAAAAAAGTACTGAGTAATAGAAGAAAACATTAAAGAGAATATATATATATATGTATATATATATATATATTCTCTCTCTCTATCTATCTATATATATATATATATATATATATATATATATATATATTCATTGTAAATTACCCAGTCTTAAGATTCTTCATATCAGCACAAAAGAAACCAAGGCAGTACCATAGTCATTATGACAAGTTAGGTACATGCCAAATAAAGACTTTGAGACCTCTGCTCCTTGAAGCAATGATATTTTTTACACACACACACACACACACACACACAAACAGATGTAAATAATACAAAGGGTTTATAAGGCTAGAACAGAAAATTAACATATGAGTTTTTAAAAAGGCAAAAGAGTACTTCTATTCCTTTCACTGGATTTTCAGAGATAATTTGAGAGAAAAATCCTATAAAAACTTTCACTATGTGCTAATAGTCACCATTATATCTTGTTTGCTTGGGGCTGGGTAAGAGGAGTGACAGTACCCCAAATCCAGCATAAATCAAATGTTAACTTTGATGTAAATATTATGCTTTTCAATAAAGCTTTATGATACTGGTAATTAACCATATGTGCAGCCTAGTCACTACAGACCTACTTTAAGGACTTGATAATAATGAAAAATCAGATGTTTCTGTTTGTTTATTAAGCTGATATTTGCAGAAACACTCCTTGATGCACTCAAAAGACCAACTTCAAAGGTTTATAGATTTAATTTATACCATCAACACCTCCAAAGGGATCTGATGCAGCTACAAACCTCAGTAAGTTATAAATTTGGAAATTCTTCTAACCAGCAGTTTTCAGAATGTATTATGCTTAATATTAGCTCCATGGGAGGTTAAAAATACAACAAAGGGAATAAAAGAAGTGTGTGGTTAAATACATTGAAAACTAGTCAGTAGCTTTAATTGGCTACAGTGATTTCTTAGCATATTTCTTCATGAAATAAATGTAGATTGAGTACCCAAAATGGGGCATGGCCTGTTCTGCTACTCATATTTATTTGACCAAAGAAGACAACTTTTCTTTATATTACCTCACTTACAAATAATGCTCTGCTATGTGCATTTTGGAAAATTCTATTTTCAACCATATTGTGAAAGAATGTCATTGAGGACTTTTCTCATCCTCTTGAAGGATGTTCAGCAAACTATTCTAAATGCAGCTACTTCTAGATCCCTCTGGTGTCTAGCCAGGGCTGCAAATAACAGGTAAAATGGGCACTAGATTACCATAACTATTTTCTTGAGGTTTACAATTGCACAATATAATTGAGGAGAGAAAAAAATGTAACATTGGTGACCTTTGTGGTAAGTGGCGTTGTTCTCCACCAGCTCAGCCACCACCTCCGAATGTATATCTTCAGTCTGGATCTCAGAACACAGAACACAAAACCACGCCTCCTGTTATTAGCCTTAGGTTGACTTTCATCTTACCCTCAGTTTTCTACTCTTTCCCTTTCCCAAAGGCATCCTGGCTGTAGGATTTAGTATCATCAGACAAACATCTGAAAGAGGTCACCATGTGTAAATGGTGCCAAAGTACTAGCAAATAGAGTCAAAACAATTAATGTGAATAAAAAATCACAAGTGTTAAGGCAGTTTGAGGTCAGTGGAAAGTTTCATCAAGTTTCAACCACTTTAGGGTTTTTGCTATTGTTCTGTGGGGGTATTTTGTAAAAGCATAGTATAAGCTTAAGAGCCTTTACATGCTACTAATATAGCCACCATGAAAAGATTATGCAGTTAGAATTATGGAAGATGGCAATATTTTGTTTTATAATAAAGGTACAAGACAATCAATACAGAGTGATGCTCCAAACTTACAGACATTTGTTGTACAGGAAACTGTTGTGTAGGAAACTTCACTCCATGTGAAGGAATGGTCATACCATAATGAATCTTATTATCAGGAGCTACACATGTCAAATCATAGGCCCTGGCAAAGGTATTGCTTCTTACATGTGAAGGGAAGCCCAAAATTTGATTGTTATTCTTCATGTAATTAAAAAAAATTATGACATTAAATGTACAAAGGAGGGGAATGATATCATTTTGTGTGATTTATTGCAACTTACAACATCTTATAAAATACATTATCAAAGCAAGAAATGATGAAAGAGCAAAGAGCAGAGAGAGAAAGGAAACAAACCACTTAAAGAGAAATTAGGGGTTCATGAGTATTTGTGTGAGTGTGAGGGGTAGTTGTTGGACTGAATGTGTCCAGGTGTCTGGATAAGAAAGTAACCTTAGAATTATATCAATTTTCTGTAATTTAACTTACAAATTTAATGCAAAAATCTCAATAAAAATATCAAATTTTTTTTTCTCTGACACTAAGCAAGTTGACTTAAACATTCATGTGGAAAAATAAGCAATCAAGCAGATCCAATAAAACCCTGAAAAAAGAAAGCAATATAAAGAAGAGAAGGAAGAGAGGGATTATCTACCTGATATTAAAATGTTATAAAGCTAGTGTAATTAAAACAATTTTGCATTCTCTCATTAATAAACAAATAGACTAGAAATAGGCTTATTTACTTAAAAATTTTAGTATGTGATGAAATTTTCACCTACAATCAGCAGGCAAAAACAAACTTTTATAGGAGCAGTACAGGGACACTGTGTAGTGATTCAAAAAGGTAAAATTGACTGTGTTCATGCCTTGGACCAGGTTATATCAGGAATGGATCAGGGTCTAAATATCAAAAGTGAAATTATAAAAGTTATAAGAACATGGGGGTAAATATAATTATAATGTGGAAGTGGGGAATTCTACCTAGAATATGAAATCTAGAGGCAAAAGGGAAAGTTAATACATTTGACTACATAAACATTTTTAAAAATAGATTTTGCTTGACAAAAAGAAATAAAGTAAAAAATAAATAACAGGCAAATTAAATTTTTACTATTTGTCACAGATGAGGGGCTATCTCTTAGCATACAAAGATCTCCTAAAATTTGTGATGTAGAAAGCCAAGAAATCAGTAGAAAAATGACCAAATGTGATGCACAGGTAGCTCTTAAGATAAAAAATTAAAATGGCCATTAAGCATATGAAAAAAAAAATGTAACCTAACTCATGGGAAAAAAGTCATTTAAAACTTTATCTGAGTATCACTCCTCACTTATTATATTAGCAGATATCTAAGAATTTGACAACACATTCAGCTGGCAAGACTAAAAATCAATGCACACTTCCATGAATTTGTGGACCAAATTCAAAACACTACAACCACATTGTTAATTTGTCAATAGTTGGCAGAATTACATATGCCTTTATTCTTTAATCCAGAATCCTGCTTATATGAATATATCTCAAAAATATAATGGGAAAAATGCCAACACAGAGAGTATTAATTTTAGAGTTATTGTACCAGTGAAAAAAGACTGGAAATAATCCTAGTGTCTTTGAGGATATTCCCTAAAAGCCACAAAAAGAAATGAAATCCTCTATAAATGAACCAGGATAGATGTGCTCTATTATGGTTTGGGTTGGGAATGTCCCCCAAAGCAAATGTGTTGGAAGAAAATGGATTAATCCACTGATAGCTGGCTGGTATATTAAATGATAACTGTAGGCAGGTTGAGCGTGGCTGGAGGAAATAGGTCACTGGGGGCATGGCCTTCAACTACATCTGTCCATGTCCCTTTCCTCTTTTTCTCTGCTTTTCTGCTATCATGACTTTGCCTCTCTATGTTGTTCTTGTCAGGTATTTTGGTCACAGCAATACAAAGCTGACTAAGACATGCCCTTTAAGGGACCACTATAGAGAAATGAAATGAAACAGGGATGGTCTCTCTATATCCCTAAATTTCGAGATGCATGCTAAAGAAAGAAGAAGTGAAATGACAGGATGACTGTAATTTGCTTTAACTTCCTTCAGTGAAAAACCTGGTGCTAATTAAAACATGGGTAACAGAAATAAACTCACAAAACCACTCTTCAGTGTTTAGAGTTTAAATAAGAAAATAACCTTACAATATTTCCCTAATTCTCTATCATACAGATTTCCACAGGAATGATTTTTTAATGCAGTCTGTTGAGAAATAATTTTCCCCCCACAGGAAACTGTCAGGAGATGCAGAGCTGGATAATTTTTTACTTGGGATGCTTCTTCTGCTTTGTTGGGGTTTCAAGTGAAATCTTTAATTTGCCAGAACAAACTTTCACTTTCCAAGTGACTACAAACTCCATGTTGGCACCCGGAGCCCGAGGAGTACAGTTTCCTTTTCTATGCTGCGTATCACTTATCTGGGATGTTTTCATGAGAAAGTTTCAAGTGAAAGAAAAAAATAAGTAAAATTAAGGGAGAGAGAGAATAAAAGAAATTGTCAGACAAAAAAAAAAAACACCAAGAAGTCTAATTAACTGAAACTCAACCTAGTCACTTTATGAAATCGTGGTCTTTGTTATTCCATTCTTTCTAGGAGTGAAAATGAAATAATGAGCTCTATGTGTGGAACATGACCAAAAACGTGAAGAGACCAGGTCAGTTTTATTAATTGCTGTAATTGCCACATCCTTTCAGTAGCTTATCCAGGGACAAGCCTAGCCATTTCAGTTAGTTTGAGAGGAGAGAATGGTAACAACTTAACCTTGAACTATGGACATGTCCCCTTTTTACAAGACCACCGTTTCACACAGGAAACTCTGTTATTAGGCAATTATCTAGTTATCCTCTGAACTGTAATCCCCCACCCACTTGCATTCCACTACATGTATATTTCCTGGAGGCTTTCATAGGGTGAGACAAGTCCATTTATGGCTACTGAACACTCTTTCATTTAGGATGAAAGCTCAGGAACATATGGATGTGTTGTTGTCTCACTGTTCACGTTTCCCAACATGTTTTTTAACTGACACATTTTTTTTTGTTTTTTTTTTTTCTTTTTTTTATTTGGTTACACATAACAATAGGATTCATTTTTTAAACAATTTAAAAAATCATGGAACTTAATGTGTTCAAATTCAGTTGCCAGTATTTTCTCCTTCCGTTCTCTCTTCACCTTGTTTCCTTCTCCCTACTGATCTTTCTGCTGTTCTTAAGATTTTTTTTTTTCTTTTTGGCTAGTGTCTTGTGGATGTACATGATGGTGAGATTCACTATGGTATATTCGTGTATGTATATAGAAAAGTTAGGGTTGATTCATTCCTCTGTTCTTTCCTTATGCCATCTCTTCTCCCTGCCCCTCAGTACCACCAATAGTATCAATAGTATATCAGTTGGGGCTGGGGATGTGGCTCAAGCGGTAGCGCGCTCAACTGGCATGCGTGCGGCCCGGGTTCCATCCTCAGCACCACATACAGCACTACATACAAAGATGTTGTGTCTGCCGAGAACTAAAAAATAAATATTAAAAATTCTCTCTCTCTCTCTCTCTCTCTCTCCTCGCTCTCTCTTTAAAAAAAAATAAAGTCCATTGACAATTAAAATATATTTAAAAAAAAATAGTATATCAGCGTGCTTTCCCCCACATCCTCATCAACACTTACTATTATTTGTAGTCGTCGTCGTCTTCTTCTTCTTCTTCTTCTTCTTCTTCTTCTTCTTCTTCTTTTTTTTTTTTTTGGTACTGGGGATTGAACTCAGGGCCATTCGACCACTGAGCCACATCTCCAGCATTGTTTTATATTTTATTTAGGGACAGGGTCTCACTGAGTTGCTTAGTGCCTTGCTGTTGCTGAAGCTGGCTTTGAACGTGTGATCCTCCTACCTCAGCCTCCCAAACCACTGGGATTACAGGAGTGCACCACCACATCCATCTACATTGTTTATATTCTTGATAATTGCAATTCTGCCTGGAGTCAGATGAAACCTCAATGAAGTTTTATTTTACATTTCCCTGGTTGCTAGAGATATTGAACATTTTAAAAATATATTTGTTGGTCAATTGTATTTCTTCTTTTGAGAGGTGTCTATTTAGTCCTTTTTCCCATTTATTAATTGGGCTATTCATTTTTTGGTTTCATTTTTTATGTTCTCTCTCTATATTCTAGATATTAATGATTTATCTAATGAGAAAGTGTCAAATATCTTCTCCCATTCTGTAGGCTTTCTCTTCACATTTTTAATTGTTTCCTTTTCTGTGCAGAAACTTTTAAATTTGATGGCACCCCTGCCCCCTCACCCCCATTGATTTTTAATTTTATTTCTTGAGCTTTAGAGGTCTTGTAGAGGAAGTTGGTGCCTGCACCCATATGATGCAGCATTGACCCTATGTTTTCTTTCAGCAGGTGCAAGGTTTCTGGTCTAATTCCCAAATCTTTGCTCAGAGTGGCTTTGGCTATTATAGGTCTCTTATTTTTCCCAATGAATTTTAGAATTGCTTTTTCTAGTTCTATGAATAATTTCATTGGTAATTTGATGGGGAATGCATTGAATCTGTAAAATGCTTTCGTTAGAATGATCATTTTAATACTATTGACTCTACCAATCCAAGAACAAGGGAAGTCTTTCCATCTTCTAAAGTCTTCTTTAATTCCCTTCTTCAGTGTTGTAGAGTTTTCATTGTAGGGGTCCTTGGCATATTTTGTTAGATTCATTCCAAAATATTTTTATTTTACTGATGTTGTTGTGAATTGAATAGTTTTCTTATTTTTTTCAGTAGTTTCATTATTTGAGTATATGAAAGCAATTGGTTTATGTTTGTATCTTGTATTCTGCCACTTTACTAAAATTGTTTATCAGTTCTACAGGACTTTTGGTAGATTTTTTTGGTCTTCTAAATATAGAATCATGTTATCATCAATTTGCCAAGATTTTATTGATAAATTTTACATCTATGGTAATCAGCTTGAATATGAATATCAGCTTTAAATTCCCTGTCTTTGATGTGCCATTGTCTGGTGTGGAATCAGGGTGATACCTGTTTCATAGAATGAATTTGGCAATGATCTCTCCTTTTCTATTTCACGGAATAATTTTAGGAGTATTAGTCTTAGTTCTTCTTTAAAGGCCTGGTAGAACTTTGCTGAGAATCCACCTGGTTTTAGACTTTTCTTTCTTGGAAGGCATTTGATACTTAACTATTAATTTTATTAATTGATATTAATTAACCTATTTAGGTTTTCTATACCCTCATGGTTCAATTTTGCCTCAAGAATTTGTCAATGTCTTTATGATTTTTTAGCTTATTAGAGTATACATTTTTTAAGTAATTTCTGATGATCCTCTGAAATTCAGTGATGTCTTTGGTGATATTTCCTTTTTCATCTCTAATTTTATTTATTTAGTCTTCTATTTCTTTCTTTTGGTGAATTTGGGTAGAAATTTACTGATCTTGTTTATCCTTTCAAGAAAGCAACTCTTTATTTTGTTGATCTGTTGTATTGTTTTTTATTCTCTAATTCAATAATTTTAGCTCTGATTTTAATTATTTATTGTCTTCTACTGAGTTTGTACCTGACACCATTTGACACTGTTAATATATTTCCTCACAAATATATTACATTATCATACATACCATATTTTAACCCTTATTCTAAGGTGAATTTGATATTCACCTTTTATATACAAGGAAACATACATAAAATTCAACATCCATTTGAAGGGGCAAAATAGCTGACAACAATTTTTTTTTTAAATTCCCTTTTAAACCCAATAAAAGGCATCTACCTAGAGCTAACATAATACTTAGTGATGAGGGACTGAAACATTTTCTTTTAAAGATGGAAATGATGCAAGGATGTGTTCTATCACTTCTATTCCAAATTTTACTAAAGGTCCTAGATAGTGCTATAAGACAAGACAAAAAAAATAGAAGTCATAAAGATTAGAAAACAAGATCATACACTTCATTTGAAATTATATTTTTATCTGTGTTTAAAGTCCTAAGGAATAGATGATAGCAAGTGAATTTAGCATTTTCTCAATGTACAAGTTTGGTATTTAAAACTCAGTTATATCTCTATGCACTACAATACTAGGGAGAATAATTGTCATTGAAATGTGACCATGTCCCAATTCCTAGAACCTGTAAATATGTTACATTAAATGACAAAATTATTTCATATTATCTAAGTGGGCTCATTCTAGTCCCATGAGTTCTCAAAATGAAAAACCCTTCTTGGGCATGGGCTAAGAGAGAAGATAATAGAAGAGAGGTCAAAGAGATGAAAATTATTTGCTTTGCTGATTCAAGAAGGGGACAACAAGGAAGAAATAAAGGTAGTTTCTACAAATTGGAAAAGGTAGAGAGATGTATTCTCCTACATGTGTCTAAAAAAAAATTGTCCTGATTTTAGCCCTGTGAGGCATGAGTTGGACTTCTGACCTATAAAACTGTAATATAATGAGTATTGTCTTAAATTACCAATGTTGTGGCAAACTGTTATATCAGCAAGAGAAAACTATTTTCAGTAGAAAAGAAAAATGTAATTAAAGAACAATACTCCTAATAGCACTCAACTATGAAATATCAGTGGAAACATCCAATGAAATGTATTTAGTCTATGTAATGAAAAACCATAAAATTTGCTGAAACAAACAAGAACTAAATAAATGGAGGTAAATATTCATGGGTCAGAAGCTTTGATTAAACATTGAAATTTTAGAAGCAACATCATTTGGGCACTGGAGTACATGCATATAATCTAGTGGGCTTTTAATCCACTATGAATACTGAGAAGTTGCAACACAGACCTGTAAGGGGACAATGTTACATGATGGCAGAGGCAGAGATTGAAGTTTCACAATGCCAGCTAAGAAATAACAAGGTTGCCTACTAGATAAGCTAGAAAGACATAAGGAAAGAATCTTCTCTTCAGATTTCAGGGGAAATATGACCCCAGCCAACTACTCCGATTTAGGACTTCTAGCCTCCAGAATAATTTTCTATTATTTTAAGCCACCCAGTTTGTGATTCTTTGTTATAACAACCCTAGGAAACTTGTTTCCAGAATAATTTTCTATTATTTTTTTAAATTTATATTTTTTGGTTGTAGTTGAACACAATACTACTAGAGATGTATTATTTTATTTATTTTTTAATGTGGTGCTGAGGATCAAATCCTGGTTAGAAAGCCAAATTTTATTTAGAGAAACAATGTGACAGCATCCTATAAAGTTAAATATACTTACCTCATATAACCCTACAACATTGCTGTTTTGTACTTATGTAAAATAATTGATTATATGTATGTATATTTATATATCCAACATAATCTTCCATAGTGAAGCTTTATTAATAATAACACGGGGTAAAAATGGGAGTTCATAACCCACTTGAATCAATCTGTGAAATATGGTATATTAAGAACTATGTAATGTTTTGAACAACCAACAATAAAATAATTTAAAAAAAATAAAAAAAATAATAACACCAAACTGAAATCTATTTCAATAACTGATGTAAACTGAAAACAAACTCTCCATCATCTATGTATGAACATACAGATGTGTAATACACCCATGCTGAAATATAAATGAATGAACTACAGATTTGTACAACACAGTTCCTTGTTAAATGTATTCTGTTAGGTAAAATACCCAAACACAAAGCCAGCATGCAGTATGATTTCTTTTATGTGAATTTATATAAAAGGCAAAACTGTAGTAGTAGAAAACTCATCAGTGGTGGTTAATAGATAGAATTGATAGCAAAGGGGCATGAGAATCTCTTGGTACAGTAATAAAAGGACCAATGTCATGACTGGTGTGGGTTACAAAAATCTCTATATTTGTTAAAGCACATAAAAATGTATATAAGTTGGCCAATTTCATTGTCTATAAAAATGTACTTTAATAAGAATTATAAAAAAGGTGATCTCATTTTTATTTTACTTTCCTACCTAACATTGCAAGTCTATAGGTATAGAGAAATATCTGGATAAAGGTAACTCAGGGTTAAAAATAATTTCTGGGTTAACATAGTTTGAAGATTTATTTCTTCAACTGTCTATATTCTGCTGCATTTTTTTTGATTCTTAGTATATCACTTCTTTTAAAAAATTTAGTCTTATTTTGGAATAAAAATAAGGCAATGCTAATCATATTTTTATATATTTTAAATATGCCTTTTAAAATCTTTGTACTGAATTCCCAAATGTCAGGAAATCAAGCAAGAGAGCACATGATACATGATATTCAATCTATGCATTAGTGTGTTAGGAAGCATTTATTTTCTAATCTTTGAAGCTAGATCTGGTCTCTGTTACATGAATTGTTTTATTTCAGCCTATATTGGTAATATTATCTGATTTTATCAAAATAGGAATGCTTTTGAGCATTACTCACAGGAATACATTCATCTCTGAGACC
This sequence comes from Spermophilus citellus, assembly GCF_964194105.1. Classification (NCBI taxonomy): domain Eukaryota; kingdom Metazoa; phylum Chordata; class Mammalia; order Rodentia; family Sciuridae; genus Spermophilus; species Spermophilus citellus. The sequence goes on along the minus strand of NC_138182.1, from coordinate 175,221,750 downwards.
ATCATTTTGCTCTCAACTTTAATTCAAATGTAGATCATGTCTCATCATCTCTAGTAGTTTGGCAATGTATTATATTTTTAAAGAGATTCCATAGTGAAATCCACTGGAGTAGCTCTGTCTTAGAAAATAAAACTTTTTTCCTTCTATGTACAATGTCACTAAGTATAAAACTTCTTAGTGTTTCTCAATTTTTCAAATGGGAGCCTATAAAATTGAGAATAACTGCATCTGAAATTCACCCTCTCAGATCAGGTTTATATCAACATTAAAAATTCTTCAAAAAAGATTATCACAGGCACACAAGTGTTTCTCTTTTCTCTCTCATGTTTCCATTATCTTGCTCTTACCTCACTTGCCGCCAAGTAATGTGTCCACCATCTTTAGTGAGAAATATTTTCTATTATAACAGGTTCAGTTTTCTTTTTTGACTTTTCAAAATTATGTTTTCTATTTCCCTTGAATTACTCAGTCAAATTTGCTGTCAACCACAGCATTTTCTTTGTTGTGCTTCTATTGTCTTTCACCTGATGCTCCACTGAAAAGCAAGTTTCATAGTTCTAGATTCTGCAGTTAAAATTTTCAAGAGAGACTAATTTCTAATGTAGTTTACTTTTTTAACATGTAGAAAGAAAAGTAACTTGAATGCCATTACTTAGTTTTTAAGTTATTCTACAATGATTTCTTAGTTTAAAAATGAGCATGATAATGCTAAAAATCTATAAGTATTTCTAAATGTTAATGAGCAAACAACTTCCTGAAAATGAGATTACAGAATCAATGGCATCTGATGGGCAAGAATAGTATTTTATATACACATACACATTCACATGTCCACTGCTATATGTACAATAAACACTAAAGAGATTTTAAAAGCAATTATATAAAATTGGATATTGTTTTAACTAAGTTATAATATCTGTGCTTTAAGTTAGGATATTTTGCATATTTGTGTAAATATAGTACTACAAAGTTATACGTGACAAAAAAAATTGATTTGGGTAACATTCACATACTGAACAATACCTATATTTCTCTGATTTAATTTTGCACATTGGAATAGATGGTACATTTTTCTATTAGTCTTAGGTTACCCCATCTGCTCAGTGTTTGAACTGGAGAGAAATCAAGGTCTGTCTTCACAATCTGGGCATCTTAAACCCATCTTCATTTGCTTTTGGTCTCTTGTCCCATTTGTATGCCTGACTCTGATGAAGTGAACATATTGCTTGGGGCTTTCCTGCCCAGCTGAAAGTAGGAGTGACATAATTTTCTGTTTCAGAATATCAAGATTTTGAAGAGAAAGCCAGCCATTGATGTTAACCCACATGCAATTATTTTTGTAGGACTTTCGACCCTGTAAAACCAAGAGAGAGATTTTATGTGTGTGGAAGAGTCAGTTTTCAGTCAACTCTCCAAATACTCTACCAGTGCCTTCCACCTCTGCTGATTGGAAAAAATCTAACCAAGTTAAAGCTTGAATATTGTAAAATGTGGAAATGTGTCATTTATTTTCTTTTTTCAAAGTATAAAGGCAATCTCTAGCTATATACTGATAACATGGTAAAATATAAATGCCCCCCCTTTACCACAAAACTACATGTTGTATCCATGAATCCCCATATCCACACAAACTATGAAGTTTTTTTAATAAAAGGAAACAGTACTAGCACAAAGGAGTCCATGTACCAAACATGAAAAGATTTCACTGAATATGCAAAAATCAAACAATGAAACTGGAAAGTGTGATCAGCAAGTTAAGCTAGTATGTCTTTGAAGCTGGCTGCATATATAAAGCTTTCAACAGAATAATATTACACTTTACTGACAATGAAATGTCCATTACATAGAAGAATAATCATTATCATTAAGTGAATTTCCTGCTGAGTACACATTTCACTGTGAGCAGCCTCCTCTCTGGGGACATTTTCAAGGTAGTCTCTGTAAAATTGTTTAGATCAGAGAAAGTAAGAGCCCTGGATGTCTGCTTTAGTTGTCAAATAAGAAAATAACTTGCAAAGAAATGTTAAAGCCAGCCAAGGTGTTCAAGGTGTATTTTTTCCCCTTGCTCTCATCAACGTAATTTAAAGAAGAAAAGTGTAAATGTTGACATCGTATTTGAAAGAGTCAAATCCTATTGCAGATAACCAGTCCCTATATTTAAGATATCTGTATACCAAGGCAACTATCCCAAAAGTCACGATGATCTTAGGGAAATTAGAAAAACCTGTTGTAAAGTACACACCTACTCTAATAACAGTTGAATTACATGACAAAAGTCAAAACTTTTTAAAATTTAGTAATGGAAAGTTTTATATTTCCAAAATGATGGTTTTTGGAGTTTATTTCACACGTTTGTTTGTTTCTAGCAATAATGAGACTTTCACAAATACTTCAAATAAAGACCTTCCACAATACTTTGATTTCTTACTCCAATTTAGAGAATTTCCTTTGGCATTAGCAATTTTAAAGAATGACAGGATTAAAAATCACTCAGCTATTGCTTATTTCATTATCCTTCTTGGTGAGAGTGTCGCTAGCTCTAAGAGGCAAGAATTCCCATATTCAGTCAAAGAGAACATTTGGCCACATCTTGGATTCATGATCAAATCAAATCCCCCCAAAACATGCATTTTTCTAAAGAAAAAGGGTAATGATAATCAAACAGTAAGTTTGTATTTATGAGGGATTCATATTTCCAAAGTCCTATTGCTTTTAGTTGAATTAATTTATTTAATCTTCAATATCACCCCATAAGGTATTATTGCTGTTTCTATTTTAAATAAACAGAAATTGAAACCCAGAAGAATTAGATGGTTTTCTGATAAACAGAAACGCTAGGGTTCAAACCCAGGCTGTCTGAGTCCAGAGCCCACACCTTAAACCATTATACTGCACTGTTCCACTGTGAATGCATAAATATCAAGTACCCGATGGCCCATTACATAAAAAGGGAGAATTGTTTGCTGACTATGAAGCTGTTCTAATTCTATATGTTAGCAGAATTCTTTGATTTGGGTCTATGTCAGGTTTTTTTTCTCTATCCTTTTCTTTTTTTTTTTCCTTCTATATCCTATAGAGGAGTTCAAAGGAAAATAGAAATAAGCAAAACAAACAAGTTTCCTACAATGATTGCCCTTAAAATCTGATTTTCTGTACCTAACCAAGCAGCTTGTTTTTTCAAGTAATTTTTCTTTCTTTAAGAAAAATATTAATAGTAACACTAATAGTAATTGTTAGAAATGACTGTTTTTAATCTGTAACAGGTGCTGAGCTAAGTGTTTTACACTCATTCATTCAATTACACATCCGTTTTTGTTGGTAAGGGCTTCAAAGTCCACCCATGTTTCCAAGTAGTATACCACAACTTCTTTCAAGGTGAACCATGTTTTCTAAAAGTCAGAATCGTTTGTAGAAAACCAGCTGGATCTCTTGTGAGTGTAGGGTGGTGATGAAGGGTTAGAGTACAAAATACTCTGTAATTAATGCATAATCCAATCAATTGTGTGAAAAGATGATCAGAATGACCAGCTCAGGAAACAGTTGGTTTTATTATTTCAATCAGCAATTGAATTAGATGTACTTTGAAATTACCTAATTAATTGCTCAGCAGCAGACTGCACAACAGCTAAAAACTATTGGCCATTTAGTTACAGCTATATTGAAAGATATTATTTTAATCATCTATTACTAACTCATTTCTCAGTATAGAGTGTGTCTTTTTCTGTATCCAAAATATATGTGCCACTACCCAAAGAAATGAATTATGATTTAATAACTTCATGTCCTATTTGAGACTAAAAAAAAAATAAAAAAGAAAGGTCAGGGTATTTCCTAATTCTAATCCCACCCTCAATTTTGGTACTTGAAGCTGAGTTAGTGAATATACTTTAAATTTGATCAACTATTGCTTTTTATCTTTTTTCATGGAAATCTCTAGGTTTCAGTTTTCCCATCAGATTTTATTATATTTTTCATTTCTACTATGTGCACTGCCTTAGAATTCGAACTTTATGAATGTCACTGAATTTTACATTTAAATCTCCAGGCACTAGAAGAATTCAGTGCATTAAAAAAAAACCATACCTATTATTAAAAGAAAATAGACAGAATATAACATCATTGTTGTTAAAGCTAAAGATCTTTAATCTTAGCAGATCATTTGTTGCAGTAGTAGTTCTATATCATATCCCTCATTTTACACATGCAAATTTTTAATAGAGAAATGTTCACAGAAAGTTTAATCTGCTGTATCAGAGACATTTCACATGCACACAAAAAAATCACATCATATTCATAGATCATAGAGACAGAAAAGATTCTCAAGGGGTTATCTAATCCATAGTCTTACAATTTAAACCTGAGTAGAAAAATAATAGTATTCTAACTTATCCTTAGCTCATTCTTTAAAATCACCAAGAACAGTATCATTTGGTAACATAGTGTAATAATCTCCTTTGTATTCAAAATGCTCTTCACAGTACTATAAATCTCTGTATTTACATTCAGAGTTCAAATTGATATCAGTCGAGACCTAAAATCTCCTCTTGCACCAAATCTTCACTCTCCCACGAATATTTCTGTGGCAGTTACTGCCTGTCCATTATCTACCATCAAATTCCTTTTCTAGATTTCCCTCAAGTCTGCTGTTATGCTAAATGAGTCCTGAACAATATTCTTCCCCATGTACACTACACTCTCATGCAGTCGCTAAGACCTTTCCTCCTTCTTCCTTCAGTCTGTTAAAGTGAAGCATCTAACTAGTCCTTCATAGAGACTCCCATTATCACCATCTAGAAGTTGTGCAGCTTTTTTGCTTCTCTCTGGCACTGTGCTCCTCCTGCTTATTACTCATTGTGTATAATACTAAATGCCAATGGAGTATGTAAATAGTAAGATGGGTAGAGGACAAATGACAAAGTGTGTTGAACGAATGATTATGGCTTGAGGACCAAACAGCATAAGGGACGTCACCCTTTCCTGAAGATTCTAAATGGAAGCAAAAGTGCTCCCGCTCCATCTAGCAAAGCCCAAATGGTCAGAAACTACCTCTGCAATGATTTTTTTAATTATTTTTTAAAATTGTTTCTTACATACATCATAATAGAGGAGTGCATTACATTCATTTTTTTTTGCATTACAATTCTTAATACACCTTTAAACCACAATTTATCAAATCTCTGTTTGTATATAAGGTATGTTGACACCAAATTCACATCACCATACATGAATTTTGTATAATGATGACCATCTCCTTCCACTATCCTTGCTATTCCCATTCTCCCTCCCTTCCCTCTCACCCCTAATCCCTATCTAGTGGTAATTTTCCACCCATGCTCTTCCTCCCTACCCAACTTAGAGTCACCCCCCTTAGATCAGAGAAAACATTTGGCATTTGTTTTTTTGGTATGGGCTAACTTCACTTAGCATAATCTTCTCTAATGCCATCCATTTCTCTGCAAATGCCATGATCTTATTATATTTTAGTGCTGAGTAATTTTTCATTGTGTATAAATGCCATATTTTTTTTATCCATTCATCCACTGAAGGACATCTATGTTGGCTCCACAGTTTACCTATTGTGAATTGTGCTGCTATAAACATTGATGTGGCTGTGTCCCTGTAGTATGCAATGATTTTAATAACAGTAAAAGTTAGTAAAAAAGTGAATTTCTGGGATGGCATTTCTGAAAGTGTGGTCTATGGAAATCCTTCTTTGGAATCCACTAGAATACATGTTAGTATCTGGGCTTCATCCCAGAGCAAAAGAATCTGACTTTCTGAAAATTAGGCCTCAGAAATTTGAAATTTTAATAAGTATCTCATATGTATCCAGCTGATTCTTATACTCATTATAAGTCTGAAAAGCACAATTCTAGCTCAACATTTAGGGTTGTGGATAAGAAAAATTTGTTTAAAAGGCTCTGTTCTGAGAAGCATGTAGGAAATTCTGTGGTAAACGTTGTTAAACAATTTTAGTACAGAGCTTCTTAGAGATTTTAGTAATCTTTGTATTGTGAATAATTGAGAAGAGAGGGTAGTTTATACTGACTTCTCTAATTTTGATAGGGAACATCTTTCCCAACTTGTTTCTGGAAAAATAAGCCTCAGGAATTTAACTCCAAGAGCACCTTTCAATGTAAATGTCAATTACATGAGATTTGTTGAACCAAGGCAATTGGTCTATAGAAGGTGATGGGGTGTAGCTGTATTTCTAACTGGTGGTATGGAAATAGGATGAGAAAGAAATGCTTTTTAGCTATTTTCTTTTCTTTTCTACTTATTTCTTAATAATGTTATTCTCTCTTTGTTTTGATCTCACCTTTGAGGTATTTTATCTAACTTTTAATTTCAACAATATTGATTGTAAGTGGAGTGTGTGTGTATGGGTGGGTGTGAGAGGTGGGGGCGGGGGAGAGAAAATTTACATAGTCCCCCAAATCCTGGTAGTATTACACTAGAATCTTTTTCAATAGAAAACTGGACTTATATTCTTGTTAGTTACTATGCAAATGAGTTAAAACTGCATCGCTTTTCACCTGTAAAGTAAAAAGGCAATAGCAAGACCTCATTACATAGGCAGAAAGTGGAATAAATGTAGTTCCTAAAAACGTCAGAATAAAATTTTATAATCTGATGATTTACAGTTCATTCCATGGTTTTAGTGTGTAAAGGATAAGCAGATCTAGTGGAAACGGATGAATTGGGTCAAGTAAAATTGGAGCCTATTAAAATTCCAGCCTGAACCTTGGAGGAATGGAGCGGCTTGGCCACCCAAGTGATATATTACACAGGCCATTATTTGCCTCTTAGTTTCCTATTTTTGCCTCTGACCAAGAAAATGGAAGGCTCAGGAATCTTCCTCTGAAGCCCTTCATTTTGGAATCTGTCTGAAAAAGTTAAGAAGAGGGATTGAAAATACTGAAAAATATTTGCCTATTTGAGATATTAAACAAATTCTGAATGCCAAAAATTTCAGTAACTCAACCTGTTGTATTTTTCTCAAAACTCACTTTGTTCTCTGATGCCTAATCTCTAAAGGAGTTTCCATTCAAAGTCATTATTTCCTCATTAAAAATGAAGGCAATGACAGGAGCCTGCATTTACTACCATTCAAAGTGGGAAATCTGCATGCTCCTCATTTATTTGGAACAACTTGTTTCAAAAGAAGAAGTTATATTTATATGCACAAAGCAGTATCTCCCCTAATTATAATTTATTTTTGCCTATTCAAGAAAAACACAACAGATGTATTTCTACCAACTCTTGGACTGTCACATGGCAAAAGAACAATTGCATAAATGCTTCAAATAAATGTTCAAGCACTTTGACATAAATACTTTTCAGCATATCCTTGTTGTTGTATTATAGCATTTAACCCTAATGCTATCTTTGTTGGGAATGCAGATGATGAACAAGATGTTTTACATTCTACTCAGATCTCTTTCCTCTGTGATCAGTAAGTATCAGAAACAGTCATCCACAGATAGCGAAGCAATTGCATTTTAAATGTCACATAGCTGTCTTTATTATTCTAGCTGGGGCATGGAAAGAAAGGTCCCTCTGTTAATGAGACTAACACTGCCAGTCCCATTATAATAGATTTAAGCAAATAAATAACATGTTTGCCACTTCTTCTCTTGTTTTTCAAGCACTATTTTTATCACTGATCTCACTGCTGCAGACATTTGAGTGGAATAACTATAATTGTTGCATGGCTTAGGGAATGAAAACTACACACAGAGTCCCTATTTATTTTAGATAATTCAGCATATTAATCCAAATTGTCCCCAAAGCCTGTCCTCCCATGGTTCTTGCTCACATTTGCCTTTAGTACTAACATGACAAAAAGATACAGTGGGTTAGGTTTAGTGGCTCACTAATGCGTGGCAGTACCTATTGCACCCTTGACAAGAGAGTAATAATGACCATATTACTTCGAAAGGAACAAAGTCCCTTGCAAGCTAAAAAGTGCAATAGTACAAGATCTGTCTAAATTATTGCCAAAATTGATTCAAAATTGTAGACCACCGACCTCTGTTTTTATGTAATTCACAGACATAAAAAGTCCACTAGAAAAAAGTTCCCATCTGTATTGAAAGGCTATAAATAACATTTTATAGAAAAGCCAGGCTTTTCTAATTGCTGTAATAAGTCCCCATGTTTCGACACTGACTCTGGCTAAAGGGGCAAGCCACACTGTGCCATGCATGCTGTCTCCTTCCTTTCCAACTTAGCCCTTCTCATCTAGGTGCCACATGAGTCACATAATCATTCTGTAACATATTGAATTTCCTTCTTTTCACTCTCTAAAGGCTAGCTCTGGGTGATCTAATGAGGAACATGTCTTTTAAGTAACACCTTGTACTGATGACTTCCAAATGTAGAGTTCTAGCCTAACCTGTCTCTGCAACTCCAAATTGACATACCCAATTATTTATTTGGCACTGCTAGGAAGACATCTCAAAATAGTGTGGTCAAAACCTAACTCTTTATTTGCAATTACAATAGACCAAAACTCTTCTTCCCTCATCATTCCCATTCAGCAAATAATATCACCATCCATTCACCTTTTCAAGGCAAAAATCTCAGTCATCCTAAACATCCCCACTTCCTTTTTCTATGCCCTCTCAACATGCATATGTTTGGGCACATATACAAACACATGCAAACACACACATATACAATCAGCAAAACATGATCGAACTGTTCTTTATTCTCTCCCTCAATTTGTACACATTCTTCACCTCTACTATTAACGTGGACCAACCAGAAGCTCCTTTAATTAGGACCCCAACAGCTGCTTATCTGGTTCCACCTGCTCCGACTTTCTCTCCTTCCTTATCTTCTCTTCTTTCATGAACAGAGAGCTTTTTCATATTATTTGACAATGACTAGAGTAAGACTTTCCTTAACTGTTTTCAAACAGAAAAAAAAAGAATAATGGAAATGGAATTTTAACATTTTGTCTTCCAGATAAAGATATTTGAGCTGGAGAATAAAAAGTATCCTACATACTGATTCCTGATGTGTAGTTTAATGAATCTAGAAACCCTTTTCTGCAACACTATCACAAGCATAAACTTTTTAAGTTCTAATTATTTTTAAGTCTGCTATGTTGCATTAGATTGCTAATTATAGCACTTATATTATTAAATCATTGTATCATTTAACTTGGCTTAATGAAGATGTAAGCCCTTAAATAGTAGTAAATATTAAAGGGCTTTTGAGTTATGCCTCTGTCTACTTAAGACTGAGAAATGCAATGTCCTCTCAATTATCTTCATTGTTCAGTAATTTAAGAAGTAATGTAACTTAGAATTACTTAACTTTAAAAGGAAGCTTATATTATTTCATCTACCTGGGATCAGGCAAATGTCAAATAGTTTTACAAAGAGAAAGTGAGTAGCCCAAAGGAGATCATTTTGTAATGCAAATATAATAAGTGTTTTCTAAATGTGCTATTTTACTTTGTTGTGGTGGTTTTGTTTTTTGATGTATTCATTCTGAAGCTTTTTTTGGTGGGGAGAGAAGAATGGCGATGGGGTAGGAAATCCAGAAATAGTGATATTTGTACATATCAAAACTGAGAAATAACATCAATACTTAGAAGCAACTCTGAGCGTGTGTATCTCAGTGTATTTTCTTCTAAGCATCAGTAATGAGCCTTTAAAATGGTTATAGTATACACAGATAATAATCAGTAAGTTTTTTCACATCGATTCTGGAAAAACTGCTTTGTGTTCCAGTTTTAATTAGTGTATTATTATCCATTGCTAATTTGAGGGGTTTAGTCTAGAATTAGCACACAGCTGCAGCAGAGAATGCAAGCACATGGATTGCTGGATTAGCTGGAGTCCATACAAAGGGGACAGAGGAAACGAGGAGAGATTCCACAAACCATTAATCTCTATAAAGCTTCCTAAGTTTTTCACATATTACCTTAATTTAAAAGCAAATTCCTTGACAAGGAATAAAACTGCATTTCTAATTTTTAAAAATTTAATATAATAAACATCTCTTTTTAAAAAAAAAAAAGATCCAAAACATTCAGAAAACTAAAGAGAATAATTTAACACAAACACATTTAACGAATGTCAAAACGTTGCCACATTTCCTATGTATTATTTTAAAGCAATAAAACTCTGAGAACAGTTGTAAGCTGCATTCTAGTAATCCCACCCCCACCCCACACTCCTTTCTTTTCTTATCCCACAGAGATAACCAAATTTGAGAGTTGGTGCAGGTACTCTTTGTACTTTTTCAGGTACCATAAGTACTTTTTCATATTTAAATCTTACATAAATGATAATTATATATATATATATATATATATATATATATATATCTACAGTTTCTTTCTTTTTTTACTCCTCTTATGTGTAGATAACTTCTCTATTGTGATGTGTGTACGTGCTGAGATAGAAATTCCCTACACAGAGGTTCTCAAGCAGAAGCAATGCCACCCCAGGAGCATTTGAAAATGCAGAGAAACATTATGGCAGTGCAGTTTTCCAGAGCTGCTATAACAAAGGTCCATAAACTGGATGACTTCAACAACAGAAATTTGTTTACTCAGAGTTCTGGAGGCTTGAAGTCCGAGATCAAGGGGCCAGTAGGATAGGTTACTTTTGAGGCTGCTCTCCGTGGCTTGTACATGGCCATGTGTTTATAGGGTTTTTCCTCTGTGGCAGGTCTGTGACAGGTCTGTGACTCAGTCTCCTCTTATAAGGAAACCAATCATATTGACTCAGAGCTCACCCTATTGACCTCGTTTTAAATTAATTACCTGTTTAAGGACCCTATGTCCAAATATAGTTATATTCTCAGATTCTGGGGATTAAGATTTCAACATATGAATTGGAAGGTGGAGGAGATACAATCACTCTTTAACATGAGTTGGTGTTGGATGGAAAGGGCAGTGGACAAGGAACCCAAACCCCCTGAAATGAAAGGAGACTGCAATCCCTAATCCCAGAACATCAGATGGACACTCTCAGGATAGAAACAAATAGAATTCCTGGGTTGTGGGAGAATATGCAATTCAACTTTAGTATAGTTCATCAAAATACTTTCACAATAATTATATAAGTTTAAATTCCAGAGCAGAATATGGAAATTCAAATGTCCCCCAACCTCATAAGCAAATGATGTGACCTCAGAATTTTGAAGTTGACCCTTATGACATGGCTATGATATTGACTATTCATTACTTCAATTTTTATTTATTTGTTTCTAAATGAGGCATGCATGGGTGTGTGAAAATGAATCATTATAATTATTTGCTTTGTGAAATATTTCTTTTTTTATTTATCTTCTTTTAATTGATTTTTTTAAAAAATAAATGATAGCAAATGCATTACAATTCTTATTACACATACACAGCACAATTTTTCATATCTCTGGTTATATATAAAGTTTGTTGACATCAATTCGTGTCTTCATACATGTACTTTGGATAATGATGTCCATCACATTCCACCATCCTTGCTAACCCCCTTCCCCCTCCCTTTCCTTCCCACCCCTCTGCCCTATCTAGAGTTCATCTATTCCTCCCACAGTCCCCCTCCCTACCCCACTATGAATCAGCCTCCTTATATCATAGAAAACATTCAGCATTTGGGGGTTTTTTTGGTTGAATTTTTACCCATTTTTTTCTCTTTTATTCTTTATAGTCTGAAAATCATTTTCTTATTGTTTCTAAGATTTTCAAACCTTCTCCCAGCATGTGACTTATCTTTAAGTCAGTCTGCTGATGGAGTCAAACTGAAGAGCAGTTCCAAGTACTCAAATTTATCAGTATTTTCTTTTGTGGAAGTGCTGTTTAAACCAGATGTAAGAAAACCTTCCTTACCCAAAGGTCACGAAGATATCCTCTAGTATGTCTTTCTGAGAGCTTCAAAGTATCACCTTTAAAACTTAGGTTTTTATCTAATTTTATTTTTGTTATGATGCAAGATACAAATTTATTCAAATTTTCAGGACAAATAGCCAGTAGACCCATTACCGTTCAATGAGTCTGTTATCATTTCCCCACCTCTCTCAAATAATTTTCAAACTACGTATAGTTCTCTTGATAAGTCCTCTTTTTTTTTTTTTTTCTTTTGTATGAGAGATTAAACTCAGGGGCATTAAACCACTGAGCCATATCCTCAGCCCTATTTTGTATTTTATTTAGTGACAAGGTCTCACTGAGTTGCTTAACACCTCGCTTTTGATGAGGCTGGCTTTGAACTCACTATCCTCCAGCCTCAGCCTCCTGAGCCACTGGGATTATAAGTGTACACTCCCGCTCTGGGCAAAGTCTTCTATTTTGACCTATTTTCTGTGTGTCTGCTACTTCCTGGAATATTATAATGGCTCTAACTTTTTGCTAAATCTTGGCATCTTCTGAGGAAATTATCTCTCTTTACTAGTCTTCAGAATTGCCTCAGTTTTCTTTACTCTTTATTCTTCCTTCTGAATTTTTAAATTATTTTGCCACATAAGTGAAATGGAGAAATAGGATTTTCTTTGAAGCACATTAACTTGTACATTAAGTTTGGGGAAAAAAACCTCATCTTTAAATATTAAATCTTACCATCATGAAGACATTATATCTCATTAATTTAGGCTTTTAAAATTAAGCATTTTATATATGATTTTCTCTTCACATATTATGCATCTTTAATTAGGTTTGTGTATATTTATCTTAAAATGTTTGTTGCTATTGTGAATGTTATCTTTTCTTTTTTACATTATTAGATTGGATATATTGATGGGTTAATTAAAGGGTGTTTTGATTTTAAAATGTTTGTCTCTGATTCTAGTAGAGTTAATACTTTTTCATTTTAATTCTAATAATTCACCTCTAAAGTTTCTTAGATTTCATATGTGGGTAATCATATCTACCACAAATGATCAGATTTTCTCTTGTAAACTCTTGTTATCTCATTGTTGTTATATTTTTGTGTTTGCTATGGCTTTCATAAAATGCTAAATCATGTGAACTGCTGTATATAATTTTAAATCTTTTAATAAGAATTTTTTGAGCTTAACCATGAATATGATATCTGTAATATATTTTAATAGATGCCCTTTAATGATCCCCTATTTGTAGTTTGAAAATATTTATCAAAAGTTAATGAGTTGTTCTTATCCAAAAAATCTGTATATATTAAAATTATCATATAGTTCATATCAATTATTCACACTAACAGTAATTGAATTCCTGGAAGAAACCTTGATTAGTAAAACTGTATTATTGATTGGTATTTATTCTGTAATAGATTTGTTTTTCTCATATTTTATTTACTTACCTTTTCATTAGTATATATACAATTTTTTTGATTTTGTATCAAAATTGTACTAATTTGAAAAATGATTTGATTAATGCAGCAGAGACATCTACTTACCTCCCAATCTGTCAATCTGTTTTCTGTTTCTTTTGTGGTAGGAGATCTCTAATAGTAGTCTGGCATACTTTCTGCTCACTGTTATCTAGGTGTGGCCATGCAATAAGCTGGTAAAGCGGTCACATTACCACGGCAGATGCCTGCCATAGAGTCATGCATCATTTTATTGAAACCTGACATAGTAGCACTTTTTCTGGCACACTGGGCATAATGGCTAGAGCTCTGCCAACCATAGTCATTATATATGGCCTTGATAATGGAAGCCCACATATTAAAGATGGTGGTGGAAAAAGATTATAACCTGGCTCCCTGAAGAGGCTAGAAATCTGGCCTGACTTTCCAGCCATTAAGAGTGTGTGCCTGTGATATTGTGTGTCCGAGTTATGGAGTTCTGCTTTATTTAAGCTGCTGCTGTTTTAAGGTTCCAGGGATCTAATGATTCTTAGTATTGGTAATGTTCTTATTCCTTTTATTTTAGTCACTGAAATAATTTGTTTATATTAAGAATTTTCATTCTTTGAAGGATTGTTAACAAGATTCTGCAAATCCTTCGGACTTCGGTTTGTAGTTTGGTTTGTTTCCTCCTCAGGAAAGGAGGCTCATGATATTGTGAAGTTGCTGCTCTTCATATAGTTATGTAAAAATAGATCTGCATGGCCTAAGAGGTGGACTGTGGTGCTCAAGTAGGCACTGCTGAGATCCTCCTCTAAGTGAAACTACTGAGGAAAGAGAGTTGATTGACAGCCATCAGGTGAAGTAATTTTGGATCCACTGTGGTGTTTGTGCTGAGAATATACTCGTACCAAACTACCACCTGCCAATGATGGAGTGTGGGAAGAGTGCTAGAGATAAGTCATGTCTGCCCAACCTGAGACTACTCTGTGAACATTTACTCAAGAACCCCTTTTTGATATGGTCAAGAATTACTTAGAACTTTACTGTAATTGGAATCTCTTTTGACCCTACTTTCCTTCTTTCAGACCAACATCATATGCTGAAGGAATTCCTTGCTTATTCCTCCTTTCCCTCAACAATGATTTTACATGTTTAACAGTATTTTGACATCTTCTAACTCAGAGTCAAGGCATTGAAAATGCAAAAGGAAGAACTACCAACTAAATGTAGAAATAATCTGTTTAGAATATAATCTAGACAATCAGAAAAAAAGCCACAGAGTTTCAAAGTATAAAGTAAAAACAGAAGTTTAAAAAACCCGAGACATTTTATTGAAACCTGATTATAGTAGAGCAATAGAAGTAGAACTATAGTAGCTGTGCATGCAGTTGGCTTCCGGTACAGTGACCATCTTGTGCTCACTATTTCTGATCAGCATAATGTATCCTTGGAATGTCTTACTATGGTCCTTTGCAGGGTGTCCACAAGAAGAGTCCCATTCTGGGCAGAAACACTCCTGCTCTGATACCTCCACCTGGCTCAGGCATTGGTTGAGAGCAGTTCAGGGAATGCCTGTCCTTGGCCTTGAATTCCTTGAAAGCACAACTTTCTGACTGCCAAGAGAGCCTACATTCAATTTTGTCATATACTAGTACTGGAAAAAAAAAAAAAATATATATATATATATATATAGTATATTACTTATGCTATATTATACATTTCATATTATGATTGATAGTTATGATAGTTTTTATAGTATAACTGTACTATAGTATACTAGTAGTATAATAATATTATACTATTATAATAGTAAATAATAATATAATATAATATAATATAATATAAATTATCTGGTTATTAGGTTATAGAGTATCTAGGTCACTTAATTAGTGAATTATTGCCCAGCTATTATATTTGCCATTTTTCTTAATGTTTCTTTTGTCCCAACTTTTACTTTGTTATTAATATTACCATGCCCTATTAATGTCAATTTCCAGTAATCTTGTAAGCATAACACACTTTCTTACCAGTAAATATTAGATTCTATTTTTAAGAACATAAAAATAAATAAAATCAAACAAACGTTCAAATCACTTGGGTCTAACAATCAGTCTTATTCAAACTGAATTTCATAAAATGGAAAAATAGTTGTCAGCAAATAATTTGTAAGTATGAAAGATACTGAGGAGAAAAGAGAAGGAATCACTGTGATAATAAATCATTTATTGTCTATCATTGTCTATCAGTGAAAATGCAAAAAATTTTTTTCAGTCCATATGTAACAAAAATAAGAACTAACAAGAAATAGATTGTTATCTTTATTGTACCTCTTTCCCCCCACCCCCCAAAAAAGAAGGGAAGTAGAACAATAACTAAAAGATATTTAAACACTTGAGACTTTAAGGAAACTGAAGTCTATTTGTTCTGGATATGTGTATGGATCAGGTAGTGGTAGAATAAGTCAATCAAAAGCAGGAGATGTGTCAGAAAAGCAAGATTTCAAGCAAGTTCCACTCTTGCCTCATTCCTACATCACTTTAGAACAATATTTGCCAGTCTCATTTCCACATAATCAGGCTAGCCCCACCTGTGTTAGAGTAATGTTAACAGGCTATAGGAAGAAATGACACAGATCTACAGGAACTGTATTGTTGGGCTCTCTACTAAAATTCCAAATCTTGTCTTTTATGTATGTTGAATATACTACATATAGATTTTTTGAATTATTGAATTTTATCATTGTGGTTATAGGTTTTTTATTAAATACTGACCTCATATATGAAAAATTATTGTTACAAATTGATTTCTGAGAAAATATTGGAAAATTAAACCCCACAATATAGAAAGAGGGTAATATATCAAGACCAAATATGATTTATCCTATGTATGCAAAGTTGATTCAACATTAAAAAATAATCAATGCAATTTACCATATCAAGAAGCTAAAGGGAAGAAAGCACATGATCTTCTCAATAGCAGCACAAAAAGTGTTTGATAAAAGTCATTATGTGTCAATGAATTTTAAAAGTCTCTTAATAAAATAGGAATTGGAAAAAAAAATCTTCGACTAGATAGACATTTATAGGAAACAAACACAAACCTGCAGGTAATTTTATATTTACCCTTAAAATGGGTACAAGGCAAAAATGTATATTTTTTCCAATGTTGTTCATAGCATTTCCTAGCTCTTGCAGTAAGCAAGAAAAAGAAATAAAAGGCATTGAGCTTGGAAAAAGAGAAAGCTGTTTATTTAGAAATGGTATGATGGTCTGTATTAAAAATTCTAGAGAATCTATAAAACAGTTACTAGAATTAATGGTTGAGTTTAGCAAGATCACCAGAGACAAAATCAATATATAAAAATCAATTTTTTTCAATATACTAGCAAGGAAAATTAGAAACTGAAATTAAATAAAACAGTGACTTAACACTAAAATATGAAATACTTTGTTATAGATCTCATAAAATATGTACAAGATTTGGATGCTCACAGATTGGAGTAATGTTCACAAATTGGAGGAGTCAATATTCTTATACTAATTTTCTTCAAAAATATTCTACAGATTTGATGTTTTCCCAGTTAACATACCAAACGCCTGTTTGTGTGTGTGTGTGTGTGTGTGTGTGTGTGTAGATCCATCAAGAATCTGATTATAAAGCTTATGTGAAAAAAACAAAGAAGTGAGAATAGCTTTCCAAAATTGAAAAAGTACTCTCAAAGTTGATGGGCTCATTGAATCTGAATGCAAGGCCTTCTATAAATCTACAAGAATTAAGACAGGTAAAGCAAAAGAACAATTATGTAGCTTAATGGAACAGACCAAACAGTCCAAAAACAGACCCATACATACATGGTAAGTTGATTTTTAACAAAGGTGCCAAGGCAATTCAGTGCAGAAATTTGTGTTTTCAATAAATGTTGAAATAATTAGTCAATCATATGTAAATAAGGGAAGCTCAACCCATACTTCCCATCATAAATAGAAATTAACTTAAATAATCACTGATATGAATTTAAAACTTAAAAATGTAACATTTTGGAAAAAAAAGCATAGTGAAAAATTTTTTGACCGTGGGTAGATGAAGATTTTTTAGGATGCAGAGACATGAACTATAAGAAAGAAAATTGCTAGATAGGATTTCATTAAAATTAAAATCTTCTACCTTTAACACTAAAAAGACCAATGAAAAGATAAACCACAAAGTATGATAAAACAATTACAAAATACACATCTCATAAAGGACCTCTATCCAGAATATATGACAAACTTATAAGAAAATGGAAGAATAGCAACACAAACAACAAAATTTAAAATATAGCCCCTAAATCTGAACATTTAAGAAGGTAAATTAATATAAAATAAGCACATGAAAAAAAATCAATATTATTAGTCATGAGGAAATTGAAAATTAAAACTGTAAGAAAATATCATTGCACATTTAGAATAGCTATTTTTTTCTTATTTTAATTCAAAAAATAAAAAATAAAGGGAAGAAGGAAGGATGGAAGGGAAAGACAGGGAGAGAAATAAACCTGGCTATATCAAATGTTAGCCAGTGTATTAAGCAATGAAACTTTCATAGATTGGTGACAGGAATGCAAAATGGCACAGCCATTGTATTAGTTCATTCTTCAATACTATGACAAAGTTACTGAGACTGGGTGTTATAAAGAAAAGTGATTTATTTAACTAGGTGTTTGGGAGGCTGAAAGTCTAGGCAGCATAATGTTGTCTCTGACAAGACTCCCTTAACTACATCAGCTCATGGGTGACAGCCTCACTATAGCCAGGAATACATATAGGAATAAATGCAAGAGGAAGGGATCACATCACCTGATGGGAAGTCATAAAACTGGGGAATGGTCAGGCTTGTTCTTCTATAAAAACCCTCTCATAAGAACGCATCAGGGTCCCACAAACACTGCCTTAATCCTTTTCAGCTGTATATCCAACACCTTAAGGACCTCCCACAGGCCCCACCTCTTAAGGGTTTCACTACCTCCCATATCACACTGGGGACCAAGTTTCCAACATATGAACACTGGAGAACAAAAGATATTCAAGAGAAATAAAAATTAAAATTAAAAAACTGTACCTAAATGTATACATCAGTTTTATTTTAAAGGATCAAAAACTGGAGGCTATTTAAATGCTCATGAATTGATGAATGATAAATGATTATTTATCGGTACAATACAATATTACTTAGAAATAAAGTGAAAAAAATGATTGACTTATGCAAATACAAAGAGAAATTTAAAATGCAGTATGCTAAGTGAAACTAAAGAGAGAAGTAGAAGAAGATCTTAGAAGATGGAAAAATATACCCTGTTCATGGATAGGCAGAACTAACATTATCAAAATGGCGATATTACCAAAAGTTCTCTATAGGTTTAATGCGATACCAATCAAAATCCCAATGGCATTTCTTGTAGAAATAGATAAAGCAATCATGAAATTCATATGGAAAAATAAAAGACCCAGAATAGCAAAAGCAATTCTAAGCAGGAAGTGTGAATCAGGCGGTATAGCGATGCCAGATTTCAAACTATATTACAGAGCAATAGTGACAAAAACAGCATGGTACTGGTACCAAAACAGGCGGGTGGACCAATGGTATAGAATAGAGGGCGCAGAGACTAATCCACAAAGTTACAACTATCTTATATTTGATAAAGGGGCTAAAAGCATGCAATGGAGGAAGGATAGCATCTTCAACAAATGGTGTTGGGAAAACTGGAAATCCATATGCAACAAAATGAAACTGAAACCCTTTCGCTCGCCATGCACAAAAGTTAACTCAAAATGGATCAAGGAGCTTGATATCAAATCAGAGACTCTGCGTCTGATAGAAGAAAAAGTTGGCTCTGATCTACATATTGTGGGGTCGGGCTCCAAATTCCTTAATAGGACACCCATAGCACAAGAGTTAACAACAAGAATCAACAAATGGGACTTAATTAAACTTAAAAGTTTTTTCTCAGCAAGAGAAACAATAAGAGAGGTAAATAGGGAGCCCACATCCTGGGAACAAAGTTTTACTCCTCACACTTCAGATAGAGCCCTAATATCCAGAGTATACAAAGAACTCAAAAAATTAGACAATAACCCAATCAACAAATGGGCCAAGGACCTGAACAGACACTTCTCAGAGGAGGATATACAATCAATCAACAAGTACATGAAAAAATGCTCTCCATCTCTAGCAGTCAGAGAAATGCAAATCAAAACCACCCTAAGATACCATCTCACTCCAGTAAGATTGGCAGCCATGATGAAGTCAAACAACAACAAGTGCTGGCGAGGATGTGGAGAAAAGGGTACACTTGTACATTGTTGGTGGGACTGCAAATTGGTGCGGCCAATTTGGAAAGCAGTATGGAGATTCCTGGGAAAGCTGGGAATGGAACCACCATTTGACCCTGCTATTGCCCTTCTTGGACTATTCCCTGAAGACCTTAAAAGAGCATGCTACAGGGATACTGCCACATCGATGTTCATAGCAGCACAATTCACAATAGCTAGACTGTGGAACCAACCCAGATGCCCTTCAATAGATGAATGGATAAAAAAAATGTGGCATCTATACACAATGGAGTACTATGCAGCAATAAAAAATGACAAAATCATAGAATTTGCAGGGAAATGGATGGCACTAGAGCAGATTATGCTTAGTGAAGCTAGCCAATCCCTAAAAAACAAATACCAAATGTCTTCTTTGATATAATGAGAGCAACTATGAACAGAGTAGGGAGGAAGAGCAGGAAGAAAAGATTAACTTTAAACAGAGACATGAGATGGGAGGGAAAGAGAGAGAAAAGGGAAATTGCATGGAAATGAAGGGAGACCCTCATTGCTATACAAAATTACATATAAGAGGTTGTGAGGGGAATGGGAAAATTAACAAGGAGAGAAATGAATTACAGTAGATGGGGTAGAGAGAGAAGATGTGAGGGAAGGGGAGGGGGGATAGTAGGGGATAGGAAAGGTAGCAGAATACAACAGTCACTAATATGGCAGTATGTAAAAATGTGGATGTGTAACCGACATGATTCTGCAATCTGCATTTGGGGTAAAATTAGGAGTTCATAACCCACTTCAATCTAATGTATGAAATATGATATGTCAAGAGCTTTGTAATGTTGTGAACAACCAATAAAAAAAGAAACTATTCAGACTCATAAGGCAATATACTGCAACTTTGGAAAGGTAAAATTATATTGGCAAAAATCCAATCAGTGTTTCCTATGGGAAAGGTATTGGGGGAAGGTGACTGATCACCAAAGGATATAAAGGGATGTTTTGAGGTGACAGAAACATTCCAGAGGCTGGGGGTCTAACTCAGTAGTAGGCACAGTGATAAAGCACCTACTTAGCAGGGGGTGAGGACCTGAGTTCAATCCCCAGCACCAAAAAATGAAGAAGAAGAAAATAATTATTTATCATGATAACAGTTACATAACTGTATGCACTTGACAAAATTCATAGCATTGTATATCAAAATCAGAAAATTTAACCGGACCAAAATTGTACCTCAATAAGTTCCATTTGAAACATGTCAGTCAGTGAATGATGAATAAAAATGTAACGCTTACATTTGCTTTTGGCAGACACCTTGTGGCACTAGCAATCTTGGATGAATGCAACACTAAAACTGGGAGTGACTAAAGTGACTTGTGGCTAGTGTCAGTCCCTGGAAACAGCTGGTCTATATCCAAAGTTGCCTAACTCCAGGGTGTGGCCTTCAGGGTTCTAGCAGCAAGTGCCAACTATCCCAACTTTTGTGGCCCCTAGACTTCCACTTTTATCTCTACAGTTTGCAAGTTGGGCAGAAGTCCTAGTCAGCTCTTGCTTCTCACTTACCCATTACTGAATCGGCAGCTGCCCTTAGAAGAAACTGTCCCCAAGGACTAGATTCCTTTATCTGGTTCCATTCTTTTCATTAATTATGCTCCTGCTTTGTTAACTATTAGGTATCTTCAATCAGAATTAATAATAATTATAATAAAATTGTTCATTCTAGTCATTCCCACTGTGAAAGTTAATTTTCCTGTTCCATCATTGTACATAGGAGCTGTGCCATCGAGCGTGTGTTCTTTCTTCCTTCCTTCCTTCCTTTCTTCCTTTTTTTTTTTTGCTACCAGTGATGATTGAACTCAGGGGTGTTTAACCACTGAGTAAAATCTGCAGCCCTTTAAAAAAATTTATTTAGAGACAAGTTCTAGCTAAGTTGCTTCGGGCCTTGGTAGGTTGCTGAGGCTGGCTTCAAATTCTAAATCCTCCTGCCTTAGCCTCCCAAGCCACTGGGATTACAGTCATGTGCTTAATTATCATTATTTCTAATCAACAGAAGAAAAGTGGATTTCCAGGGCAAGAGTTTTTTAGAGTTATTTTTGTTTTGCTTTTTCATTACAATGATATATATTTAGTCCCCATCCATTGAGAAAAATAGTCTTGACCATACATCTATGAGAGTCAGAAATGTTGATGCAGACACAGAGCTTAGGAAGAAGATGAGACAACACCTGTTTTGGTCAATAAGACTCATCTGACAATATTCTAAATTAATATTTTGTTTTTTGTACCTCATTGACTCAAAAATTTGCTCATTTGAATTCTTAAAATGATAAATACTTTCTTATTGTGCAGCATATTTTATATGATAAATTTAAAAAATGTGTCCTATAATAAAGAATGTCTTTCTGGTCTTAGCCTTTAAACAATCTCATGGCTTCTGGCCTATTTCTCATCCTAGAGGGATTGTGTTTAACTCCTGATTCCCAGGATTTAGCATATTTTGTCTGCTGTGGTCCTGCCGGCCTGAGGTGAATTCTTTGCCTGATCCTGACCTGCATTTATGCATTAATTACTGAATGGGCAACACCACCTCCCAAAACAACCCCCACACACACACTTTCTGCTTGGATTTCTGTGATTATGAATGGACCTCTTCTTTCTGTTCCTAGTCAGAAATTACCTACCTCCTGGAAGGAAGTAGGCGACAGTATGTGCTGCTTTAGGATGGAGCTCTGTCAGTCTCAGGAGCAGCTGCCTAAGATGTTTCACTCATGGCTCAGAACACCCTCTAATCTAGTAACCATCTTAGGTTACTAGTTTAGAGGGTGTTCTGAGGCAGGAGTGAAATAGTAGGAAGAAAGGAGGACCTTTAATAACTGTCAATAGATATCCACTGATTTCCACTATTTCTGATTATATAAACCAGAAGTCATTTTGTTGTAATTCTTAGGTAACAGAAAATTTATAGATTCTAGCATTAGAATACCCTGGCGTTAGACTATTCTTGTTAACTTCAAATCTAGTTTCGTTGACAACATGAAAGTTCATAGTTTCGGATTCTTAAAAAAATTACTTAGTTTGTAAAATAGTGATAAGCTGGGTCAACAGCTTCTTTTTGAGACTTCCATGTTAAATCAGAATATTATTGTGTTTGGCTATATTTTACATTTTATTTTTTCATTTCTTAATCCTGAATTATTTTTAGATATTTCTCCAAACTCTGCAGTCTCCTCCATCAGTTCTAAGAGCTAAATGTAAGTTTCCCTAATGTCCATAGTACTCAAACAAGCAAGATTAATGAGATCAAGAGCAGAGCATTGGACTTCAAATTTTGTAATGCACTGGGAATGATTCAGTATCTGACAAGTCAGATAATAGAGAAGAATTAGAAATACTTTTCAGTGGTTCTCTCGAAAATTCCTTTATGTCAGTCTGTTAAAGTCTAGAATCAAGTTTTAAGCATAAAAATGGGTCAGAAATAGAGTTATATAATTATGTAATTATGAGATTTCTTTTTGTATGAGTATTTCATTTAGCTTTGCTTTTAAATCTGGCGAATTAGTTTGATGTTTTATTTGAGATAAACAAAAAAAAAATAGGAAAGGCTAGCCACAGTGCATTCCAAAACAGGGTAAAAATGTAGCAAATTTCCAACTTTTACATTACTTTTGATGTTATAATTGCATCCTACAGAATAATTATTCTAATTCATATATTACGTATACTCTCACCCTTTTGCAGCATAAAACATAATGATGCTTTCTAAGATATCAACACAAATACACCTTCCCACACTGTATCTTCAGGAGTCACTGTGACATTGCTCCAAAATAGACATTCCATTAAATTGATAAGTAAATAAATTAAAAAGACCAGCAATCCTTTCTAATCTGTATGTTGTTTAAAGGTGTCATAAAGCAAACCTTGCCTACAACATTTCCAGGCACTCTATTAACCTAAATTAAATAAAATGCACATATTTGATAGGTAGAATATACTATTTACACTTATTTATCAATATCTGCTTCCTTTGTAAATGGCTTCAAGTAAACACAGAAAATGCACAGTTGTTCCACATTTTCTGCTAGCCTATGGATGAATTGTGCTCAACACTCATTGGCAGAATCCAGCCCTCACGTCTTGGAAAAGGAAGTTTAGAAGTTGCCAAAGAGGAAGACGTAGCTCTGATTCTGGTCTTTTAATGTAGTTTGTGTTTTTCGTGATTCCTCCAGGCTTTTGTCTCTTATTTGGGTTTTACTGTTCCTCTGTGAGTTTCGTTTGTGTTTTGGGTACTAATGGGATGTCCTTAAAAGGATAGGAAAGGTAGCAGAATACAACAATTACTAATAGGGCATTATGTAAAATTGTGGATGTGTAACCGACGTGATTCTGCAATCTGCATTTGGGGTAAAATTGGGAGTTCATAACCCACTTCAATCTAATGTATGAAATATGATATGTCAAGAGCTTTGTAATGTTGTGAACAACCAATAAAAAAATATAAAATAAAAAATAAAAATAAATAAATTAATTAATTAATTAAAAAAAGGCTATCTTAGCAACGAAAATACTCAAGCCCTTGTTTTTCCCTTTCCAAACAATATACCACTTCATTTTCCTAGGGTTCACTCAGCTTTTGTGGTTTTTCACACGTGTTGCTGAAGCCTGTTGGCAGATCTGGGGTTTTATGAAGAGAACTTCAACGGGGGTTTCTTCTTTCAAACTTTAGTCACAGCGAAGTTTCTTTGCACAGTTCTCAGCTCAGGTCACAAGCAGCACATCAGGAGCCACTTAGAGCATTTGTTCAGGCTGGAATGCGTTCTTCTCTCAGAGGCGGCTCTTTCTCAATTTGCCGGGCTTTTAATGTAATGTTGAAATCTGTTCCTGCTTGACTCCTACAGCTGGTTTTGATCAGGCTCCTCCAAAGAGGAAGTTTCAATTAGCACAGTTCCAAATGTGCTCTGGAGGTATATTTTTATGACTACTCAACTAATAGCACTCTTTGTTCCTAGTGGTGTGTGACTCCTTAACAAACACAGCCATTCCTGTGAGTCACAGAGTGACTTTATAGCAAGGCAAGGCTTTGCCAAAACCAGAAGAATGAGACAGCCAAATTGAATTAGTGGTTGAAACACATTAATTTATGCTAGATAAATGTTATTGTGGTCCCGTGGGCAAGTACTCAGGTCATAGGCTTTATGAACTATTTGCAGCAAGTGGGCTTCCTGGCAGTAAATCAGCCCTAGAGCAGGACTCTGCAAAGGACTTATAGCCACTTACCATCTCCTGTTCCCTTAAATGGCCTCTGCCTCTCCCTGCTCTTTCCATTGAGACGGCTTGCCATTTTGTACACATCTTGTGATATTTAACATATAAGCAGTTGGATTAATGATTTGTGTAGGCTTTGCCTGACTCCGATTGAGACGTGGCCATCTATTATGCCCATGGCCCTCACCACAGGCAGCTGTGTGTTTATCATTCCAGACGACAGATCTCAGTGGGTACAGAGCTCTGGCGGAGCACCAGCTTTTCAGAGTTCGTGCAGCTGTGCCCTAAATGGAATCCTTGATGTCTCAGACACAGCACACACAACCAAGTCCTGACAAGGCTGTTTCTCTTCTGGGAAGGAATTAGATCCACTTAAGGCCGGATTATTTCTAGAGTAAGAAAAGTAGAAATAAGTGTTTTCTGGCTTCAAATTGTGGCAAGTGAGAGACGATGCCAAGAAAGAATTATGCATAAATGATAGTGTTTAAACTTGTTTTTATGTGTTTAGATGTGTCCGTGCCAAAAAACTGACAAGGCCTCTCTGTTGGTGTTTTTTCAGAGAGAGACCACTCACACGCTGAACATTTTCTTAATAAAGAAATAATTGTAAATCACTGGTGTCTAGGCAGGTGATAACCAGTTTACCTTAAACACGATCTCTTGCAAAACTGAAAGAAAACAACTGGCAGGGCAAAGAGTGATGAATTGCTGCCTTCCCTATTCTACAACAACCCCAAATACCTGACAACCATCCTGGCAAATTTAGTGCAGTGGAAAGGACATGGACTTCGGGTTTGGTTCTAGGTTTAAATTATTAGTCTACCCCTCCTAGTCTTGGAAGTCTTGAATAAATCACTACTCTTTGCATTCTCACATACACAAACAACAGAAAATAGTAGTAATATCTACTTTTGCAGCGTTGTTGTTAAGATCAAAGAAACTTGAGAATGGAAACCCTTAAGAAAGGGAATAGGCAATAAAAGCTACTTAACATTTTCTATTTAGATCATTGACCTTGACCTACCAAATCCTTTGGTCCTACTCCACTCTGATGCTTGCTTTTTTTTTTTGTATTTGAGGACAGTCACAGTGACATTCATCTTGAATATTTGGCATGGACCAGGGAGGCTGGCATGTGACAGGTACTCATCACATTCTTGTGAGTTCAATTTCATGTTGATTACTGCCCACGGATGTGCTTATAGTTATATGCTTAGACTCCTCCACAGTGAAATTTTCTCTCAAATTCAGCACAAATTTCCAAGACTAGACAAAAGATAACTTTGTGAAATTAAAAAAAAAAAAGACTGCAATTTCCATTCATCTTGGAAATGAAAAAAAAATGTAATTTACTCCCAGAACTTGAAGTTTTCTGAATTAATCCAGTTTCTGAATTAATCCCATTACATATGTTGCAATGAGTTACCAAATTATGCCAATATCTGAATTTAATCCATCAGTTTTTATGCAGTAATTTCCTAGCTACCAGGTTGATTTTCTTTTATAACAGTAAATTTATTAAAAATTCTAATCTCTGGGTATGTGTATACAAGAACATTAAGACATTTTTACTCATTCTACTTTCCGATTTAAATTGGAGCTCGTAAGACCAGCTATCCTCACTTGGGTCTTCTCGAACTCCAAAAATTGAATGTAGTACCTTTTAAAATATGTGTTTACCAAAAGTTTTACCTAGGTGAGGTAACTTCTAAGTCATCTAATAGAATTAGTTATTGGCTTTTTAACTGAGATACTATGCAAAATGAAGTATAATCTAAGGGCTGGGCCTCAATCCTGGGCTTTTGGTAAATATGCCATCTTTGCTATTATAAACTAGTAGGAACACTATCTCCCTCAGTCTTGCCCCCTAATTTAATCCAATGCCTCAAATAATCCTCTGGCATGTACCCTGATATGTTTGTTGAAATGGTTATTTAGTTCATGAAAAGTTAAACAATAAATTAACTAATTTTTTCCCATTTTTCTGACTTTTCTTAAGTTTCCTTTAAGCTTTTTTTTTAATCTCATTCAGATAAAACCTATTTTCCTCTGCTTTTTAACCTCTGTTTTTTTTATTGTTATTGAAACTACCTTATCAAGGATCAAGTTTGATGAGAAAAAAAGTTGGAACTGATAGTATTAATGCAGTTTTATAGTAAACAATTGGTGAAATTTGCCCGAGAAATTATGTCATACCAAGGTTACTGATTTTTACACTGCAAGCCATAAAGGTGGTTTCTTCTGGCACGTTGAATAGCTCAAAGTGCTAAGACAGTTCCTTGGTCTATTAACAAACTGAAGTCCTGTGTGTAACACCATGTACCAGGAATCATGGGGGTTCATAAGCTTCCCATGGTGAGGGCTAATCAATAAAAGTTCTATGCTCAGGATTTTGTACATTTTGTTAATTAGGCCAAAGCAATAGGCCTTTGTGGCAATTATTCAGACAGTGATGTAAAAAGATAGCCTGACAAACAAACCTCCATAATCCACTTACATCTCACAGAAGCCAAAGGGTTGGAAAAGCCTATTAACAAGCTCTCTGCCTGTCTGTTTGGAGATGTTGTTAAATCGAGAGTCTGCTCGGCACCTGAGGCGGTCTGTTAATAAAGATCGTTTGTAGCAGATTTCTGTTCTATTAAGAATGGACATAAAACAGCATAATTTAAAACATGTCAATAACTCAAGGCAAAAATGCCAAACATAGTCTGTTCTGTCTTTATAAAATGAAGCCAAGTATACACAAGGAAACTGCCAGAAAGGCTGTTGTTGATGGAGTTGAGAGATGGTTTGCAATTGAATAATGCAATCCTTCAAGTTGAAACAACCTCATGGGTGGGTAGATACTTCTGTGACTTTTCTGTGGTAAATTCAAGGGATCTTTTCTGTTTATGGGCTGATGAGATATTGAACTTCATTCCTAAAAGATGCCTGCATACCTGTGCTCTTTGCCAGCTTTGTGAATTCATAATAACTTGTGAGTATTTCACCCCTTCCTATTCTTCTTGTCTTTCTTTTGAGTGGCATTTATGAACTGTTGGGGAATAGATCTTTACAGACACTGAACTAGGGTTAG
Source organism: Spermophilus citellus (assembly GCF_964194105.1). Classification (NCBI taxonomy): domain Eukaryota; kingdom Metazoa; phylum Chordata; class Mammalia; order Rodentia; family Sciuridae; genus Spermophilus; species Spermophilus citellus. The sequence continues at coordinate 175,193,821 of NC_138182.1, read as the reverse complement.
GATGTCTTAGGTTGCTACACAAAAAATTTAAAACCACCAAGAACAGTGCCATATTTTTTTTTGTGTGTGTATACATTTGATTGAAGATGCTAGTCTGCTAGACTGTGCAGTATTTTTACCACAAAAACAATGACCAGGCAGTCAATATTGTTACAGAATTTATCTGGTACTTACAGTAGTATTATAATAGCAAAGGCCAATTGATAGCATTTTAAATGCATGCTGCAGAAGGATGAGAAGAGGACATGGGAGGGATGATGGGGCTTCACTGAAGATGTGTACCAGACCTGTAGATTAAAATTTAACATACTGTATCTCCCACATCAGATCTGGGTATATGGTTGCGCCTGAATGATATTATCTGCTCTGTTAGAAGGTCTATCATGCACTGAATGGTGGTTTTAATTAAGTCCAGTAGGTTGAGAAAAGTGGTCTGGCAGCTTCAACTGATTTATTGTGTTTGTGACATCTGGGTCTGATTTATTGTATTTCCTCACAGAACTGTCTTTGGATGATCACCCTCTTTATTTTCATTCTGATTTGGAGGATTCATGGCCTATAAGTATGTAGAATTTTCATTCTACTGTGATTTCAGTTTTCCCTTTTTGTTTTCCTAATATTTGGCAGGAAGGTCAACTATTGAATTCCATTGTAGAGATTCTGTTGGTTTGTGTGCATCCATGGGGCTGCTTAAGCAGCAGTATTGGGTTAAAGTTCATCATCATCCTTCCAACCTAAGTGTATGCAGAAACAGAGGGAGACTGGCAAGTTTTTAGCAGAGTTTATATATTGCCAAACTGTTTACTTCATCTTATGGTCTTCTAAATTTTGAAGTTTGGATTTTGGGATATATATCATGTCATAGAAAACTTATTTTCAGTTATCTGAAAACAGTGAACATGTTCAGCCAGACATTACAGACAAGTGTCCAGATTTGATTGCAGGCTAGTCAATTTTAGAAAGCCTCCACTTCCAACTCCACAAAGCATATGTGAGAAGGGATAAGAGGCAAGCTTCAATTTCTGCCAAAGTGGAAGGTTACAAGAGCAAGCAGGTCCCAGTCAGCCTAAATGCCTCTCTAATCTGCAATTAAGTGGGTGCCCATTCTGGTTACAGATGCTACAATGCTTCACCGGGCTCCCTACTCCATAGTGCCTTGTTTTCTACAGCTGGGGCCACTTAGACTCTCCCTGAACTCCCAGCCAGGGTTCTGGAACAAATCAGAGAGAATTAAAGGAAGCTTAGGTAAATATTTGAGGGAAAACAACTTCAGGTTAGCCTGTGGCTTAGTTCACTTTGACCTTCTGCCTCAGTATTAGAAGTTGGGCATTGCTAGTGTTCATGGTAGGCAGCCTCTAAGTGATGTTCTACTTAGACTTCCTAGTTTTTTAATTTCTGTACCTATTTCTCTATCTCAGAAGACTATTTTGTAAGTCCTCTCAGATTCTTGTCCTAAACACCAACAATACTATTTTGAATTCAAGTTTGGGATGTATCTGACATTGATCACCTGCCTGTCTGAACCTTTGCCTGTTATCTGTGTTACCATCCAGATGTTTATCTATGGCCCCTGGGGGCTCCATCACTTGGTCTGCCCCCTTAACTTAGTCTCACTTTGTTATGCAGATACTTATACATCTTAATACACAGAATTAGCCATATTCTTCCCTCTAAAACCTTATTTTTTACTGTATTTCTTTTATGAGCTTATCAGTTTAAATAGGAGTGTTTCTTTACCATGACTCTACATGAATATTCAGAATTAACTTAAAAACTTTATTTTGTTTTCCCTGGTGCCCAAGTTGCTTCAGAAAGCACAAGAAATTATCTGATTTTCTAGGGGCTATTTAGTAGAATCCTGCAAATTGGGTGAAAGTTAATATGTGAAAAGTAGTGAGTGCTTACTGAACATTTTGCAATATTTAACATAGATTTTAGTCCCACATAGGAACTACTTGATAAAATTGATTCATATCAAACTTAGGTAGGGAATAATGCCAAATTACTTTTACAAAGTAAATCAGCTTTATTGAGACATATATTAATAAATCCATCTATTTTAAATGTACAATCCATGGTTTTTAGTAAATTCTTGCAAAACCATGTAAACTTTACCCAACCGAGTTCGAAATGTTTGTATCACCCCAAAATAGACTGATTTCAAAAAGATAGTTATTCTATATGTGAATTAGAATGACATATATGTGACTTCAATAGGTGAATTATCATCAAGAAAATCAAACATAAAATGATATTCTATACGTAATTTAGCAAGCAAGTATACATAATACAAGAATATCATATTGAGGGGCTCACATGTTTAGTTAATTCAGATGACCTAGATGGCCTATTCCAGGGATGAGACTACAGTGCAGTCTGCTCTTCATAAAGAACAAATTATGGGAGAGTTTTGAAAATAACTCATTCTAAAGAAGACTAAGTCCATCTGTGGAAAAAAGCCTATAGTGTTTGGCAGAAAGAATTGTGGCTTCTGTGCTAAGTTCAAATGATGACGCATTTCCTCATTATAGAGCATCATCAATCTGATTTAACTGTGCTGCTGGCTCTCAGATCCTGTACTTGCAAGGTAAACAGCAAGATTTCTGGAGCCACATTCCCTAGTAGATTGCAAAGAGCCGGCTTTGAAAGTGCAGCATAAAGAGAAGCTGGCAAGAGGATTCTCAGCAGTAACAGTGTGTACTTCTTCAGCGTCAAAGATAATGATCCTAATGGTGTTTTTCGATTGTGATGGTCGTACTCAGTAGGCTAGAGAGCATTGTAGCAAGACATCATGCATTTAAAGATTTGGTCTGGAGCTAGGTGTGGATTTAATGAAGCATCCTTTCTGAGAAACTAAGGAATCCATCTGAATTATTCAAAATAAAAGGCTGACTGTTTGCTTTTACTTTCATTAAAAGATAATATGGCACTGAAGAAACAGCAATGATTGGGAGGAAGAGTTTGGTTTGGCAGGCCCTCCAATCTAATTTACAAGTGTTTTCCACGCAGTTCTCTTTTTTATGAACAAGACTGTATTAGACCATGGGGGAAATGCATAATTAGATGTTAGTGTTGAAAGTTTTATAATCTAGTTGAAGGAAAGTGTGCTTCCTTGAACAAATTGTGAGAGTCAATTCTTGATATAGGAAGTACCTTTCTTTAAAGGACTGTGTTAGTGAAGGTTTATAACGTTATTTACTAAGATGGACATTTGCTGATGTCCAATAAGTGTGCTAAGAACAAAAGTTACCTAGATCCACATCCGTTTTCTACTTCATCTCCTAGTCATCTCCTACATTGCCTCTAAGGTGATTAAAATGTTCCCAATATTGAAATGACTCAATAAGTCATATTTCCTTTATTTACTGATTATGATACATTCTAAGAATAAAAAAGAAACAGACTCAGCAAGAGTGACTACTGAATATTCCTGAAATGACTATTCGTTCTTCCTACAAAATGTTCACCTTTTCCCCCAGGTGTGTATATTTGAAGGAGAAAGGCCATATTTTAAGTCTTGATAAAATTCCAGCATTTTATGATTCACATGTTTTATTATTTCTGCAGCTAGTCATGACAAATTTGCATCACGTCCCCTCTCCACTCTCATTTCACATCAGTCACCAATTTGTTATGTGCTGACACCCTCTACTACGTTACTATTACAAGAACTGGATTTCCTTATATTCGATGACTAAAGCTTTTGATTTAAAAGTGACAAATGATATCTATAGGGATATTGATGCTAGGGGTCATATGTTATAAGGCACACAATTTATCCACAGTTTTTTTCCTTATGGATTCTATATTTTATTTGTAAAATAAAACTGATTGGGTTCTGTGATAATAGCAAGTTGTATCTCCATGAGAGGAAAACTCTAGCTTTCTTAGGTGGAATATTTGCCTAAAGTCTTATTAATGACGTAAAAGGGTGAGGGTCTGTCTCAGTTTTTGTTTCCACATACTATCTAAGGCTCAGCATGTGTTTTGAGGAGGATATGCTTTTGAAGACAGTCCTTGTATTTTTCCTTTAGTTAAGCTTCCTATAACTGCCTCCTGACTATACTTTATTGTTACAGCTTTTTCTGGCTTCAACTGGAATTTGAAGTACTGTTTAATGATGCATCAATGATGGAAGAATTAATCTATTCAAATTTATTTTTGCCTAATTCAAATTCATATAGTTAATAATCTCATTTAAATCAAAGTGGAAAAATAAGTATCAGGGCAGTTGGGAAGGATTTAAACTTAGATATAATTTGAGTATATTTAAAATTTAAGTGTTATACACTGTCACCTTATTTTATCCATCACTTTCAAGGCTTTTATTTTATTTTACTTTTTAAATTTCCATTTAATTTGCCAAGCATGCAAGATATAATTTAAAGAACTTATTGAGACATGTAGCCACTAGGAAGAAATATTTTTTCAACTAAAAGACACTACTCATGATGGTATAATGAGATTATTGTCCCTCTGTATTGTTTCTAAGACAGAATTTAACTGACTTGCTTCAGACAGTCTATATTCCAGGCTAGTTTTGGATAAATTTATCATCCAAGTTCTTGCACAGCACCTGGTATATGGTCAGGATGTTAAGGAAAAATTGGTTAATAAAAGTAGAACTTCAAGATGCAAGGAGGAGAAATATTCTTTCAAAAAGGAAAATTTCATGGACCTTATGAGCCTTGAGATATTGGAACTTTTAATCTTTTCAACTCCATTCTTCTGGGTCACTATTTTTTCCCAAGTCTTATTGTTTTCCCTTACAATTGTTATCACTTCCACTTTGCCATTCTTTAATTAAAATATTCCATACTATTCATTTTCTACTTTCTTCTTCTAGACTACTGCAAAAAGTCATCTATCACAAGAAGGATAAATTCTCCTCCACTGGCCTTCTGGAAGTCTCTACTACAGTCAAGAACTTTGTTCTTGCAGCCTGACCTGTCCCTTCTTTGTTCCATATTTGAATCTTCTGTAGCAATCTGCCAAATAGGTTTTCTTAGCATGTGATAAGGATTAGAACCCAGTATCTCTGGAGATCAGTCTTTCTATTTATGACAGGAAGGATTGCTAGGAAGAGCTTCTTAAGATGCTCTGAAATCTGTGTACTGCAGCTTCTACCAACAGATTCCTTGTCTGTGCTCTGAGGTAATGGAGAATATGAAACTATAAGCTAAGCCGTTGATTTTTTATTGGCAAGACTTATACTAGAGACTTCCTTTCCAGATCAAAATTCCTCTCCTTACTTACCTAATCTCCTCTTCTTTTGGATTATCCTTCCAAGACAAATGATCCTCCTTGACCCTTGATCTCACTTTCATCTCAGTTAGTAAAGGAACTTGATCCAAGTATTACTTGTTTTCTCACTTGAATCTCTAATTACCTTTTGTACCGTGCTACTCCCTTCCTGAATTTGCTCAGGTCTACATTGTAGCATATAAAATAAAATATCAAAATAAAGCCTTCCCTTAGCCTTGTACCTCCTAAACAATTGCAGAATTTAATGCCATCATTTTCCTGTCAAACTTTTTACTAAATTTGTATAATTGATCTATATTTTGCATTAATATTTGTAGGCTTTAAAGGTGCTCTTCAGTTCACTGTTTTATGGATTTGAAATAACCCTTGTAGTTATAAGATTTCTCACAAGAGGCAGTGGCAATGGTTAAGTTCAAAAGGAACTACTTTGTAAGATTAAAACAACAACAACTAAAAAATAGGCTCTACTGGATGAATACATTTATCCAAAGTAATATTTCTGTATTTATGAATAATCTTCTAGGAAGACCTATGTTTTTAGATCACATTTTAAATAACACATAATAATAATAATAATAATATTCATGATAATTCCACATATAAATAACATATTCTCAGGTTCAATTGTGCAAAATGCAAGAGTGGAATAATATAAGGTTAAAATACATTATGATCTTTTGATTTATTTGTGATGAATAGAACATATTATAATTTAATAGAAAATCTCCAATTTTACAGACTTATTGTGAACATCACTTAGTTTATAAGTGGCAGAATGGAATGCCTTACCTCCTTTACTTACTTATTTCCTTCCCCTTTTCACCCTTGATGAGGTGGGAGTCTTTGATAACACACAGTAAAGATACAGAGACTTTGTTACTATCAAAGCATGAGAGATTTATTGTGAAAATAGTTTATGGTCAATATTTATTAAAAAATTGAAAATTGATTAATTTTTTGGCTATGTTAATTTAAATGTTATAAAAAATCTAAACTTACTTGAAGGGATATTATTTAAAAAACTAGTAATCCCCTTCTTATAAAGCAGGAAATGAAGAAGACAGCAGAGGATTTAGAAATGACTTAGAGAAATGGGAAGATGAACACCAGTATCTAAATACAAGAAACACAGACATAAATTTGTGAAGAAAATAAATGGAGTCAAGTGAATTTCTCATAATATAAATATAACTCCATTATACAGGATTTCAAGCAGAGTTCTCTTGCCCAAAGAAGTTGGTTGATACAATCAAAATGACTCATTCTTCAATCATTTATCTAATCTTTGCAATAGGAGGTCCTAAGAACTATCCCCATAAATAGAGGAGTGTAATATAATTAATTAATAAAATTAAATAATAAAATTACTTTGTACCTGCATGTTAAGGTTTTGTGAAATGTTCCACACTCTAACATTTTCATATTTTAATGGATTTCTCTAACTCATGATGATATTATAGAGTTTTCTAAATTCTGAGCACTATATAAAATCAAATTGGATAAAATCAGTTTTCCTTGATAAAAGAGAACTATACTTAAACTCTTCTGATTTCTGGCCTTTGATTATACTCTGTTAAATGTGATCCAAAGGTCAAGTTTAACTTAAAACCATGGAACATAGCACAGATTCATTACTCCACTTTAATTCATGTAGTGGCATAGTTGAGATTCCAAGAATGCCTGTACCTTTGACCGAGAACTGTGAAGGAAGTCTGTCTGTCTGGTGACATCAGATCATTCAGACCTTGACTGATGAGATTACAGAGACCTTCAAGGAAATTAAAGCTCATCATGTTCTCCAACACACCTACGGAAATATACTACTGTTGTCTTACAATGCAAATGCAGGTCACACATAAAAGTACAACATATTTCTCGCCAGCAAAAGAAGCCATATATATAATAAACTCTATAAACTATGTAGCTTTTGAAAGCAAATGGGAAAAGGTCCTTAGTCAATTTCTTAAAGATGGACAAAACATTGATTCAGTGCAAATACTGGAGATTTGCCTTTAATGTTTTTTAGAATTAAGCCAGCAAATTGTGATCCAGAAACATGCTTTAATGTCCTCATTCAAATCTGATGACCTGAGGTGAGGTGAGAGAACAAATGAGAAAGGTTGTGCATTATGCTCAGTACTGTGAACAAGTTACACACATAAAAGGTATTCTGGGAGTTCAGGCACGGGGAAGCATAGCATAAGGGAAAATACTCAGAAAAGTCCTCAAGTTCTGAATCTTCTGTCACTTGTTAGGCCTTACTTCAAATTATTCTACTGAGGTTTTTCCAAGCCCCAATGTCTTTACCTCTAGATTTGGAATTACCTACTTTATATGATTTGCAGGGAAATAGAGTGAGCAATAAACCTGGAACTTGTGAGTGTGTGTGTGTGTGTGTGTGTGTGTGTGTACACACAATATGAGACTGAGAATAGTTTTTGACCAATTTATTCAATAGGCAACTTGTTCTTGCATACTCTCCTATCCCCTGTTTTCAAAACTCTCACCGTTTTTTTGTTGTCCCTCTTTTATTTTTCCCACTCTTGATGCTCCGGACCTGTGACCTTGGCCCCTTATTGTGATCTGCCTGCTGTGACATGCCTCCCAGTTCTGACTGCATAGGGCTACCTGAATCTGACTGAATTATCAGGATTCAGCACAAACATCACCCATACAACTCTGCCCTTCCATCGCTCAGAGGCTAAAGTAATGTGCCACATTGATTTATGTCACCTTTCTAAGATCTTCACCTCCTTGAGGTCAGAGGTTTATTTATTCAATAAGTGCTTATTGGGCATTGACTCTGTTCCAGGCACAGTTGTAAACGAACTGTTCTAGGCATTGGCTTACAGCTGTGAACAAAAAGGAAATTCTTACCCTGGCAGCAATTATATTCCAAGAGGATAGAAAAACAGTTAATAGGTAAATGTAGAGTTTGTGAGTGGTAAATGCTAAAATGAAAAATAAAGTAATAAAGAGGAATAATAAGTATAGGAAGGAGTATAATTTTTAAAATGCAGCTGATTTTTTTACGTGGTATTTTTTAAGGTCTTATTGAGAATAATACCCGACAGAAGTATGGGCCATGCAGATATAGCCTGGGCATACAGAGGGGCTTTTTCATGGCTGCCATAGTGCCAGACATGTAAGACCACATGGGTCATTTCTAGCATGTTGGATTTTACTCTGAGAAAAGTGGAATCAGAGCTCATGCTTCTTAATAGGATGAATACTGGGTCCATGTCTATGAGACTGAGAATAGTTTTTGACCAATTTATTCTAAATAAATATATTATATAAATATATATGACTAAAATATATTAGTCATTGGATAAATTACTGATGAATGAACTAACCCAGGTGATACTAAATGTGCTTGTGCACAATCCATTTTAATGATATATAAAGACTCATTTGTGATGTTCTATTTTAAGAAGTGGGGGTAGGATAAGTATGGAAACATAGAACTTATTATAGGAAATATGATCTAAAGAAACATAGCAAATTATCTTGTCCTGTAATAATTCCCCAAATCTCTGGCTTGGGGATGGAGCTGGGTGAGGAGCAGGCAGGATCAGTAGGAAAAATATTAGGAAGAGACTCAAGGGATTGGATACAACTAGAGTTGGTAGATTTAGCCAATAAATAAGTAATTAGCTTAGGAGGCACAATTAAGTTTGAATTTCAGATAAATAATAAATAGTTATTTTCAGTGTAAGTATGTCCTATCAATATTTAACTGAGTGTTCTGGTTTTTGTTTTTGTTTTTTTATTTCCTGGTAATACCACCTCCAGCAAAAAAGAGTTAAACAGAACCTCTGTAGAATTCTCAGCATGGCCTGACTGCTATGAGATCTAAAGCAGCAGTCTGATCAAGATGGCTCATGGTATAAAACAGGGTGAAATATGTTGGTAAAAATACTGGCACTTCTATGTACAGTATTTTCAGTCCATAATTTTATATGCTAGTATTTATAATATATATAATATTTAATTAAAGTAGCATATATATTTATAAAATTTATGTGTAATTTATAAATAAACATTTATTGGAATAGAATAGTGAAACACTACTGAAAAGGGAGAGGAATCAAAAAGCTAGACAACTGTTCTATTCAGTGGGTAATAAGCAGGGAGACAAAGTCCATCTATTGCATTTTCCTTTAAAAAAATACTCAAATGAAGAAAATCCTTATGATCTTTGTAAAATGTCACTAAGTTATTTAGTTTAGGGGATTGTGAAATTGACCAGATGTGCTGAAATATACTTTCTTGTCAAAAATAGCTGATGATCCACTTGAATAAATCACTGTGAGGCAATCATAACCAAACAATTCATTTAATGCATTTTGCTTCTTAAGGAAAATAAGTGAGATTGGGCTTGATCCTTCCACTTCACATGGTCAGTCATACTTTGTTGTTTTGTTCTGACAATTGCCTGTTCATCTTCAAATTTTAAAAGAGAAAGTGCAAAGAAAACAAGAAGCCACAAACCGCCCCCACTGTGTGGAGTGACAGCATTGTAATATCATAGAATCTAGAGACAGATGGTGGCTTATAGCAGACATCAATCTTCAATGAGAGTAAATTTAGGATAATGCCCCTCTTTGGTAATGGACATGTCTTTGCAAAGTTATTGCTGACAGCATCCTCTAACGTGCTGATTTGCTAAGACAAGGTTTTTATTGCATCTAATCTTGTCGTAAGGCATGAAAAAAATGGTTGGGTACATGTTTTTCATGTATAGTTTTTACAAGAATTGCCTGCATTAGAGAGTGGGTAAATTGTTTTCCATATTTTATGGCACATTTCTAATGTTCCACCGCACACAACATTGATCACTCAGTCCATTAGCTTATTATGATATCCTGAAAGGAGACACTTCCTTTGGGAAAAGCTGTTATTTGAAATGAGATGAAGGCTGTGACTACATAGAATAAAGTGGGGTGGAATCTATTGAGCCACTGCTTAATTTCATCAAGGGAAATAGTCAACCAGAGTAAAGCACAGAAATGTAAATATGTATCTTTACAAAATGTCTGATCCATTCAAATCTGTCATGCCTTCTGGGTGACTTGGACACAACCCAACAGCTTCAACTGTCTCCAGTAAATACAATAACAGTTTTGCTTTCACAGAACTTTTTTCATTGGTGGATACTTTGGTAAATACTCATGAAAATATCAGGGTTCTAATAGGATAAGAGATAACAATAGGACTTTAATTTAGAGACTTATTAATACAAGTTGAGATGCCCTGGAGATACACAGGGACTGTGGACCATCCTAGAAATTAGCAGCAAGACCTGCTGCCACCACCAAGTGCTAGAGCCAAGGCTGTTGAACAGGAGTTAAACATGTTCTTGGGCTATTTGGTGGGACTGGGAACCATGAAAAGGTGGTTTTTCCATGAGCCTAGAAACAATGTGGCGATCTGACCCCTGAGGAAGAAAATCACTGAAAGCAAAGTCGATACTTCCCTTTTTGTACCTCCAGGTTCCAGCAGTTCCCAATTTTGGCAAGAAAGCCTTGTGGAGTCAGTTCTCAGCAATGCACAACGGGGAAATGGAGCTGGGAACCAATGGATAAGCAGATAAAAGAAAATGAAATACTGACCTCCAGGACTTCTGGATACCTCCTTGCATTGTAAACCCTCCTCTACATACAAAGACACCATTTTTCTCACACTAAGTAAACTGAAGTCCTTGCAAGTTGGGGTGGAGGTAGAAGTTGAGAGATCAGAGGGAAAGTGTTTCTCAGAAACATTTGAAAACTGCAGAGATGTCTATTGAGGCTCCTAGTGCATTTGTTCTCAGGAAATTAACCGATGGAAAGTTGTGGTTCCTTGTCTTCTGTACCTGCTGTGTGTCTGAAGCACAAAGGGGTCTCTGCAATGTCACTCCATATTCAAGGAGTCATACTCTATGGGGACATGAGCTATGATACCTTTATCTCCCTGGGTCTTCCCTGTAGGATTCTTTGTATTTACTGTTGAAATAGGGTGACAGTGCCATGTTCTTAGATGAGAATACACAAATGATTCTGGGTAAGTCCAGCCTCTAATCTGGAAACTTCATAACGCATGAGTTGCAGTACTGTATCAGACCTTAGGTCCAGTCAATTATTTAGTCTCTAACAATAACACAGATGGTTTGTGGACTGTTCTGCTTGTTCTCTAATAAAAGTCTCAAATACTTTTAAGGTTATACTCTAACTAATAATACACTTCTTGAGTGCTTATTTGATGACAGGCACTGGTGTGAGCATTCTACTGTATTAATTAATTTAATACTTACTAAAAGCCTGCAAATTGGTTTTATTATTATCTTCACTTTAAGAATGGGAAAATAGAGGCAGAGAGCATTTATATAATACAAGTACATAAAGTTCATAATTAGTATAACTGGATTTGAATCTCATGTGCCAAGGATTATAAGATTTCTCAATACTCACGATGACTTTTTAAGGATTCATGGCTGAAAATTTTATCTGATTGTTTGTATAAAAATTTCCTAATGAAGGGCATGATTGCTTCTCTTGAGCAAAGAAAATGATAGTCATAGAAAATTTATACATGTAAGTGATACATTAAATAGGTTAGGGTTTTAATATTCTCTCTTGAGCAAAGGTCTTAAATAGACTTTTTACTAATTCACAAAATTTGGCCCTAAGTGTTATTTTGCATCCAGCATTGATTAAATACATTTTCTTTAAGCAAAACAAGCAACAGAAACATAATATGAAATTTATGTTTCTGGAAATATAAAACCCTAGGGGAGGGAATTGGTGGCAAGTAGCAGAAACTCAGTACTGAAAGAACCCTGAAGCCTATGCAAATTTTAGAGCTATAAAAGTGTTTGCATGGATTACATCTCAATCCTGATCCAGTGTCTTTCTTGTCTCATTGAAAGAACTAATTAGTGAGAAGGGAAAAGCTGGACAAATTGCAAACCAACAGAGATCACAGAGCATCTGATGCCAGCCTTTCTTCCATGAAGAACACCAGGACAAGAAGCTTATAATGTCTTAGGGCCAGGCCTGGAAAAGAAAGGTTTTTTAAAATCATTTTTCATTCATTTATTTTTCTGTCCACTACAACCAATAAGTAAATCCCTTTGTTTTTCAAAATAAAACCTGACAAACATGTTAGGATAGGTCTAAATCTTATTCCAATTTTTCTAACTTAGATACTTACTACAATGCTATCCTTTGAACTTTATTTATATTAACAAAATTTTTATAGATTATTATCTTATTTCTTATCAAAAATTCTATGCTTAACAAAATTACTTAGGTGGATTATTGTATGTATCCTTTTAATCCATACAGTCCTGAGTTTTGCTTTTAACACACAACTGCACTTTTCCTAATATGACTAAAAATGTCACACTATAGGTTTCGTGTAGGATAATTTGCCTTGTTCATCTGCAGTCCTTCCCTGATGGATCCTGACTCCAGTCTCTTTCTCCAGACCAATGACAATCAGGTTCTTTTCTTTTATAATTGGAGAACAATAGGATTTTCCTGCATAGCCCTGAGGCTCTGACTGTCCATCCCCCTGGTATTCCCTTCTAAAGGTAGAGGCTGACACTGGTACTTCCTGGAGTACTTTGGCACCTTTCCATACTGGAATACATTTTCCCGCTTCTTCATTCAGCATAATTTATTCATTCACTATTCCACAAATACTTATGGGCTGATTACTGTAGCTTAAGCATTATGAAAGACAACAGTATATAGTGGTAAGTAAAACTGGGCATAGCACCTGAACTTTATGGGACTTATGGTCTAGAGGGAAAGATAGACATTACATGGATAACCACACACATTTCTGTAAAATTGTAATTATGCCAAGTATTACAAAGGAAGGGTGCTGTGATCTAGAGGTGGTGGTGTATGGTTGGATCAGGCACAGGAATTTGACAGATTACTGATGAATGGTTCCTGGGAGGTTGGGAATAATGGTTGTACCAGGTGACATCATGGTAGGTGCCTTGTGGTCTGCTACAGTGAAGAAACACCATGACAGGAGACACTCTATGAAAATCAGAGCCAGAGTCATCTTTGGAATATGTGTTACAAGTTGCCAATCCTTTCTGTGAAGTAAAGTTTCACTTTGAAAGAATTCTGTCTAAAACATACATTATCTCTTCCAGTTTCTTGAATAAAAACTATCGTGTCTGGAAAATGTTTACAGAAGATCTGTTTTCCCTGTTCTTCCACCTCCTATAGAATATGGCTCTTTTTTAATCAGTTTTTGTCAGTGTGTATAAAGATGCTAGTAACAATGACCTTTTTAGTTTTATATCTTCTTAGAAGTTCTTAATTTACTTATTCTAGGAGAAGTCACCTAATTCTTTTCATCTAGGGATGTCTATGGTGGAAAAAAAATTATTTCCTTACCAACATATTTTAAAAACTATATTTATCTCCATCGTAAGTGGACAAATGATCCAATATTGACCAACTGGACAGTAGAGCACTCTTTATTTTCAATATAGTAATTTTAAGAACATATTTTTATCCAACTTTTTAATTATCTCATGTCATATGGTTATGTTTACTTCAAATTACTACTTATAGGTTTTGATTTCTTATAGCACAATGGAATGAGCTATACTACTTAAAATCACTTAAAAATAATAGTCCTTATGATGACAATTCTCTATATTATTTAAAAGGCAGTAAAAACACCTTATAGTAAGTTTGGTAAAATGATGAAAATTTAAAGTTATCTTACTTTTAGAATTTTGATATATATTTTGATAGTCATTTATTTTTCCATGACCCTATCTATTCATAGACATGATGTTATACTCTGTGTTGTTCTTTCATTTTCTTTTGTCAGTTAGCACTAGGTAATGAAAATCTTTGTATACCATCACTTAGCCATAAGTTAGCAAAATTAATGGTATTGCATATTTGCTCATTTAAGTACCATAATGTATACAGCCTGAAGTTTTTTAACCTAGTTCAATGAGAAAACAATATTTATAAGTGTAATATATGGCTGGAAGATTAAATGAGCTTATAAGGCAAATTGGTATTGGAGAAAATATTAAAATATGACCATACAAATGAATCACTTTTTGATAATAAAAAACAATTAGAGAAACAAAATTATATTTATTTTACTAGGAAAAAATGAATGGAGTATTTTGAATATGTACTGAGATTATTAAATTAAATTTGTATTAAAATATCAAACTTAGAGCTGTGGTTGTGACTCAGTGGTAGTGCACTTGCCTAGCATGTGTGAGGCACTGGTTTCGATCTTCACAACCACATAAAAAAATAAACAAAATAAAGGTATTGTGTCCATCTACAACTAAAAAAAAAAGTATTACAAAAAAGATGTCAAACTGATAACTTACATCAAGAATTTGGAAATTTCAGCTTATGTGTCAATGGACACATTGCATGGTATGTATTTTGTTTGAATTGTTACATAATTTATGATAGTCTCCAATTTTGAACTTCTTTTCTAACATGGATTCTTCTAGGCTCCATTACTCCTTCCTTCCTTCCTTCATTCAGCAGTTTTGTTGTTGTTGTTGTTTTGGGTTTTTTTTAGTATCTGCTATCTGCCAATCTCTCTAATAATCTCAGTTTGTAACAGTGACCAAACATATATGATCTTTCCTTTCTGAACTCACAAATTAGCAGAAAAGGCTGAATTTAAGTTAAATATATAATTGTACATCAAACTGTGGTGCTTTTTTTTTTAACTCTTTCCCTCTCTCCTGGCACAAACATCACTAAGAACATGTATCCAGACTAAAGGAAATTAATTTCTTCAGGGTGCAGAGTTCTTATTGCCCTGTTATACCCTACTGAGGCTGAAACATAGTGATCCTCCTCTTCCTTTTTTGTTAGTCCAATCCAAAATCCAGTCACCCTCATTTATCACCTCATTAGCTGAAGATTTAGGTAAAAAAATTCCAGAGGCCACAGGGAAGGGACGAGATAAGGGAGATTCAAAGCAAAGCAATTTCTCTGTTGTGAGGAGAAAGACACTGGATTAGGATAAATATCTTCGTGCTTGCTCACTTAAATTTGAGAACAGATTTGCCCATGCATGCTTAAAACATTATAGTATAACTTATTATGCTTTATCCTATTTATTTAGATAGGTACATTGAGGTAGAAAAGCACCAGCTCTATACAGCTAATATAATTGTATATCTGGGTATACGAATCTTACCAATATATTATTATATCTGTTAACATCTGTATATATGTGCATTTTATAATCATCTTTATTGTTCTCTGCTATGTATAGAAGGCTGTGAAAGAGGGTATTTTAGTAGTTACACATTTGGATCAGCTGAGAAGTATGAAAACCCTCTGATATCTGGACACAGGATCCTAGAGAATCTGGTTTGATTTGTCTAGAATGTACTTGGTGCATTTGAAAATTTAATTTTAGTTTATTCAGATGTGTGTCCAAGGTTAAGAACCACTGGCCTAGAACAAAATGGTATTACTTAAAACGGAATAGAAAATGTTTATCCTTTCCTTATAAGAATGCTATAAATATAAGCACTACCTTTGGTACTTAAACTTTGCAGGTGAACCATTGATTTCTTATTTTCCCCAACATTAGTGTATGAAATAGAACCATCCTGAGATTCCCCTGGATTCTAGTCCTCTGCTCTTCAGTTATGTGTCAGTACCCATTTAGAAGTGGCACCTCTCTGTTTATAATGTGTACTCTCACTTCACGTGGCCCATGCAGGAATTTTGGAAGCCTATGAGAGGCTTTTCCCTGATTTCAGTTTTATACCACAGGGAAATTGAAGGAAAGATCCTTAGGATGAGAATTTCATTACCATGAATGCTTTCTATTGAGCTCATGTTCTCAGAACTGTGCTTCTCCTTATGGTAAAGACAAACAAGTCTGAAATCAGAATACAGATGAAATTACATTTAGAATACATAAATAATATAGAGCTATATAACTTAAAGTGAAGAAATAAATATTTTTTATTTCCCCTGTGGCACTTTAACACAAAATTTGAAAAATAGCCAATTATTAAACTTCAAAGAGCACTTTCAGCTTCTCTTCTGTAATAACTATTTCCTTGATGTGGTGATGAGGGGTTTAAGTTGAACAAAATAAATATTATTTCAATTTCAATCTGAGCATACCTATACTTAATCATTAAACTGTGTTACTGTGAATTACTACTTGTAACTCATGTATACAATAGATATCTCCTTAAAATGCTCACCACACTTACCATAAACATTAGTGCTTAAATATTTACATTTCCAAATGGTCTCCTTTTGGAAACTTGGAACCCAAGCATCAAATCTGATCTGTAATAGGATCTGTCCATCTTTTAACTTTATTGAAATATTTATTGAGCCCATACTCTCTACTAGACAATACTTCACACTGATGTGCTCAACTGATGTATAAAACTTTTCTGGAGCTCAAGAATTAGTAACAGACATAGGTGATTAAAATATAAGCAAATGTATAATTATAAATCAAGGTAAGTACAATGAAAGAAATGGAAAATATACTCTTAGGGCAAATAAATAATAAGAGATTTTAGTGTGTAGTGAATGAAAAAGCCAGGGATGAATAGAGTGTAAGAATTTCAATCTGGGGATTAGAAACAGCATGTGCTACAAGCTGCCAGACATGGGGAAACTTGCAGTGGTCAAGTTCACCCGTCTAGAGTTCATTGAGCTGCCATTGAGTGAGTGTAAAATAACATTGAAAGGTGACTATGGCCTTGGAGCATAGAGTAAATTAAGGTTGTATTCTAAATGTAGGGATAAGCCATTTAGAGATTTCATTAAACACAATACAATTCATATTTATAAAGCATCACTGTATCTGTTCTGTGGAAAGGAGTATATTTATGGCAAGTATAGAATAAAGAAAGACAAATTAATAGTCAATGCTGTAGTCCATGAGAGGGATGATAGCAGCCTAGATTATGGAAGAAGGCAGAAGGAGTGATTTGGGTTTGTTTTCATAACTGTTGGAGGTAGAACCAATCAATATGTTATGCCAATGGGTTGAATGAAGAGGCTTGGAAGAGGGAAAGGTCAGAGATTATATCCAGGATTCCGGGTTGAGCAACTGGTTCTATGCTGCAAAATAACTCAAATGGAAACCACTAGTAGAAAATAGGAATTACTGCTCTTGTTGCTGTTGTTGTTTAAGTGGGACCTGTGGAATTTGAGTTGCACTTTGCAATACTAAGTAGAGTTCTATAAGCCACTTATATTTAGATGTCAAAGTATAAGCACAATAACTTTTCTGTGCTCAGAGGAGAGCAGAGCTAATGATATACGTTCAACCAAAAGCAGCATATGGTTTGGAACAAAACATTATTATGCATTAAAAGGCACACAGAAATAAAGAGCCCAGCACAATGAACCCACATGCCCTTCACCAAGCTTAAACATCCATTAAATGGAAGTCAAACCCATTTCAACACATCTCTTCCCTACCTCCACTACTGTGAATTCTACTAAACTATTTTGAAGCAAATCCTTGTTCTGTGATTTCTATCTTAAATAGGATTTCTAAAAGATGAGCACTTTTTATAAAGAAATAATAAATATCATTACCCCAACTAAAATAAAGTAACAGTAATTTTTAAAATTATCCCATATTCAATTGGTGTTCTAATTTTATTGACTACTCAAAAATTGTTACATATTGTTTTTTTCAATCAAGATCTGAATAAGGTCAAGAGATTATAATGAGTTATTTTTTAAGAATTTTTTTTTATTTAGAAGTTTTCTCTTCTCTTTCTCCTTTTTTTTCTTCCTATAATTCATTAGTTGATAAATTCTTATTCCTTCTGAGATGCTTAAAAACTGGATTTTCTGATTGCTTCATCATAGTGTCATTTCCCTTATTATTTTCTCTTTCCCTGTTATTTCCTGTAAATTAGTTCCTAGAACTATAGGATTTTACCAAGCTCAGATATGATTATTTTTGGTCAAGAATATTTCATAGGTGGTACTATGTATTTCCATAAATGTCTGGTTATGTTGCTTTTTCTGAGGTTAGCAGCCATTGATGATCAAGAACAGATGCAGTATTTCATTTAGTGTTGGAAAAAAGCCTCCCAAACTACTTTCTGGGGGAATTTTGACCCATTTCCTGCCTTATGCCTGATGTCAACCATCTCTCTTAGGAACTCCACTTCTTTTCAGTTGAACATAGTATTAGAGACCAGAATCTGGGTACTTATTGATTTTTGAGATGGTCATTGTTGCTAATCTCCATTGGCTATAAGATATATTACACTTTCATACTAAATTTTCTCTTCTAAATTCAGGACTAAAAGGTTTTTACTTAATCTCTTTAATCTTATGCAGGCATGGCTTCTAATGTTATCAGAAAAGCTGTTACCTAGTGACTGGAGAGGGCCCATAAACCAAGTCCTGTGAAAATTGATTGTAAGGGGATAGAAAAGGAATAACAAAACCTGAAATGGCTGTCAGAGGAGCAAGACAGCATGCTATTCTGAATGTTTTACCTGATATGCAGATGCTAATTCACAATAAGGGGGCAGCTAGGGAAGTATAGAGTTACTTTGGATTAGGTACAGGGGAGTCAAGTGTGGAGAGGGGTCTGGGGGTTGGAAGGATTGTAGACATTATTACCCTATGTACATATATGACTACATGACTGCTGTGATTTACATCATGTACAACCAGAAGAATGAAAAATTTACTCCATTCATGTATGATGTCTCAAAGCACATTCTACTGTCATGTATAACTAATTAGAACAAATAAAAAAAGAATAAGGGAATGTTCTGAGAAGGGAAGGACAATTGCATTGAATGAGGGCAGGTATTGTGAGGTGGCATTGGATGAGCCTGTGTTTAGCAGAAAGAATACAATTATTATAGTAGATGACAGGGGCAGAAGCTCAGTCAGAGTGGGCTGCTAAGTAGCCAGGAGATGAGAAAATGGATACTGTATGAAATATGTCCTCATCTCCAAAACAAAAGTAAGTTACAAGCAGTTCTGCCTCAAGAAATATTTCTCAGTTGAGAAAACCTAGATTTCATTCAAGGAAATTTCTTACCGAGGAAAGAAACCTGAGAGAGAGTATGGCATCTCTGCTTATAAAATATAAATTAATGGTGCATACATGGAGTTCAACTTGGGTTTCCTTTTACATTACTGGATGTTTTTAATGTAGGGAATGAGCCATTATATGAAAATGTATTTACACACGTTCCTTTCCACAAGTCTGTTCCATGAACTGAGAGGACCGTAGTCTCCAACTGAACGGAAAAGCTCCCCTGGAATCATAAATGTCAATGATGTCTCTCATCACTAGACCCATCACTCATAATGCCAGTTCTCTACACTAGCCCTGGATTCCTCTTTATTCTAGCTGGTTATCTCATCATTTGGACTGTAGAAAGATTCACAGGGTAAAGAAAGAGAATATCCAAACACTGTGTCGTTTCCATGTGTTGTAATAGGCTCACCTGAAATAATGACCTAGGGTATCTGTTCTCAGCCTCTGTGGCTTGTCCAGATGGTGTGCTCCTCTCCTCTCCAGCCTATTAGTTTATTTTAGCAAACCCTTAAGACTGTTTTAACATCCCATAAATGAAGTGGATGAACTCCAGGTTCTTTTCTAGGTTAATGATTTTGAGATCAGTATTTTTGAAACCTAAGCACAGTTTCAGCAAGAGGAGGAAAAAAAAAAAAAACCAGATGGAAGAAAGGGTCACTACCAGTGATTACGATGGCAATAGAACAGCTTATATAAGGAGAAGAACAGCCATAGTTGAATTTAGTTTTTTCCCATGATTATGTGGAAAGAGACAACAGAAGTAAATCAGGCTTACCTGTGTTGCTTCAGGGAGATTTTTGGAATGGAGAGAAATGGCAAAGAGGCAATATTCTCATGCTTTTCTCTTAGGCATGTTTTACTTCTTAACTGAGAATTTTCTTTCCAGAATTGCAAGCCTTGCTTTAAAAAAGAAGGGGATGGTGTTATTGTTTATTTTGTGACATAGAGTCAATAGCAAATAATTTTAATGTTTTAAAGAAAAACAGTCTTTAGAATTGGAAGGCACATTTAAATGTATCCATCATGATTATCCAAATTCAGTAAATTTGTTTTTACAAGCTATAATTTCTTTAAAAAATTCTTTAAAATAACACTTTATAAGACTTGTTTTTGAGACCAAATCCCCAGGAATACATGTGAGTGGGCTTTAAAGAAAAGAAAATATCAAAAGATTAACAGAGCACTTTGATCCACATTTCTTTCTTTCACATAGGAACAGGTACAATGAGTGTCCAGTCTGGCATCATATTTTCTTTTATCTTGATTAGTACTATCATCAGAGGGCTTCATTCTTTGAGCAGCATATAGAATAAAGATCAAATTAAAATACCTTAGACAGAAGTGGGGTAGAAGACGGGTGCAAGAGGTGGAGCTGAGTATGGCAAAGGATCACTAACAGCTATAATTTTCTGTGGGGAAAGTTCTCTTTCCTTCTAACCTTACATTTATTTTTGAACTTAATATTCCAGCTCCTGACTTGTCTATGTTTGCTAATTCATGTGTAGCTGGTCTGAAAGAAGTATTGTACTAAAGAACACCATGGATATAGATTAAATACCATGAAGAATGGTCTTCAAATATTGCAATATTGCAAATTTGTAAATGCCTTCCTAATTGGCTAAAACTATTTAGGCATATGCATACTGGGGGCTAAGCTGATGCCCAGAAATTCTGGACTTTGAAGATGGCAGGAAGTGGCAATTTCACTTCTACTCTGCAGTAGATGGAATAAATATGGGCAGAGTGGACTCTTCCAGTGCTATATATAAAATCCTGGATGCAAACCACTGTTTCTTCGCTAAGTTTTAATTACCTGTGCAAGTATCACGTTAAGAATAAAATGATGTATACACATGGATGTATAACCAATGTGATCCTGCTATCTGTACATGTGGAAAAATAAGAATTCATACCCTATTTAAATCAAATGTATTATATGTCAAGATCATTGTATTGTCTTGAACAACTAATAAAAAAAGGACTGCAACTCAAAGTAGCTCAATGCCTTTTTTTTCTTTTTAAGAAATGATCTTACGTTTTTGAAAACTATGCTTTATTCCTAATTTTCATTCATTTATTTATTTAATAGTTAAACCTAAAAATCATTTAGTTTTCATCTGCTAAAATGGCTCATATTCTGACATGATCACAGTTGCCTGTGCTCGTGAGAGTATGTATGGGTCTAGGAAGAATGAGAGCACAATATTTCACACTTCATCTTATTTTGAAATATTTCTTTGATAAGGGAGCAGGCCCCTTTGTCCTTTATCTCTCAAATCTTACATACCACGGTGCTCAGCTATGTGCCACACAAAAGTAAAGCCCTTTTCTAAATTCACAATGAGCTAAAAGTACATGAGGAGTCAGCAGGACAATATTCAATATTCTGTGTCTCCCTGTCTCTTATAATGGAACTTCAATATATGCTATTTCAAACGCATTGCCTTTCAGTCACCTTCCAACAGTCCTGAAGAAAACAGTCCCAAAGTCTTCTTTGAGCTTATAAGGCAAGCTTTTAATACATCATCAGAAGAACAAAAGTTTTGTGAAGTCTTACATGTGTGCATCAGTTCTTCTAATCAAAAAGAAAAGAAAAGAAAAAAGAAAGAAAGAAGAAGATGAAGCAAAACTGTTTTCTTTCATTTCTGAACTGAGTGTAGAACTGCTTTTCTTTCCCATTTGTAATAGGACTTCATTTTTTTTGTGTGTGTAGTCACTATCTAATCATGTCCTCTCACATTTGAGGAATCCCATCTGTTGACCTTAATAATGAACAAGCTAGGAAAAAATCATAGGTGGGAAACTGAGCCTTTAAAACATGTGACAAATTCTCAGAAGACACACATATAGGTGCACATATTTTAAATTCTCTGCAAACAATAAAAATCCTTTTTCTTGCTGAAAAATCTTCACTTTCTTCCTTTGCTCTCCTAATCCCATCCCAAACAGAGTGTTCTAATAGCTGTTCTGTTTCAGAAGCAGCCTGGGAAACCCGGGGCCATGAGCATATGTGCACTGGAGTGTAGTACCGAAATACATGCCTTTTTAATTAGACCCTAAAACTGCCTTTTAAATGCTATTTTTTGAAGTTAGGGAACTGTATGGTTTTTTGTCATATAGATTCATGCTACCACCAAGCTTTCTTTTTAATTAATACACAAATAAAGGATACATAATGGGTTGTCCAGAGATGACACATTTATACTCACTAATGAGGATGGAGTGTGAGGATACTCACTTCTTCCCCAAGGCTATTCCTGTTTTAGTTCTTCATCTTGTAATTGCGGAATTAAATAGTTTACACTGGCTTTTGTGATTAGTAAAAGGAGAAACACATTTTATGAGGTTAAAAATGCACTTGGATATGGCATAGTTATAAATTCCTGTTATTACAATGCTTTTAAAACTTTCTGGATGCCTGATTTCTGTCTTGTCTACCTGCCTTCCCACCCCACCCTCAATTACCAACATAAAATTCTTTGGTTGAGAAGGACTAAAGAGTTAAGAGTTCAATCCTCTCTAATTGACCACTAAGAAACACTAAGCCAGATGCTGAAACATCTTTGAGAGAAAGTGAGCAGTCATGCAAACAAATGTTTTGACAGAGGAAAAACTAGCTTATCCAGATTTGCACTTAGCAATGAGGCTTCTATGGAAGTTTCTCTCTTTAGGTACTCTGCTAGATATAAAAGTGAGTACAAAAAAAGGCTCTCCCTTCAGGTACTAAAGCATTAGATGAGTGAGATGGGAGACATAAATCACAGAAATATAAGGTGGACCAAGTCTAGTCAAGAGAGTATTCAAGTCTTAATGTTGATCAAACTAGTGGAAAATATTTGCAAGGCTTTGTTTAAAATTGGGTTCCTTTTATTAAAAAAAGAGTTTAATGTATCATCAAAGTTGTCAGTGTTCTACATCTCTCTTTCCTTTTGTAAAGTGCAACACAGATCAGGGAAGAAAGTGCTCAATAAAAGGAAGGATGGGCTGAAACTCAGGGATATAATAACATTTGAAAATGAAAGCTTAGAGAGATTCAAGATGGCGGATTAGAGGAAGCCTACATTTCTAGTGCTTCATGGCTCAGGCTTCAAGCAGAGGGAGTACTGCTTTTCAGCAAGATAATTGAAAGGAAATTCACTGAAATTAAATATAGGACAGTTAGAGGCTCTAAGATACCCAGAAGTTTGGGTTCATTGAACAAAGGACAACAAAGAGTGCATTGGAGTCAAACCAATTCCAACTGTGGCAGCCACACCAGTTCCCCACAAAGAAAGGGATAACACAAACAGCAAAGAACACAACAGAAAAATTTGGCATGGAAAAAACCTGTAGAACAGACAACAGTCCGAACTTAGCTGAAGCAGGGCTATATATTGAGCTGTTTGAAAAGTGCTGTTTCTCAACCGTCTAGCAGAGAGCTCAGGTGGGGAACCATCTTGAGGAGAGAGTGTTGCAGTTTTCTGATGTGGGAACTCAGGAGATCAGAGCAAATATTACCATATTGTCCCAGCAAGCACCTGATATATGTCCTAGGGGGTGCCTAGTAAACCACATTTGAGGCAGACACAGAGAATATTGTATCTAAGGAAATTCAAGTCAGGGAAATGGAAGAAAGTACAATTTGCTTTCCCTTTGAGTTTGCAGCTCATAGGACCATCTGAAGAGGGTGGGGAAACTGAATAGGCAGGCATTATTTCATTTAGGGACTGAGCCTGGGAAAGCTGTGTTCATGGGTGGTGGTGTGTGCAGGACCCGTGGAGGTTGTCTTCCTCACTGTACAAGTACAAGTCTTGAGAGGACCCTGAAATCCAGATACCCAGCAGAGATCAGCACTGCCTATCCTTAGGGAGGATAGGTATCCAGTGTAGATACCACCCAACAAAGTCCAGAGGCCTGATCAGAGTTAAGCCAGAAGCCCCATCCTGGTGGTGCAGTGCTCTGGTATACTCAGGCAAAACTCCAATCGACAATATATCCCATTCTGTCCTTTGTTATACTGGTGAGAAGGGAAGGTGAGAACTATTTTAACCAGCTCCAGGTTTAGGCTACTCTAGTTGGCAACTTAGTGAGCAACACAAAAAGAGGAAGGGTTTAACAATTCTAGCATCTGCTCCAAGGGGGACAAAACCCAAGAACAATGGCAGTGAACATCTATCCTTGTTCAGTTTTGATCACATTAGTGGAGATGATTCTTCCTTCCCTTTTTTCAATAAGAACTTATTTTTTTTCTTTTTGGCTTGAATTACATTTCAGACAAAATGAATCAGAAGAGACAAAGAAGGTCACTTCATATTAGTATAGGGAACAATCCAACAAGAATATATAATGATAGTGAATATTTATAACCCAAACAGTGATGCACTAATTACATAAAATAGTCACCACTCAAATCAAAGACTCAGATAGGCCCCAGTACAGTAATACTGTGTGATCTCAACACACCTCTCACCAACAGATAGGTCATCCAGACAAAAACTCAGTATAAACTCTTTAAACCTAAAAAGAAATTATACATCAAATGGAATTAACAGAGATCTATAGAATACTTAATCCAACAAGAACCAAGTTCACTTTCTTCTCAAATCCTTATAGAATTGTCTTCAAAATGCACCATCTTATAGGCCACAAGAAAACTCTTGGCAAATACAAAACTCAGTGTACTATCTTGTATCATATCTGGTGAGAATAAAATCAAATTAAAAGTCAACACAAAAATGAATAAAACTACAAGAACAATAAAACACACAGAAATGGAAAAATACAGTTTGATGAATAATATTATAGTGAACAAAGTATTTCCTTTAAAATATGGAATAAGACAAGTTTATCCTCTCTCATCACTATTATTCTTTATAGTACTAGAAATGCTAGCCAGAGTAATTAGGCAATTGAAGGAAATAAAGGGATAAAAATAGGAAAGGGAGAAATAAAATTCTCACTGTTTGCAGAGGATATGATCCTATATGTAGAAGATCCAATGTGCTCTGCCAGAAGACTGCTAGATGTAATCACTTCTGGAAAATAGAAGAACACTTTTATACTCTTGGTGGGATTGTAAATCAATGTACAAAAATCAATGTACAAAAATCAGTAGCTTTTCTATACACCAACAATGAATCTACTGAAAAAGAAATCAGGAAAGCAACCCACTTACAATATTCTCAAAACTAACAAACAAACAAAAACTATGAATAAATCTAACCAAGGAGGTGAAAGACTTTTTCAATGAAAATTACAGAACATTGATTAAAGAAATTGAAGAAAACACATGAAGATGAAAAACTCTTCCATGTTCATGTATAGGCAGAAATTTTTGTTAAATGGTCTTACTATCAGAAGCAACAGACAGATTTCAATCCCTATCAAGATACCAATGATATTCTTCATAGGAGTAGAAAAACAGTCCTAAAATTCATTTGGAAGAATAAAAGACCCAGAATAGCCAAAGAAATTCTTAGCCACAAAAGCAATCCAAAATACTTGACTTTAAATTATACTACAGAGAAATAGTAAAAAACAAACAAAACTTCATAGTACTAGCATAAAAACAGACACATAGACCAGTAGAACAGAATAGAAGACCTAGACGCAAACCCACATTAATACAGTCATCTATTCCTTAATAAAAATGCCCAAAACATACATTGGAGAAAAGATAGCCATTTTAACAAATCATGCTGAGAAAATTGGTTACCATATGTGGAAGAATGGGTCTACATCTTTATATCTTACCCTGCACAAAAGGCAATGCAAAATGAATTAAAGACCTAAGAATTACCACAAACTATGCAAGTCCTAGATGGGTCAATACTTGAGCATATAAGTACATCTAACAATTTTCTCAGTATGACTCTCAAGTCTCAGAAAATAATATCAAGAGTTAATAAATGGGATGGCATCAAACTAAAAGCTTCTGCACAGCAAAGGAAGCAAGAATGTGAAGAGAGAACCTACAGAATTGGAGAAAATCTTCACTAACTACTCTTCTGACAGAGGATTAATATTCAGAATATATAAAGAATTCA
Source organism: Spermophilus citellus (assembly GCF_964194105.1). Taxonomy (NCBI): domain Eukaryota; kingdom Metazoa; phylum Chordata; class Mammalia; order Rodentia; family Sciuridae; genus Spermophilus; species Spermophilus citellus. The sequence goes on along the minus strand of NC_138182.1, from coordinate 175,167,458 downwards.
AAAAACACCTAAGCATCTTTAGCAATTAGGAAAATACAAATCAAAATTGCACTGAAATTTTATCTCACTCCACTTCAACTGGCAATCATCACGAATACAAACAAAGCTTATCGGGATGATGCATACCTATAATCACAGTGACTCAGAAGGCTGAGACAGGAAGACCGCAAGTTTGAGGCCAGTCTGGGCAACTGAGTGGGAATTTAAGCACTTAGGCCCTATATCAAAATAAAAAAATAAAAATGACCATGGTGTAACTCAGTGGTAGATCCCAATGGGGTTGAATCCCAGTACCAAAAAAAAAAAAAAAAAAGTGGGGGAAACACAAAAATACAAAGAGTAATAAATGCTGGAAAGGATGGGGGGGTGGGGAAGAATACTTTTACACTGTTGGTGGGATTGTAAATTAGCACAACCACCATGTAAATCAGTTTGAGCTTCCTCAAAAGAATAGGCATGGAACCACCATATGACCCAGCTATATCACTTCTTGCTCTCCTGAAGAATTAAAGTCAGCATGCTATAGTGATACATGCAAACCCATGTTTATAGATAAACAATTCACAATAGTCAAACTATGAAACCAGCCTGGGTGTCCATCAGCAGATAAAGAAAATGTGGTATATACAAGATGGAATTTTATTTAACCATAAAGATTAATAAAATTATGACATTTTTAGGAAAATAGATGAAACTTGATACCATTATGTTAAGTAAAATAAAGCAAACTCAGAAAGTCAAAGGTCATATATTTTTTCTCATACATAGAAGTTAGAGAGGAAAAAGGAAAATAAAAGTGAGAGAGGAAAGAGCTCAGGAAAATCAAAAGCATCTAAAAGAGTAGAGGAAAGGGACCAGGAGAAGGCGGGAGTGGAGGGAGAGGGGAAATATTGGGGAATGATATTGGTCAGATTATATATTGTTATACTATTTGCATATGTGAATATGAAATAATGAATCTCACTACTATGTGTAATTATAATGCACCAACAAAAAAGATAAAAGAAAATGGAAGCTTAGTGCAATAATTCAGTGGTCTATAAAATATACACATACATATTAGGGAAACAATCAATATCTCACCTTTTAATATTCTCATTATTTGAACCTTGGTAGTAGTAGCAGCATCCTAGAATTCTTTTCTTATTTTTTTTTAGATGTTGATGGAACTTTATTTTATATATTTATTTATATGTGGTACTGAAAATCAAACCCATTTTGCCTCACATATGCTAGGCAAGTGCTCTACCACTGAGCCACAACCCCAGGCCAGCATCCTAGAATTTTTATTGTGTACATACACTGAAATTTAACAGTTGAGTAGTCTTCATTCAGAACAAAAATATCAATAAACAACAACAAAAAGTCTGTTTAGATACATATTAAATTGCCCTGTGTCTTGGTGGAAATACACACACACACACACACACACACACACACACACACAAATACACACACATACTCACACACATATATATGTAAATAAACTTCTGTGTGTCACTTATTGACATAAATTTTAACAATAAAAGAGTTAGTATGAACAAAACACTTGCATGAATTTGTGTTAAAACGTATTTTCTAATATGTGTTGTTTCATTTGGCAATAACAGATACAAGTTACATAGAGAAAAGTCTATTCTTATAGAGACTGAATGTAAGTTGATTTGTTTATCTACTTAATATGTAGCAATAATAATTATTGACAAGAGTGGTTTTTTAGAAGGGAAGAAATCTGTTCCAGTCCTGGTTCTGCTCATTAAGAACACCATCTCCTTAGGCTAAGCATTCAAACTTGTGTTCACTTTCCTTCCTGAAAGAATAAGCTTAGGATCCTTTTTTTTTTCCTGTTTTGAGCAATTTTGGAGGGTTGATAGAGATACTGGATGTGGAGGTACCTTAAACATTTGCATGTTAATATTCAATTAAACAAATCTTGTGAATAGAGGCTTTGAAATGTTAAATTAATAACCAGGCAAAATAAGCCTCTTACAACTCTGCAGTTTAATCCCTTTACAAAGTAAATGACCTGGTGTTCAAGAATTTCAAGGTAGGAATGTTTACACACACCTTTTCTTGCTGGAGTTGTATTGCTATAACTATGGATTACAGACAAAACAATGGAGGCTTGCCAATAAAGTCACCGCAAGCTGAATAAATTTATTCCCTCTCAGATAAACTTGATGCATTGAAAGTTTCTTTTGCTTTGTTTCAAATAAATATGGGACCAAATATCATTGAATACAGTTGACCATTTGACTCTGAAAATCCCCAGAAACTATGAATTCTTCAAATGGTATGATTAGTAGTCTTAAATCACAAACACATAAATCTAGCCACTTTAGGCTCTACCTGTTTTATCTGTTTTCTGATCCGCATCCTTAATGTGAGATAAGAAATGGGGCATTTCCTTATTTTGTCTTAATGCAACCATTCTTTTAATGAAAAGAGCTCAGATAAGGTAGTTATTTTTCATTTAATTTACTTAAGTTAATCTGTTCTTATAAAGTAATCAAATATTTGTGAAAAGTATCTCTAAGATTTTTGTGTAATGTTTCTTTACAGGATTTGATAGTTGTGTTATGGTCAGAGAGCTCTGAGAGTTTGTAGCTTCTTGTAATTAAAAGATACAACAAAAATAAACACTGTATTTCAATGTGTGGGTTTAGGTTATTCTCAGCAAATACTTTTTCAATGTTTTCCTTTAGAATGTCCCACATTAGGGAAATGCTTTCAAGGCTTGTTGAGAGAACTCACTTAAACCAAAAGGCAAGGATGGATTGTTGGAAGAGACCCCACAAAACCAAAAGTAAGGGAAAAAATTGGCTTCATAGAAATGCAAGTAAGAAGGGAGCCAATAATCTCCTCTGGAACTGATTTGGACTTGCTTGGTTTTGAATCTCAGCTTCCCTCTGTATATTCTATTTCATTTTCCCCCAGTAAATAAATTGTTTTATAGATGTAAAAAAATCCTAAGTGTATAGTTTAAAGGATTTTCATAAGATGAATTCACAAGTGGATTCCTCATTCAGATTGGTAAGCAGAAGTGTTTCCATAGTTGAAAGTCTTTGTTTTACCACTCTCAGGTATTGGCCCTCTTCTCCTTAAAGGGAGATTTCTATTATCATAAGATAATTTTAGCTGAGCACAGTGGCACATGCCTGTAACCGCAGCAACATGGGAGGCTGAGGTAGGAGGATCACGAGTTCAAAGCCAGCCTCAGCAAAAGCAAGGTTCTAAGCAACTCAGTGAGATCCTGTCTCTAAACAAAATACAAAATAGGGCTGGGGATGTGGCTCAGTGGTCAAGTGCTCCTGTGTTCAATTCCCAGTACCTAAATAAATAAATAAGTAGATTCTGAACTTCACATAGATGAGATTGTGCAGTCTGTGTTGTAATTATGTAATATGTAGTTTCTTATGTCTTGCCTCTGCCACCCAATATTATTTTTGTGAGATTCATCACTAATTGTATTCGAAGATTGTGTTTGTTTTCACTGCCACATAGTATTCCTTTGTATAAATATGCCACAATTTATCCATCCTACTGTAGTTGGAAATTCACTTTCCCACATTGGAAATTAAGGTATTTCTGTGCAGATTCTTGAATTTGTCTGTAGGTCATCTATTTGTGCATTTGTGTTGTACATTTAAAATATAAATTTCAATCACAGGTTATGCACATTTACTTTGTAGAGACAGATGAACAAATTTGTGACTATAACAACATAAGACTTCTTCAAGAGCTCCACATGTCCACACCATAATGATGAAAATGCAAATTAAACACACAATTATTTATTAATTATAAATGAAATTATAGTAATATATATTCAGAATGAAATAAGAATGAATAAATTTCACCAGATTAATTACAGCATTGTTTCAAATAAAAAAATAAACACAGAATGATCCTTTTCTCAGCAGAAATTCTTCATTTATTATTTATTTAAAATTTTATTAGTTACATTAAGTTACATTTACCCACTATGTGAGATAACCTCAATACCTGAAACATCTATGCAACTATTTCTTTTGTCTTTTTATTAGAGTATTATACACAGTATACATGGTTATACATGGTACTTGGGTGCTTTTGACAAAATCTTACATACAATTAACTTGATTTCAATCCCGTTGCTCACCCTTCCCTCTCCTCCTTCCTCCTTCTACTCTCCCTGATATACTCCACTGATTTTCCTTTTGCTCATTTATGTGTGAATGGTACTTTTCATGAAGAAATTCCCTTTGGTACACTTATATATACATATAACATGATTTTGATAAATGTATTCCTTTATTTCTTCCCCTTTCCCATCCTCCCTCCCTCCTCCTTGTTCTTCTGCTCCTCTGATCTCAGTTTGTCATGATATCCAAACGACTCCCACTTATACCTTCTTTCTCTTATTTTGCTCTAGCTCCAATGTATGAGAGAGAACATGTGATGCTTGATTTCTTGAGTTTGACTTATTTTACTTAGCATGATGTTTTTCATTTCCAGCCATTTACTAGCAAATGTTCTTCTTTACAGATGAGTAAAACTCCATTGTGCATATATACCACATTTTATTAATCCATTCATCTATTGATGAGCTTCTGGGTTGATTCCATAATTTGGATGCTGAGTATGTCAGATTCATTCTCCTGTCTTTCCTTTTTCCATTCTCCCTCCCTTCCCTTCATTCCCCTTTGTCTAGTCCACTGAACTTCTAATATCACCTTACCCTTTTTTGTGGGTTATCTTCCACATATCAAAGAAAATATTCAACTTTGGTGTTTTGGGAATTGGCTTATTTCACTTAACCTGATAGACTTCAGATCCATTCATTTACTGGCAAATGTCATAAAGTCATTCTTCTTTATGACTGAGTAATTTTGCTTTGTGTATGTATACCATTTTTTCTTTATTCATTCATCTGTTGAAGGGCACTTCTGTTTCAATTTAATTACTTGATATTGGTCTGTTTGGATTTTTTATATCTTCCTGGTTCAGTTTGGGAAGGTCATATCTATCTAGAAATTTGTCCATGTCTTCTAAATTTTCCAGTTTAGTGAAATATAAATTTTCAAAATAGTTTCTAATTATTGTCTCTTTTTTTTATCTGAAATCTTGTTTATTTGGATCTTCTCATTCTTTCTTTTGGTTAATTTTGTCTAAGGGTTTAAAAATCTTATTTCTTTCTTAAGAACCAACTCTTTATTATATTGATCCTGTATACTTTTTAAAATTTTTAATTTCATTAATTTCAACACTGATATTTATTATTTCTTGTCTTCTACTGATTTAGAAATTATTTTTTTTCTAGTTTGTCTATGGCCTTGAGGTTGAGTATAAGCTTATTTATCTGGAATATTTCTTTTTTTTTAGTGTAGGCACTTAATGCTATAGATTTTCTCTCAGAACTACTTTCATACTGTCCCAAGGATTTGATATAGTATATCTGTGTTATCATTTGTTTCTAAGAATTTCTTGACTACTTTTCTTGTTTCTTCTTTGATCCACTCTTCATATAAAAGAGTAGTATTCAATTTTCATGTGTTTATATGGTATCTTTTATTTTTCTTGCTGTTGATTTCTAATTTTATTCCATTATGATCTGATAGGATGCACAGAGTAATGTCATTTTTTATTTGCCAAGACTTAAATTGCAACCTAGAATATGGTCTAGTCTGGAAAATGTTTTATGAACTTCTGAGAAGGTAAATTCTGCTGTTTGGGGGTAAATATTTTGTAGGCATCTTTTAGATCCATTTTATTTATAGTACTATTTAGGCTGAAAATATCTTTGTTGATTTTAAGCTTTGATGGCCTATCTATTGATAAGGGTGTGATGAAATTAGCCAGTACTATTGTATTGGGGTCTTCCCCAATACAAGGAGTATTTCTTTATGTTATTGGGTGTGCTGATCTTTGGGGAATATATACTTACTATCATTATATCTTCTTGTTCGTTATCTTTCCACTTTATTTTCTGTGTTAGGCATTTTGATTATGATGTGTCTTAGAGAAATTCTCTTCTGATCTGTTCTATTTGGAGTTCTGTGTATATACTGTAGGTGGATGTCTATCTCATTTCTGATATGGGGAAAATTTTCCATTAGTATTTCATTGAAAATGTTCTTAATGCATTTGGTCTGTATCTTCATGTACTCTTCTATCATAATGTCTCTTAAGTTGGTCTCTTGATGTGGTTCCAGAGTTCTTGTATATTCTGATAATGTTCTATTATTATTTTTTCCTTTTTTGAGTACCATGTATTCAAGTTCATATACACTGTCTTCAAGGCCTGATGTTCTGTCTTCAACAATAAAGTTCTATTTTCTGTGCAATCTAATCTGTTGGTGATGCTTTCAAATGAACTTTTCATTTGATTCATCATCTTTCATTTCTAGGAGCTCTGATTGGTTTATTTTCAACATGTCTATTTCTTTATGAATGGTCTTTCAACTCCTGTATTTGCTTTCTCAGTTCACTCCTTAGATGTTACTTTAGTTCATTGAACATTTTAATAATTAGTTTTTTATGATCCTTCCCTGGATTTTCATTCACTTGATATCGATGGGTCCTTTGTTGAGGGACCATAAATCTTGGGGGTAGCTTTATTTGCTTGTTTCCTCATTTTTTCAGATGTCTTAGACTTGCACATCAGTTGAGATAGAACCTCCTTCCTGTTTTACATATGTGTACTCTAATGTTTAATTTTTTTTTTGAACTTCTCTCTGTTTTTGATATATGTATAGGTCTCTAGAGGTGGGACCTGAAGTTGTCCTCTGGTTGTTTCTCTTTGGGGCCTGGTTGTTGGTTTAGGGTTTTTGTCTCTGTAAATTTATTAGTCAAATGAAAGTTAAGGCTGAGATGGTCCTTCTTCATGTGTGGGGTGAGGTTCACTGTTTCTTGACTAAGTTGTGAGTGTTGTGATGTTGAAGTTATGATCTTGAAGTATTCCAATCACTTTCTAGCACCTCTCAGAGGGAGGGGGAATCCAGGAATAGCACAATGTCAGCAATGGATGTACAGCCTTAAGATAAATATTCAGTGTCTCCTTTGACATCTATAACTCATATTGCCATTTATATAGGCATGGTGAAGTCAGCCTTTAACTTCAAAAGCAACAATAAAAACTGTGAAATAGATCAGGCATTTGACAGCAGTTGTCTACTATGTCATCCACTGTATTAATAATCACAATATGAATGTGGTTAGAATTGCATAAATGATATAATTCTGTTAGTTAGTGGGGCTATGTTTTTTTAAAAGAACTATAAGGTAGGAAGAAAATAGGGTAGGAAGGCTAGAGAAAGATGGAAATATTTAAAAGAATGATCAGAAGAGAGACAGGAGATAAGTAGCTGATGCTGATTGTAAAAAAGAAAAAAAAAGAAATTAATTGAAAGTAATTTTAAAAGAAAGAGAGGAAGAGGTAACAGCAAAATTGGGCTGTTAGTGACAGAGACAGTGAAATAGAGCAGCAAGATGGAAGGTATAAACAAACCAGGAAACAATATCAAAATAATTCAAATCCTTGTATAATTCTACCCAACCTAAGTCAACTCAAGGCTAAATGACAAAAAATTACAGAAGAAAGCAATTAATGTAAAAGTAAAATTACATGAATATACATCCACTTTTTGAACCTATCCACAACATGAGTACAGGCACATAAACCCACGTATACACATACAAAACCATGCATAATGGGAAAAGTAATAAAATGTAATAAAATTTTGTTTGAAAATTTTAAAAGTTAATTTTTTTTGAAGTCAAGATTTTTTTAATTGGTTGCTCAAAACATTACAATGATCATGACATATCATATTTCATACATTTGATTCAAGTGGGGTATGAATTCTTATTTATCCACATGTACAGATTACAGAATCACATTGGTTACACATCCACATTTATACATACTGCCATACTAGTATCTGTTGTATTCTGCTGCCTTTCCTATCCCCTTCCTATCCCCCCTTCCCTCCCTTCCCCTCCCATCTTCTCTCTCTACCCCATCTACTGTACTTCATTTCTCTCTTTTTTCCCTTTCCCCTCACATCTTCTTATATGTAATTTTGTATAACCCTGAGGGTCTCCTTCCATTTCCATGCAGTTCCCCTTCTCCTCCCATTCCCTCCCACCTCTCATCCCTGCTTAATGGTAATCTTCTTCTCATGCTCTTCCTTTCTGCTGTGTTTTGAGTCGCCCTCCTTATATCAAAGAAGACATTCGGCATTTGTTTTTTAGGGATTGGCTAACTTCACTTAGCATAATCTGCTCTAATGCCATCCATTTCCCTGCAAATGCCATGATTTTGTTATTTTTTAGTGCTGAGTAATATTCCATTGTGTACAAATGCCACTTTTTTTTATCCATTCATCTATTGATGGGCATCTAGGTTGGTTCCACAATCTAGCTATTGTGAATTGGGCTGCTATGAACATTGATGTAGCTGTATCTCTATAGTATGCTCTTTTTAGGTCTTTGGGGAATAGTCCGAGAAGGGGAATAGCTTGGTCAAATGGTAGTTCCATTCCCAGATTTCCAAGGAATCTCCATACTGCTTTCCAAATTGGCCGCACCAGTTTGCAGCCCCACCAGCAATGTGCAAGAGTACCCTTTTCCCCACATCCTCGCCAGCACTTGTTGTTTGACTTCATAATGGCTGCCATTCTTACTGGAGTGAGATGGTATCTTAGAGTGGTTTTAATTTGCATTTCTCTGACTTCTAGAGATGGTGAGCATTTTTTCGTGCACTTGTTGATTAATTGAAAAAGTTAAATTTTTAAAAAGAATAAAATATATATAAAAATGGGAGTGTGAAAAAAAAATAAAAATTTTAGTGAGAAATACAAGGTTTAGTTCAACGGAGGTGGTTAAAACTGTTGATAGAGATGGATTTTCATTCTGTTTGTATATTTGGCTTTGTGACCTTGAGGTCCAGGGTTGGGGGTTGTTAAGTCCGACATCTTTGTGTTTTTCACTTAGCGGCCAGCTGTTGTGACTAGGAGGCAAAGCTGGCTGTAGTACATCTCAGCTTTCAATCTCCCTGTAAAGGTGGGGTAGCACAATTTGGGTGATTGCAAGCTGTGTATTTCTGTAGGGTGGGGGGTGGTATAGTGTTCTAAATTGGAAATTCTAGTATTGGGGTTTAGTCTTGTTCAAACTTTGTAACTTTGTGGATGAGTGTTTGAGAGTTGATCCACACCCCCTATTGCTGGGAAGATGCCAGTCTCTGCAGGAAGTCTGGATCTCTATGGTCTCTGGTAAAATGCACTTTTAAGGCATACAAGCAAACATCCACAGGTTTCACCTTAACCAGTATGAATATGAAATATAGGGTATCTTACCTGGAGCGCAGACACTCCTGTGTGGCCACTAATGGCATCTTTCCAATAGCTTTTATGAGTACCAGCAATAATGGGAGATTTTTCTCTTGGGATCCAGAAGCTGAATGGTCCAGATAAATTTTTTTTGTATCTATTTTAGTCTCTCTTGTTCAGGCAACCTCTGGCAATTTTTTCAGTTGGCTGCTGATAACTTCCTTTATGAGTTCTTGATCACCTATCTCTCCTCATAGATGCTTGATGCAGTGACTGCTTTCTCCATCTGGGAGTGTTTTCCACCACATTACCTACCTCACTGAGAAGCAGTCTTCCAACTTTATAAGTCTGGTGCTAAGGAACTGCACCTCTAATCCACCATCTTCTCTCCCCTCCTATGCAACTTTTTCTATTTTCTGCTTTTCCTTTTTGTCTTATTTCTTGGTATATCATATACATTTCCTTTGAATGCTTGGGGGTTTTTTTTCTTAAGAAAATTTGAGTGTCTTTAAAAGTATATCTTCTCCTTAAAGGAAATCTTCTGTAGCTTCATCCAGGATATTAGAATAAGAATAGATAAATTTTATCTAGTCCCACTCTAAACTGATTGGGAACCACATATCAGTCTGTGGGAGGTGGCTATCTTATTTAATATTCAGAAAGCAACATAGAGTCATGGCAAATTAGGAAACAGGGAAAGATGTTCAAGTGAAAGAGCAAGAAAGATCTCCCGAAGTCAACCCACATTCAATGGAGTCATGCTGTTGACCTGACAGAGAATTCAAGGAACAATCATAAAGGTGCTCACTGAAGAGAGCAATTAACAAACAGAGTAAACATTTAAATAGAGACAGAAAATGTCAAAAAGTACAAAATGGGAATCAGAGACCAGAAGACTACAATAACTAAGCTCAAAAATTCAATAGGGTAATCTAACATTTGACGAGATCAAAGAAGAATGGATTTGCAAATTCAAAAACATGTCACTGAAATTTTTCCAATCTGAGGAGCAAAAGGAAAAACACACAAAAAAGTGAAGCTATCTTAGGGGATCTATGGGAAGAATTTATGCATTATGGGATTACTAAAAGAAAAAGAATGAGAGAAAAGAACCGAAAATATTTTCAAAGAAGCAATAGCAGAAAAGTTCCCAAGACTGAAGAAGGACTTAGAAATCCAGATTGGGAATTTCAATGAACACGTGGTAGGATGAACTCAAAAGAGTCCCACACCAAGACATTATAATCGGACTTTTTTTTTTTTTTTTTTGGTACTGGGGATTGAACCCAGTGACACTTTGCCACTGAGCTGTATCCCCTAGTGCTCTTGAAATTTAATTTTATTTAACTTTGAGACAAGATCTAAGTTGCTGAGACTGCCCTCAAACTTGTTGATCCTCCTGCCTCAGCCTCCTGGGTCACTGGGATTACAGGTATGTGCCTCTACTCCCATCTTATAAACAGACTTTTTAAGGATCTACCTATCTATTCCTTTAGATGCCTCAACTGAAAATAAGACAATTTCCTAAGGTTTTCTCCCTTTTAGTTGGCTCTTAGCTCCAACTTTTTATCTCCTAGTTCATTAAGTATATTATTGACAAGTATACTTCAATTTGCAGGGTTTTAGTAACTGTTTTTCTCTTGATTTCTCAGATTCTCAGGTAAAAGCAGCTCAGACTATCAGGTTTACTTCTCCAAGTTTCTTTTTCCTTCCAAGTGCTGGCCCCTCATTTGCAAGCTGTCTCACTAGCTTGAATTCAAAAAATTTTGAATGCCAAAATTTTTCTCCCTACCTTCACAAGGCTGATGAAGGTTATGTCCAGCTTCTGCACTCTTTAGCCAACTCTTCCCTCTTGATTTTATTTTTGTCTGTCAGCCAATGATTGTAATGAATCAGCAAAGATATTGAGGCCAAAAGTAGCATAGAATGTCATTTTTACTTCAATGAGTTTACTCTCTCCCAGAGACATTGACTCCTTGAAAGCTGGCTGTTTTGACAGCTTAATTAATTCCAACAGATTTTTATTTTATTTTGTCCACACTTTTAGTTGTTTTTGTTACGAAGATTGGTGTCTATTAGAATGCCTCTCTTTTTTATTTTATTTTTTTAGTTATTGATAGACCTTTATTTTATTTATTTATATGCAGCACTGAGAATCGAACCCAATGCCTCACACATGCCAGGCCAGTGCGTTACCACTGAGCCCCAGCTCCAGAATGCCTCTTTTATATTATGTCTTCTGCTACTTGTCAACAGTCTCTGCTTTGTCTCAATTTAGGTTGAAAATGATCATTTCAGGGTCTCTCGACTTCAGATTCCAAGTACTCAACACACTTGGAAGGATACTGCAGGAAATGTTGTCAGTTCCAAATTTTTAACATAAAATCTATTTGGTTGGACACTAACTGACAGCATGGGAAGGGATGGTCAAGAGTCATTTGGTTTATTATTTAGGTCACACAAGATCTGAGAAAAAATATCTTTAAGAAGATTTATGGAATTTGAAGAAGAGAAAAAAAGAGAATAACACTAAAAACGAAGTCAGGCACATTAGGAAAACAGACACAACAGGCACAAGTGGCCTGAAGTCTGGTGTTGCAATCTCCAAGGCCTTGTTTCCTCATATTCTGTTTCCCTTTTGCCTGAGAGCTACCATGGTGCTTTTTCTGATAACATGTAAAAAATAAAAAGTGTGAATGCTATATGCATAATCTAGTTGTATTTATGATTCTGTGGATTACATTAAAAACCCAAACCCTGGGTTGATGAAATAATCTGGCAAGACACAGAGTGAGAAAATAATAAATTAACAAGTTTGAACTCCCTGCCCCCAGTGCTAGTATTGTGCAATTCTTTTCATCCTCTTCAGTAGATCCTTAATCTTATCACAAGACTTTTCAGTGGTTTAGTTTTTTTGTATTTCCAGTTGCTAAACATCCAATGATACTTTGTCAGGGGTCTACTAATGTTTTATGAAAAACACTGGCTCTCTTCCATGACCACATTACCATGCTGGTGACACTGTACATTAGTTTTTAGCTTGTGCACATGGTTCTTTATTTCCCAAATATGCTTCCCAAGTTCATGTGGTAATAGGTAAGATCTGTCAAATCTGGCTCAGCTAAAAGAATCCATTCTGATGGATTTCATGTTGAAAACACAAATCCTTTCATTGAAAATAGAGAGTCTATGTAACTATGAAACATTCCATGCCCAAGCAGCTCAGAACCAATTCCTGGTTAATTGCATATTTTTGCATAGTTGAGGATATTATAGTCTTTCCATATTGCCTTAAGTCATTTCTTAAAATGGACATTGTTAAAGAGAAGATCAAGTGATTTTCAATGCATTTGTTTATTCATTGAACAATATTTATTGAATAACTCATATGCATTAGCCTTACTGTAAGACTGATGATAGAGTAGAAAAAAAGACAATTTCCTGCCTTCAGGAACTTATATTATACTTATAGCAAACAAAATAAAACTAAAAGGACAAGTAAATAAATAAATGATTGTTTTTAAATAACTATTTCAATTTGTGGTAAAAGCATAAAAAAATAAAATACCATAATATAAAAGAAAATGAAAATATGGAGGAAATGTAAGAGACAGTGGGAAAGGAAGACTATGGAGGTAACATTTGATCAGAAACTCAAACAAATAGGGGTCATCTTGCAAAGACTAGATAAAAATGTGGCTCAAGACGAAGCAAATGCAAATGATAATATCCTCATGCTAACAATATCCTTGTATATGCAATGATTACTTTCTCCTGATACTGATGTGTTTGTGTAGTATCCTGATAAAATGAATAAGTGCTGACATAACTAACAGGACAGTGCAGATGCTATGGTGTGTGACTTATGATGTGTGACTTATGAAACTCCATATTAAGAGACACAAGGCTCTCCCTGGACCATTCATTCTTGGGGAAACTAATTGCCATTTTGCGAGGACACTCAAGAAATCCTATGGAGAAGTTCATATAGTAAGAAACTGAAGCCCTATTCTAAGAGACATAATATACCATAATATAAAAGAACAGAAGCCTTGTGCCAATAAGCAAAATCAGCCATGTTGGAAATGAGTCTCCAGGTAAGTTTCCAGCTGACTACAGCCCAGCAATCTTGATAACAACTACATGAGAGACCTAAATCCAGAACTTACTAGCTAAGTCCCTACCAAATTTGTGAGCCACAGAAAATGAGAGATAGTGTTTGTTGTTTCAAACCACTAACTTGTTACCAGTAATAGATAACTAATGCAAAGTTTGGTAATGGAAGTGAAGTGCTGCTGTAACAAAAATATGTGGAGGGAACTTTGAAATGAGGTATAAGAAGACGACAGGACTTTGAAGAGAGAAAAGTGAAAATCTGAAGAACTTTGAAAAGACATTAGGTAGAAGCCTGATTGCTTTTGAGGAGGCTGATAATGAGAACTTGAAGCAGATAAGAAAAAGAATCCTTTTTATATATAGATAGAAAGTTTAAGAACATTGTTATCTGTAATCATGTGGAAAAGAGAAAATATGATTAATAAATCAAGTGGCCTAGCTAAGGAGATTTCCCTAGCTTCTTCCAGATTATACCAAAATGAAATAGGTAAAAGATAACCTAAAGGAAAAAAAATTAAGCAAAAGGAGACAAAACTTGATGGTTTTGGAATTTTTAAGCCTTTGTTAATGGCAGACAACACTAAAATTAAGAGATAGTTTTGGAACCATAAACTATGAAGTATTTCTTGAAAGGCAAATAGAGATTATTCTTCATGGAAAAGGACAAATAATTGAGAGGATGTAACCAAAAATCCAGAGCCAAGAGCATATGCAGGAGTAAAACTGAGTCATGAAGGAAATTTGAACGTTCATCTGGATGAATGTCAATGACTACACTGTGCCTCCTATTTTCTCCTTTTTTCTAGAAGAATCTTTAGTTACTATACAACATTGTATGCTAGGTATACAGTGGCATGGATAACTTACTGTGTTTCACAGATTTTTAAGATCAAAAGAATCTGCATTATAGGTGCTGTATTTAGGAATTATGCTTAAGGAACATCATGTTTAGTACATGTATTGAAATATATCTCTGAATTTTGAGCTGGTACTATAATGGGATGGAATTCTAAGTACATGGTAGTGGTGAATATATTTTGCATATAGGAACCACATAAATCTTCATCAGACAGAGAAGAGACTGTGCCAGGTGGCCTCTAAGACGACCCTTAATTATCCCAAGGGAGCAGTATTTTCCCACATGGAGTAGGACTGGCATTTATAATCCATAGAATACTGTGAAAATGGCAGAGTGTGGTGAATGAAGTAGGTCAGAAGAGCCATTGTAGTTTCTATCTTTTCCCTAGTATCACTTGCCCAGAAAGAAGCCAGCTGCCACAACATGAGACTACTTCAGAGGCCCTATGAAGAAAGCCATATGGCAAGGAACATAAGCCCTCCACTAACACAGAGAGTCTCAAAGACCTGTTGCCAAAATCAATGCAAATGGACCATCCTAGAAATGGATCTACAACCATAGCAAATAACTTTGTTATAACATCTTTAGAGAACCATCCTGATAATCACCCCCAAATTTATTTATCTACACAGACTTTACAATAGCAAATGTTTATTATTAAGTCACTATGTTTGGAAGTAATTTTTATGCAGCAATAAATAATACAATACTAAAATCAGAAAGGAGTAGGTCTAGTGCAGTTGAAACGTGAGGAAGTAGATAATAATAAATAAATTTGGAGACATGTTTAGAGGTAGATTATACAGATTACAATATAAATGCAGCTTTATTAAAAGAATTAAATTGTTTTATAAGTGCAATTTACTATTATTAAAGAGTGTCAAGCATACATATAACAGATCAAGGAGAGAGAAGGAGAAACTATATTTAATTGTTCATTCATTCATTTAGCAAATACTTGTTAAACACATAATTTATGCCACTTATCAAACAAGTTATCTGTGATACATGATGATAAGATTAAAAATACTTCCTTTATAGAGTTTACATTTCATTGTTCATTGCAATAACAAACAGTCACACTAAAACATGGTAAATATGAATTGGGACTGTGAAGGAAATTAAAATGGTGCAAGTGCAAGGATTACATAACATTGCGGGGCAGGGGTGGATGCAAGAGGCTGCTCTGAGGTCAGGAAAGTCCTCATGAGAACTGTAAGTTGTAAGCTTGAGGGCAGCAGGCCAGGGAAAGCGAATAACTCTTCAGGCACATCTAAAAAGCCTTACTGGTTATAGGACTTGACAAGATCCTAGCAGAAGGAAGGTAGTGGGGTCAGAGAAGTGTGAGCAAAGAGGAGGCAGGAAGAGATGAGATCAAGGAGCAAGGCAAGAGTTGATTCATATCGGGCTTTGGAGGCCATGGAATGGAGTCCTAACCACTGGGAGTTTTTGAACAGATGAATGTTGAGAGTTGGTTTATATTTTAAGATAAACATTTGCTACTATGTGAAGAAGGATTTATATCTTTTATATTTTACTTTTATACTCCATATAAAGTATCTTCGTATTAAAATTTATGTTTTAAAGTGAACTGGGGCAAAGATAGGGGGACACGTTAGTGGATTTTGCAGCAGTGTTGTCTTCAGAAAATAAGGCATGGATTAGGCTGATGGCAATCTATGTAAAAAGAAATGGGTAGAGTGGAAGCCTATGGGATACATTTTGGAGCTATCTGTAGGAGTTAGTTGTTAGATGGAGATGGGAGGATGGCTCTGTGAGTTGCAACAGGTCCTTTTTTACCTTTATAACTAACAGAATGATTTCTTTTTCTGCCTAAAGAAATATATTTGCCAGTCATCCCAGCTACTCAAGAGGCTGCTGCAGGAGAATCATAAGTTCAAGGCCAACCTGGGTAACTTAGCAAGCCCATGTGTTAAAATGAAAAATAAAAAAATAGAGCTGGGTATGTAGCTCTCTGGTAGAGCAGCCCCTTCCCAATACCACCACCATCACAGGTTAAATTCTCAGTATCACAATATATATATATTTAAAAAAGAATGAAAAGGCAAATATTTTAAATGCTTCCAAAAATTAAAGTGTATGTTCATTTTGTTTCAAATTACTAAAGAAATATTTAGCAACACTTAAAATCATTCACAATTTTCTGAATTAGTGGATATTAACAGTTCTTTGACATTGCCTAACATCACTAAACAAACAAACAAACAAAACAAGGAGAGAAGGAGAGAACACATATGATAACGTATAATAATAAATCCCACAGATAAAAATGCTAGCAAAGGTTCTATGGGGCCTTGTAATAAGAATATTTTCTATGTGAACTCTTTACTTAGATATTAGTTTTCAAAGCCCCTCCTATGTACATGTACATTTTTACATATTTATTTATCATGTGTGTAGATAGTGTATATGCATTACAGGTGCTTATTATTTTACTATTGACTAGAAAATTCATGTCTTCCTGTGCAGATCTATACATCTTTAATGCTTCACTTTATAATATCCTCAGTACACTATATTCTCTTTGAGCATCCTCCTCTATTTTTTTAATGAAAGACATCATTCAACTCATGATTTTTATTATATGTCTTAGATCTAGTAAATATTTTCTCCAAGAACAGTATCTATTTTAAATATTGAATTACCTAGAGGATGCTGGTAAATATCTTAAATATTAGATACTGTGTTTTCTTCTAGGCATTTGTTTATGATCAAGCCTTCTTAACAATTGTTCAAGGTGATACACACAACCCTGCCATGTGTTACACTAGAAGTTCACATCCTCTAAGTTGAAACATTATATATTAAGTAATACTGGGTTAAGGAAGCCTAGAGACTACAAAGATATGTGTCCAGTTAAAAGGAAGTACTTTTCTCCCAAAACCTTTCTTTACAAATTTTGTACAGAAGAAGGAAATGAATGATAAACCATTTGGAAATCTGAAAAGAAAATTTAACTTAGAGTATAAACCGACATCCTTTCCTATTTTTTTTCCAATGGAAACCAGTTCTGTGTGGGTTTTTCCCCCAAAAGTGATAATAACTTTATTGATTACTTGATTTCTTCCTTCTCTTACATTTTATTCTGCACTCATTTATTTCTTTATACTGTTTTTGTCTCACAAATTGTATCTTTTCATAAATTCAACTCCCATTTCCACAGTCTTCCCCAGTCTCATTTTACCCTGTCTTTGTCTGTTCTTCCTACTTTTCATACCCATAGTTCAATATGTATATATGTGTTATGATGCACATGTGTATAAAGGCATGTATTGGTAAGAATTTTCATATCCTGTTGATTCTGTAAACAAACTGACTGTGCTACTTTCCTTTCTCTTCCCACTTAAAAAATACCTTCTTTATATTCTTTTTAAATATCTGCTAGAATGAGGCAACACAACCAGTTTTTGTACTCTTATTTCTGATTAATAATTTCTTTAAGAATGAGAAAGTGAGGAGCATCCTGCCCTGGGGATTTTTATTACCACTTGGAAGAACAGAAGTTACTAGAGATGGATGTGGGAAGCAGGCTTTGTAGCCACTCTCAGGGGAATCACTACACTACAAAAATCATGCTGGGGGCTGAATGTGTTCTCTGTGGATAAGATCTACTAGTTTTGTGTCCATTTTTTTTTTACTTTCCTTTTTTTCCTTATGCTAAATACAGATGCAGTACAATATGCTGTGTACATGTATGTGCATATATATGGAAATTTAAAGAAAATAATAAATGGATTAGTTATATAACCACAGTTAAGTTTAAGAAATAAAATGCTGTCTGTTCCATGAAAACATCCTTTGGGTCCTATCTTAAGACATCTTGCCTTTCCCTCAAGGGTAACCAACAACCTGAATTTGGTATTTATAATCCCCTTACTTTTTGTAGAGTTTTATTGCCTGTAAATTGGCAAATTCTCCAAAGGCGGAACAGTGCAAAATGTCATGCTCATTGTAAGGAGTTTCCTCCTAAGTACCTTTACCCTTCAAGACCAAGCTGCTTCAGGAACTCATCAGGCCTTTGAAGTTTTTGTGCTTTTATCTCTCTTCTAGATATTCTTGATAGGACAATTAGCTCAAGGTAATCTAGTCTATCAGTTCTAGAAAACAAATAAGTTTGCACATTTAACTAATAACATAACAAGTGCATGTGATATGAAGAGACCTGAACTCAGGTGGGGAGGCTTCTTGTATGAAAGAACACTGTAGATGTTTAATGCTAGGAGGAAGAAGGACAGTTCCAGGAGAAAAAAATAGAAGAAGCCTTGGAGGTGGATGTGTTATCACTCAGGAAACTGAAAAGGGTTCTCTCTTTTCTGCATCCCTCTTTATTTTTAGTGCTGGGCTTGCCAATTCCAGGTTGTCTTAAAGTTTAAGTAATATCCTTTTCTTTCAGAGTTAGAGAAACACAATTTACTTTAAATAAGACCAGAATGAATGGCATTTCAATCTGAGCATCACTAACAGGTCTCTCTTAAAAACCACCACCTTCCTGTCTTTCTCACGTGGATGTTCAGCATTGTATACTCCTTGAGCAGTGGTCATAGGTCCTGCACCTGCCATCATAACCTCTCATTATTGGAAGATATGCTTTCTCAGACACATGCTAGACCTTATTTTTATGGTTTACTAAGGATCTGCTATGTGCCCATAACTCCTCTCTCAGGAGCTCACCATGGACTTGGAGAGTCAAGGTCTAAATACACAAAAAGTCAATTCATTTTAACAATGACTCATTAATGCCTTCTATGGCTAGAGTGGCACTGATTTCTGGATCATAAAGAAATAAATAAGTGTGCCAGGAATTATATACAAGATGAATGAATAAACTATGAGGTCAACATTCAATAGATGCTATAATTAGATAGAATTTAGCTTGTTCTGGGTGTACTGACTTGGGCACATCACATAGACACAAAGTTAACTGAGAAAAAGTACATTGTTACCTTTTATATAAACCTTGACCAATGTGTATGCACAACTATCTGTAATAATCACAACAGTGACAGCTAATATTTATCCAGAATTTAATGTGGGAACATAAAATCACTGAGACAGTTTGTTCTCACAATAATCAGATTAGTTGGACTCTGTCATTATCCACATTTTTTCAAAGGAAGGAACTGAGAAGTGAAGTAACTTGTTCAATGTCATACAATTAAAAAGTGGTGGCTTGACTCTAGGGACACTGTGCCTTCCAGGGTCATGCCAGACTGCCTCATTCACTAGCCCCATGAGGGGATGGCTACCTCTCAGAGGGAGGAAGGTGAATGTGATAAACAGCTGGGCTTCCATTTTATGGATAGCATATTTTTTTTCTTCAAAAGAAATGAGAAAAGAGCCCTATGTCATGATATTAATTTTTTTCATCTCAGATTAATTTTTCCCAAATTTTCCTATATATTTAAAATTTGTTTATTTTGATTTGCTTAGATAATGCCGCAGTTGGTGGAAATGAAACATTTAAAGTGTTAATACCCCATGAATGCATTTGACTTAAAAAAAAGAAACATTTTATAAAAAATAGATAAAATAATTTTTCAGAAAACTTAAATTAAAAAAAAAAAAGATGAGTAAGAAATGGGCCTCATCCTGCTAAAAGGGTAACCATAAAAATAAAAACCATATCTTAATATAATGTTGTTGTCCTAATTACAAAAAGTAATCAGACTTCTTGACTGTTCAAAAGTCATCATTACCTCATAATTTATAGCCCTGGCAGAAGATCAGATAAGTAAGTGTCTAAAACTTTTACATATGAGCAAACCAAGGCTAAGAGAGGTTAATCAACCTATGGAGGCTGTGCAGCTGTAGTTGTGGAAAGTCGAATTTGATGGCATATCAAATGATGATGATCATTTTCCTCAAGAATGTTCCAGAAGTATCAAACATCTTACCTGGAAGGAAAGAAATCAGTAGACAACATATTAACTCATCTATTCTCTGTGTTAAAAAGGATGTTTTGTTTTGTCCTTTTATATCAGCAAGTCTGAATAAATCATGGAAAAAAGTCCAAGGTCTTCCCTTCCCTCTTATGGAAATGAGAGAAAGAACAGAGGAGGCAATCTGGTCTCTGTGCTTTCTCCCAGACCTGAGCTGTTCCACATGGGGGCCACTAGCCACATGTGGCTACTGAGTGCTTCAAATGTGGCTAGGGTAACTAAGGAACTGAAATTTAAATTTATTTTAGACTTAAAGTTAAAAACGAATGCAGTGTTAAATATATTTCTCATTAAATGAGATTTTTTTTTAAATTTTTAAGACACATTTTCACTTAAACAGTTGCCCCATGGAAGATACTAGTATTGTACTAATGTCACAGAAGATGGTCCAAAGACTTCCTGAGAGGGGTGGGACTTGACTTAGGACAAATGGAGTACTTGTCATACATAATGGAAAAAGAATTTCAATAGTTGAAGTTGTCATTGGAAGTTGGAGACTAAGAAGAATCTGTTGGTGCAGGAGACAACTAGCAAAGAAAGTGGCTGTCAACTCCGGCGAAGTTGCATATACAGGTAGGAGAGTTCTGAGGGTCCCAGGCCAAGACAGATTCATTAGAATTACCAAAACTGAGGAAAGAAACAAGGAAATGAAACTCAAGGAAAGGAAGAATTGAGGACACAAGGAATTGTTACAGTGCCGAACTAAATAACAGTCTTCACCATGACATTATGTCACAACCTCCTTAAATACCTGGTTATCAGAGGTAGGTGACACAAGAAAATGACCTTGTGACAAATTTTTTAAAGGATTGAAGAGACTACAAGAGATTCAGGTGAAAGAAAGTAGATGGAAAAAATGAGGAGGCCCATCATAGAATAAGTAATCAAAGGTGAAATTCAAAACAGAAACCATTGCTATAAGTAACTTAAGAGATGGGATTTAGCTAAAGGCAAGGCTTTGCCATTCTCCAAATCAGAATGGACTTAGGTTTTCACGTTGAAGTAGGTTCATGCAAGAATTGCAATGCTCTGTACACGAGAGAGAGAAAAATATAAAATGTAAACAAGTGAAGAGCTGGACTAGAGGAGCAAGGGACCAGGTTCTAATGGGAAAAGTCAGAAGAGGTAAGAAGTGGCTGTCTCAAAATCTCAGGAATCAGCCTCTCCTACCTGATCATTTTATTTTATTTTTATTGTTTCTTTTTAATTATACATAACATCGGGACTCATTTTGACATAATTATAAGCATGGAATATAATTTATTCTAATTCAGCCCCCAGGACTTCTCCTTCCCTTCTCCTCCTCCCCGATTTCCTTGTTCACTTCCCTCTACTCTACTGATCTTTCTTCTATTTACTTGTTTTGTTTTGGTTTGGTTTTTATTTAGTGTCTTGTGGATGTACATGATGGTGAGATTCACTGTTGAATCATATATATACTCTATACTCATACTTACATAGGAAAGTTCAGTCAGATTCATTCCACTCTCTCTCCCTATCCCATCTGTCTCCCTTCCTTTGCTTCCCATTCATCTACTGCACTGATCTTTCCTCTTTTATTTACCTCTCCCCACATTTTGGATTACCTTCCACATATCAGAGAAGACATTTGACCTTTGACTTTCTGGGACTGGCTTATTTTACTGAGCAGGATATTCTCTTTCCATCTATTTATTGGCAAATGCCATAATGACATTCTTTGGAATATTTCACTGAATGATCATTTTATTCTCCGGCCAGCAGACATCTTCCAAGGGTTTGTTACTCCCAAGTGTCCCACAAAGTTTTATCCAGTGAAATCTTATTTTTCTAAATATCTGGAGGCCCCCGTATGGGGAGATCCTTCATCCAGGCTTGTAGAGGTTCATGCCTTTTTCTTGTACCATTTAGAGTGCCAATAAGACTCGGGTACAGTCCCAGGTCTTTAACCTTCTTTTCTAGATCCATTAAATTATTCTCTACTTCATCTTAGGGATTGTGGCACATACTTCCTTAGTGACCAGTCTGAGATGGTCTCATCTAAGTTAAGATTCAACATCTGAAAGGACACTTTTGCAAAAGCAGATAGAAAGTTCATGGTGTCTCTGGTCCACAGATCTCAGGAGGCCATTGGACCTCCATCTCACACCCTCCCCCTGTCCCAAGCCCCATGTGCCAGTCTTCATACTTCCCAGAGGAAAGCCTAACTGTAATGAGATCCTGAAGCAACTGAAGAACCCCTCGTAATAATGATCCTTCCAACTCTAGGGAGGCCAGGTCACAAGAGCCTCGCATCTCCAGTACTGACACAGTCTTGAAGGAAATTCCCAAGGAAAGCTCTGACAAGAAATAAATTGGGTCCTTGCTGCCCTCTAAGAAAGAAGGACCTACGAACAACTGTGTAGACATGTCCAGGAGGCTGGGATGTAAGAGTCCAGCTAGGGAAGCTCCAGGTAGGGAAGGACCAGGGGAGATGTCTGAGGCACAGCTTGAGAAGGGGTCAAAATGAAAAGCAATCTGCCAGAGATTCAGAAGGGGAACACTGAAGGTTCTGAAGGATACCTAACTCTGAAAAGGAGACAAAAAGCAGCTTGGTGAGTTACTTAGGAAATGGTTTATTTAAAAGGTCAAAGGAAAACCTGGACTAGAAACAACTAGAAACTTGCCCATAAAGTAAATTGGGGCAAGGGACTGGAGAAGGTCCATGTGGTTTGCTTCCCTGTGTGCAGATTCTTTACAGCTTTCTGTGCATCTTACATTGCCCATTTCCTGGAAGGCCCCATACTCTCTTGGAAACCAGGAGTCTCATACTTGATGGTCAGGAACATCTTGTGAATTCTTTGTAAGTTGATAGCAGCATTTTATAGCTACCCTCAAGTCCAGATTCTTTCATTTACACCAGATTACATGCTACATGTCTTACATACTTCATTTGGTTCTCATACTGTTAAATTCTCAATAAATAAATAAATAAATAAACCCTATTTTTAAAGTCTACTATAAAAGCATTTAAGGGATTAGTAAAATGAGCAAATCAAATAAAGACTCAATCACAATAAGTAAATAAATAAAGGCTCAATTAGACTTTCTCTTACTTCATGTACAGCTTTAAGTAACTCTCCACTCACACTCTAGGAAGGACAGGATACCAAGGGTCTTTATGTACCATGAAATCGACAAACTGGAGCTTGGGCACAATTAGGCATGAGTTCTGAAATATCAAGGAATTCCATGACCCTGATTCCTGTGGTAGGAGATAGTTGTCCCTTCCTAAAAGCCCCTGGCCTTTTTGATGAAGTTAGTAGCTGGGCCTTGCTCTCTTCCTTTTAGTTTAGCCTTAATGAAAGTATACTCAGCCCACCACTCACCTGCCCTCCACATAGAAAATTCAAAATGTGCATACATAGCATGTGTCTCAGGTAGGCTTCTGTAGGCCATTTATCTACCAGTCCAAAATAAAAGTGACTCATGCTTAATGTCCCTGATTGCCAGAGTGCCTCACTTTTCCCTCTGTCTCAACACCAGACAGGATGCAAACTGCTCTGTGAGCAATATACATGCATGAATATATGTTTAGTAACCCTGGTGATAAAGCAATCAACCCTTTAGGCCTTCTTTCTTCAAAGTAGGAATGGGAAAGAGTCCTGTTATTTACAGGCTTGAAGGAGAAATCCCTGTAGATCTTTAAGTGATATATATGTAATTCTACTCCCATTAGAAGAAAACTAGGTTAAAATTCAGGGCTACAGATAATTGATCCCTGTCATTATCCCATGACAGCCAAGTGCTAAGAGGGATCAGAATAGGAACATTCTCCACAAACCAGTGACCATTGCATTTGTAATAGTAGCTGGTGGCCAGTGGACATGGAACAAAGGTAGGCATTGGTTGGGGTGTGTATATCCATGGGGAGGACAAGGAATTGCTCTTATGAATACTGGGTCAAACAGGGCAGAACCTAAAAAGTGTAGATGCTATCTAGAGATCGATGACACCAATCTGTTTGGGAAGGAACATTTCTCCTCACTGAGTAGGTATTTTGGAACTTTTAAGTCTCTCTACAGTCTCCTAAGGAAGCCTGGATTGATGACATCATCTCACTGGACAAGATTCTTTCAGCCATCAAAAGTGGAAATGTTCATAGGGAGGAACAAAATGCCTGTCAATAAAATGGGCCAGATAACAAGGAACAACTTGTCATAGAGTAAGGAGAAAAGAGGTAAACAATGAAGAGAAAAAGGAGTATTCCAGAATGTAGGAAGAAATAGAAATGTTATCATCATCCACTTAACTCCTACCTTCCCCAAACTCACACAAACCTCAGTTTAAGCACCATCTTGTTGTATAATCCCACACTGTTGACATCTTGGCAAAAGGGTCCATGAGTTTTCTTTGAACACAAAGAAAATATCTACATAGCTGTCCTGTCTGGAGAAGATGTTAGTGACTTTCACCCAAGCTTGATGACAACATGCAAGATCTTATCCTTGATGTAAACCACTGATGCAAGCCTTCAGTGTCTTCATTTACTTGGAAAAGCCTTGGAAGATCTCCTTTAGGGATATCTGACACTCACCAGCACCAACACTCTGGACCTGTACTGTGTGCTAAAGATTCTGGCCTCTAAATCATCCATTGAAGACCGTGGAGCCAATTCTCTAAACAGGTCTTCATCCTCACTAACTCCCATGTCATCTGGGTCAATGCTTTTGAAGTAATTGAGGATTGAGTGGAAGAGCTACAGACAAAGATGTTGAAAAAGTTAATAAAAGTAGGCAAATGTGCTTTAGGGGTCCCTGTGAAAGCTATATGGGATCTTGTGGGTGGTATTAAACTAATTCAGTTCTTCCCTGCATTTCACTTGTAGTTGTCAATAATAACTGCTAAATGAGCTGGGAATGCAAAATCCTCAGATAAAAGAGGAACTTGCCAGAATAGCTGAGATCCTTTTTTTCCTCCAACCTCTAGAACAGGATGTCCATCAATACTTCAGCCCACTAGATCATGGGACCACTGAGGTATGAAACCAAAGGGGAGTTGCTTTTGGGGTTCCTTGGCTTCAGTGCAAGTGGGGTACATTCAGTCTAGACTTCATCTATCCCAGACAATATGGCTAAGCTTTGGAGCACTGACTTTTCTTGGTCCTTGTTGTTAACCTGTAAGTAGTAAACTGTCACATGCAATTTATGGTCTCACTGGATGCAGATTAGTTAGTAACTAGTACACAGTGAAACTGTTTTAAAACTGTAGGAAAAAAAAAAGATGCTAGTGAGCTGATGAGCTACCACTGGTCTTCCAAAGAAGCAGAGAAAGTAGAGATACTATAGTTCATCCTAGTCCAGCTTCTCTATCTGGCCCTGTGTTTCATATAACATATGTAGAGAGGCAAATTTTTATGCCTCAAAAGAGAAACCAAGGTCTGGAATGTTTTCTATTAATAACATACTTAATAACATTGCCCATCCATTATTTTATTTGATTCTTCCCATTTGAAGTTCAGATAAGCTGCAACATACAAGAGATGGAAAATCTAGGACTAGAGAACTCAGGGGATGTGTTCCCCAGGACAGTGTTCTTTTCCATGAGTCTGAGAGCAAAGGAAATCTCTTGGGAGAGGTGCTGGCTTTAAAAACTTCAGTAATTAGCCTTGGATCACACAGCAAGTTACACCTGGCTTTAAGATCTCCTTGTATCTTGAAAGACACATGGTCTAAAACAAGCAGCCAGTATTGTACACATGCAGAGAGGTAGAAGCTATTCTAGACTGAGGTTAGGAGCATGATCCACGCAGGATCCCTGACCTTTACAGTATTTACCCTTCCCTGATTCATGATCATATGGGAAAAACAAACAGCTGAGCATCCAAAATCAGGAGATCAGCAGAGCTCTTTCTCTCATGTCTACAAAAATGTTGAATGCCAATATTTCACAGTGCCAACTGTTGAATGTCAATGTTGCACAACTTCAGAGGGCATAGTTCTTTCACATTTTACAGAATCATGCTCCAAGAGATGAACTGACCTAAAATAAGAAAATGAGGGTCCCCAGAGTCATTCAACTCTAAGTCTTAAACCCCAAACCTCATTTTAGGATAACTAAGACACATGAATGGGCAATTACAGTGGAAATGTCCTCAAATTGTGGGAACCACAGGTTTCTCTCTTGTTTCAGGTGTTTCTAAAGAGATTCCTAGAAGACATATTTTTGCTGGGACTTTCGATTAATAAATGAAATAGCTTTTTAAGCTTTAGAAAAAAAAAGACAGAGGAGATTTTGCATCTTAAGATCTGTGCAATCTGATAACCAATAGGTATAGGCAGTCATTAATTTTTTCACTAAATTATAATAAAATATTTTTAAATTAAGTCATACTACCCACACATCAATTGGCCAATAGTCACATGGGCCTAGTGACCATCATAGTGGCCAGTGCTCACATAAAACATCATCCTCACAGAAATACTAAGAAATAAAGAACTTCTATTAGTCCTAGAATCTGGAATCTAAATTAGCCTTGCATTTTTGTAAAATTGTTAGGACAGTCTGGGCTTCATTATGGAGACTAAGTTAGAAGGTGAAGAAGAAGTCCTGGGCAGATGTCTGCCAGCAGGAGACAGCTGAAATGGACGAGGCTGAGCCGTCATTGCCTGAGACTTTGGGACAACAGAGGGCTCTCTGGTGATGAGCTGTATGGACAGCTTTTGCAGGCAAGTGGTGATGAGTTCCACAAGTGACAGCAGCCTGTGTGGAAGTAACTTCTCTAGCAAGTCTTTCGTCTTGCATTGTCACTAGAGAAAATGTCCAGTCAGGTGAACAGAATCTTTTGATTACCTAGTGAGCACAAAAATGAACTCATCTGAGGGCAAAATTGTGTAGATTGTCAAAAATGTCTTTCCCATCCACATAGGATATCCTAGGGAAGATATCCATCGCCTGTTCTGCATGTCAAGAAGAGAATCTAGCTACATGAACTGTATATGCAGTCCATAAATTAAGAACACTTGACATTGTCTATAATACATCTCAATGATATGAATCATCCACTGTCCAGTAAATGGGTTATGCTGAACATTTGCATTCATTAGCTGAGCTGTCATAAAGACAGAGTGTTGAAAGTGCTACTTCCAGTCCTTAATTCTAAGCATTAGACACTTGGGAAATAGGCAGACCTTGCTCACACAGCCCATAACAGGTCTCTGCCTGTGAGCCGCCATCAGGATTCTTTCTTCTCTCTTGCGGCACTTTTCAATGCCTTGCTAAAGAAATGCTTTAAGAGCTGGAGAAAGCTGTCAGATCCCCTGTGAGATTAACTGAACAAGCTCAACAGAACAGAAAGGCAAAGGGAAGTTGGCTCTTACAGGGGCACACTAGCTTTGACTCGCAGCTGTCAGGGAAAGAGGGAGCTTCTGTGCCAGCAGTAAACGCAGGCAACTTCACAAGCCACTTAATG
The DNA here is from genome assembly GCF_964194105.1 of Spermophilus citellus. NCBI lineage: Eukaryota > Metazoa > Chordata > Mammalia > Rodentia > Sciuridae > Spermophilus > Spermophilus citellus. The sequence goes on along the minus strand of NC_138182.1, from coordinate 175,139,783 downwards.
GTAAGATGTTCTTAGAAAAGTCCAATTTTCTTCAGCCTGCCCATTTAAACACTGTGGAGAGAATATTTCACCAATAAAAATTTATTTTGTCTTCAAATTGCTACTATTAAGGTACAAACCCTTTCAAAATAATACATGCTTTCCAGAAACTCTAACTTTTCTGCAGCTGCTCCTTATTGGTGCCAAGCTGTGTGTCTTCTTTGGGATATAATTGCCTCACACTCCTTCTGAGGACCAAGAATCTTACCAATTCCAATCCCAATCCCAAATACCCCTTTTCCACACAGGTCCAGCAGAGGGTCTTAAGGATGATAACAGGGGGCTTGTTTTCTTCTGAACGATTAGATTCACTTTGGTGACACAGGTGTTCTTCAAATCCATACATCCCTCATAGGCACTTGTTATCAGTCTCCTTTGCCCTAGTCTCTCCTCATCTAGTAATGTCTAAGTGCTCCAGAGATGAGTCCTTGAGCTTTCCAAGATGATCATCTCTTCTGGGTGATCTCACCCAGGTTCCTCACTTCAATTTTCATGCATATGCTGATGATGAAGTTCAAATCTCCAACCCCTAAAGACATCCAAAATTTAACTCCAAAGTTCCCTTCATAATTGTGGTCCACCCAAAGTTTTCCCTATTTTGGTTGATAGCACCTTCATTTTTCCAAGCATTCAAGCCAAAAAAGTTAGCACAATCTTTGAGTGGGGTGCTGGTAAATGTTTCACAACCAATTCCTCAGGAAACACACACACACACACACACACACTCACATATATTTGTTGATTCCATCTTATAAATTGTCATCATGGTTGTTTGTGTGGTTTTAAGCTACCAATTTGATTTCACTAGGGATATTTTAAGAAGAGATGGCATCATCAGCTCTTCTAAGGTATGTGAGCTAGTTCCAGTGCACAACTGGAGACTCTTTATTTCATATTCAGCCATCTACAATGGCTGTAGATACAAACCACATCCGGAATCCTAACACTCCTTTGCTCCTTCACTGCTACCATTCATTTACAAGTTACCACCTTCTCTGATTGGGAGTTTTGCACTAACTTCCCAACTGATCTCCTTTGCCCCTTACAGTCTATTCTATGCAAGAGGGATCCTTTTAAATCATATATCAGGCTCCAAACCATTCTCTCATAGGGACACACAAAAGTTATCATATAGTACTTCATACCTGAAAGTCATGATATAGTATTTCATACCTACATTATTTTTTGTATTTTCCTTATAATCTTCTAATATAGCAATTTGCTGATTTCTCACCTGTGTATCTACTTTCCGTCTCTGGAATGTAACTCCATGAAGTCATAGATTTTCGTCCCTTGTGTCTGAATCCCCAGCTCCTGGGAGAGCAAATAGACATATAGTAAATAGTCAATAAATAATTGTAGAATGAAAGAATAAATTAATAAATGAATTCCATGCCTTGATTGCTCTGACCTGAGTTGCTCTCCATTTGCTCTCCTCTGGATTCCTGGACCTTTCTTGCTCCTGACTTAGTGGGTCCTACTTCATTCCTGGTCTGGATCATAGCTCTTCTCTGCTTTAGACCTCACAACTAAAGGATCAGATCCTCATGCCTCCAAGTTTCTCACCCACCTTCAGCCCTGCCTGTTTTGAACCACCTCATTGCCAGGCACAACCTGGTAAGCAAAGAACATTCCTTTGAGACAGCCTCTCAGTATCTTCACATTTTTAGAAGCCTATCCAAAATAAATTATCATATACTCCATTTGTTCTCGTATACCTAACACTACTAGCATCACTAAAAAACTAGTAACTTAGGCAATGATGATATTCATCACATACTAATTAGTATATAACCTAAGTAGAAACTAGGTACTCATCATTACCTGAGGCAACTATATAAAAGAAATTTTTATTGGGCACATAAATAACCTGTGATGGGAACTAATATTTGTTGACCTCTTAATCAATATGTTAGGCATTTGGTCTACTTTATCTCTTTTCACCTTTTTCCATATTCACACTTGTCAACCTAGACCAGGAATTTGGACAGCTGAAGTAGCCTTCCAATGAGAATCCTTATTTTCACCTTTTTCTCTTTGAATAGTATTTTTCATGCTATAATCAACCTGACTTTTAAAAGTATTTTAGAACATTCCAGAGTTCTCTTGCCATACTTAATGAAACCCAAACTTTTTAAAAATCAGTATTCAATGGCAATGTTTAACACCAATGGGTGCTTTCTATTTTTAAACCTTGTTTAAATGATTTCTATATAATTAATGGCCTCAATAATCCTATGAGGCAGGAAAAGAAGGCATAAAGAGATCAAGTGTTTTGTTCAGTCTCATGAATTTAATAAGTGGTGAAGGTAGGATTTCCACCCAATCAGAACCCCTCTGTGCCCTGAAGAGGTGAGCTAACCAAAGGTATTACCTCAACTCTGTCTCCTGCCTCACAGAGATCCTGCCAAGCTGTGATTCACTGCACCACAGGCATATAAGAGTGTACCTTCTGCTTCCGGAACACATCAAACTTAATGTCCTTCCTTTGGAGGCTTCCCGAACCTCTCAATCTAATGTTCTATCCTCTCTCACACAGCATCCAGTGCTTTTTCCTCCACTAGGTTAGTCACAATTTATGGATGTTTTAGTCAGCTTTTTCACCACCGTGACTAACAGATGTGACTAGAACAATTGTAGAGGAGGAAAAGTTTATTTGAGGGGCTCACAGTTTCAGAAGTCTTACTCCACAGAAGGCTGTCTCCACTTCTCAGGGCTCAAGGTGAGTCAGGACACCATGGCTGAAGAGTGTGGCAGAGCGAAGCAGCTCACATTGTGATCTGCAAGGAGAGAGACAGAGACTCCACTTGCCAGATACAAAATATAAACCCCATAGCCGTGCCCCCCAATCAACCACTTCCTCCAGCCACACCCCACCTGCCTCCAGTCATCACTCAATTAATCCCATCAGGGATTAATTCACTGATTAGGTTAGGCTGTGACCCATCATTTCTCTTCCAAACCTTCTTGCATTGTTTCATTTGTGAGCTTTTGGGGGACACCCCATATACAAACCATAACAATGGATTTACTTATTAGTTTATTTATTTTCTTCAAAACACCCTACATCCAGAAACTATCTCATTCATCATAAATATTTATTGAATCTATTCTTGAATTTAGTGTCATTATTCCTAATTACAAACCCTGAGATAGCAAATAATTTGCTCAAGGTCAAAGAGCTTGTATGTCAAAGAGCCCTGACCTTCCTAGTTCCAGAACAGCAGCAAGCTACACCCTACCCAAGGTGCTCAGGCTCTGAGGCCCTAAACAAGGAGATTACTGCAGCAGCTGGCAGATGGGCTTAATAATCTCCTCTATAATTATCTGTAAATTTGTAAACCTTGAAGTGAAAAATAAATCCTCCCTACTCAGGTTTCTTTTTAGAGGGAAGATGGAGTGACTGAAGGAAACCTCATCTCGGGGGCTGCACTGAGCAAATCACAGTGCAAGGAGGCAGTTAATTGCCCAACCTGATTGCAACTGCTAATCACAGTCATAGGGAAAAAAGTGTTGGGAATTAATTAGGCAAGGACCTTCCGAACAGCAGCAGGAAGCCTCCAAGTGACCTTTATTTACAGTCAGTTAAACAGAAGTGTGACTAAAAATGCCAGGGAGCAAATCAGATTATTAATATTGATTGCTTAAAGAAAATGAATAATTTAGAAGCCGAGTCAGAATAAATATCCAGTGACAGAGATGAAAGAGCACAGCATACCACATTTCTAACACTCATCCGTCATGCAGCAGTGTCCCCTGCTCAGAAATTGAGAATTTTCACCCTCACAAAGCACAATTAGTTTCATGACCCAGCATGATTGCCACCAGGAACTGCTCATGCAGGGGAAATCCAGGGTGTTGAACTAGAGCTTTTGTCAACATTTTGCATGCTAAACTAATTACAGGTTTGTAGAAGATTTCTTTCCTTTTTTTTTTTTAATCAATAAAACATCAACCCAAAGAAGTTGGATTGCATTTCCTGCACTTACTGAGCAAGGCTCACGTAGTTCAGGATATCTTTTGTGTTGCATATGATACAGAAGTTTTCAGTGGAAATGGCACAGGGTGCAGATTATTTATAAGTAAAGAATTTCAGAGGTTATTTCCACCTTCCAATAAAAGCCATCTTTCACATACTGGAATCTTTTTTACACTAGATTTCACCAACAGCACACCTCTATTCTAGTTTCATTTGGTGATAAGACAGATACAAAATATTAAAATCTTGAATAAGTATTTCTAATTATAACATGATTTTCTCTAAGTGGTGATGTTTGAGAATTTGAGCCATGTTGAAAGGTTTAAGTTATACTCTCCTTTACCTGCAAATGCTAATTAAATTTCCTAGTGGGGAATTATTACTATAATTAAGTTTTAGGGCAGTGGATATTAATAGTTTTGCTGAACTAGAAAAATTTCAGAACTACCACAGTGATGAAGAATTCCAGCATGTTTACTTTGAATAGGAGTCAGTGAAATTAAGCTTTGTTACTATCAGATTAATGTACCAAATTAACTAGTCATGTTCAAGGCAGCCCCAATTTTTGTATGACAGTAAACATAATTTGTAAACGAATCAATAAAGCAAGTAAAATCACTCATTTTCTCTATCCAGTATAGGCATTAGTATTCATTTATGCCTATATTAATTTATGTCATTCATATAATTTATTGAGCCTTTAGCATTATCTCATATACATATAAGAGGAATAGATACTGAGGCAAAATACTTTCCATACAGTGAGCAGAACTGAATTGTCTCCCTTTTGAAACACGGTTGTTTGAAGTACATCCCTTCGTACTCTGTACTAAGATATTAAAATGTCTAGTTGGATAATCTCCCTAGGAGTTGCATTTTCTTACAATTGGGAAGAAATTAAATGCAAGCCTCAGTGAATTTCAAGATTAATTTCACATACAAAGTATTGACTTACATTGGTCTCATTTTGTTGCCTATCCCTCTAACTTCAGCAAATACGCCACAGCTAATTAATATGACCAACCCTAGATAAGATCCAAAACCAACATGTTTATATTCTTCTGGTCAAAAAGACAGACACTAAGGTAGGAATACTGCAACCAAGCATGACTGCAGTCTTCCAGATCAGCTATTGATTTAAGCAGAGATGGAGTATCATTTAAACATGAGTGAATTCTCACATCTCCATTACAGGTGGAGGTTCACAGTAACATTGGTCCTATCCTAAAGGAACTGGTTGATTGATTATTTCTCAATAACAAGAATTACTGCTGTTTTTGACCTGTCTGAGGGAGCAATGAAAGGTCACCTGGTTATGCATCTATCTTGTTATATGGACTTTTTCCCCTCCCATAAGAATTCAAATTAATATAACAGCCCTGGAGAGAGGGAAAAGGTCATGTAAAAATCAGACCTCTCAGTCCTTCAGTCAAACACCCATACACCAACATTGCACACGGATAATTTTCTGATAAAAGAATTCTCCCTCCCTTGGAGTGCTGCAGGGAAATAGGGAGGGCTTTGATTTGCCCCCAAATTACATACTGTTTCTAGTATCTCTTCCTAAATTAGCTTGCTGCTTTTTAAAACTGTGCAAAACTGATGCTCAAAGGAAATGCAACAACAAAATTCAGAATGTTTTAATTAAGTACCAGAATAAAACCTTAATCACATTTGATGTCAAAGTAATATAGTTTTTATTGAGGTGTACTAAATGACTCAGGTAGCTGGCAGGTGGGTTACTACAAGTCATTAGATTTTGAGGGAATTTTATGGGCTCTTGTTTGCATCTAGATACTAGCATACTGACTGGGGCAACCATTCTTCCCTAAAGCAATTTCCATTTTCAAAAAACCATGCAGAATTATGGTCCCTCATTTAGATTCCAGAAGCCTACCTAACATGGGGCTAGGCTATGGTTAAAAAGCTGATCTCATCTCTTCTGATTCTTTTCCTATTTCCAGACAACAAAATGAATCAGGTTCTTTGGAAAGGCAATAATGTGCAAACGTGCATTTTTAATATATGAAAGCTACCATTAAATACCCGACTTTATGGCATTCTTAGATTTCTACCTTTTTCTACTAGAAAGGGTAGTGATTTTCACATTAATTGTGCCAGTTGTGATGGGGATGCCTGGCTTTACATGCAGATGTGCCCTATTCCTTCCCATTATGGGAAGCAAGTAATGTGATTGCAATAATTCCTGGTATCAGCTTATAAAAAGCAGCATCTTTGGAATTTATAAATGTGATGTTTTTATTTTATCCCTTTGTTTATATACAGATTAAAACATGATCCCCATGGCTATAGCCTATAATTGAACAGTGTTCTGAGGCTGCCACAGAGCACAGCGGTAATGCTTGAGTGACTTGGGTCAGAGTCAACACCTGAGGAATAAATTTTCTCCTTGAAGTTTCACCTTGGCCTTGAAATTTTTTGGTAATGTTGAGAAGACACAGTAAAAATGATATTTTAATAAGTAAAAAAATGTAGCTAGACACTACTGTGATGTCTGCAGAAAGAATTTTTAATATTACTTGAAGGATTTGGGGAGGGGAATGTTTTTCATTTAATTAATTTCATCTTAATTTGTTTAGCTTTCTGTTGAAGATCATCAGCCTGAAAATGCAATATGTTTCTTTGTCTTTTTTATTCCCCTGAAGTCTCAGCATAATTCACAAACAGGGAAAAGTGATTCTTTTTGCACTTTATATTCAAGTCACAATTTCCTTATTGGGTTCCAAAAGATCCCAGGTCTCCAAGCTCCAGTGCTCAGCTGCCACTGCATATGTTTCTGCTGAAAACTAAAACTTGCTGAAATAATCATTCCCTATGTTTTAAGAGGCTGTGTTTAAAGCACTGCTTGACACATCTCATTTCTTTAGGGAGCTTGAATTTGTATTGCAAAAAAGCAGAGTCAATAAAAATCCACGGGCTTTTTTTTTTCTGTTCAATGCTAAAAAATTATGAACAATAGTTAGAATCTCAATTAATAATCAGAGATCTTTTTGAGCCTGAGACAAGGTGTACACTTTAGTTTCTACAATGCAAAACACACATATAAATTAACATAAATAGCAAATATAAAATATGGACACTTACATAAATGTTTTGTATCCACACTTAAGATTAGTACCACTTACTTTTAACACTATGAAAGACTCTATTGACTTTTTCCCTTCTATGATCCTATTACTGATAATCTGCTGAACCTTTCAAATAAAAAGTCATAAGTGAAAATAAATAATATTTTTAATTGCTTTACCAACATATAGAATGACAGTTACTTTAATTCAAGGAATATGTGAGATATCTTCATAGAGGTAGAAATAAATTCAATTTTGCTCTCAAGATGTAGGCTCTCTATTCACATCACTGATTTTTTCTTTTGCTGAGAATCAGCTTTTTAGTTTGGAGTTTCCATACCATTTATTGATTCTTGATTTTAATTCTTATACTACAGGAGTCTTATTAAGGAAATTGGGGCCTAATCTGACATGAGGGAGATTTGGACCTACTTTTTCTTCTAATGGCCTCAATCTATACCCAAAGGACTTAAAAAAACCCACAGCATACTACAGGGACACAGCCACATCAATGTTTATAGCAGCACAATTCACAATAGCTAAACTGTGGAACCAACACAGATGCCCTTCAGTAGATGATTGGATAAAGAAAATGTGGCACATATACACAATGGACTATTACTCAGCAATAAAAGAGAATAAAATCATGGTATTTGCAGGTAAATGGATGGAGTTGGAGAATATAATGCTAAGTGAAGTTAACCAATCTCCAAAAAACAAATGCTGAATGTTTTCTTTCATATAAGGAGGCTGATTCATAGTGGGGTTGGGAGGGGGAGCATGGGAGGATTAGACCAACTCTAAATAGGGCAAAGGGTAGGAGGGAAAAGGAGGGGATATGGGGGTAAAAAAAGATGGTGGAATGAGATGGATATCATTACCCTAAGAACATGTATGAAGATACAAATAGTGTGAATATACTTTATATACAACCAGAAATATGAAAAACTGTGCTCTATATGTGTAATATGAATTGTAATGCATTCTGCTGTCATATATAACATATTTGAATAAAACATTAAAAAAATAATTTTAAAAAACTTCCATGTAGAAACAACCAAGTTTAAAGATAATGTCATGACACCTTTAAAAAGAGCCCCCTGGTAAGCTTTTAATTGTAATAAGACAATTATGCAAAACAATAACTATTGAGTATACTAGTGTAATGATTCTTGAAATAAAATAAATAGATCCAATTTTAACTTTATAGCTTTCCATTTTCTCTTTTATATATATGTAAAATAGTAAATGTATAGTTCCCAATCAATATTCTCCAAAATTAACATGGAGATAGAATTATTTGGATATATCCAAATTTTAAAGTCAGGTTGCTATAGGAAAATGTTAATTTTCAAACTAAAAAGTTTTGTTATAAGCATCCCTGAAATGTGAAAGTTAAAATATATGGTAACAAATAATACTCTGGGTATTTGACAGCCTGAAGAACAACCTATCATTTAGATTTTCCATCATTTTCTTTCAAAAAATTTCTAATAACTAAGTTTACCAAAGCAAAGTTTTTGAAAGGTCCAACTATGTTTGTGATTAGCTTTATTTCTAGTTCTATTTTCCAATTCTGGACTTTTAAGTTGTCAAACATGCCACAGTCCAGCTGCAGCAAAATAACCGGGGTGGGGGCGGGGGGGTGACGAGCAACTTGTGTACATTGATACAGCAGTAGTGGGAGCCGTTTATTGTAGGACAGGAGGGGTATATATACATTCCATACAGCTTATCTTAATTAACATAAACTAGATACAGCAGTCAACCAATAAGGAATCTTCACACTTAATGGCTCACTGGCGCCACCTCACAAACCACTCCCTCTGGCAAAATGCCAGGCACCATCCGGACTTGTTAACAGACCCTAACACAAACAGAAATAGGCAAGGACCTTCTACAGGAAAAAAATTTGTGCTAAGTCTGGCTTTAATTCAATAACTGTGACTAGATTAAATTTCAAAAAATTATACAGATTTGTGTTTCTCTCTTAAGAGAGAGAAAAGAGAAAATAAATTGCACTTGTATATTCCAATGGCATTATAAATAACATTTTTTAAAAATATTTAAATTTGTATGCAAAATGTAGATAATTGAAGATAGAGTGGAATTCAGTAATTACAGAGTATCTGTGGCTGTCTTAACCTGTGTGGAAGGAGATCTCCTGTCCTATGTGGTTTCTTTCCATTCAGATGATGTCAGCAGATTAGGAGGAAGACAGGTAGATGTATGTTTCTTTGATGTTTTTCTTAGGAAAGTTGAAAGTGCATCCCACAGGGAGGATATATTTCTTTTTGTCTGCTTAATAGCTACTATAGACAGAGAAGGTGACCAGAATATCTATCTGCATTTGATTATTATCATTACCATTCACTTTATATTTAGTTCAATTATTTAATTCTTTTCTTAACATAAAGGTTCTAAATGTGACCCATATAAAATAAGTTTTTAAAGGAATATATCTTGTTAAAACTGTTTAAAAGGTGAAGAAGGTTATTTAGGATATGACCCATTTGACTCTCTACAGATAAAACATATACTAATCGGGTACTCTGCTACTGAGCTGGACCTAGAAACTCATGTGGGTTATGTTTGCCAAATCTCAGTCCATTTTTTGTTGACAGTTAGTTCTCAATAAGTTCTTCTTCCTTTTCCAAACCCACTGGGCATTAAAGTGATTTCAATTGTTATGGTTACTAGGTTTGGTTGTATTGATAGAATTTTATAAAATATTTCCTATGCTCTTTTGTTTAACCCCCTTAAGTTTTAGTAAACAGTGTGAAACCAGAAAGGAAGATGTTCAGAAGGCCAGGTAGAGCAAATTGTCACTATATGGAATTAAAATTTTTGTGAACTATGTCATTCTGGATGAAAAAATTACTGCTCAAATTGCCTATACTTCTCAAGAAAATAATTTACAAATTGGGAGCATTACTTAGCACATCTAAGAAATACCTTTTATTTGATGATGTGCTTAATTATCCTCATTGAGTCTGTGACTGTGTATAAAACCCTTTACAGATATCTTGAGAGGGAAACTACCTCTTGAGAGCCAATTGGCTAATAGGTTGCTTATGGTGGGAGTCAGCATAAGGAATAACAGATAACTGAATTTCATCCTACAGAGAAGAGGGAGACTGTGATCTATAAACTCTGATGTGATGGTACCCACTAGATTTCCCTGTTTACTTGTGAGAAGTAAGATGCTAGAAACCAAAAGTGATCTCAGATTTGTCAGCCACTAGATTTGGGCATCTGAGAGGAAACTGTGTGAAAGACAATGGGAGAAGCAGAGGATTTGAGGTTATTATAATGAGTTCAGCTTGTAACTAAACTTCTAGGTAAGGATATCCAGGTGAGAGATAAAAAGAGCTGATGGCTTAAGGAGCTGAGGGTGGAGGTACAGTTTCATTTTCATCTTCATATCTGTATCTAGTGATTGAAAATAAGAATTGAACATGGAATATCAGTTACCCATAATCCTGCAACCCAGAAATAATCAAATCATATAACATTCCACATTCTCTGGTCTTGTAACTAAACACATAAAACATACATGAACATGTTCTTTCAGCCATAACTCTTTTGCATGCATACATATCTATGTGGCTTTTTGAAAACTTGTAAGAAGGCAGGTAAGATGTTTTAGAATCAGCATTGCTTCAAAGAACTTGAGTTAACTTGTCAACCTTGTGATTGCCACCAAACTGTAGTAATAGAGGAAAAATAAAGTAGACTGGGAGAATATATGATGTATGACTAAATAGATGTTTAAAAAATTATGCCTTCATTCAAAGATTCAAAGAGGAGTTAAAGCACACACACAAAAATGTAATTGAAAACGGTCTCTGTACTTCTTGCGTTAATATATCAAATGAGAATTGTCCTACTTATACTCTTCCATTCTCCCCAGATTCACTACTCTTTGGACTTGGACAGGATTTCCACCACCATGTTAAAATAAATCCTGATTTTGATGATTGCATATTTGATTGGCAAATCAAATAAGAAATTATGTTAAGGAAGAGAACTTGCTCTAGGTCAGCACATATCTGAATTATGATAGTTCCATTTGGACCTGTGACATTGTAACCTCAAATTGTTCTGTTTCAGAGGCTCCAAACAGAATTCCTTTTCATGGAATGCCTGAGTACAAGCACACAAGAAGTGTAAAAACAAACAAATCAGACAGGGAGGAAAACTGTATGCAAATAGAAGGCATAAAGAATTTGCCTTAATATGTACTTGAATAACAGTCTAAAACTACAAAGAAGAATAAGCATGTGCCTCTCAAGTCTCTAGTAAGAAAAACATTCAAATGTTCACAAAGCTCAACTGTTTTTCCAAAATGTCTGATTAGGAAAATCAATTAACTAGGCATAATGGGCCCTATGGAGACATTGCTTCATTTCATTGGAACAGACAGAAAAAAATGGGAATAATTTTTTTCCCTATTTCTATGCCATTCTCCAGAAATGTGAGAGGGGGTTGGGGTGGGGTGGGAGACAGAAACAGAGACAGAGAAGCAGTGAGAGAGAGGAGAATTAAGAGAAAGATGCTTACCCACCTGCTTAAACTCACTAGCAGTTTTGAAATGCCAACCACTGCCTCATAGAAATATTTTTTTAAAAGAGAGAGAGAGAGAGAGAGAGAGAGAGAGAGAGAGAGAGAAAGAGAGAGAGAAAATTTTTAATATTTATTTATTTATTTTTAGTTTTCGGCGGACACATCTTTGTATGTGGTGTTGAGGATCGAACCCAGGCTGCATGCATGCCAGGCGAGCGCTACCGCTTGAGCCACATCCCCAGCACAGAATTCTTTTATGTACAGCTACTGTGAAAACTCTTCCTCTTAGGTATACAACTGAGTCTCAGGGTTCTGGTCTCCCAAGAATAACTGCTGAATAGGGTATAATCTAGCTTTTCTTTAGAGATCTGTAAAGTAAATAGACATACTTTTCTTTATTAGTTTTCTTGCTAATGGTGGCCAGATGGATAAGGAGTATACAACCAAAAAAGAAAAAAAAAAGAGAGAGAGAGACAGGAGGAAAGAAAGAAAGAAAGAAAAACATAAATTTCAAAGCATTTCCAGAAACTTTCTAAATCTGTCTTGGTTACCTGTCCCAGATACTCAGTGATTCATACTGATAATTTTTGCTCCAGAGCATGAATTTGATAAAATTTTGCTTTAGTCTCTGGACCATCTCCAGATGATAAAGAGTGTTTTGTTATTTCAAAGCCGGTTTATCCAGCACAGAGGCCTGACCTATTGGTGACAGAAAAAGTGCACAACCATAGAATCTTTATATAAACCTTATCTTATGAGGAACATTCCCACTTCTGGAGATTACAAGACTCTGACTCTAATAAGTATCTTTTAATCTACAGGTCTAAGGTCACAATGGGGCATTTTCTCACCATGAAAGCTCTGAACAGACTAAAAGAGAACTTATAAACTGGATGTTACTTGTTCTTCAATCCTATCTTCAGCAGATATCCCATGGGAGAATGACTTAATCTCACTCTGCCTTCATATATGTATCTGTTAGTCATTTTTTTTTGTCACTGTGACAAAATGCCTCAGATAATCAACTTAAAAGGTGGAAAGGTTTATTTTGGCTCATTGTTTCAGAGGTTTCAATCCATGGTTACTAGGTCCTGTTGCTTTGGTCCTGTAATGGCCCAGTACCTCACTGTGGGAGCAAATGGCAGAAGAGGCCTGTTCATCTCATGGCAACTGGGAAACAAAGAGAGTCCCGATAACCCTTCCAAGGGCACACCTCCAGTGAACTAACTTCCTTCCACTAGGCCCCACCTCTTAGAGACTCCATAACCTCTCAAGAGTGCTACCAACTGAGGACCAAGCCTTCAGCACATAGGCCTTTGAGGATATTCCCGATCTAAATTATAGCAGTGGTGATTAGTTTTTCATTAGTATAACAAAATCTCTCAGGCTGGGTAACAAAAAGAAGAGAGTTCTATTTAACTGACTGTTCTGGGGCTTTAAGGCATGATACCAGCATCAACTTCACTCTAGTGGTATCTTATGGTGCTAACTCATGTGAGAGGAAGAGGCCACATAATCAGGAGGGAAATCAAAGATTCTGGGGAGTGACCAGGCTTATTCTTGTTATTATGTATAGCAATCCTCCTGTGTGACCCAACTCAGGAGTTCCTTGAGAACCATCTTAACCATCTCCAAAAATATACTCTCAATGACCCAACCCACTCCCACTAGGCTCCACCTCTTAATGGTTCCATCACTTCTCACACTGCCACACTGGAGACCAAGCTTCCAAAACATGTACACTTGGGGGACACATTTAAAACATATCTATAACATAGCATTCTGCCCCTGACCCAAAGGTTTGTGTCTGTCACCATGCCAAACACCTTCATTATAGTCCCATAAATCCAAGGTCTTAAACTGTATTAGCATCATTCAAAAGTTTAAGTCCATGGTCTTGTCTGAGAATGGATGCAAATTCTTTCAGCTGTGAATCCCTGTGAAGAAAGCAAAAAACAAGTCATATACTTCCAAGATACATTGGAAGGACAGGCACAGGGTAAACAGTCCTATTCCAAAGGGAGAAATGGCAAGTGGAAATTTTAGGTCTTCAAATCCATCATCTCTAGCACACTGCAATGGCAGGTAAACTTCAAGGATACAGCAACTTTACTCCTAGGTCTTTGGCGGTCACAGGTCACATGATTATTTTCTTGGGCTGGCTTTGCATGCTTCTCGCAGTTTCCCCTGGCAAGCATTGCATGTTGCTGGTTACCTTGTCAGGCTGCACTTTTGCAACTCCAATAGGCATCATCTCACTTGGAGCTCTCTGTTGGGGCTCTGGCCCTGAGACAAATTTCTTTCTGATCTCCCAGGCTTTCTTTGACATCTTGATGAAAGCCACCATGAATCCCTAATTCTTACATTCTGCTTGCTTATAGAACCAATACCATATGGACAACACCAAGGTCTGCCATCAACATGAGCAGTGTCCCAGCAGAGCTTGAATTATGACTGCAACTGCAGAGCACTCACCAGAGAACCAGAAGAATTCCCAGTGTCCCCTGGGTAGCAAGCCTGTGGCCGGTTTCCCAGGTTTTCATGACACAATCTGTCCTTCTGAGCCTATGATGGGAGAGGAGGCATCACAGATTTGAGATGGTCTCTGAGCCTCTGTCTCTTGTATCATGGCAAAGAAAATGGCTCCCTTTTATTCCTGCCAATGTCTTCTGCAGAAAGCAATTGCTCAGCCACACACTTGTACAACTTTTTCACTCTTTCTATGGACAGCCTGCAAAGTCTCTTTCCAATGTAGTGTCTTTCGCTTCCAAGTCTCACTATAAATCTGACTAAAGGCTACAGTAATATCAAACTGTAGCACAAATGTTTTTCTGTTTAGAGACTTCTTCTGCAAATAAACTAGTTCATCATTCTTCAATTTGACCTTCCCTAAATCCATAGGGCTTGGACACAATGCATCCAAGTTCTTTACAATGGCAAACCAAACAGGGCCTTCATTCCAAATTCCAAAGGACTCCTCATTTCCATCTGATATTACTTCCCTAGTTTCTTTATCTTCTGAGACCTCACCTCACCAGATTTGCCTGTATAATTCTGCTTACAGCATTCCAGGATTTTTCTAGCTTGTTTCTTTAAACTATTTTAATCTCTCCCTATTATCCAGTTCCAAAACCTCTTGCACATTTTTGAGTATTTATTATTAGCAACAGCCCCACTTTTTGGAACCAATTTTGTGTATTAGTTAATTTTCTGTTGTTAATACTAAAGACTGAGAGAGAAAGTTGAAAATCAATTTATTTTGACAAAATAAATCTTCTGACACAGATTTATTCTTACTGACAAAGTCCAAAGATGCTTAGGACATTACATGGCAAGAAATAGGGAGCCCATGTGTCGGTCAGTCTGTCTGTCTCTCTCTCTCTCTCTTTCTCTCTCCCTCTCTCCTTCTAAAGCTACCAGCATTCAATCATAGGACTCCACCCTACTAAATTCATCTAGTCCTAATCACCTCCCAAGAGCCCAAACTCTGAATACGACAGTCAGATTAAGTTTCTATTCTCTACCTCACAATAGGAATTAAACTCCAATTGAGTTTCAGAAGAGACAAATCATATTCAAACCATAGCAAAGTATCATCTGTGAAATATGAATAACCACAATACATATTTCTGAAATATTAAAAACCCACAACTATGCCTTTCATACTGTAGTAATAGGATAATTATTAGCATTGCCAAGACTCATCTTGGAACAAAAGTTTATGTGGCCTTCGCTGTTGTTAATGGACTGAATTGTGCCCCCCTCCAAATTCATAAGAAAGTTTAAGTCTCAGGACCTTGGAATGTAACTGTATTTGGAGGAAGAGTCTTTAAAGAAGCAATTAAGTTATGATAAGTCCATTCATATAATTGGTACCCTTTACCAAGAGGAAATTAGGGAAAAGACACAGAAGAAAGACCATGTGAAGGTGGAGGGAAAAGATAGACCTTTACCAGCCACAGAGAGAGGCCTTGGGAGAAACCAGGCCTTCCAACAATTAGATCTGAAAGAATTTTCATTCATTCTCAGACAAGAGCATGGACTTGAACTTTTGAATGATGCTAATACAATACTTCCAGTCTCCAGAGTTATGAGACAATAAGTTTCTGTTGTTTCAGCTGCCTAGGCTGTGGCACTTTCTTATGACAGCCCCAGGAAGCTGATATAATTGGATTTTAAAAGTTAAAAATTCTAATAAAATTCTCGTTTGAGACTATTGAATAGTCAACAGACCTTACGATAGTAGACACCCCATAACTGTATAAAAAGAGTAGATTAGATGGTAGTTAAAATAGTGCCCCCTTTAGAGACAATGGACTATCCAGTGGGACACAGGGCTGCCCTTTCCCATTTTCTCACTTCCAATTCTCTTCACACATTTATGTTAACTCACTTGGCCTCACTGGTGTTTAAAGCCCCTGATTTAAAGATCTAGCTCACTTTTGGTGATTATTTATACTAGCTTCTACTTCTCTACATTTAATTGCATAATCGCTGGTATAGAAAAAGACTTAGTTCTGCCCTGATACCATGAAAATCCTTCACAGAGATGAGAGCATACCATCAGCGACTGAGAATTGTTCAAAAGTAGTTGACTCTGTAATAAGAAGTGCTTTAAATACCAGCAATAAAATACATATCTTAAAATGCACATTTTAAGTATATGTGTGTGTTGTGACTTCATATTTGATCATTGCTTTCAACAAAATAGAAAATATTTTCAATTTTCAAACAAATTTGGATATCATGAAGGCATAACCTTCACTTTCCTGATTTGAACTGAGAACTCATTCACTTTTCCATGTATAGCACATTGTCACATCATTTGTAAACACATCATTGTGTCAAAGATGCCCATCTAGGACCCTATCTGGTGAGGCCAGGCAGTGAGGCTCTGCAGTAATCCCATGCTGAGTACTCTGTAATGAGGATGATACCTGCTCGGAGGCATTTCTTTACATGGGTTGCAACTACCACTAGAGATTTGGTTCATGTCTGCTGCCAACTGGTCAAAGAAACATTGTCAGTTTTTTAATAACAAGCTGTAAGCACTTGCAAATCAAAGGGAGGAAAGGAAAAAATGAACATGCCCAAAGTTATTTCCATAGGCAAGCTCCAAAGTATCCTAAGGTTAACACCACCTAATTAAAAACGGCACCAAATGGAGCCAAACGCGTGAAGTCTGCAAATGCCTAATAATGAGGGTTAGATAGATATACCCCACTTTGCATGCATGTCCATAGGCTGCAAAATGTAATTGAGGTAAATGGGGTTTTCTACTTATTCCTTATTCTTTAATTTAATGCTGAGTGTGTTTGGCTATTCTCATGCCTTACCTCAAAGAACCTCAACTAATTGAAGCAGATCTGTAATGTGGTGACATCACTGCTAGAATCCGTGACACAAAAACCCATGAGGTGGATTTATAGAGGGTGGGTTTGGTGGTAGGTAGAGCCATACCATACAGCCACAGAGTTAGTCTCTCCAGTTAGGATTGATGGGGCCTGTGGGGTGGAGAAGGGAGGGGGCTTGTTGTTTTCAACTCCTAGGGCTTGTAAACACTAAGGCTTTCCTCCTCTTCCTCCTCCTCTTCCTCATCTTCCTCCTCTTCCTCCTCTTCCTTTTTTTTAATGCTCAAATCCAAATCTTCCTTTAACTACCAAGACCCTTGAATGAAAAGAGCCATTGAGTAGGATCTGAAAAAAAAAATGGCAGATTTTAGGAACAAGGGTTTTTTTTTGTGTGTGTGTGTGTATATATATATATATTTTTTTTTTTCATATTCCTTGGGCTTTGTTTTCCCAGTCTTGAGTTTATCACAGCTGTCTTTCACTAGCAAAGGTTATTTTTATCTAGCATGCTTTAAATTAAAAATAACAACAACAACAACAAAAGGGAAATGTGATGTTTTTCCAGCTCCCATAACCCTTCCCCAGGAAAGAGATGAGCATTTGCTCCACGCAGCTAAGAATGCAGCTTTTAAATCTATCTTCCCTGTGTTTACATGAACTTTCGTTTGCATTTCAGAAGCCTTATGGAAGGATTCCTGTGGCTGACCCGGGAGTAGTGGTGAATTTCTCCATCAAGTGAGTATTGATGAGCTGCAAAGTTCAGTGAACAGGAAAATTCTGCTCCTTTTATTGCCAATGTGACAGGTTACTTTATTACCATGCCTTTCACAGCAATTTAACAGTTACCCTGGTAACGGATTCAGTGAGGTAATGGGATCACAGGCATTAGCACAGAGGCAGGCTGGCCGCTCGGAGCAGCCATCTGCTGGCTGCCGCTCCGAAGGCTGTCTGCCTGGAGGAGCCCTGACAGCCACGGGGCCTGCATGGCAATGAGCAGGTGAAACCGCAGGCCAGCCCTATTTAGCTGCACTCTGGTGATTTGTCTTTCTAATTCTATTGAAATAATAATCAGGATTTGTTTCTGATTAATTAACTAACCTTTTGGTAAAAAGATTAGATAACGAAATTGCTGCCTATTCAGAGATAATGAGATTTTTATTACTCTGTCAAAAGAAAAAAGTACATTTATGTGTCACCAGCCACTGTGTCAAGAGGAAAAAAAAAAAGATGTAAGTCTTTGTCAGATGTGTATGTTCCTCACTAGACCAACTGTGTGCTGAATTCTGCAGGAACTCCCCAGTCTTGTTGGAGGCCATTAGGAGTTTTTAAAACAGCAAACAAAGTAATAAACACATTTAGGCCAATAGGCTTTTGGGGAGGGTGCTAATTTGTTTTAAAATGTCTCCTAATGGAAGGGAAACGTTTGGGAGTCTGGGGAGCTTGCCCGTACTGTGTGGGTGTATTTATGTAAGTGTGAGAGTGTGAAGAAAGCAGTAAAATCTCTGCGCAAGGCTTTAAAATGACATATGTAGACAGACTGCTTTTCCTCTGCACTACAGATATGTCTCCGGCTTGCAGTACATTTGTCTTCTGGCAGGAGTTGTACTTGGGCAACGGGGAAGGGGAAATCATCCGAGCTTGGCAGGCGGGGAGGTCACCTGTGACTGTCACAGGTAGGCTGCCTTAGGAAATGAATTATTCTAACTGGCTGAGTAAAAAAGGAAGAGGCCCTTCTCAGGTTTCACTCTAAGACACACAGCCGGTGGATTTAACCTTTCCTCTTAAGAAGTCACAGCTCAATCCTTTGTTAGGGGGGCCTTTCATTGTCTGGCTCCTCTGTGGCTTCTTCAATGTTGAGACAGAAAAAAAAAAAAAAATTACCAACCTCAGGAGACAGCACTTCCCTTGGATAAAGAGACACCAAACAGTCTGTGTGCTCCAGTCAGCCTTGGAGGAACAAAGCACAGTGCATTTCCAAATAAAATTTCACAGAGCTCCAATATTGTTTTAATTACTACAACCTGAGGAGGAAACGCACTGCAAGCCTTTCACTGCAATGCAATAAAAAGGAGGAGGAGAAGGCAGGGAGGGTGGCTGGGCTGAGACCCAGCTGAGCATTTTGTTAAAGTGTATTTGTGTCACTGTCTTTTCAGAGTCGATGAAACACTTATGTTTCTGGTGACATCCTGTGGCCTTGGCTGCCTCTGTTAGTGTGTATACGAACATGAACATGAAAAGATTTCGAGTTCTAAAAATGGAAGTTTCTGTTCTGAATTTCATATGGTTCACAGACAAGTTGAAACAGACCAAAATGGAAAAAGAAAAAAAAATTGCAAAGAGAATCAGATGTGAGCATTCCAGAGCCCTCTTTCCTGTCCTGGGGTTCCCACTCTCCACCACCCCCCTTTATTCTCACTCCCTCCTCCACTTCCCATTGCCAGCTAACGGGCTCCATTTCTGATAACAGATGCTTGACAAAGAAAGAGAAATAAGACATTAAAAAGGAGAGGGCTGCCGCCAGGGGTGGGGATTTCTGAGAGTTCATTGCCAATAGCTTTTTACAGGAACTTGCTCTCCTAGGCTCACTACCAAAGGAAGGAAGAGAACAGGAGTGGGGTGTGTGTATGTGGGGGGAGGTTGGAGAGCCTTTGTCTTCAAACTCCCAGTGAAATATAGGGTTAATATTAGCAATTATTATTAAAATTAGCCAAATGTTATTAAATGATCTCTGTATAGAAGAATAAGTATAGTTTTCCCTTTGGCAGACAATGACATCTGCAGCTCTACATTTTCATGAAATGACTATACTTAACAAAAACATTACTTCATTTTCATGGTATTTCTTTTGTGCCTAGGAGCAACCCTGTAATTGTTCACTTCAATTACAACATTACTATTTTAAACTGAAACCCATTTTATCTGCATGCCAGCTTTTTATTTGTTTTACCAACTATATCTATTTCCATTACTGCAAGGCTGATGGTTTGTCTCAAGAGGAAATCAAATCCATTAATTCAGAAATTTCAAGCCCGACTAGCTCTGCCATAAGCAGCATTTCTTATGCTAATAGCAAATGTGCTGAGACTGAAAGGAACTGACATGGCCCTGTTTTTTATCATAACTTAAGCATTTATGTAAGAAGGCAAATCTAATAGTACTAGGAAACTGTAAGTGTTATTATATACAATTCACTTTCCTGAGATCTGGACAGGGCTCTGGATTGTGTAGCCCTGGTTTAAATCAGGCTGCCACGAGACTTTAACTCACCTGACTTTTCCTATTTAGCCCACATATTGCTTCACAACAGAAACATCTAGCATGAAACTAGATTTGTGTGCATGCGCGCGCGCGCGTATGTGTGTTTTATTCTCAACTTTTCTCCTCCTGAACGACAGATTTTTGTCAATGCAGAAAGAAAAAAAAAACAACAACCTTTTTTTTTTTTTTTTTTTTTTTTTGCATTCAAGGATGTCTGGAATGTATCCCTGTGACAGCACTAGCACTGAGACCAACCTGGCTCCTTCTGTTTCATTTTTAATGCACTCTGTTTGGGCCCCATCACATGGTTTGTGTTCAATTAGATAGCTTGACTCGATAAAATCTGACTCTGACCTAGAAAAAAAGATGGGGGGCAGGGGAGAGAGACTGCTTCTGACTCCTGCAGACGCTCTTCCAGGCACTGTGACCTGTTTATGTCAATGGCAAAAGTGTAAGAGATTCCAATCACAGAACCACATCATCTTCTGGGATCTAAAAAATACAGAAAGCACTGAAGGACCCTGACCCTCCTTTGTCACCACAAAGCCCTTCAGTGCTGTAAATCAGTCCTCATTGGGAGCTCTTATGCACCAGCCGTCACCGATAAGCTTTGGAGAAGTAGACAAGGCTTTTAGGAATTGCTGAACCATGAAGTTGACCTGCTTAGGGTTTTGTTGTAGACTATTAAATCCAGGATGGCCGTTTTAAGATGATTCTGCTTTCTTTTTCCCTTGGCCTGGTTAAGCAACTCTACCCCCACCTCATTATTTGCCTGATTTTAAAAAAAATTCAGAATGGAGCAACCTGCTGTTTAAGAATACCACCTTCACACATCAATTTAATGAGTGACTTATGCTGACGGTAGTTTACGGGCTCAAGCAACTTGACACTAATTTTGCAGCTAAGAAAAGATTTACTAACTGTACACACTGCTCTGCTTTTGTTGGCATGGGTACTGCGATTCTTTTCTCCAAAAACAAACTCTAAATCTTTTGTAAACATGCATTATTTGGTTAACACATTGTAAATGGATCCCAGTTGTGCAGCACAAGTGCTCTTCACTATTATGTAAACAATTATTCACTGAAAGGCTTGCTTTAAATTGTAAATGAATATATTTCAGCAGTAATGTTGCTTTCAGACCTGCCCAGTGGTATAAATCTGGTCATTTGTTTTTTGCACTCTGCCTATTACTAACCAGTTAGAAATGTGCTGATTATTTGCACAAGCCTTTCACACTGTGGGCACAGTTAAATTGCTGTTTTATTTTTCCTGTGTTTGATGAGTGTTAACAAGAGCACCATTTGAGGAAACCCAAACCAAATACAACTCTTTAATTGGGTTTGGGGGTGTTTGGGAAAAGCCACCTGGTGAGTCATTCCACTGCTTAATGTTTGAAAGTTCACCCACCTCACTATAGAACTTATGACAAGATTAATTAAAGGGAGTTGGCAAAAATTCGGGGCCTTGCACAACCAACACAATAGCTTGAAATATGGTGCATCCAAGTATCATGGTATAGTGATTCCCAACTCTCTTTTCAACTTCTCCTATTGCCAGACAGTTCCATGTTGAGATTAGGCAATTTTGCATTCACTCTCCCTTAAAGAAAGCACAATTTGGATTAGGAAGTCCAGTAGTGATCTCACTGGGCATGTAACTTTTTTTCATGTGGGTATGTCCTGTGGCTAATGAAAGTTCAGTCAATTCAGAGAGTCTACTCTTTCTTCCTTCCCCTAAGAAACCATTTATCCATTTTTCTTTAAAATTTCTCCCACCTCTTGTTTTTGTAATGGTATTTTGGTAGTGTGCTGATCCGGGAAGCTGTGGAGGCAGAAATAGTGTGACCTCGGATGGTCTCATTGGCCTGAACCAGAAAGAGGGCTGTAGTTTTATCTGGCTCCATTGATAAAACTACAAAACTGAATGTGCATTGCCTTTAGATAGAGTTGACCTTAGATCAAGCCTAGGGTAATGGAAAAAGCCCCAAGTCCTAGCCTTGGTTGGGTTTCAGTTCTTACTGTGGACATTCTTTTAAACTCTGTGAACCTTATCTGTGAAATAGCAGGTTTGGGCAGTATGATCATTGCTGTTCTGACTGAAAGTGAAATTCAGGATAATTCTGGTGCAGAAATTCTAGCTGCTCTTTTGCATCCATGAAACAATATAGAAGAAAAACTCAGTAGTCAAAACTTAGAGGTTTTAATGGCTAAAAAGCAGGAGGTTCTTTATTTCCATGCTAAATATTGAAAAAGAAATCTATAGTTTCCTTATTCCTGCAAATTCTAAAGAGTTAGTGAAGAATAGGTACACTTCTGTCAGTGTCTATTTTTTGCAGCCTAAATGACAATACTATCACTGAGTAAACTGCATGAGCGACACACATTTTAGATCTACGATGGTTTATAATTATATGATTTTCAATTTGTTTAATATACTTTCTCCTCTAGTGATCAGGATTCATGCTACCTTTTTCTTCCTGACAAGCTGCTTATTCAGATACTCTATTTTACATATTAAATTCAATTTAGGTGAAAGAATGAAAGTAATGTGCACATCAATTTAAACCTGTGAAAATAAAGAGAGAAGACTTTTTTTTTCCCATGAAACTTTCTCTTCCCTAAATATTGAGGCAAATTATCACTCATGACAAACTGGGATCATAAGTAGGTACAGAAAACCCATTTAAGAATGACTGTGATCAGCTTTGTTATTAATGGCCAAAATATAGAATTTATTCAGTTTTTTTGTCCTGCTAAATAGTTTTCTAAATAAGAAGTAGGCATATCCTTGCAGCATTTTTGTTACACACAAAAAATGTGTGTGTTTATATTCTACATGCAGTTCCACAGACCAAATGGAAATGTTTCTGAGTTACATACATTTTAATTAGAAAAGTATCACTGATGGACACGATATCTTATTTATTTATTTATTTATTTATTTATTTATTTATTTATTTATTCATGTTTTTGTGGAGCTGAGGATCGAACCCAGTGCCTCACATGTGCAAGGCACGTGCTCAACCACTGAGCTACAACCCCAGCATCTTAGACTTTTTTAAAAACTGTAGTTTGTGATAGTCTTGATAGTCGATTCATTTAGATGTTAGAACAAATTGAAGAATGAACAATACCTCTTTTCAATCTGACATGTCTTTTAGCCAGTGGTTCTGAGAAAAGTACGAATTTCACTGTTTATTGTTTTACCATTTTATTTTCCCATTTCTGAGCATGTGCAGACAGACAATTGTGCTGTGATGACCTTATGTTTCAACTCTCCACTTTATAACATAGTGTCTTAGGATGACCCAGCTAAAAGAAGAAACCACTTAATCAAGTCCAAAGTGTAGAATATTGATAAAGTCAATTCAGATCTGAAAGGCTTACAGTTACTCACTGTGACCTCCTTAGAAACACTAAGGATGAATTACTGTTTGGATCTTCATTGTGGTCTTCACTATAGATAAGGACAGACTTGGTTACACTCATTTTTGCTATTAAATTTAAATTTCCATATTTCTTATACTAAATTGTAATAGGATACAGTATGACCAATGAGTTCAGAAGTTTACACCAGTCTAGACTGTGCCTGAGTTGACATTTTCCTGCTTTTGTCATTAGCCAAGATGATCTGGTTGAAAATTATTTTGAGCATTTTTCTAAGCAGATGCAATTCCTTTGCCCTAACTTATATCTTAGAGGATGTGCAAGTAGCTAAAGGACCTTTAAAATAGAGGTCATGTGGCCTTGGTTGATGATGTGTTCCTATGCTATGAGTTAAACCCTAAATTCCTTGAGGTTGAGGGCAAGGAATTTTCCTTTCTTCTCTTTCCAAAATGAGTACCTAGCACAATGGCTCATATTTAGTAAGTGTTCTGTAAATGTTTGTTAAATAATTATGGCATCCTGATACTCATTCTTTAAGATGACGAAGAGACAAGTCATGTAATCATCAGTTTACCAGTTGAGGAAAATATTCATTTCTATTTACAGAATGTCCTGTTGGTGAATTTCTAAGCCTAGACACAGATTCAGAAGCAGAACTGTCATTCGTATTGCAAGACTGGCAATTTCCTTAAAATAAAATTAAAATAATATACCTATTTGAGTTAAACCAATATGTTAGGGATTGTAGAGAAGATTTTAGGACATGAAGAGAGGAATCTCCACATTGAGTTGAGTCCTAGTCTTGAAAATGTCTATTAGTATATATGTATAATGTGTTCTTTGTATTAATTTGTTGAGAAACTGATAGCTGCACCTTCTTTTGCTTTTAGACCTTTTGGTTTGAGGAACTTACATTTGATGATCACTCACTTCAATACTGTAGTAACAGGAAATAATTGAGTAGTTGTTATATTATTTTTCTCCTCTTCAGTAAATGTGTATTGTTTTGTAAAAGTAAAAAGCTATTTGGAAAAAGAAAAGTAAATATGCCAAGTATAGTATGACCAGACAAGGGCATCAGGAAACACTCCCCTGCAGGGGGCCACCATAGCTCTGAGTCTTGGAAGACAAGGGATCTGAGCACGGAGAAAGAAAGCAAGGTCATTTCTGGCAGAAGGAAGAGCATATGTTTCTGAATAGCTTTGGGTTTAAATCCTTTTAGCTTAGAAATGCCTTCCTTAACAACAATACAAATGTTATTTATATTTTATAGAAACTTAATTGATACTTTAGGAAAAGTCTCTACCTCCTTCCTCAAAAAAGTATTTACTTTTAAAAAGTGGAAATATGAGAGTTACAAATTTGACCTCATTAATTTAACTTGTGAAAATATTGTTGTGTTTACTGGTTCATCTGTACAACAAAATAATATGAATGGATATAAACTTAAGCTACTGAAGGTATAAGAGTGAAAAAAAAAAAAAAAAAACAGAAGCAGCACTGAGCTCACAGATCTCTGAGGTCATCTTCCCTTCCATTATCAGAAACAGTGATGGGTTTAGAAGAAAGTCTCCCAAGAAAATGATACTTATTTATTACTATTTTGATTTTCACTGTTGCGTAACAAATCACCACAAATCCTAGTGTCAAAGAAATGATAAATGTTCCAGTACAGGATATGATAATAATCCTGATATGATCTTTCCATAATGTATTCATAGATCAAAACATTACTTTATACCTCATAAATATGTACAATTATTATCTGTCAATTAAACATTTTGAGAAAAAAAACAGTAAAACACAACACTAGTAATTTTTGCCTCAGAGTTTCTGGGTCAGGAATTTTGGAATAGAGTAGCTGAGCTGTGCTGACCCAGGGTGTCTCTCATGAGGTTAGTCAGATTTTGGCTGAACTGTAGTCTTTTGAAGGTTAGAACAGGCAAGATGATGTTTCTAAGGTGATTCAGACACAGGCTATTTGTGGGAGACCTCAGCTCTTAGCCATTGACATATCCACAAAGCTGGAGTGTCCTTCTTACACAGCACCAGTGTCCCTCAGAGCAAACAACCCAATAGGCCAAGTTGGAAACTGCCACGCCCTTTAAGACCTACACCCACCAAACATAACCCCATTCACAGAATTCTAATAAAAAGTCTTAATTCAGTGTAGAGGACTGTACTTGGACATGAATATCAGAAGGTAAAAATTATCAGGGGCCGCATCGCAGACTGTCTACCACAATGACTGAGACTTTGTTTAGAAAATCTCCACATCTTTGAATCTAGTTTGTAGCATAATTTATCAGTTGAAAACTCTCATTTAGCTCTCTAATAAGTTAGAGAGCTTTTACTTAGAAGAAGGAATCTGGAAGCTTATGGCACCCATTTTTAGGAAGTCTTGTTTTTTTCTGTCTTTGCTTATTTCAACTAAATAATCCTCACATAGTACTTTAAAACTCAGTCAGAAAGCCAGGGCCTAAGAGTCAGCTTGCTCGGTTTTCTATGAAGCTTAAGGGCCCCAGCATAGTGCTGGGATAGAGTTATATGAACCATTCTGACTCACTGAAGAATCATTTCAGGTTTTTTTATCTGTTAATTTTTACACTGAAATTCTGAGGAAGATATCAATTTTTCAAAATTTCTGTTGCAGAAGAAAAAAATGCAAAAATACTGATCTAATTCAAAGTCTTAGCAAATACAAATATATTTTACATAACAGCTTTTGCCGATGGCCGCTGAATAGTTGGATTCTGCTGCATGACGGGAAACTTACTTCCTCATGGGAAGCAGCAAGGTCATGTTCAGCAGAGGGCCAAAATCATGAGCTCACTGAAACAACCCAAAGATGTTAGCTGTGCCAGCTAAAGCAAATAAAACAGACTGGTTCCTTGTTCTGCACGATAGCCCTTTACATAACTGAAAATCACTTTTACCTTTAAAATAAGAAATATATTAAGTATAAACTGATGTCCTAATCACAACTAATTATTATTAAAATCTCCCAAAGCCACATTCTATTTACCTAGTTTCAAGTCTCTCCGTTGTTTCTTTAAATATATTCTTTAGTTCAAAATTTATTTTCCTTTAGTCTAAATTAGTGAGATTTTACTAAATGCAAAAGCAAATACTTGTTAGATTTCTCAGAGATTGTGAATTTGATTTAACAGCCCTCTAAGAATATGAAGCTTAGCAGAAGCAAATTTCTTTTCTGCCTTCACATCTCTTTTCCCACAGAAAGACTTAAAAATCAGATTGCAAATCCTCTCTGCTTCCTCCTTCTATCTGGCTGACAGGTATTCTTTAGGTTTACTTGGAGTTACTGATGAGATTACCTAATCCCAAGAGTTCTATTTTTTCTTTTGCCTAAAGCCTTCCCAGTGTTAATTAGGTGTAAGAAGAGACTCAGAATTAACTCTTTCATTAAGTGCAAGGAAGCAATAATGATGTAATAACATCCTTCATTGTTGAGGTTGCCCTATTTTAAAGTAATCCCTCGTGCACCAGGAGAGAGTTCATAAATCTGATTCTCAGCAATGGAGCCACCAGGGAATGACTTGAGTTTTGTTGACTGTTCACTATCATTATTCTTGGGGACTAACTACCTTTGATACACTGTCTTGCTGTGGGCTGCGTGTTTGTTGTCTTCTCTCTGACCTTTCTAGATGGTAGAAGTGCCTCTCTTGGGGTATTTCAGTTTGGCTCTGTGCTCCTTTGAACAGATGCCACATGGAGAACTTCTCTATCTCTGTGTTCCTCAACAATCAAGAGGGTGAATTAAGCCTTTCTGCAGAGTTTTAGAAATGCCAATAGCCTGCCCTTTCATTGCACACAATAGCAAAATTTGATGCATATTTTTACATGGGCTAGCAGAGAAATCTTCAAAATCATATTGAAAATGTAACATCCTTTTGTATGAAATACAAATCGTGTTTTGAACTATTAAAATCAGAAATTTGTACAGGGTCAAGAACAAGGTAAATATGCCTCATCTGTACATATTTATGCCCTGTGAATTTTCTCCTAGAATTGTTTGGATGAGACAAAGCTAAAGGAACTCGGCTTTTCAAGTAAGTTGATAAGAAATGGATTTGGTTCTTTGATAGAGCCAAGTGAAGTCAACTCTGACCTCTGATGTAATGTAAACAATTTAAAACTCACGTTAAAACAGGCTGTTCCTTAGCCAAAGTAATGCCAAACAAAGAAAGCCATGCCGAAGTCATCACAATTCCTGATTTTAAATTATACTACAGAGCCATTGTAGCAAAAGCATCATGTTACTTACCATAAAAACAGATATGTAGGCCAGTAGAACAGAAGAGAAGAAAGTGAGAGAAACCCCAGCTATAGTCAGCTGATTCTTGAAAATGCTGCTAAAACATATATTGGAGAAAAGACAGTCTTTTAAACAAATGGTCCTGGAAAAACTGGATGGATACCATATACAGAAGCATGGAACTAAATCCCTATCTCTCACCAGGCACAAAAGTCAACTGGAAATGGATCAAAGTCCTAAATATAAGATCAGAAACTAAACTGTTTGAAGAAAAGTAGGGGAAACACTTCAACATGAAGGAACAGGCAAAGACTTCCTGTGTGGGACCCCTTTATTCAGGAAATGAAGGCAAGAATTCATAAAAGGGATGCATCAAATGTACAAAGCTTCTATACTTCAGAGGTAACAACAGAGTGAAGAGACAACCTAGAGAATGGAAGAAAATCTTCACCAGCTACTCTTATGACAGAGGATTAATATCCAGAGTATATAAAGAACACAAAATACTCCACACTAAAAAGAAAGAAAACAAAACAAAAAATACCGAATCAACAAGTGGGCAAATTAACTGAACAGACACTTCTCAAAAAAAGTACAAATGCCCAGCAACTACATGAAAAAGTGTTCAATATCTTTAGCCATCCGGGAAATACAAATCAAAACTACACCAAGCTAGGGACATAGCTCAGTTGGTAGGGTGCTTGCCTGGCATGCACAAAGCCCTGGGTTCAATCCTCAGCACCACTGGAAAAACAACAACAAAAAAAAATTGGGGGCTGGGGATGTGGCTCAAGCGGTAACACACTCGCCTGGCATGCGTGGGGCCCAGGTTCGATCCTCAGCACCACATACAAACAAAGATGTTGTGTCCACGGAAAACTAAAATAAATAAATAAATAAATAAATATTTAAAAAATTCTCTCCTCTCTTTAAAAAAAAAAAAAACAAAAAAAAAACCAAACAAACAAACAAAAAAAACTACACCGAGATTCCATTTTATTCCATTTAGAATAACAATCATCAAGAATAAAAATAACATGAAATACTGGCAAGGATAAGGTGAAAAAGAAGCACTTATACACTGTTGGTGGGAATATAAATTGGTACAACCACTATGGAAATCAGTTTGGAGTTTCCTTAAGAAGTACTGCCATATGATGCAGCTACACAGCTCCTTGATATTTACTCAAGTGAATTAAAGTCAATATAATCTAGAGATACAGCACTATTCACAATAGCTAAGTTATGGAGTCAACCTAGGTGTCTGTCAACAGATGAATGTGTAAAGAAAATGTAGTATATATACACAATGGAGTTTTACTCAGTCATAAAGAAGAATGGAATGTCATTTGTAGGAAAATAAATGGAATTTGATATCATAAGGTTGAATGAAATCAGTCAGACTCAGTGAGAGAAGTATCATGTTTTCTCTTATATGTGGAAGCTAGAGAGAAAAAAAATGGGAATAAAAGGAATTTCTAAAGTGGAAGGAAGACCATTAAGATTGAAAAAGGGGATCAAAGGGAGGGAGGCAGAGAAGATGGAGAAGGTACTGGAGAGTGAAATTGATAAAATTATGTTTTATGCATGTAAGACTGTAGCAGAATAAAATCCACCATTCTATATAATTAATGTATATTAATAAAAATGATTACATAATAAAATGGCTGTTTCCTAAATTTAGAGCACCATGCTATTTGTGGAAAGTTAGGCTGTAGGTGTGTTGACAAATTTAGAGTTTTGAATTGAGGCATGATAAGAAATGAAAACCAAAATCAGATTTTTATGGCTACTCTTCTTGCATATTTCTAATTTAAAAATAAAATGAAGGACATGTAGTTTATCATAACAATATCTTATTAAATAGCACAAGCCATTTGTTTCCAGGAAAATTAGAGAAATTTCACTGCATGTCTTTAGTCTGCAAGTAAAGTTTGAACTATTTGAGGGCTATTTCCACATTGGGAGAAATAATATTCAAGTCTTATTGACTTTTCTTCAGGTTATGTCTGAATAAAGATGTTTTGAACAGGGGGCAGGAGAAAGGGAAAGAGGAGGTACTGGGGACTAAAATGGAGAAAATTACATTCCATACATGTATGATTTTTGTCAAAATGAATCCCTTTATTGTGTATAATTATAATGTACTTTTAAAAAGATGTTCTAAGAAAATCATAGAAAGAACCACACAATGTCTCTTATATAAAAATTAATTCTCAAAAATTAGTTTTAAATATAATGTTATTTAAACTCAAACAATATATTACATCATTGCCTCAGGACATTTTGATCTCCACGAATCTATACACAGGGTTGTCAAAGAAAAAAAGACCATGGCAAGTATCCTAAATACTCTAAATAATGTTTAGATTATCAATGAGAATAACAATACCTTAGGGCTGCATAAAAGATGATAATCAGACAACTATAATGCATTTAAAATGTTTAAAGCACTATATAATACTAAAAATGGTCTCATGTCTGTAATATCCAGGTTTTAGTGGAACATTACAAAGTTACTAAAATTATGTATTACCTTTCCTTTACACATGACTAAACTAAAATAGAAACTTAATGACAGTAATGGATCTAGATTGCAGGTCAATTAATGATTCATTTTGTGTACTAACCATTTTCATCTCTGAATCTCACAGGATTAGCACACTATTATTAAGAGTAAAACTCCTTGGCTGAAATCTCTGTGGTTCTATTTCCATTTATTATATATATAGTAATAAATCATAGTAATGTTGGTAGTTGAAAAGTAAGAGTTTGTCTACCTACCCTGGACAATTTTAAGAGTAAAAGGGGATTCTAGTGATAATTATGTTAGTACCTTTATGTAGATAGTCACTCTACATATCAGTAGTTATTGAAGAGTCATTGACCAAAAAATATTTTGGGTATTTTGTGTGCGTGTGTGTGTGTGTGTGTGTGTGTGTGTGTGTGTTGTTTGTTTTATTTCACTACGAGAAAATTCTTTTCTTATTTGTGTGTGGTCATTTGTTTTCAGTTTGGGCAGGGTAAGAGTTAGGGACAGTAGTACTATTCTCAAGTAAAATAGGGTAGTCTATTTTTCTTCACTGAAAATATTATACAAATTTGCCAGCCATCTTCAGGCAAATAATACAAAACACAATTATAGGAAAAGCATTCTATTCAAAGGTTTTCCAGGATATATATGAAAGCATGTATGAATATATGTATTTGTGTGTACTTTCTCATGTTAAGCAGATAGATGGAAATGACTAATTTAGAACCATTTAAAACATTCAAATATTGCATAAATAAATCTAAATCTTCACTAAAATTTATTTTTTGGAATACTGTTACAACCCACACAAAATAATCTGGTGCTTACATTACCAGATGTGAGTTTTTATTTTTCAGTAGCAACTACTCAATCTGTTTCAATAGGGATTTAATGTATTTATATTTTTATCTCTAAGACATTTGTACTTATTCTGTTTTTTTATTTCTTATTTTGCTTCTCTACTTTTTTCTTTCCTGATTATTGTTTGCTTGGTCACATTTTATTTGAACCTTGATTTTCCTCAAAGTTAGGTAATTCTAAATTTATTTCTACTTTTCTACTAAGTTTCTTATATTATTGACAAAAACCTTTGGTATGCAACACCAAAATTCATCAGTAACTGTTTTAGTCAACTCTGATACAGCGATACCCTCCAGACCTCCGTGGTTTACCACAAAAGGCTTACTTCTCTCTGATGTTTCACACCATCAGTGAAGGTTGCATGTTGACTGTATCTCTACTATGCATATTTTCTTCCCTCTAGAATCAAGGCTGAACGAGTACTCTCTTGTCAGGATATGCCACTTTGAGGGGAAATTTTTTTTTTAAGTACAATAAAACAGACCTAAGGCACTCAAACTCTCAAAGCTTCTTTTTTGATATGATGTATTTCTTGCCTGCTGACAGCCCATTAGCCAGAGGAGGTCACATGCCCAAGAGTAACCTCAAGGGGCTTGCGATGTATGCTTCTCCCATAAGATGGTGCAACAAGAAAGATAGAGAATAATAGGAAAAGATTACACAACTCGTTATGGTAACACAAACCTGTTGTTTTCACAAAATCAATATATACTGAGCTCATTTAAGTTTCAGGGATATGTAAAGAATAAAATTATTGTTATCATGAAACCTATGCTCAGGTTGTAACTTTACTGTCTCATCACTCTTAATTATCTGGAATTTGCTCTAAGTTTTCCCAGATTTTGATTACTTTGTCTGTGTGTAAGCAGACTATTCTTGTTCTGTGAATGTGGTATCCTGTTAAATCTTTCTGGAGGTATGAACACCCATTTTAAAGTTGTTGTTTTTTTGTTTTGTTTTTTGTTTTTTGTTTTTCTATTTCTGGTAACAGCTTTACTTTCTCAGGAGAGATTTTATTCTTTTATGCAGCTGGCTATTCTCATGATCTTGATGATCCATCTCTATAGAAGACTAAGGAGATCTTCCCCAGATCAAACAAATCTCTTTGTCCCCCAAGGACTGTGAGCTCTTTTCACAGCTTATCTAGTTGTAACTACTCATCAGTAGCAAATAACCAGGAAAGGGCCTGGCAAGTGGGATCAGTGAGCACATTGTTCAGTTTTTGTTGTTGTTGTTTGTGTGTGTGTGTGTGTGTGTGTGTGTGTGTGTGTGTGTGATTGGTTACCTGGGAGCTTATCTCCTGCATGCAGGTGATTCTTACATATTACAAAAGTCACTTAGACACTTACTTCTTTCTCAAACTTCCAAGCACACACTATAATTTTCTTCATGGAGAAGTTATCATATTATTTAAATAACCTATATTCAAGCTTTATCTTGAGGTCCAACAACAGAGCCATTCTCATAAAAAAAAAAAAATGGAGTCTATTCCAGCAGCTTGGGAAGCTGAGGCAGGATGATTGCAGTTCACACTCAGTCTCAGCAACTTAGTGAGGTTCTTAGAAACTTAGCAAGACCCTGTCTCTAAATAAAAATATAAAAAAGCTAGAGAGGTGGATCAGTGGTTGAGTGAGTTCAATCCCTCATATCCCACCACCCCCCCCAAATGAAAAGGAGTCTAGCTAAATGATTTATGTTTCTCTAACATATTTCTAAAGATACCTCAGCACTTACTTCTACAGACTTTGGCCTGATGGTGACCTGGTCCAGCCAAGACTAAGGTGGGAGTCATGAGGTAAGTGAGGTTCCCTCACAGACAAAATTTATGTAGGTGCTAAATCAAACAGTAATCACCACAAACAATAGTTTAGTTCAGTATTTTAAAAGAATCGACATTAATGCAGAAGACCATTATTAAAAACAATTGAAAGTTAAAATAAAGACAGCATCCTGAACAATGCTGAGCTGAACCACAGTGAAATATGAGCAGAAAGAAAAACAATTAATAATGATCTTTTTATGATGGAACTTTTGCATTACTTTTTATTTTCACAATACCATTTAATTTTAGTCTCTGAGGATTTTGGGCAGCCTCTGAAATCTAACACTCAAGACAGTGCCTCTCTCTTCATCCCTTCACCTTCATCCTGGTTCTCATCCAGGGACCTCTGGGCTCTACCATTTTAGCATTTGTATATTATCCCTGTATTCTATGGGCAGGACTTTGACTGTGTTGAAGTAAGTTAAAAAAAAAAAAACTCATCTATCCATTTAGGAGTTTTTGAAAATTTCTCAATATTATTGTGTTGTAATGGATTTTTTTTAATGCTAGAGATTTTTTTCTTCTTCTTCTCCTCCACCCCATTCTTCTTTTTGTCTTTCTCCTTCTCTTCATTTTCTTCCTCTTCTTGGTCATCATCTTCTTTTTCTTTGTAGTAGGTCTTTAAGAAAGAGAAAAGGTAAGCTTATAAATGTATATGGGTTCATTCAGCCTTCTTGAAGTGGAGGATGGCAATAGACATAAAAGCAAGAGGTAAAAGAATGATAAAATAGATCATTTAAATGTAAGGCACATGGGAGTGAAGAAAGAGGGAAGGGTACATAAAAGATATGGGATACCCAAGTATAAGACTCATCATTATTTTTTAAATCACCAATGTTTTTCCTTAAAAAATAATGAGAGAGTTTGAGGGGAACATATTTTCAAATTTGGAAATAAATAAAATGGAGTAGCAAGGCAATAAATAAATTGGGTCTTCTCAATCCAGCCATGAGAAAATCACCTAGAAACAAGAAGAGAGACTGTTCTGTTTCTGTTTGCTCTGAAGATTCCAAATAGTCTTATTAGAAGAGAAACACATCAGCAATCAGGGGACACTTCAGAGCACTGCACTTCTTTTAATCTTTAAATTCAAGTCAATATATTCAAGGGCATCCCAGGCTGTATCGTGAAGGGGACCAAAAGCAGCAGTTACTGACTTTTTTAGCTCTAGCCAAAACTTCCCCTTCGTCCCATTGGTAGTTGGAGTCAGAACACTAAATGACATAAGTATGTGTCAAACACTAAGGTGTTAAAATAAAAACATAATATCTGCCATTTATCAGTTGCTTCGTATGTGTCAGAGATGGATAAGATTATATCTCATCTATTCATCACACCACCAGAAAAAAACAAGGAGTCAAAACTTTCCCTATTTTACAAATAAGGAAACTAAGACTAGAGAAGTCACAGTACTTGAACAAGATCAAATATTTCACAGTTGCTCCACTGGGGAGTCAAACTCAAGCCTCTCTACTCTGTAGTCTATGCTCTCAACCGCTCTAATATAGCCATGGCACCAAAGGAGCATCCTTCGTCTGTGTAGGTGATCAAATTAATCCCCCCAATAAACGTAATCAGTAAGGTCTCTGTTATCTCTTTCTTCAATAATTTCATTAATTCTGGTTCATTACAACCGTGTAACTTCTTTCTGAATTTTAGTGTTCTCATATACAAAATGAAATAATATCTCAGGTTTCTACCCATTCTACGATTCTATAATTCTGTTATAAGCAAGCCACTTGCCCTAAAGCAGGATATAATGAGACACCCTTGTAATCTACAAGAGCAAACTAAGAGTAAGATTTAAAAAGGCATATTTGAAGAAAACTGAGGCAGCATTCATCATTTCAGCCAGCTCTTTTTTTATTCTCATTCTCTGCCTTTCATCTCAAGTCCCTTTTTATTTTTCAGATCACAAATACTGCCTTCCTTATCTGTGGTTATAGAACCACTAGGATTCCACTGGGCCTTCTTTCCTCCACCTAGGATTTCTTCACCTTTTAAGACCAAGCTGCCTTGGGCTGGGAGAGTAACTCAGTGTTAGAGATCTTGCCTAGCACGTGTAAGTCCCTGAGTTCCATCCCAGTACTATGAAGAAAGGAAGGAAGGAGGGAGGGAGGGAGGGGAGAGACAAAGAAAGAGAGGGGGGGAGGGGGTAGGAAGGAAGGAAGATGCCTTTAGATGATGAAAGTACCTCATGCCTCACCTTAGGAATTTTTATCCCTCTCCCTGGGGGACCATGTCACTTTCACCCATCCAGTGAAAATTTCAGAGGCAGCATGTTGAGGTATTCTAGCAGCCAAAGAGTGTTAACTCTCTAGAATTTATTTTTATTTAAATTACATGTTGTCAGGAAACTTCAAATTAAAATAATGAGATCCTGTTTCAGAATCATCAAATTAAAAATTTCGGAAGTACCAGAATATATTGGGCAAAAGAGACTGTCATGGAGGGAAGAAGTGTAAACTGGCTCACCTACTTCAGAGAGCAACATCAAAGTATCATAAAGTTTAAGATATTTACGGCCTAGAATACGGCAATACATACACACTCTCAGAAATTCCAGAAATTCTCAGTGTAGTATCCTTTGTAATATGGAAAACTGTAAATAAGTGAAATGTTCATCATCCAGACAGTAGATTCATGAGCAGGTGCTATTCATCAATCAATAGGAATGAACCTCTGCTACCTGAATCATCACAATGCCATGTACACATATAATAATAAAGGCAACAGAAGCAAGTTACAGAATTCGTACTATACCAAGCCACATAAATGAAAGTCTAATTTAAAAATTTTAAAACTAAAAAATATTTTATTTGTGGAAGTGTAATTTAAAAATTTATCAAAACTGCTTGGAGGATAATAAACAAGATTGAGAAAACTTCTAGGAAAGAAGTGATTGGGTTCTTGGGCAGAAAATTTTAATTATATCTTTTTTTCCTAATTCTTAAGTGAGTGATGTACATGTGGTAATTTGCTCTATTGGTTTTTGAATTTTTTACATGATCTGAGTATTTTATAATCATAAAAGTCAATAAGTAGGCTCTGATATGTCTCCAAGGAAAATGAGTATCATTGCTTTACCAACCTGCACTTACTATTAATGTAACCATCAAGAACATTTTGAATGTCAACTCTTTTGACTGCTGTTTCCACTCCTATCTCTAGGAGAACTCAAACTTGCTC
This sequence comes from Spermophilus citellus, assembly GCF_964194105.1. NCBI lineage: Eukaryota > Metazoa > Chordata > Mammalia > Rodentia > Sciuridae > Spermophilus > Spermophilus citellus. The sequence goes on along the minus strand of NC_138182.1, from coordinate 175,103,431 downwards.
GAAGTAAAGGTAAAGGTCAGGAGAGAATTCTAATTTGCAGATTGATAGATTTTTCCAAAACTGAACAAATTAACCACAGGCTCAGGGAAGTTACCAAAAGGAGTAACACTGACTTACTTATTTTAAAAAAGTAAGTAAAAAATAAAGTCAGGCATGGTAACATATGCCTGTGTTTCCAACCACTAAGGGGTGGAGGCAGGAGGATTGCAAATTTGAACCTTAGAAACTTAGCAAAACCCTGTCTTAAAATAAGAAAAATAAAAATAAATGGTTTGGGAATGAATCTCAGAGGTAGAGCACCCTTGGGTTCAATTCCAGTAACGTAAAAAGGAAAAAGGAGAAGTGTTGGTTGGCAGCCCTCAGGAGTATCAAGTATACATGTGTGAGGTAACTGTTCTTTGGGTCTAAACTGTTTCCCCAGCTGTCACCCAAAAGAAACTTGAGAAGTGATGTGTGTGCTACTCTCCAGTTATTCTCTACTTTCTTGTGAGTATTCTCAACAAAAGGCTGTTAAGTTAAGGTTTGGTTCCCATTGCTAAGGTAACAAAAACCATTTTTCTAAGGTAACTAACAAGAACCATTGTGCATATGCTTTGGCTGGCACTGAGTCCATTTGGTGAGAGCAATACAATAGCCTTTTTAGCCCACTCACTCTTACAGTTAAATAATGTCCATCATTGCATATTTCTGCAAGTATTCTCTGCTCAAAAATTCCCTGATTTTTTTCTCCTGAATTTAACTTCACTAGTCACCCTGTCCTAGCAAACCTCAATACATTCTTCTCCCTGACCCACTTCAGACACTTGTTCCATCACCATACCCTAAGTTCTTGTAGTCACATGTATTGTCTCTTCCTTAGCTTAGCTCACTTTACCTTCTTCACCTTGTGCAAATATTCCTGGGCAAGACCTTCGGATATTTAGCTATGCCACCACTGGTCATCTTCCCGTTCTTCTTTCTTTTTTTCTGGAGGGAACTTCAGGAACCATAACTGAAATTCTTCCTTCGCAAATACCATCAATTTTCTGGCTTTTCTCCCTCCATTGTATGCACTTAGCAAACACCAACTCCAGGTAAATCCAGACAACTGCTTTCTCTATGGCTGAACACAATTAAATATTGTTGGGGAAAAGTCACACAACTAGTTGATAAAAGTTACTTTGAACACAATACAAAACCCAAATGGAATTCAACCTTAACCCTAATCCTACTATATTTGCTTACAAATTTTTCTCATTCTCTAAATTTTGTATTTCAGTTTTTTCTACAGTTCTTAAATCTCACATCCCTTCCAACCACTTCACATTACTCACAACTTAACATTTTGCTTCATGCATAATTGAGAAAAGAAAATCAATAAAATTAAAATTTCCTAAAGATCCACCAAACATATCTAAAAATTCATGCAAATCTGTACCCTGAAGCTCTATCTTCTCTCCTGTTTAAAATATAGACTCATCCCTGTTTCTATTCATGGAGACGATTTATCCAAATGTGTTTTTAATTTCTATTTTGTCTTCTGAAGTTCTTTGCTCCTGAGATATAATAATTATCTCTTGTTCCATAACAAATTATTCTGAAACACATTTAAAAACAACCATTTATTTATCTCACAGTCTGTGAGGGTCAAGAATTCAAGAGCATCTTCACAGGGTGCCTGAGTAAGGTCTATTCCAAGCTTGTGGTTGGGTTGTCAGCAGGGAATATGGTCCTAGCATTGATGGACTGTGGCTGGACCATCCACTTGCAAGCTCATTCAAGAAGTTCATGGCCATTGACCAGCCTCTCTCTGGAGACCTCAGTTCTTAATTCTCCACCATTTGGCCCTCCCTTGGGATTACTCACAATATGGCTGCTTGCTTCTCTGAGAATAAGCAATGAGTGCAAGAAAGGAAACAGCATCAAGTGACGCTGTAGTCTATTAAAACCTAATTTTGGAAGTGACTACCCCATCACTTTTGCCATGTGTTTTCTTCCTCATTTAATTAGGGAGGGTATATATAGGGGTTGAATACAAAGAAGTGGAATCATTAGGAATCATCCTGGAGGATGGCTACCTCATACAGTTGCCCCTGTATAGCCTTCCTATTGGAGCATTCCCATCAACAAAGGAAGTTGTTTCATAAGAAGAAGAAGAAGAAGAGGCAGAAGAATAAGAGGAGGAAGAGGAGGAGGAGGAGGAGGAGGAGAAGGAAGGGGAGGAGGAGGAGAAGGAAGGGGAGGAGGAGGAGAAGGAAGGGGAGGAGGAGGAGGAGAAAACTCCACTGGCCTCACATTCCCCTCCATCTGCTACCTCTTCTACTTGACAAATTTCACTGCCAAGCTGTTTATGGGACTAGTTGGTACCCACCATGCTACAGAACTTCTCATTCACTGTCCATTCTCCTCTTCTGCTTTCAGACCATGCCATCCCTCTGAATCTGAAATAATTCTTGTCAAAATCAGCAAAGATTTTTGTTGCCCATTATAAGGGTCCATTATCTGCTTTCATCTTATTGTAACTGCTAGTAGCATTTTACAGTATTGTTTCTCTCTTGGTTTTGCATGAGGAGATGAAATGTACATATTGTGGGATTTAAAAATGATTTTTGATATCCTATTTAAGACAAAGAATAAAAATTATAATTTTCCTATACATAGGAAAGTACATGTTTATTTAGAATGACAAATGAATCACAAATATTATGAATATTAAAAAGTTCAAAAGTAACAACAACATCAAAAAAGAGCAGATTATAATACAAATAATAATTTTTTTTATGGTTTTGGCTACATAATCTTTTATTGCTTCTTCATATGGTATGAATCTTGATATACTGTTTTCTATAATGAGAATAGAAAGATAATTTAACTTCTCTTCTGGAATGATTGATTAAAAATTCTATTATTGACTCTTAGAATATTTTACTTTTAACTTCAAAACTCATCAGTGATTGTTAAGGTTGTTATCAAATGTAGGAAATTTTTTTCACGTCTATTTTACATATTGATCCAAGATTTTGATGGGTTTTTCACAGGCTAACTTTGGCTCCTCACATTTCAAACTTTATTTCTCCTTGACTCCTGGAATCTAGCATCATGACAAGTGCTCTGATTCTTCCCCTGTGCTCATATGCGGAGTGAGTTGTCACAGGAGGCATCCTGGAGGCCCTCCCACACAGTAACTCAAGTGTCTGAGAAATGATTTGTGTACTTCAAAATTTCATTCCACTAACTTCAAAATAAATACACAAATGAATGTATAAATGTGCTGTATTCCAAAATGCAAATATTTATAATGTTTGTATATTAGTTTTCCATTGGTGTGCAATAAAGATCACAAAGTTAGTACCTTAAAAACGACACACTTTTATTATCTCACAGTTTCTATGTGTCAGATTCTGGGATGACACTATTCACTGTATAATCATCACCACCATATAAGCCTGGCACCCTGTTTTATCTGTCCAAAAATTGGTTTATAACCTTTCATAAAGTAACCATCACATGGTATAATTCGGTTCCTCACTCCATCTAAAAGGTACACAAAGAATCAGAGCAGCAATATATTTGTCAGTGACATATGGAAGCACTTTTGACATAAGAGAGCATGTTTGAGCACTGCAAGTCAGTAGCCTAGAGTTCTCAGCAGAAAAGTATTGTCAGTCTATTTCCAAAAGCCAACTTGTGTGGTTTGTTTGGGGTGCTGCACTACTAATATTAAATGCATCTTATGTAAATGGCACTGATGAGGATGGTGAACAGACAAAGAAACCAATGGTAGCAGCAAAGAATCTTCTAACACAGGACATTCAATTTTATAACATCCATAGGTTTCAACACTCTAATAAACTTTCTCAAGTATGATATTTTGACTACAATGTATAAATCAGTAACAACTAACATGTTAACTTTTCTTTGCAGATGAGAAAAATATTCACCAAACTGTCACAAAGAAATTATGAACATTGACAGATTATTCAATTTTAATGTATATTCACAACTATTCCATGCATTCTAATCTTGCACCATGAGACAGTTTAGTAATGAATGATTTTTAAGTAATATCAGCACAAGTGTTGGGTTTTGTTGTTGTTGTTGTTCAAAGTTCACATAATGGTCCCACTCACTTTTTTTTTTTTTTTTTTTTTTTTGCAAAAAAACTTGGCATGAATCCTGTCAGGTTTAGGTGTTGAAATACTATAGTTGAGTGTAGCTGTGCTTAGGATTTCAAAAGGTTGCATTCAACCAAAACTAGATTCTTGTGAGTAGCTGGCTGGGAAAAAATCTACTTCCAAGCATGTTCAACTTGTAAGCATATCTAATTTCCTTGCAGGTATAGGATTCATGGCAACAGTGTCTACAAAATCATCAATGAAAAGACTCACAAGACAGATTATATACTCCTGAGTAGTCTCATACATAAATATTTTTATTCCATCACATTTTTTGCATTCCATTGGTTAGAAGTTACACATCCTGTCCACAATGGAAGAGAAGCATGAACATCGGGAGGTGAGGATCATGTGCCACCTGTCTATCACAGTCTCTTAAAGATGTAAAAAACATGAGACAATACCTTCTGGATATTGTAATGAATTCAAAATAATTTGCATATGTCACTAATTCTCAGTGTTCTATGAAATGATGTATGTCTGCTTTCTAAATAGGGAATTGAGAATTTTAACATTTTTGGATTCCAAAGCCAGCTAATTGAGCTAGAACTTGAACTTCTCAACACCTAGTTGATGACTCTGATATTAGCTTCCTCTAGAAATATTATAAAGTTGAAACTTTTGTTCTTTGATACAGCTTTTAAGTATCAGAACTACTGAAAGCACATCTTTTAAGCACAAACTAATTACTGAGAATGAATAAGGCCCCTAAGTACCATTGGTATATAATTAAACACATTTTCATTCTGACATATCCTGATGCATCACCAAGTCTTCAGAAGTATAAATCCAAAGATGTGGTGGACTTTTACCCTATTTTCCTATTGGAGGTAGTTGAGGCTACTTTTAGTACTCATCTCAGGTTTTTAAAGACTCATTAAATATGTTCATCTTTGATTTATCCTGGAAAAGGGGCAAGAATACTTCTTCATGAGTATGCTTACATTGGCACTAATGGTTAAACTATAACTCATTTAATTCCAATGACACTTTGTGTTTTTACTTTGCTGTCACTCTTCACTAAGTTCCCTGGTATAAGCATTTCGTGTTATTACAGGCTTTATCCTCTACATAGATATGCCCTTGGATTAAAAAGCCACATCTTTAAAGCAGAGAAAATACAGATGTTTCTACTTGCCTACTTATATTACTCCACACAGCAATGATATTCGCCTTTTAGCAGTGTACGCCACATTAGCAATCCGAATGTATTTTGAATTGAAGCTGAAATTTGTAGTGCCTCTAATGTGTAATGAAGTTGCACATTTTTACCATGCATTGACTCAAGCATATGGGTTTTATAATTGAACTCAAGAGATTGTATTTTGGATTCACTTCTGCTCTAATAAAAATGTACATATACCAATGCTTCTGTGCACATTTGGAGATGCAATTTGATACAGTTTGGTCATCTGTTATAGAGTGTAGATACACTTTCATTCCTCTGTTGAAAAAATAAAGTCATGATAACTTAATTATGTAAAACAAATTACTAAATAACAAATAGTTTATATTTTATCTGCATACGGTCATTTTAAAAGAATTATGTGATAATATGAATTACCAGTACTCAGAACAAATATCATTGGAAAAACTACTCTTAGTACTTTTGAGGAGACAGGAAATATAAAAGTATTGACTTAGTTCTAGTGTTATTATTATTAATCAACCAAATTTTCAAATAAATATTTACATTTTATTAATGTTTAGATTTTGGAATTTAGATATGTTCAAATTATGCTCAGAAACAAATGCTCCCAGATTTTACTCAAAATATTACTTTTAAAATATTCTATTTTTATTGCAGTTGAGTAGAGTTGAACCCCATCCAACACAAATTAGAAATTATAAATTTCTGTAAATCATCTAAGCCTTTAGTTAGAGATTTGAATTAAAGTAAAATCATTGGTTAAGTTCAAATTTGATGACTGTCATGAGTGTGCTGTATGATTTCAAGAATTATGATATTGCAAATTAAATTTATTTATTTATTTATTTATTTTTGGTTCATCCCAAGATGATCTGTCATTTATTTTATTTTATTTTTTAAATTTTTTTTATTGGTTGTTCACAACATTACAAAGCTCTTGACATATCATATTTCAAACATTAGAATCAAGTGGGTTATGAACTCCCATTTTTACCCCAAATACAGATTGCAGAATCACATCGGTTACACATCCACATTTTTACATACTGCCATATTAGTGACTGTTGTATTCTGCTACCTTTCCTATCCCCTACTATCCCCCGTCCCTTCCCCTCCCATCTTCTCTCTCTACCCCATCTACTGTAATTCATTTCCATCCATGTTTGTTATCCCATTCCCCTCACAACCTCTTTTTTTTAACATTTATTTTATTGGTTGTTCACAACATTACAAAGCTCTTGACATATCATATTTCATACATTAGATTGAAATGGGTTATGAACCCCCAATTTTACCCCAAATGCAGATTGCAGAATCACGTCGGTTACACATCCACAATTTTACATAATGCCCTATTAGTAATTGTTGTATTCTGCTACCTTTCCTATCCCCTACTATCCCCCCTTCCTGCCCCTCCCATCTTCTCTCTCTACCCCATCTACTGTAATTCTTTCTCTCCTTGTTTATTTTCCCATTCCCCTCACAACCTCTTATATGTAATTTTGTATAGCAATGAGGGTCTCCCTTCATTTCCATGCAATTTCCCTTTTCTCTCCCTTTCCCTCCCATCTCATGTCTCTGTTTAAGGTTAATCTTTCCTTCCTGCTCTTCCTCCCTGCTCTGTTCATAGTTGCTCTCATTATATCAAAGAAGACATTTGGTATTTTTTTTAGGGATTGGCTAGCTTCACTAAGCATAATCTGCTCTAGTGCCATCCATTTCCCTGCAAATTCTATGATTTTGTCATTTTTTATTGCTGCATAGTACTCCATTGTGTATAGAGGCCACATTTTTTTATCCATTCATCTATTGAAGGGCATCTAGGTTGGTTCCACAGTATGACTATTGTGAATTGTGCTGCTATGAACATCGATGTGGCAGTATCCCTGTAGCATGCTCTTTTAAGGTCTTCAGGGAATAGTCCAAGAAGGGCAATAGCAGGGTCAAATGGTGGTTCCATTCCCATCTTTCCCAGGAATCTCCAAACTGCTTTCCAAATTGACCGCACCAATTTGCAATCCCACCAGCAATGTACAAGTGTACCCTTTTCTCCACATCCTCGCCAGCACTTGTTGTTGTTTGACTTCATAGTGGCTGCCAATCTTACTGGAGTGAGATGGTATCTTAGGGTGGTTTTGATTTGCATTTCTCTGACTTCTAGTGATGGTGAGCATTTTTTCATGTAGTTGTTGATTGATTGTATATCCTCCTCTGAGAAGTGTCTGTTCAGGTCCTTGGCCCATTTGTTGATTGGGTTATTTGTTATCTTATTGTTTAATTTTTTGAGTTCTTTGTATACTCTGGATATTAGGGCTCTATCTGAAGTGTGAGGAGTAAAAATTTGTTCCCAGGATGTAGGCTCCCTATTTACCTCTCTTATTGTTTCTCTTGCTGAGAAAAAACTTTTTAGTTTAAGTAAGTCCCATTTGTTGATTCTTGTTATTAACTCTTGTGCTATGGGTGTCCTATTAAGGAATTTGGAGCCCGACCCCACAATATGTAGATTGGAGCCAACTTTTTCTTCTATCAGACGCAGAGTCTCTGATTTGATATCAAGCTCCTTGATCCACTTTGAGTTAACTTTTGTGCATGGCGAGAGAAAGGGATTCAGTTTCATTTTGTTGCATATGGATTTCCAGTTTTCCCAACACCATTTGTTGAAGATGCTATCCTTCCTCCATTGCATGCTTTTAGCCCCTTTATCAAATATAAGATAGTTGTAACTTTGTGGATTAGTCTCTGTGTCCTCTATTCTATACCATTGGTCCACCCGCCTATTTTGGTACCAGTACCATACTGTTTTTGTCACTATTGCTCTGTAATATAGTTTGAAATCTGGTATCGCTATACCGCCTGATTCACACTTCCTGCTTCGAATTGCTTTTGCTATTCTGGGTCTTTTATTTTTCCATATGAATTTCATGATTGCTTTATCTATTTCTACAAGAAATGCCGTTAGGATTTTGATTGGCATTGCATTAAACCTATAGAGAACTTTTGGTAATATCGCCATTTTGATGATGTTAGTTCTGCCTATCCATGAACAGGGTATATTTTTCCATCTTCTAAGATCTTCTTCTACTTCTCTCTTTAGGGTTCTGTAGTTTTCATTGTATAAATCTTTCACCTCTTTTGTTAGGTTGATTCCCAAGTACTTTATTTTTTTTGAGGATATTGTGAATGGAGTGTTTTTCCTCATTTCCGTTTCAGAAGTTTTGTCACTGATATACAGAAATGCCTTTGATTTATGCGTGTTGATTTTATATCCTGCCACTTTGCTGAATTCATTTATTAGTTCTAGTAGTTTTTTTGTAGACCCTTTTGGGTCTTCTAGGTATAGAATCATGTCATCCGCAAATAGTGATAATTTAAGTTCTTCTTTTCCTATTTTTATGCCTTTAATTTCTTTCGTCTGTCTAATTGCTCTGGCCAGTGTTTCAAGAACTATATTGAATAGAAGTGGTGATAGGGGGCATCCCTGTCTTGTTCCAGATTTTAGAGGGAATGCCTTCAATTTTTCTCCATTCAGAATGATGCTAGCCTGAGGCTTAGCATAGATAGCTTTTACAATGTCAAGGTAAGTTCCTGTTATCCCTAGTTTTTCTAATGTTTTGAACATAAAGGGATGCTGTACTTTGTCGAATGCTTTCTCTGCGTCTATCGAGATGATCATATGGTTCTTATCTTTAAGTCTATTGATGTGGTGAATAACATTTATTGATTTCCGTATATTGAACCATCCTTGCATCCCAGGGATGAATCCTACTTGATCATGGTGCACAATTTTTTTGATGTGCCTTTGTATCCGATTCGCCAGAATTTTATTGAGGATTTTTGCATCTAGGTTCATCAGAGATATTGGTCTGTAGTTTTGTTTCTTTGAGGTGTCTTTGTCTGGTTTCGGAATCAGGGTGATGTTGGCCTCATAGAATGAATTTGGAAGAGCTCCCTCTTTTTCTATTTCCTGAAATAACTTGAAAAGTATTGGTAGTAATTCTTCTTTAAAGGTTTGGTAAAACTCCGCTGTATACCCATCCGGTCCTGGGCTTTTCTTGGTTGGTAGTCTTTTGAGGGCTTCTTCAATTTCATCCATTGATATTGGTCTGTTCAAATTGTGTGTATCCTCCTGACTCAGTCTGGGCAAATCATATGACTTAAGAAATTTATCGATGTCTTCACTATCTTCTATTTTATTGGAATATAGGTGTTCAAAATAATTTCTAATAGTCTTCTGTATTTCTGTAGCATCTGTTGTGATATTGCCTTTTTCATCCCGTATGTTAGTAATTTGAGTTCTCTCTCTCCTTCTCTTCGTTAGCATGGCTAAAGGTCTGTCGATCTTATTTATTTTTTCGAAGAACCAACTTTTAGTTTTGTTAATTTTTTCAATAGTTTCTTTTGTTTCAATTTCATTGATTTCCACTCTGATTTTAATTATTTCTTGCCTTCTGCTACGTTGCTGTTGTTTTGCTCTTCCTTTTCTAGGGCTTTGAGATGAAGTGTGAGCTCATTTATTTGTTGGTTTTTTTCTTTTTTTTGAGGAATGACCACCAGGTGATGAATTTCCCTCTTAAAACTGCTTTCATTGTATCCCATAGATTCTGATATGTTGTGTCTGTATTTTCATTTGTCTCTAAGAATTTTTTGATTTCCTCCTTTATGTCTTCTGTAACCCATTGATCATTCAGTAACATATTGTTCATTTTTACATGTGATGTAGGATTTTTCCTTCCTTCTTTTATCATTGATTTCCAGTTTCATTCCATTATAATCAGATAAAATGCAAGGTATTATCTCCACCCCTTTATATTTACTGAGGGTTGCCCTATGGCATAATATATGGTCTATTTTTGAGAATGATCCATGTGCTGCTGAGAAAAAAGTATATCCATTTGATGATGGTTGATATATTCTATATATGTCAGTTAAGTCTACGTTATTGATTATTATATTGAGTTCTATAGTTTCTTTATTCAACTTTTGTTTGGAGGGTCTGCCCAATGGTGAGAGAGGTGTGTTGAAGTCACCCATAATTATTGTGTTGTGGTCTATTTGATTCTTGAACTTGAGGAGAATTTGTTTTATGAATGTTGCAGCACCATTATTTGGTGCATAAATATTGATAATTGTTATGTCTTGTTGGTGAATAGTTCCTTTTAACATAATATAATGTCCTTCTTTATCCCTTTTGATTAACTTATTCTTGAAGTCGATTTTATTCGATATGAGGATGGCCACCCCTGCTTGCTTACGAGGTCCGTGTGCGTGGTATATTTTTTCCCATCCTTTCACCTTCAGCCTGTGTATGTCTTTTCCAATCAGATGTGTCTCCTGGAGGCAGCATATTGTTGGATTTGTTTTTTTAATCCATGATACCAGCCTATGTCGATTTATTGGAGAGTTTAAGCCATTAACATTCAGAGTTACTATTGATATATGGTTTGTACTTCCTGCCATGTTTGATTATTTATCCTTTTTTTAAAAAAAATTTAGTTTGTTTCTCCATGATTATCTTTCCCCTCACCCTCTGTCTTTACCAAGGCACTTCCTACTGATGGTTTTGATTATTGTTTTTCATTTCTTCCTCGTGTAGTGTTTTGCTCAAAATGCTTTGCAATGCTGGTTTTCTGGCTGCAAATTCTTTTAACTTTTGTTTATCATGAAAGATTTTTTATTTCGTTGTCGTACCTGAAGCTTAATTTTGCTGGATACAGAATTCTTGGTTGGCATCCATTGTCTTTCAGTGTTTGAAATACATTGTTCCATGACCTTCTTGCTTTCAGTGTCTGTGATGAAAAATCCGTTGTTAACCTTATTGGTTTACCCCTGAATGTAATCTGTCTCCTTTCTCCTGTAGCTTTTAATATTTTCTCTTTGTTCTGTATATTGGATATCTTCATAACAATGTGTCTTGGCGTTGGTCTACTGTGATTTTGTGTGCTCAGTGTCCTGTATGCATCTTCAATTTGTATATCTGTTTCCTTTTTTATTTCTGGAAAGTTTTCTGTAATTATTTCATTCAGCAGGTTACTCATTCCCTTGGTATGAATCTCTGTGCCTTCCTCTATCCCGATGACTCGTAAGTTTGGTTTTTTTATGTTATCCCAAATCTCTTGGATGTTTTTCTCGTGATTTTTTACCAGCCTTTCTGAGTTGGCTAGACTCTTTTCAAGATGATATATTTTGTCTTCATTATCTGACGTTCTGGCTTCTACTTGCTCCACTCTGTTAGTGATACTCTCGATTGAGTTTTTAATTTGGTTTATCGTTTCCTTCATTTCTAGAATTATTGTTTGATTTTTTTATAATCTCTATCTCCTGATAAAGATGCTTAACTTCTTCTTTTATCTGTTTATGTAATTCATCTTCAATGTGATCTTTAAGGTTCCTGTCCATCTGTCTAAGGTGTTCCTTGAGTTCTTTATATGGCCATTTTTCTGATGACTCTAGGTCCTCCTGAATATTTAGGCTGTCCTTCATTGTTTGTACTCCTTTTCTTCCTTGATTTTTTATGCTCATGTTACTTTTTGTTCTGGTTTGACTGCTGAGTTACTGTTTACTCTTGTAAATTTATTTGATGCTTGGGAGGAGAGATATTAGAAGGGAAGGGAATGCAAATTAAATTTAAATGTGTTGTTTATTTGTTTGTATTTGCTCCTCTGCCCTCATACACAGATGTTTAAGTGTATTTATCTCACACGTAATCAAACCATTAATTGGGATAGCAATTCTAATAATAATATTCTAAATAATGAAAAATAACTAATGCTAAAATGATCCAAAACCATCAAGTGAACATATTAAATTTTAAATCATTTCCCAGAAAGCTGCTGTTAAGATGTAATGATAACTCATTAGGCCATAAATAGAGTATGTATTTGTTACTTCAAGATGAACATATAGCAATAGCTAACATTTATTGAGCATTTACTTCTCTAAATGATCGTTTGTGTATATTTATTTACTTTTTTGGCATTTTGCTTTATTACATCCTCACAACCCTAACAGGGAAGTACCAGTATTTTTCTAACTTTTCAAAAGAGAAAACTGAGTCACAGAGAGGATAAATGATTACTAAAGAGATAAAGCCAAGATGCCAACCCAGGACTTACCTGTGTTGTCTTCAAGAAGCCAGCACAGGCTTGCTACATCCTTCTAATGACAACTTGGTCATTGTCATTTCCAGAAAATATTTCTTTGAATTAAAAGTATAAAACACACATTTTGTCTTCTCTGCTATTTAATTTTATAAAACTCTACAATGAATGTTTAATGTTTTTATGATAAAACATTCCTGCATAAAATCAAGATCCCCTTTTTGGTTCTTTTGTTTTAATACTATTTACTGGTAGGACCACCAGTGTCAAAAAACCTGATTCCATTGGTTCAACTCCAATGCCCTGCCCACACCCATGGTAATGGCAATCCTTTAATTGCTCAACCAACTATTTTGCTCCAACAATTATATTTATTAAAATAACCAAATTGATTTGCTGTCTATAAAAAAAGACATTTTGAAATCTATATGCTTCTTGGTCAAAGGTTATGTCAATAAAATACTCAGTAAAGTGGAGATTTGGAAATCATCCAATTAATTTGATCAATAAAGAAGACAAACTCAATATGTTAATTCCTAAAGGTATTTTTTTTCCTCTTCTGAATTACTGTCTGCAGACATATTGATACAATTAGCCAGATAATCACCACATCTAGTAAAGGGCTCACTCCTCAATGTTACAAACAATTGTAGACATGGCAGTTTCCCTCAAACCATGACTCTCTCTCTCTCTCTAGTTAGTGAAAAATTGAGAGGTAAAGAAATGTAAAGGAAATGTGAATTTTAACTGAATTAAAACAAGTTATTCTGATGAACTACTCGAGTTTGAATATAAGAAAATGACAATCTGAATGTTGTGCATCTAAATGACGGTTTAGTATCAATGTACAAATTTCAACTTCAACATTTCCACCAAATGCAGAGATTTGCATGAAAATTTTTGATAACACCTATTTCAACCAATTATAAAATTTCTTTGTTCAGGATTTAGATAAAAACTCAAATAATTGAATGGCAAATTAATTTCTAAAATATTGACCTGACTTTATAGATAAAACAATAACTGGAAATTGTTCCACTCCTTTCTTAAAAGTTTGGAAGTGCTGACCCACTTCAATAAGTCTCTCATATCTTCTTTTATGATAATATCTGGTATCATTTGAGGTCATGTTTTGTTCTATTAGCAACTACAAATGATATATAATCAAGGGTTTACTATTATTCTATTAATAAGAACCATTTGCTAGGGACAAAACAGAAAAAATTTTGTCAAATCACTTGGTTTAAACCCCAGACTGTTATTATACTCAGTGTCAGAGAAAAGATTTGGACAAATAATTCATCATTTTGGGCTCATATTTAAAAATCAGTTAAGAAGGGTTAATAACCTACTTATGAAAGTACCAAGTCAAATATGAAAAATACTGAGTGACATGGAATGCTGTACCCAAGAAAATCTACAAATAAGAAGCAAAAGAGTAAGCAAGTGCTGTTTTGCATGTATTCATGACACCATGCAATAATTTTGCACATTACGCTGATTTGTAACTATTGAAAGAGCTGACCCATTCCCAGAAAATGAGAGTACCTGGCAAATATAAGGAAATCCAATATGAACTTTCTGGACCTATGAATGTGCTGACTAGCTTTGGATGGCTTCCTAATTACTTCTTAATGTTTTGCACAAGTCATCAAAACCTGCTAATACATCTGTCTAGTGCATGATGAGCTGTAAATATGTATGTTATATGTATATAAATTTTAAGATACAAAGGGAATGCATAAATACAATTTATATTATAGCCTGTGCCCTTTAATATCAAGCTTTTTATCTCTGTAAATCTGCTGGAATTTGCAAAGTACACATGATTTTTTTAATGGAGTCCATTTTTTTTGGCCTGTTTTCTGTTTTTACATTTCTTCTTTGTACCAGGATTATGTCCAAAAATACCATGTGAATCTTCCATCTGTTCTCTTTTAAACTTAAAAGCAGTTTTCTTAATGATATTTAGACCCCATTAAGTTATGCAGATATTTTCTTGCTTTTATAGTGTCTGCCTCATATTTATGCATGAGTCAAAGTTTAATTGGTAGAGATTTCTTTAAAACATAACCTAAAAATGGAATAAGCTATTTCATCTAACCCTAAAATAAGATATTTAAAAAATACTTTTGAATAACATTTTCATTTTAACTTTGGCTTTCTTACAATGCCAAAATAGTGTTAGCAGGAATCACTAAAATTTAGGGAGAAGAGGAAAGAAAAGGGATTTGATGACTTTTAGAATTTTTGTTACATTAAAAATAATGAGCTAGTAGTGTTTAAAAGTTCAAAATACTATCAAATATAATGAACCAAGAAATATACAAAAGAAAATTTTATTTATTACTCAATTTAAACATCAAATTTACTGCTGATATATATTTAAATAGGCACTGTAGGTATATAAATCAGAGACCAGCTACAAAAGCAGAAACCACAGTAGATATTACAACAAGGGCCTTTTAGTAGAGAGAATTAGGAACATTGGTTTTTAAAGTCTAAAAGAGCAAATATGAAAATTGGTATCAAGAGACTAGTTGGATTAGGCTCTGACTTCTTAAACAAGACTCCTAATGCACAAGAATTAAAACCAAGAATTAATAAATGGGATGGACTCAAACTAAAAAGCTTCTTCTCAGCAAAAGAGGTAAACAGAGTGCCTACATTTTTGGGAGCAAATTTTTGCCACACACATGTCAGATAGAGCAGTAATCTCTAGGATATATAAAGAACTTCAAAAAACTTAACATCAAAAAAAAATCAATAAGTGGGCTAAGGATCTGAACAGACACTCCTCAGGATATACATTCAATCAACAAATATATGAAAAAGGTTCAATATCTCTAGTAATTAGAGAAATGCAAATGAAAACTACTCTAACATTTCATCTCACATCAGTCAGAATGGCAGCTATTAAGAATACAGACAACAATAAATGTTGCCAAGAATGTGGGGGAAAAGGCACATTCACTCATTGCTGGTGGGCCTGCAAATTGGTGCAACCAATCTGGAAAGCAGTAGGGAGATTTCCTTAGGAAACTTAGAAGGGAACTACCATTTGACCCAGCTATCCCATTCTTTGGTCTATGCCCAAAAGACTTAAAATTAGCATACTATAGTAATGCAGCCACGTTAATGTTTATAGCAGCTCAATTCACAATAGCTAAACTGTGGAAACAACCTAGATGCCCTTCAATAGATGAATGGATAAAGAAACTGTGGTATATATACAAAATGCAATATATATACAAAATTACTCAGCATTAAAAGAGAATAAAATCATGGCATTTTCAGGTAAATGGATGGAGTTGGAGAATATCATGCTAAGGGAAGTTAGCCAATCCCCCAAAATCAAAGGCCAAATGTTCACTCTGATAAGTGTATGCCGATCTATAATAGGGAGGGGGTAGGCATGGGAAAATGGAGGAAATTTGGGCAAAGGCAAGGAGGGTGGGGTGGGTACATGGGGGCAAGAAAGATGATGGAATGAGAGGGACATCATTACCCTAGGTACATGTATAACATATGGGTATGTGATTACATCGTGTACAACCAGAAATGTAAAATTGTACTGCAATTGTGTTCCATGAATCAAAATGTATTCTGCTGTCATATATACCTAGTTAAAATAAATTAGTTAATTTTTAAAAAGAGACTAGAAACAGGGACTAGGGTTGTAGTTCAGTGTAGAGTGCTTGCCTAGCATGTGTGAGGCATTGGGGTTGATCCTTAGCACCACATGAAAATAAATAAATAAAGTTATTGTGTCCATCTAAGATGAGAGAGAGAGAGAGAGAGAGAGACCAAAACATAAGAATCACTCAGCACCAGCACCTTTCAGGCTGAGTAAGCTAAAAGAAAGGTGTAATGATCGGAAAGTAGATGATTCAGGAAGCCCCTGCGGAACTGGTGTTTAAAACTCTGAGAGTGTCATCCATGACTAGTGCTCAGACCTCTCAAGAAATTTCCTCACAGGGGATGTGACTTTGGAGAGATGATGCTTCATCACGGATGCTCCAACTGCTGGGAGAACTGCATATGAGGTCACACCTGGGGTTTGAAAGGCAGGAAGTGGAGTGGTTGGGAGGAAACAGCAGGTATTTTGACAATTGAGTGGATGTGACACAGTTAGTGCCCAGACCATGGGAAGCACAGACCAGACCGTGCTGAGAACTCCAAAAAGAAACCAGAAGTGAGAGCCTTCATTGTCTTCTGCTCCTGCAAACCAGAGGAAAAGGGGGATGAGCCCAATATCTCAATCCTCCCACTTTCAACTAACTCTCATGGGCATAAAATAACAGGAAGCAAATACTCCAAATATGGAGTCTGTCAAATGTATTGTATATAAGTATAAAAAGATGGACCCGAGTGGAAAAACAATACGGAGATCACTGGCACTGTTAGTAAACCAAAAGTGGAACCAGATTGATCTCCTGCTTCAAAGAGCTGATTCTCAAAATATATTTGGTTGTTGTTCATATGTAGGAACAGTATAAAATCTGAAAGAGAAAGAACAAAGCTAGAAATTTCCTCTACTGGGTAACAAATAATACTACAAAGATAAGTAAAATAGTGTGATTAAAGGCATTCTGAGACACTTTATTAGTGGAGTAGGATAGGACCTAAAACATACATGCAACTTCATTTAGTTCAAAATTAAAATGCCAATTCAAATGAACTTGGCAAATGGGTGGACAATAGATTCTGTTGAGATGATTGGCTACTAAGAGATTCTTACCACTCACTACACACACACACACACACACACACACACACACACACACAATTCTTGATGGATTTCTGACCTAAATATAAAAGAATTATCTTTCAAAGTGAAGATATATGAATAAGTATAAAATCTGGGGATCAGAAAGTCTTATTAAGGAAGAAACAAGACACAGAAGATCTATGTAGAAGAAAAATATTGTATGCATCTGAAAATAAGCAAAAAACCAGTTGGGACACTAAGAATAATGTTTTAAGAGGCAGAAACAGGAGCCAACGACTTTGCTTAGAATCTTGGCTGAGAGACTTTATCCCTCTGAGGCTCCCTTTCCATGTATCATAGGACTTTAATACCATCTACTTCAAAGGCTCATTCTGATGATTAAATAAAATAATCCATCTGAAGTACTTAGCACATTGCCTAATAAATGGTAAGTGTTAATGATAACTAAACAAGTTCCATTATCCTATTGAGTTACTAAGGTTAATTTTAAAGATAAATTGTTATGCAACTTATTAGGTATTGCATTCTTGTAGATTTCTAAGGCTTATTTTACATCAATATTTGGAGACTAATCTAAGAAGAAAGCTTCTTTATATTTTGATTAACACCAAATCAAATATCTATTTTTAAGACCCTAACAGCATAGTTGTATTGTATTCTCTCTGAATACACCTTTGGGACTTCAAAAAATAATTTCTAGTAAAGAAGTACACAATGTGTTATGATTTTTGTGCATTCATTAAAAACATTTTGTTTTATATATTTTTAAAGAGATAATAAATCCTCACTCAAAATCTTGGCGTAGAAGCAAACATTGGAATAGTTTCTAAAGAAATAAGAATCTCGGTGTCCTAAATATGGCATCACAGTGAATAAAAAGTATACATAAGAATATCATATTAATTCCTAATTCAAATTTTTTAAAAAAGATAATAAACATAATATTTATTATACACTAGATATATACTCTGCACTGTATATAGGTCATAAGTAGGCAAGTAGCAGAGGCTATCTTTTTCTCCTGTTAGTAATGCATTATAGTTGCACATAATAATTCAGTCCATTTTGACAAAATCATACATGTGTGGAATTTGATTTACTCCATTTCAGTCCCCTGTCCTCCTCCCTTTCCTTTCTCACCTCCCTTCTCTTTCCCTTATTTGGCTTTCTCTACTGTACTGGTCTACATTCTATTTGTTTGCTTATTTTTTTATTTGATGGTTTATAAATACACATAAAGAAGATATTCATTGTGGTATATTTACACATGCACCTAGCATAATTTTGTTAAATTTATTCCACATATCTTCCCATTTCCTATCTCTCTCTCCTCCCTCTTAATTTTCTTCTTCTAAAACACTGATCTTCCCTATATTTTTTAAACATCGGATTACCAGCACTTTCCTCCCAACTTTTTATTTTATTTTGCTCTTACTTTCTATTTGAGAGAAAACTTTCAACCCTTGATGTTTTCTGAGTTTGGCTTATTTCACTTAGCATCATGTTCTCTACTTCCATCCACTTACTAGCAAATGCTATGATTTCATTCTTTCTTATGGCTATGTAATATTCCCTTTGTATATTTAACACATTTTCTTTCTTAATGAAAGGAAATCTGGGCTGGTTTCATAACTTAGCTATTGTGAATCGTGCTGCGATGAACATTGATGTGACTGTGTCCCTATACTATGCTAATTGTAGTTCTTTTAGTATCCCAAGGAGTGGGATGCTTGGGTTATATGGTGGTTCCATTCCTAGTCTTTGGATAAATCTCCACATTGCCTTCCAAAGTGGTTGTACTAGTTTACAGTTACATCAAAAATGTATGATTTTACTTATTTCCCCACATTCTTGCCAGCATTTATTATTAGTTGTATTTTTTTATAATTGCCATTCTGAATGGAGTAAGATGAAAACTCAGAGTAGTTTTGATTTGCATTTCCCTGTTTGCTACAGATGATGAACATTAGCTTTTTGTATTTATTCTTATCAAAAGAGTCTATTTCATTCTTTTTCCCATTTATTGATTAGGCTATATGTTTATGTGTTTTTTCTTTTGTTCTTGTCTTTTCTTGGTGTTAAGCTTTTTATTTATTTATATATTCTGGATATTACTCCTCTGTCAGATTAGGGAATTAATCTTTGCCTAATCTGGCAAAGATCTTGTCCAGTTCAGTAAACTCTCTCTTTATTCTTAATTGATTCCTTTGCTGTGCAGAAACTTTATAATTTGATGGCTTCCCACTTATTGATTCTTGGTTTCATTTCTTTCACTTTAGGAGTCTTGTTAAGAAAGTTGATGCCTGTGCCAATATATTGGAGGGTTGGGCCTATATTTTCTTCTACTAGTTGCAAAGTTTCTAGTCTAATTTCTAGGTCTTTGTTACAAGTTGACTTTTGTGCACAGTGAGAGATAAGAATCTAGTTTCATTCTTGGACATATAGGTATTCACTTTTCTTAGGACCATTTGTTTAAAAGGCTACCTTTTCTCAAGCATATATTGTGGCAACTCTGTCAAGTATCAGATGACAGAGTATCAGATGTAGATTTGTCTCTATGCCTTCAATTATATTAGATTGGTCTTGTCCATTTTGATGCCAGTACCATGCTTTTTTGTCACTATAGCACTGTAGTATAATTTGAGACAAGATATTGTGATGCCTGCACCATTTGTTTAAGTGGCTCTTCTTTTTCTTTTGGGTAATGTGGCTGAGGGTTTATTGGCCTTATTTATCTTCTTGAAGAACCAACTCTGTTACATTGATTCTGTGTATAGTTTTTTGTTCTCAATTTCATCGATTATGGTTCTGATCTTTATTATTTCTAGTCATGTACTGATTTGGGATAGTTTGTTCTTCCTTTTGTATGGCTTTGAGGTGGAGCATAGCTTATTTATTTGGAATCTTTCTATTGTTTTAGTGTAGACACCCAATGCTATAATCTTTCCTCTAAGAACTGCCTTTGTAAAGTTTCATAGATTTTGCATTTCTTTTCTCATTTATTTCTAATAATTTCTCATTTTCTTCACTCATTTCCTCCATGATCCATCCCTTATTCAAAAAAATTATTGTTTAATTTCCATATGTTTATGTGGTCTCTATTATTTTGTCCTTTGATTTCTAGTTTCATTCCATTTTGATTTGATAGGATGCACAAGACTAATAATTTTTTTTTTGTATTCACTAAGACTTACATTTTGGCTTAGAATGTGGTCTGTTTTGGAAGTGTTTCTACAAGCTGCTAAGAAGAAGGTAAATTTAGCATTTTTGTGGTGAAATATTCTATAGATGTCTTTTAGGTCCCTTTTATTTAGACATTATTTAGGTCAGAAATATATTTATTGATTTTATGTTTGGATGACCTATCTATTGAGATAAGGATATGTTGAAATCATCCAGTATCATTATATTGAGGTCTACCTGGAATTTAATATCAAGAAGTATTTTTAAAATGTAATTAGGTTCACTGACCTTTGGAGTGACATTTGTATCTTCTTGTTAGATTGTTTCCTTTCTCAGTATGTAGTGTTCTACTTTGACTCTTCTGATTAACTTTTGCTCAAAATCTGCTTTGTCAGATATAAGAATAGCCACTACTGCTTGCTTTTGGAATCTGTTTTCATGATAAAAAAAGTTTCATCTTTTATTTTCAGCCTATGGTTGACTTGCCTATGAGACGAGTCTCTTGTAAACAGCATAAGGTTAGATCCTGTTTTTAAATCCATTGGGTCAATCTGTGTCTTTTGATCAAGGAATTGAGACCATTACATTCAGTGTTATTATAGATAGATATTTGTTATTTCCTGCCATTTTGACTTATTTACTATATTTAATTCAGTCTTCATTTTCATTTAGTTCGTTGCTCTTCTTGTGAGCTGCATTTATTTGAGAGATTTGGGATTGTTTTTGTGTCTCTCTATTTGTAGTGTATCCTTATATGTTTTTGTAGGACTGGTTTTGTGGTCATTAATTCTTTTATTCATATCATGGCCAGTTTTTATTTCTGCATTAATTCTGAAAGAGAATTTTGCTGGATATAGCAATGTTGGTTAGCAATTGTTTTTTTTTTTTACACATTTTTTATTGGTGCATTATAGATGAACATAATGATGGGATTTGTTGTTACATATCATACAGCCACACAATATAAAAATATAATTTGGCTAATATCAACTGGTTTCTTTTAGAGATTGGAATATCTCATTCCAGACCCTCTTTCATTTTAGGGTCTGAGTTGAGAAGTCAGAAATGAGCTTATTGGTTTATCTCTAAGTCTGACTGGATGTTTTTCTAATGTAGCTTTAAATATTATTTCCTTACTTTTTGTTAAGTATTTTGATTATGATGCATCTTGGAGAGGTTCTTTTATGATCTTGTCTATGTGTGGTCCTATACGTAGAGGTTAGAATTCAGTACAGCCAATTTAACCTCTAAAACTATGATTTTATTATTTATGATTCAATAATGATAATTTTTAAATTTTATACTTGTTTTTATTGTAGTTATTAACATGATAAGACAAAGGAACACCAATGTAGCCCCAGAAGTATATGAGATAGCTTCTTTAATACATGATTGTAAGAAAACATCAGAGAAATGCCATGACCAAACCTCAACATGATGTCTAAAATACCATTACTGGGAATTCATATCTGTAAGCCTACTTATAAATAATATCTCTGGGAAAGATAACAACATAAGTTTTGTTAGATTTTGTCTATCAATTCTGTATGAATAAAAGTTAAGCTTTGAGAAAATATGAAGTGAATGAATTCAGAAATGGAAGAGTGATTTCTAGTCAAACACTGACTTTACCCATAATACAGTCTTGTCAAAAGCCAACAATCTCCACAATATTGGGAAGCCCAAGCTGCCAGGGTTACAGCCATGAACAGATCTATGATGATACAGGGAAGTTTATACTTAGAGGCTACATTCATATATTCAATATCAACTTATTAATCCTTTAAAGTATAAAACAATGTGATGGGTCCTTTGATCAAACTTGTTTCTGTACAGAAAGGTCAGTTTCATCTTTAACTTTTTTTTCTTATCCTATTTGTGCTTTTGTCGCAAAATACCTGAGATTAGGTAATCATAAGGAACTGGAATTTATTTTTCACAGTTCTAAAGGCCGGGAAATTCAAGATCAAGGCACAAGGTGAGAGTCTGATGAGGGCTAATTTCTTCTTGATGTCACCACCTACATAAACTCCCTTGGTGGAAAAGGATGCAGGGGGAAGAAAATAGTAAACTCCTCTATCAAGTCATTTTATAACAGCATCTAAGTCCATTCATGAGGGCAGAACTCTCATAACTCAATCACCTCCTAAAGGGTCTCAAGGAGGGGATTGGGATGTAGCTCCCTGGGTTCACCCTTGGGTTCAATGCCTGATAACAGAACAAACAAAACAAACAAATAAAGCATATTCATTTCATTCCAACAACCATCCAAAATATTAATTACATCATTAACTTTAAAGTCTAAGCCCCAATTTCCCTCTACATATCATCTAAATCAGACAGGTGAGACTTAAAAATGTGATTTTTGCTGAAGCAAATAATTTTCTAGTTGTAAACTTATGAACTCAAACAAGTAATGTGCTTCCAAAATACAATGATGGGACAATGGATAGGGTACACCTACTCATTCTAAAAGGGAAAAATAGGAAAGAAGAAATGCCTAATATGTTCTGACCAAATCCAAACTCCAGAAGAACGAACATTAAATCCTAAACTTGAAAATAGTCTTTGACTACATGCCCCACTTTCTGGACATGCTGGGGTGGTGTTTGAGTCCCCAAGCCTGTAAAACCCTGCCCTATGACCTCTTGGTTGCAGTCAACACTGCGACTCTTATTGGCTGGGAGAGCTGGGGAGAAGATTCCAACCTGTAGTTGCACACAATTGGATTTACAAGTTCTGGAATCTTGAGCCAGCCCTTCAGTAAACATTGCCCTAGTGGGGGCTCTCTGTTGAAATCTTTGGAATCCAGTGAAAGTACCCATGCATTGAAAGTTCTGATACTCTCTAAACATACAGAGTCAGCACCATGTAAACACAACTGTAATTTATAGCCTATACCATGCAGAGTAGTAGCCCAAGTTGCCCCTGGGCTGACTTGAGCCATTGCTGGGCAGCCAAGGAATATTGTATAGGAATGCAGAGAGCAGAGATATGGGGTAGACCCAGGCAGTGAGATTGAGGTAACCTGTCTGTCCTGGGTCCCTCCCTTTTCACAGTTCTGCCCTTAAGGCCCTAATATTTTGGGACTATGAGGACTGTAAAATCCTTGAAGATCTCTGAAATGTCCTCAGGGTCTGCTTCCATTCTTTTGTTGAATAGCATCTAGTTTTCTTCTATCCATCCATATTCATTTTTTATCAAAGGGTCATTTGGCCACATCCTTGGTTTATTTCCTAAATATGCTTTGTAGGGCCATATTGAGAAATTTTAAAAATATTTTATGTTTATTCACTTTTGATAACTTTTTTTAAAATTTTTTCTTCTTTTTACATTTTACTCTAGGCAATTAATTAAGAGAAAATACATAACACCCTGAACACTTTGCTGAGAGAGTTCTTCTGTCAGATATCCTAGTTTTAAATCTTCCTTTCATAAAACAGTAGGAGAGTAGAACATAGACACAATTCAGCCTTCTTTCTTTTCTTTTCTTTCTTTTTTTTTTTCATTTTGTAATAAGGATGACGTTTCTTCCAGTTTCCACTACTTATTTCTTACTTCCATTTGCAACGCCATTGGAATGTTCTTTACTATTCATGTTTCTCCCAATATTCTGTTCACAATTACTTAGGTAATCTTTAAGACTGAGGCTTTGTCTACAGTTCTCTTCTTTTGTTCCTTTGCCAGAATCATCCCTTCAACAGAATTTCCCCTAATGTTCTCTTTATAGCAATACAGGCTTTTTCCAATAGTCAGCACTGTTCCAGCCCCTATCCATTACCTGCAAAATCATTTGCATGTATGTGTTATAGCATCACCTCTTTTCTCCAGAAAGATATTCTGTTTCTGTCAATTTTGTGGTGCTATAAAAGAATACCTAAGATTATGAAAGAAATGTACTAGATTTCCATACTAATGACATATCACATAGGATAAGCACCTCATGCATACTTATCTAATTAATTTGTACAAATAAAGAAATGAACAGAAGAGAAAAACTTGAAAATACATATACAAATGTGTATGTATGTAATATCTTCAACCCTAGGTATAAATATCTTATAATGTTTGATATTTTACAAAATATAATCCAGAAAACTTTCAGTATCTCAAAAAGAAACTCACCCTGTTCCAATTACTAGTCATTTTTCGTTTCTCCCTCCTCTAAGTCCCTATTGATCATTAATCTATTTCCTATCTTTATGGAGATTTTTTAAAAATTCTGAATGCTTTGTACAGGAGGAATAACACAGGACATGGACTTCTTTCATTTAGCATAATGTTTGGAAGTTTTGCCCATGTTATAGCACACATAAATGCTTCATTCCTTTTGGGGGGGTGATTAATACTCCATTGTATGGTTGTACCACATTGTTTATCCACTCATCTGTTGTTGGACATTTGCATTGTTTGCACTTTGGGGATATCATGATGTTAGAAGTGTTCATATACAAATTTTCCATGTGAACATGTTTTCAATTATCTTAGTTACATGTCTAAAAGCAAAAATACTGGGTCATATGGTTACTCTGCATTTGTCCTTTCGAGTAGTTGTCAAAATGTTTTTCAAGGCTGCTGCACTAGTTTACATTCCTACCAGAAGATAATATTGGTTTTGATTTCTCTGCTTCCTTGCTAACACTTGTTATTGTCCATTATTTTATTTTAGGAATCCTAATAGGAATGAAGTACTAACTTGTTATTTTGATTTGCATCTACTAATAACTAATGATTTTGAACATCTTGTATGAGGGTTTTTGTTTGTTTTTTGTTTTTGTTTTTTTTTTTTTTTGAGATTTCTCTACTCAAACCCTTTCACCATTTTTAATTAGGGTATTTGTCTTTTTTATTGTTGAATTGGAAGAGTTCATTATATGTTCTGGATACTAAACACTTGTGCTAGTCAGCTTTTCATTGCTGTAACCAAAATACCACGTAAGAGCAACTTAGAGAAGGAAAATTTGTTTTGGGCTCACAGCTTCATTGGTTTAGTCCATAGTTGACTGACTCCATTGCTGTGGGCCCGAGGTGAGGCAGAGCATAACAGACAAAAGGACATGGTGGAAGAAAGTTGCTGAGCTTATGGCAGCTAAGAAGCATTGAGAGCAAGCAAGAAACCAATGACAAAATAAATCCCTTGGGGCACACCCCCAGTGACCTACTTCCTCCAGGGATAACCCATCTGCCTACAGTTACCACCTAGTAGTCCAAATTATTAATCCCCAAACTATCAATCCATTGATTTATGTTACAGCTCTCATAATCTAATCATTTTATCTCTAAACATTTTTATATTGTCACATGAACTTTTTAGGGGACATATTACATCCAAACCAAAAAAACCTTTATCAGATATATCATGTGCAAATATTTTCTCTCCTTCAATAACATCATTTTTTAATCTCTTGATGATGTCCTTCAAAGAACAAAAGTTTTAAATTGAGACAAAATCCAATCCAATCCAATTTTCTTTGTTTTTTTGTCACATTCAAAAAACTTTCCTAATTCTAGGTCATGAAGTTTTCTTCTAAGAATTTTATAATTTTGCTCTTATGCTTAGATATTTGATATATTTTGAGTATATTTCCATGCATGGTATGAGCTGGGCATCCAACTTCAATCTTCTGCATGTGAATATTCACTTTCTTAGCACCTAGGCAAATCCAGAATTTACTATAAAATAACCTGAGGTAGGTAGGGATGAAGGGGAATATTGGTTATATATTAATAATTTATGATACAGGATATATATATATATATATATATATATATATATATATATATATATATCTCCTAGCTTTTTCAATGTCTACATATTTAAAGTATTAAACACATAAAAACTTGAAAAATGAACAAAGTATCCCACCACCAACATTTTACAGCTTTGGAAGAAGGAAGCAATGACTTGGATTTACTTTTCTCAGGTGTAAATAATCTCCCAACATATTTCAGAAATTTTTTACATTTTTTTCCTACTCCTGAATGCTAAGAAAAATTAGCCACAATGAACAAATAAAATTGGGGAAAAAAATGTAATTGTCTTATAAGAATTAGAGGTTGACAATCAACCCAGGAGAGTACTGGTTAGAAGTCACTGATGAGAAATGGAAAGGAGGGACAGTTGGTGCTGACATGGAAACCAAAGGCCAAAGCAGAGGCTCCCAGGAGCACAGTAGAGAGCAATGGTTCTGATCTGAACCTTCTTACATGAGTTGTTATAGTATGCTCCCGGCTCTGCCAGCTGCTAACAGTGAGTCATTTTTACAAATAATATAAATGTTATGAGCTTATTCACCTGATATACTTCATACATATCCTTTGAAAGGTGGCCTAAGAAATAAGTTTTGGATCCAAAACTAAGTCCTTAAATTAGCAGTTTTGACATATTGTTCTATGGGTTGTCATTAGCCTTGCTAGAAGAGCTGAATGTTATATTATGTGAATGCTGTATAATAATATTCTCAGGCATTTTCTCGAGATTGGATATGTGCTATGGTACAGTTCTCCGTAAATACTTGAACAGAAGAAATTCAAATACAAGATGCTTATTGTTGAATATTCCAAAAAGAACTCAGAAATTGTTCTAAAATCTGTAATAATTAAAACTATATTAATTCCAAATCAAATTCCAAATCAATATAAGCAAATAAAATATTCTCATCATTTAAAAAAATGATGAGATTCATGATACAATTCGTATCCTACTGCTTAAAAAAGGTTGTGGAAATATTCTTAATTTGATTAAAATTGTTGAAAATTTTCTGGCCTGAATTATTTGTCATGAAAAAATGACCAAGCCTATATAGTAAACAATCAGTGCGTTGTGAGTTTTAAAATTTCATTTTAGGAAAGATGAGATAATTCTAATATATGTGGCATTTTAATTATTAAAATGATTATTGTCATTTGTTTTATGTGAAAGTGACTTTCTTTAATGTTTTTATCATCCAATTTCTATATCAGGTAGAGATCAGTTTTTCATGTTATTGAAATATTAATTATATGAAATCCATGTTTTTATTATAAAACTTCTGAAGCTCTTAGTTTAAAAATAATTTATAGTTTATTATTATCATAAGTTAAAGTATTATTAAATATAGGAATAACTTATGATTTCTGGATTGCCTGAGAATTCTCTCAGAGTTCTGATTTTACATTCCAGAGTGTAGAAAAATCCTGTCTGTCAGGAATTGGAAAGGTCTGAGATCTACTTGGAAAGTGAAGAGCCATTGGTTCCAGGGTG
The DNA here is from genome assembly GCF_964194105.1 of Spermophilus citellus. Classification (NCBI taxonomy): domain Eukaryota; kingdom Metazoa; phylum Chordata; class Mammalia; order Rodentia; family Sciuridae; genus Spermophilus; species Spermophilus citellus. The sequence continues at coordinate 175,075,872 of NC_138182.1, read as the reverse complement.
GCAGCCTGGAAGAGCTGAGTGGTTATGTTTCAGAGGGGCAGTGTCCTGAGCTCAGAAGCTTTTACAAATTACAAGTAAGTACTCATTTAATAGAACTAGTCCTCTGACAGATTCAGGTATTCAGTGAGGAAAGAGGAGAGATAAAAGACCAACTTCCTATATTTCATGGAATGAGAGCTCAAAATATTATTTTTTCAATATAGGCAAGTGTTACCACTAAAAACTAGAACACTCAAGGACATCTGAGATTAAAAAAAAAAAAAAATTTTTTTAACAGAAGAATTAAGTGAATTCTGTCAGATCGCCCACAAGACAGAAGTGAACTCAATTGCTATTGCACAGGGAATGTCCTACAAAGCTATTTTTGACCACCATGGAAAAATCTTAGAGAAGAAAATAGAAACACTTTCAAATGGACATAAGAAATTCCTTAGTACCATTATGATTTATTGCTGCTATTTAACTGTAGAATCTTTAGCTCTAGAGATATTTAAGAAAAGGCTGAAATACTCTGTCTGAAGTAGAGAGGTTGGACTCTTTGTGTCATTCCAAAGTTATTAGTCCATGTATCTCTATAAGTCGGATTTGAGATATGATTTACTTTAGGCCCAGGCATTTATTAAGATCTTTTCACTGTGCCATGCTTAAAAAGGAAATAAATTCATATAGTTAAACATAAATCATTTAGCAATTTACATCACAACAAATATTACACTTAGTTATGAGTGTTTCCCTTCTCTTTCTAAGGGTGTTCGTGGTAGAAGGTTAAAGGATAGGGCATATTGTGTGCACACATTGCTTGAGTGTGGGTGTTCATGCGTGTGTGTAGGCAATGCAGGATGTAGGGAAAAGGTGGTGTTGTATGTTTATGTCACCAGTATGCTGTTAGATAAATTCTTGCTGATAAACATGAAGTGAGATTTGGGAACATGAAAGATTTATTGTACGTTCCAAGAGAAGGCAGTTCTTTCCCTATTAGCCAAGATGATGAGGCTCAGTGCCATTTCATGGATACAGCTGACATTTTGTAAATTGAAAACAAGCAAGGACAAGCTTTTTTTGTTTTCATATGATCTTCAGAGTCAAAAGAGAATGCTGTATCCACAAATTTGCTTACTTGAAATAGAAGAGCATTTCCATTCATTTTTTACACAAAAAAAGTTTTGACAGAGGAATTGAAGTGAATTGGCTTTGGCAATTTTTCTGTTTGGCTTTTAATACTTGCAGCTCTTTTACAGAAAAAACTTAAAGATCATCTAAGTATATTATACTATTTTGAAAATGTATGGCATTTAAGTAAAAACCTAAAAGCAATAATGCCTTTTAGGAATGGAAAAAGAGGTATAATAGTCCATTAGAAGTGGATTATTTGTATCATTAAGGAGAATCATTATGTGCTTTTGAATGAGAAAACACACTAAAGAAACAGAATTTGATGGTGAACGAACATTTGGTTAATAGTTATGCAGCATACATTTAGAAGAAATAAAGATATGTGTATGTGACTAATAGACAAAAGAATTAGAAACACAAGTTGCATACACCATTAAAGCACAATTATTCCTGGAAAACCCATAAGAAGATTTTACATCAATTTAAATCATCATGTTAATACACATTTTTCAAAGATATCAATTTTGAAATGTTATATGCTGTTTCCTCTACCATTAAAAAGTTAAATCACTGCCACTGAAGGATTTATACACCTGCCAGATGCTGCACAACGCTTCAGTCAAAATACAAGTATCTCAATCACAGCCATATGCACTTTCTCTTCTGTATTATAAACTACAATTTCATGTTCATCTTCAACCAACCATGAGACTTGAAGCATAGCCTGCCAATTAGGTGGAAATGTTCATAATTATATGGAGTTGGAGACTGTTGGCAGATTTAGGTGTGGGTATATGTAATGCATCCTTTTAGATGAGCAATGCTTGGTCTCTTAATTATTGAATTACACAACAACCAGTATACTCAATAAGGACTAGTCTTAAACAAGAAATAATAGGTAGGCATAGAATAATAATTCCATATCAGTGAAAGCATTCCATAAAAATGAGATTACAGGTCTTTATTTTCTACATTAAAAAATGAACATTTCATTTAAACTTAAAGTATCAGTGAAAACTTGGTACCAACAGGAAAAAAAAAGTTTCTTTTGATAGTCTCAAAAAGAAAATAACTGTCTGGGCATGGTGGTGCACACCTGTAATACCAGTGACTCTGGAGGCTGAGGTAGGAAGATCTTAAATTCAAAGCCATCTTTAGCAACTTAGTGAGGCCTAAGCAGGTTAGCAAGATCCTGTCTCAAAAGAAAAAAATTAAAAGGTGGGGGGCGGGGGGTGGGTGCTGGGGACTTTGCTTAGTGGTTAAGCACTCCTGGGTACAATTCCAGGTACAATCAATCAATCAATCAATCAATCAATCAATAACAACAACAACAACATAAAAATCTTCACCAGGGGCTGGGATTGTGGCTCAGTGATAGAGCCCTTGTTTAGCATGTGTGAGGCACTGGGTTCTATTCTCAGCAACACATGTAAATAAATAAATAAAATAAAGGTCTATAAACAACTAAAAAAGAAAAATAATAATAATTAAAAATAACCTGTCAGCATTAATCCATTTTGGTATTCTCTCTGTCTCTGCCTCTTTCATTTTCAATTTCACATTCTCTCTGTTTCTTTCCCTCCCTCATTCGTGTTCTCTCTCTCTCTCTCTCCTGAAACAGGCCCACAATAAAGTGAGTGCAGGTGGCATGAACATACATTGTAAAATCAAAAATCATTTTGATATTTATTTGTTTCCTGGGTTTAAGTGTTACCAAGAGATTACCTTTTCTAGTTTACTTTAATTTTTAACTGTTCTAAATTTTATCATGTGTTTTCAGGTTTCCCACTAATTTCACTGAACACTAAGCCTCTAGAACACGCCTTCAGTCTCTAATTTGTGGTTTCTAATCTTCTGCAATTTGGGAAATCAAATAATGTGTCTGCTGTAATTGTGTCCAATGTCAGGTAAAAGGGACCAGGTCTGCAGTGGGGCTTTGAGCGGTCTGTATTTACTCTTTCATGTGCTCGACACCCATTCTTTATAGAAGATTCGCCTCCATGCTTTCTAAGATCCTTGATAGCTCTGCAGCTTATTTTGGTTTACCATGGTAATTTTTCATTATTTCCTGATTGTTTTTTTTAATTGCTGAATAAGTGACCTCCTTTTGAAATGGCACTGTATTCTTTTTTCTCAATTATTCAGTGGCAAGATCTTGCCTGAGAATTCAAGAAAAACAAAGCTCAAAACTAGATAATTTAATCTATCCTTTTTGCAGCATGTTAAAACATTCCATTGGTGTGGTTACAAAGATTTAGAGTAGTGTATCTCTATTCTGCAACTAGTCACTTTAAACCCTCAGTAAATGTTTGCTGTTTAGAAAATGAATGAACACATAACCAAGTAGGTCAGGTAATGCCATGTATCAATTAGAGTAGGACTTAAATTTTAGCAGCCATTTTTCCATTTTTTATTTGTTTTTATTTAAGTTTTGGATTGTATAATTTACAGGTAAAAGTATACACCATCCATTCCTTCCAAGTTTAAATGTCAACAACATTTTCCAGTCTACATAGAAAGGGAATAGAAGTGACTCTGTGTTAATTTATTTGTCATTTAGCTTTTCTGAGTGTCCCAAAACTAACACTTGGAACTGAGATATATCTACTCTCATACAGATATCATATATGAAGAAATGACTAGTGATGACTAGTGGTGTATTAAAAGGATCTTTTTTATTATTAAATAGCTGTGTGCAGTGAATCTAATTTCTTTCTTTTTACAACTCCTCCTATTACAAGCTGCTAAGCTCAGAGCCTAGACCGTCTAAACAGCAGACTCAGTAACAGTAAATGAAGTGCTGTGAGCTTACATCAGAGTAATTAGTCTACTGGATAAAAAAAAAAAAAAAAAAGATGGGGGAAGGGCTTGGGCAGACTTTTCAGGTTGCTTTGTGAAAGGCAGTTTGCTTAATTAAGCCAACCACTAATTGTTAAATATTTTTCAGGCATTAACAGAGCTACTCCGAGTGTAATTAAATTTTGATTTTAGTAGTATTTGCGGGGATTAAAGTCACAATCTGCTGAGGCACTGGGGTTAGTTAATATTCACTTCACTGCCACAGCTGTCCTCCATTATAATACAAAGGACAGGAAAAGAGACAGCAGAATGGTGGTGAAGTAATGAGAAAGCTATTCATTCATCTGTACCAGCTCAGCACTCCACAGCCTTGTACAAATGGGTTTGAGCTGGATGACACACAACCAGGCATTAAATCCAATTTAATTTGATACAATAAAGGGATGTCTAAGCCCTGTGCATTTTTTATTTTTATACATGAGACTATGAAATGAATAGAAAAAAAAATGTATGATTATCATATGTTTTCAATCCAAGTAGTATTTCTGGACTTGTTAGCACTACAGGAGTCAGCAGGATTGTAAACCAATTCTTGCTAAACCAATATTTGTCCCAGCTGAGAGTAAATGAAGCCTGTGGAAGGTTGTAGTGACTTTAAATCTTTGGTAAAATCTAAACTGGATCTATATTTTGAGGGTATTTTCTGTTCGGGTCCCCCCACACACACACACACACACTGAGATTGCCAAAAATAAAAAAAAATGAAAAACAAAACCCAACTATGAATTTATATGCACTTGAAATGAGAGGAATTTAGCACCCCCTATGTTTTACCTGCTTCCTCCAACTGTGTGACTGTCAAGGAACATTCCTACAGCTGAGTCATAACATTGCTGCAGTTTTATATGCTGCTTTGTTCTTTTAATTCAATGGCTTTAAGAAATGTCTTTCAGTTATTGCATATTCTGGAAAGAGAGTAAGCATAAAAAAAATCTGTCGTTTCTTCTAATACATTCTCCCAAAATAGTAGAATGGAGAATCTGCTATCATTTTGTGTTCATTTGTTGCATTAACTATGGATGGCAGAGCTTTCAAAATAATTCACAGTCCAGATCCTTGCATCCACATGGAGGACATCAGTGGCATTGGGATCCCATATATGCAAAGCACTAGCTTTGGAACTAGACTTCAACATATATTAGAACTTGATGTGTAAGTGTAAAGAATCTAGTCTCTTATGCCTTGTATTGGCAAAATCTTTATTTATTTAAACAGTCACCAAAAAATGTAGTATCCCTAGTGTTTATCTTATATCAGAGAGAGAGAGAGAGAAAGAGAGAGAGAGAAAGAGAGAGAGAGAGAAGGGAAGGGCAGGAAATGTTCTATAGTTGGTTTTTTGAATGTCACCAAAAGGCCAGTGTGTTAAAAACTTGGTCTCCTGGGTGGTGTTATTGAAAGGTGGTGGAACCTTTGAGAGATGGGGCTAGTGGGTGGTATGTAGGTCATTAGGGATGTGCCCTCAAAGGAATTGTGGGACTCTAGCTCCTTCTTCTTCCTCTTTGCTCCCTGGCTTATGAGGTCAGTGGTTTTGCTCTAATGCCGTCGTGTGCTTCCTCACCATAGACCCCATAGCAATAGGCCAATTGGTAGTGGAGTAAATATCCAAAACTGTGAGCTGAAATAATCCATTTTTAAGTTGATTTCCTCAAGAAAGGAAGGGGGGAGGGGAAGGAATGTGAGGGAAAGCAAGAGAAAGGAGATATCAATCTCCCAAAATCCCATGTCAAGAGAATTTGACTTTGGCATTTCTATTCACAATGAGACAAGTTCAGAGACCAAATCATTTAAATTTGTCATGATATCTTTTCTATAGTCTACTAGAATTATTATATAGTGAATCCTACGTTCTAGTTTGGTCTATAAAAAAAGTTACTGTCTGATTGTTTCTGCAGGCAAAGTGAAGTGGATAGATGAGTGGATTATATAGGGCAACGACTTTGAATTTCAATTAATATTAGCATAATTTAATTCTTGTGTTAAGATGACCCTGACCCAAAGGACTGGGTTACTTTTTTTAAGGAGCTTTATTTTTTGCTTCACATGAAGTCCCCACTCAGCAACTGGGAAATGATTTCTATTGGATAGGTCAAAACTTGCTATTAAAACGAGCATAATGCAGTACTTTAGGAAGAAATCTAACAGAAAGCCACAAGCATTAACCATGCAGTCCATATAAGCTGTGTCAATGTCTCATGATGCCTCAATCTCTTGGGACTCTAAGTGACTGGAGGTGACAGAGAATGTTCATTCTTTTCCCTACTCTCACTGCACCTCTGCTCTGTGACCCTTTCTTCTCTCCTCCAGTTGGGAGCCTCTCTTGGTGCCTCATGTCTTCTCTGTACTTGCCACTCTTCCCTCACTTTCTGAGAGAGCTGCAGTGTTTCCTTTCAATTTTTTTAATCTTGTTAGAGGAAATAGCTCTTTGTTTCTCCTACACTGTGTCTATTATTAAATGAATGAATTTTTAAAAATAAAAAAATAAACAATCCCAGGCAGGGGCCTCTTTACTAGATATGTGTAATAGTCACCACCCACCACCCAGGAAAACAGGTGTTTCTACATTATACGGCAGGCCTCTGAGGCTTCTCTTTACTGCTCTGTGGTTGGGGTAGAAGGAACACACATTCTTCTTTGCCTTAGGGTGTTTTACCCTTAATATATTTTTCAAGTAAGGATCTAAACATGAGAAACAAAATCTCCAAAGACTTCCATGCATAATATGAATACATTTTACTATTACTGTCCCTTCAGTGCAAATATAAACCTTCAAATTTGCTGTCATTCAGGTACATGGTTTTATTTTCAAGAGATGGAAGTGTTATTCTAATTAACTCACAATCCTGTTTGTTGGTTTCTTGCAAAGAATAACTGGACAATTTTAAGATGGTTGTTCAGGAATGGGGTGTTACATTACCATGAAAAACATCAAAGCTAACTAGTTAACCACAGAGCATAGATAGAAGCCATGGCCGGTGGCCACTGAAGAATCATATTTCAATAAACTGAGCTAATGTTCACAGACAGGATTGCACTGACACTTGTTCACATTATTCCAACTCACGAAGAAAACTTTTCATTTTGCATATGGAAAAAATCCAATTTATAACCAGCAGTTAGCATCATGACAAAACCTAAGACATTAAGCTTACCAATATGAATTGACATTACAGATGTATTCCAACCCATTGTCACATTAGCAGTTTGAGGCAGTCAGCAGGAAAATTGCAAGTTCTTTTTTTTTAATGTTGTTTTTTAGTTGTAGATGGACACAATACCTTTATCTTATTCATTTTTTTTAATGTGGTGCTGAGGATCGAACCCAGTGCCTCACGTATGCAAGGCAAGCGCTTAACCACTGAGCCACAACCCTAGCTGGTGAGTTCTTTACAACCAAAATCAATTTAGAGGCTTGTGGGTGTATCTTACTGATGAAGAGTCGCCTGGAATGAACAAGGCCCTGGATTGAACCCCCAGAAGATTTCTTCCCAACTTTAAAACCGGACAATGATTTGCTCCATCCCCCACACCTGCCACAATTTCTGAAATAAAGTACTACAACATGACAGGTATTATTTTTATTACTATCATATTCATTGTCTGGGAAAATAAAATTTATTTGAGTGTAATCCAAGCTTGAAAACAAACTCAAGTCATTCAAATGATTGACTTTTTTTTAATGCTTTATTCTTCTGGAGTTTACTTTAAAAGTCTCTTTTTTTTTTCCTTCTTCAGCATTATCAGTCTTATGCTACCTCTGTGTAATAGGTTTAAGAACACTTCAGGCAATGTTTGAATTACTACAGTAGTTACTTTAAAATTATTCAGTTCACACTCAAAGTAGAAAATTATCAATATCTTTTTAATCCATATTCATTTGCTCCTTAAAGTTCTATTACCACACAATAAACTTGAGCTAGGACCTAACATTTCTCTGTTGGCATGCATGATTTGTTAGACAATATAAGAATGGAAATATTTTACAAAGCTTCAGTTGAAGGTTTTTATAACAAGTATATAATATACTGAAATTTAAGCTGAAATCATGCAAGAAATCCTTAATAGAAGTTGAAACTGAATTGGATTTTGTTTTTTCAGTCAAATTCTCCATCCTAAACATAATTTTTCTCTGTATATTATAACAGGAAAAAAACTTCTTCCTTGTGATGGTAACAAATGATATCTGTTGCTTCTTATTTTGCACCTAAGGTAGGGGTGGCCAAAGTCATGTAATGACCTGTCAACTTCGTTGCATGTCTCTCCTGCTATTTGTGAAATACAAATATTTATATTATGCTAAGACTTTGCTTTCCTACTCAGAATTCTGGGCTTAGAAGACCACAGCCATTAAGTGATTGTAAACAGAACAATTCCAGTCTTGTGGCCACCCTGGAAGATCAAGTTGAAAGAATTTGGACTGCCAGAGAGCAAATGCTTGTTCAAACACATGTATGATATAATTAAGGGAAGACTCTGGGGAAATTATACCCAGCACATAAGAATCAAATAGATTCACTTTAACAAGTATTAAAAACTCTATTCAAATAAAAGCTTTTTACAGCTTTCTAAGAGATCATTCTTGAAAAATATGGGGGAGGGGACAGAGATTATAATTCATCCTAGAATTATACAGCATAAGTAAATTAACAATAAAAATGATAAATTGGGCAATAAAAAAGATTACAGAAATAATGCTTTCACATATTGGGCATTCATTAAATTGACTTCTCAATGTAATTACTTTAACATTTCTACTTCTGATTCAGTACAGATTTTTGGGTCATTAAATAAGATAGTAAATATTGTACATCTTTCAGGAAGATAATTTATGGTCTAACAGATTCTCCAATGGAGAGTAAAAACTTTTGAAAACCAGACCCGCATTTTTTCATAGTAACTTCTCATAGTAATTTCTCATAGTAACCAAAAAGAATTCTTAAAAGCCATTTCAACAAACATTTATAGCACACTTGCTATGCACTAACCATTATAAACTAGTATTTAATTGACACTGCAATTGTTTTAGATACTTCTATATTCTAAATAGTTTGTGGATATATTTTATATAATATATATGTTATACCTCATACATCACATGATAATTACTCTGGGCATGAGTTTTTATTCCCAACTAAACTGCAGTGGCCTCCAGGGAAGATATAACATATAACATCTGCTGAGATGTTATAGCATCTAACAAATCATGTGCGCTAATAGGGGAATGATATTTCCAACTCCAATTGTGTTATAGACCCTTAAGAGTCAAATGAATATAGATTTATGAAGATTTTGCTTTAGCTGCTTATCTAACAAATGACTAAATATCAACAAAGTGCAATAAGAAAGTAGATGATTAAAGCAGTGAGAAAGCTCCAGAAGCATAGCATTTGAACTATGTCTTTAAAATACAGGAATTCAGCAGAGCGAGGTGAGTAAAGAACATCCAGGGCAAGAAAAACCATTAAGGTCCTGACCTATGGAGGCACGTGGCACACACACACAATGATGGATCCTAGCTATTCAAAGAGAAATTTAAGTGGAATCACTGGCAACAGTGACTGCTTGCTAAAACTGCTTAATCTCAAGTTCCATACTTGAACTTCTGAATCGCATCCCTAGGTGATTTGTATGTATTTGGCAAAATATTGATTTGCCAAAGACCGAAACACACTGGTTTAGAAAGCTTGCATTGGTGGAAGTGTTGAAAGTTGATGTTGCTGGAAAAGTTAGATAGAAACTAGATGGAGATACAACTAGTTTACAACATTTAGCAGCCTGCAATTCATCCCACAGGCATGGGTGAACTACCTGAGGCTTCTTAGAGAGCAGACCAAAGTTATAAACCAATGTATCAGGATGCTAATATCTGTGGATTGGTGAACAAGAAAACTTCCCTAGGGCGTTTTTGTAACATGTAAGAGATCATGATGAATCGCAGGCCAAAGACAATGGTAGTGAGGATTGAAAGAATGAAACATATTCCAGAGACATGCCTCAAACAATATTGCTGGAGTTTTAGCACAGCTGTAAGAGGCCAAAATCAGAGAAGGGAGATTGAGAAAAGCAGTCACTTCAGGAAGTGATGAGTTTTGAGATGAACTATATTGTTGAAGTCACATGTAGATAAAAACACTGTTAGAACTCTAAGGGAAAAGAAACTCCAAAACCAGGATACCAGATGGTTTGTCAGTAATAACACAAGTCACTTACTCAGTCATTCATGCAACCATGTTTGTTAAACATCTGATACCTAAATACAAAAACTGAGGAAATTTTGATTCTCTGCCACAGGAACTCATGTTCTAGAAGACACAAAAGACAAAACGTAGATGAATAAGTATATAATATCATTTTAGACTAGTACTACTTGAAAAAAAATGTATAGCAGGCTCAATAGTGAGTCAGAGGCTATTTTAAGGACAGAGGACAAGGAAGGGCTCTTTGAATGAACATGACCTTCATGACAATGGGAAAAAAAGAGATATGTCTAGAACTGTCTTGGGGAACTTTAGCACCTTTAAAAAGATCAGTAGAAAAAGTAGATCGTGGGAATGGAGGAGCAGAAGGTATTAGAGAATGAGTTTGACTAAATTATGTGCATGTGCAAATATGGCATAAGAAATCCCACTATGATGTATAATTATATTGTACCAATAACAATTTTAATAAAATATTACTTTTGTTTTATTGTTGTACAGAAGAATTAAGGCAGTGTTGCTTTAATAATAACCAAAATAATACATTCCACTTCTATAAGTTTTCATTGTTTTGTACTTTGACATAGTTATAACAACTGGATCCATATAATCCTTCTGAAAGGAAAAAGACAAATTTGACTCCTGAAAAATCCAAGTTTCATACAGGTGGAGTAAGTTGGTCAAGATCCCATATTCAAAATTATGATATCTTGGCTCTTTTGACTTAGTGATGACTTGCTATTAAAGAATTGTGAGTTGAATATGCTAAGTGCATAAATGAGAGAGCATCAGGCTCATCTAAAAATAGAAATGTTGTAATGGTAAATGAAAGTTGGCTTCTGATTCTTTGTTAACTCTACATTTTGTCCAGGAATATAGTCTAATCCCACTCCCCTTGAATCTAGGTAGGTATAGTGACTTAATGGCCAAAAGAACGTGGAAACCATGATTGAATAATAACTTCATGACTTTGGAGGTGAGTCTTTACATCACTCACCCTTGGAGCAACCAACCACCATGTGAAAGGCCTAAGCATTCTGAATGAACCATGCTGTGATGAAGACCAAGGAGTCATGTCAGGAAGCTGCACAGAGAAAGTAGGGAACCTTTTCCTGCCGTCAAGCCTTGTCAAGAGCTAACATAAGACACCTGAGGGAAGAAGTCTTGGGTTACTCTGGATCCAGCCTCCACCAGCTGTTATCTGACTGCAACCACATTAGAAACCTTTAGGGGGGTACTTCCCAGATGAATCCAGGCAACTCAACAGAACTGTGAGAGAGATTAATAAATTATTGTTTTAAGCCATCAAACCTTAGGGAAGTTTCTTACACAGCAATAGATAACTGAAACATTCATTATTTTAAAATGGCATGAATTAGAATAAACAGCACGAAAAAAAAAAAACAGCTACTGAACTAATGACTTTGAAATTATTTTTTTCCTCTAGGTATCTTATTATGCAACACTCACCTACACATTTTTCAAAGGACATATTTCAAAGGACATTAATTTTAAGTAAGTAATGACTTTGTTTTGGATTTATAGTATGCTTGAAATATAGTGCTCGGAGGAAAAATGTACTGCATTGAAAGGTCTTAAACCTGACAGGTGCCTTCCTCAGAGAGCATTAGTCCAGCTCTAAATGTTCACATGACTAAAGAAAGAGAGGAAGAACAATAGAGATTCCATGATTTATAGAACTTCAAACAAACTTAGTGACAAAACCTAGAAACCCCAGATCTCTAGAACTCATTGATGCCTCTCTCAGAGGATATTTTAAAAATCAATATGATGAAATTGGTATGTTATTATTTGACTACTAGATTATATTTTACCTTGTCAGATGAGTCCAAGTGTTATATAAATTAGACCTAAGATTTCAATTCCAAAAGCAGTACCATTGTTTTTCTGATGGGCTATATTATACTATATTACCTGGCAATTTAAAAACAAATGTGTTCACAGAAAAATGAATCTATGGGGATAGAGATCAGAAAATGATTGCCTATAGGGTGAGGAGGAGAATGACCAGAAAAGGGCACAAGAGAACTTTTCTGAGAATATGTAGTTTGATTTAGGCAAAGGTCAGTTGGGTATATATATTTCATAAAACTCATAGAACTGCACTCTTAAGACCTGTATTTTGCTATACATAAATTATGCTTAAGTTTTTAAAAATGGTAAAAAAAAAAGGAAAGAGATTTTGTTCTTTCAAATGAGGAGATGACTTGTCAACAGTTATTTTGCAAACAGGGGAGCTGGTTTTGACTTATTTAACTCCCTTTTTATCTGTTTTCCAATTATGAAATGGATGAGTGAGGTCAAGTGTGCGGACATCTGTGGTCATAAAGCAAAGTGAAGCCACTCAGAGGCTAAACATATGTGACCACAGAACCTTAACTGTAGAAAGGGTCTGAAAAATCATCCAATCCAACTTTTTTTTTTTAATTTTGTAGATAACCTTGGCCTTGCTAACAAATCCAGCAAACAGCTGTGCTATCCTAAAACTTGATGGTAAATGTGTACATTGAGCCACTGTTTATAAAGCACAAGTTCATTTATCCAACCCAATTAAGTCAGTAAATAAAAAAAAGAAAGAAAGAAAGAAAAAGAAAGAGTGAAATAGGTTAAAGCTAGTATTCAAAAAGAAAAAAAAAAAAAAAACCCAGGTAATGTAAGCAGTGTAGTTTAACTAAAGCATGGATCAGGCTCAGCCATTCATTCAATTTTTGTTTTTTTTGCTTAAGGCCACAGTCTATTTCTCCCCTCCTGCCAGAAGATGTTCTAATTAGAGATTTAGGTGGCCATTCTGTTCAGGGTAGGGTATCACAGTGGGTAGAGAAGAAACCCTGGACAAAGCTGCCAGTGTTCTGAATCTCCGCTCTGCTACTTGCTAGCTGTGTGATTTTGAAGAAGTTCTATAACCCCTCTGTGCCCTGATTTCCTTATTTGCCAAATAGAATACCTCCTGCCATACAGAGTCGTTATAAGAACTAGAGTCTTTAGTATTTCTAAAACAATTAGAATATCCCCTGCTTCATTGAAAGGGCTGAGTATTTACTAAATAAACAAAACCTAATAAACCTAATAAACAAAACCCATAATGCATCAGCTTTGACTTCCAGTTTAGTTTCTTTAGATGATTAAGAATTATTAAAGTATTTTTCCTCAAGTGTTTTGTTCACTTAATTTGATAGTAAGAGTTTTGCTTTTACCTTTTTTTTTAAATCAACTTTATTAAGTTTCCCCTCAGCATTAAATTTCTTTCTAGAGCAATAGAATATTCTTTGCTCAACATTCATATTTGGCTACTATGTGTAATATTTATTAAATACAATAATAACAATAGGAAGTAAAGCTTGATAAATGTAGGCATCGCTTCCACAGGTTGGGGAGCACACAGCCTAGGAATAGCCCACTTGCAGGCACCTGCGGAGAATGCACAGCATTGCTATTGTGCTCTGCACACAGAACAAGAACCTTGATTCACCCAAAGAGGCTATCACTATACTATGACACTGCTATCTCAAATATGCTGGGAGCCATGTGCCATGTCAGACTTCAACTTGCAGGGTCTATATTTGATAGTTAATAACTAAATACTCCCTGAATGCTTATTTCTCAGGAAATATCATAAGTTGTATAGTTTAGGGGGGGAAATTAAACAACAATTTTCAACAAGTCTTGAATACACAGAGGTTACATCTGATAGCATCTGAAGAATCCAAGGGTTACATAAGTCAAACCTCAGACTTCAAGTTCAGAAGCAGGATTGTTTTGCTGATGTGCTGTATTACATCATATTGCTTGCGAATTCAAAAGCAAATGTGTTCACAGGAAAGCCAATCTTCAGGATAGAAATCAGAAAAGTGGTTCAGCTAGGGCAGGAAGATTAACTGGAAAAGGGTACAGGGAACATTTTCAGGTGATAGAAATGTTCTGTCCAGTGATTGACATGTGGATTACTCTCTAGTGTGACCAACATAACCGCATTCCTTTTCCAGTGCCGTGAATGCCCACTGCTCATTGGTTCATTCCATTCTCACTACCTCTGCCCCCAGAATGATTCAGTAGTAACTTATCAGCAGAAGTGGTCTAGCTTCCCCTCATGCATGTCTGGCCAGTACAGGGCAGGAACAAAATCCCTGATAAAAACATGTTTTCCAAATTGGCATGGACAGGAGCTAGGATGCTGTGTCTTAAAAGCATCTGTTGGACTACTTCCTGCCGACTAAGGTTTGACAGGTCACATTTTATTTCTTCCACTTTACCACAGAAAATAGTGGGCCACATAAGGACATGGTAATAACACCTCACATGACTGCATGGGCTAAGCTTGCATTCCAAAGATAAACCCGAAATCTCCAACCAGTGCTGAAAAGCATGTATTTTCATCCTAGACAGGCTGATTACAGCCTCACCAGCAGGATGAATGTTGATCCCCATTCAGTAACACTTTGGTTGTCTTTGTTCCAGCATTTCCCAGCAGTGAAAACATAATGGAAAAGAAACTGCCAAATGACAGGTCTGCTGCTACTTCCTTCTCTCTCTCTCTCTCTCTCTCTCTCTCTCTCTCTCTCAGAAAAATAACTGTGGAGGAAGAAAAGAAAGTGAATCGGCATTTAGGAGGCAACAGAGATAAATGTCCAATACAAATTTAGATAATCTGACATAGCTTTCACAAATATTTCATTATTATCCTCTTTCCTTTAAAGGAAACAAATAATAAAACAAAAACAAACAATTTTTTTAAAAAAAAGATAATGGGTGCAACTGCTGCTAAGTCGGAAAGGAATTTTTCAACCTCAAGTTTGCCTGCCAGTGGTATATGAACAATTCTTAAGGAATATCAGTGAGAGGTGTGACCGAGAGGAACAAGTCCCAAGTATCCTCAAAACTGCCTGATAATAAAGCTGCACTTTTAGGATAATAAAGATATGTTCTATTATCGTTCTATTATCTCATTTCAGATCAATACTCCTACAGGGAGAAAAGCATATATGAGTCCTTATAAATTAGCAGGCAAAAAAAAATTAAACAATAAAGTAGGCGTAAATTCAGTCAATGTGCTGTCTGCCACTTTTAATTTGGGGCTTTGCAGGCCCTTCTGCTTGCTCCCTCTCTATAGTAGCTCTTGTTATCATGGCTGTGAAAGTCACATGAACTTTGAGTGGATTCATTACAGCCTCCACTGAATTTCAAATAAGAATGGTTTAAAAATATATATTACTGCTCAAGACAAATCAACACATTCCAAACAACAGGGCCCTGTTTGAATTTAAAAAGTAGACTAAAACCCACAGCAGAGAGGAGCTCTGAATCCCCAGGGCTCTGTGCTGTGAGGATTGGGGGGTGGAACTGTCACAAGGAGGCTCTTAGAGAAAAGAGGTGGAATTCAAAGCCAGCTCCAGTCCCCCTGGGGTCTGTTGTAATCAGGAGACAAATGGTCTGTACTCAGTGGCATGCATTCATTCTGTCGCAAGAGGCTGCCAACTCAAGCCTTCCTATGCTTTTGTGGAAATACAGTATGAGTCTTTTTCCCTTTCAGTTGCTTTAGAACAAGAAGAATAAAAAGTCCACTGCTGACAAACACTGCTTTGGGCATTTGACATTGTTCTTTGATCTAGTTACTCAGACAGTTCAAAATGAACAAATTAGGTGTTTACAACAAAAGACATTCCGTGTCAGCCTGTTCAAGTGCCAAGCGGGGTGGACAGCCTTCCCAAACAGAGCTGGGAAATTTCTCCCTGCCAGGCCACAGGACAGGCATTGGGAGTTCATTTCCCCACATCAATTAATAAATTATGATCCTGCTTTTTTGAATTACGAGAAGGAAAGACAGACAGAAAACATGGGGTTTGGGTCAACAATGTAAAATCCAAACCATCTGGAGTTTGAATCTACACCCTGGAGATCACCCTCGGGGTGGGGGGGAAATCTTAGTTCCTTACGGAACAGAGACAGAAAAAGCTAGTATTTTTTATTGCTGCCAGAGGACCATGGCACCCATCCAGTTTATGCACCACATAGAAAAGGGCAAAATCTTTATTCTATTATGTAAATTCAGCTTTTAAAAGTATTCTAACATTGTTCTCAAGAGAGAAGGAAAATTGGGTATCTCAGTGTGATCTCTATTCACAAAAGAGACTGGTTTTGTTCCCTTGACTTATGTGTCTGTTTTATTCCTCTTGAAAACAGTGCCCTTTAGAAAAGGGCTCTCTGCCTCCATTTCCCTTTGTGGAACGAGGTGTTTGTAGTATGGAATGAGTTGTGAACAGCTTTAGCTGTCTGTGACCAGTGAAGGGCAGTAAATGGAATATGCAATTCAAACCATGTTTTTCTACTAGGGATTTTAATCTTTTTAGTAATATTTACAGTCTTTAGAAAAGCAGACACCACTTCAGCCATTGTGTCCACCAGCAACGGGTTTTTGAAGTCTGCTTTGTGACATGCAGGGGCCGTATGGAACATGCTGAGAAGAGGCACCTGAAAAGTCACATTTTATTTTCAGAGAGCATGTGGAGCAGAAAAGGAAAAGCAAATTTAGGAAAAAAAGAAAGAATCCTGTTAGCATAGATCCAAATATCCCCTAGAATCGAAATGTCAGCCTTGAAAATACAGAATGAACCAGCTTGTCTAATCTGTTACCATCCTGCCTTATAATTACCGGAAAGTAGTTATTTATCTGTTGTGCTCAGCTACCCTGTCAGTACTCCTGAGTTTAATTATCAGACTTCACTGGATGTTCAATTTCCTCTGTTCCCTCTTCTTCTTGCAACAACATAAATCAAATTTCTTCATAATTTCTGTTAACGGTGTTGGCACACCTTCATGCATCCTCAGTTCTTCACCACCAGTACCTCCTCTCAAAGTCTCTCCCTGCAGTAAAAGAGGCAGCAGATTGGCACAGCTTCAACCCTCACAAGCATGATTCTCTGGTATATCAAAGTTTACTGCCTTTCCTCCATCAATTCAGTGAAAAAGAGACCTAAGAAGAGGTTGTTTGCCACCTTCAACTCGACAGAGCACAGAGCTTCAAACATCTTCCACACTGCAACCAAGCCAATATTCAGAATGGCTTCAAATGTGGGAGCTGGAGGAAGGAAAATCAATTATTCTTATTGTGCCTTTCCCCGTGTCTCCCTGGTAAAGATGCTTCTAGGAAAAGGGATCTGGTTCTGGGTGTGAATCTTTCATGCAAGCCATCCATAGATGCAGAGACTCCATTGTCAGAACCCAGAGCTACAAAAGGCAGAGAATACTGGCCGCTGGCATGCCGGACTGCAAGGAAAGAAGAAATGGAACCTGGGTGCTTCATTCCCACGTTCCCATTGGCTCCCACTAATGACTCTGGCTCTGGGGAGAAAAACAGATATTGAGGACAAGCTTTTATTATTAGAAGGTTCTAGAAGAATTGGAATGACACCCACTCCCCCCCCCAAAAAAAAATTGTCCTTAGATAGTAGTAAATTATCACATGGTAGTAATTTTCATTGATGTTTATTTGTGGCAAGGCTTGACAACAATTGAAATTGTCTCTAGCTGGTGATTTATCCTCAGAGATATGGCTGTGTCGGTCACACACAGTCAGAGGCAGTCAAATAAGTAGACTTTGAATCCCAGGTCTGCAATTTATCACCTCCAGCAACTCTTGCAGGTAATCTAACATCTTCTGCCTAGGTATTCTCAGGACACTGGGATAATAAAAGTTCAACCTCATGGGAGGTTGTGAATATTTTGCATTTTATATGCAAAGCACTTAAAATGTACTCGACATAATAGTGAGTGCTCTGTGCTAGCTATTATCCCTATTTCATTTACTTTACTCTTTTCCTCTCCCATTGTTTCCCATTGTTTTTAGAATGTTGATTTGATTCACTCAGAGTAAGCTTTTGATAATACAAATAGAACAACAACATTGCACAGTACAATATCACAACCTTTTAAAGCATTTACTTTGACCAAATATTCTAAGCTCAACATCTGATAGTGGTAGTGGTAATCCACATGCAGTAGAGTACCTCTCTTTATGAGCAAATATCCATATTGGGCAGAGTTTTGTATATTTTACACTATTTTAAAATCTAAGAGTATGTTGTTTATATTAGTTTCCTGCAGTTACCATAATGAATTGCCATAATCTTGCCCTAAAACAACAGAAATTAATTTTCTCATAGTTCTGGGATCTGGAAGTCTGAAATCAAGGAAGGTCACAGTAGCACTGCACCTCCACCCCCCAGAGGTGTTTGGGAGGATGCATTCTTTGCCTCTTCCAGCTTCTCCTGGCTCCAGGCATTCCTTGTCTTTTGGGACCATCACTCCATCTCTGTCTCCAAAGTCACACTGCTTCCTCTTCAATTTGCTTTCTCCTCTTTGAGTCTGTCAATTTTCTCCATCTGCCTCATTCTTATAAGGACATTTGTCATTGAATTTAAGGCTCCCTTGGATAAAAGATAAGCTCTTCCTTCCCAAATACTTAATAACATCTTTTGCCATGAAAAGTAATATTCACAGGTTCTGGTGATTAGTAGATGGACAAATCTTTTTGAGAGATACTATTCAGCCTATCACATTGCCTATCACTAAAATAAGATGGGCAATAATTTAAGTTTTTCAATTTTATCAAATGCAGACTGCATATATACATACATTTATTTGGAATGTTTATGCTGGTCACAACATATGCATGAACCTACTCGCCAGCTTTTCATTAGAGTAGGTGAGAGTTTTTGTTTTATAACTAGGAGAAAAGATGTTCTACTGGGTGAGGAGCCAAGATATGAAGGAGGGAAGAGATCAGGAGGCAAGATGGTGGCATTGAAGCATCTGCACATGCCAGCTACTTCTCAGTTTGGAATATAAGTAACTAGTGAACAGGTACTCAGTGAGGTGGGTCACAGAGAGAATGCACTGAGGTTCAATATTGGACACTCAGAGACTTGGAGAGGCTCAGAGAGCCTAGTTTCCAGAACAGAGTGAGAAAGTTACTTAGCTCCAAACCTACACTAGCAGCATGGGAACAGGTCACAGGGGAAGGGCCATCAAAAGGAGTGAAAGAGAGGCATATCTGAGAAAATTGTTACAGAAAACTGACAGAAGAGAAAGTTAGTCTGGATTTAGCTGAACCAGGAACTACATAGCAAGCTGCTATGTAAAAAGTACTCTGCTTTTCTCAATTTATAAGTGGAGAGCTCTGGGATGGAGTCACCTCACTGAGGGTCACACCTAAGCTTACACCTTAGGGAAACACAATTGCCTGCTTCTTCCTCTCACTTAGAGAATGCAGCATATATTAACATAGAGGAATGACCTGGTAGTAAGTCGTCTGAAAAATGCCTACAGTGAGAGCGCTACAAATCCCAAATCAGCAAAACCCATCAGCAAGCAGAGGGAACAAAGCTGGACCCACTCTACCACCTGTATACATGGTGCTTCTCCTGTGTATCAAAGGCTCATAGGTCTCAATGAATACATGAAGATACAGGTAAATCACATTCAAAAGTTATTCAGTAAAATAATAATAGAAAATTTCCCGAATCTTAGAAATGAAATAGACATGCAAGCATTGGAGAAATTTAAAACTCCAAATAGACATAACCAGAAAAGAACCTCACCACAACATATTATCCTAAAATGCCAAAAATGTAGAATAAAGAAAGGATTTTAAAAACTGCAATAGAAAGCACCAAATCATTTATAAAGTCAAGACTGTCAGAATAACACAAGATTTCTCAGCAGAAACTTTAAAGGCCAGGATGATGTATTTCAAGCTCTGAAAGAAAATAACTGCCAAAGGATAGCAAAGCAATACTTCAGAATCGATGGAGAAATAAGAACCTTCCAAGATAAGCATAAACTAAAAGAATTCATGACCACTAAGCCAACATTGCAAAAGACAATTAAAGGAATTTTACACACAGAAGAAGATAAAAATAACCAAGAGAGACAAAAACTAAGAACAGTAGACAAGCCAATGAAAAATTTTAAGAAATCCAACACTGGAATTAAATGAGAATAGAAACACAACACATCAGAATCTGTGGAACAAGTAGAAGGCAGTTTTAAGAGGAAAATTTATAGCTATAAATGTCTACATTTTTAAAAAATCAAAAAAATATCTCAAACAACCCAATTATTCATTTCAAGATCTTAAGAAAACAAAAACAAACCAATGCAAAAACTGGAAGAAAGGAAAGAAATAACAAATATCAGAGCTAAATTTAGTGAAATAGACAACAAAAGAACAAAGGATCAATGCAGCAAAAAGTTGATTCTTTGACAAGATAAGCAACAATGATAAACCCTTAGCCAAACTAACTAAAAGGAAGGGAGAGAAGAGCAAAATTAATAAAATTAAAGAAGAAAAATGAGAAATTACAACAGACACCCCTGAAATACAGAGGATCATTAGGGACTAATTTTAAAACATATTTAAATAAATTAACTCTAGAAGAAATGGATAAATTTATAGGCACATACAACCTGTGAAATTTAAATCAAGAATATCTAGAAAACCTATTAAACCAATAACAAGCAATGAGGTTGAAATAGTAATTAAAAGCCAGGATCAGATGGATTCACAGCTGAATTTTATCAAATTTTTAAAAAGGAATTATTACTGGTGTTTCTCAAATTATTCCATGAGATAGAAAGGGAGGGAATGCTTCCAAACTCATTCTATGAAGCCAATATCACCCTAATACCAAAACCAGATAAGGACACATCAAGAAAAGAAAATCATAGATCAATATCCCATATGAACATAGATGCAGAAAATACTTCTTCTTCTTCTTCTTCTTCTTTTTTTTTTTTTTTTTTTTGTACCAGGGATTGAAACCAGGGTCACGTAAACACTGAGCCACATCTCCAGCCCCTTTTTAAATATTTTATTTAGAGACAGGGACTCACTGAGTTGCTTAGGGCCTCACTAAGTTGCTGAGGCTGGCTTTGAACTCACAATCCACCTGCCTCTGCCTCCTGAGCCATTAGAATTAGGCGTGCACCGCCGCACCAAACCTTAAATACTTCTAAAGTGCATTCAGCAGCATATTAAAAAGTTCATACATCATGATCAAGTTGATTTCATTCCGGGAATGCAAGTATGCACCAATGTATGCAAATCAATAAACAAAATACAATACATAAATAGAATCAAGGACAAAAATCATACAATCACTTCAATAAATGCAGAAAAAAACTTTCCACTTTTAACACCACTTCATGATAAATATCCTGAACAAAATGGGAATGGAAAGAACTTACAAATCTAACCAAGGAGATAAAGTTCTCGACAAAGAAAACTACAGAACACTGAAAAAAAGAAATTGAAGAAGATGCTAGAAAGTGGGAAGACTTCCCATGTTCATGGAGAGGCAGAATTAATATGGTTAAGAAATTAATATGGCTAAAATGGCCTTATTATGAAAAATTGTCTTCAGAGTCAATGTAATGCCCACTGATGTAACAATGATATTTTACAGAACTAGAAAAAAGACCATAGAATTCATAGAGAAAAACAAAGCAAACCTGGGCAAAAAAGAGCAATGCTAGAAGTATCACAATGTCTGATTTCAAATCATAACATGGAGTCATAGAAACAATAGCATCATGGTACTGGGGGAAAAAAATCAGATATGTAGACCAATGGAATAAAATAAGAGACACAGAAGACACAAAGAACAACCCACAGCTGTAGTCATCTGAATTTTGACAAGGGTGCCATAAAAAAGAAAAGTACACTGAAGAAAAGAGACCCTTTAATAAATGGTGCTGGGAAAACTGGATGACCATATGCAGTATGAGGAAATCAGATCCCTTTCTCTCACCCTATATAAAAGTCAACTTAAAATAGATCAAAGACTTATATATAAGACCACAAACTTTGCAACTGCTAGAAGAAAACATAGTGGAAATGCTTCAATATATCAACACAGGCAATGATTTCCTGAATGGAACCCCTATTGCTCAGGAAATAAAAGCCACAATCAATAATTGGGATGGAATCAAATTTAAAAGCTTCTACACAGCAGAAAAAACCATTAACAGAGTGAAAAGACAACCTAAAGAATGGGAGAAAATCTAAGGAACTCTTATACACTGTCGGTAGGAATGTAAATTAGTCTGACCACTATGGAAATCAGTATGGAGGCTCCTTGAAAAGCAAAATAGAACTACAGTATAACTCAGCTATACCCCTCCTTGGAATTTATTCAAAGAAAATAAAGTAAGCATACAAAAGAGATACCTGCGTACCCAAGTTTATATGGTACTATTCACAAATAAGCTAAGGAATCGGAGTAGGTGTCTGTCAGCAGATGAATGGATAAAGATAATGTGGCCTGAATACACGGTGGAGGTTTATTTGGCCATAAAGAAGAACAAAACCATGTCATTTGCTGGAAAATAGATGGATCTAGAGATTATCCTGTTAAATGAAATAAGCCGGACTCGGAAAGACAGGTATAAAAGTTTTATCTTACATATGGAAGCTAGAGGGAAAAGGCAGTAGGGGGGGGGGTTGTTATGAGAGCCAAAGGTAAGGGACTTTGGAGGTAGGGGACTGTGGGGAGGAAGGAGAAGACAGTAAAGGGAAGAACTGAGGAATAAAATTAATCACAGTATTTTATACACATATCCACAATGAAACCTGCTATTCTGTACAATTATAATTAAACAGTAAAGAAAAAGGAGGGACAGAGGAAGGAAGATAGGAGAATTCCTACTTCATGCCCCACAAATGGCTTTTCATTGTCCTAGGAAGAGACAGATAGTACAAAAATTGTTTTCTTGAGATTTCACAAATAACATAGAAAGGACCTCAAGAGAGCTTCTGAGGAATGGAGAGTTGTTTTGGAGTACAGCACTCAGCTGTCAGATAGAGACAAAGGAGGATATTCTCTGTGCTGAACTAGCCCAGCTTCTGCTCCCTGAGATTCAGTGATTTGGGAGTTTCCTGTGGCACTTCCCTTATCTTGGATATGA
The DNA here is from genome assembly GCF_964194105.1 of Spermophilus citellus. NCBI lineage: Eukaryota > Metazoa > Chordata > Mammalia > Rodentia > Sciuridae > Spermophilus > Spermophilus citellus. The sequence goes on along the minus strand of NC_138182.1, from coordinate 175,052,725 downwards.
GTCATCTCATGATGTGCTAAGGCATCAGAAGGCAGTAGAAATGCACAACAGAGGCTGGAGAAAAAGAGTCATAAGTATGAGGGTGTAAGAGATCCTTCCTACTGGAGACTTGAAAGATCTGAAGAACACCTATCTCAGGAGAGGGATGCCCTATTAGTGTGTGGGTGGAGGTTACTATACAAGTTGACACTTGCATAAACATTTTCCTGTTTAGTGAGGTAAATGTTATATAAGCACACTTGTCAAAAGATTCAGAAAGGATGGGAGAAGTATTTTGACAAACAAGATTATTGGTTTTCAAAAAAATATCAAAAGTAGGCATTTAAACAACACCTATTCAATTTCAGTTTCCATGACACAGCTGGACTGTGAAATCAAAGGATTTGTCAAGACTGCATTCCTTTCTGGGGAAAATCATCTTCCAGGCTTATCCAAGTTTTGGCAGAATTTAGTTCCATGTAGCTATTGAACTGAGGTCCCCATTTCCTTGTTGACTATTGACTGAAGTTTCTTGTGGTCACCCACATTCTCCAGCTCATTACATCTCCATCTCAGGCCATTGTTGGCATGGATGATTCTTTTTGTGTTTCTCCTTTCTTTAATTTCTCTTCTCCTTATAAAGCTTATGTGATTACACTACACATAACTAGATAATCTAGGACAATTTTCCTATGATAATGCAAGCTGATTAGTACCATTAATTACATGTGGAAAAATCCCTTTGACATATTAAAAAATATATATATTACAGATATAACACCAGGACCTGAGGTAAGAAAAACCAATTTTTTCCCCTCCTACACTGATGAATTTTGCAATAAAACAGCTCCCTCGATTTCCCACTCAAAACAAACAAAAATATCTGCACTAGTGCTCAAAAGACCACATTCCAGTTTCATTTGTTGAAGCACTTTGCATATCAAGAGCAATGGGAGGGCTGGGATTGTGGCTCAGAAGTAAAGCACTCCCCTAGCATGGGCAGGGGAGACCTGGGTTCCATCCTCAGCACCACATAAAAATAGGCATTGTGTTGTGTCCATCTACAAAAAAAGATTCTCTCTCTCTCTCTCTCTCTCTCTCTCTCTCTCTCTCTCAAAAAAAAAAAAAGCCATGGGAGTGGCTCATTTGTTGATGAACATAGTTGGCCATTACCCTGTTTGGAAACTAATTTCTCACAACTATAAAACGAGAGTCTTGAGTAGATGTCATGTACAATCTCTCATTGCTCCAAAATTTTGTAACTCTGTTCCTCCAAGAGTAAAAGACTACGACCCATTATCAAATCCACAGTGCAAAATGTATCTAGTGGTTTTTCATTGAATTGCCCATCTATTTTCAGCAACATCACTGGGGTCAGAGCAGTGGGATATTGTCAACTTCTATTTCAGCTGTGCTTTGGAAATAGATGACATTGTGAGTATATGATATGATAAGCATACCAAATAGTTTCCTTTAGGAAATCACAAGCAAGCTCACAGTGGAATCATTCAAAATAAACATTTGAGCTATGTGAGTCTAGGCTTTATCAACTGACACTGCTTTTATACAAATCATTACATGTGGAGTTTAAATGCAGCCAAGTAGCCAAAATGAAAGATACTGAGGCCTTTAGGTTCCAGCAACTTCAAGTGCTATGCACAAAAAAGGCAATGAATTCCTTCCTGCACCATCCAACTCCTTCTGTACATCTTGCCCAGATGCCCAAGCTCAGAGAGCATTTTCCAAAAGAATTGAAAATCTGGCAAACATGTCAGAACCCAAAGTCTAAAACATTTCCTCAAATTTATAGACTTCCAAATGAGGTATAAAAATATCTAAATATCTAATCATATCATTTATGTGGGTCATATTACATGGCTCTTAATATTCAAAGTGCTTCAATACATTATTCAGATTTGTAATTATTGAAAACAATAAAGACCCTATCTATAAAAATCTTTCTCTTTCTCAATGACTTTCTCACCATTGCTGTGTCCCTATAGATATAGCCAAGCCCTCTTTGCTTCTAATTCTATATCAGCAACATTCTTCAAACACTAAAGAAATGAGGATTTTCATTACTTTTCCTAAAAAGTGACTGATGGGTTCTTGAAAGTAGCCATTCACAGCACAAAGCAGAAATGCTACCTCGAACTTGAATTTTAGATATAGAAGTAAATTGGATTTCATTTTCATTCAACAGATATTTATTGATTGCCTGCTATATGCCTTATCTATCTGCTAGGGATTAAATGATGAACAAAACAGTCCTTGATCTTAGTTTATATTCTAGTAGAAGATAGACAATAAACACATAAATAGAAGAGTACTGTAAAGAACATTAGCCAGGTAAGGGAATAGAGTATGACTAGAAGGAGTATTTTTAGACAAGGTGGCATCTGAAATAGGTGACAAATTATACAGGAATGAACATCAAGAAGATGTGGGGGAAAAAGCATTCCAGGCAGAATCTGAGGGCAAACTCTAAAGCCCTGGAATATGAAAGTGTTTGTCAAGTTCAAGCAACAACAAAGAAGTCAGTGTGAACTAGCCATGGTGGCGTGTGCCCATAACCCCAGCTACCCAGGAGGCTACAGCAGGAGGATCATGAGTTTGAGACCAATGCAACACAGTGAGACCCCTGTCTCAAAACAAAAATGACCATGTACTCCCTAAAGAAACCAGTGTATTTCCCGTGGAGTGGGTGAGTGATAGAGCTGTAGGAAGGGAGTTTGAAGGGATAGTCAGGGTCCACTCAAGCATGGCTATGTTAATGATTTGGGTTTATTCTAAATGTAATGGAAGCCAGCGGAGGTTTGGAGACAGCAGTGACATGATTTGATTTACAATTTCAAGTAATTACTCTGTCTGCAGTTGAAGAACAGAGATCAAGAATGAAAACCAGAAGGCAAGTTAGAAAAGTTGTTTTATAACAAATATAAGCTCAGGTAAGAAATGGACTAGAGTGTATTTAAAAATCATCAGATTTAGGATATATATTGAAGGTTTAGCTGACATATTTTTAAATTTTTTTTTTAGTTGTCAATGGACCTTTATTTTATTTATTTACATGTGGTACTGAGAATCAAACCCAGTGTCTCACACATGCTAGGCAAGCGCTCTGCCACTGAGCCACAATTCCATATTCACAATTCTATAATTCCACAAAGCTATATCCCTGGCTAATACAGCTTTATAATGGAATGGAGGTAAAAATTAGAAAAAGAGAGAAAATTAAATGCCCACCAGTGACCAACATAGGGTAACTGTAAATTACATCCTCAAATATAAAGTCAATCTCTTCTGTGAGGAGAAGGAACTGCTAGATTTCTTCATGCTATATCTTCTTAGGAGGACTTCCTCACATTTAGATGTGAGAGGATAAAGATGCATAGCTAGAGAGACAGTACTTCTCCTAATGTTATCTGTGCCCATAGTATGCCAGCAATGTACAGAAGAAAAACCCTATGTGTAGGAGGTCTGCACCAAGGGAACCAGTCCAAAACATACAATCTGCTTTTTCTACAGCCATATAGTATGGTAGCCACAGTCAGAAAAGACAGATGATTAGTTTGCTTTTAACTTTTAATAATATGGCATAATTGTGTCATCTTATAACTAGACTGCTGCATTTGGAAAACTAGAATAGATTTAATAAAATTTTCGAATATATTACAAATACATCTTTCCTAGAATGTAAAAGTTATTTTCCCCAAAACCCCTTTTAAATAATTAAATCTTTTGTACCCCCTGCCTTAATTTCCACACCAGCTCGATACTAAATAAGCCCAATTAATATTTTATATACTATAATCCAGAATTACTAAGCTACATAAATTCTCTTAAGTGCTTTCATGTTCATATTCAAACCAAAGTCCAGTGTCAACTATTTTATTGAGGTCCAACTTCAAAAGTCAGCACTGATTTCTTATTGCAGGACACATATCTGTGGCAATTCTGGAAATATGGATATTACTATTACATGGCCCCAGCTTATCAATAAAGAGACATTAGTACATACCTGTATTAGTATATGTTGTCAAAATAAATGAACATGTACACTAGCATGGTAATACTGACACATAAGCAGTAGTGACCCATTGGGGGAGGGATTGCAAACAAAGTGATTGACAGAGCTAACATTTGAGTTGGACCATGAAAACTTAGAAATGTGACAAGACCAAGAAAAAGAGAGAGCAAGTATTGATCTGGTTGCTTATTGTTGCCCATGATGGCAGCTCAAGGTCAACAGAGAGGAATATAGGGATCAAAAACATAGTTTTTGCAGTTGCAACCTAATCTTAAATACTTGTTCTAAAATTTACTGTGTGTCACTAGCAATCTTCTAAAAAAGAATAAAAAATATGTGTTCCTCAGTTTACCCACTTGTAATATTAGAATAATCACTATTTCATAGAACTTGGTAAGTACTAACTAGTTAACACTTAATGCCTTTCAGTGAAACTTTTATACCTACCAACAGTTACCCAATGTTTGCTTTAATTATAACACTAAAAAGCAGGCTAATATTTTCTTATTTGAAGTATATTAATGAAAATGGCAGGGCAACTTTTATGGAGTGATTTCAGCTTTTAAATTAGAACTATTTTTCATCCCCCTTGATCTGAAAACTTTAGACTAATTTTACCAGGATGGAAGCTTCCCTACCTAGTGACTGTGTTTGTGGTTAGTTATTTCTAATGAGGTCAAAGTGATAGGATTAATGCCTAAGTGGGTCATGTGGCTTCACCTTGCTTTTAGCCACAGATTAAACCCTCAACCCTGGCGAACCATGAGGCAAATGGATCATGAAGACAGACTACACAGTAGAAATGCATCTGATTACTCCTCTGTTAGTCACTGAAAAAAAAAATAATTCGAAATTATGCCCTAATGGCATTAAGGTAGTGATGTCATTTTAATAAGTTAATTTAATGCTTTAAAAATTATAAATTGCGCCAGCACTGGGGTGCATGCTGGAAATCCCAGCAGCAACATAGCGAGGCCCTAAGCAACTTAGTGAGACCCCATCTCAGAATAAAAAAAATAAAAAGCCGGGGGTGTGGCTCAGTGGTACAATACCCCTGGGTAGTTCAATCCCCAGTATATATATATATATATATATATATATATATATATATATATATATATATATATATATATATTAAAAATCTATTACTGGCTCTATGAGAGAGAGAGGCAGAAAGAGAGAGAGAGAGAGAGAGAGAGAGAGAGAGAGAGAGAGAGAGAGAGAGATACATTGTTCTTATGTCTGCAGAAAAGGCTATATTTGAATTGTAAGAGTTCATTTCTGGGCAAGATTCTGGCATGCTCACTGCACGATAACACCTCGTATTTGTATGGTATTTACTATTTCACAAAAAAACACTGTTTACTAACCTATTCATATTGTCATTTCCATAATGATTAAATGACAAACTTGAAAATCTTCAACAAAACTTACTGTGGCCAAGACACACGGATGAAGTGGAGAGAAATGGAGATGGTATTGTGGGCAGACAAGAGGCAAATTACTGGCTTTTTGCCATGGTAAAGCTCAGCTTGACAATGGGGACAGTGAGAATGAAGAACAAAGGAAAAGCAATTTACAGACACCCATCATTCCACACCTTCTTCATCTCATCATTTTCCCTCTTTGCCTGGCAACCACTACACATGCTCTTGCCACAGCAGAGATTCAGCCAGTGTCTCCTGTGCCAGGAACGCATTTAAATGACAATGCAACACTTGTTGTGAAGGAAGAACAGCCCTGTGGACTGGAGATGCCTTGCCTCCAGCTGCTTTGCCTGTGTTTGAAATGTCCTTTGTGCATCATTTATTCTGAACACATTTGGGGGCAGCTAGAAACAAACTGGCGAGTGAGTGAGTCTGAATGTTGAGCGAGGTGAAGGAATGACATCTGAAAGGCAAACACTGAGACTTTTCAGCCAGAGGAAGCCACAGCTGCTACAGATGCTGATATAATGATGACACCCAGCCAGGAGCAGGTTAGAATGTCAGTTCGAGAGGAGAGCTTGCCGGCAGAGAAACAAACCCACTGTCCAGGAAAGCTGCAGTGCCCAGGCAGGGTAGAGAGGCTGAGTTCTCTCTGCAAGTTGGCTGGCTGAAAGATAGTCTGAGCACCAAGTGGAAATTATTACAGAAGAGAACGAGAGGGACTGAGGATGCATCCGCGTCTGTGGCAGAGCAAAATTTTAAGCCACAGTCGAAGCCTGAGGAGTGTACCCCTGCGTGCTTCTTTCTTCAGTGCAAGCTGTGCCCACCTCCTTTGGAAGCTAAAGGATTTCGCTTGATGTTCTGTGACCTTAAAGAAACTCTTCTTGGGTACCTTTGATTCAAGAATTCTTTGCCAACACTGCTGGTTTTTAATCACTAGGAGGGAGCAGTACCAAAACATTTTTACTAGGTGTCCAAAGTATTTGAGAGTCTAAAAATGTGGTCGAAATGCCATTTAGGTGTCAGTTAACCTTGAGGTCTTTGACTCATGTCTTCCAGAAGAGTTCATGGAAATAGAAACACAGAGAATCAAATGCACCTAACTCAGTATCTGCAAACCCCATGAAATAGCAAATCAAAGGATTGGCTCCAAGTCAGTCTGACATTTGAAGAACAGCAGGACTTACACCAGGTGAGATATCAAAGGAAACAAAAAGGAAGTCAGGCAATCACAGCTTTACCTGTCCTTTGCTGAGAAAGAAAGGGTAGAAAATTGAAGGCCTTCATTTCCCCCTATGTTCACAGCAAGTTAAATGTTTCCCATTACACAGAGAAGTTACAGAAGCCCAATTTCCATTTGGTTGGTCAGAACCATTTATTGAGACACTACTATGTACCAGGCACCATGCTGGGGACCAGGAAGCAGTTGCAAAAGATGTGGTGCCTGAAAATAGACATCTGACTATCCATGATTTCAAAGGAGTGCAATAAGTATTGTAAAAAGGAATACAGTGCTTTTAGAATGATATAGTGTAGTTTGTTTTTTAAATCACTCAAAGAGAATTCTAGTAAATAGTAATAGAAATACGATAGTATAGAAAGATGCCCAGGTTTGGGGTGAAGATGAAAAGAAGATTGTGCCATTACTTCAGAGAGCATAAATGAGGAGTATATTTAAAAGGGAATATAGTGAGCTCTGATATGAATATTCCTCTCAGCTCTGCAGAGCTGTCTGCATAATAATAAAATAACCTGAACTGAGTTTATGTCATTTTTCTTAATGCCACAGCTATCACCATTGACATTATAACACACAAATAGCAAAATGAACAGAAAGGAAACAGAAAAGGAAAAAAAGGTGATATGACTATATTAACAAAAGCATTTAGGACACATGAGAGTTTGGTAGTACTGGGGCAGCACCCAGATTTCTTGTCTGTGTTTTTGATTCTTCCTACCTCACTCCACCATCTCCATAATTTAAACCTTAAGAATTTGAGCCATAGACTTTACATTAGTTCAAACCCTGAGCCTGCCATTTGCTGTGTGGGTGATCCTGATAACTAAGTCTAAGATTCCTGCTGTGTAAAGCAGGGATAGCAGTGCCTAATTCACCCAGCTGATGAGAGGATTAATGGGATCCTGCCCATAAAAAGCTTCAGTCAGTGTCAGAGACCAGCTCAATACATGGAAATTCCCACTTCCCCCATTCTTGTTTCTCTCCTCTTCTACATGCATTTAATTTCTAACCACCCCATCCCCAAAGCTTTCTCACTTTCCTATGCCAACATCACAGGTTTATGAAACAAAAGCAAAAAGGCTCTGGTGCTGCTGCCTTTTTCCTGTGTGTTCTTGTAAATGTTCCTTGACCTTCTGAACTTGAGTTTTGCTAACCACAAATTGCAGATGTTAATAATGCCTCTCTCATTAGAATGTGGTAAGGAGTGAGTGACATGTGGTTATGTGCAGTTGGATGTTCTCCATCCGTATTGCCAACTCCACTCTCCAATCTTCCACACCCTCTGTGCTCTAGGTAGCCTGGACATTCACCAACTAAATCAATGGGCAGCCTTGTACTCTGATGTCTAGTGTGGCTCAACAGAATCAAGACAACAAAAAGGATTTTGTGAAGATGGTCAGGGTATTTCTTTCCCCAGTTCTCTCCCTGTTGAGTCTCATGTGGATGAACTGTGTCCATCTACCAAAAGCCACAGTTCCTGTTAAGAAACCCTTTGTTTTCTGGGTTTTTCTAGCTGCTCCCTCCATTGATGCTATATGCTTAGGAATGGTCAAGACCATTGCAGTTATTAGTCCTGTACTGCAACACCCCTTGCTAGTTTCTCTAAAACAACTGTGTACACACCTTTGTAAATAGTCTCTTTATTGAATTCTCTTCAATTACCCCCATTTGAGTGTGCCACCTGTTTCTTTATAGGAGCCTGATATTACAATGTGTAGAGGCCCTGGCATGTCAGGATCCTAATAAATATGAATTTCTCCCTAAAAAACAGTGCCTGCTAATGAGTTCCTTAAGCCTTGTCTATCATGGTGTTCACAAGAGTCCCAACCTTGATAACTTGAATCTGAACAATCCTGTAGAATCTCTGAAAAGATGGAAAACTAATAATCACAAAAGTAAGAGATTGGGGTTATGGCTCAGTGGTAGAACGCTTGCCTCATACATATGAGACACTGGGTTCCATCCTTAGCACCACCCAAAAATGAATAAACAAGGTATTACGTCCATCTACAACTAAAAAAAAAAAAGATATTTTTAAAGTAAGAGAATCTATATGCGGATCATTCTTGGAAATCTAAAACCAAATCTTCAGTAAGTACAATATACATTTACCAGTTCTACTTGTTGCTGTCTCTGCCTGCTGCCCACAGCAACACTGTCATCTTCACTGTTCTGTCTTTTGGATGATTGCAGACTTCTCTAAAATGTGAAAAAGAAGAGCAGTTCAGGAGAATAAAGGACGAAATCTGTTCTCTTCCCAGATCTGTAGAATCTGCCTCTCTAATGGAATTTCTCTCAAAGCCTCTGGTGAGATGAGTAGGTAAAATCAGCACAAGAACATTTAGAAGTTGATTAAAACCTTCAAAACTAAAACTAAAGAGTTTTTTTCTCAGCAAGAGAAACAATAAGAGAAGTAAATAGGGAGCCTACATCCTGGGAACCAATCTTTACTCCTCACACTTCAGATAGAGCCCTAATATCCAGAGTATACAAAGAACTCAAAAAATTAGACAATAAGATAACAAATAACCCAATCAACAAATGGGCCAAGGACCTGAACAGACATTTCTCAGAGGAGGATATACAATCAATCAACAAGTACATGAAAAAATGCTCACCATCTCTAGCAGTCAGAGAAATGCAAATCAAAACCACCCTAAAATACCATCTCACTCCAGTAATATTGGCAGCCATTATGAAGTCAAACAACAACAAGTGCTGGCAAGGATGTGGGGAAAAGGGTACACTTGTACATTGCTGGTGGGACTGCAAATTGGTGCAGCCAATTTGGAAAGCAGGATGGAGATTCCTGGGAAAGCTAGGAATGGAACCACCATTTGACCCAGCTATTCCCTTTCTCAGACTATTCCCTAAAGAACTTAAAAGAGCGTACTATAGGGGCTGGGGATGTGGCTCAAGCAGTAGCGCGCTCACCTGGCATGCGTGCGGCCCGGGTTCGATCCTCAGCACCACATACCAGCAAAGATGTTGTGTCCGCCGAGAACTAAAAAAATAAAATATTAAAAATTCTCTCTCTCTCTCCTCTCTCACTCTCTCTCTTAAAAAAAAAAAAAAAGAGCGTACTATAGGGATACTGCTACATCGATGTTCATAGCAGCACAATTCACAATAGCTCATCTGTGGAACCAACCTAGATGCCCTTCAATAGATGAATGGATAAAAAAATGTGGTATTTATACACAATGGAGTATTACTCAGCACTAAAAAATGACAAAATCATGGCATTTGCAGGGAAATGGATGGCACTAGAGAAGATTATGCTAAGTGAAGCTAGCCAATCCTAAAAAACAAATGCCAAATGTCTTCTTTGATATAAGGAGAGCAACTAAGAACAGAGTAGGGAGGAAGAGCATGAGAAGAAGATTAACATCAAACAGGGACGAGAGGTGGGAGGGAAAGAGAGAGAGAAGGGAAATTGCATGGAAATGGAAGGAGGCCCTCATCGTTATACAAAATTACATATAAGAGGAAGTGAGGGGAAAGGGAAAAAAAACAAGGGAGAGAAATAAATTACAGTAGATGGGGTAGAGAGAGAAGATGGGAGGGGAGGGGAGGGGGGATAGTAGAGGATAGGAAAGGTAGCAGAATACAACAGACACTAGTATGGCAGTATGAAAAACGTGGATGTGTAACCGATGTGATTCTGCAATCTGTATATGGGGTAAAAATGGGAGTTCGTAACCCACTTGAATCAAATGTATGAAATATGATATGTCAAGAGCTTTGTAATGTTTTGAACAACTAATTAAAAAATGGCATTTAAAAGTTCTGTAAGATTTTACATAGTATATAAAGTTATCTAAATGTATACCCTTGCCAATGAGCACTCTATGAGCATTGCCTTTAAAACCAGTCCTATTTTGGCCTACAAAGACATATAATGGAATTATGTAGCTGCCCAAGCAATACAGGGGCATTAATATTTTATGTGACAAACTTCTCCTATTTTGTTTTGTTTTCCTTTTCCTTTGCCAGGGATTTTTTCCACCTCAATTGCCTTCATGTGTGTGTTCCTTCTTTGTATTCAAACATGTTTTTTTCTAAGCTTTATGTTATGCTAGCATCACGCCAAATGCCAAGTCTTTTTAATTTGGATCATTAAATATATGCAGAATATTAACATCATGGCACTGCTTCCACAACCCTTGACCCTGTGTATTTTAAAAGAGCTTTAAAAACTCGTATAATTGTTCTTGCTTTTAAGAAAATACGTACTCATAGGACACCACTAACATTCTAAGTAGTATTTTAAATCATTAGCACTAACATGCTTCAGTGTGATATTTCTTTTATATGTTAATATCAGCCATCTCTTTGGATATTTTACACCCTTCTTATGTGCTTCAGAATGTTTTTGCTTGCATATTTTAAGGACTGTAAATCTCACTGATGCACAGATAATAAACACTGATATCTCTATTTGGTTTAAAGTTGGTAAACTCTGAGTCTCCCTTCCCTTCTACCCAAATTCCTTTTGACCGGGGGCCTTAATCTGCAAGTGCCTCATGAGAAGCACTAGAGTGCACATTCCTTCATAATAAAACTGACTCACAATAATTGCAGGGCAGAATTCTTTCTTCTTAAAGAGTTAAAGACACACAACCAGCCCCTAGGAGCCCTCTACATTCTGATGTCTTGGTTCTGATATGTTGGCTGATGCTGACAGATCAGGTGGAGCTATAAGGAAAGGCATAGTATCTTTTCAGTTTGAGGCTCAGTGTTTTCTTTTCTTTTTTTTTTTTTAAGTCCTTTAATGCTTATAGGAGCTGCATCAAAGTGAAAGAACAACTGGCGGTATGAAGCCCCCTCAGCCTCCTCCTGAAGCTCTCCCTCTTACATTTCCAGCATTGATCGGTGCCTCAAATGTTTGGCTGAGGAACAGCCATCATAGGTTTTCAACTACGTGCAGTCAGGAAATTTCTCTAGGGGCAGGGCCAGTTCTTTACAGACAACTCTGACCCAAAAAGCTTTGCAACTTGAAAGAATCATTAAATGGACATTGTATAAAACAGTGTCCTATAACCAAAAGAAAAAAAGATATTTTGTATTGATTACACCTTTCTGCAAAACTATAAAAAAGGCTATTAATCCATCAAGCTACTTATTTGGGTAAGATTTCTTACATATAGTTTTAAAATACGCATTCCATCGTTGGCAAGGAAAATAGTACTATTTATGGCTCTGGCTAGCGGCCAGTACTTAAAGGAGGCAGAATCTGAGTGCCATGGTGTTTAGTGAACTGTTTAGTTGCCAGTTGTCCTTCTCTGTAGAGAGAAAGAAGGAAGTTGCCACTTTAAGATAATCTTGTTTAATGTACTATCATTTTCCACTACAGAAACTGTTTTGCAGCTTGTTAAATAGAAAATGTTATGTTCTTATGAAGCCTGATAATTGTGAGTCTTATATTCTGTCAAAACAAACAAACAAATATGTTTTTTATTATATTACAGAACCATCCTCATCACTAAGAAAGTTTAGGGTTATAACACAAATGCAGGGACTCAGTAATTACAGGCATTTGTGGGGTAGGACTAGAGAATCGCTTTTGATCACATCATGTGCCCAATACCTGTATGTAAGTAAAAGTTGAGAAAATCATACTCATTCAGTGGAAAGAGTACAAATGTTGCAGCAAGAAGGCTTGCAAATTCTGACCCAGGCCCCTACTAGCTGTATGATGTTCAGCATGTGTCCTTTAAGCTGGGTCTCACCTTCCCCAGTATAACATGGAAACAATTGTGTGTCAGGATGAGCCATATGCCTGCAAAGCCAGTGCAGAGACTGGCAAACGGAGTTGCTCAATAAATAGTTATCCTAATAAACTTTATTGGGTTTATTGCTATGAAAGAAAGGTATTTGAAAGAGGAAAATATTCAACCCAACCCTTATGAAATCTGCTTAACTAAAATTGACTTTCTCTATCTTTCTATCCCAAGCTTATCCTCAACCCCCTGTCTACTTACTAGCTGATTCTTCTTTGTTTGTAAGAGGGAAGAACTTAATTTTCTCTGCCAATTTCACACTTCTAAAGTGACCAAGTTTCCCTGAGCTATTCCCTCCACGCAGGAAATACTGAATTATTTCCCACAGCAGGAATGCTGCTTGTCCTCGCTCTCCGCTCCTGCAGGGTACCTCTGCCTCCTGGCTGAAAAGAATCTGAACCCATGGGAGAGAGGGAACTTATTTTTCCTCTGACCAAACAACCTCAGTTTGTATTCTTTCCCCTTGATTAGCAATTCATTTTATTTTATAACTTAAACAAAGTTACAGTGAAAAAGAGATGTACTTTGACAGACATATCATCTAGCTAAGATCTGGGACTTTGGAGCCAGCATGCCTAGGTCCTATGAATTTCTATTCATTGGCTGAGAATGGGCAAGTGATTACTTTCTCATTGATTTTCTCAGCCAAAGAAGAATATAAGAAAATACTACCTACCTTTAGGGTTATGGTGAAATTTAAATGAGTTAACAAATACAAAAGAGCTTAGAACATATACTAAATGCCACATTGGCTCCAATTTCCCAAGTTTCTCCCTTAACTTATTTCATAGTTAACAAAGAAAAAATAGAGAGCTAGATATAGATGTTTATAGAAATGGATATAGATATAGATAGGTCTAGACATATCTCCAACTAAGAATGCATAGTGAAGATGGCTGATGAAGTCTAGGCAATGTAACCTCACCCCTCCCCTCCTCTCCATGGTCCCACTGAGTGAAGATAGAGTAGGGTGAATCTTTACTGTTTCTCTCCTCATTAAGTTGGTTGGTTTGGAGGATCTTCATCCAAAAACCCCAAATGACATCTTTGTAATTAGATTCATTCCAAACTCTAATACTGCATCTGAAGTCACAGGAACATTTCTTTGCTATTCCAGAAAGGGTTCAAATCCCAGTACTTCCACTACTTCATGTCTAGAAGGAAACAAAAAGTTACCATATGAGGGCCATAGTGCTAGGGATCAGAAGTTTGGAAAGAGAAGTACTTGATTTCCAACACCTTTGGGCTCTCTCTCTCTCTCTCTCTCTCCCTCTCTCGATATAATTTTGCTTTTTTTTTTCTTTCCTAAAATTTTGGTAAAGTTTTCTTCATTCTTAGAAGACTTAGAAATATGTATGCCAACCTACATATTTCTCCAGGTCTTGCATAAATTTCCACGGGATTTTTAGCATTTTAATTTGTCACCAACATGTAAAATTAGTGACACTTTATCTGATGATTTTATTTTGAACAAAACCTAGATTATGTGGCAAAATTGAGCCCAGTTTCATCCAAGGTAATTATGTCTGAATGTGGCTACGTCATTCAACAGTTACAAGCCAGAATTTATAAGCCAGAAGCATCATTCCCTGTTGTCTGACAGCCTACCTCTTACCTCATTTATGTAGCCTACAGAGGCCTTTGCTTTTCTTTTGCTTCTTCCTTCTCATCCTCCTCCTCTTTTTCTTCATCTTCTTTATCTCTTCTGAAGGTTGGAGAGCTCCAAGAAGTATGATCAAGAATTGGGCCAGAGGAAAAGATGTGAATGAAACTGATTTTAATTCAAAGATTTTAGGGCCATAGGATTCAAGGTAAAAGAATCCTCAGCCATAACATCTGTCCAAGATGAGGTAGGCCATGTAGGCTTCAACCTATGGCAGGCCAGAGAATTCTATTTTGTGGCCTTTATTTCAAATGTATCATCCCTGCCTAATGCTACATCTCCAACCAAAAGAAGAGAGTCCACAGCACTGTTACTATCCACAATGCTGTGTCCTTCAGAGCCTGTTCCTACTGAACTACAGAGACTCCTGCCTCTGTAATCATGTAATTCTCTTTATGACTGCTAACCCATCATGCCATGGCACTGCACACCCCTCCTGCTGCCTATGATTGCTGGCCTCCCATAACATTTTCAAAGGTTGTCACTGAACTTTGTTGATAATGACCACAATGTAAGCATATCTAGAAGAGGCAGGAAGATGGGAACAACATTTCCTTTTTGTTTTCTGATTACGCTAAACTTTCCATTTATCATTTATGGTGTGCAAACATAAATAGCACATCTCCCAAAAACATCTCTGGAGACTACAATCACGCCTCTCCTCTAATGTCCTCCCCTTCGGTGTTGACTACTCCCTGACTTGCTTACACTAGAAGCAGCAAGGAAAGTAGGCCAAAGGCCTGCAAATGGACAGAAAAGGTCAGTCTTATTCTGACATTTCTTGTGAAACAAATGTCTGTCCTTTGTCCCTTGTATGATCTTTCGAGCTAGACCAGGGTAAATAAAACATCACTTATCAATCGGATACAAAAAAAGAATATGCAAGGAAGGGCTCATTGACTTTTCATAGCATAGCACCTGTCTGCCCTCCACAGAGATATGCATGTTTCTCCCCACCCTCGGGTGAGGATGTGAATTGACCAATGTGGGTGCCCCTATTAAGGGTACATGTAGGGGAAATACCACTCATGTCACCCCCACTACCCTTGTGTCCTGTGGGCTTGAGGTGGACAGTTGGGAACTCAGCCAACACGTGGGTCCTCACATGTAGTTCAAACCCAGAAATCAGTGGTAACTGGTCAGCAAGCCAGAATCCTGAAATTATCTTCTGTCTCATGTGAATGAAGACACATCAGCACTGTTCTCTAGGCCTAAACAGGCATGACCTGAGAAATTCCCCCCCCCCAAATCCAGAAAAATCCAAAGAAATTCCAGGCTGGCCAGTGGGAGCAATTTGCTTTTCTCCGCTATCCCAAAACTGGTACTTGGCAGAGGGTTCTGGAATGTCCCACATATGAGGGTCTTGAAATTCCTGAGGACTGTCTTTTCAACTATTGTTAATGAAAGGGTGGGGTGCAGATGTTGGGAGAACACTCTGAAGGATAAAAACATGGATGAAGGAGCATGCTTCCTTGGTCCAGGTGCAGGGCACCACACCATCAAGCACTGTTGGCATCCAGACCCAGGCACCACCAGGGACCCCTTGGCTGGATTAAAGGGCAGTCCTGGCCATGAAGTGCCCCCGGGGAAGCATTTCTGAGACTTTTCTTGGGAAAGGCTAACATGCACCACAACTTTGTCCTGTGGTTATTCATCACCTAACAAGCCTGTCTTGCCCCATTCTTCTGGGACATCTGTTACAACGGCATAAAGTGATTCTCTCTTAGTTCTTCATATGGATAATCGTATATGGTCAAATCACTTCATTTTTAAGCCGGAATATATCTCTTCCTTAAAACACTAACCATCATCTAAGATGGGACTGTGGGGTTTAATAAAAGTTTAATAACAGATTGTGAATAGAAAAGAAACTTACAGCATGGATGGAAGAGACACAGAGGAGACAAGGGAGGAGGGATAAAGGAAGGAAGGAAGGAAGGAGGGAGGGAGGGAGGAAAGAATGAAAGAAGATTAAGAATTCCTGGTCTCCTATTCACTGGGATTAATATATCTAATATATCTAATCATGGGGATTATTTATGACCAGCTACCCTGTCAGCATGGGGTAGTCAGCCCAATGAATGAGTATACTTAAGAGATTGAATAGGAAGTTAAAGAATCCAAGCCACCTCCCTTATAGTGGTTAATTCTTTGTCTCTGTTCATCTTACCTTGGTTTAATGCCCCTTAAAGTCTGTCTTGTACTTGGACCTACCACGCAGGACATGTAACTAATTATTCTCACTGGCTCAATTTTGCCACAGTGGAGATAACTTCTTTTAATACTATTCACAAATACTTAGACTCAGTTTCCATTCCAGAATTTGATCTTAGCTCTGCTCAAACAAAATCCAATTGGAGTTGGTTTTTTGACCCCTAAATAAGAATTTTCTTGAGCAAAATTCAAGTGTTTAACTGTAGCAACAGAAATTTTTAAATAGTGTTCTCTTTTTTGTTCTTCCCTTTCCAGTTCTCTGATGTTTGCATCACCAGGCAACACTGAAGATTTAAGTTTCTGAACTTCTCTAACCTCTTTGGTAGCCTCTTTAAATCATTATACTCCCTAAGCAAGGCCAATCTGACCTTCTGCCATTTTATTCATCCTTGATTAACAGAGGAGACTTTGCCTGGTTTTGCCCACTGCATAACAATCTTGCTTGTTATTCTAACAATGGTGGCTTGTGATGGGCTCTGGTTAATTGTACACATTTTTCCACCTTGACAAGACTAACACACACAATTAACTACTAAAAGCTTTTTATTGTTTTGATCTCTAGTAGAAAAATACTTTTCATTTTCTAAAATATATAATTGTTTAGAATTCAGGGCCCTATATTCATGCTTTGGTAATACCTTGTGTGATAAATGCTTAGTAAGCAAGGTTTTAAACTTAATTTACTATCAGTTTACATATAGTCTTATTTACAAAAACTTACTTAAAATTTTAAGACTTTACTAAAATTGAATGTTGGAGTCCATACTGATTATGCTTCATTCTAAAAAAAAAAAAAATCTTTAATGTTTTTCCTTAATGATCTTTACATGTTCATTGTTGTTGAAATAATTAATAAAATAGCTATCTGAACTAATATTCCTTAAAAGAAATTCAATTGTAAATGAATGAATTATTTTATCTAAGGCTAAATCAATAGCTAATACCAGAAGTTTTTAAATAGAGGACAAGCCCCTCAGGATTACCTTTGGTTAATATTAAGGAAGATCAAAAAGCCTAAAAATGTAATAGTTCAAGCTAGTGTGGCATCCTTTGTCATTAAAGAAATCTTGCAACTTGCTTTGCATTTATTTAAAGAAAAATAAAATGTCGACCTTCCTATCTATCTGTAGACCACTGTTAACCTTGCCTGGAAGAAGGTGATGGTCTTAGAGTTATGATTGTTAATGGCCTTTGAATGCTGCCTGCACAGGCCTTCAGCTCCCTGGTGTACAGTAAGGGTCAGCCCTTTCCAGATGGGAAAATGATAAGGACACTAGGAAGATAGCAGGTCATTGCTGGGCAGCTGCCAGAAACTTAGAGCAAAATGAATCACGTAGGGCTGTGGTGCTTTAGCCAGCATTTTTCTGTTTTAATTTATCAAACCAAAGCTTGTTGACATGAAAGTGAATGAAATTGTTATACAGTGAGCTCTAAAGAGCCAGCTCAAGGGTTTAGTGTAGAAGACCTCTGACTATAAATAACAAAGAAAATACAGGGAATGTTCTTTCTCCTAGCACCTGCTCTGTTGTTTGAGATGCATCGGCAATTAACTCAAATCCCAGTATCAGCATCAATTGGAACAAGGCCAATTCTTTGAAATATTACAGAGGCTCCATAATCTGCTGTAGATGATTATCAAAGGGCTAATCCTCAAACTAGTCATTTCAGTGTTTTGATATGTGGAGTTGTATTTATTTGTTTATCAAATGTAATAAAGTAACTGACAGAAAAGACTATGCATTATTGATACAGCTATAAGAGTTACTTTGCAGTCAGAAGAGGTTAATGTCATCTTGCTTGGGGGAAAAAAATTTGCAGTGACTTGTCCAATAAGGAAAACAATGACATAAATCACTGACTAGCATTCAAAATGAAATCTCTGCATTTAACTGAATCATATAAATCCTGTTTTACAGTAAAAATATGATATCTACAATTTCCCCTAAGAGTAAAAGAAAAAACTAGCTAATAGAATAAGATTTAATACAGGTGCATTAAGAGGAATAAAGTCTTCCTTGATAACAGAGCCTCTGATAGTTCAAACCTCTACTCAGGGTTTGGCACTTAGTGGCTCCTGATGTAATACCTATCTCTTAGTAAAGAATGTTACATGTATTAGAAAGAGATGAAGTTTAGCACTGTCTCCTATCTTCTGAGAATGAAATAACATGTTTCCGTTGCATATGCTTGAAGTATATGGAACCCGAGAAAAATATATACTCTCTAAATTCATTCATTTCTTGACAGTTTTTTTTTTTGCACCTTCATTCAAATGATGTTTACTGAATGCCTACTTTGCACATTGTAATGCAGCAGGTTCTGTCAATTTTATACATAAATGGTACAAATTGATCTATTAAGTATGGTGCCTACCTTTTTTATCAGAAAGAAAGAACATGTAAGTAAATATATATGACATAAATAAAAGATGAAAAGTATTTCCATCAAAGTTAAGAATCATAAAACAAGACTTCTATGGTATCACTTTTTCAAACTCATGGAGTCACTTACATCTCACAAAAACATAAACTTAAGTGCCATTTAACTTCCCAATAATTTATTGCCTTTATTTAAAATAATAAAATTGCACGATCTGGTAGTCCTGTAAAATCTATGCTATATGTTTACTATACTATAATCTGTACCCTGCACACATTAGGCCATCCCATGCATCAATGCTGAAAATCATTTAAAGTTGCTATTAATATTATTTAGTGGTGGTAACAAAAGACTGTGCAATTAACTTTGAGGAAAACCAAAATAATGATTAACATTTTTGAATGCTTATTATGTTCTAGGCCTTTTGCTAATTGCTTTTCCCACTTTATTAACTAGATCTTTACATTATCTTTATGGATAAGTACTACCATTCTTAGCATTTTATAAATGAGGAAACAAAGAATCATAACATTTCATTAACTTATTGATGCTTGAATTTTAACTCAGATTAGCACCACTGACAATTACAGTAATCTGAAAAATATAAAATAAATATTTAAAAAGAAAAGATAAAAATTCATTTGTAGATAATATGACCACATATGTGAAAAAAGGAATGAACTGGACATGTGTTAGAAATAAAGATATTATAATATTTACTTAGTTAATAAATATACATTCTCATCCATAAATAATAACCACTTAAAAGTATAATGGTAGCAAGATGTCGATTATAGTTTGAAATAAGAAGATTATAGAAACAAACTTTATAAGGAATATGTGGGACATTATAAGATGAAAATTTTTCAGAATCATTTGAAAGACATAAAAAAAGCCTTCAACAATTTGTAATTCTAATCAAAGAAATATGGACTTAGTATCATCATAAATTCTTGTATAAAATAAAGAATCTTCTAAAATCAAAAAAATGAAACAATGTTATTATATTAACCTGGACAAAAAGGCATAAAACTAGCCAGAAATATTCTTGGAAGAAGAGTTTGTATTATACCACATGATAAAACATATGCTAATTCATACCACTTTGATGATGACCCAGGAATACATAGAAAATATCAGTGGAAGAGAAAGTTCAAAAATAAACCCAAATACATATGGGCATTGCCATAAAGAGAGCATTTCAAAGCAGTGGGGATAAAGACAAAATTTTCAATAAATCTGTGATAACTACATAGTCATTTGAAAAAAGTATGACCACATCTCCTCCAAACCACTTCTTACATAAAAATAAACTCCAGATGGATCAAAGATTTAAAGTAAACAATGAAGCCATAAAAGTACTGGATGAAAACGTGACTGAATTTATTTATAACCTGGAGATGGGGATGGTTTTTCTAAGCATACACAAATTTTAGAAACCATAAATTTAATGATTTGGACAAAGCTTACAAAAACCATTTTAGCAAAGCCTAAAACATTATGAACAGGAGAGACATTTAACAAATCAGAGACCCACAATTTTAAAAAAGAAGAAAATATATGTATATAAGTACAAATAATATATAGTGAAATACCATTATGTAAAAATATGATAATTTAAAAACTGAGAACAATTTAAATACCATCTTGGTAAAAAATTACTGAAATGAATTGTGGTATATCTAAATAGTGTAATAATATGTAGACAACTAATTTAAAAACTGGGGGTAGATCTGAAAAATATGAATATTTTATCAGTTAATCAGATACATAATCATATCATTTTAGAGAATAAGAGCCATAAGTAAAGTTTAGAGGTGTATATTATAGGACAGAATACTTTTTCCTAGAAGCATTCAGAAAAGGTCAGCCTTGTGGAATAAAGAGATGTTAAAGACAATAAGAGAGAAATCAAGGGGAATACATTTTAAACTAAGAAATAAGAAACCCAAAGGAGAGTTGGAAGAGATTGAAAATTTCAATAGTTTTGGTTGGAGTTTTAGGACAACAAAGAGGAATTTTTGAATAAAGATAGATGAAGGGAAAAAGCAGAATGTAGTTTCTTCTCCAAAGTCTTTAATTTTCTTATTGAGGAGGATGCAAGCAGCAGGATTTGCTGTGAACCAGCCAGCCAGGCAGGAGTGGATTCTTTCCCAAAATGTTTAATTTAAACT
The DNA here is from genome assembly GCF_964194105.1 of Spermophilus citellus. Lineage (NCBI taxonomy): Eukaryota > Metazoa > Chordata > Mammalia > Rodentia > Sciuridae > Spermophilus > Spermophilus citellus. Next base: position 175,031,836 of record NC_138182.1, on the reverse strand, counting down.
TCTCAACATGCCAAGAATTAGGAATCATTATTCCCATTTTAAAAATAAAGAACTGAGGTTAGAAAAATTAAAAAATTCACCTAAGTTCTCACAGAAAGTAACAGACTTGACATTTAAATTGGATAACCACGTAATTTATGATATAAATTGGGTCACTTTGAGAGTGAATGGGACAACAAGCTCAAATCAATTCTGTCATGGCAAACAAGGAAGAAAGGTCACCCTACATTTAAACCCAAGGCTGTCTCCAAAACCTACATTCTGACATCAATTACCTTTCATAGATTGACACACACCAAGATTTTTTTTTTAAAAACTGTGTTGTGACCCAACAAAAACGTTGATAAGGCTCTCAAACATTATTTCAACATCAAAATTAGGTGAGCAAGCTCTGTTACCTCACCTGGCTGACATCTCTATCCACAGAATTGATCTGTACAGCTTATTTTATACAGTCTTTACCCGGGCACACTTAAAATGACCCAAATCTCAAATGCTTTCAGCGTTCTCATGGAATATTGTTCTATAAAACAAAAGTTATTGTTCTATAACTTCAGAATTTGAATTCCACAGCATTTATCCTACAGAAACTATATTTTACCACTGTTAAGCCTAAAGCAGTGCACCTGATCTTTTCTAGGTAAAGATTATTGGTTGATTTATAATTAGCACTACAAATATTATAAATAACATGATTTTGAAGTTATTTTCCTTTTGCAGGCAGAGAAAACTGCTAGCATAAAGTAATCGTTTAGAATTGTACATGTTTGCAAAATATTCTCCATCAAAAAATGTCTGTGGAAATTGATTATATTTCAGACATCTATTATTTTACTTGTTTCTTATGTTAAGTCAATCACCTTATTCTCGCCTCCTTTCATTTTTTTTTCCTCCCAGGCCATGTGCACATTTTTTTTTTTTTTTAGAGAGAGTGAGAGAGGAGAGAGAGAGAGAGAGAGAGAATTTTTAATATTTATTTTTTAGTTCTCGGCGGACACAACATCCTTGTTTGTATGTGGTGCTGAGGATCGAACCCGGGCCGCAGGCATACCAGGCGAGCGCACTACCGCTTGAGCCACATCCCCAGCCCATGTGCACATTTTCTTGTCATTAAGTACAAAAACACAGTAGGGGCATTCTAAAAAAGTGCTGAAAATTTCTATGTCTTATTTTAAGGAGGATGGTGTATATATTCATAGTATTTAAGTATTCATGATGAAGTTTGTTATTTCCTTTACTATTATAGGGTTTTAATAAATATGTCACATGGAATAGGAAATGTGAATGACATTACACATACACACACACACAAAAAAAAAACCCACCATTCTAACTTGTATTTTTATGAGTTCAACTTTTTCAAATTTCAGATGTAGGGAGACCATGCAATATTCTTCTTTCTGCACATTGCTTATATCACCTGGTATAATGTCATCCAGGTCCACCCATGCTGTCTCAAAGGCTGATTAATATCCATTGTTTATGTGCACCACATTTTCCTTATCCATGCATCTGCTGATTGGCACTTAGGTTGACTTAATATCTTGGTTATTATAAATAATGCTACAATGGAGCATGAACCATGGGAATGCAGATATGTCCATGACAGACTGATTTTATTTTCTCTGGATACCTACCCAGGAAGAGTACTACTGGATCCTATAATCATTCTAATTTTCAGTTTTTGAGAAACCTCCATACTGTTTTCTTTAGTGGCTCTGCTAGTTTGTACTCCCACCAAAAAGCTACAATGGTGCACTTTTCTATGCATCATTTAATACATTAAATGTATATGTTTATAAAAGCCATTTTTGTAGGAGTGAAGTAATATTTCATTGTATTTTAATTTGCATTTCTTTGATGACTAGTGAAGTTGAGCATTTTTTAATGACCCATTTGTATATCTTCTTTTAAGAAATGTCTATCCAGATCTTTTACACATTTTTAAATTATTTTGTTATTTTTGTTTTGAAGTCTTTGTTTTGTTTGTTATTGAGTTGTTTTAATTCATTATATATTTCTAATATTAACCCCTTGTCTGAGATATGGTTTGTGAATAATTCTCTCATGGCATACATTGTCTTTTTACTCTGGGTCAAAGATGAGTTGACATAAATTGTTATTTTGTACTATAAATGTTATAGAAATTTTTGGATACTTGTATATAATTGGCATTTTTCTTTATCTCCTTATTTCCAGAAATTCCTAATTGTTATTTTAATCAAACTAACACCAGAAGAATACAACTGATATTTCAAAAAACACAAACATTTTCAGAGGCCATGAATATCAATGCCAATTAATTTTCTTTTTCTCCTCCTTTCCTTTCTTTCTTCCTTTTCCCCTTCTTCTCTTCTCTTTGCTTTTTTCCATTTTTTCTTTTGTCCTCACTCCATCTTTCATAAGTTAAGAAAGTACTTTTTTTGTTTCTTTCTATTTGTACATTTTTTTCCTCTCTCTCTCTCTCTCTCTTCCAACAAATTGGCCCATTCTATGACAGTCATGGTTTCAGGGAAATTGAACACAGAGTTAAATAACTAAAGGCTTCTAACTTCATAAAGCTCACAATCTAATCAGAAAAATATAAATAAATAATATAAAGTATTCTGAAGATGACTTGAAAAAAGAGTGGCATAAGATAGACATTTTCTGATGAACAAAATTTTGGAAGAATCTGCTGCCAATAACCAATATTTGCTCTTCAGAATAAAGAGAAATGTAACCAGATAAAATAAAATGTTGAAGCCCTTTTGAAAATGTTAAATATGTGGATAAACATAAGATAATATCATTTTTTCTCATATTTTTTTGAAAAGGCAACAATGTGATTACCAATTTGTGATTTTAAAAAATCTCAGCAAAGTGTAGATAGACAGATAGACGGTAATTTTCTTGTCTATGAAAAACTACAGCTAACAACCTAATTAATTGTGACATACTGAACATTTCCACACAGCCAGCAGTGTGGCAGAGATAGCTTCAATAATCACTTCCAATTCAGGTTGTACTTCAAGTTTTATCCATTGTGAGAAGAAAAAAAATATACATAGAAAGCATAAAGATTTGGAAGGAGAAAGTAAATCTGTCTGATTTTGTAGATGACATGACTGATAACATTAAAAAATCCTAACAAATCTCTAAAACAAACTATTACTACTAATAAGTTAATTCAGCAAGGTCATGGGATATGATTGATATATTAAAGTCAAATTTATTTCCAAATAATAGCAAAACACAATTGAAAAAAATAAGTGGCATTATATTATCTCTTACTGAATAGAAAATCATCATCACAAGTTTAATGGCTAAATCTATAATAAACATTCATTATATCAAGCTGTTTATGTAGATGAGGAATTGGAGAACAATTAGTTGGGTGATTCAGGTATGGGGTCTCTCAAGGGGTTGCAGTCTAGATGTCACTCTGAATGTTAGTATTCTAAAGAGGCTGGAAGAGCTGCTTTTCAAGGTTCTTGTAGCTGGCAAGATGATGCTGGATGTTGGCAAGAGGCTTCACACCCCCACAGCATCTACATCTCTGCAGGGCTTTCAGCTGTCCCATGGCATGGCAGCTACTTCATCCAAAGAGAGGGATCCAGAAGAGAAGTCAAGCCCTGCAGGGCCATCAGTCATCTCCATGTACCCTGGATACACAGGCAGGCATCTCTATTCAGTGGGGAATACCCATTCAAAGACAAACATAGTAAGAAGTGAAAATCTTTGGAGACTTTCCTTGCAGCTGATTACAACACATGCTATATATTATTGTGCCAAAAACTTAAGCAGCTTGTAAGGCTTTACACTAAAACTCAAATTTACAAGGAATTTGAGTAATACTTAAATAAATGAAAAGATATATAAGTATGGACTGTCTGTATGTGTCCTCCCTGAGTTCATATGCTAAAATCCTAACCCCCAGTATTTAAAGATGAGGCTTTGGATGTTATTATGTCATAAAGGTAGAGGTCCCTAGATGGGATTAGAATCCTTACAAAAAGGGTAGAAGAGCTAGCTTGCACTCTTTTCTGACATGAGGATACCATGAGAAGTTGGTAGGCTGCAGCCAAGAAGAGGCCTCTCACTAGAACCCAATTATAATGTTACCCTGAGATCCTGATCCTGGAAGACTTAAAAAAAAAGAAAGAAAGAAAGAAAAAGAAAAGATCAGTTGTTTATCAGACACTTGGTGGTTCTATGTTATAGTAACATAAAGTGGCTGGGACATATACTATATTAATTGATTGGAAGGGTCAATGAGGTAAAAGAGTCAGTTCTTCCCAAGTTAATGTATGATACAAATCAAATCAAAACCTAACCAGGTTCATCCTAGAATTTATAGAAAAAAATTTAAAAATCCTAAAGTATCCTTGAAAAAACAAGAGTAGGACGTGTACTACCTGATTTCAAGACTTAATAAAAAGCTATAGTCCATTGGCAAGTAAGTTACAGAAAATAAAGATGGAGAGGTAGTTCAATGAAATAGAATAGAGCATAAAAAAAATAGACATGTATGTATACAGGTCTGTGTGTTATTCAATAAAGGACCAAGGCAACTTAATGTGGAAATAAAGTCTTTTGAGAAAATGGTATTGGAAAGACTGAATAAAAGTGTGAAAGAAAAATGAATAATATTATTCCCACCCCAACTCAAATGATACACAAAAAGTTAAATTAAGATGAATCATAGGCCTGAATGTAAAAGTTAAAACTCTGGTGGAAAACAAAAGAGGAGGTCTTTATGACCTTAGAATAGGCAGCAATCTCTTAAAAAGGACAAAGTAAATACCAACCATGGAAGAAGGAAAAAAAAAGCATAGAAAATTTGACCTCATCAAAACTAACACTTCTATTTTAAGAAATAAACATACAAACCTTGGAATGAAAGAAATATTTTTACACATCTAAATGATAAAGTACTCACATTCAGAATATATAAAGAACTACTAAAACTTACCTTAAAAATAAGACATAAGAAATGGACAAACACTTGAATAACAATTTTGTAGAAGAAAATATATAATTGGCCATAAGTACTTGAATAGCCCTTTTGCAGAAGAAAATATATAATTGGGAATAAGGCATATAGAAATCTCAAAATCATTTAGAGTTAAGGAATTGCAAATTAAGACCACAATAATATACACTGCATACCCTTTAGAATGTCTGAATTTAAAATCCTGGCAATGCCAATGTTATCAAGATTATAGAGCAACTTGAACTTTGAAATATTGGTGGAGGAAATATAAAATATTTTAACCATTTCATAATACAATTCAACATTTTCTTATAGTTAACCTGCAATTACCATACAATCAATTCCACTTCTAGATATTTACCCGGTAGAAATGAAAACATGTCCCAAAAAGACTTGTTCTTGAAAGTTTATAACAGTTTTACTCATAATAATAAAAATGAAAACAGCAGAGATGTCTATCAACAGGAGAATGAATAAACATAATGTGATATATTTATATAATGAAATACTATCAGAAGTTAATGTTAATTAATATTAACAATAAATAAATAATGTCATATAATTAATATCACTATACACATAACAACATGGATGAAACTCAAAATCATTATGATGAATGAAAAAGTCAGGCATGGAAGAATAAACACTGTATGATTCTCTTTTCATGAAGTTTAATAGGAAAAGAAATCCATGGTTTTAGAAATTGGAGTGGGGGTTGCCTACAAGAAGTGGAATCTGACTGGATGGAATGGACATGAAGGGGGTTTTCTGAGGTCATGAATAAGTCGTACTTATTAATCAGGGAGTTAGTTACATGGGCCAGAAGCATTTGTCAGAATTCTCAAGATCTTTGCATTTCATTGGGTATGTGAACTTTACCTCATTTTTTTAAACGAGAGGAAAATATTAAAAGAGTAAAACCACTGGGGAAGTAATTGCAGAAACCCAAATAAGAGAACCAGGATCCCAATGAAGGTGGTGAAAGCAACATGTTTTGGAGTACAAAGATATTGCTGATGAATAGGGTGTGAGAAATAAGAAAAAGACTCAAGAACTATGAAGCAAGAGGTATTGGCTTTCTAGGGACCAGGTAAGCTTTCTAAAAGCATGCTCTTCATTTGCCAGATCACCATTCCTGACACAATCTTTCAACATTTTCCTGAGTCCACCTTTATTAGAAGAATATTTGAAATGTTAGTGCCAGTCCTTTCCCTCAAGTCCCTTCCTCACCCTTGCCCAGTTCTGCTCTGTTACAACAGGAGGGAAGATGCTCCACTCTGTGGGCTCTTTCCTAAGCTACCTCTCTGATGGCTTCCGGTGGAGTCTGGTCAACAGAATGAATTGGAGGTTAACATGTATTCATGAGGCTCCTCCTGCTTCTGGCTCCAGTGACCTGCATTACCATCCAGGTCCTCCATCCTAGTAGAGTTCTTAAGACTGGGTTTCGTAAAGAGCTAGTTTCCTGTTGACTTTTCAGCATTTCCATCACATCTAGGCCCACATTTCTGTATTAACTTCCTTCTATTTTATGATTTTTGTTTTCTTAGTAATAGGAAAGAAACAGAGTAGCACTGGGACCTGCAAACATTAAAACTGGGACAAGTTTGCTCATGATCTTACTTCCTGTGGTTTGATGCAGATTCCCATGAAAAACTCAACTGTTGCACACTTGTATGAAAGTAACCAAAGAATAATGACACAAATTTTGCACTTTGCCTTGAGAAATTTTGGGGGGAGTGCTATGGATGGATGAATGCTTTAAGCAGCCTTCTGTTTTTCCTATTAACATGAATAGTGATTAGCTTAGTGCTATGCTTACAATAAACGCTTCATACAAGTTAGCTATTATTAACACCTGTGAAGTTTCTTGTATTAGTATTTCTCAATAAACTGTCCTTAGAAATCCTGTGGTCCCCGAAAAGCATTGATAATTAGCTTCAGGCTTAGGGGGGCTCATATGTGATTATGTTAAGAAAATGACTTAATAAACCTCACCTAGGGAAATGAGAAAAATTTCCTACAAGACTAAAAATGTAGTTATACTTGAAAATATATCTAAAGACTTGCAATGATGGAAAAGTTCTGGAATTGAATTACGGCAATGGCAGTACAGTATTGTGAATGCACTTAATGCTACTTAATTATACATTTTAAAATTGTTGGAATGGTAAATGATATGTTGTATATATTTTTAAGCACAATAACAACTTTTTTTAAAAAAAGTCTAAAACAGAAAATATAGAGTTTGGAGACACTTGATAAAATGCATTTTTAAAGATTATGATTTCGAAATATGTGTGTATAAATGTATGTTAGTCTGATGTTCCTAATTTCTGAGCATAATAACAAAGAAAATGTAAAGGAAAATGAGGCATAGTTTATTTCTTTTCCACTTGTACCATCTGTTCACATTAGCCACAAAGAAACACCCTTATAAAATTCATTAAATTACCACGTTATAATTCAATGCGGTAATAAGTCTTCAACACAATGTACACAGTCGCCAAATGACTATGGCAATGACATCATTGTAATGGTCATAATTACATGACAATTCAGATATTTGATCATTCAAAACATCAGTAAAATAACTATTCTTCTATTTGTCAGCCTCTAAATACCTCTATTCATTCTTTATTCAAGAATCTGTGGCTCACAGGGAGGAGAGAGAAATCCAATCCAGCAATAACAGAGACAAAGCTACGGCACAGGGAGGAGAACAGGGTTTTGAGGGACAGGCAGGAAAAACCTGCACTGCACTCAGTGGAGAGAGGGAGATGAATGTGCATGAAGCCAGCCTAATTATCGGAGAGTGAAAGGTCATCAAAATCAATTTGCAGCATGATGTACAAAGGTCATTATCAGACTCAGATTTTCTCTGCCCGTTTAAAACACAATAAAAATAAAGTGAGTGCTTTAATAACTATGATTAGTAAAGAAAAAAGCATATCATCGAGCCATCTGTTTAAATATTTGTGCTACCTTAGTTTTACTCAAAACAGCATGAAAGATGAGCAGTGAGGAGATTTTTTTTTTCCCTATTTGTTTGCTTTTAAAATCCTGACATTTTCTCCGCTGGTTGCCGAGATTTATAACACAGATGAAAGAGCTCCTCTGAAATTACTGCCCTTTGAAATCAATAGCACGGTATTTGTAACGACTTTCTTTTTATTATAGAGCACTTCATTATTATTTTTATTATAATTTTATGGGACAGTCTGGAACAGAATTCATCTTTCACTTATTTGAAGCATCTCACTTACTCAATGGCACAGATGGCCTGCTCTGAGGAGATTTAATCACCCTATGTTAGGGGTGCTTTGATGCTAAGTAAATGCAAACCACAAGAGAGATAGGCAGCCTAGGCAACAATAACATTATCTTAGCCGCCATTCAAAACTGTGGAAACAGTTCATTTGGGAACTTGGGAAGTTAGGGTTCTAAAACTGCATCTTTTTATTTTTATTTTTTTCTCTCAAAAAATAATATAGTACTATTTTATGGGGTAGGGTTTTGAAATTTTTAATTGTGTCTATCAATAAAAAATACATCACATTATGACTCAGTATACCTACATGTATGCCTGTTCACATGCCCACTCATACACACATGTGTGTGTGCACACATATTCACACATATTCTAACACAAATATTTTAAGAACTTGTACTTGTTGTTACTGAACGTAGAAGGTGATTTTGTATTCTGATTTAGTCAATTTTTAATGCCGGTCATAATCCACTAAGCTGTTTTTAATACAAGGATCTGAGCCATCAGTTTGAAAATAAATTCAGGAAGTATTTTTTATATTTTAAATAAAATAAATATGTGAGTACTTATCATCATATCTAACATATGGTAACCATTTGGAATTTATTATGTCTTGAATGGATTTTTATAAATTACCACAGCTTAAAACAACCAAGATATGCTCTGTGTAGAGAAATGACTTCTCTGAATTTTTTTTCCTATTGTTCTAGTTTTGATCCAACTATGTGGTTCTGAAACACTGAGCAGTTGAATTTATATTATGGAACACTTACAGTGGCAGACAGAAAGAACACAATGTGAAGGAGAAATGTCAAGGAAACACTGAGGCTGCTTTTCATCTTCATCATTAGCTTCTCGGTCCCTTACTAGTTAACACCTATCTATATCGTACAATGTAGGCAAAAGGATAGAAGTGTAAAGTCAATAAAATACCATGTTTTTAAAAGAGTTACAAAGTCAATAAACTTTTATAAGAAAAGACAAAGAAGAAAGCAATGAAAAGAATAAAGAAACAGAAAAACAAGAAAAATTGAGGACTTCTCAACTTTTCACATGTTACATTATTCACTTTCTGAGTCTGGAAGGAGACTTTTGAAATCTTTAGTTAATGCAGTATATTCACCTTTAATTTGTCCAATCGAAAAGTAAATATTTATTGTGCACCTATGTTCCTACTTTTAAATATCTATAAGTTTTATGCATGCTTGATTGTTTTCAGTTTAGCAGAATTTATCTTTTTTAAATATTACATTTGTGATAAACTAAATCACAAATTCAAAATAAACAGGCTGCTTGTGAAACTTCCTGAAACTTGTTCTTTTAGTTAAGAGTGACAATCTGAAAATGACAACAGCATGCCATTTGAAGCTAGGCCAATACAACATTAATCTGTATTAGCTCTACTGGGACCCATGTAAAGCGCACTTTTAAGGAGATCAATGGGCAAACATCAAGAAGAGGTGATAAAAGTCAAATGGGAAAGGCAAGAAAAGATTGTTTCTTTTTCTATGCACACTGATGTCATTTCCATCCAGAGGATGAAAAGATGAGAATTTTTCATCGTGCCCCTTAATATCCAGTATTCAATCAATAGAGGTTGAACATTACCTGTTTATCTTTGCTATAGCTGTAGACCTATGGGATGTTTATTTTACACTAACCTCTGTAATGACAAGAAAGTAATAATAAAAATTATGAATGGGCCTAAGAAATGATGGGGCCTGGCAGAAACATGCTGTGGGTGAGGAAGGAGTATGAATTCATTATGCAGAAATGCAGCATCAGTAGGAGCAAATAAATTCAGGTAGGAAGGGGAAAATACTGAGCATTTTTTGTCATTATTTCCTTTCATTTCATAGTACTATTTTTGCCAAAAAGTGGTCATTCTGGAACCTCGAGTCCACATTTTTTAAAAAATTCACATTAACAGGAATTTTAGCATAAGTTCTGGATTAATGATACACTCCTTGATGAGCAGCGGGGCTGGTTAGATTAAGTACTATTGACCTAGAGACTTTACACACTAAAGTCCAATTTCAGAGATGAAATGGTCCTAAGAGGAGACACCTGGAAATGCCCACTTCCCCTCCCTGTGGACCTGAGATAGGATTTGTCATGGTAACTCTCCTGTTAATAAGGGCTTGGAGTATCTGAATGAATGTCAGCTCTTTTCAGAGTGATCCTACTGCCTGGCTGTCCTAGCCACGTGGTCATATAATGCACAGGTCACATATAGCAGGAAAGTTTCAGCTAAGCTGAAACATTCATTGTGGTAGGGTCTGGGGTTAGACACCTGGGCTGCTGAGCCAGATGGTCTAAGTTGGAACCCTGGCTCCATTATTATAGTTGTATAGGACTGTGTCTTGACATCCTCATCAAAAACTTGGAAATATGATATTTCACGAGGTTGTTGGGAGAATTAAATCCAAGAATCACACCCAGGACATAATAAGCCCAGGATATGCACTACATTTATTTCTTTTTCATAAAACAACCAAGTTCCTAAAATATAAGTGTTTTTGTACTAACTTCTTAAAATAAGGGAGATGAAAATAGTCCCAGATTGCTTAATTCCTTTCTATGTCTTCTGCAGAGGAACAGAGAGACCTAGACAAATCAGATCATAAATCCTCCATATTTCCAGCTTTTAAAACATTTATAATCTTAATGTCTTAAACAAATTTCTCAGTTACACATTAAGTTGAAAGAGGACCCTGAAATATGTTATGGTTGTTCAGAGTTGGATCTTGGATAACATGGCTCACACTGAGAAATATGAGGACAAAAATCTTTAGCAGTTGTTCAGTGATTCACTAATACTACTCTTTTCTGGTAACCTACAACTCCAAATCATTGATAAGCATGAACAACTGGACACAAATCTCTATAATGAGGTGTTTTAAGTACCAACTTCACTATATAATAAAATTCCCCAAAACTAAGTTGCTTAAATAACCACTGAATTATATCTCATCAATGTAGTTTAACTGGGTTCAATTACTCAGTTCTTCTCCATGTGATCTGGCCTGTGGCTGTAGACATCTGGGGGTTCAACTTGCATGCTCCAAATGTCCAAAATGGCTGGAAGTTTGTTCTCCTGTCAACTGGGAACTCATCTGGGGCTGCCAACTAAAGTACCCCAGTTCTTCTCAGTGTCGTCTTTCCATAAGTTGCATTCTATGATGCACTCTTTCCATAAGTTCCAAAAACAAAAAAGTAGAAGCTGAACATGGAAATATCAGAAAGTACTTCTTGTTCTGAAGTTGTAAGACAAGATTCAAAGAGAAGGAAAGTAAGTTTCATCTCTTTACCTGAGAAAGTATGCACAGACAGGGAGGAGAGTTAACTAAGAAGAGTAGGTATTATGTAAACTTTGTTTTAATTTTTTTTAATCTCAGAAAAAAATTTTATACCACATTTGACAAAGAGCTGACAAACTACATCCCATGGCCCAAATACCTGTTTTTGTAAATAAAGTTTCACTAGAACATGCATTTATTTGTTTTCATATTGACTGTGGCAGCCTTCATGCTACAATTAAAGAGATGAGTAATTGAGACAAGACTACATGGCCAACAAAACCTAAAATACTTGGTAGGTGACCATTTTCAGAAAATGTTTGCTAGTCCCTGAGCTAGACCATTAGCTAGTAATTCCAAACAAAAAATACACACACACGATGTGTGTGTATATGCATATATATACACACACATATATATACACATATATACACATATATATACATACATATACACACACATATATATACATATATACATACATATACACACACATATATATATATACATATATACATACATATACACACACATATATATACACTTATAAACATATATTAAAAGCATATAATCTAAAAATACTGCAAACAGGGTCTGCCTAATTAATCCAACAAATTAATAATTTTATGTGTCTTTTGTTGTAGATATTTTCACTGACTTACTTGGCATTAGGTATTCAAATAATATATACTGATAATTTTTATCATAGTAATGAGTTATTATGTTATATTTAATTATATTTACTTATAATGAAAAATCTTCTTTTGGTGAATTTTTGCTAAGTGAATTTCAGTGCAATGCAAGTAATCAAAGCCTGTATTTCAAATTAAACTTTATAGAAGTATAAGCCATGGGGAAAAATGGAGAAAATGTTATATACACCATGTATCAGTCTGGAAATTTACTGTGGTTACACTGACTTTGAAAATTTCACCACATTTTTGAAACATGTTTGTAAATTTTATTTTTATTACAAATACTCTTTTCTTCCTACACTGAGCATACTTATTAGCATCCTCCAGTGATTAAATTTCTGATACTTCTGCATACCTCCCTATTGGTATTTACTATAAACCTGCATGTATTAATTATTTTAAATATTCTCAGACATACCTAAAATATTTGCAGGACTCTTCATTAGGTAATGGTGGGAAAGTATGAGGATATGCACTCCATGAATCTCCACATCGTTATCTAGATTAGGGATTCACATACCTGATGATAAGAATTATTAAGAAGTTGTAAACACACAACATGATACAGCCATGCACTGAAAGAGTTAAAACTCCTTCCAGGATGCTTAATATACTATCAAAAGTTTACTTGTATACCAGAGAAAGTTATAGGTTTTTCCAAAGAATTGAAGAAAGAAAAATGACAAAAGTAGTATTTATATTTTGGTTATGTGGTCAAATTCTCCTGTTTTAATTGCAACAGAAAGATTAGCTATTAATTTTTAAAGATAACTTTAATAAAATATGCATCAATTCATTAATTGGGTATTTAGGTTTGAATTACCAAAACAAAACCCACTTAGTACACATCACTTCTGAGGCATTTGCCTTATTGTCAATTTTTCATATTCATCCTCTACTTACCTGTACATCTTTTCCTAGGGTCCAGGCACTAATTTACTCTCTATACATGTCTGTTATCTGGGTAAAAAACTTAAAATGTTCTTTTCCTTTTTTTAAGATTTTTGCACTCTTGAAATCTAGCTACTAAGTGAAGAAGTTGAGCAAGACTCCAAGCAGATAATCAGGCACCTTTTTAACAGCCCAACCACTGGCTAGATAAAGGAGTAAGACCGTCCAGGACCACAGCCCTACAGGACCTACCAACTGACTAAAAATGCATTTGTAAGTCCAGTCCAACCATAGGGAGCCAAGAGAAGTTATTTTAGGTAGGCCTGCACAATGGTTAATAAATTGTGACCACAGAAATGAACATTATATCCCCAGAAATTTGGGGGATATTTTGTTATACCACAATAAGTTACTTATACAGAAATTATAAATAGAAGTAGACTGTTGCTGAAATAGATACCTGAAGTATAAGGCTTTGGAGGTTATAGCTGGGTGGGTGAAGTCCAGACAAGAGGGAAGGACATTGTGAAGCTCATCTCATTGAGAGATGGAGCTTCTTTTCCCAACATCTGGACCTGGGCTGGCTTAGCCACTTTTTTGACTAATAGAATGTAACTGAAGTGATATTATGATGTTTTGAGCTCAGGCCCAAGGGGCCTTGCAGTTTTTACTCTTGTTTCCTTGTAATCTAGATATCATGAAGAGGAAACCCAAGCTAGCCTGTTTTGGAAGCCACAGAAGAGTATAGACTCAGCCTGGACAGTAACTTGTGCAACTGCCAGACATATGGGTGATACCCTCTGGGAACAGTTAGTCACTAGTCACCCTGCCCAGGAAACTCTTCTCCAATCAGAAACAAATCATCCCATCAGGGCCTGCACAAATTATTGTTTGAATACAGTTTCTTTTTTAGGTAGTACTAGATAAATGATAAAAGAATAGAGACTCAGATTGTGTTCATTATTGTTATTTCATAGATACTCTACTAATTAACAATGAGCAGTATAAAGGATTTATACCAAATATGAATGCAACTGAGTGGATGTTACCCCCCTCCCCCATTACTTCCTTCCTTCCTCCCAGCAGCATGCTTACCAGTCAGTGGAGCCCAGAAGGCACTCCTAAGGCACCAACTCTTAGGAACCTTGGGTTGTGAGCTCACTGGGCAGGAGGAGACAATACCATATACAGAATTTATCTCTGCATCTAGTTCTGTTTCCTTCAGAATCTCTGCATCTAAGCCAATCTGATCCCATCTTGCCTAACTTCCATAAGCAGTACTTGTTGTTCCATAGAAATTGAGAATGTACCCTTTGGGGAAAATAAATAAATACATGTGTAAGTGAAAGCCCATTTTCACACTTAGTGAAAATCTGCCAATTGGACTATAGGTTCCCACATGAGGAAAAGTTACTATTGTTAATAAATACCAATAACAAAATATTAATGGCTTTCAAAAATAGCATCAAATATATGTAAGGTTTCTTAATGAACCTTTTCTATTTCTTAAACTTATAATTTCTTCCTTCAACAACATTCTTGTGAGGAGGCTTCTTGGAGCCATAAAATTAACAGGAAACTGAAAAATCATTCAGTCCAAGCTAAAGAAAGCTAAAGAAAACAAGGTCCAGAAGGATTAAAATCTGCCTAAAACACACACACACACACACACACACACACACAGAGTTGTCAGTAAAAATCAAGAGTTAAAACTCAACCCTTCTGATGTTCAGACTAGTCTCTCAACCACTGCTTTGCATGGCCTTCTCCACATGCTAATGAGAGATCAGTCACACACCATCGGTAATTGTCTGTGTAGAGCATCCTCACTCCTTGCTTTTACCGCCTCTGCCTGCATCATGACTCTTGGCACATTTTTTTTTTTAATGGTCAGAAGTTTAATATTTTTTCAGCTCACTGTTATCTTGGACTCTACTTGAAAAATAGCAAATCTGAAGTCAGCAGTTCTCTAAACACAATTAGACATTTGTATAATATTTGTTGTGAATTACTCTCCCCACTCCCCACCCTCTTGAATAGAGATTGAGTAGGACAGTGTCCTTGCAGTGGAAGGGTATAACACAGAAGGGGCTTCCTCTCCACCTGCCCTTTCAGGGGAGGCCACTAAATTGCTCCTCAGCTTTGGTTGACCCACCTTTTGCCACTGTCACTGACTTTATGGCAGAAAATAGGAAGGCTTAGGAACTGTCACACCTCTGTTGGCCCGTGGATTTTATTCATCACAAGTTGCTTTAGAAAATTTAAAATAATTAACAATACCTGTGTACTTCTTGTTTCCTCTGGGCCCTTTTCTTCTTTCTTTGGTGAAATAGCTTAAAAGGAATAAAGAACATGTTTCACTAGAAAACAGTTTTTTCAGTACAATAATTTGTGCTTTATGTCATATTATAGTGGTGAGTGTAAATTTATCTTTGTACCATGTTTTATTAACTTTTTCCCCCATAGAGTTACATCAAAAGACTCTATAAATAAATGATGTGCTCAGCCTACTAGTTTCAACATGCATACCAATTATGTCTATTGGTTTCAAAACACGTAGTCAGTACTTTAAACAACCATGATAATATCACAAACTAAAATATTCAACATCTCCATCTCAGTATGCTGTCACCATGCAGACAACGATTAGAATTGGTAATGAGTTTCACTGCCGGTAAGTTGAGTGGCACGATGCATTTTATATCCATGCTCATGTCAAACTCAATTAACATTCTAGCACAGTATATTTCAAAGACGCTGACCTAATCTCAGAGAACAATGCATTTATTTATTTCATGTTAAAATTCTTTTACATTTTATGCAGGATTCTTGAAGCAAAGATGTTTATTGTCACAATAATATTTTAAGTTGGAGATTCTGAAGAAATGAGAAGAATACTCAGTTTAAAAATCTTACTGTAAATGATGCATGTCATTGCTGTAGGAAAAAAAAAGAGTCTCTCAAGCTATAAAACTAGAGAATTTTAAAATAATATGGAGATCCTGTCTCCTTGCAAATGACACATTTCAAATAAGCCAGAAGTATGTGATTTTTTTGTATACCCACCAAGACAGCACATGAAATTAAATTTTATCAGAGAGAAATTTGTACTTACCTACTTGTTTATCTATCTACTTATTCATTTATTTATCTTTCTATGTATTAATCTCTATTATTAAAATAAAAACCAATCAATATAAGATTCATATGCAAAACTTAAAAATCCAGTGTCTTATTATATACATGCAGATGTATGTGCCAGATCTTGTTTTCTCCACTAACAACATACTACAGTAGATAATAAGCCTTTTAACATTGTCAGAGTAGTTACTTATTCACAATCATAGTGGGTAAATATTCAGGAAGTTTAAAAATCATTTTTTAGGAAAACCCACCAAATATAACTATACTGATGTGAAGTTTATATCAAGTATCAACTGCTAAAGGCTGTGGAAAGACTTTGTCAACAGGATGGCAGAACATCTGGATAAAAAATAAATGAATGATGCTGTCAAATTATCCATCTGTTTTGTCTACACAGTATGAACAGCCATATTCTCAGAAATACTAAGCTGGCTGGCACAGTATAGACAAAACATCCCACTATTGAAAGTTCTTTCACAGTTAACATCTGGATGGTTGAACATTTTTTTTTTCATTACATCTGTATATCGGCAAGTTGCATAGATATGGCTTTGCTATACAAGATTACCATTGCACTTTTTTTAAAATTTGTCACATATAGTTCACTTTAAAAATCTTTTAAAATTATATCTGCTAAAATCCCACAGTGTGGAAAAATAGATTTGTGAACAGCCCAGAGGGGTGAAAATCAAAATCTTTGGTGTTGCAGAATAAATTTGATTGAACATTTATACAAAGAAAATGGTAAAACAATACTGAATATAAGGATAACATTTTGCTTCAAATGTGTTTCCCTGGTTGAGTCGGTATTTTGCAGCTGCCAAGTACCACCAGAATACTATTTCAAGGAAATAAATTTTTCAGTGCCTTTGGGTGTGTATAGAAAGAATGACTTACAGAAGGTTGAAGTCGGAGTTCCTTGGGTTTTCTCTATTCTTTTAAAGTTCTTGATGACCTATGTACATTTATTTTATCATCTTTGGCAGCCAACCTAATGGAGCTGACCTCACAATGTAGGAGAGTATAATGTAATTAGTGCCAGTAGGTTGACAATATAACAACCCAGAGGGGAAAATAAACTCTTTGGCATCATTTCTCTGCAATTCTTTTGTTTTTTCCAATGAAGTATGCCTGTGCTAAAATAAGTTGTTTTTATAAAGATTCATTGCTAGGAGAGAGAAATCTCAATCTGCTTTCTTTATGTACCTTAAACAAATGCTAATTCTCTGTAGAAAGATTATATTTAAAATTTAAAACCAGGATAAAAAAAAACTTCATAATTCACTACTTTTGGCCAGGAAGGAGGGGAAAAAAATCTTTCATTTCTTGTTCAGTAGTGACATTTCTGATGAAAGCATTTGTTTCAGTCAATTTATTCTTGTAGCAAGCTTGATTTTATGTAGCATCACATGGCTCAGTTCATTGACTTCTTTTTGTGTGTGTGAGCAGGCACATCTCCAGAATGAAACTAAGGTCCAACTTGGAACTGAATGCAGGTGTCTTCAACTGTGCATTTAAAACAGAGGAGATCCAGGATACACTGCTCAAAATATTAGCATGAATCTAACATAAATACAAAGCTGTTCTCCTGGCAGAAAAGTAGCAAGGCCTTGTGCTGAACTCACTGTAGCAGAAGATTTTATTGATGCAATTGCCTGGGGTGCATTGGGCCACTATGTCCATAAAAATAATAATTAAGCTGTGGGATGTATTACATTCCACAGCTTAGCACCTGAACTAACCTCAGAGCATTGATTAATTTTTCTATTTGTATGTTTTGGTTTTTGTCATTGAGTAAGGTACCTATGGGCCATTTATCATCTTTCATTTCTATTTTACTTTTATCACCACTTCCATTAAAATGGAATCAAGAAAGCAATGGAGTTTCCTTTCAATAAAACAATAGGAAGGCCTATCTCCTGAATGTGTTTTTCTGATTGAAATCATCTAGGTTTAGTTGCATTTTTATTTGAAACTGATGAGTTGTAGTCATGCTGCCTGATTGCCATGGGGAAAGTGATATGTGAATAACACACCAACTGCAGCTGTTTTGTTTGACTTGTTTTAAGCAATGCTCACAACTCAATCTCACATGACCCAAGGGATTCCACCCCCAACCCCAGCAAGACTGATGGCAACTTCCCACAGGCACAAAGATCACCGGTCTGGAAGTTCTGTCTCCCAGACCCTCCTATAAATAGCTGTGATATAAACCCAGACTGTTTGGCACCCTCATACACACTTTATATCCATACGTATGCCTACCTGTTAGAATGGAGAACAACTGGAACAAAAATCCAGTGGTATCTAGCATATTGCCCTGGCTGTCAAGAACTCTCAATAAAATGCTGAGAGGGAGGAACCTGCCAGCCTTTTCTTTATGATCCTTGCTTACATATTTCCCTAAAAATTTGCACTGTACAACAAGGTAGAATTTTTTTTCCAAGTTCTGGTATGTAACATGTAGCCATGAAAAAGAAAGCTGGCTTACCTGAAAAGTACTGGGCTGCATTCTTTTGAAAGGGTAAGATGTGTCTCTCAGTCCAAGTCTGGACCAAGTAAAGGTATAAGGTAGAAGAGGGAGCAGGAAGGCCTCTGTGTCATTCTAAGAAGTGAGAGTGACAGCAGAAATCTAGGCTGGCTTCATCTGCACAGATGATGTCTGGTGCTTGTTAAGAACAGGTTAGGAGTTGCCAGTAGGAGCTGTAAAGAGAAGTTAGAGAATGGCAGGAGCCAAATAATTAACTCAGACAAAAGCCTGGGACATGAAGTCTACAATAAGCAAAATTGCTAGGGTTGAGAAATTCTGAATCATTCAGAAAGCTAGTTCTAATAACAGATCTTTTAAAGCAACAAAAACCAATAAACCTAGCAAAAATAAGGAATAAATAGTAGCCAGATAGAGAGCTCGTTTGAAAGGTTTTGGGAGAGAGGAAAGCATCACTGGCAACTCATTAGCAGTTTCATATAAAGGCAAGAATAAAATTTGCTGAATCTTTAACAACTATTTTCTAGAAAGGTTCAAGAGAAAAAATGAAAAACAGAATGAGCAAGACCAAGAGATAAAACCCACTTGCCATCCTGACTTTAGCAGTTCTCTAACAGAAACAGTATGATAGATGCTAAATGCTCTATTGACAGCTGCACTATCTCACACAATAGTCTTTCAAGGCTTTTTTGAAAAATTTTTAAAGCAATGGTGTTTTTCACTGATCAGTCTATTTTGTGTCCCAGGAGTGCATTTGCAAAACAATTGTCACAGGTTAGCGATGTGACCAAGTGCCTAGATGTGAACAGACACAAATCACATTGGTTTAAAACAGGGTGCCTTTTATTTTTAGTTAACCTGTGGGTTTGTCTGTTTGCATTATAAAGCTAGAAAAACTTTTGTTTCTTGAAAAGTACTGCTCTTAATTATATCAACACTATATGTATACTGAAAATATATCCATGACATTGGTATTACACAGATTGGGTAAATCAGGGTAGAGATTTCATTTTCTTCCTCAGGTTAGCAATGCTAATCTGACATGCCTATCAGGCCCACTAATGCCACTTTCTTATTCAAAGGACAGATTATTTGAAGGATGATTCCCATTGTACCATTACACTATCAATTTGTCAAACTTATGATGATGTTGATTGATGAAAGTGCTGCATAAGAAACATTAAGATCCTTTTTTTTTGTACTTCAATACTTTATCAAACTTGTTTTATAGCTAAACATTTTTAAAAAGACCAATTCTCTCTCTTAAAGAATCTAAACATTTGCTTTAAGTGGGAATTCTCAAGCTGCAAAGTGAGCAGTAAAAGGCAAAATTGAACTAGAAATGAACATGACAAGGTGCAATATTCAGTGTGTAGATCAGATTTAATTTTGCATAAGAAATGAATTTCTTCAGCTTATTTTTTTAATTAGCTTAAGGAAGTGCATTCAGGAGCCAATAACACAGACTTACGGGAACTGAATTACTGAAAGGGTTCCGAGCCCAGGCTCTAAATCACAGGCCTTGAGCTGATCTCATAATTAACACCAAGCTGAAACACTGCATCGAATGCTGCAGAAACATCTTCACCAAAGAGTGGATGGGGACCCACAAGATCATTATACCCTGGCAGCAGCATCTCGGCAACTACAAAGCTTCGCTGAAGGTGGGGAAGTCAGTTGCCTCAACCTGCTAAGCAGTTAATGTCCTGTCAGGCACATCTGTGTTTACTACCATCAGATACTCCCAGCTGTTCACATTGCCTCTGTTTGATGGTCATTCTGGGACCTGCCTGATGTTGAGAAGCATGTTATTAGAGAAGTAAATTCCTTTCTGAAGATTGATCAAGGAGAGATGTAAACTCTGGGATGCTGGAGTTGGTTCATAAAACTGAAGACATAGCCATGTACTGGAAATTACAGAAGGTGAATTTATTTAGGACTCTTGACTGGGGCTTTAGGAGTCTGTTATTGGTTTGAGTTAAATTATGCTTTTAAAATCATTCCTGTGGTCAGGTTCTTTTAGAGCAACTCAAACAGATATAAACTATTCCTTTTCTGGAAGCAGCTGGGTACTATGCAGGGAAGGAAAAATAGCCACTGAGATGCCAAGAGTACTCTCTTAATCAAACAGCTGCTTACTGAGGCCTATTGAACCAGGTGCTTTTGATATAAAAGATAAAGTAATGTTTTTATGCTGGGGATCCTAACTGTGCTTTTTCCAGGTACACTCTCAGCCCTTTCTGACCCTGCTCTTGCAGTGAGGCTGTCCAGGATTCTGATTCCTCTGGCTCATCCCACTAGGTTCAGCCCACAGAGGCCTCTGGCAGGAGAGGAAGGGAGGGAAACCAGCTCTCCCCTCCCCACCCCCCCATAGCCACCTCCCTCCAGCCTCCTCAGAAGTCAGCTTCTCTTCAGGACTCTTTTCCTCTAGCTTTCTTTGAGCCTATCATGGTAACAGCCTCTCTGTTCCTGTTTTGGAGTACTGCACATCCCTGTGGTCTCCTTCCCTTCTGCTCACATCTTTCTTAACACTGCCTTTATTAAACCCTCCTTGAGCCCTAGTCTGTCTGACTGCACCACCCTGTTGGCATCCTGACATAATATCCCTACCCCAAATGAGCTTCCAAGCTTTCTGGTAGATAAAATAAATACTGCAAAATCAATTCTATAACACTTAGCATTGGGTGCAGGTGACCAGCACGAAGCTGAATCACACAGATCTCGATGAATCTCCAGATGACGGTGTTGTGAAGTCTGTGCTGAGATCACCTAATTCCCTCTCTCTTACTTGGAGACTTGGAAAAGGGAAAGGAAAAGGGAAAACCTAGAAATCAGGGTTCCTTTCAGGATTGGCCATGATCTCATACCAAGTTTCATTTCTATTTCTGGGACTTACCCCTCCACAACCACCTCTCAGACTTTCCTCC
Source organism: Spermophilus citellus (assembly GCF_964194105.1). Lineage (NCBI taxonomy): Eukaryota > Metazoa > Chordata > Mammalia > Rodentia > Sciuridae > Spermophilus > Spermophilus citellus. Next base: position 175,010,149 of record NC_138182.1, on the reverse strand, counting down.
GCCAGCTTGACAAGAGGACTTTGCCAGGTACTCTGGACATGCTTGCAATAAAATATGAAATATTTTGGTCTGTGCAGACACACTACACTCCCTTGACAGGTAAGTCCTGAAACATTTAAGCTTAGCTTCTCCTACTACAGCTTTAATACTAGAGTTGGCCATTATGGGACACTCAAGCCTTGGTGACAAGAGTCAGTGAAAGAAGCAACCTAGCACTAATTCAAAAAATAACAACACAAAGGGAGAGTGACCAACTGCTCCCCTACTTATCTTTTACTACTTTTTTCCTCAGGCCATTAAATCTGGTAATCCACTAATTAGGAGATAAAATTCAGCCGCAATCATTAACCAAAATGAAATTTGAAGATGTGTCGGAGGAGAGAAGTTTCCAGTAGCTGCAATCACTGCTTCCCCAGGAAAACTCATTGTTCTAGTATGTAACCACTGTGTCTTTCCTGGAGTGACCCTGCAAAGCCAAATGGCTCAGAACCCTCAGGAAGCTCCCACTGGGGTAAAAGAAGAAGTCTAGCTGCTCTCTCTGCCTTCATTATTGGTTATGGACCACCTTCCTGGAACTACTCAAGGTCTCCACAGGTACAGCAATTTCTTTTTTTTTTTTGGCAACTTTATTGTCAGACAACCTGCCTTCTGGGGATGTTGTTATCACTGTAGTCAATTGATGTTTCTGACATTGTTCTTGGCAGGCTTGGTTTTCCAGGGCACTGCTTGGGAAGAAAACATGAAAAACCTGGCACTGTTTTCTATCTTGTGTGTTAGATTTCAAAAGAATAGAGGTAGGAAAATTATACTTTTGAAAAAAACAGGACATCACTGAAGAAGGATAGAGAATAGTATTAGCCTGAAAAACTCTTGTCATTGCCAGTCTTTCTAAGTGAACAGCTTGAAATTGTGTAGTTTATTTTTTCTTTTAACCACATATAACATTTTCACCAGATTTAATTAATTAAAAGTCAGATATGCAGGGCTGGGGCTGTGGTTCAGCGGTAGAGCACTCGCCTCACACGTATGAGGGTTCGATCTTCAGCACCACATAAAAATGAATTTAAAAAGGTGTTGTGTCCAACTACAACTAAATAAAATAAAATAAAAATCAGATACACAGAAAAAAACATGAGTAGTTCATTTTATCTTAAACTATCTGAACTTTCAATACTTATTCATAGCCTTTTTATTTTCCAACCCCCGTCTCCTACCTAATGTTCAGAGAAAACCTACTAAGTGCCCAATCCTGTCTGAAGTGTAATCTATTTCCATCATTTAAACCACCCCTATACACAAAGTTCAGTCTTTTGAGTAAGCGTGTTTTATATGAGATGATTTCCATCCACTATGTGTTTCCTTTTGGTGTTGGTCTTGTTGAAGGTATGACTCAGAAGTAGGGAGGAATTAGGGTTCTTATATCCAAACTTCATCTTGTGTTAATTCTTGTGCTTCTTGTCCTGACGGTGCTTGCAGCTAAATTCTGTAGCTGTAATAATTTATGACACCCATTGCCATCCAGGCCCAAGAGCAACATTCTCTGGTGCTTATGACTTCATCTGCGTTTTTGCTTTTTCTACAGACTTCCTTGAGGTATGGCTATGACTTCCATGTGGCCCCATTTTGGTTCTTCCCTCACTGCCCATGCCAGAGAACCATCCTACCTCACATCAGCGATCCTTCTAGCCTCCTCTCTAATCAGACTCTGCTATTACACTTTCTGTATACACAACTTGGAAGTCAGAGGAAGTTTGGGAAAAGTGAATGTCACAGGTTATCTCTGTCTGAAGGTGGGACACCACGGCATCCATGTGTCCTATCCTTGGCAGAGATAAGAAAGTCTTCTCTAGAATCTAAAATACAATAAGGCAAAAATTGCTATGTGCAAAAGTCCTTTCAGGCATTTAAAGTGCCTCACCTTCTCTAAAATAATTCCCAGGTATGAAAATTTGGAAGACATAAATATGATCATATAACTTTCCTTTTAGTTCTCCTCTTCTCTCTTCACACCAATCTCCATGCTTCAAAAGAAGGAAGGCCTTCATTTAAAACACACATTTATGCCTCCCTTCTTAATTGCCACCTAGCCCCAATAAAGGTAGAAATATCTTTTTTGTATATTGTGAATATATACTAATCAGATAAAATAATGATAATTGTTGGAACAGCTGCCCTAAATGTTGGTTGCACAATCCAGTACAAATTTATTTTCACTCGCACTTCAGCCCAATGTGGGCTAATGGGTGTGTGGGGCTCTGGTACATAGACTTGGGGCCTCAGGGTCTTTATATCTCCTATCTCTACCATATTCTATGATATCTGAGTTCCCTATTAGATTCTCTGCATTTGGCTGCACCTAAGGAAAGAAAGAGTGCTTGGGAAAGCACACGTTTGTGGGGCCAGGCCCAGAAGTAACAGCCCTCTCTGTCTCCTCACTGCATTAACCACTTAATTGCAAAAAAGCTTTGGAAGTGTCATCCTCTTGGGTGCTCAGAGCAATGTGGTCCAGCAACATGCCTTAGGAATATAAGGCACTTTCTCTGCCACAATCTAATGATCAAACCTATTCACGGAGCACACCAAGATTGACATTGTAAAGGTGGAAATTCTAAGGATCCACTCTAAAGCAATGAGCTTCTATGGCAGAAGCTAAATATCTTTTGCTTCAGCTTCCTTTTACTTGTTGCTTTTGTTTTTGCAGTGCTAGGGATTAAACCCAGAGCCCTGTACTTTCTTGGAAAGTACTCTACCATTGACTTCACCCCAAACCCCAGGTTTAGTATTTAAAATACTAATTGCCCTAAGAAATCTTGGTATACTGTGAGATAATAAAGTGAAGGTCCTGTCACAGCCAGAGGGACATTTTTTTAAAATAATTTTAAATTTGCATGAAATTCTTACTAATTATGAACACAGAGCCATGCATTTTCATTTTTCACTGTGTTCCACAAACTGTGCAGCCAGTTCTGCCTACATGTGATCGTGCCCAAAGGTGATTACATAGATTTAGATGCAAAGTGCCTTTAAACTCCATCCTTCAGAGCCCTTTGGATTTAGTGGAAGGTCTTTATAGAGTCTCTACAAGCTGAAGATGGGGAGTAAGTAGATGCTTAACCCCCTACCTTTATTCATATGCACAATATTTCACTTACAGAATGAATTCTACTTCTAAAGTAAGTTGAAACCACTAGGATACAAAATTCTTCACCACCTTGATGCTCTAACAAAAAATAAGCTGCAATATGAGGAAAAGAGATCTAAAACTTGACCTCAGAGCACCTGAGCCTATTTCTTAATTCTGTCACCTCTTAGCTTGGGGAGCTTACACAAAATATAACTTCTCTGAGCATGAGCTTATTTATCTGTTAAACTAAGATAGCAATGAACTCAGTATGACAATTGTTTTGATTGTATGAAATAATATATGTGTTAAAACTTTAAAAATAAGAAATTCCTGAATAAGTAAAAGACATTACAACAGTTCATAAATATATTCTTAAAAATATTTATGTAATTTAAGGCAGGAGATGAATGACATTCTTTGTCTTTAAATATATTTCTTTTAAAAGTAAAATGAATATGAAATTGAGATTATAAGGATGTAAAAAAAGAAACAATAGTGAATATTTTATTTCCTACTTCTTGGTTATTTGATGATTATAAGCCCTACATGACAAGCGTTATTAATAACATTGTGTTGTCAACTCAGTAGAAATATTAAAATTAAATGAACAAGATATCAGTCAAATGTGGTTTTCTAAAGAGTGTAATTAAGTGACATTTAGTACTTAAAATGTTCACTTCAATTTCCCAATACTCCAGAGTATGCTAAAATAATTAGCATCCCAGAGCCCTGCATCACAGGAGACCACGCCCAAATATTTCTGAAGAACACCTACTGCAGAAAAGAGCCTCTCAACAAGTGAATCCTAGAGTGTCTGGGTGCTTTGTGGCCTCTTACCTGCTCTGGTGAAAGGACAGATCCCATTGATCTCTTTCCTGGTGGCGGTCCTAGAGTAGGAACAACACAATCATGTCAGGGCCTTATATAGGGGAAAAGACCTGCTTCCTAGAACAGAGCACCCCTTTTCCTTCCAGTGGGTCCCATCTGAGGCTCTCAAGTCCTTCCCATTTCAGAGGGCTCTTCTCAAATATGAGGCAGTTTTAAATCACTTACCTATATCCTGGAAGAGAAGAAAGATGGACAAAGTACTAGGAAGGAATTTGAAGAGAAAAGGGAAGATCTTCCAAAGAGAAAAGAACACCTATAGGAAATTCATCTAAAGAAAACTCTGCTGTCAGGAAAAACCTGTTCTTTTCCCACCACACTGTAGTGTGGTGTCCCTATTAGCCTTGCTCTTGATACACATATCAGAATTTCCACAATTGGGAGCAGAGTGGGTTACAGCTAGGAGAAACGAAGTCTCCAATTCTTCGTGGCAGTTATACTGTACAGTTGACTTATAGAAGTTTCTGATTTAATTTTTTAATGACATTCTTTCCTGCCCTCCTCTTGTAGGAAGACTCCCTGCATGGGATTGGTAAACCTAGGTATCATTTGACTTTGAAGAAATTGCCATGTTGACTTAGTGTTAAAGGATGGTCTGGCAGATCATTGGTTGAAAAACTAAAACAATAACATTAATAATAAAAGTTCAACTTTTTTAGCTTGCATTATATTTATTAGACTAAGCTATTACATTATCTTATTTAAGCTTCATATCAATCTATCATTTTAGGTTTTAATAATAATTAGTATTAGTATTTAATAATAATTAGTATTTTTTTCCAAATTTACTAATGAGAAAATAGAAGCTCAGAAAGGTTAAGTGGCTTGTCCAAAATGCACCTAATGAGGGTTAGGACCTAGGCCCAGAAGTCTGAACATCAGAAACCATACTCTTAATACTTTCTATATTGGTACTCCCACTCTATTAAAGTAGCAAGAATACAGGAAACATAAACAGATTAAAATATCCTAGATTCATAATCCAAACTTTAAAATTATATGTAAGACTACAGAAGAGCAAATGTACTTTGATAATTTCCAACTAAGTTTCATCTGTGAGGAGAGCCAGAGTAACATACCCACTAGGTTGGTGGTGGTTAAGTTTTTACTTCCTTTGAACATAGTCTCACAGCTTTGTTAGCCAGAGAAAGCATTACTCCTGACTGGGGAGGGGGTTGATTTCTCTAATTCTTTTCTCTACTTCAAAATGGAAAGTGCTGCATCTACAATTTAAATTTCTATTCTGACCCTGCAAATCCACCAAGGCCTCTTTACCTTCAAGCTACTATTTTTACAACAAAATCCATTCTTGCCATCACAAGAGAGTGTGTAGATGGAGCAGTAGCATAAATTATACTTATTCACACTTTGTTCACATTCTCATTAGCATTTAAGAGTTTGCCTTTCACAGAGTTAATAGGAAAATCTACTACATTTATCTTTTGGTATCTTGGATTAAAACATGAAATGACAGCTTTAAACTATTATTACCCTCAGAGTGTAATAAACATGTTAAGATAAAAATACAAGTTCTTCACCAGATTCTCTAGCTTATCAAATTTTCAAATGAAAATTCCCCTATGAAACTGTATTGCTGCCACTTCCAGGCCCGGCACAGGGCACCACAGATGGCAGTAATCAGCACACAGTTTTGGAAGAATACAGAGCTACAGCTCCTACTTGCTCTCTCAAAGCTCCTTTCTTGTATTCAGAGACTGGCATTGTGGGCTTACATGGAAGAAATTACCAATGGTGCCTGGTTTTACAAAATCTTCTCACAGGGTCATTTTTGTAAATTAAAATCTCAGTTCAGTCAAATCACTTTATCAGCCAATGGTGATTTTGACCTAGTAACATTTCACCATCTTTATGAGGTTTGTTCCTTCTAATCTCCTTTGAATTCTCATATGTTAACCTGGTTTAATAACAGATAGTTTTAGCAAATTTGGGATGGATAGAATAATGCCCCAGAAAATAATTTGATTTTAATGTTAAGCTACTTTGTATCCATAATTTTTCTTAAGCTATTTATTTTTTTATTTATTCATTCATTCATTCATTCGTTCGTTCGTTCGTTTGTTATTTTTATAAATTCCAAAGTGCACTTACTTCCTTCTCCTTCAGTGTTGTGGTGCAGAAATATAAATCCTCCCAATGTTTCCTTTCTAAGCAAATACTGATAGCACCCATAACAGAGGGGAGATGGAGATCACAGATCATACTCTTTACCTCTCTTCAGCCCTTCTAATAAGCCTGTCCTGTTTGTTTTTGGCTTTGCACCTATTTTCAAGGCTTCTTTCAGTTTTCTTTAATTCTGTTAGCTCCTTCTTTACTTGAACTCCACATTATACATTGTTAATACCAAGTAAATATGTTCTCCATTCTTCTTACCACGGCTTTCTGACTGGGATTGTATGCAGTAGTAAGTTCAATAGTAGAATCTCATTTCTTTCAATAGCTTCACAATTTCATGCACCTACCATATAAACAAGCAAATTGACACCCTGCCAAGAATAGCCAGAGGAGATCTTAGAAGAGAGTTCATAATGACACTGTTGCCATATTGCATGCCTGTAAATAATTCATTAAGTCAACCACCCTTTTGTTTTAAGCAAACACAAGCAGATGCCTTTTTAAATTGGATGCAGACAACAGTCTTCAGGAAAACATTATTGTAATATGACACTTAAAAAGAACAACATATTTGCTGTATTGATTTTTGCAGTAGTAATACATGGTGATTACTTCTGTTATCCGTTTTATCTTACTGATGGACTTTGTCCTCTGCTCTTATTATTTTAAACTTATGTGAATACGGGTGTAGAAAGATAATAAAATCAATTCGTGATCAATGAGCTACACGCAGGTGATTTTCTTAGTCAACCCTGATGGCAGGTCTGTGATGTTAGCACCACAGTCAAAACCCTGAAAACCTCTTCATTCATAAGAATCTATGCCACCAGATTATTGAGGGAAATACAACAATTTGCAAAGGGCAAACCATAGCTATCATATTTAAAATATTGATGAGTTATTGTCTTTCAGGTCAAAAATGTATTTTTAAGAGTAGAATAAACTTAGGCCCCAAATTCATTATGTTTATATTTTTAAAAGGTAAGATTTGTTTACACTGACAGAGCATTTTTTCTTCATGAATTTATGTATTTATTATTATCTTTTATTGTTTCTAGGAAAGATTTTCATCTAATTCACTCCTTGAAATGGACACTAAAAAATTCTGTATTCTATACACTCTTACTAATTACCAGTTCTCAATCTTAACTATACATAAGAATCACATGTGAGTGGTGTTAAAAAGCACATATGCCCTGATCCCAGGGTTTGAATGTAATTGATCCAAAGGGGACCCAGGCAATATATTCTATAAAATCACCCCATATATTTCTTATGTATAGCCAGGTTGGGAACTACTGCAATTGTTATTGACTAGATAGTCTAACTTATTTAAGGATAATCATTATAACTGGGAAAATTTCAATGCATTTGAACATACTTACAAGTACTCAATGGGTCATGATTACTTAATAATTATGAATTATGGCTCAGTTTGTATTTTTTTTATTTATTCTATTCTGTTTGGGATTCAGATTGGCCAAAGTAGTGGTAAATGTGTGTGTGTGTGTGTGTGTGTGTGTGTGTGTGTGTGTGTTACCTCCTTTTGTTTGAAATACTTGTGAATTTTTCTTTCTGAGAAACTAAAGTCTTAAAATAAAATAATCTAGATGAGTTAATAGAAATAAAATATAAGAATGCCTTAATTTATTTTTAAAGTAGATGGAAGATATATATCATTTTATTTCTTAGGATTAAAAATTTTGAAATGGTCCATTTTGTTTCAATGTCTTTAGTTATTTGGAAAAACATTTAAAAATCTATATTTCGTTCCATCCCTGAGCATTAGTAACAGTCTAATCTTGCAAAGTTTGAAATGTGTCACTTATATGAGATCTATGATATACCAAATTTTTTTCTTTATTTCAAGAGCAAGAAGAACAAGCACTAAAATGTCTTTCTGAAAGATTTACAGCATTAATAACTCCTGGCTATTTTGAGTCACAGTCAATCTTTATGGAAGAATCAGAGAGATTATACAGTAATTCTTTTATTTTTTCTCCTAGAATTGCAAACTGATATTTTACATATAAGTTACTTGAGGAAAGCAGTGCATTCACACTTCAAGAATATGCCTAAGGTCATTACTTCCTTTTTTAAATTCTTTCCATCTGTGCTCAACTGCTCAATGGAAAAGGAAGAAAAAATATTTTGCAGAACTTATCAAGTCCAAGCAGGGCTTGAAATTGAAACTATATTTGGTGGTCTGAAATCCATAGTCCTCCAGATAAACCCCAAGGACTCTAAATTTTCTGGGGAGAGACTGAAATTACTTGTAGATAAAATGCAGACTTTTATGACTTGTACAGGAATGTTCACAGTAACATTATCCATAAGAGTAAAAAATTGGAAACAGCCCTGGTGTCCATAAATAGGCAAATATATAAAAGATATTGTGGTATAAACATAACAGAATATTCCTCTGCAATACAAAGAGCAAATGAGTGACATATCAGACAATATGCTAATTGAAAGACTTACAGAAGAATACATACTATATAATTCCATCATGTAATATTCCAGAGAAAACTGCAGTGGGAACAAAAATAATAACAATACTTCTGGATTATGAGGGCAAGTACTGAGTAGGAAGGGACACAGAGAGAATTCTGGAGTGATGGTAATATTTGATATCTTATTACATGTATTAGCTTTCTATTACTAGAGCAAATATCTGAGATAATCAACTTGTGAGCAGAAAGGTTTATTTTGGCTCATACCTTTGGAAGTTCCAGTCCATGATTGATTGACCCTATTGCTTTGGGGCCTGTAGAAGGCAACACACCATGTCAGGGAATGTGTGGTAGAAAAAGGCCACTCACATTACCATCAGGGTGAGAAAGAAAAGAAGAGGAAATGCTGGGGTCCATTATCCCCTTCAAAAGCATGTTCCCAGTGACCTGAAGACCTCCCACATGACCCCATGTCTTAAGGTTCCACCATCCCCCAATAGTGCTAAGCTAGAGACCAAGCCTTGACTATGTAGGCCTTTGTGGGACACTCAAGATCCAAACCATAGCACTAGGAGGACAGATAACACAGATGCATATGGTTTTCAAAATATAGAATATACATTTAAGACACATTTCTTTCATTGTATAGCAGCAATTTTATATAAAAAAATAAAAGTGTCAATCACTATTGGAATCTAGCTAATGATATGCATGATAAAGTATTTAGGGAGAAATGCACTGATGTCTGCAATGTACTTCCAAATGCACTAAAAAAAAAGAGGGCTTGATTGATGTCTAAAGGGATGGATAGACAGATGGAGAGAGGATAAAGCAAGTACAGTAAAATGTTAATGGTAGAATTTAAGTGATGGGTATACAGATGTTCACTATCATATTCTGTCAACTTTGCTGCATGTTTGAAATTTTTCATAATAAGATATTATTAAAAAAAATAAGAGAGAAGGGTCACTCCTGAGGAAAATCTATAATGTTGTATAAATTTTTTTCTCCAGAAATCTTAACCTGCTAATGTACTATTTCATATATTTTAAAGATATGAAGACATCACAAAACAGCATTCAAGTATTAAGGTCTGCCTGAGGATAATTGAGTTTAGTTCCTTATCATGCTTCACTGAATTATGAACCTTACTGAGCTAAATACCAGAAAGTCTTTTGCTACACAATACAAAATATTGTTAGGTTTATTATTTTTAAAATTTAAAACACAGCCCACTAACTTACAATGTTTTGTTGTTGTTGTTTTAATCAGAAACCAAAAAAAAAAGTGGTAACATTCTTGTTTAAGAAATCTTCTAATGATTCTAACAGATTTGGTGTTTGATTTTTAACCAAAATTTTTGTTTCACCTTTGAAGTAGGGTGGTGGGGTAGAAGGATTTTTTATTCTTCCAGAAAATCATTCAGAAATCTTACAGATTCTCTCTGTCAAAAAAAAAATATATGGTTAAAGGACTTTTAAACAATATGTAAAAATACTCAGCTGATTTATCTGGAGCCTTGTTATCTCAACATGATTATTTCAAATACCTCATAACTAAGTTGCATTTGGTTTCCTGAAAGCTATCACCATCTGCAATATTCATATCTTATAGAAAGTAAAGGATAATACCAGTTGAGTTTTGAGAGAATTACTGGTAAAGTCACATTTTTCCAAGTTTGTAACAAGAGTAGTAACTGTTTCAAGACACTGTTCAGTGAGTCAAAATCAACATACCCTGCTTCTTCTCAACATTTCTTTCGACTTAGATTTATCTGTCGCTTAATAAATAATCTTTCCAGGTCTTTCCATAGAGTATAAAATCTCTGTACAATGTTGTTCTGACCTTAAAACCTCCTTGGTTATACCATGGCTGCAACTGAGCCCTGCAAGGTCCTGGACAGAGCTATCTAGGCAGCAACTGGAATTTGTGCCCTCAGTTTGTGTTGGTTTATTGTTGACAGAGTGAAATAATGTGCAATTGCTTAGCTATGATGTGTCAAAGAGTGATCTTAACAACATTAAGTTACATATCTGTTAGGGTATGGATCTGGAATGAAACCCAAATGTTCATGTGTTAGGCAATGTAGCAATGTTCAGAGGTGAGAAGCCTGGATCATAAGGACGCTGACCTCTTCTGTGAATTAATCCATTTGAAGGATTAATTTGAATGGACTACTGAGTGGTGGTAACAACTGTGGACAGGTGGGACATGGCTGAAAGAAGTAGGTCACTGGGGATATGGCCTTAGGGACTATACCTGCCCTTGGCCCCTCCTATCTATCTCCTCACCACCATCTCACTTCCCAGCAGTCATAAGCTGTATAAGCTTTCCTCTACCACACCCTTTTATAATGATGTTCTGCCTCACCTCAGACCCAAAGACATAGAACTGACTGACCACAAACCAAAATCTTGGAAACCATGAGCTACAATAAACTTTTCCTCCTCTAAGTTATGCTTGTCAGGTAGAATGGTCACAGCAACAAAAAGCTAATACAACATCCATTAACAGCTAAGTTTGAGGCAAATTTACTGGTGATAATGATAATTCACATTGTTTCGTCTTTTTCTGTCTGTTTAGGATTCAGGCACAATGTGGTTAAATAATCTGTTACTATTTTTATTTCCCTTTTTAATGTACATCTTAAAGAAAGCAATAATTAACTTCACATTTATTAAACTTTCACTCTTTTCCCCAAATTTTTATGTCAGAAAGATAGGGCTGATTGGACCAAGAAAAGTCTCATCAAACTGGAGAATTAACAACTAATTTGTTATTTATGTGATAAGGTGGTTTTTAGTTTATTGCTTTTGTGGAGTTTTCTAAAAGAAGTTGGGCTTCTAAAAATGGATAGTCTCAACACGTGCTCCATTTAATCCCTTTTATTGTTAAAAGTCAGACATTTTTTTAAAAGCCTTTTTTAGTATGAAGAGTGAGAGCTCCTATACAAAATAGCTGGGCTAGTATTTATTCTCTACAAACAGCCTATAATGCATCTACAAGTTCTTTTTATCTGTCACTTTTATTAAAGCCATGAACCTAGAGTATATAAACGAGTCATATGTGCCTTTTTAAAAATCTTATTCTTTTGCTCTTCTTTTTTTTTTTGTATTTATAAATAAGAGTTTCTACATTAAAAAAATACATGCTTTTTCTAATTTTTTTCACACCAACATTATGCATGCCATTTTCATGTGCAGTTGTACAAATCTTCTATTCAATTAGACATCTGGAATAGAGAGCCCTTTGTTCTGCCATATTTGATATATTAGGAACTTCTGTTTTATCTAATTATTTAATTTTGGTCTGTTATTATTTCTTTTGCCAACAGAATATGTTACTTTTTTTTCATTTTGTGCTCCTATAAAATTCTTTGTTTTCATAATATAAAAGGCTAAAACTAGAAGGGGTCTTTGAGTCACCTAGAACAAAGCTCTCTTTTTCTAATTATGTAGGATGAGACCTACAGCTTTGAGGTCACTCCTGGAACCAACCCACATATCCTGACTTTAAGCCTTTGCTCTCCTTGCAGGGCTCTATGTAAACTTTATTCTTATTCCTCAACTGTTGGCTTTAATTCATAGATAAATAAATTATTAATTTCCTATAAATGAAAGTTATACATAATTTTGTAAAGAATTTCCTGGAAATTTGTTGTACCGTGAAGTTCAAGAATGTAACTTGGAAGCTGAATTTTTGAAGTAATTTGTAAGGCATTACATATTCTGACTCCTCCCTTTCTCTAGCTCTTCTTTCCCTCCCTGGTCTCTCTTCTTTCTTCTTTTGTGTTTCTTCATCTCCCCACATTTCTTCACAAGGGGATCCAGCATTTGATCTCAAAATCAATGTGGTAATAGGCTTTGTCCATTTCATTTACAGCTGATGCTAAAGAACCACTGTACTTGCCACTCTTGAGTCAGAATCCATTCTGTGCCAGGTACTGTACTAGGCACTACAGACACAAAGATGAAGGAGGTATAGATTCTGCTTTGAGGAGTTCATACTAATTTAGGGAGACAAAGAAAAAAAAATCCAGATGATGTGAGCTTAGAGGTAGAGCACTTCACTCAGCAAAGGAGAAGGGGAATTAAAATAAAATGATCCTGAAATGCTTCCTATATGAGGTTATACTTGAATTTAATCTCCAAGGTGTGACAGAGATTAGCAGGTAAAGCAAGAAAGAGAGACCTAGGGAGATAAAGGTAATTTGCAACATCTCCATGTCAAGCTGATAATTTTTTTTTTCCTTCTTGGATCTGCACTGAAAAAAAATCATCAGTTGTAGGTAAGCACAAATATTTAACTCCCCAAATGAGGTAAAGAAATTGCAATGATGTCCTACCAAGACAAGGAATATAGATGGAGTTCTAAACCTGCTTTCTTTGTATATCCATGGATAGTTCCAAAGGTATTTGCCACAATTAGCATCAGAAATATATTCACTGAGCTCAACTTTCCACCTCTAACCTACATTAACATCAGCAGTAGTTGATAATGGAGGGGTTGTGGGGGCAAGGGGCTCACACTATAGAGTACAGTGCAGAGAGAGCCCCTGTCATCTCTGCACTTCCCTAGGTCCCTGGTTTTGAAACCTAACATTAATACCTTTGAACTTTAGTCTGCTTTTTAACCAGTAGGGAATAATTTCTTCATAATGGTTAGTAACAAGCAATAAGGAAGTACTGCAGACAGCATGGAGCATTGTACAGATATGAGCTATTTGTTGTCTATAGGTAGTGTACATATAATAACCTTCTGTATTAAAATTGTGCTAATGCATTTGCTGCCTCCCAAACTCTCCAACTCCAGGCCTATTCAGTGAGGAGGATATGTATTTTTTTCCTTAGAAGTCTTCACACTTATTTAATGTTTACTTTCTTGATTAGGGCTGGGATTGTCTGATTCATTACTGTATTCCCTGCACCATGTGAATTGCCTAGGAATACACTGAAAGGGGGAACCTGTGTAATTCTCAGTAAATATTTTGTGACTGAGTAGAGAATAGTGTTTGCAAACTGGAAGCATATGACTAACTAATCAACTTCTTACTAGCTCTATAGACATAATTTTTTATTATACACAAAGAAAAATTTGGGCAATTTCAATCATCCCATCCTATGGGAATTATCTGCCCTTACACACCAATACCCGTCTGAATGTGCAATGAGGAGTTCAGGGCCAGACAGTACAGTAGTTTTAAAGGGAAGAGAGCCAAGGAGTGGTCAGAGAATGGCTAACATTTATTGATTTTTGCCAAGTGTAGGAACCAGCCAAGATTTTTACATATAGCAACTCATTTAATGCTCACAATAACACCTGAGTTAGGTACTATTACATTCTCATTTTAAATATCAGGAAATCATACCCGAGAGTGATTAAGTAACTTGCAAAATTTCTCATAATAAGAGAGCTAAACCTGTATAGGAAAAGATACACAGTCCTACTCCAGCACCTGCACTTAAATTCTTACATTATGTTTTCCCCAATAGAACCTTCAGGACTAAGTCAGACATAATTTCTCAGAGAAAAAAAACCCTCAATTTCTGATGAAGAATGAGGGAAGAACATGTGAGAGCAAACCCAGGGAAATAGAATGAGTGGGAACATAGTGGATGTCTCACCTGGAAAGTTCAGATGGGCTCATACTATAAACCCCTGAAAGATAAGCTAAATACCTAGGCTATGTTGTTTGGGCAATGAATATTAATTATTGAATTTTCAGCTAGATTGAACACTTACTGCAGTGGTCTGCAAATATTTGCAATATAATCTAAGCCTCTGGCCTTTGAAGCAGCCTGATTTTTTTTCAGAAAGAAGAACATACACATCTCTGAAAAGACTGGGGTTGACTGTCCCCTTACCCCTCGTTCTGTTCCTAACAGCCCCGATTTCCTTTGGGGAATCCATAAGCACCATGACTGGAGCATGTGTCCAAGGTTAAGCCAATTGGTGACACTGAACCTTGTGATAAGAGCGGCAGTCAAATCTGCATTAACTGTTAAAAAAGAAATTTTTATTCAGAACTTTAGACAAAGTATGGGGCTGGGTAATGGAATTGAGGTCCAAGGAGCCAGCCTGGCAATGAACCTAACACAGAGAATAGAGCACAATAATGCAAATTTTAAATGGAGCTGAGACCCTCATGACAGCATTGACCTCTGAATCTCATGTCTGAAGCACACTCAACTTCTGGACTTTCCAGATGAGTGAACCACTATGTTGTGTATTTTTTTCTCCCCAGTTAAGCAAGTTTGTGTGGGGTTTCTATTACTTGCAAATAAAGTCATCCTAAATAATATATCTCTCCAGACCAAGGATATTGCCTTGGTTTTCAGACAACTTAGAAGCTCTGCCTGAGCTAGGTGAAACAGCCCATAATATTGTCTCCTTTTCTTCATGATCCCTTCTTCAGGACCTCTTCACCAGGACAAATCCCAGTGATTTTTCACTGTTCAGCTCTGAAGCCTCAAATCCTGAGTCAGTATCTTATTTCTCAGGACTACAGGCATCTCTGCAATCTGGACCTTATAAAGGCTTGGGGGTGACCAAGGAATAGCTGTATATCATCCCCAGGGCTTTCACATCAAAGGACCCAGTGGAGGCCTCATGCTGTTCAAAATGACAAATTAAAATGAATCCCAGAGGTTTATTCTCTAAGAACATAAGACGTGTTTGCTTTTTGAACATTTCATTGCACTGTCTTCAGAATCAAGCTCTCTAAAGAATGTTATTATGCCTTGAGCTTCTTGACACATTTCCTAATAATTTGAAGCTTCTGACATTTATACAATAAAAGATTGCACTCCAGCAAAAAAAAAGAAAGAAAGAAAGAAAAAAAAAATCAATGAATCTTTTTGGCAATCGTCCTAAATCTGTAGAGATTAAATTCACTTCCCAGACATTGCTGTTCCATATCAAACAGAGTCACGCAGTATAATTAAGATAGTTGTAGAACCATATATTTCATGCCCTAGCTGTCTGCTTTAAACTATCTTGGGAAGTTCAGAAATAATAGGGAAGCTACATCTTAACCAGAGTAATTACATTTGCTAAGCAGATTGGGATAGGCAAGAGCTGTGTAAAAGAATAAAATAAATCCACTAAAAAAACCAAGAACTTCTATATTCATTCTGATGTATAAACTTTGCTGATAAAGAAAAAAAAAGAAGAAAGAAAGAAAAAGGCTCACCTCCAGTTACAACTCCCAGGGGAATAGCAGCTATTATCCCCTATTGAGTTGGTACTTACCATACAGAGCCTGAACAATTCATACAGAAAAATAAACCATAACATTCCTGTTTATTATTACTTTAGCTGAGAGGTGGTGACATTAAACAGTTCTGCACTGCTGCTATAAATCAGCAGGCTGGAGATGTTCTCAGCATGGGACTAGGACTCCTTGGAAACCACTCTCATCAAAGCAACCAGCTGTCAGAATTCTTCAAATTAAACTGTTATTACAGTAGTATTCATTAGTCAGTTACTGGCTATTAAGATATTTTTATATCGGCACCATTGACATTGGCTGTTGCTTTTTAATATGCAAGTTATATATAAACATGATTCAGTAGCTCATGGGAGAATGACAGGCTCTATTAGAGCTTGGTGTCCCCTGTCTACAGGCAGCTGCGAAGGGCTCCTGTCTCATCTAGGCAGGATGAATTTCTCTGGGAAGTTGGACATTTGTTCTGGTGGTTGGAGTGGGGAGAGGAGTAGTAATAATATATTTCAACACTAGTATTTGCCCAGAAAAGTGATAGCTCAACATCAGAAATTATAACTCTTAAAGCTGTTACAGAGCCCCTGATGACAGTGGTTTATACTCCTCCAATTTGATGGTTTGGATTTCCATTTTGTCTGAGTTGCTAGGCATGTGTTTAGCTTTTGCTTAAAATCCGGAATCAAAAAGAAAGAATGTAAAAATGAAGTGTGTGGTGAAGCAAAGAAGGAAATTGGTATACTAGCTCTGATAGAACTAAAATAATAGGATAAGAATTGGGTTCCTATTAACTTAAAGTGTCCTTGGCATTTGGAAAAGTTCTTAAGCCTCTATTTATTTCCAGATCAAATTTATCTTAAATCATTTTTTTTATTTCAACTAGAGAAAAACATGCACTAAATGTCCACTAGCCTAGGGAGATTAATATATTACTTAAATTTATTCAAACCACAAACTCATTCACACATAGAAAATACAGACTCTTCCATTTCACCTTCTTCATATGTTAATCCCGACATGGTACATATAGAATGCTAGTCTGTTTGGTGGAAATGAAAAATATTTAATACAAATTATTTATTTCATATATGACAAAAGTGAGACTCGATGAATTGGTTAACTAGTGTCAGCCTCAATTTTGTTTTCTCTTCTCCATTTTTCTAAAACATTCCAAGATGTTCCCCATGATTCTTGGTAAATATGCCATTTCCTGGTCCTCACACCCAGGAAGTTGCCAACAGAGCATATATAAGCAACTTCTGCCTCTGTCGCCAGGAAGTATAGCATTGGTCTGACCAGATTCTGAGCTCCCCAGGCTTCAACAGTGAAGTAGGGTTTGATGTGTCAGAACTGCTTGGTACCAGCTCCCTAGAGCCAATTACTCAAGTTTCTGGAATTTTGCAACCATGATTTTGATATCATACTAATAGTTTAACATAGAATAATGATAACACAAATACTATAATTTGTTAAGCACTACAGTCCAGGGTTGTTGCTGTTGCTGTTTCTTTTGGACATCTGGTTATTATCTATGCACCAGCCCACCCCTGGTTTGCTGCTGAGTCTCCCAAGCTGCATCTAGACCCTAGAGAGTATGCTCCACTGAAAAACTTTGCACAGCCGACACCCTTACACTTATTTATTAAATAAATATTTACTGAGTACCTACACTATTTCAAGCACTTTGGCACCTCCTAACTTTGTGCAGATCAAGTAAGGACTAAAATTCAACCCATGATCTATGCCTGTACACCTCCTTGGAGGCCTGCATCTGCCTGGAAGAGGAACATATGTAGTGTAGATCTGTAGCTGTGTCTGCCGAAAGAGGAACACTTACTCTTATTTACTCAAGGGATACTGGGGTCCCACAGCGGGCCCTGAGTGCTCTGCATATGCTAAAGACATAGTAGTTTATGATTCAAAGTCTCATAGCTACAGAGGTCTCCTTTCAGGGAGGGAACAAAATGAACATGCTAATTTGAGAAAGTGACAGCACCATGGTGCAGACACCAGGAGACATGAGAGAGGGATGGAGGGTGGTGGGACAGCTGCTGCTTTGGAGCTCAGCACAGGTTCCTGTGGTCTGGGTAAAGAGTACACCAAACAGGGTGAATGCCAAGAGTTAAAAGTGAACTTGATACTGAAGGTCAGAGAGTTATCCTGTTCCAGTACTGAGAACAGTGAGAACTGCAAAGAAGGGTTCTAGGTGGGGTGAAGAGGTAAGTAGGAGCCCTTGTCTATGTAATGGGAATTTGGATTTTATTCCATGTGCGATGAGAATCTTCTGGAATGTTTTAAGCAGGGTAGTGATTAGCATATTTAAAAGATCACTCAGGCTTTTGGATGGAAATCAGATTGTAAGGAAACAGAATCACACGCCAGGGACCAGTTACAGGGCTGGCTGCTGCTCTGCCCACACCTGAGAGCACACTTCCCAAGGTGGGGCTTCTTTGTGTTTTAATCTTTATTTATTTTAGATCTTGCTCCTGAAGCCCAGCGCAGCTCTCCTGCCTCCATCACCACATACCAGCCCAAGACCCACCTCCCACCTCCCAAAGCCTCAGTGTTTTGGTTTTTCTTGAATTAGTTCTGGATCACTACTTGGAAACAACACATCAGGGTATGTGTCATTCAAAGATTATTTAAGAAGCACAAGGAAACTAAAAGAGTACCAAGACAAAGGAAAATCTGCCTGATAGGTGCCAGAATCAATTTTGAGTTTGAGATTAGACCTTACACTGGATTTATTATGAAGATGACCACTGAATGCCCTTGCAGAGCTGAGGATCCCTTCTCTAAATCAGTGGTTCTCAGTCCTGGAGGCATGCTGGTGTCACCTGAAGAGCTTTTTCAAATTTGTTATTTATTATTTTTTAATTTATTCATTTAATATTGGGGATTGAACCCAGGGGTTCTCTCTCTCTGTCTCTCTCTCTCTCTCTCTCTCTATTTTGAGACAGGATCTTGCTAAATTGCTGAGGTTGGCCTTAAACTATTAATCCTCCTGCCTCAGCCTCCCAAGACTGTAGAATTATAAGCATATGCCTGCCCCTGGCTTTACCTGAACAACTTTGCAGGACACCTATGCCCAGGATCAATCCCAAGAACTTCTGATTTCAATAATCTATGGAGGGACCATGATATTGAAATGTTTTACAATCTACCCAGTTAAATCTGAGAGCCATTGTTGAAATTTATGCTTCTAAATGCATAGGCATTTAGCCAGGGCTTGCAGACACACGTGTGTGCATGCACATATGTATATAATATGTTTTGAAAGGTGGAAGGTATGGGGTACAGGTTGTCGGAAAAAGGAGAGTTTATATATATCCATATATACAAATGTATTTGTATACAGATAGGAATACAAAAAAAAAATAGGAAGAATATTTCCTCACCTTTGAACCTGGATTGATGAACCACTAGTTTTTTTCCCATGATGAATGTAGGTGGACAGTCAACTTGCCAATATAAAGCCCAGGTAGCAAAAGAATATTTCTAGAACTTAGACATCGTGCTAAGACTATATGTAAGCTATCTCAATAAAAGATATGTCAGCTATCTCCAATACCATATTTCTAGAGGTGACTGTTTAATAGAGGCTGACAACCCTCCTGCACTTTAAAATAAAAATCTGAAGTGGAATAACATAAGAGCTCTTTCCTTTAATACCAACTGCCACTCAGATATTCAGGTCTTAAAAGAAAACACACACCCAAATAAATGTCAAAAGAGAAGCTCTCTTTTCTCTTTTTAACAAACTGGCCCCAATATTTTCCACCTTCCAAAAAAATGAACATTATCAGGAAATGATAAAAAGAAACAAAGAAAAATCCCAGTTGGAGAACAGGAAACAGGAAAGGGGATGGCATGTACTGATTTCCTACTGTGTATCCATCACCATGAGGGATTTTTCCTACGTGATCTCACTTGTCATAAAAATAAACCATTACTAAAATCATCTCCATGGCAGTTATTGAAAGTGAGACTTTGAGTGTGAAGTGCTTTTTTTTCAAGGATCCATATTAGGAAAGCAGCAGAGAAGGGTTCAATGCAGTCTTTGCTGAATGCGGTGACAGGTACCTGTAATCCCAGCAACTCGGGAAGCTGAGGCAGGAGGATGCAAGTTCAAAGCCAGCCTCAGCAACTTAGTGAGGCCCTAAGCAACTTAGCAAGACCGTGTTTCAAAATAAAACATAAAAGAGCTGGGGATGTGGCTCAGTGGTTAAGCAACCATGAGTTCAATCCCTGGTACCAGGGAGGGAAAAATGCAATCTTCATTGTCCTATGCTTCTTCCTCAAATCAGATAAGATGAAGCAAAGGAGCAATAGAAACTGAGTGCACTAGAAATCAAAAAATTAAACAGACAAATGCCAGAAGAAATATTTTTCTTTCCTCTTCTTTCTAGAGCAGAGATACTGTATCAGGGCTTCTGGGTGGGAATTTGACAAAGAATGTAGAGGAACCACAGGCTAAGAATGCCTCCGTGGAAAACTCACAATGATGTGGACAGAAGGGTCAGTAAAACGAGGGGTGCAAGAAGAGTACCTGTCCCTGATAATAAGCACAGAACACCAAATGTCAACATGCACTCCTGTGAGAAAGATAACTCTTCCATGCCTCCACCTCTCCACAAGAAGCACTTGAGAGACTGCCCAAAGGTCACTTTTCCCATATTTCCTTTGTAAAACTATCATCTTCAAGAAAACCTCTTGCTTTCTTCCATGTTGATTTTATACAAGAGCCTGTTTCTCATGGCAACATGGTATAAAAGGGTTTGGGAATTTTTTTTTTAAGTTTTTTCAATGTGCAAAGGGATTCTAAGAATGCTGAAAATTTTCTTTTTCCCACCAAGTAAATAACATAACATTGGCAAAAAAGCACCCAGGAAACAGAAGTATTTGCCACTAACAAAACTTTTCAGCCTATATATCTGAACTACCTTGATATCTTAAACTGTGATTTTATACATTACTCTACTTTCCACTGTGAAATCATCATCATTGCTTAAGGGACAAAATGACTCCTCAGCCAATGAAAAATTAAATTCTAATCATTTACTCCAATTACTATCTCATGTTAAAACTAATAAAAATATAATGATATGCAAAAAATTGTTTTTGTGAGGGTCTCTAAATATTTTTCAATATTTTAATTTTTAAAACTCTCATGGTAATCATCTTTTATCAAATTACCTAAGTGCTCTGATTTGAAGGTGTCCTCAAAAATAAATTTATGTATTTATTGTATTTTTAAAATATTTTATTTTATATTCTTTTTTTAAATTTGTTTTGATTAGGTATATATGACAGCAGAATGCATTTTGATTCATTGTACACATTTGCAGCACAACTTTACATTTCTATGGTTGTACGTGATGTAACATCACACCATATGTGTAGTCAAACATGTACCTAGGTTAATGATGTCCTTCTCCTTATACCATCTTTCCTACTCCCATACCTTCTTCCCTCCCCTTTGCCACATGAAATTTCCTCCATTTTTCCCATGTCCCCTCTGATTATGGATCAGCATCCACTTATCAGAGAGAATATTCAGCCTTTGGTTTTTTGAGATTGGCTTACTTCCCTTAGCATGATATTCTCCATAGCTCTATCCATTTACCTGCAAATGCCATAATTTTATTCTCTTTTAATGCTGAGTAATATTCCATTGTGTATATATAGTTTCTTTATCCATTCATCTATTGAAGGGCATCTAGGTTGTTTCCACAGTTTAGCTATTGTGAGTTGATCTTCTATAAACATTGATGTAGCTGCATTACTATAATATGCTGATTTTAAGTATTTGGGGTATAGACCAAGGAGTGGGATAGCTGGGTCATATGATGGTTCCATTCAAAGTTTTCTAAGGAATTTTCATACTGCTTTCCAGATTGGTCACACCAATTTACAGTTCCACCAGCAATGAGTGAGTGTGCCTTTTCCCCAACATTCTGGCCAACATTTATTGTTGTCTGTATTCTTAATAGCTGCCATTCTGACTGGTGTGAGATGAAATGTTGGAGTAGTTTTGATTTGCATTTCTCTAATTATTATTTTTTCATATATTTGTTTATTGAATGTATATCTCCTTCTGAGAAGTGTCTATTCAGCTCCTTAGCCAACTTATTGATTGGGTTGTTTGTTTGTTTGTTTGTTGATGTTAAGTTTTCTGAGTTCTTTGTATATCCTGGAGATTAGTGCTCTATCTGAAGTGTGTGTGGCAAAAATATGCTCCCAAAATGTAGGCTGTTTCTTCACCTCATTTATTATTTATTTTGCTAAGAAGAAGCTTTTTAGTTTGAGTCCATCCCATTTATTAATCCTTGATTTTATTTCTTGAATATTGTATTTATTTTTGACAGTAGTGGGATTTGAACTCAAGGTTTGTACATGCTAGACAAGTGCTCTACTGCTGAGTTACATGCACTGCTGAGCTACATCCCTAGCTCTCATAGTGAAATTTAGTTGCCACTGTTACAGTACAAGTTGAGTGTCCCTCATCTGTAACGCTGAGGACAGAAATATTTCAGATTATGCACTACTTTGGATTTCAGAATATTTGCACAGATATATAATGAGATACCTTGAGGATGCAACTCAAGTGAAAGCAAATAATTCATTTCTATTTCATTTACAAACCTTCCATATATAGCACAAAGGTAATTTAATACAGTATTTTTAGTGCATTTGTATTTTAACTAAGACCTGTCACAAGAGGTCAGGTGTAGAATTTTCCACTTGTGGCATCATGTTGATAATCAAAAATTTTTTGTATTTTGGAGCATTTAGGATTTTGGATTAGGGATGTTCAAGGTGTATGGGAAGGTGGGATTTTCAGAGCTGATCAGATTGTGGAGACTCAGCTTCATGAGTGAGTCAGGTACCTTATCTGGGAGAAGTAGATTACGGCTTTATTCTAAAGGTGAGCTCAGTCACACTCCATGCTTTCTCACTGTATGATTCTCTGTAGTATGATACATGCAGCAAGATGATCCTCACCAGAGCTGACACCTTGGTCTTGAACGTCCCAATTTCCAGAACTATGAGAAACAGATTTCTTTTCTTTATAAATTACCCAGTCTTTGGTATTCTGTTACAGTGGCAGAAATCAGACTTGGGCATTGAAAACACTACAAATCCTAGTCATTATGAAGATAGAGACCATTTATGAATGGCTCAGAGACATCTATATTCTGTCCGTCCATTCAATGTGCATGTGCCTTTTTATTGTTTTATTTTGAAGCCCAAGGAACAAAACCAAGATAAAGATGAACACAAAGCAGTCACTGTTTGCTGAAGAGGGGGATGCTATCAAAGGCAGCCAAACCGGTTATCTGTTAGCAAAGCTGTTTGAATCCTTTGCCCCATTGGTTTCCCTGTTGTAAAGGTTGCTTTGGCCTTTTCTCACACTTCGAGAAAATCTTATTCATTGGGTTGTCAAGTCTGTGAAATAGAGCCCTTCAATGACAACACTGCCCCGAGATGGAAGGTCACCTTTGCCTTGCTATCAGGCAGCTGGGGAAATGCCGTCATATCTCAGGGCTGGGAGTGGTGTCACTGAAAGGCGAGGCTGCTAAAAGAGAAACCAGACACAGAACAGTGGCCTCCCACACATTCCCTCCAATAGGAAGACACTCCACCAAGGAGCAAATGTCATGGCTGGGAGCGCCTGCTCCTGTAGCCATGGTGCCGAGCTGGAACAAAAGGTGTTGATAGCTGCCAAGAAGCCAGACTGTGATATAAAAACAAGTATGTCACAGAGTAGTTAACATTTCCTTTTTGTTCTGTTTCCCTAAGCTAGAGAACTCTATCCCTGTAAATCAAACACTAAGGCCGAGGACAAAGCAGAGAAAAGATGGTGTGGACACTTAATTGAACTTCCACATTAGCAACCCTTCTGGCACAGGACTTTCAGCTCAGACTCACCTCCCCCAAAACAGAAGCAGTCCCTCTCATGGGGCTGCGTAGGCTGCTATTAAAAGAAACACCAGACACCTCCTTATAATCTGTCCTATTTTGAAAGAATGGTTTCCTTACATGTACGCTATTCTTAAGCTCAGTATAAAATAAATCTTGAACTATTGCCCTTACTGACAATGTCGGCAGGTGCTATTCACCACCTTTTCAGCTACAATTTTAGTATTGTGAGGATCAATTTTTCCTTGCTTTATTTTAGGCAACCCAGGCATTTTCAAGGATTAATTATTCACTTTGTACATTTTCTAGACCTCTTGGTTCTTCCTCTTCTCTCCTGCTGTATTAGCCTGATCTCATTATTCACTCTATGCCAAAGGAAGATGAAGGATATAGGTCTCACACCAGCCAGCATGGCTCCTTGGAAAAAGGTTTGGCTAAGGAGTTGATGGGAAATACCTAAAATTCCTGGCTGAAATAGGTTTGAAAATTTTCCATGGATTTTTTTTTCCGTTGCTTTGCTCTCATCATTTCCAATCCAAACTTATAATTGAAATATAACTGCTTTATGTATCAGCATCTGGACACAATGCAGTCTATTTATACAATATGGCTGTAAAGATGTTTGGAGTAGTGGAACATCTGGTAGAGAAGAGGGGCTTTGATACTTGTCTAAACTATGGATGTTATAATTTTTATTTTTCTCTCCAGTGTTTGGAAAAGAGGAAGATTTTCCACATTGTTGACATAAACTGTGTATTGAAATCATATGGAGATCTTTTTCAAAACACACATATGCAATATCCATGCCTAAAGATTCTGATGCAATGGGCTATGATGGGGAAAAAGCATGTGTGCTTTCAAAAACTTTACAGTGATTCTGATCTAGATGGTTCCATGAGAACCAATGGAAGAAGATTTACTTTTTACACATTTTTTAAAAGGTATTACATTGACATTTTAAAATTTGTAGCTACTTCTCTATTATTCCATTTTTAAAAGAATGTTCTGAAGCGTATTAAATGCTTTTCATATACATTCATATTTTCATAGCTGAAATTTTTTAAAAATCCACTCCATTAAGTCTCATGCTAAGATTCTGATTACTATATTCATTTTGGTTGACAAAATTAGACTTGTCAGACTCACCAATTACAAAGCAGACATAAATTCCTCAAATAAAATATAAAATTATATGCTATATAGTAAACAAAAGATTGGATTATGAGCTAGAAATGTGGGTCCGAACCACTGTGCAACTGACCTGAGTTCTCATGATCTGTTTGGTTAAATGTGGGGTTGATTCATGTGAATCCTGAGGTCCCTTTTGGCTTTGGCATGTGACCCATTCACACTATGATCCTGTTTGAAATAGACTCGCAGTCACCAAAAGAAATGGTAAGTACTTGAGAGGTTGCCTTCTCTGTCTTCTGAAAGCTTGCAGAAGCTCTCAAGTCAGGAACACTCAGGCATTAAGCTTTCTCTGTGCCATCTGCCCCAGCAAACAGTGACTTGGTGCACCCAACCTGTTATCAAGGTAGCAGGCCTTGGACTGACAGCATGCCTGTCAACTTTAGTCCTGTTAGATTCATGACCCCTAAAGGTATTAGTTGCCTGATTGACTGACTGATGATGACTGACATGTATACACAATTAACTCTTTAGTCTCACTAGCCCTAAAATGAGACCCATATGTTCCCAATCTACAAATGTGTGTCAGTCTCTCCTCCCATGGTGGAATCACAATCAGGCACATCCAGAGAGATGTAGATGTAAGCTCTTTTGCAGTCATGCAGAATTTCTACTCCGTTGACTAACACACACCACACTTAGTAATGCTTGTCTTTCACATGTATTTTTATAGCTATTCATAAAAGATCGAACATAGAGAAGTGCACTTTTTTAAAAAATTAGTTTTTTAGCTACCATTGACTTACAAGTTAATCTCTTTTGTTTGCCTCTGGACATTTTAGTTACAATAATTTTCTACTGTAATAATTTCTGTTACAATTTATGCTATATATGCATTAACAGTATATTAATAGCCACGTTTTATATACATCCATGTTTTACATGATTTACAAGAATAGTTGCTTATTTGAGTGTCTGTGACATGAAATAGATATCTATTGAATTACCATGTACTCAGCTCATATCCAACGAGTGTCCACTATGGATAAACAGTCTACAAAGTCACAAGGAAACCAGTGGTGAACAAGAAAATATCATCCCTGTGGAACAAGGATGACAAATTCACAAATAAAATAATAAAGAAGATGCTTGTAGAAAGTATGGGATGCTGGGGAGCTGATGTGATAGAAACTGGACAGGGAAGTAAGGGAAGGCTCTGATGATGAGGTGCTAATTCAAGTAGGACCTTAATGAGAAAAGGGAAACCAGCAGGTGCATGGAGGAGGAGAACACAAGGGTTGAGGCCCCAAGGCAATCCCAAATGTGGCATGTTTAAAGGGCAAAAGGCAGTGATGTTGGTAAGATCAGAGAGAAACATGAGTCAGAGCAAGAAAAAATAAAAAGGATTTTTTTTCTAAATATCATGATGAGCATGAGAGGATTAGTCTACATATAATCTGAAACCTTGAGAAGTATTTTATTTTTCAAGTGAGCACAGATGTTAGGGTTGGGAGGGAGAAATAGAAGAAGAATAAGTGTTAGGAGGTTACTATCTTCCGCATAGGATGATAGGATGATTATTAAATACACTTAGGAGTCTATTTCAGTATTCAATAAGTGTTAGACATTAGTATGATTTATCTTCTTCTTTCTTTTTCCTGGTTCTGATGATGATCAGATAATTATTTTCATTTCTATAGTTCACCTAGGAGACGGTACCTTGAGCTAGGAGGTTAGTGCTGGAGACAAAGGGAAGTGGATGGATTTGTGAAATGTTTGGGGGTTCTCATTCATCTTTTAAGGCCCACATTGTTCCAGCTCCTCCATGGCATTTCCCTTGCAGTGACCACTTCTTCCTCAACACGCTGATAGTAATAGTCAATGGCTATTATTAACATTATCACCTTGAGTCTGCTTCCTGCCCATTCTGTCTAAAACTCATTCAGAAAAATTAAAAATAAAAAGCATGTTTGCAGTTTCTTGAGAATGCTAATTCTTAGACTGATCCATAGATATCTTTACTCAGTAAGTAAAAAAAAAAAAAAAGAAAGAAAAGAAAAGAAAGAAAGAAATCTTCATTTCAAAACAAATGCCTCGGTTAATTCAGATTTGGGTAGCTGTTTAACCTTACTCGACATAACACCTGTCCTAAATTTGAAGCAAAGATGAATACTAGAGATACAGACTGAGGAGTCGTTAGTGTATATATAGTAATTAAATCCATGCACATGGATGTAACTACCTGAGGAGGGTGTGCAGAGAGGAAGGTAGACTTAGAACTCAACCTCAGTGAAATCAGACATCTTAGGTCCAGGTGAAGAAAGAACACACAAGACTGAAAATTGGTGCAGCTACACTGGAAAGCAGTAAGGAAATTACTCAGAAAACTTGGAATGGAAACACCATTTGACCCAGCTATCCCACTCCTCAGTTTATACCCAAAGGACTTAAAATCAGCATACTACAGTTACTTGGCCATGTCAGTGTTTATAGCAGCTCAATTCACAATAGCTAAACTATGAAACCAACCTAGATGAATAGATAAAGAAAATGTGGTATACATACACAACAGAATACTACTCAGCCCTAAAGAAGAATGAAATAAAGGCATTTGCCACTAAATGGATACAACTAGATAATATCATGTTAAGCAAAATGAGCCAATCCCAAAAAACCAAAGGCCAAATGTTTTCTCTGATATGTGGATGCTGATTCACAATGTGAGAGAGGGTGCACTAGGGAAGAGTAGAGTTATTTTAGATTAGGTAGAGGGGAGTAAAGGGAGGGGAGGAAGTATGAGAGTAGGAAGAATAGTAGAGTGAGTCAGACATTATTACCCTATATACATGACTGGTGTGATTCTAAGTCATGTACAACGAGAAGAATGAGAAATTATACTTCATTTAAGTATGATGTCTCAAAGTGCATTCTACTGTTGTGTATAACTAATTAGAACAAAAAAAGAAATATAAGAAAGAAGAAAACAAGAAGCTGTCAGTAAAGTTTAAGAGCGGGATTTTTAAAAATAGTGTGATCACAATGTTCTTTCCTACAGCAAATAATATTACAGGTACTTCCTGTGTTTTGCATTGGGATATAGCAGAGAATAAGATGTACAAAAAGCCCTGCCCTTATTAGTCTGGTATTGAACAAAATAGAGCAATGTAAAAAATAGAACAGTTTTATTAGAGTGTTGGTTCACAACCAAATTGCAGTGGGTTGAGGAGAGAATAGGAGATGAGAAAGTGGACACAGGTAATGTGACTTAGACTTTCTAGATGGCCATAAAGGGAAGAAAGGAGCAGCCCTCCCGACCATTCATGTTTAAGCCTTAAACCTCGGTGACACTATACTGCTGCCAACAAGGAAAAACTTAATTTTAAATTCTAACAAATGAAATTATGGATGTTGAAAGAAATAAAATACATTCATATTCCTGATAGAGGAAACCATAAAAATAGAATCTTTTGTTGAATGGTCCAAAAAACTAGCATATGGCAATTTTTTAATTTGTAAGGAATTTTTAGTTTGTTTGTTTGCAGTATATTCCAGGACTATTAAAACAAAGAACAAGAGCCTAGTAGCTAATAAACAATAATCAGGCATGAAACTTATGAATTCATATTCTTCAAAGTTGTTGTGAGATTTCTTATAAAAGTAGAGTACCAAAGCATTTAAAACTAACTCAAACATAAAAATACAGGATTTATACCCATTTCCTCCCTTCCTGATCCATTTCTTTCTATTCTCCTCTCCACCAACTAACATGAGCACCTTAGATCAGAGAAATCAGTTGGAAGTTTATAGTGCACATTCCTTTAAAACTACTAAGCAGGACCCAAGATGGAGGCCGGTGAGGAGGCAGCACTTTCAGTACCTCCACAGTAACAGGATCAGAGAGACCCATTAATACACCTAGATTCTACCTGCTGAGAAACTTCTAGCAAAATTCCGCTGAAAGGAGACCTGCCAGGAATTAGTAAGTTTATTGGAGGTGTCAGTTTGTCCCAGACAAGTGAATCTCGGCCACGCGGCACAGAGGTCCAGTCCCGCCGGCCACCGCTGAACGGCCACCGAACGGCCGCCGACCCCCCCCCCCCCCCGCCCCCCGTTGCAGCGAATGTTCGAATGGCCGCTGCCTGCCTGGCTCTGCAAACAGCCCCCACCGGCCCGGCTCTGTGAACCGCCCCCGGCGGCCCTGCCCTGCGAACAGCCCCCACCCCGCCCAGCTCGGGTGAATAGCTCCCGCCCGCCCAGCTCAGGCAAACGGCCCCACCTGCCCGGCTCAGGAGGCTACGTGAAGGGACTCTAACCAAGCCTTTATGAAATAGTGAACTGGGAACTAAAACCAGAGATTGAGTCAGACCAGAGACAAGCCAGTCCTACCCCTCCCTTTGGACACTCCGGCAAGGAGCCAGGGGCCTGCCATAGCAGAGAGGGGAAGTCACCAGAGTTCGGCCAACGAGATTCCTTCTCAGCAGGATCTACTTTAGCAGGTGTGTGACTCCCACCCACACCAGATACAAACAACCGGGAAACTTCAAAAATCTCTCTGTGGGTGTGACCATAAGGGCCAAGGGACTCCCGACCCCCAACTCCCCCTACCACCAGTGACGTGGGTGTGACTGTAGGGGCAGAGGGAAGCAGAGAAGACTCCCCACCCCCAACTCCCCCAACCGCGAACTGAGAGGGTGTGACGGTAGAGGCGGAGGGAAACAGAGGGCACTCCTGAACCCCACCTCCTCCTACCGCCAGCGGAGTGGTTGTGATTGTAGGGGCTGAGGGAAGCAGAGGGGATTCTCGACCCCCAACTCACATTACCACCAGTGGCGGCACCCAAGGTCTTAGCCACCAGTTTCTGAGGGTGTGCCCACCAAAGGGGTCCGGAAAAATTAAACTATCGACTTCCAGACCTCAGCTCCACAGCACTGGGGCTTAGATGAATGATAGAGAGAGTGCTCAGTCGTTTGGGAAATAGAGCACGAAGTGGGGCTGAAAGTGTAACCAGATCCTTGGGGAACTGCCTCCGGTGAGCAGGACCTGGCTGGCTGGCAGGAGGAAGGGGAGGAGGGGCCGTAGAAGTGAAACAGCTTTGGACTAACAGGATTGAGAGACTCCCAGGAGCCACCTTACAGGGATTGCTGTCGACACATAGAGGGCAAACCTCAGCTCGGAGGACACAGCTCTGCCTACGGGAAGAGAAGAAAATGGATCTCTAAGACCTAACTTAATTTCTTATTTTATTTTATTCTATTTTTTCTCTCCACTTTTCCTTCTTTCTTTCCCTTTTCAAGTTTTATTGTTCTTTCCATTCTCCTCTATTCTATCTATCTCCCTCTCCTTCTTTCTTTTTAAGAGCACCTTCCTTCCCCTTCCCCCCAACTTTCATCCCAAGCATTACATCCTCCATTACATGTAACTGTCTAAATGCAAATAGGTGAATGTTTCAAGGCTGTCTATAGGGCTCCTAAATACCTAGCTACTACCAACACCCTGATCCAATCGATGGTTAGTATCCCCCTTCAGTAGAGCAACCTTCTAAAGTAGCCAAGACATACTAACCCTTATACCTTCATAGCACCTAACCTAAACATAAAGTCCTAAGAACAAACAACAAATCACTATATGCATACAGAATCCGGAAGCCCTTTATAAATTGAATGAATCAGCTTTAAAGTACAATAAAGCCCAACATCTCTAGGCATAATCTCCCACCACAAAGGAGAGACAACAGAGATATACAAAGCCAAAACAAATTTATAGGAGAAAGCAAAAACACAGCAGCCAAACAGAGCTGGAAAGTAACGTGAACAACATGAAAAAACAAGGGAAAAAAGGAGTACAAATGATGCAGGACAACTTAAATCTACAGGAGGACCTAGAAGCATCAGAAGCATGGATAGGGAAAGAACTCAAGGCATACCTAACTCAGATGGAAAGGAATATTAGAGAAGACATGAGACAGCAAGTCCAAGCAATAAAAGTATATTTTGAAAATGAATTAAACAAACAAATTCAAATGGCAAAGAATGAGCTTTACCAGGAGATAGAGATCTTAAAAAAAATCAAACAGTAATCCTAGAAATGCAGGAAACTATAAACCAAATTAAAAATTCAAACGAGAATATTACAAACAGACTTGATCAAGTAGAAGTCAGAACATCAGATAATGAAGACAAAGTTTATCAACTTGAAAAGAATATAGTCAACACAGAAAAGATGCTTAAATCCCACGAGCAATCTATTCAAGAGATATGGGATGTCATAAAAAAACCAAATTTGAGAGTCATCAGGATAGAAGAAGGCATTGAGATTCAAACCAAAGGAATGGACAACATATTAAATGAAATTATTCTAGAAAACTTCCCAGAGATGAAAGATGGAATGGATTGCCAAATCCTGGAAGCCTACAGGACCCCAAACATTCAAAACCATAATAGACCAACTCCAAGACATATAATTATGAAGATGACCAACATACAGAACAAGGAGAGAATATTAAAAGCTATGAGAGAAAGGAGGCAGATTACATTCAGGGGTAAACCAAGTAGGTTAACGACTGATTTCTCATCACAGACTTTGAAAGCGAGAAGATCCTGGAACAATGTATTTCAAACACTGAAAAATAATGGATTCCAACCAAGAATACTGTATCCAGCAAAAATAAGCTTCAGATTTGACAATGAAATTAAAATCTTTCACGATAAACAAAAACTAAAAGAATTCGCAGCCAGAAAACCAGCACTGCAAAGCATGTTGAGCAAAAGACTACAAGAAGAGGAATTGAAAAATGGTGCCCAAAACTAACAGCAGGAGGTATCTCAGTAAAGGGGGAGGAAAATAACCAAAAAGTAAAAACTAGCCAAACTAAAATAAATAAATAAATAATCATGACTGGAAGTACAAATCATATTTCAATTGTAACCTTAAATGTTAATGGCCTAAACTCACCACTCAAGAGACATAAGCTAGTAACCTGGATCAAAAAAACGAATCCAACAATATAGTGCCTTCAGGAGACTCATATGATAGGAAAAGACATACACAGGCTGAAGGTGAAAGGTTGGGAAAAAGACATACCACTCACATGGCCCTCAGAAGCAAGCAGGAGTGGCCATACTCATATTGAATAAAATCAACTTCAAACCTAAGTTAATCAAAAGGGATAAAGAAGGACACTATATACTGTTAAAAGGAACCATCCACCAACAAGTCATAACAATTATCAATTTGTATGCACCAAACAATGGTGCGGCAACGTTCATAAAACAAACTCTCCTCAAGTTCAAGAGTCAAATAGACCACAACACAATAATTATGGGTGACTTCAACACACTGCTCTTGCCATTAAACAGATCCTCTAAACAAAAACTGAATAAAGAAACTATAGAATTCAATAACACAATCAATAACCTAGACTTAACCGACATATATAGAATATATCAACCATCATCAAGTGGATACACGTTCTTCTCAGCAGCACATGGATCCTACTCAAAGATAGACCATATATTATGCCATAGGGCAACTCTTAGTAAATATAAAGGTGTGGAGATAATACCATGCACCATATCTGATCATAATGGAATGAAACTGGAAATCAATGATAAAAGAAGGAAAAATCCTGCATCACATGGAAAATAAACAATATGTTACTGAATGATCAATGGGTTACAGAAGACATAAAAGAGGAAATCAAAAAATTCTTAGA
Source organism: Spermophilus citellus (assembly GCF_964194105.1). Taxonomy (NCBI): domain Eukaryota; kingdom Metazoa; phylum Chordata; class Mammalia; order Rodentia; family Sciuridae; genus Spermophilus; species Spermophilus citellus. The sequence goes on along the minus strand of NC_138182.1, from coordinate 174,977,570 downwards.
GATAAATGACAATACAGACACAACATACCGGAATCTATGGGACACAATGAAAGCAGTTTTAAGAGGGAAATTCATTTCCTGGAGTTCATTCCTCAAAAAAAGAAAGAAACAACAAATAAATGAACTCACACTACATCTCAAAATCCTAGAAAAGAAAGAGCAAAAGAACAGAAAATATAACAGAAGACAAGAAATAATTAAAATCAGAGCGGAAATCAAGGAAATTGAAACAAAAAAACCATTGAAAAAATTGATAAAACTAAAAGTTGGTTCTTTGAAAAAATAAATAAGATCGACAGACCCTTAGCCATGCTAACGAAGAGAAGAGGAGAGAAAACTCAAATTACTAACATATGGGATGAAAAAGGCAATATCATAACAGACACTACAGAAATACAGAAGATAATTAGAAAGTATTTTGAAACCCTATATTCTAATAAAATAGAAGACAGTGAAGATATCAATAGATTTCTTAGGTCATATGATCTGCCCAGATTGAGTCAGGAAGACACACACAATTTAAACAAACCAATAACAAAGAAGAAATAGAAGAAGCCATCAAAAGACTACCAACCAAGAAAAGCCCTGGACCGGATGGGTATACAGCGGAGTTCTACAAAACCTTCAAAGAAGAATTAATACCAATACTTTTCAAGCTATTTCAAGAAATAGAAAAAGAAGGAGCTCTTCCAAATTCATTCTATGAGGCCAACATCACCCTGATCCCGAAACCAGACAAAGACACTTCAAAGAAAGAAAACTACAGACCAATATCTCTAATGAACATACATGCAAAAATTCTCAATAAAATCCTGGAGAATCGAGTACAAAAGCATATCAAAAAAAAATTGTGCACCATGATCAAGTAGTATTCATCCCTGGGATGCAAGGCTGGTTCAATATACAGAAATCAATAAATGTTATTCACCACATCAATAGACTTAAAGATAAGAACCATATAAACGTCTTGATAGATGCAGAAAAAGCATTTGACAAAGTACAGCATCCCTTTATGTTCAAAACACTAGAAAAACTAGGGATAACAGGAACTTACCTCAACATTGTAAAAGCTATATATGCTAAGCCTCAGGCTAGCATCATTCTAAATGGAGAAAAACTGAAGGCATTCCCTCTAAAATCTGGAACAAGACAGGGATGCCCTCTTTCACCACGTCTATTCAATTTAGTCCTTGAAACACTAGCCAGAGCAATTAGACAGACAAAAGAAATTAAAGGCATAAAAATAGGAAAAGAAGAACTTAAAATATCACTATTTGCGGAAGACATGATCCTATACCTAGAAGACCCAAAAGGGTCTACAAAGAAACTACTAGAACTAATAAATGAATTCAGCAAAGTGTCAGGATATAAAATCAACACACATAAATCAAAGGCATTCCTGTATATCAGCAACAAAACTTCTGAAATGGAAATGAGGAAAACCACCCCATTCACAATATCCTCAAAAAAAATAAAATACTTGGGAATTAACCTAACAAAAGAGGTGAAAGATTTATACAATGAAAACTACAGAACCCTAAAGAGAGAGATAGAAGAAGATTTTAGAAGGTGGAAAAATGTACCCTGTTCATGGATAGGCAGAACCAACATCATCAAAATGGCGATATTACCCAAAGTTCTCTACAGGTTCAACGCAATGCCAATCAAAATCCCAACAGCATTTCTTGTAGAAATAGATAAAGCTATCATGAAATTCATATGGAAAAACAAAAGACTCAGAATAGCAAAAGCAATTCTAAGCAGGAAGTGTGAATCTGGAGGTATAGCGATACCAGAGTTCAAACTGTACTACAAAGCAATAGTAAAAAAACAGCGTGGTACTGGTACCAAAACAGGCAGGTGGACCAATGGTACAGAATAGAGGACACAGAGACCAATCCACAAAATTACAACTTTCTTATATTTGATAAAGGGGCTAAAAGCATGCAATGGAGGAAAGATAGCATCTTCAACAAATGGTGCTGGGAAAACTGGAAATTCATATGCAACAAAATGAAGCTGAACCCCTTTCTCTCGCCATGCACAAAAGTTAACTCAAAATGGATCAAAGAGCTTTTTGATATCAAATCAGAGACTCTGCGCCTGATAGAAGAATAAGTTGGCTCCGATCTACATATTGTGGGGTTGGGCTCCAAATTCCTTAATAGGACACCCATAGCCCAAGAGTTAAATACAAGAATCAACAAATGGGACTTACTTAAACTAAAAAGTTTTTTCTCAGCAAGAGAAACAATAAGAGAGGTAAATAGGGAACCTACATCCTGGGAACAAATTTTTACTCCTCAAACTTCAGATAGATCCCTAATATCCAGAGTATACAAAGAACTCAAAAAATTAGACAATAAGATAACAAATAACCCAATCAACAAATGGGCCAAGGACCTGAACAGACACTTCTCAGAGGAGGACATACAATCAATCAATAAGTACATGAAAAAATGCTCACCATCTCTAGCAGTCAGAGAAATGCAAATCAAAACCACCCTAAGATACCATCTCACTCCAGTAAGATTGGCAGCCATTATGAAGTCAAACAACAATAAGTGCTGGCGAGGATGTGGAGAAAAGGGTACACTTGTACATTGCTGGTGGGACTGCAAGTTGGTGCAGCCAATTTGGAAAGCAGTATGGAGATTCCTGGAAAAGCTGGGAATGGAACCACCATTTGACCCAGCTATCGCCCTTCTCGGACTATTCCCTGAGGACCTTAAAAGAGCATACTATAGGGATACTGCCACATCAATGATCATATTAGCACAATTCACAATAGCTAGACTCTGGAATCAACCTAGATGCCCTTCAATAGATAAATGGATAAAAAAATGTGGCATTTATACACAATGGAGTATTACGCAGCACTAAAAAACAACAAAATCATGGAATTTGCAGGGAAATGGATGGCATTAGAGCAGATTATGCTAAGTGAAGCTAGCCAATCCCTAAAAAACAAATGCCAAATGTCTTCTTTGATATAAGGAGAGCAACTAAGAACAGAGCAGGGAGGAAGAGCATGAGGAAAAGACTAACATTAAACAGAGACGAGTGGTGGGAGGGAAAGGGAGAGAGAAGGGAAACTGTATGGAAATAGAAGGAGACCCTCATTGTTACACAAAATTACATATAAGAGATGGTGAGGGGAAAGGGGGAAAAAAACAAGGGAGAGAATTGAATAACAGCAGATGGGGTAGAGAGGGAAGATGGGAGGGAAGGGGAGGGGGGATAGTAGGGGATAGGAAAGGTAGCAGAATACAACAGTCACTAATATGGCATTATGGAAAAATGTGGATGTGTAACCGATGTGATTCTGCAACTTGTATTTGGGGAAAAAATGGGAGTTCATAACCCACTTGAATCAAATGTATGAAAGATGATATGTCAAGAGCTTTGTAATGTTTTGAACAACCAATAAAGAAAAAAATAAAATAAAACTACTAAGCAAAGTGGAAGTGCTTAATTCTGAACTCAGAAGACATAAGATTCGTCAATCACTTAAACATGTAGGGCCTCCTCCTTCTTTCCTTGATTTTTGGCTTTTCATTTTTTAAACAGGGTCGAGAATGGTCTTTTTTGTTTGTTTGTTTGTTTGGTTGGTTGGTTGGTTTGGTTTGGTTTCCAGTGCTGAGGCTCAGGGCCTCATGCATGATAGGTAAGCATCTTACCACTGAGTTACATCTCTAGCCTCTGGGCATTCATTTTTGAGTGCATCATTTTAAATAATTAAGACAGCTTATTCTATATTAAAATTGATCTTTTTGAACTTTTTCATGGCATATATTCAGCAAAATCATATGCATTAAAAATTAACTTGGAAAAAATAAATATATGAGAATTATTAGGTAATTTCAGAAATAAAATAAAAGTACATTTATTCCTTACACTAAATGAATTTCATATGCACTGATGATACTTACATGGGGGAACCACATGAAACCGAGAAAAAAAATTATTTACAATCATAGAATAGAAAATATTTTGTTTCCAACAGGATACAAAACCCCAAACCCTGTACAGTTAAACAATTATTGTAAAGTTTAGTGACAAAGAAAAAGGAAGTGCTTGCATTTATTTTAATAGAAATTTTCTTACTTTCCAAAGATTTCATACATTAAGAAAAACAGAAATGGTCTGATGAGAGAAAGGCAAGAACTATGAACAGCAGCATCAAAGCATAGGAAAGATTAATTTTTAATTGATAAAATAAATAGAAGACAATGGGATAAAATAAATAGAAGGATGCATTCCTTTATTCACAATTACTTAATTGTAAACAAAAACAATTCCCCAAACAACTGCAGGAGTTGGGAGTCTTGTAAGTTCATGATCAGATAGGCAGCCCCATACTCAAGTATTCCTGGCTTAAAGGGCCACTGATTTGCAGTGCTTCAACTGATATATAGCGAGTTGTCCTACATAGACTGAGTTGTTTCTGGGCTATTAATTCCCCTGGTCTATTTATCTATTCCAGAACAAATGCCCTAATGTTTTAATTATTATTGCTTCACGAAAGTCTTCATATTCAATAGGAAAAGTTTTGCCACAAAGGTCTTCTGCAGAAATTTCATAACTCTTTAGGGCTCTTTGTACTTTAATAAAATTTCAGGAAATCAGATTTTTTTTTTGTTTCACAGAATAAAATGTGTAAAAGGAATGAAAAAGTATTAATACATATTTGGAAGATTGACATTTTTAAAAATTGTATATTTCTCTCCATGAACATATATAGAAATTCATTTATTAAAACTGCAATAATTTTCTTTGATAATGTTTATAATGTTTTTTTGTAACTTCCAAAGTATCCTTTGTGAAAAATGTTTTTAGTTACAGAAGGCTCATTTTTTAGCTACTTGTTTTTCTTGTATATAAAAAAAACTATACAATTCATTACATAGATTGTAATCTCTCTCTCTCTCTCTCTCCCTCTCTCTCTCTCTCTCACCATTTGTAATAAGTGTATTCTGGGAAGGAAAGAAGAGTGTGTCTACCAGCCAGTTTCTTAACTCATCCAAATGACAGCATTTCTGTCATCTGCATATACCTCAGACCCCTACTCATCTGTCAGACTCACTATTAAGAGTTTTCTTGTGTTCCAATAGAGGATAGTTTACTTGTTTACTCACAAGTTTATTAAAAACTCTGTGGGGGCTGGGGTTGTGGCTTAGTGGTAGAATGCTTGCCGAGCATGCTTGAGGCACTGAGTTTGATCCTTAGCACCACATAAATGTAAAATAAAGATATTGTGTCCACTTAAAACTAAAAAATAAATATTAAAAAAAGAACTTTGAAACAGTAAAGGGCAGCATCCAATTGAAAAGAGGCCCAACATACATTTGGAAGGGAAAAGGAATAATTCAAAGGGGACTATGGCTTTCAAGTTCTATAAAAGAATAACTATAATTGTTCAAGGGAATAAAACATTAAGAATACATTTTTCTATTTGAATTTTTAGCTTTCAGAGTCACATAGCACAAATCTGTTGATTAAAGGAAATTATTTGCTCTTCAGAAGCACTCAAAAATCATGAACAATTTCCCTAAATCATTTCTTTGTAAAAATCTTCACATTCTAAATTTGCAAATGATATTATGCTGAACAGTGAAAGAAAGGGGTCTTATAATAAGAGTGTGTATGTGTGTGTGTGTGTGTGTATGTGTGTGTTTAAACAATGATTAAATAATACAAATTCTATTTTACTCTTTAAATTCTAATGGTCATGCTACTTTATTACATTTTTCACATCCCCCCAAACCATTATCATGTTCTCTTATTGTTTATACCAATTAACAAATTTTCTTAAATAACTATTCAACAGCCCCATATTAAATTTCAAGGACATATAAGAATAATAGAGGATAAAATCAACCCCCCCATAGGAACTTAAAATATTTTTCTGGAGGTAAGAAATATCAATGTGGAGTAATTAGAGAAGAAGTATGTATACCATAGGCAACAGATTTCAAAACACAAGCACTCATGTTAAGAAAAACAAAACAAAGGAAGAAAATCTTAGATTTGCTCAGGGAGTTCTATGAAATATAACTAAAGAAAATGGGAAGGGGGTCATGTTCCTATTTTCATAAAGTCTAATTTTATACTACTGGGGTTTCTGAATTTCTTTCCGACTTTTTTTTGGCCTACAGGACCTTTTTTAGAATGCTAAAGAAAAAGATGTGAACAATTCAGTAGAACATTATCACCTCTTTTTATTCCTCTTGCAATGAGCAAGTATGGTCCATTCAAACATTTTGCCTAAGAGCATTTGCAAGAAAGAAAATGATCATTCTCCTTTGCTTGTAGGGTTTTGATATCATGCCTGAGCTTTTGGACTTCATTCTCATTGCTTAAATGTGCACATGTTGAGCAAAGATGTTGCTCTAGTTTAGTTAAAATAAACCTTCCAAATCTATACTGTAGCCACTAGAAAGTGAGTTCAGCATGGTAGGGATCTTTGATTTTTCATTGACTAATGCTTTGCACACAGTGGGCATTTAATGAATACTCTTGAATAAACATTAGCCTTTTTAGATCTATTACAAGAAATATTACTTAACACGTTATGTTAAGAAAGCCATGTGAAAGAGAAGTCAATAATAATGAATAAATATTTATGCTGCATGAATCATGTTCCTTTTAGACAAGGTCAGTAGGTGGTACTTTGCTTTTATTACTTGTCTTTAGATTGTTTTAGAAGCCTCTCCCTAGTTTGTCAGTTTTTATAAGCCATGGTAAAACATTTAAAAAGAGGAAATTTTAAATAGATAAATATAGTAATTTCTCTGCATAATTGTTCAATATTGATGGAAAATATTTTTAAATAGAACAAATGAGGGTATTTGCAGTAGATAATACCATTTTATTTGATAACCATGAGCAGAGAATTTAATAATTTTACTATAAGTTGACTACTTTCTTGAAGCAAGAGAAAACATAACCATCTTTCCTTGATCATGCAAAAGGTACAGTGGTTGTAAGGCAAAGAAACAAGTGAATTTCAACTTCATGGGTGACCTCTGTTCTTGTACTGACTTAATGTCAATCTTGGCCTTCAGCTGTCTGATACAGAAATTAATTTCAACTGCAATCTTTATTTGGATTTAGCAATGATCATATTTTTTTCCAGTATTGGGATTGAATCCAGGTTTACTTTACCACTAAGTTACATCCCCAGCCTTTTATGTTTTGGGTTTTTTTTTTTTGGGGGGGGGTTGGGTTTTTTTTTTTTTTTTTTTTGAGACAGGGTTTCACTAAATTGCCACAGTTGGCCTCTATTGTACAATTTTCCTGCCTCAGCCCACAGAGTTGCTGGGATTACAGCCATGCACCACATAATATTTAAATGCCCCCAATTATTTCAGCATTGCAATTGTTAGAATTTAAGAATTTCCATGAATCAAAGGAAAAGGAGATGCTCTGTGAAGAAGGATTTATCCTGAACACATCTCTGTCCTCCTCCCTGTTCTTTAACCACTCTGTTCCACAAAAAGTGTAGAGGTGCACCTGATTGGCACATCTGGAAACACCAACTGGGCAAGAACATTCCTCTCAGCTCTTCTTCCTCGTGACAGCCTTCATCCTCAGCACCTCTTGGGCCTGTCAACCAGAAATGGTCAAGGAGCGCATTCGTTTCTTGAGGCTGTTTGTAAGAAGCTTAAAACAACAGAAACATATTCTCTCTCAGTTCTGGAGGCTGGAAGTCCGAATTCACTTTTACTGGAATGAAATCAATGGGTCCACATGGTCATAGTTCCTGGGGAGGCTCTGGAAGAGAATCTGTCCTTTGCCTCTCCCAGCTGCTGGTGGCTGCTGGCATTCCTTGGCTTGTGGGGTTGTACCATCACAATCTCTGCCTGTATAGTCACATTGTCTTTTGCTCTCCTATCTGTCCAATCTCTACATTGGACAGATAGGAAAGCAAGTGTCCAAATGTCTTTCTTCTAAAGAAAGTGTCCAAATATCTTACTTCTAAAGACATTTCTAAAGTTACTTAAGGGCCACTTTGTTAATCCAGGAAAATCTCATCTCGATATACTTAATTTAATCATACTTGCAAAGACTTTGCCAAATAAAATAACAAGAGTCCTGAAACCATAACCTGAAATCTTTGGACAGCCATTATTCACCCACTGAAGGGAGAAGCCTGTTCTTCCCCCTCTGATTATGACAAACCAGAAATCTCCCACTTCTACTGTCTTTGTCCCATAGACTAAGTAACATCCTTCAACTTATTCTCCATCCATAAGGCTGATATTTTAATTTCCTATTTTTCTTTACTTCTTATTTCTCAACATATTCAGAAGACAAGGAGGGAAAGGGGATGCCATTTATCGGGGGCCCCTTTGAAACTCAGTAGGAGAAATGAGATGAAAATAATGGCATAGATAATAGCAGGCTGCCTGCTTGAGAAACATCCCCTTTAACATGTCCCACTGTGAAGAGGTCAAGAAGCAAACACAAAGCAAGACAGGAAAGAGAACGGGAGGCAGAGCACAAAGATCCAGACCTAATTCAACCACCCTGAGCATATTCATTATGCACAGTGAAGTATCTACATATGGCACCTGAAAAATATCACTGAATTAATAATTTAAATCATGATTATGCCTCTAATTTCCTACCATATTCTCCTAAATAGACATTGTAATGAAAAGCATATTTTATTTACAATTATAGTTTATGAACCCAAATGTAAACTGACAGTAATGAGAAGATGGTGTCACTAAATCCATTTTAATGTAAATTGCCACATTTAAAATATTCTGAAAGCAGTAAGGGCAGTTAATGAACCTAGTACTGATATCCTTGTCAGAAATGCCTGGCTTAAACCCTGATCTTCTGTTTCAGACTGGATGATGATCGCCTCCTCATCGTTTAAGTGTTTATTGTTTCTCCTCATGATACTCTAATTATAACAGTTTTTCTTCCCTGCCCCCCTCCTAGCAGTCAGCAAACCTGGTTTGAATTAAAAGGAACAACTCTTTGGCTATAAACACAAATCTGTCTCCCAAGCAAGAGCTGCTTGCTGTGCCCATAGCAGGGAAAAGCAATGATGTAACAAGGGTAATTATAACCTGTGCTAGCTGGTGTCACTGAAGAGAAGGGCTGTCAGCATTTCACTGTGAATAATAACACCCGTGCCTCTGCTGACATGAAATGCCGAGTGTTACTGCCTTGGTTCTCAGACAGCTTTAAGTCTAAGAATATAAGTTTTAATTGAAGAACATGCTACAAGATGCTCTAGTTGCTGCCATCATGGTCCTTTAACGCAGTCCTTGTTTCCTACTGATACCAAACTCTAAAATTTGGAGATGCTCCTGGACCTAAGTCCTGGGCCTTAGAGAGGAGACTCAGAACAGTGATTCTGATTGAAGGTGAAAAGGTGAACAATGCCAAGAGTGCATTCTGAAGTTCTTTTTCTCTTTTGAAAAATTTCTTCCCTCACAGATGCATTCTCTTGGTGCCATTTTAGTTTGTGTTATCCAGAGACTCACAACGATCTGGTGGAAAATCCACAGAAACTAGAGAAAATAATGAAGAGGCCAAGGTTCTTCAAATTTTCCTGGGAACTGAATGATTCAGGGAAAATTGGTACAGTTCCTATCACATGTAAAAAGTCCTCGTCTTCTGGATATGTAAAGAACTTGATTAGAAAATATTAATAACGCAACAGAAATAAGAGCAAGCAAACGTACACGTTCAATTTGTATAAATAAACATAAATGTAAAGATGTTCAAGCCTCATTCATACTAAGAGAAATGCAAATTAAAATCATACTGACACACTCTTTCTCTCCAATCAGATTGCCAAAAAAAAAAAAGTCTTTGTATAGCAATTTTATTTGTGAACATATAGGGAAACAATATCATGGATAGCTGATTAGAGTGTAAAATAGCCCAGATTCTATAGAGAGTAATTTGTTTTCTATTGCTGCAGAAGTAGTCACCATAACTTTAGAGGTTTAAAACAAAATAAATTTATTACCTTATATTTTTGTAGAATAGATTTCCAACATGAGTCTCCCTGGGTTAAAGTCAAGGCTACATTCTTCATTGGAGACTCTTCTGATTTTTGTGGCTGTCGGCTGAGGGTCACTCCAGGTTTCCAGAGACAGCCTGCCTTCTTATTTCCTGATTCACTTCTTCCATCTTCTAAGTCAGCGATGGTAGGTCAAGTCGTTCTCACATCACATCTGCATCACCTACTATTCCTCCTCCTCCTTCTTCTTCCACAAGCACTCATGTGATTAGTTGGGCATAGGTAATTAAAAATGACTTCCCCTCTCAAGATTCTGAATCTTCATCACATCTTCAAAGTATCCTCTACAGTACAGTGTAACATCTTCACAGGTTCCAGGAATAAGTCTGTGGACATTTTGGAGGGGGCACTATTCAGCCTAACACCAAGGCAGCTTTTGGTATTTACTTTGTTACATGCATTGATCCTTAACTCAAAAATCTCACCTCTGCAAACTGAGTCTATATATGTAACTACACACACACACACACACACACACACACACACAGAGAGAGATTATGTACCTACGTATTCTTTGTACTGCATTTTGTCATAAAAAAGAACATAAAAGTTCCAAGTGTCCAACAGCAGGGCACTGATTAAACTATGGTATATTTAACTTACTGCAGTTGAAAAAAAAAAACAAATGAATAAATTTTGTACTGTTATAGAAAGATTTTCAGAAAAAGCAAACAAATATATATGCAAATGCATATATGTATATGCATATATGTATATGCATAAATTTTAACTAAACAGAATTATATATAATGCTACTTGAGTCGATGAATCTAATATTGGTATTGATATTGATATTGATATCCTTATAAAGATGCCTAATTTAAAGCTTCCCTATATAATAGTATACATATGAAATATATTTAGAGTTGTTTATCAGTATAATATAAATTATAATTTAGTCTATTATACATATATAAAAATACCATCTCTGAATATACATATAAAAGAGAAAAAGACTATGCTTGTATTTGTTTAATAACAAGCAAAGAAATATAATACAAGAATCCAATAAAAATTAGATTGTCTATAGAGCATAGATAAGCAAAACAAAACTAGACCAGGAAAAGGTGGGAACATGATTTCTCAATGGGCCTCTTTTTTAATATTATTTTGATATTTGAATTCAGTGATTGAAACTACTTATACAAAAATATAACTCCAAAATAAAATGTTAACAGATTAAAGTCCAACTTCTAAGAAAGCCACTGGAATAGGTAAATGGAATATTGTTGTGCAGCAGAGTAACTTTACTTTTCTCTGTATTTATGTATTAAAATACATCTTGGGTCAGATAGCAGGAAAAAGAACACTAGTTAATATGGGAGTTTGTTTACTATTGTAGTTAGGAAAAAAATGAACAAATATCTGATAATGGATGGGCATTTTGTAGCATTGGGAATAATGCAAGTTAAAAATCAGCTGTGTTTGACAGTAAATATGTTTGAAAGTGAATTAATACTTTTGTATACTTTGCTAACATTCCTTGTGCTTTTCAGTTACAAAGTTCCATTTTAATAAAAGATTAGATATCATTAAATACAAATTTAACATTTCAGCTTGGCACAAGCTTTCCAGTGTCCCCAGAATGGAAGAAAAGGATTTGAACTGAACAACACAGTTCTGTACTCAGAGCCAGTAGTGGGGTCAGTCCTCAAATATCTACCATTTTGTCAGAATCCTCAAAAATGAGCCAGGGTAAATGATGAACCACCAAAGCTACAACTTCAGGGATGAAATGTGAAACTACTTTAGGGGTGCATCACTCATTATTCCCTTGGGTCTCCACGTGGACCTATCACGTGAAAGCACAGGGTTTGGTCTCCATAGATTTGCAGTAGATAGATGGCAAAAGCTGCTCTCATGCTTCCATAAAAATGTGTTTTCCCTGATGCTGAGAACAGGGAAAGGTAAGATATGAAGGAACAAACATTCAGTAGACAGAACCTGCAGAAATATTATGTGGGTTCTTACTCTCTTTTTTTTTTTTTTTTTTTTTTGGCCTCCTAATGATGTGGTAAATGTCTAAGATACATCACAATCTTAGCAGTATTTTCTCAGAATGTTGGGATTTATGTGATTTTTGTTTTATTTTGTAGATATTTTACCAAAAAAAAAATCTGTACTACTTTGGGATCAAAAAGAATACTACATATTATTTAAAGGTCCAGGTTCATATAAATTTCTCATTCCCTATAATAATAATTTAAAAACTTATCAAGTGTTTTTCCACCTATCGTGTGTCTCAAATTTATGCTTCCTGGCTGATTCTGAGCCTCCTCTGTATGCTCATCCACCTGTTACCTGTGTTTGTTTGCTTTCCAGGTATATTCAAGGACATTTTTTTGAAAGTGAAGTCCAAAAATGTGTGTGTGTGTGTGTGTGTGTGTGTGTGTGTGTGTGTGTAAAACAGAGTGAACAGAGGAGAATGGCTACTTTGCAGTGTAAAGCATACCCTACAAAAACAAAAATGTTTCCCAGGGGTGGAAGAAGGGAAGAAAATCACATTGTAGTTTGTTAATAGAATATGACCGCTGTGGTTTGCAGCATATAGTCCAGTTTATTTGTATACTGACATCTTTATTGGTTGATCCAGAACCAGTTCTCTAAGTATAAGAAAAAAAAATCTTATTAAAAATTCTGCTTAGCATTAGCCTAGATCTCAGGTACCTCCTTTATTTTTAAGTCACACAAAAATACTTTTTCTCAGCATGCTACCAATTATGACCAGCCAATAGCCTCACGTAGTCTCATTTTTCTACACTATTTCTTCATACTTTGCAGAGGTAATGTAGTGTGTGGGGGGAACAACACTAATTAATCTGACTTGGGTTTTGATTCTACTCCTCTGCTGGTGGCTTCAGGTAGGTGACTCACCTCCCAGGTCTTCAGTGTCTCTGTCAGTGAGAAACCTTCAATGAGAAGCAACAAAAGTAAAATAGCTAACCACGTTTGACATTCGAGAAAGATCACTTGCTTTCATTTCTAGCCTTGGGACTCGCACATAATTCACATGGATGTAACAGAAAGTTTGGAACCCATTTTAAAAAGCACCTAATACTCCAGAGAGGAATTTACCACCGATCATGTCAAGGCAAGATAAACACTAAGTGTGATGAAGCACATTATTTATCTCAATAATCTCAAATGTTCTGGAATCCAAAATTTATATTGGTAACTCAGCGGAGCCTGTGTGTTGATGATACCCCAGGCAACAGCTGAATGATCCCTTTGCTGCTCCTCCCAGAGAAGAGTTGAGCATTCATAGGGTGGTCTTTTAAAGACCAAAAAATTCCTCTAAAAACTCTAGTAAGGCCAGTGTGTGATCTACCCATGACTTGGCGGGAGGTGGTGGGGCGGAGATACCTATATAGTTTTAGACCTGTGATAACCTGGCTCACAAAAATAGATTACCCATTTGTGATCTATCATTTTATTGAGACTCAATTTTATGGAACTCATCAGGATTCCAGTTTAGACATCAGAGTGTGAAGACCCTGTTCTCAAAGTAGCCTATCAATCTAATGGGGAAAAAAATGTCAAGATGGGCTCAGTGTGTGAGAGTGTGTGTGTGTGTGTGTGTGTGTGTGTGTGTGTGTGTGTTTCCTCAGACCTCATCTTAGGAGAGGAAACTAGAAATCAAACTGACATGGTTGGGGGTAGAGGAAAGAGACCAACTATGTAAGATGTAAACAATCTTTTCCACTCAATTTTGTCCTTTCGGGAAACAAACAGAAAAACCTCATTAAGTCAATATGGGTCTCATCAAAATGGATCACAATTCTAAGTAGTTTTGATTCCCTAGCCAAATAGATGCACTATTATTTTTTAATTAAAACATCAAATTATTGAAAGTGATCCAGATAGTGGTGATCCATGTTCTTTGAATTAGTGAAGGTTTCCTGTTATCTTGAATAGGATTTAGATAGTGAAAACAGAATAACAAGCAGTATAATTCCTACCCACCAAGAATGTTAGTCATTTCACACATTAATGTGCACAGACACACACAGCCACATGCACAGACACCAAATGCACAAACACACACGCATGCACACACATACACACATTGAGATTGCTTTCGATTGTTTCCCAATTCAATGAGATAACCCATGAGCTAAAGCTCACAATGTCAGAGATACTAGAAATAACAACGCAAATGGTCATCTATCGCCATGGTGGCAGTCAAAAAGCCATATGTATATCAAAGTTTATAGCAGCACAATTCACAATAGCTAAGCTATGGCACCAACCTAGATGCCCATCTACAGATGAATGGATAAAGAAATTATGGTATATATACACAATGGAATATTATTCAACAATAAAGAAGAATGACTTTATGACATTTGCCAGTAAATGAATGGGTCTGGAGACTATCATGCTAAGTAAAATAAGTCAATCCCCAAAAGCCAAAGGTCAAGTGTTTTCTCTGATATATGGAAGCTAACCTACAATAGGCAAGAGAGGGGAAGAATCGAAGTTCAGTGGGTTAGATAAAGGGGAATGATGGCAAGGGAGGGAGGACAGCAATAGGAAAAGCAGTGGAATGAATATGACTTACCTTTCCTATCTACATATATAAATGCACCATAGTGAACCTCACCATCATGTATATCCACAAGGCTGAAATCCTGATTAGAATGATATATCCTATGCTTCTATAAACATATCAAAATAGATTCATGTATAATTAAAAAGAACAAATTTAAACATCATAGAGAAAGAGAAGACTTCTGTGCAGTTTATGAAAATGGAAAAGCCAGACTTATTTTTTCAGTAGAAACTCAAAAGGTTAAAACATGCAACCACAACTTCATCCTAAATTGATCATCTGACAACCTCACTTTCATGATCCTCTTTGAGGAAGATTTCACACTATAAATCACACAAAAATCTCCCTCCCAAACTAAATGACACTCTCTGGTTTATCCAGATGGAAATAAGAAGAAAAACCTTTCTTGTTACATCAATGAATCTACTTGGAATGAAACCCTCGTGAACTCAGTAAAGTAAAAAAGAAATAGAAAATACAGCAAAGAAAAGCTCTGGTGAACTGTCCTGAATTTCAGAGGTACTTCAGTTTCATTTATAATTACCCTTGGGAAAGATCAAGTGAATTTTTGTTTTGTTGTTCTGTCAAAACTGCAAATAGGTCTGCCAGCACAGAGCGAAAGCCCACGTGTATATAATTTGGATACAATATGCATGTGTGTGTAACTAGCACTGTGCCCAGAGTTCACCAAGCACCCAGTAAATAAGCTTGAGTAGAATGCAACCCTTCCCATGTGACCCCTGTTCTGTGTCATTTTTTGTCTCTAAATATCTCCATTGAACTGGTTTTAAGACTGACAATCCAGAATACTGGTTTTTTTTTCCTGTTGCTTTATTTTACTCTGTCCATTTCATAAAGTAGCAAATATTTGCTGACAACTGCCTGGCATTAGAGTATATGTTGATGATAGGGAATATGTAAGAAGAACATTTTCATCCCTGTTTCAGCTTTTCATCCCTGTGACAAACAATGTGAAGGAGGAAAAGATTATTTGGCTCATGATTTCAGAGGTTCCGTCTGTGGTCAACTAACTCCAGCACTTGGGTCCAAGATGAGGCAGAATATAATGGCAGAAAGATGTGGAGGAGGAAAACAGTTGAGGACAAAATGCAAGAGGAAGCAGGTAAAGAGCCTTGCTCACCAAGAACAAAATATAAATCTAAAAAGCATGCTCCCATAGACCGGCTTCATCCAACACACCCTACCTGACTACTGTTACCACCCAGTTAATCATATCAGTGGATTAAACCATTGGTTAGGTTAAGGCTCTGGTAACCCTAATCATTTCATCTGGGAATATTCTTGCATTACTTCACACAGAAGCTTTTAGGGGGAACCTCAATTCTAAACCATAATAAAGAGTCCCTGACCCTAAGACCTGACCATCAGGGGAGATCACAAGTCTCTCTCGTTCCAGTGACGAGTTAGAAGTGAGGTCAATACTTGAAGACTTTGGCAGGACACTTCATACAAATGCCACTTCTACCCAGGACACTCCTGAATCTAGTTCACTGTCTTTCTCTTTTAGGCAACTTTAATGGCAATTTAGCAAAATACCCAACACAACAATACATTGTTTGGTATATATGTGAGAAATGAATATACTATACTATCACAAAAACAACACCATGCAGGACTATGCATTGGATTTTATAAAATTTTTTGTATGTATAATATGTGTCAGATAATAAATATATAGTGTGAAAATATATATATATATTTTTTAAATGAAGAGAAGTCATGACTCTAGTAGAAAGGGGAAAAAATATATCATTTAGTTACAACTCCAACTGAATGTTTCTGTATTCAGTGGTAACATTTTTCCCTGAGGCAAATGTGAGATAACTCACAGTTACCCATTGAAAATCACAATGTATTTAAAGCAGAGAGAAAACATCTATATTTGGTAACAAAAGGGCAAATTTTTGCAAATATTAATGAACTGAATTTATATTTGCATATTTTTGAAACTGCAGTAAAATTATCAAGTAGCATGTGACATGTTTTTCTATTTACTGTGATGTCCCATTTAGGAATAAATTTATTCAAGTATGGGGTATCCTTAAATCGTAGTGATTTATCACTTTTTATGACTTGGGCCATTATTACCTTAGTGGGTCATTGTTTGACTACTGAATTATTTCAATACACTCCCTTTCATACACTTTTTGCTGACATAGATAATGTAACGTGTGTCACCATGCTATGGGAAAAACAGTTGCTTGTATATATGTGCATGCAATGTTTATAAATTTGACAGGTTTTATTTAGTAATACTTTCATACAGAGATTCTAAGGGCTAGCCTAGAATTTCAGTACCACAGAGTTCTATTGTTATGAGTACTTTTTTATTTGTTTAATTTGTTTAAGTTCCCATATGTCATAAATCATAAAAACTAAGTATAGATGGATTTGCTACTAGATTCTTCAAACATCTCTCTTTTCCTGGAAGTCCCATTGACTTCACAAGCTGAGAGAGGAAATCCTGCAATGCCAGTGATTGGCACTCTTTTTGTACTTTCTAGAACTCAAATATATATCCAAGGTCATTATTCAGAGAAACCAAGAGATTCTTGAATCTGAAATTGGAGAATAATTTTTCACCAGCTTTTTCTTATGAATGCTTGCTGATATAATAATTAACATTTCCTGAATGCTTACTAGCTACCAGGTCTGTGATCATGTTTATTATAGACATTTGTGTTTATTGTAGGCATTTGTCTCATTTTAATCTTCACACCTCAGCAAGGCTGGTACTGCTATTGAGCTCATTTTACAGATGACCTAAGAGAAATTTGTAGAGGCTAAGTAACTTGCCATGAAATTACATAACCAATAAGCATTACAGCATTTATTGGATCCTTGGACTGGTCAGTGGAGATCCATTGTTCTTGCCTCCATAATAACCTCCTTAAGGAAACAATTCTTTCATAAGAAAAAGAGGGGGGGAAAGAGGATACCTGTCAAACCAGAGATTGTTAGAATGAAATTCATAGTTCAAGCAAATTTTAGAAAGAAATGGTGGTAAGTTTTTGATGTGTATTAAAAAATAGGAAGGTGGAGCTGGGGTATGGCTCAGTGGTGGAGCACCAGCCTAAGACTCTGTGTTTGACCCCTGGAATTGCAAAAAGTGGGGTGGGAGAAGAGAAGTATTGATGCATCGGAGACACTCCTGAATTTGAGAAGCTTTCCATTTCTTCCCAAATTAAATCTTGGCTTTTATTATATTTTGAATGAAAAAATGAATTTTTTCCCATGGATTTCCAAATACAACATACACAATTGCATGCATTTCAACAAATAATGTCTTAACTATTAGATTTATACACCATCCTACATTTCTCTTGACGTTTGAAAATAATATATTGCTTAGGTTTCTATGACTCTTCTAAAAATGGTATAATAATTGTTGGTGTCTGTAAACAAGTCAAGATGGCACCTGGCATTTTGCCAGAGGGAGTGGTTTGTGAAGTAATGCCAGCGAGCCATTAAGTGTGGAGATTCCTTATTGTTTGGCTGCTGTATTGAGTTTATGTTAATTAAGATAAGCTGTGTGGAATGTATATATACCCCTCCTGTCCTACAATAAACAGCTCCCACTCCTGCTGTATCGATCTACACAAGTTGTTCGTCACCCCCCCCCCCGTTATTTTGCTGCAGCCGGACTTCGGCAAATAATAGTCTACATTGATTTATTCATTCATTCCATATTGTTTTAGAGACTTATTCATCTGGTTACATAAAGCCATTTCATCTGTTTTCTTTGCAATGTAATATTTCCTTTTATAAATATAGCAGTATTTATCAATTCTGTTAGCAATGGGCACTTAAGTTGTTTCATGGTTTTTTTTTTTTACTTTTATACACAATGTTTTTATGAGCATAACTGTCATAGTTCCTTCAAAGATATTTCTAGATATAAGTAAGCCATTCTTCTACAGTGACATTTCAAAGCTATTTCTGAAAATCCAGCCATCAAGCTAAGACTTATTAATATTGTTTTAATTAAGTAGCAAGTTTTGCTAAGTTTCATTATGCAATAAAAATGGCCTCCCTTTGCAAAAGAATTACAAGTGACATTTAAAATATATATGAACAGGTAATGGAAATAACATCCAAAGCTGGAAAAGGTGATACAAAATTTGAGGTTATACCTGACATATCATTTGTAGCTGAGATTTAAGCTCTTCCTTGATACGTTTTTGACGTTACAGAAGGATTGGTTTCTAGATTCAGCTGTTCTTAGGAGAGAAAAGAACTTCATTGTGTATTGGGTTCAATGTTTTCATAAAATTTCAATTATGTATACTTTTAAATAAAATGATTTAATAATCATATCAGATTATCATACATCAGAATCCTTTCTATTTTAGATGTAAGAAAACCTAACTTAAAAATGACAAGTTGTTGGGTCATGTTGCCAAGAAGTACTGGGTTTCAAACAAAATGCCACAGGACTCTGGGTATTGGCTCAACTTTTGTCCCTGTTGACTATCAGAGCTGTACAGCCCCAGATTCGGGACTGGGGGAAATGAGTATGCATTTCTCTTAGCAGTCCCTACCAAATGCCACACATTTTTAATGGCTCTGACTAGGTCACACACCATCCCAGAGCCAGTAACGGTGACTGAGAGAACACGGGATCTCATTGGCTAGGCCCTCCTTACTTGTCCACCACTCATCCAAAACATGGATCTGAGCCTGAGAGAGACTCACCAGTTAAGTAAGGGGGTCCACATCACAGAATAGCCTTGAAAAGATGTCAAATGGCTGACTTCCGCTTCAATGGTTGTTTTACTGTTTCTACAGACTTTCATTTCGGATTCTGCATCTCGTTCCCAATTAGCCTTCTCTTTCTGCTTTGATTCCAGCGGACTTATTTCACATTCTCAAAGTTAAAGGGGATATGCAAATCAGATTGATTTAGTTACCAAACATCGCCCTCCACAGTATCACTACAGATTAGTACATTCTGAACCTTTTCAGTGTAACCCACTGCAGCACTCTCTGGTTGTAGAGAGGAATCTGACATTCTTGCAGTCTCCCTCCAGCAAGACTGAAGGGAATAATTATTTAATTCAATATATTCAAAATGTCCCAAAGCAAGTTTTAAGCATTTTACTCTCAAAATTTCTCTTAACTTAGCTTATAATTATCTCAGCTTTGGTTTTGGCTTTCCTGTCATCTTCACAGAATTCTACATATCATCTCATTCAGTGCAGATCTCTTCCTTGGCAGCCAGACAGTTTAAAATTTGGCATTACACTCTGGCTACAATGAATATACAAAAACTATCTTCACACACTGATTTTTCCATGGGTTCATGCCTGTGAAACATGTATGAAACATATGCTCATTAGTTACAGGAACCAATTTAAATGATAATGTTTTCAAATGGCCAACATCAAATAAACTTGGGGAGTAAACATCGCTGCAACATGGTAAACAAGCTATGATGTGCAGCTGAGTATGAAGGTGATTGTCAAGGGACAGAGCTGATAAGGACAGAGCAAGTAAACCAATCTACACAGGGCAATAATGCAAATTTTTCATGCAGTGCACTTGATTTCTTCTCTTAGCATGCTGCCATTCTCCCCAGCAGGTGGGGGGGGGGGAGAAAGAAGAAAAATTTAAATTCCTAAGCTCTTGCCAGTATGCTTAACGTCCATGAAAAACAGGAAGAGATATTTCACTTGAAGGAAGATGGACAGCATTAGATATATATCTGCATGGCTCTATAAAGTTTTGCTATTGCTTGCTGTTCTATGTCTTTAAAATTCAGAATATCACTGATTCCTTATACAAACCAAGTTATATACTAAACTTTACCAATAGAAGCATTTTTTTAAATAGCTCATCTCTTAGTACTAAGCACATTTTTAAATAGTGCCATAAAATTTGGAAAATTTTAGGAAAAAAAATTAGTACCAAGTAACATTTTCCAGGCACTAGTTTGAATGCTGAAAATGAAAATAGCACAACTGATGTAGAATTTTTAAGTTGATGTATAATAATGGTAAAAGAGGAGTTTACCGAATTGGCAAAGGGGGAGGAAGATATTTCCAGAAAAAAAATTATGTGCAGAGAAATAAAAATATATGATCCATTCTAAATGGATTGGAGAGGGATGAAGTAGGAACAAATGGACCTAATAAGGCATCTTAGGCCTTATTTGTTGCAAACTTTAAATATCAAGTATTAAACATTTTTAAATATACAAAAGTAAGAATAAGAAAAAAATGAATCATAATCTCAACAGTTATTATTTTTGTTGACAAGTTTCTAAATGGAAACATCAAAATATATGAGTTATTACAGTCATACAGATAAATACAGAAAGGAAACAAAAGCCTGTTTCTTCTATGTATTTCCCCAACATTAATTGCTAGTAATATTTTCTTCTGTTCTCTTTAAGGAAAAAAATGGCTTTGAATACTTCACATTTTTAAATAAAGACATCATATTATGCATGTTGTTCTGTATGTTGGTGTTCTTTGAGGGACAAGGTGGTGTATTTATAGGATCCTCCCAGCCAACATGATCCAACTTAACTCAGTATTCTCCAGTGTCCTCCTTCATCCAAAATTTACCATCGGTGTCATCAAACCTCTTCCAGTTTATAAATATAATAGGTGAACATTTAAGATCTTCTTTATTTTACTTATTTCTTTTTTTAAAAAAGATAATATGATTGAGAATCTTTCCATAATTTGGCCAGCTAGCCACTTTGGACACAGATTTTAAAGAAATTTTTATATCATGTCCCAGATTTAGACATTATCTTGGGACTGAAATATTTTTGTGCCTTTGATTTAACTCTTGATGAGACCTGAGTGACAAAAAGGAAAACAAAATGTCTAAATTCTATTTCTTTTTCTTTTTGTCATTCTGTTTTTCATTAAGTTTTTTGACCTCTATTCTTAATGATTGTATCATAAATATGCCCAAGTGCCAAGTTTATCTTGAGGCATCAGGAATAAAAAGCATTTGGATGAGGAGCCTCCTTCAAGCTTAAGCAGCATCTATCCCAGGAACATTAGGAGGAATGAGAACAGAGGCACTCGACCTGAGTTTCCATGGGAGGAAAAGATACACACATATGACCATCACTGAATTAGTAGTTACCAATGATTTCTCAACAAATATTTATTTATTCTTTTGATTAAATCAACCTCATTGCTCGAACTGATTTTCAAAACAAATATTAGCTCAAAAATAATGTTTAACTTTTATGTGCGTCCTGCACT
This sequence comes from Spermophilus citellus, assembly GCF_964194105.1. Lineage (NCBI taxonomy): Eukaryota > Metazoa > Chordata > Mammalia > Rodentia > Sciuridae > Spermophilus > Spermophilus citellus. The sequence goes on along the minus strand of NC_138182.1, from coordinate 174,955,720 downwards.
TTAATACTTATCCCATTCTGATTTTATAGCAATGATGTGGGCCCTTACTTTGTCATGACTGTATTGAGTGGTAATAGAAACCCAGAAAATCCAAACAATATTTTCAAAGGGACACTAGCGTCTCCATTGCAGATATCTGGGTAGTTCTGCCCTGCTGTACCAGATGTAATAAAATCCACAGCAGGCTATGGCCTTTGTGTGCCACTTAATAATCGTGCCTGTGACTCATCTGCATTTCTAACACCAGGTCTCAGAGGCAGGCTGAACTTCTGCATATTTCATGAAGTATTTAGTTATATTCCATTAACACTCTGCCTTGTGGACCCCCCATGCCACCATGAAAACATGTATCTATGCTCAAAACTCAGTGCCCATTTTTACCCGTGTATTATGTAACTCTACTAAAAACAAAATGGAATTCTCATTATCAGTAAACTGTCAACATAGGATACGAACTGTTCAAAGTTTTCAGAGAACAAATCAATTAGGAGCAGAAAAGGACCATCTATGTCAGAGACACCATTTCCTTCTATAAACTGCTGCTTTTGAAATTAGGCAATGCACCATCAAATAACCTTCTTGTTAATTCAGAATTTATTCATTTGGGGATAAATACCCACAAGTTATCCTGGAATTTAAGGGAATATTTTTATACCCATTGAACAGTCTAGCTCATAAAGTTTGATTTTCATTTTTGCTTTTGTTTTTTTTCCATATGAGCTATATTCACGTGTTCTACACACACACACACACACACACACACACACACACACACACATAATGACTTAAACAATTTCTGTTCTGATATTTCTCCTTATAAAGTTCTTATAGAAAATCTAGCTATATTAAGTGATAATTATATCAATACCCCTCTCCATGGCCCAACCTGATAGTCGGTTAAAGGGTCATGTTATGAACTTTTCAACTTTTTCTTTTACTAATTCATATGGAGACTGAGAAGCTTCACTTTTAGATTGCTATGCAAGAATACTCCCTTTTCTCTTTGCTTTTTTCCTTCCCTAGATTCCTATTCCAAAAACCAGAGAAGCAAAAACATCATCACTATGGAGATATTCATGTGACTTATTTTTCCTTTTCTCTGGCTGTGAAAAATAAGTCTGTGCCACACATACAACACTGTAATTGACTCTGGTGCAGCTGCCATTGGGTCTCTTCTATAAGAAATCATATTAGCCTTCCTTTTAAATGTGTTCAGGATAATAAGTCATCCTTGACATTCACCATTCATACAACAAAACGTCTGTGTTACAAAATCAGCCCCAAGCTTATCAAATAATTAATACCAGATTTGTAAGTGACACAAATGATGTCAGGTTTTTGTATTAAGTAGGACCTTGATCCCCAGCATTTACTGGTTGCAATCCTTTTACTAACAGATAACATCTGCCAACCAGTAATACTTGGTTTCAGGGAAGAACAGCTTTTACTGATTTTATTCCTGTGAATTTGACTAGGTTGGTAACACTTGAAGCCAAATGCTTTTGTTTAACCACCATAGAGCAAGAAATGGCCATGCAATCTCTTTCACAATTTTTTAAGCCTTAAGGGAATCATATTTAAAAATGAGAATAATCCTATTTGGTCCTTGGCGAGAAGTCACTTCTGAAATCACCAATGAGCTAATTGCCTTAATACTTCCAGGTGATGTCAATCAGTTGAGTAGGAAGTAGAAAAATGTTCTGTGACCAGAATCACATAGGTATTGTTTTAAGTTACTATGTTACCTCTATCTCAAGAAAAATTTGGGGGCTGGGGATGTGGCTCAAGCGGTAGCGCGCTTGCCTGGCATGCGTGCAGTCCGGGTTCGATCCTCAGCACCACATACAAACAAAGATGTTGTGTCCACCAAAAACTGAAAAATAAATATTGAAATTCTCTCTCTCTCTCTTTCTCTCTCTCTCTCTCTCTCTCTCTCTCTCTCTCTCTCTCTCTCTCTCAAAAAAATAGAAAAATTCTCCTTAGTGAAGTTTCCTTGTTAGAGTAAAAAGTGTCAAATCAGTGAGGGTGAACTTAACTATGGTCCAAGAGGATTAGATTTGGAGACCTCAGGATGAACTATGTTCAGCTTAATACAGATAAAGATGGTCACATGCAAAATAGTTATAGATATGTTAACACACATGAGTTTTTATATACACATGCATTTCCTTGCTCCGTCAGCTGAGAGGACATGGAAACAATACCACTTTGGTGGCATCCAGCAACACCCACCCAAATCTTGTATTTTAAATCCATTTTCTAATAAAAAGAACCAAAGCTCTTTGGAGAAATGGTGGCAGTAAATATTCAAAATGAAGCTGAAGTCTTCTGTATTAAGAAAGTGCTCAAAAAAAAAAAAACTAAGAAAGAAAGGGGGGAGGGAGAGAAAGAGAGAGTAAAGAAGAAGTAGGAGGGGAGGGGGAGGAGAAAGAGGATGGAGGGAGGGAGAGAGGAAGGGAGAAAGAAAGAAAAAAAAAACAACATTGATTGGAACATGCCAAAGAGACACAGAGGTTGAATGAAAATGTTCCAGTGGCTAACTAGATAACAATTTGAGCAATAAAATAGTATTAAATGATAACCCAATGTATAAAGTAAGCATTTATGAGTCTGTATTGACATAAATGAAAAATAAATGAAGGCAAATGTGTAAAAGAATTCCAAATAATTCAGGATGATGTTATGCTCTCAAAGAAAAGGACCATTAACTCCTTACTCTTTAAATGTGGCCTGGACAAAATGACCTATCCCCAATGGAAAGAGTATGAAATGGGGCAAATGTAACCTCATAAATACTTTCTCAGCCAGGTGGCCCAGGTGAACACCCAGAGTGAAAAGTCATGGTGATAGTGTGGAGCATTGATGGAATGTAATGAAAATGACATGTCCTCCAAAAATGGTAACTGCAGGAAATCGTGAGAAAAACATCAGACAAAGCCCGATTGATGTAGAGTCCACAACAAGACTTATCAGTACCCTAACAAAACTGCCCAGGTCACCAAAAACTAAGCCTGAGAAACTGTAACAAGCAAGAGAAGACTAAGGAGATGTGATGAAATATATTTTAATATCTTGGATGGGATTCTGGAATACAAGAGAAAATAGAAGGAAATCTGTAGAAAGAATGTAGACTTCAATTCACCATAATGTGTCGATCTTGGTTCATCTATTATAACAAATGTACCACAGTTATACAAAATATTAATAATCGAGGAATCTTTATGCGGAACTTATAGGAACTCTTTGTACGGTCTTCATAACTTTTTGTGTAAAAATCTAATTTTATTCTAAAAGTTGATTGAATTCTTTTAAAAAATCCTCCAATTTACTTTTAGTAATTCATCCAGTCTTTAATTGAATGCCAATATTTTTATGACACTCAAGCTAACTTATTAGTCTCTGATGCCTTATAGATTTGTGAGTTAATTCTTCTAAATGCTTTAATCAAAGCCTGATTTTTATCCTGAGAATGGTCTTTAGGTTGTTAGAGAAATGTTTTCTAAGTTGTTCAAATGCTGTCATTTCAGTTATTATACAATTTCTGATAAAAGACTACCATAGCTTGACTCTCAGTTTTATTAAAACTCCATTGTGATTATCCTTCTAAAAACACTCTAAACTCTGGTCAGCTTCACTCTGAGTGGTAATGAGGATGGAATGTATCATTGCAAGCCTAATTCTGCCTATTATATTCCTGCCTCTCCATTTATGCTAGTCTGAAAGTGTTATTTGAGCTGGAAGATCATTCTGTAACCTTCAGATTACTGCTGGGTGGCTTCGACGGAAAAGGAATTACCAATGCATTAAATTTGAATTAGCTCTGAGAAATCATGCAGATGTATGCACGGAACATTATAGCAATACTGTCTCCCAGGCACAGCAGAATTGCTTTTATGCAGTTTTAAAGAATCACTTGAGCAACCTTTAAATTGCACACATGATGAAGCTGAGCCAGCATCTTCTGTTAAAAAAAAAAAAAAAATCCTGTAGCCCAAATATAGCCTTCCAGGGAATTGTGTTCAGAGAAACCTGATCACACAGGGACTGCTGCTGAGTGGCCTGTTTGGGTCTCAACTGCACCATATTAGAGTGCCCTGGCAGAGTGACTGCAGAAGTGTCACTTAGACTAATGATTATGAATTATGCAGAGGGTCACATCCTCTTAGTTACAAGTCATTTACACGGTTTCCTCTAAACTGCCTAGACTGGTTCATTTTTTTTTTTTGTCTTGCTACTAGGAAATAACTCATTGAATAGATGTTCAAAGTTGAATTTATTGACATTCTATTTTTCTTCCATAATGCCAAGCTTGCAAAACAACCAAATGAAAAAAAAAAAAAAAAGACACCTACCCTCAGTGAAATTACAGCAGTAACAAGTTTTGCTTTATTTTTTTTTCTTTTTATTCTGTCAAGGTGTTTTCCATTTTAAAGGTCTGACAGTTCTGATCTCTCTCTCTTACTCTTCTGTCCCCAATTAAATGAAAAGGTGGTGTAACAATGTATGCAGCAGGAAAGTGAACAAGCTAAGGCTCAAATCCACAATCTCCATCTGCAGAGTCTATACTATTTCAGTGGATGACTGAGAAGGGGGACAACAGGAATATAAAAGAAGCTCAGGATTTTTTTTTTCTTAAAATGGTTGGTTGTCACTATATTTTTCTCCACCTTTGGCCTTGAGTCCACACTTAAAATGAAAGAAGTCGTAGACAATTCTGAGCATTTTAACAAGGAAAATGAATGGTGGTATGACTCATTAAGCATGCAGGGATCTGTTTTCCTGTTACTTGTTGATCTTAGTTTCAGTGGAAAAAATAAGGAAGTCTGACTACTCCCAAAGACCATCCATGACCATCTTCAAAGTCAGAGACCATTTCTCATAATAAAGCCAGCCTGGAGCATGGGGAAATGTCTTCCAGACTGACCTGGCAGATTTGATGAGGGCTAAGTAGGACAGAACCTCTCAACACTCCATAGCCAGCTTTAAAGCCAACAGGTCTTGGTACTTTATTCAGCAGTGGTCATTCAGCCATGCCAAGTGCCAATCAACACAGACCTTCCTTCAGGGAAGACACCCTGACAGCAAGACCACTTTAAAAGGGCGCCCCTTGCTGCCAGAAATGGAAGGAGTGTGCCCCAGAATTGCTGTTCTCATTTCCAACAGCAAATTGGTCTACACAGGTGGTGGAAAGACTTAGGCATGGCTTTGAACAGCTGCATTCTGTTCTTCCTGAGGGACCTGTGGTATCTAGAGAGATCCTGAAGGATCTGAAATCTCTCCCCCAGTAGAAAAGCAAGAAGTTAACCATCATGCTGTACCAGCTGGATCTCATTCCCATTATCTCTGCTTGCCCCAAAATAAACCCAGGAAAGTTCCCAAAGGATAATTCATGACAGCACAGTGGAGTTAAATATTTAAAGGCCTCCCATGGCAGAATGATTTATTGAGGTAATAGCCAGAGGCTCTTTTTAACAGAGAACTCCAGCCATTTTACTGTGTTCAAACTTGCAAAACCTCCTCAACTCTCTTCAGAAGAAAGCAAAGTACTGGAATCACCAATGGCTCACAGCTGGGTCCCTCCCAACTGTGTGGCCCTTCCCCTTTATTCTTACCCGTCCTCAATCCTGATGGGCTCTAGTCCTTCCTGGTGCAAACCAAGTTTCACTCTCACAATTCAATAATCTGCCACGCTCTTCTTCTATCTCCGACCCCACCCCCAAGTTTCAGTTTAAATGTTACCTTTGATGCATTTAGGACTCCATGTAATATATAAGATCCCTCCCAGGACATCACCTATAGGCTTGCCATGCTTTGTTTTCTAAATAACACTTATCCTTCATGACAACACGGTGTTTTTTACTTTCTTATTTGTTCACTCATTTCTTCTCTGACCAAGAAAAAAAAAAGTAAACTACATGAGGATTTTATTTTGTTTACTGCTTTATTTTTAGAAACTATAACGTGCCTGGCACATAGTGGGTGCTCAATAGTATTCATTGAACTAGAGGGATGAGTTTTAAGGTATGTTTTCTCTCTGCATTTGTCCCTTCTCAGCCTAATGTCCCCCATCACCACCACCATACTGCCCGCTGACACACACACGGAACACCCTACATTCCAACAGACAGTCTCTCTGAGAACACTTGCCTGGGAGACAGCCATGTTGTCAGGCAGAAAAGAGAAGCTCCCTACTTTCCGGATTTTGTTTTTTGGAAGTCTAAGCTTCTTGAGGATTTTTGTCAGAAGGAAGAGGAGAAAGAAGAGTACCTTAGTGGGCTCTCCTCCCTGAGCTGGGGAGCACAGCTCAGCAATCCTGGGGAGGTCAGGTGCTCTCCCAGCACTGATTGTAGCAGCCAAAGACCCCATGTGGCAGGGAAGCTGCAGGACTTCCACCTCTACCCTCTGAGTGGTGTCAAACTAGGGTGCAGTAGCCTCCCTTGGCACTTGTTGCTGGAAGCATTCCAAGGGACCGTTATTCACATGGGAAGGGCCACTGAAATGTAAGATTGAATTTCTGACATCAGGTATAAAAGACCCCTGATTAAATTTGAACTAATTTAAAGGCAATAAAGAAATGTGATATTACTGCTTACCAAGAGTGCAGTTGAACATCCTTCCCTCCTTCAGGTTAGCCAAGAATCCAGGCTGGCTGGCTTCCTGGGCCTGACCCTCTGTATTCACACAGGACTCTCTCACAAAGCTCCCACTATTTCAGGAGAACCCTATGCTTGGTTGAATGCTCTGCTGTCACCCTCTTAAAATTCTCATTTGTGGCTTTTGAATTTGTATTTTGTGAATTAAGTTGAACTGGACAGTTGAGCAGAGGTGATAAAGCCAGAGCCAGAGCTCAAACCTGCAGGCCTGGCCGGCCAGTAAGTCCAAGATCAGGGCCACTGCAAGGTGCAGGACCAGACTGAGGCTGGCAGCACCAGCACAACAGTGGTAGCAGTGTCCACCAATCCTGAGAAGAGAAAGGGGGCTCTTCATGTACCAGGATGGGGAACTGAAGTAAAATAAAAGTGCACACATGAACATGTCAGAGTTATTAGAATTCTCAAAAGAGCTCAGAAGCTTTGGTTTTGAAAATTGTTACAATATTGCAAAGAAAATATCCACAGAATTAGAAATACAAATTAAATTTAAGGATTGTCATATTTGACAGGAGAGTATACTGTTTTCTTAGGAAGCTTTAGTGAATCAATTATTAAAGAGGGAGAAAATGTTAAAATTAATTTACCTTATAATTGAAGAAGTCATGATAGAATACATAAACAGACTTTTAAAATTATATAAAAATCATGAAACCACTTTCAATTGGTTATATGACACCCTCAACACAGAAAATATAAGAGGAAACATTAAAGTGCCATTGTTTAATATTATATTTAAAATTAAATTCAGACAACATGAAACTGGTTTGTAAGAAAAACTAATCTTTTTAGAAAAAAATTACAAAAAAATCATCACTTCTAGGTATATATATTTTAAAATTATTTACCAGAAATTTATCCCAAAGTCATCAAACCTACAAAATACTTTTTATTATTTTTTATATTTGCTGTATAACCTAAAAAATATTTCATTGATAAAATATCTTTTTTTATTCTATTATGTAAAATACGATCCCAAAATGGTTTTGGTTTATCTGTTTGTTTGAAATTTGTAAGGTTATTATTATGTTACACATATAGCATGATTTTTCTGTTTTATAATCAATAAATTATTTTTAAAAGCCCAGTGTTTTCATTTTGTCCTAGGCCCCATAAATTATGCAGCTAGCTGGGTAGCAAAGTCTTGAGAAGAGTTGATTGTCAGAGTTGGTGGGGAGTTGCTACTGACACAGAGTGGGTAGAGGCCAAGAATACTGCTAAACACACCACAAAGCCAGGATGGCTTCCACCATACAGAATTATCCAGCCTGGTGTATCAAGATTGAGACTGGTGGAACTCATCATATTGGAGTGCTCTGATTTAACTCAGAGAACTGATTTAGAGTCCCAACAGTGACTGATATTAAGATGTCCATCAGGATAGGGCAAAAGCCCATAGAGTTGGCTATTCACTGAATCTGACTTAAGTTGACTTGAAGAAAATGAAAAAAAAATGCTTCTTGAATGTTTAAGGTATGGCTACAAGTTTGCATCTACACAAGTTGAGCACTCACCCAGGATTGCTGAGAGTCCATGAACATTGTGCAAATCATAAAATGCCTGAAACCGGGACCAGGCATTCTCTCTCCAAGAAAATCTTGTTGCATTTGAGGGAAGGGGGTAAGTTGGTGATGGACTGAATTTGAATGCTTTTGAAGTTAGGAGAATATAGGATAGTGGTAAGTACAAAAGAAAAATAAATATTATAGGCATTTGCTCATATTAATTGTTAGTAGATAATACCCACCTCATTCTCCCCACCTTGAAAGTACTGGTAAATGAAGGACATTGAAGATAGAATGTAAAGAATCTACCCTCTCTAGGTTTCTATAAACACTTATCTTTCCTGGAAAGGACAGGGGTAGTTGATTTTTCCAGGTCTTGGAGTAGAGGAACACCTCTTGTTATTCAAATTGTTCATTGTGTCACCATAAGCATAGGCTAATTAGGATGCAAAAAGTTTCTCTTTTGATAAAAATGACTCTCCGAAAACTGAAGTTGTCAGGCATGAAACTCCAATCCCAAAAGAATGTGTGTGTGTGTGTGTGTGTGTGTGTGCGCGCGCGCGCGCACGCACACGCGGCGTGCACATGGGTGCGTTTGTTGGTTATGGCACACTTCTGAAATGCTAAGTTCCAGTGTCAGATACCCATGGACAAGAAAAGGTGGTGAATTTCAGAACACCAAGGAGTCTGGCTTTGGAGGGTGTTCAGACTGACAAAGCATCAAGGTATTAACCAGTAGGGCCGATTACACAGGCTTCAGAATTTAACTAAAATCAACTTCCTATGGCAAGCTAAGTTCTTAAATGGCCTCCAGAAAATAAGTCTATATTTATTCTGAGGTTCGAAATCAGCACAAAGGGTACTGACCCAGAATATTCAGACTCAAAAAGCATGAACATAACCCATTACAGAGCTGTGTTGGCATGCTAGGGTCAAGGCTGATGGGCTGCCCCAACCCACCATGATCTGACTCACCTCTAAACTACTTACCTCTTCCCTCATCAAAAGGAAGTATTGATTTCACCTTCTTCATCAAAAGGACACAGAGGCAGATCATCCAGTTCAGGAGCACAAGCTCTGGTCAGCTAGATAAAGGAAGATGAAAGGTTTTATCACAGTATTTAACACTCTCTAAGGTTCTGGAGGAGTCATTCAACAGGCTACCTGCGAGCTACAGCCAAGGTGAGAATTCTAACCATGTCAAAAGAGCATCCCCCTAATCTGCTTTCAGCTTGGTGGCTGTGGAATGCACAGGAAATGTAGGGATGGTCTCAGCATATGTCCCATTCTCTTACCTTGGACCCTGAAGGGAAAGGTCATTTGTTTTCTTTCTAGAGCAGTAAAAACATACTAGGTGCACAATTTGGAATGACAATTTAATAGGCTATTAAATTGAGTTGATTTTCTGTGTCTTTGCATCCCTGATCCCCAGGGTCATGTAAAAATTTGGAATCTCCTTCGGTTTTTGAGTCATACTGGTTGCTGCTGAATGGGCAATTTTCAAGCCCAGATTGTTCCACAATGTCTGACAGCTTTGAGACATCCAGCCAACACTCAGAGCACAGGAATGTTGTGTCTGGATCCCAGGAGCCTAGCATCCCATCCTTTAAGATATACCTTTGTCATTCCTTTATGAGGTTCTCCACCACAGAGATCACACCTAGAGACGTGTACATGCATGTGAAGGAGAAAGTCCACACTTAATACCTGAGTGCTACTTATCCATCTTCAGTGCAAGGCATCCGAGGAGGCACTGGGCATGGCCACTATGTAAAGGGAGACTTACAGAATTCCTGCTACTGATAGAATATCCAATTATAATCCCAGAAGTGACCTGAAACTGCACAAATAGAAGAACTAAGTTTCAGTTAAAACTCCAAGAAAGGGAAATATACAATCTAGGGGAGGCAAAAATTCATCTCTACCTTCTTAGAGTTTTTTGGCTGGTAAATGAATTAAATTAACATTAATTAGATCAAACAGGAGAAAGGCATACAAATATATTTAGTATAAATTTTATGTGGTGCTGGGGCCTTCATAAGGAAATAAAGACTCAAAGACATAGAGTTGAGCAGCTACATACAAAATTAGAAAAAAAATAATCAATTATGAAAATGTGACAAGGCAGGGACTTGGGCTGAGGCATTTAATTGGTGGATAAGTGATAATCGTTAGTTTAACAATGTCTGTGTAAACTTCCCACGGCCTCAAATTCCTATCTTCACAATAAGAATGATACTTTCCTTCCAGCATAGAAGGCCATCTTTCACATGAGAATTTCATCCTGATTTTGAGAAACGGAAAGAAGTTCAGGGTGATTCTCTTGTCCTTGCTGGTCTTCAAGTGCCTTTAGCTCACAGTAGTCAATATGCCAGAACAGCATATTTTGGGGTGGCCTTGTTCTTAATTCCTTAACACACATTTGTGTACATGCACATGCCAAGCTCCATGAGTTTTAAAAGTCTTGCTGTCATACAGGTCAGAAAAATGCTATTAATAGAAAGACCAAAGAAACAAGGTACTGGATACAAAAGCTAGAAGCACTTTTTCCAGGAAAAAAAGAAACTCTTTAGCCTCTAAATAAGATGTCTGATATACTTGTCTTGTAGCACTTAAGCACTGTGGAAAACATAAACATGGAAACTGTCTTGCAAGCATCTTTGGACTAAATCACTTCAGTCTTACACTGGGAAAGAACAGAGGCTGACAGCAGAATCCATTGTATATTCCTTATATTCTATAATATATAGTTAAAAACATGGCAAATAATAAAGTTTGTATTATAGGATATAGATTAAATTATTCTACAAATGTAACAATCATTTTGAAATAGGATTGGAAATTAAAGATATTTGTATTATATGTAGATTCTGGGGCAAAGCAGGCTTTTGAGTACTCAGTTTAGGTACAGCTGATAAGCAGCTCCTTCATGCAGAGCTGCCTGGCTATGCTATGGGCTACATTGGCATGCACATTATTTTCATCATCAACAGACGCTTGCCCATATATTAGGCTCCTAGAAAAATTATACTCCAAACCAAGAATGGAATGTAGACCTCATCTTGCAGGCCAGCTGAGTCCATTCATGTGGCTGCGTTGAGAAGAGTTCAGATGCTGTCAGGACTCAGTGGAAAACAAAGTAATCCAATGCATGTCTGCCATGGATGAAAAGCAGGACAGTGACTATCATTTGTCTCTCTCTCTCTTATTTTTTTTTTCCAATCTCACTTTTCAATTCCATGTTTAGGTATATACTAACTAGAGGGGTGTTTCAGAATCATTGGGCACATGTGTGACATTTTCATAAATCCCTTACTGTGTAAACTGTTTTATTCCTATGACAAAATTTATTTTGAACTTACAAATAATATAAAAAGAAGGTGAGAGGCTTTATGCTTGATGAAATGAGGCAAGGCATTTTAAAATTCTAGGAACATGGCTCTATAGACTATACTTTTGTAAGTAACTTTCTTCTTTCACATTGGTCAATGAAGATAGCTAACAGAAAATATAGGTAATGAAGATTATCTACATGTGTGCAAGACAGTGGGCTGAGTGTACTGAGAAATTCCTACAAAGGGTTCATGACTCTAGGCTTAAATTCATGTATTTTTTTCATCTGGCAAAACTGAAACTCTATAACCAATGAACTGTTCTCCTTTTCTCCTTCTGCTCATCCTCAGCAACTGCAATTCTACTTTCAGTTTCTGTGAATTTCACTTAGATACTTCATATAAGTGAGACCATGCAGCATTTGTATTTTTGTGCCTGATTTGTTTCATTTAGCATAATGTGCTCAGGGTTCATTTATGCTATAGCATGTATATAAAAGGATTTATTTATTTTTAAAGACTGAATAGTATTCCATTGTGTGTGTATACCACTATTTATTCATCCACCCATTAATGGGTAGACATTTAGGCTGCTTCCGATCCCCAGAATATAAATAACGCAATAATGAATATGGCTGTGCAAATATCTCTTTAAGATCATGTTTTCAACTCATATGGATAAATGCCCAGATGTGAGATTCCTAGAGCATACAGAAATTATTTTTTTTAACTTTTTGAGAAAATTCCATGTTATTCTCCAGAGCTTCTGTGCCATTTGCATTCTTACCAATAAGGTTTCCAATTTCTCCGCATTTTCATTGATACTTAGCATTTTCAGTTTTCTGGGGGGGGGATTGTTTTTGTTTTCATAATGCATCCTAACAGATATGAGATTATATATAATTTTAATTTGTATTTTTCTGATGATTAATGATATTGAGTATCTTTTCACATTCTATTGCACAATTATGTATCTTCTTCAGAGAAATGTCTATTCAAATTCTCTATCCATTTTGTTAATGGTATTATTCATTTGTTGTGGTGGTGGTTGAGTTCTAAGAATTTTATATTTATTCTGGTTTTGTTGTTGTTGTTTGTTTGTTTGTTTTTTGGTGGTACTGGGGATTGACCCCAGGGCCTTGTGAATGCAAGGCAAGCACTTTACCAACTGAGAACTCTTTCCTTATCAGGTATATGGTTTGCAAATATATTCTATTCAGTAGGTGGTCTTTTCATTCTGTTGCTTTCTTCCTTTACTTCAAGGAAATTTTTAAGTTTGATATGATCCTACTTGTCTATTTTTTTTTTATTTTCATTGCCTGTGCTTTTTGCTATCATATTTTAAAATTCCACCTGTAATCACATCAGCTCAGGAGGCTGAGACAGGAGGATTGCAAGTTCAAAGCCAGCCTCAGAAATTTAGCAAGGCCCTAAGCTCCTTAGTAAGGCCCTCTCTTAAAATAAAAAATAAAAAGGGACTCGACCCTGGGTGAGATCTCTGGTACCAAAAAAGAAAAAAATTCTTTGCTGGTCCAATGTTCTGAAGATTTTTCCCTGTTTTATTCTAGTGATTTCATAATTTTAATTCTTATGTTTGATTCTTAATTCATTTTGAATTAATATTTGTACATGATGCACAGTAAGAGCCCAACTTTATTATTTAATGTAAATGTCCAGTTTTTCAAACACTATTGGTTAAATAGACTATCCTTTCCATACTATGCATTTTTATGAAGGTCATTTGATCATAAACTTGAGAAATTATTTTTGAGCTTTGTTTATTCATTGATCTATATGCCTCTTTTTATACCAGTACCATACCATTTTGATTACTGTGGCTTTTTTGATACATTTTGAAATCAGTAAGCATGAAGGCTCCATATTTACTTTTCTTTTTCAAAGTTGTTTCATTTATTTGGGGTTCTTTTAGAGTTTGTTCAAATTTTAAAATTTTTTGTTTGATTTCTACAAAAACTATCATTGGAATTTTGATATGGATTACTATTAATCTGCATATCATCTCATGTAATATGGAAATTTTAACACTATTAAGTCTAATTCATGATCATGAATGCTATTCCATTTGCTTATGTCATTCCATTTCTATCAAAAATGTAGAGTTTTCAGTGCACAAGTCTTTCACCTCATTGGTTAAATTAAATCCTAAGTAGTTTTTTTTCTTTTGATACTGTAGTGTATGGGATCATTTTCATCATTTCTCTTTCATTTTATTTGGTGTTAGTGTATAGAAATGTAAGGGATTTTTTTGCATTAATATTATAGCCTACAACTCTATCAAAATTCATTTATTCTAAAAGATTTCTTTGGGGGTATCTTTATGATTTTCTACATAAAAGATCATATCATCTGCAAACAGAAATAATTTTGCTTTTTCATTTCTAATCTGGATGCCTTTTTATTTATTTTTCTTGCCTAATGGCTCAGAACTTCCAGTACTATATTGAATAGAAGTAAGTGAGAGTGAGCCTCTATTCTTTGTTATAAAACTTAGAAAGCTTTCAGGTTTTCAACATTGAGTATAATGTTAGTTAAGGACTTTATAATGCTGAAGTAGTTTTTTTCTGTTCCTAGTTTTTAAAGTGTTTTCATAATGAAAGTAAGTAGAATGTTGTCAAATGCTTCTTCTGCAACAGCTGAGATGATCTTGTGGTTTTATCCTACATTCTTTTAATATGATGTAGTACCTTGATTTATTTGTATGTATCAAGCCAGCCAGTAATCAACACAATAGGCCTTGGTGCAAAGCTTCCTAATGGGTTGTTAAGTATGATTTTCTTAGGATTTTTTTTTAATCAATGTTCATCAAGGGTATTGGTCTGTAGTTGTTCTTGTAGTATCTTTATCTTATTTGGGTATCAGGGTAATGCTGGCCTCATAACATTAGTTTGAAAGCATTCTATTATTTGGATGAGTTTAAGAAGGGTTGATGTTTATTCTTTAAATGTTTCATAGGTTTCTCTGGTGAAGCCATCTGGCATTAGGGTTTTCTTTGTCAGGAAAGCTTCTGATAACTCATTCAATCTCCTTACTAGCTACAGATCTGTTTGGACTTTTTATTTTTTGATTCAGATTTTATATTGTTTCTATAAAGTCATCCATTCCTTTAAAATCATACAGTTGATGGTGTATACCTTTTATAGCAATCTGTTGTGATCCTTGTTTATTTTTTGTGAAATTGGTTGTACCATCTCTTCATTTCTGATATTTCTCAGTTGAGTCTTAATGAAGGGTTTTTCAATTCGGTTGATCTTTTCAAAACACAACTGAATTACTTTGATTTTTTTTGTGTTTGTATTTCCTCTCTGTTCTGTTCTTACTTCCTTTCCTTTGTTAACTTTGGATTTAGCTTATTAATATTTTTCTAGTTCCCCTCATGTGTAAAGTTAAGTGGCAGGTTTAAAACCTGTCTTCCTTTTTAGCACAGACATTTACCACTGTAAACCTCACTTTAACTTCTACTGTGCTGCAACCCATAAATTTTTGTATGTTGTGCTTTCCATTTGTGTTTGCCTCCAGATAATTTTTGCAGGGGTGGGAGGTGGTACTGTGGATTGAACTCAGGGCATTAGACCACGTAGCCACATCCCTATTTTGTATTTTTTTTAGAGACAGGGTCTCACTGAGTTAAGTTGCTTAGCACCTCACTTTTGTTGAGGTGAGGCTGGCTTAGAATTCAAGATCCTCCTGCCTTAGCCTCCTATGCCGCTGGTATTAGAGACCTGTACCACCGCACCTGCTGTCTCCAGATATTTTTTAAATTCCTTTGTGATTTTTTTCTTTGATCCATTGGATGGTAAAGAGTGTGCTGTTTAATTTCTAGTTAACATATTTTCTTACAATATGACATTATTCCAAACAGTTTTTACAAACATTCCTGAAGGAAGAAGCGATATGAGTTTTGATATTATCCAAGAAATGTAGAAATCTCAGGTTCTTATATGAAAGTGAATTTAACAGACCTAGCCTTCAGATTTTATGACAAGCACTATACGTTCAAAACAGCCCTCCTTCAAATCAGTTGGCAGAAGCAAAAACACACTGTGACTGCAGTTTTATGAATTATATCCAAATTGCATTTTGGAACAGGGTGCTGCCTAGATGCCCTCAAGAGCACTATTTCCTCTGGTAGAATATAGAAGCGAGGATGAGAAGAGATCAGAAACCTGAAGTATCGTGGGAAAAAATAACAAAATTGGGGGTTTTGGAGAAGCCACTGGTTCATAATTTGGCTGGAAGCTTAAGAAGTAACACGTTGAAGGAAATTTTAGTAAATGGGGCAAGATTTATACACAAAATGGAAATCAGAGGCACACTACAAGCACAAGTCCACAGAGAATTGCCTCTGAGAAAGGAACTGAATAAACAGAAGACGTTATCCATTGAGCCTATTTCTCCAGTCATTATGGGGGGTAGTGGGGAGAAATAGTTCCAGTTCACTCCTGTGATTAAAGGAAGCCTGGGAAATGGAAGGTCAACCAACAACACTTGGAAAACTTAATCTTCATCTAAAACATCATAGAGCAGTAGATCTGTATCTCATCTGATTTCTACACAGGTAATTCCCTTAGACTCCCTCAGACTTCAGAATTCAGGATGCATTTATAAGTCCTTGTTCCCACTTTCACAGGAAACAGCCTGGATAAGGAACAGGTACAGATATCAAAGAGAAATTTAAAGGACAGATATGGATACACTCTGTTGTTCTGTATGGTTTACTCAGCTATTGAGTGTTTTTACTCAAATGCCAATTAAACCTCAAATTCAACATATCAACCTTTAGTGAAACATGTTTCTGCTGTATCTTCTTTTTTCTTTTTTTAACTCTCATCTTAGTGAGAATGTACCAGTTTTCCAAAAGTTAACAAAAAAGAAAAACTAAATGTCTTTAGTTAAAATTAAATGTCTTTAAACCCGTACCCAATGAGTCATCCATTCTTTTAGATTCATTACCACCATACTATTTTGAACCCTTCATCTCAATTTAACTTTTAATTATAATTTTTCTAAGTAAAGGTCTTAGTAAGCCAGGAATAATTAAAAAAATTAAATTTAATAAGGAACATCTAGAAAAGAGTCTACAAACTTGCTTTAAAAAATGCAGGGTATGTAGGCCTCAAATCACCATTTCTATTCAATAGCAAAGTATTTATTTAGCATAGCAAAGCATGAAAAAATAAATAAAAGGCACAAAAACTGGAAGGGAAGAAACAAAACTGTCATTATTTACAAAGGGTGCAAACAACTATATTCAACATTGAAAAAACTCTGCAAAAATATTATAAAAATAAAAAACTTTGACTTAAAGGTCTATGCATAAAAATTAATTGCATTTCTATTTAACAGAAATAAATGTTAAAATGCATATTTTAATAGATAACAATTAAAATACTATCAAAATTCAAAAAATGGCCAAGAGAAATCTAACAAAAAAATGTTCCCTGTGGGGTATTTTTATAGTTTTAATGATGAAGATTAAAGAAAATTTGTATAAGTGGAAAGTTCTACCATGCTCATTTGCATGGGCTCTCTCTCATCCAGTGAGGAGTTCCACAGAACAGGGTAGAGGAGAGTGTGGCTGCGGAGTCGCTATTCAAGATGTCCAGAGACCAAGCAGGAAGCCAGTTTGATTTTATTGCACAGTTATCATGTTTATATACTCAGGCACTCACTAAGCAGATTACAGGCAGCCACCAATACAGTTTCTTGCAAACTTTCCTTGCAGTGACAATCGAGAAGTGGGCCACGGAACAAACACAAGGACTGTACACATGGCCTCATGCCCAGGGTGTGCCAATGAGTTAAGAGGTCTGCTGCTCACTCACCCAGCACAAGGCGAGTAGCCTCCCACTCAGACGCCCTTAATGTATGCCATGTATGCAGTACTCCATGTACTTGTCCCCACAGTCATTGATTAAGAGACTAAATGTTACACAGAAATCTATTCTAACACAATTTGTTGATAGGGCAACACAATTATAAACAAATTTGTCAAATTCTGTTGAAATTATATGTTTGTATATGTAAAGAATTTGGGAAATTGATCTTAAATTAATATGGAAAGAGCCAAGAATAGCCAAGAAACCTGTGAAGAAAAACAAGATTGGAGGCCCTTATCCTAGCAGTTATTCTAAGTTAAAAGGATACTATTTAAGAAGAAAGGATGGTATTCCAGAAAGAATAAATAAATAACCAAAGGAACAGAATTGATAGTCTAGGAATATATGTCTATACTTAGCTGGTACATTGAGAACTAAAACAACTACCCTGCCCATTCATTTGATTGTTTATCACAGAATTCTCCCAAATGATGGGAAATGTCAACATTTTATATCCTACTTTTTTTTAATGCCCTAGGATTCTTTTAACACCTCACCTCAAAGTCCTCCCCTTACTTTCCCAACAATCCTCAAGTATCACAGTCTTGACCCAATACTAATCACAACTCTCCTTAAACAGTAAATGCTGACCTTACTTTGCCCACTCCTTGATGCTGCCAAAGCTTTGTGAGGTGCTGTTCTCCCTTATTACCATGGCATCCAATAAGCTCAGTTATGCCTCTTCTTTGGACAATGTTTGGGAAAGCCAACTTCAACAATATTTGCAATTATATGGAACCTTGATTTATGTCAGAGCTGACTTGGCAATGAGAAAATACTATTTTGAATACACAGTGCTGAAATAATTGATTTTACCTTTATAGAAGACTACAAAATTGGGCCCTGTTTGTATCATACACAACAATCAATTTCAAATAATACTGAAAACCTACCTGCATGCAAAAAAGCAAAACTATAAAAATGTGAGAAGACAATATAGGAAATTATCTTTATGATGTTTATATATGTGATCTTCTAAAAATCAGCTATAATAAATCCATAATACAAAAAAATAAGGTCAATAGATTTGATTTCATTAAAATAAAAACTCTAGTGTATCAAAACACACCATAAAGGAAGGGAAAAGCAAATCCATGAATTTAGAGAGGAAACTTAGTAGCACATAACACACAAAGAATATGAATGAAGAATATGAAAATAAGTCCTAGTTATCACTAAGGAAAAAGTAATTTAAAAACATGCACTTAATGGGAGATAAAAATAAAAAATACAAAAAGTGGCTCAATTTAATTTATAAGGAGAAAAATGTAAACCAATCTGTATCAAGAAACCATTTTATATGTACCAGATTAACAAAAATAGATATATAACCAGAATCTTTGCAAATAGGTAGAACAGCTTTAGAGAATCGTCTGACATTATCTCATATATAGTCCACTTACAATAATTTTCAATAATTTTCAACTATTTTCTTATTTTTTAAAACATTTTTGTTATTTGCTTTGTAAGATTATTTCTGAAAAGCAGAAGAGGAAAACAGAAAGCATATTAAAAAAAAAAAAACCTAAAATTCCTAAGGATCCTGTTCATTTCACATTCCCTTCTCCAACCAGCACTTAGTGTCTCATCAAGAAGCCAGGGTAACTATATTCTTCCTTAGCACTGCTCCCCACCATTGTGAATTAGCATCCACATAGCAGAGAAAACATTCGGACTTTGGGTTTTGGGATTGGCTTATTTCACTTAGCATGATATTCTCCAGCTCCATCCATTTACTGGCAAATGCCATAATTTCATTATTCTTTAAAGCTGAGTAGATTAAGTAGAGGGGAGTGAAGAGAGGGGAGGGGATATGGGAATAGGAAAGATAGTAGAATGAAATAGATACTATTACCTTATGTACCTATACAACTGCATGACCAATGTGATTCTATAACATGCACAATCAGAAAAATGAGAAATTATACCTCATCTATGTATATCAAAGTGTACAAATGCATTCTAATGTCATGTATAACTAATTAAAACAAATTTTAAAATTTTAAAAATAAAAAGATGCAACAAAGGAAAAAGGAAAAGGAAAGAAAATCTCTCTTTTTCATGCAAATCTCTTCAGACTAATCTGAAAGTGTCTAGAGATTTTATTTCTCTTCGAGATCTTGCAATGGAACCTGGTATGAAATGAAGAAGTCATCCACTGACCAGTGTATTTGTCAGTGCCTGGGTTTGCAGTGATTACACGGTGTGACTCTTGGACACTATTTGATGAGGTGGAGACAGGTATACGATCTTTTCAGTGGTTAATGTCTTTCTACCAAAGGAGGAAAAATCCAAGAAGCTCTTTCTGTCTTCATACTCTAATGGGAACATTTATTTGGGCTGAGTGAATGGCCACGAAAAGACTGCTGTTCCTGCTTTGTTTCTGCCTGTGCTCTGAATTCCCATAGCTCTTTGTACCACTAACAAGACACTTTCCAGAGTTAGAGGAATATTACACTTTCTATCCTGTGAAAGTGTGGACCTTTTCAGGTCTTCTTCATGTCCCCTAATATGAGGCTTTGTAAGTAGTTTGAGTCCCTTCAGCAAACCTCACATATCCAAGGGCCATACTAGAAAAACAGGATCCCGTTTCTGGCTTCTTGCTGGTAAAGAATAGTTTGCTAGCAAACAGTTTGAGTGGTGTTTATATCCTAATGCAAAAATCCTCATGTGAAGAGTAGCACCCTGGACTCTTAGATTAGTATAAATTCATGCCTTTTAGAATTTGACTTGTGGACTATAAGTGTAGCTAAGTGGTAGAAAAATTTGCCTAGCTTGCATAAGGCTCTAGGTTTGACTACCAGTAACTGCCCCCCCCCTCACCAAAGTTTAACCTTTATCTAATCTCAAAATTTCCCCAGCTTAGGATATGCCTGCTATCTGGTAGATGATATGTAAAAAGGAAACTAAATGCCTGTTTAAATACCAGCATAATAATGTTTTGAGGGGAAAACACCTGGAAAAATATTCTATTTTAAGAAAATTCTATGATCATTAATACTCTTTCTTCTAAATAACTTTCTTGCCTTTCAGACTGACGCAAAGAGCTTACTAAGAAAAACTGGGCATGTGTCTGTCATGTTGGAATGAAATTAAGCAAAAGGTTCCATAAAAATCTAAAAGAATTAATATATCTCCAACATGTGAACCATTTCCTTCACAGAAATAAGATTCTTGTTAATCTGGACAAGAGATTCATCAAGAGAAGACAGGTATCAGGAGTACAATCCTGGATTTGGGGATGGAACAAGCGAGAAAGAGGAAATTGAAACTCCTGACCTTTGTCATATACAGAGACATATGTCAGGGTTAATGACAGAGTCCATTGAGGCTTCTTATTTTAAATTTTCACACTTCAGCAATTAGAAATCACTTATGCTTACGGTGCTCTATTAATTTGTACTTAGATTCCAAGACTCAGAGTCTATCATAACTAGAAGTGGCCTTGGAGGCCAACTTTTTTATATTTCAGATGAGGAAACTGATAGTCAGAGATGATAAAGCTTGTCCAAAGTCAAAGTCACACACCCACAAAACAAAGTTCAGCTCTAAGTCTAACACTCTGTCCTTTGCTGATGCTTTATTTCAGATAAAGAGTACTCATTTAAATGTCTTTTACTATTTCCTATAGCAATCAGATATTATACACACAATAATTTTTTTTTTTTTAACCAGGGATTGAACCCAGAGGCACTTAACCATTGAGCCACATGCCCAGAACTTTTTATGTTTTATTTTGAGACAGGGTCTTGCTAAGTTGCTGAGGGCTTAAATTCCTGAGGCTGGCTTTGAACTTGTGATCCTCCCGCCTCAGCCTCCTAAGCCACTGGGATCATAGGCATGCACCTCTCTGCCTAGCTACACATGATCCTTTTTAAGGAACTTTATAAAATATAAAAATATGCTGATCTCATGCATCTCGGCTTCTAGGACTCCTTTTGTGATATTAACATGTATACCTAAATACATATAGGGGTGCACCACTGTGTAAGACTCCCTCCTTAGGGCATCTGTAATACCCAGTCCATGCCTGATTATTTATATACCTGTCACCCATGCTGTAATAGTAGTTCACTGAAAATAAAGACTGGGACTCATTCAGCTTTGTATCCCAAAATCTTATTATGAAATAAGCCTGCTGAAAGAGAAAATGATGTTTAATATGCCTATTAACTGATATTCTATAAATGAATCATGACTATAGCTGAGACTGATTAAAATTTATGTGACATAATAAGCAACATACCTTAGGTTATCTGAAGAATGAGTTCCTCAAAGAGTTATACAAATAACTCAAAGAAAGAAGCAAACTATTGTTTGTGAAATCCATCTTCTCCATTTGGATATTGAATCCTAGCACACATTCTGTGTATTATTATTCATTTATCGCCCTCAGACTAAAAACAAAAAAATCTTTCCCATTATCCTATGTGCCTCCATAAACTACTGCTCTAATCTTTTACCCCTAAACCTAAACTGATTGATATTCTTTCCCTTAACATATTGAATGTTCATTTTCCCTTCCCTCACCATATATTTGATGCGTAAAATGACTGAATGAATGACTAGGAGAATGGCATAGTTCAAGTTTGTGCAGGTGAGCCACCAGATCCAGTGGTCTCAACCTGTCCCAGTATGTTTCCTGGACACCTCCCATCTCCATGGCTCCTGCCTCCTAACTTGCTACAACCTCTGTTGTATCTTAGATTTGAAAAATGGTCCTCAGTCTTTGACTTTGATCCTGCTTTTGAGTCATGTTTATTTTGCAGGGAGGTGGTGGGGAGACATGGGCAGAAGCCACTCTGATAAAAACTTAATCTTATATAATCCAGGTTCCAGGTACGTGAAGCAATACACAGGTTTTCCTTACAGGCTTCTTTGAACAGTTGGACTCAGTACCACCATAAATGAGATAAAAATAAAACTTCATCAAGATAAAGATTAAAAAAAATAAAGTTAAGGGAGAAAATTTAAGAAATTGGCTCATTAATTTAGAAAGCCAGCATGTGGTCTAGCATATCAGTAGAAAGCTCTCTCATTATCCTCTCTACCCCAGGCCAAGCTGAAGTCTTCTGACGCTTCTGTTACCTAGATATTCCCGGTGAATAGGTGTTTCTGATGACAGCAGCTGTTTCCACAAACCCCCTCCCAGCCTCTCCTGGGTCTTTCTTCCCTCCCTTTCATCAGTAGCTCAAAGCCCCCTCTGCACTGGCTACATCAGCCCTTCTAAGATTTCAGGTCATGGGTCCATCTATTTCATCTTGTGAGCTGCTCTGCAGGGTTTATGGATCCCAGCAAAAATGGATGGCCAAATCAGGTACTGTGGTATCATCAATAATAACTGCTGCTGAAAACTAGGAAGAGTACGGTGTACTTAAATCACAATTTGGGGACCTAGCCATCCACATGGACTTGGTGAAGGTTTTTAAGCTTAATAAGCCTTCCAAAAAAGAATCAGATACAATAATACCTAGATATATTAAAACTTTGTAATAATTATAAAAATTTTGATTGCTATTCTAGCAAATGATACATGTTAAAGAAGTAGTTGCTCTTCTAATTTCCAGCATGTCCAATGTTATGAATATTATTATAGCAGTGATTTTATCCTGTGTGGAAGAGTTGGCACATCTTCTCTGATGTCTGCCAAGATACCTAATACTTAAAGATGGCTTAATACCTAACACAGGTGTGCATAAGCCTTGTGAACCATATGTAAATTGTCCCTCTACTGTCAATTCCATTCACTGTATAAATTTTGCTGAATATTCATTACTAATTAAGGAATAATTTGATATGCCTACAATGTACAGGTCTCAAGCTAGCCACTGGAGATAAAGGTTGTAGAAAAGATGCACAGCATCACCATCTTCATGGAGACTGGAAGATGGTAGAAGGGTTAGCAGAAGAGGGCCAGTGTTCCAGTCCAAGTGAACTGTGCTGGATAAGGCCACTGTGCCAAAGGATTCTCCTCTACCTGTGACCCCGGTTCTCCTAACAGCACAAGAAGTGCAGCTATAGTAGTACCTACTACCAAGTAAATTGACACCCCGAAAGTACTGAGCCACCTTTGAAGTCCAAGAAATGCGAAGCATGACCCTTGGGGATACTAGTAATTCTAATTCTGATGCTATTCTTACCATTTGTGGTGGGATAGTAACAGGTAGAACCAAAACTGTCCTTTTCTCAAAAAGTTCAATTAGGCCTATAATCCCAGTTATTCAGGAGACCAAAGTTCGAGGCCAGCCTCAGCAACTTAGCAATAGCTTTGCAATTTATTGAGACCCTATCTCAAAAAAAAAAAAAAGTTAAGGGTTGAGAGTGTTGCTAAGTGGTTAAGCACCCTGTGTTCAATCCTTGATACCAAAAGAAAAAAATCTCAATTAAGAAAGTCATGATATTCATGCTATTCATGACTCTTTCTTATTCAAATTTCCTGGCTCTTCTACTCTAATGGGATATATACTGGCAGAGAATTTGGCCAGGTACCAAAATAATGTCACAAAATTCATGGTTCTTTTGGTCTTCTGATATCTAATGAACCCCAAATGGGTTTCATGAAGTTAATTCTTCACTTGCCCCTTGTCATATCTTAGAGGGAGAGGAATATTGTGCATGGCAGCTCAAGGACTTGGACTTGAAGCTCAAATGCAAAACCCCATATTCAGCCTCCCTTTGAATTTCTCAGAGAGGGTTCAAGGTGCAGGATGCAACTAAAGAACAAAGAAGCCAGACGAGATGGTGGAGAGGTTGGTGGGGGGAGCATGAGGACAAATGTGGCAGGAGCTAAACTAATGAGGTAGACAGGGGTCCAGTCAGGAATGACACACAGGCATGTAAAGAAAAAAATGGGTCACACAAAAGACAATGGAAAATGTACTACATCTTTATGAAAGGTTCAGAAAAATCAGATGAATTCAAAGAATTAAAGGAATCTCAGAATGACAAGCCTTCTATAAGAATAAAACACCCCAGTATGGTAATTTGTTTGCTGTGACTTGATTTTGATCAGTAGCTAAGAAGACACAAGGAAAACACTAGATTTTCGTGTTCCCGCCTAAGTGCTAAGGTGGTGGACTTGGTGGGGTCTGGAAGATTCTGATGGCTCTGCTCCCTGCCAACCAGCAAGTAGAGCAAGGAGTGAGAACACACAGAAGAAGTGTCTTTAATAGTGTCACAGGAAATGTGTAAGCCTGTAAATATGCACACATAGATGTATATGTGCATATACAAACACATACATAAATACTCATGTGCATTTTTTAACACAGGAAGGTCAATAGAAGGAGACCTAGTGAATGACTGCTGAAGAGAAACTTCACTGAAAAAAGAAAGGCATTTGATCCACACAAATTCTTTATTTGACCTTTCTTGTATGAAAAAATTTTAAATGATAAAGAATATAGCAGAAGTTGGGTGCAGTGGCTTATGCCAATAACCCCAGCCACTCCAGAGGCTGAGGCAGAAGAATATCAAGTTCAAAGCCAGCCTCAGCAATTTAGCAAGGCCCTCAGCAACTTAGTAAGACAATCCAAAATAAAAATTTTAAAAAGGCTGGGGAATACAGAAGGAAATAAAACATAAAATTTCCATTTTCATGGAAGCTGAAAGGAGGCAGATAATCAAGTGAATATATAGGATAGGAGATGCAATAAATATCATGGAGGAAAATTAAGGCAGGGAAAGAGTTGTAGAGTGCTGTGGTCAAAGGTCGCACAGACAACATGGCATTTGAACAGAGACCTGAGGAAATAGGGGAGCCTACCATGTGGATATCAATGAAAAAGTGTCTGGACAGGAGTAAGGGAGCAGGACCTAGGAGCAGATGGTGCTGGCAAAGCAGGCATGAGTGGGCCTAGAAGGGGTCAGAGGCCCAGCTTATCCCCAGTAAGGACCTTTATTAAAGTGTTTGCTAACGGGTGGGTAATATGTCATCTCCATTCAGTCACCCAGCCATTCGGTAATATCTTCACAGCTGGCAGAGAAGACTCAGTAATCACCGAGTCCTATTCTACTGCTCTTCTTAGGCTGGACTCTTGGGATATGGAAGAAAGTTCATATACATTCAGATAGTAAAATATGATTAAAAGAAGACATATTTTGGACAGGTTATATCTTGAAAATACCAGTTTTTTTCTTTTAATTTATGTTTTTTTTAAAATTTTTTAGTTTTGTAGATGGACAGCATGTCTTTATTTTATTTGTTTATTTTTATGTGGTGCTGAGGATCAAAACCAGTGCTTCACATGTACCAGGCAAGCACTCTGCCATTGAGCTGCAGCCCCAGCCCGTACTTCCCAGTTTTAGGAGCAAAATTTTACTGGCGGTGTGTTAACCCATGGACTGGAGAGAGATCTCCAATGATTGAGGGAGAATTCTTAATAGCCACCATATCTGTGTGAACTTAAAGCCCACCATACTTCTATGAGCTTAAAACACCACCACAATGAGAGAGTTATACCTGTGTGCTCTAATATGTTGTAGATACTCTTATGGTGCATCTGTTCCCATTGATTTGCTTTAAGGGGTTTCCTCCCTGAGTCTCAGACCCGTGACTTAGGTGGGAATGAGCCACTTTTTCCCCAGGTTCAGGAGCAAAGCCCAGAGTGACTCAAACCAACCCAGATATTCAGTGCTCTTGGTTACAAAGCTCAGGGTTGACACAGTGACCCCTGGAACTTTTTTTTTTTTTTCATTTTAGCTGTTATTTTATTTTTTTATTGATTATTTAAAGCATTACATAGCTCATGATATATCATCTTTCATACATTTGACTCAAATTGTGTTTTGAACTCCCATTTTCACCCCAAATACAGATTGCAGAATCACATCTGTTACATATTCACATTTTTACATAATGCCATATTAGTGACTGTTGTATTCTGCTACCTATCCTATCCCCTACTATCCCCCCTCCACTCCCCTCCCCTCCCATCTTCCCTCTCTACTTCCCCTGCTGTTGTTCAATTTTCTCCCTTTTTTTCCCTCCCCCTTGCCCCTCATGACCTCTTATAATTTTATGTATCATTGAAGGTCTCTGACCATTTCCGTATGCTTTCCCTTCTCTCTCTGTTTCTCTCCCCCCATTCATCTTTGTTTACTGTAGTCTTTTCCTCATGCTCTTCCTTCCTGTTCTGTTCTTAGTTGCTCTCTTTATATCAAAGCAGACATTTGGCATTTGTTTTTTAGGGCTTGGCTAGCTTTGCTTAGCATAATCTGCTCTAATGCCATCCATTTCCCTGCAAATTCTATGATTTTGTCATTTCTTAGTGCTGCATAATACTCCATTGTGTATAGATGCCACATTTTTTTTATCAACTCATCTATTGAGGGGCATCTAGGTTGGTTCCACAGTCTAGCTATTGTGAATTGTGCCGCTATAATCATTGATGCAGCCGTATCCCTATAGAGCGCTTTTTTAAGGTCCTCAGGGAATAGTCCGAGAAGTGCGATAGCTGGGTCAAATGGTGGATCCATTCCCAGCTTTCCCAGGAATCTCCATACTGCTTTCCAAATTGGCCTCACCATTTTGCAGCCCCACCAGCAGTGTACAAGTGTACCTTTTTCCCCACATCCCCGCCAACACTTATTGTTGTTTGACTTCATAATGGCTGCCAATCTTACTGGAGTGAGATGGTATCTTAGGGTGGTTTTGATTTGCATTTCTCTGATTGCTAGAGATGGTGAGCATTTTTTCATGTACTTGTTGATTGATTGTATGTCCTCCTCTGAGAAGTGTCTGTTCAGGTCCTTGGCCCATTTGTTGATTGGGTTATTTGTTATCTTATTGTTTAATTTTTTGAGTTCGTTGTACATTCTGGATATTAGGGCTCTATCTGAGGTGTGGGGGGTAAAAATTTGTTCCCAGGATATAGGCTCTCTATTTACCTCTTTTATTGTTTCTCTTGCTGAGAAAAAAACTTTTTAGTTTAAGTAAGTCCCATTTGTTTATTCTGGTTGTTAACTCTTGGGCTATGGGTGTCCTATTAAGGAATTTGGAGCCCGACCCCACAATATGTAGATCGGAGCCAACTTTTTCTTCTATCAGACGCAGTGTCTCTGATTTGATATCTAGCTCCCTGATCCATTTTGAGTTAATTTTTGTGGATGGCGAGAGAAAGGGATTCAATTTCATTTTGTTGCATATGGATTTCCAATTTTCCCAGCACCATTTGTTGAAGATGCTATCCTCCCTCCATTGCATGCTTTTAACCCCTTTATCAAATATAAGATAGTTGTAACTTTGTGGATTAGTCTCTGTGTCCTCTATTCTGTACCATTGGTCCACCTGCCTGTTTTGGTACCAGTACCATGCTGTTTTTGTTACTATTGCTTTGTAGTACAGTTTGACCTCTGGTATTGCTATACCTCCAGATTCACACTTCCTGCTTAGAATTGCTTTTGCTATTCTGGGTCTTTTGTTTTTCCATATGAATTTCATGATTGCTTTGTCTATTTCTACAAGAAATGCCGTTGGGATTTTGATTGGCATCGCATTAAACCTGTAGAGAACTTTGGGTAATATCGCCATTTTGATGATGTTAGTTCTGCCTATCCATGAACAGGGTACATTTTTCCATCTTCTGAGATCTTCTTCTATCTCTCTCTTTAGGGTTCTGTAGTTTTCATTGTATAAATCTTTCACCTCATTTGTTAGGTTGATTCCCAAGTATCTTATTTTCCTTGAGGATATTGTGAATGGAGTGGTTTTCCTTATTTCCATTTCAGAGGTTTTGTTGCTGATATACAGGAATGCCTTTGATTTATGTGTGTTGATTTTATAACCTGCCACTTTGCTGAATTCATTTATTAACTCTAGCAGCTTCTTTGTAGACTCTTTTGGGTCTGTTAAGTACATTATCATGTCATCTGCAAATAGCGATAATTTAATTTCTTCTTTTCCTATTTTTATGCCTTTAATTTCTTTTGTCTGTCTAATTGCTCTGGCTAGTACTTCGAGAACTAAATTGAATAGAAGTGGTGATAGAGGGCATCCCTGTCTTGTTCCAGATTTTACAGGGAATGCCTTCAGTTTTTCTCCGTTTAGGATGATGCTAGCCTGAGGTTTAGCATATATAGCTTTTACAATGTTGAGGTAAGTTCCTGTTATCCCTAGTTTTTCTAGTGTTTTGAACATAAAGGGATGCTGTACTTTGTCAAATGCTTTTTCTGCATCCATCGAGAATGTCAGTTGTATTCATCTATAAGACGGCCATAACAAAATACCAGAAACAGGACTGCTTAAACCACAGAAATTTATTTTCTCACAGTTGTGAAAGTTAGAAGTTTGAGATCTAGATGTCAGGAGGATCTACTGGTATTTTGTTTTTATTTGTTTTGAGGCCTCTCTCCTTGTCTTATAAATAACCATCTTCTCCCTATATTTTCACAAAATCTTCTCATAAAGACACCAGTCATATTGAATTAGTCATCCTTCCACCCCACAGTATCTCATTTCAACTACTCTAGCTCTTTAAAGACCCTCTGTCCCAATACAGTTGACTCTTAGGTACTGGACATTAGGACTGCAGTGTATGAATTTGAGGACACAACACAGTCCTTACAACTGAGAGCAAGACTAATTTTGCTGAGGAGCCATCCTAAGGTGATTTTTTTTTTTTTTTACTGCCTTGGAAATTGCAGTGTGAGGATATGATTCTATGCATAACTTCTGTGACCTAGGGACAATGGAGGGTTCTTTGTGATATCTTTTAAGCTATTTTATCAAATCTCATCTGCAGAGACACATGGAGCTTTTCAGTTACTTGGACCAAAGAATTTCTTTTGTACTAACAGTCATCTCCATCTAATTTTTTTATCTCCTGCAATTAAATTATTCCTCACAGAGAAAGTCTAGAGTGATTTTTAAAAATTAATAATATACAGTATTTAGATTCAGAGTATGAATGGCATTTTCCTGCACCAACAACTGAAGTCTCTCTTCTTTGAAATCTCAAACGAGTCAAGATATTCAGATAGCAATGGGACACACAGATAAAATATAAATGTAGCGTGAACAGAAATACATTTTTCCCTCAAAAGAAAGCACCAAAATAGTAATCAAGACTAGAGATTAAGCAGCCGGTTGAGAACAAAAACTTCTAAACTGCACTGTCAGTTCACTGATGGTTTTTAATTCAAGTCTGAATAAAAATAGCTAGCGGGGCTCAGCATATCACCTAGTCTTTGTCTCCTCTCCTTTAAAATAAGTCCAAGCACCTCCTGTGCTCTATGCACAGAACTTATGCCATGAAAATTGACTCACTGGAGAAGGGGATGCATAGTAAAAGGTAACATCTGTGAGGACTATAAGAGATCTTTTCAGCAAAATAGAAATAGGAGGTAACAGCCAACCCTCTTTCACAACAAGGGACAACTCCAGAGTCACATGTCATTGGTACTTAAGCCATCTCTATTTCAGGTTTTATTTGTGCTTCAGTTTTCTCCCAGATTTCTATGACACACCCATAATCCTGTTAATCCTTGGTATTTCTTAATCCAATTAAGTTGACAATTCAAATTAACCATTACAATGTTTTTTAAATGTCAAGAAATCTACCTTTGAACATAAATGATCCAGGTCAAATTCCCACTTGAACTTATCTTCATGTACCATATACTACAGATTCCATGGGCTCCTGCGATGTCCCCAATAACTAATATACTGCATGAATTATAATCAGAAAATAAGACATGAAGAGCACTTGCCTTCACACAGCTTCCATTCTAGTCAGGTGAGTGGAGTGTTTTTAAAAATTAAATGAAAAAGGAAGCAATATAATAAGCAATCATCACAGGTGTGCTATAAAGTAAACACAAAGACACAGTCATTTTAGGGGATTAAAGAAGTATTAAAAAAATAACTTGTCCAAAGGGGAAACATGGATTTGCTGTTTCATAAAGTTGGAGGGGAAGCCGGCACAGGATGTATGAGCACTGTCATAGAATTTTCCTGGTTGGGAGAGGCCAAGAACATGTGCCCCCAGATAGGACAGAGTTTATTTAGTATGTCCAGAAAGCAGGAGAGGCTGCTGAGTCTAAAGTTCAGTAAGTGATGAGAGGGTGATATACTGTGACATATCAGATAAGAAGCATCCCCAAAAGACTCATGTGTTGATGGCTTGATCCCCAGTGCACCAATGTTCAGAGGTGGGGGCTTTTAGGAAATGAATGAATCATGAGGGCTCTGATCTCAGCAGTGGATTAATCCATTTGATGGACTAATAATTTAAATGGACTATTAGGAAGTCATGGAAATTGTATGAACTAGGACCAATTTGGACCCTACCTGTCCCTGACCACTCCCTCTGTGCTTCCTGACTGACATGAGTTGAGCAGCTTTCATCTGTCATGATGTTCTGTCTCACCCTAGGGCCAAATCAATGGGGCCAGCCAATCATCAACTGAAAACTCTGAAACCATGAGCCTGAATAATGATTTTTTTTTCTTCTATAAGTTTTCATTGCCAGGTAATCTGGATACAGGGACAAAAAAACTGACTAACACGAGTACAAAGTAAGTTTAAAGAAAGTTTGGAAGGAGTCAGATGATACCAGACCTTTTAAAAAAAGTCAATCAACTCCATCCCTCAGGAGCCCAGGCTCAAAAAGACACTTGCTACACTTGCTATAACTGTTGGGGTTGTATTGAAATTTTTGATAATTTTTTAAAAGGATACCTTGTTTTCATTTTGCACTAAACCCTACAAATATGTAACCAATCCTACTGGTAAAACATAGTACATACTTTAATTCATACATTGTCAGAGGTTGGAATTTTGGTTTTTTCCTTCTCACATTCAAGTAACCAGGAAATAATCAGACCAGGCCTCTGATTATTCTGATATCACAGTCCTCAATTTGTCTCTCTCGCTTTGCTGTGCAGGGTTTTTATACCCAAAAGCATCCTGGAGGAAAACAAAAATGAATGCTAGAGTCTAGTCATTAGGTTCTTTCCAGGCATGATCAAGAACACTACTGACCACACCATACACTTTCTACCAACATTACATTGAGTCTATTGACCAGATCTAGAAAATGGTCTTACCTCAATGCAAGGCTGTCTGGGAAATGAAGTCTTTATCCAGGAAGTCATGTGACCAACTAAAAACTGGGATTTGTTTTTTTTCCATATAAAAAGTAGTAACAGGTATGAGGGGATTAATATCAGCCCTGCTGCTCTCTCACTTTGTCCTTTGACCTGAGATAATCATTTATACACCCATTAATTGAACATTAATCTACCCAAAAATGTAATTGAAGACCTCTTTTGTGCTAAGCTGTATATTAAAGACTGGGGAAAGTGAGATGATTAAAAGTTTAACCTAGGAGGGGAGGATAATGTGGGGGGAGGAAGAAAGACCACAATTATAGTACAACATCACAAGCACTGGAAGAAGCTGTCATAAGACAAGGCCATGAGTGGTTGGAAGTGCAAATAAAGCTACACAGAGGAGGTGAAGTGGCACAAGCTTGGCTTTACAAGGGCAGAATAGCAGACAAAGAAAGGGAATGTATTCCCAAATTATATGGTTGCTGTAGTTTAAAACTGAAATGTCCTCCAAAAGCTCATGGTTTGGTCCCCAGCTGATGGCATTATTCAGATACGGTGGAAACTTTAGGATGTAGGTTCTTGATAGGGGAAGTTGGTCATGGGTATGTCCTTCATAAGTATGTTGGTACCCCCACAGCTTTGCTCCTTCATGCTGTTCCACCATGCTGTACTGCCTCACCGCAGGCCCAGATACAAGGAGGCCAGCTGCAAGTAAACTGAAACTGTGAGCCAAAACAAATCCTTCCTCTCTTTAAGTTGATTTTCCTCAGTATTTGTCACAGAGAAAGAAAGCTAATGCAATCCTTTACCACAAAGTAGGAGTTTGAAGCAATATGTGGGATTTCTGCAGCTCTGTTATAGTTATGGGTCACACTTGATAAATAAATGTGTTCCAGTTGATTATTTGGTTAACCTATTTAATAATCAATATGGTTCACACATAATAATTTTGGCAACAGCTATCAGAGATATTGGTAAAGAGATGCCATAAAGAATGGACTGGGTTTGCTGCAGCTCAGTTCACCAGCAGATACAACCTCAGAGGCAAAGAAGTACACCAGCTGCCTGAAAGATCAGGCACTGCCTTTATGTGCCATCCCTCTCATCCCATACCCACCCAGATGCAAAATCTCCCATTTGCTCTCTACTTCCCTCCTGTGCCCATCTAATTGCATCAGAGCCCCCACCAGCCATCAGCTTCTCAAATGGCCTGGGATTACAGGAGATGTCTTTCCCTGACACCTCTCCATCCAACCAAAGGAAATGATCCCCATGTCCAATAGTGCATTTACTTATCTTTTCCCACTGCAGTTAAAAAAATAGAAGGCTAAGCTTTGGAGGACAAACAAAAGGATTCCTCAGTTTGAAAAGTAATGATTTATTCAGGTTGTTCCGACATGTAAGCATCAACCTCAGAAGCCACAGCCATATCCCCACTGTGGGGATGGCAGTCACTGTCATGATGGCGACTCTCCTGTGCAGCTATTTTCTTCTGAAACAACAAAAAGAGCTCTGTGATAAATCACATCTGCAAGATGTGTTTCATATGTCAAGCACACATTGCTTCTAAATCAAGTGCTGATACATGACTTATTCCGTCAAAAGTAAGCAGAATGCTGTAATTTATAATCATCTTGAAGCACACTGCAGAGAAAATGAAAGCAGACCATTAAATTTTAATGCCCGCTCGGCTCTCTGAAAAGAGTGTTTCTGGCCATATTAGAAGCAGGGTCATGTTTCTCAAACCATTGTGCATGCCCCCCCCCCAAGAAAAACAAATAAACAACAGTTTGTGTTTGCCAACATTGGTGCATACTAATTGAAAAAACTAATTTAGTTGTCAAAAGCTGCCTTTAGTCAGGAAGTTCTCATGGGCACAAAAGGTGCCTACCGAGGAATGGGTCCTGTCCAGAGCTCCAGTCTCCCTTTAGCTTTTTAAACAATTGTCTGTTGTTGTAAAAGCCCTCTCCCCTCAGCAGGACTGCAAGCAAATATGCATTGGGGTGTCATCTCCACTTAGACTCTCGTCCTGCACACCTATTCATCTGTGTTAAGTGAACAGCAGCATCAGCTCAAATTAAGCTGGCTTGAGAACAGCCACTGTTAATAATTTCTGCTGTGATTCAACTTAGCTTTGGCTAACAGGTGAAGATGTTTCATAACGGAGGCAATTACAGCTCTGAGAGTGCTTTCCTGCTGCCTGTGTAATCAAAGGAATGGAACACTAGCTCCTCGCGTGCGCATGGGGAAGGGCCAGCTCAGCCACCATTGGGCTGCATTCGTTATCTGCTAGATTGAACAAGCTGCCTGCCGGGGACAGATGCTTAGCACAGTGATTAGAATATAAAGCAATTGCAAAGGCTGAAGGGATTGGAGTCAGTTCCCTTTATCTCAACTTACTACAGGCTTTTCTGGTCAGATAACAAGGCTTCCAAACTGTTCTCTGTAGATGAGAAATCATATGTATATCAATGCATGAAGACTCGTGAATATTCATTCATCTGTGCCCTGTGTGAATTTTCCATTTAGATTGGAGACTATAAAAAAGGGAGGGGGTATTCAATTCTATGCAAGTTTAGTTCCTTTTATTACCAAATTTTTATGACAAGGAATATAGAGAGACAGGAAGTGTTAAACCAGTATGATAAAAATACTTACCAATTTTTCTTTTTTATTTTCTGAGATTGAAAATTTCAATGGTTCTACTCATTTTCAAACACCTTTTATATTTAAGTTTATAAAAGGAAGATAAGTGAAAACTTTTATTTTGTAAAGGAAGAAAATTGAAATTATATGTAGATTTTGTTGCTTTTAAATTATAGAGGTAGTATATTTCTATCTACAAGAAAATCTAGTGTTTTAGCATTAAAATGATTTTTTCACATCAACTATGCATAGGTTCAAATTATAGCGAAATCATAACTGTATACTCCCTAATTGTGAGGATTTTCAAATAGTTCATTTCCAGCCAAACATTTTTCCTCTCCCACTAAAAGAAAATCAAGCAGTCTAAATTGAATTTTTATATAATTTCCTGAAATGTAATTCTTAATGGTTTCTGATGTGCCTGAAGGCATGAATCTTAAACTACCTCCCCTTACCCAAAACAAACAGCTAGGAAAGTTTAAAAAATTAAAAATGTGGTTCAGTGGTAGAGTGCATGCCTAGAACGCATGAGGCACTGGGTTCGATCCTCAGCACCACATAAAAATGAAATATATTGTGTGTCCTCTTACAACTAAAAAAAATAGTAATAATTTTTTAAAAAGAACCTTTTTGATACTGGTAATAAGTTTCCATTGTATACATTAATCTGCTTTCAGAGTGTTTTCCTTTAGTGTGTTTTCCATAGAGAACCTTTAATAAAGTTCTGGGGAAGTTAAGTTTAAAGAGCAATTGGTTATAGAGCTGTATATCACAAAACTGAGCATGTTTTTTTGCAAACAACAAAGTAGCAAAGAGGAGTATAGAGGGATGGGAGGACAGGGGAGGGAGCCACATGCTCACTTCTATTTAAAAAAATAAAATAAAATCTTAAAAAACTTGGGAATACTTCTGATTTTTGCACACCAAGGTAATACTAAGCAATCTATTTTAATCTAGCCTTTTTAATGGAGATTGTCATTTTATCAATTATTTAGTAAGCTTTGAAGCTGTGTGTGTATGTGTGTGTGAATGTGTTTACTTGAGTTGGGGGAGGCACAGTGATAAACAGAAGAAAAAGAATGATACTTTGTGGTTGCTAAATATATGATCCAACACTATTTTTGAAATACCTGCTTAACAAGATAGCAAATGACTTGTCTCTTTTAAAAGGTATTTCTTTCTTTCCTCATTCTTCAGATCCATCCATCTAGCCTATCTTGGAATATTCCCCGCAAGACTCCACTGCCTACTATATCTTCCCCTGACAATTACTGTTGCTCCTTACCCTTGAAGCTTTGAAAGCCTGTGTAACATTAGCCTATCTTTCCCAGTGAAAATGTCTTTACAGATTAGTGTAATGTTAATACTGCTGGCTCCCCGCTTTTGACCTGAAGTGGAATATATTGCACTGCTGGAGCAGATGGAATCAGAGTTTCATTGGGCAACAGAGATTGGTTGGCTGCCTGCCAGAAGTTCCAAGCTAGTAGACTGTGGAAGCTCTGGCTCAGGCTTGCATCTATTCTCTGCTCTTGAAGAGAAAAAACAAAAGTGTCACATAAGTTAGTGTAGAATCAAAATACGTTTGTTAAGATCGTTCATCTGCAGATGTTTACCCAGCATTCGAAAAGTAATTGAATCTTTGGTGTAAAATGGAGACATCTTTATTCAGTTTTGCTGAAAGACAGGAGACAAAAGCCAGAGCAAAGAATAAAAAAAGAAATGATCTGAACTCCATTTAACCTTCCAGTTGAATGCCGATCTCACTGTAAGAATACAAATGTGTACATGTGGGGTGTTTAAAGCAGGCTCCTACTTTCTGAGTGCAAATAGATCTTAGTTTGAAATAGTAAATTAAATTCATAAATGAAAAAAAAAAAACAGATAAGCTTATAAAGCCAGTGTGAAACAATTACCCAGATAGTTCCAAACCAGAATCTAAAACTCTGTGGAAAAGGAAGACCTATGTCCTGAATTATTCACATTGGCTCTACTGTTGACTGTATCATTTAGATAAATGTTCAAAATTCTCACTGGCTCTGTGCACATAGAAAGAGCCTTGAATCATATTTTTCCAAAACAAATTTGCCACTTATTATTCTTCCCTTCACCTGAAACACTGAGGGCATTAGTTTAAAATCTTAGTAACCACAGCTAAAAACTGTCATTGCCAGATGTAGCAAATTATACATATATATTCACTTGTATATGAGTGTATACATATATATGTATGATCCAATTTGAATTTCAATTTCAATTAAACAACCATGATATTTTAGAAGATCAATTTTCCAAACATTGCATGAGACATGGGACATGCAAAATTTGGGACATATTTATACAAAATAAATATTTATTTTTCACTTGATTGATTTAACTGGGAATTCTACATTTATCTGGTGACTCTAAAGAAGTACTCTGTATTGCATCACTTTATGAATATAGAGAGTACCCAGCCACACACACACACACACACGTACACACACACAGAGAGAGACAATTAACTTACAATTAACACAGTTTTGATATTTATTCATCAGGTTATCTCTTAGTTTATTTTAATCATATTTTCCTCTCAAGTGCTGCTTTTCCAAAGCAGTAAAACATATGCTGTTTGCTGCCTAAGTAGATGGGTAATGTAAGCTGTGATGTGGAGAGAATTCTTCTCTTATCCGTTCTCTCTGAGGGTGTAGTTACAGAAACATATATATGTGCTTTTATCTGTGATAAGAGCTACCATCTGCTAGCTGCAATGTGCACAGCTTCCCGTCTGAAGTGCTTATACATATTATGAAAACACACAGCTTTTGTATATGTTGAGAATACATATAGGCAGTGTTCTAATAAACCAGAGTATTAGCTATTTGAATATGTCAAATGGATGCAAAATGTAACCATGATTATGGAGGAGAGCCATTAGAACTGGCACATTGCCATGTGTGTATTTATGCCAGTAGCATTTTTGTGACCTTTTAGTATTACATTGTTTGCAACTTCTTCCCACAAGATAATTATGTTAAGTAAATGAAATCTTTTCAATGAGGAAAGACTTTTGCTTCATTCAAAGAGTAGAAGCTTCATGCCTGGGATACCAAACCCTTGAGATATGTGATGCATATAGGTGAGTAACAAGAGAGACTGAGACAGCACGACAGAACATATAAATTTGAGTTACTTTGACCTTTAATCCAGGAGAGCACAGAGAGAAATGCACTAGGAAGGTTGGTTTGTAGCTGTCTGGAGACTGATAAGCTGTAATAAAGGTGCACTCAGTTGCAATTCATCTAAAGCTTCCATTGCTATCATCCTCCTTTTTCGATTTTTGTTACCTCGAGTACTTATCTAAATCCCTTTCAATGCCAGCCTGAATGCACTTTGTGTTCTCTCCAACTGTGACTAGGGCTGTCTGTGTGCGTCAGTGTGCTGCAGCACACACTCTTTCCCCTTGTTTGACAAGAACCGATGCCAACACCTAATTAAGGATAAGCCACAGAGCTCTCGGCTTTATCTTTGTCAACTGCTCCATTCCTAGCTTTCTGCCTAGTTGAGTTTTTAATGACATGAGCAACAGTTCAGTTCAGCATTCCTCAGGCCCGTCTGCTCCTGATCTCGGTAACTAAATATGGCAAGCAGCAGCAGCAGAAAGATGGTGTCCATTTGTGCCCTGAATTGTGTAAACACCACAGAGAAACCGTGCTACCTGCCCTTTCCATGCCTGCAAAGGGAATGGGTGAGGCGTTGGAGGAAAAATTCAGAAGCTGTCACTCTCCAAAGTATTCAAACATATCCAGGTACTCAGCTTACAAGGAAAATGCTTCTCTGGTTCCATCTCATAATACACTGTATTAAACATTCTAATTCAGTGTTGCCAATGTAAGAGTTAATCATCCCCGTAAAACTCTGACAAATAGCTGTTGATTTAAAATATAAAGTATCGCTCTTTTAAAATAAAAATAATGGAGAGAGAGAGAGGCTGGTGCTGTTTCCCTCCCTATACTTCTGTACAATACTAGAAATTGGGTCCTTTTCCTACAAGGTGGTTTTCATTGTTGGTTTTCAATCTGTGCATTTGCATTTCTCTTTGTTCTCTGATTCCAGATTGAAGCTTAATGTTTTAAATGATCAGGGAAATGTCACAAGGCATGGAACTATCCCAAGACAATATTATTTGCTGAAAGATCATTAAAACAAAAATGCCCAAAATGCTGACAGAATTGCATGTGTCAGTGGTGTTGGAATAATTTCTGCACATGTCAGACACACCTAGATTCAGTGGGGAAGAAACAGACTTTTTGTTTCATGCTCCTTCATTTCAGCTTTATGTTTGCTTTAAAATTACTCAACACCTTTTGTTTTGATGTCAATATTGACTCTCTTTTCAGTTCACTTGGAGAGTTTTACTCTTTCGAAAATTTGTTTTTATTTGTAATTCTAGATAACAGAGAAAAATGACAATATTTTATTTGCAGACCAGGAGGGGTTGAAATATTTTCAAAGAAGAGAACGTTAGTAAATGTGACTATTTATTATAATTTCACAGATATTCCTAGGTTGGACCCTGTGTTCTCTGTAAGATGTTTGGTGTCCAACAGATAATAATATGATAATCCCCAAATGATAGGAGTTTAGAGTCCAGTTAAAGAGATGAACATTTTTCATTTCCAACATCTCTATATGATACCCTTTGGAAATACCAGTAAATCTCTGCAAATATTTTAGTCTTAAATAGGATATACTTGTTCCCCTTCTTCCTGAGTTCATCAACCCATCCTTATCTGCAAAAGCAAAATGAGGAATTAGATCTCTTTATAGTGTCCATTTAATCCTAACATTTGCTTTGGCCCAAGTTTTCTGAATAGTTTAGATAAAACTTTTGCTCACCCAAGTTACTCAGGCTTCAGTGCTTTCTGCCTTCTGCTTTCTGCCTGCTTTTCCCAATGCCTCCCTGCAGCCTCAGAGGTTCTGATGCTGCCTGCTCCTGCCTCTTCTCCCTCAGGGTATTAAGCTGATGCTGCTGATGTCTGCTGATGCACATTGCTTCCCTGAGCAGTGGTGAAGAGAACATGTGTACTCTGTGATAAGGCATCAAGGAGACCAAGGCACACTTGGAAAAATGACTTTGGGGAGATTAGTGTGCATCCTATGACCACAAAGCTGGGCATTTCTCTTCTGTGTGAATTGTACCACCCTAAAATCAGAATGATCAGCTTTACCTCAAAGTCTATATTCTAAAATACAAAATTGTTCAGAGGTGGCAAATGTAGATTTCTCAACATTCTGGCCCACCTGGGAATTTGAAGAAATGGAGATAGTCAGTCCACATTTTCTATAATAGGCCTGTTTCTAAACTGGTGCTTTTGTGGCTGGAAAGATTAAATGAGAAGTGTCATGTGAACAAGATCTTCTGATTCTATGAGGAATTTCTCTGTTGTTCAGTGGATCTCACATTGCAGAGATATCCTGTCTGAAGTCTACAATGGTGGCAGTTCTGTCCAAAAAATATGAATACAACCCCTTTAAGGGTATTATATTGATATTGTAATTATTGTACTTCATGTAACAAAGGAAAAGCAGCAGTCTTTTGTAGTCTAAAGAGAATCTACAAGCACAATGGGTCTAAACAAAAGTTAACCAAAAATGATACAACAAAGGAAGACCAGATTTTGAATATTGAACTGCGTTTTTCCCATAGGTAGAAAAAACTTATGATGTTTTCTTGACAAACTTTCAAATTATCATCATAATTTTTTGCCTTTTCAAAAAATAAAACTTGATGGCATATTGCATTAATGGTGAACAGAGAATTGTCCATTTTCTAGATATGAAGAGTCTCATTTAAAATATTATACACTTATAGAAATTTTTTCTGGTTATATAAATTTTGATTAGAAAATTAAAATAATTATATTATGAAAACTGCAAGGGCAAATATGCATATTTGTTAATTACTTTGAACAAATTATGTGTAGATGTTTGTTAATGATCTGCCAAGTACAAGCAATGTATTTTTCATTGCCTAATTTCTGCAGATATACATTGCAGGCTACAATTAAGCCAAGCCTCTCAGCAGGTGGACCAGTGGGATGTTGTACCAGCACATTTTTTTCTGTATGTTCAGGCATGGTATTCAGTAAGAGAATACCTGTTTCATATAACTTTTATCTATATACATGTTCTTATAAATTTATTCAAAACTATCAATTATTAAAAATTAAGTATGCATAAAAGTTCTGTTTTTTAAGAATAAGTATATTGCCACTGCTACAAGAAAATACATAAATATTTTATATTATCTAAGAAATTCGAATTTATATTATATTAACAGGAGAGTCACCATTAAATAGGCCATACTTGATCTGATTAAACATGCAAGAGTAATCCATCTACTTAAAAGACCTGTTCAGAAGCCATTGCTTTAATATAAAAGGTGACCTATTTGTTTTGCCAGACAAAAGTATATGTGGCATGGGTCGATAATTAACTTCCTCAGTGTATACCTTTCCCAAGTCAGTACCTTAAGCTGCTTATACTCAAAAGTAAATGAACTGCATAGTGAAATAAATTGCTGTGACTAAAACATAACATCACCTGTTGTTCAACTCTGGATTGGAAGAATCAGTGCAAATCTTTTATAACAGGAACACCAACATGGAGATGTAGGTTAGTTTCACCTCCAGCTGAATCTGATGTCAGTGTGGTAATTACCAGACTCAGTCAATAATACCTCTCCTCAGTATAATTGCAAATCCAGTACAACCATGACCAGAACTAAATTGCTTCAGAACAATCAATAGGAATCTTCTGATTGTGTTCCCGGGTGTATGCATCAAATATAAAGAGGAAAACTGTCCATTCAAGCAAAAGGTCAATTTTATAAATAAAAAATACTGTATAAAAGTCATGTTATGTTTTATGTTCCTTCCAGGTAGAAGAGACTAAATACGTTGGTTAGTTATTCATGGAAAGAAAGTATGTAGCAGGGAATTCGTCAGGAAACAAATAACAATACAAGGAAAGCAAGAATATGGTTGAGTAAGTGATTTATCCATGACAAGTTATAAGCTAGCCATTTCTGCAAACACCTTGCTGCTATTTTGAAATACAGCTTTGAGCTGAAAACTAAAATCCCTGTACTCTTTTGGAACCTTCAGGCATTAAAGGGGAATTAACTAATGAGGTCCATAAGTAGCCAGTTCCATTAGAAAATAAAATTGGAGCTATTAATTTCCTATCAGCATGTAATAATACAGGTTACTTCAAAAGGGTCAGTGACCCATCTGCTCAGATCATTGTTCCTTAAACTAGGGGTCAGAATTCCCAGGGATGATCAGAAGATTAGAGCTAAGCAAAAATTTAAAAACTTAAAATAAAAAGTGGGTTTTTGGTGATAATGAACTTGGGCTATGCATTCTCACTTCCAGCCAGACAGGAGCACCTTCAGATATGGAATAAGAAAGTTGGAACTGGGTTCCAAATAGGTTGGTGATGATAATACTGTCATGAGGCTATGTAAAAGGGAGATGGGAGTTGTCAATGGAAAATGCAAAAAAAAAAAAAGAAGAAGAAGAAGAAATAGAAAAGGATGCAGAGGTAATGAGGTAGTCATGTGATTTCAACACCAAAGGGACATTTAAAGCCCAAGATTTAGAGCTTGTATAATAATTCAATATCATAAGATACTCTGCTTCTCTTTTGTTTAGGTTCCTTGGTCTTAACAATGAAGTGAAGGAATAGTGGCTAAACCAATTTGTCTCATTCTTTTCATCTCTCCTTCCAATTTAATATTTCTGGGTAGGAGATCTAAGTTAGCTAAACAAGTTGACATGATACAGTCTGTTCCAGTGTTCTGGCTTTGCATTAACCAAGGAAAGGTTTCAGACATCTCATTGTCTTGTTTCAGCAAATAATGCCATCTTCCGTGTTCTTAGGCTCCCAAGAACCCCATCAACTCTTGAGAATATACAAGACCTGCACCTTGTTTTCACCATTTTTGTTCTTGCTGTAATGGAAATATTCTTTCCTCCTTCCACTCACTAACATGCTGGACTCCTTTGTTTGGCTCCTCCAGACTCAGGACAATGTCAGAGACATTCCCTGGGCCTTCTATGGTAAACAACCTGCTTCAGGGATCCCACATCACTCAGACTCTGTTTACCATATTCTTTTTAATATTTTGGTCATTCATTTTTCCCCTTTATATTTTCTGCAGAACATGTTCTTGAAAGGCAAGAGCTGAGTCTAAACTACTGGAGTGTACTGTGGAGTACAGTACCCTTCACACATGGACTCTCATCAAATTTTGGCTGAACAAAAGAATGAGTGAATATTTTACACACTGGAATTATGCTCCTTAAGGCTGTGACTCTTCGTTCATCAAGTATAGTATCTGGTACAGTTTCTTCTATAATATGGCAGAGTATTTAAGTGTGTAGTCAATTAAGAATTATAATGGAGTAAGAGAGATCAACACAAGTTAATCATCACCAAGAGTAATAATAGTAATAATATGCTACTACAAAAAAAGGAAGACCAAAGTTATCTAAAATATTGGTTGCATAATTAAGTCCAATCATATGCAATTTAGAACTAACTATCTGTAGAGCTGGCTTCGGCCTCCAATGAAGCCCTCAGGAAACCACGAGGGAAAGCTGGGGCTACTAGTTCAAAGGTTCTCAAAATAAAAAACTATTTGTGACATAAAATCACTACTTAAATCACTTCTTGAAACGTTGCTAATATACCGTATGTATAAAGCAGGAGAAAAAAAAAGTATATAAAAATGCTCATTAGCCTGAACTGACAACCATTTCTTTCTTTGTAAAACATATTAGATTTGAAGTCTTTTAACAGGACCAAATATTTCCAACAGATACAAAGAGAAAAAAAAAGCAAAAAATGAAGAAAAAGAATTGGAACATTATGGCAATTTCCCCAAAATCAAAATTAACAGGTGTCTTACAAAAGTAGACCTTGTATAAATCACACTAAACTCCTTTTTTACCACTCTACCCCCACTAGAAAAAAATCTCTACATTTGGCATTTCTTGGATTAAAGTGTGAATGAAAAATGCTGCGGTCAAAACAACTCAAAAGGCTGTTAAATAGCTGATAATTTCATTGAGCCCAAAATGACCATAGCTATATTAGAAGCATATTGAATGCCATAAACATTTTCAATTACCTCGTTTTAGCCTTCTAAGAGGCTAACAGGAGAGTGTTCTTGAGGAGGCCCAGCAAAGGAGCACAGAGTCTCTTAGCCCCTCCATGACACTGCCTGGGTCCACAAAGGGACTGTGTGGATTGTTGCCCACATCAG
The DNA here is from genome assembly GCF_964194105.1 of Spermophilus citellus. Taxonomy (NCBI): domain Eukaryota; kingdom Metazoa; phylum Chordata; class Mammalia; order Rodentia; family Sciuridae; genus Spermophilus; species Spermophilus citellus. The sequence continues at coordinate 174,912,325 of NC_138182.1, read as the reverse complement.
TTTTAAATTGTTCAAGCAATTGTTTCCTGTAGATTAATTTGTAATTCTAAATTTCCAGGCAAATGAAAAGTGAGCCTGTCCCTCCCTCGGGCCATTTACAGAAAGCTGTAGCTTTCCTGTAATCTGAGGCCAAGGCAGAAGGTTAACGTGTGAAAATGGAAAGATTCGGCTTAGCCAGAGGGATAGGAAAAAGAAGTGAGTCGGGTGGGGGAGATGACAGACACAGGGTAAGGAAGAGGGAGAGCAACAGAGTAGCTAAACTGGGGTAAGGAGAGTACAGGAGGCACAGTGGGTCTTGATCCCTTGCCCCCCTCACAAGTATTTTTGTATCCTTTCACAACTGGCAATCACACAATATCACCCTTGCAGTTTATGTCTCATTTTAAAAAAAATAAGTAAACAAATAAACATATAAGCAAATGCATTTGGAACAAGACTTTTGCAATACTTGGCAACATGTATTTACAATATCCACAGATAGAATGAGATGTAGTCATTGGTTTTGTAATAACCTAGTTAGTTCTCTCCCCCTCTTCTAGCATTTAGACAGGTCTGCCACTTTGCTTTGAGGACAAATTACCTGTCACATTGTGGAACACTTTAGGTCCATGAGAGGAAATGTGTTCTCTAAGTGCAAAATCTAAGTTATTATTCCTGAGCAGTGATTTCACTCAGCCAGTCAACATATGTTGAAGAGCTACTACTCATAGAAAACTACCTGAAACCATGTGTGACTTTCAGCAACAAATGCCCCCAAAGTCCACAGTTTAATTCAGGAACATGAATCCCTTGGAAAATCAGAGTTTTAAAGAATAAGTATCATTTTCCAAGATAAGTGCACATAAGCCCAACTATCAAATTGTCTATTGGTAATGACTTTCCTTCACCATGTCAAAACAGAAGAACAATCTTCCAAAAATTTGTTATGTTGCTTGCTTTCATTTTTCATGTAAATATTTATGGCAATTTCCTAAATTTAATTTAAATCAATCCAAAATATACAAAATCATGTCAACTTATAAACTTTGTTTAAAAGTAAAGTTCAATGAGAAACCAGCTGAAGTTTGTCTTTAAGCAGCCATTGAAACTGTGAGATGGTCTTCCACGCAGTAGTAATGTTCATGCCATTTTTGAACTACTGATTCTACTTTCTGTTTTGAGGGCAAGAAGTCTGAAAAGCCCTGACTCACAATGATATATAGATGCCAGGAAACAGTAGCAAGTTTCTGTAGCTCCCTTTGCCAGATAAAGAGACATACATATATCAAAGAATTCTCTGCTCCTGTCATATTTTTTTCCTCATCTGCTTAGTCAATAAAGCCATTTTTTGGCAAGCTCTGAATCATCAATATCATCAGTGTTAAAATATCATTACTGTTATAGGAAAAAAAACAGAATAAAAGATCCATGAGATCAGACATTGTGTCTGAGTCATTTTCTACTGGCTTTCCCACCAACCTGATACAGAAAATGTTGTATCTCAAGGATTAGGGGGATTTTTGATCATAGGATTAGCAACTAATGTGCAAACTCTGAGTTGTGCACAGACACCCAGATTTTCTCCTAGAGGAAGTTTCTTTGATAAGGCATCAAGCACAGTACATGGTACTTAGTAGACATTCAACTAATATTTGCTGAACAATACCTTTAAACCATGACAGGAGTCCAGGTTTTTAGACTTCACCCACATGTTTGTTTATTTTTTTAATTCATAACTTTAAGTAGCTTATTCAGCAGTAGGCTACTAGTAAGATGAAAATAAATGCCACACTTTGGGAAAAAACTTCCAAAATTTTGTATATTCTGTGCATCCAATTGGCATTGATTGACTAGTTAAAATACGTGAAAGTTTATAGAACATGACTGGCCATTAAAAATTATCTTTACAATATTAAAAACTCACATGCTCTGCAAAAATTCCATTTGGTCTAGGAAAAAAAAAAGAATGGATCCCAGATACACATTTATTTACCAGGTCTCTTCCTGCCTCCTGTATGGCCCCCAAACATGCTTTTATTTGGTCTTTTAAAACCATTTATCAAAGCTTCTTAAAGTGCTCTCCTGCTCGCTTGCGCGCTTGCGCTCTCTCTCTCTCTCTCTCTCTCTCTCTCTCTCTCTCTCTCTCTCTCTCTCTCTCTCGTGTGGGGGCGGGAAGGGGTACTATAGAAAAACTGGTGAAAATAGAAGTAACAGTTTCCTAAACAAATAAACCATGTCTACTCAGAGACATTGGTGGTGCCTGCTGTAACCAGCAAAACCTGTAAAGACAGCCTGGAATAGACTGTCTGAGCTTGCAGGTGTCAGGCTGAAGGGATGGGGACTAAGAAAAGCCTAGGAATGCCTCTTAGTAATATTTTAATAATTCCAGGAAACATCTGTCTAGAAACATGTCAATACTATCCTAAGTTCCAAATGAGACCTGGAAGTGGTAAAAAAAGAAAAAATATATATAGGTCGCACTGTAAAATGACCATTTAATTGCATGTAACATTCTGCCTAATCTTTAGTCACTTTGAAGCTTCTCAAGGTGGCACCTTGCCTGAATTCCCTAGTACCTTAAATGTTATGACCTTAATTTTATAGAAAATATATCAAAAATGTTTCCCTTTTCAGTGAGAGATCATGGGGCTCAATTTTTAATACATCTCTAAAGATTAATAGGGTGAAATGTTACCATTGAGATGCTTGTGGTAGAATATGAAGACAGCTCACTATTTTATCCTGATACTTCTTTTGTAACCAACTCTGTACCCTGTTAGTGATTTGCATATAACCGCCTCCTGGCACAAATTAAATAGAATGAGGTCCCATTGCAGCTAATAAACTCACTGTAACAAGTCCCTCAACTTTGCCTGGTCACAGGGCTCAGCAGGATTGCCATATGTGGAACCGGATGCAAGATAAAAATAACGTTATTTTGTGCTTTCAAAACCATACAACTCTATATTGTCTCTTTGGAAATAAATTTTGTTTAATGGCCAATGATTATCTCCTATCTGGCTTGCTATAATACAAGTTTGGATTTTTTTGTTTTTAGGTTTTGTTTTTTTTCTAATCACTAGTGTTATCTGTACTTTGGAAGAAGAGCTACAATTAAGCATATTTTGAACAGAAGAGAGCTCTTTTGGCATCAGTTCATTCAACCCCATCATTCCAAAACATTTCTGGTTTTACATTGGTATCATCAACCAATGTCAGCACAGCTGAGGTGACTGTGCTAATTAACTGTCCTACCGAACCAGCTGAGAAAGCTTGTATAAACTCCATGGGAATATGAGCTGTTAAAAAGAAAATCTATCCAGTGGAGTTAGGGAGTAAGCCCAAATATAGAATCAAAACACGGAACAGTTGTCCTTAGCCATCAGGTGATAACATCATCAGTTACAAGATGTTCGAGAGTTAGCAGAGCTGAATCCAAGGCTGATATGACAGAAGAAAAATTAATCACATTTAAAGAGTTCAAGGCCTCCGCTCTTCTGTTTACAATGAAGCATTTAGGAAGAACCAAATTAGCATTGTAGAAGAGAGAAAATACTAGCCATCCAAAGGATCATTCTTAAGAAATAAAAAGTCCAACCTAAGAAAGGCTACCATATCCAAGGGGCTGCTTGAGGAAAAATGGGCTTGGGGTGAGAGTAGAGACCCACTCAGTGGGTGTCCTGAGAATGTGACAACATGGTAGGTGTCATGCAGAATGTTGAAGGTTTATAGCTTAAAACATGTGTATTACAGTACATATATAAGAAAGTCATTGTTTTGGTTCAGGAGATAAGAAGCTACGAGTACTTTCAATGTGGTGTTAAGGGATAGGAGAGAGAGTTTAAATAAAAAATTTGCTATGGGCTAGGCACAGGAGCATATGCCCAAAATCCTCTTGATTCAGGAAGCAGGAGGTTTGCAAATAAGAAACTTAGTGAGACCTTGTCTCAAAATTTAAAAAAATAATAATTAATAATAAAAGGGCTTGGGGATGTAGCTCAGTGGTTAAGAGCCCCTGGGTTGCTTAATCCCTGATATTAAAAAAAAAAAAGGCTAAGAATAAAAAGAAGAAAAGAAAATTGCTGGGTGAGCTATGTACCTCTACTAACACTACTTTACAAAACCGATCAAAGCCAGGAGTGATGATAGAGGCCTATAATCCTAGCTACCTGGAAAGCTGAAGCAAGAGGATAGTAAGTCCAAGGCCAGCCTGGGCTGATCAGTCAGACCATGTCTCAAATGGGGGACTGGAGATGGAGGTCACTAGTAGAATACTTGCATAGTATGTGTGAGGCCCTAGGATTAATCCTCAGCAGTGCCAAATAATAATAATAATAATAATAATAATAATAATAATAATAGATCAAGATATATTATAAAAAATAAGACTATTGTTTGCCTTGTGCTTAATATTTATACTAAGACAGTCTTGGACTCCATGGAGTTGTAGATTGGCAGTCTTTGTCAAGAACTGTGAAAAATCTGAAATTTTACTTTACTTGTAAGCTAACAAATTGGCCTGGAAGAAGACATGAGACTCCTGGGGCAGAAACAAGGGAGTCTTAACTCCTCGAACAGAAAACAGGATGAATTTTATGTTCCAATCAGTTCCTTTTGATCCCAAGTCTTATAAGGTGAAGCACAGTTGCTCAGGTGGACAAGGAACGGTCACTTGGTTTGCATCACAGCTGAGAACACATAGGTGTTGGATAGGCACATCTTGTATAACAGGCTGAAAGCAAATCTGCCTGAGTCTTGCCCCTCAGAGGCACATTATCTATATTATACTGGGAAGTATCTGCTCAGGAGAGATACTATGCCTGTTTTCCAAGCTAGTTTAGTATATAGACATCCTTGAAGAGATAATCAGTGTCTCTGCTCATGAATGTGCAGAAGCATGAGAGGCCAGGAGAGAACTGTCTCCTGAAGCTTCACACTAGCAAATGCGGATGAGGATAGTGCTAGTTGTGCTCTCCCACTCGTTGGGTAACTCCAGTGAGTGGGAGAGCACACTTTTTCATTCTAGAGTCATATGCATACATTAGGAATACCATTCGTTTGGGCTCAAGTCACATAAAGGCAGAACCCGATCCATAACTCAGTCATTAGGTAAATTTACTTTATACTGAGGAAAATGAATATAAATCTCACCAGTCCTCCTTTTCCTGCTTTTTCTTTATTTGTTCCAATGCCTGGAATTTCTCAGTGAGGCAACAATGTCCCACATCCTCAGGCCCTTGAGAAAAATAAGAGGTATGTACACATACATAATTCAAAATGGGCACTCCGTAGGCTGAGGCAGAAGGATTAAAATTTTGAGGCCAGCTTCAATAACATAGTGTGACCCTGAGCAATGGCATGAGATTGCTCAGGGTCACACTATGACCTCTACTAATCAAAACCATTGGGATACAGGGCTGAAGAATAACAATTTAGAGCTTCTGGATCCCTTCTTAAATAATAATTTATGAGGTAAAATTGCATCCTGGTTCTCTAAGAAAATGGAAAACCATACATGACTTTACTATTTGACTTCTCACAAATGATTCAATCCCTGTATCATGGGTGTTTCACTAAAACAGAACATATGCCTGGAGTCAGGGAGACAACTCCATTACTATCTACATAACCATGAACACATTAACAGACCCAACCCAGGTCTCAGCTGAAAAATCTGTAAAATGGGCATAGAGAACCCTATACCCTAATGTTGGTATTGAGATCAAATGAGAAAATATTTGTAAGGCACTTTGTACATTACCTGGCTATATGAGTAATAGTTGTTATTATTGGCCTATTCTGTCACTCTTGGGAAACCATGAAATACAATGTTGTAAGGACCAGGTTGTCTTTAATTTACTGCCTTCCCTGAAGCCCATTCTTACATTGCCAGTAAATCACAAATCAGCTACTATGCTGCACTCTCACCTTCACAGAAATATGTGGTGCTGAGCTCAATTCCACTTCACTTCTTTTATGGCAGATGACACCTTTGTTCACTTAAATAATGGTGCTTAAAGAAAGATGTTGATAAGCATTGATGAGTTGCCAAAAAAGTGGGTCTTTACAGAATTTGATCACCGATGCATGTCTTATATAGATCCTACTGTTGGAGTCTTCTTTAAAATTGACAAAATCACTCTCTTTTTCATATAACATATTTATGATTGGTTTTAAATTAAGACTCTTTTCTGTGCATGGGAGTTCTGGAAAACTTCAGATTAGGGAGCTAGAACTTGAGCTCTTAGCACTCAGGCCTGTAATATCACCATGCCTTTACCCTTAATCTTTTATATCAGCAAAGCAGTTTAAAAAACCAACCTCTAGAAGATGAAAAAAACTGGACTCAGAAAAGGTATTAACTTGTCCAATTCTTTTCCCATTCAGTAAATTATCTCACCTCTAGATCTGAGTCATTAACTTGCTAGGCAGATATTTACTGAGCTCCCACCATGAGCAAATTACTATCCTGGCCCCTGGCGATCCAAAGTTATTAAAACCTGGTAACCAGAGTCAGGGAACTTTGTACTTGAAATGAGAAAAAAGGCAGCCTTTTGCATTTCTACCAGGGTTAATACTCAATGCCAGGTGATCCTGAATACTTTGTAAGGTAGGATTCTTTTGCTTTCATGCAGCAGAAAAAACTAATTTGCCCTCTTCAAAATTTAGAGTAGCAAAATAAAATACCTCATAGTCAGTGCTTCAACCACAGCATGAAGAAACCAAATTCCTTAGATAGTTAATGAAGAAAAGTGCTTTTCAAAGTATCTAGCATCTAGTAAACACCCATTAAGGTTAGTGTATTATTGTTACTTAACACAATTATCTCCCCTCCCCCAGATGCTTTAAAGGCTACAGTGAAGTTATATATAAGTAAATGACTGATACTGAATTTTTCCCAAGGAAGGAAAGACAGAGTTTATAGAGAAATTTACATTAAATTTGGTTCTTTGTTCTTTTTTTATGTTTTTTTTTTTCTTGATAACTGGGGATTAAATCCAGGAGGCCTCTACTACTGAGACACACCCCAATGTTTTTTAAATTTTTTTATTGTGGAAGAGGATCTCACGCCATTGCTCAGGGTCACACTATGTTATTGAAGCTGGCCTCAAAATTGTAATCCTGGGCTGGGGATGTGGCTCAAGCGGTAGCGCGCTCGCCTGACATGCGTGCGGCCCGTGTTCGATCATCAGCACCACATACCAACAAAGATGTTGTGTCCGCCAAAAACTAAAACATAAATATTAAAAATTCTCTCTCTCTCTCTCTCTCTCTCTCTCTGTCTGTCTGTCTCTCTCTCTCTCTTTAAAAAAAAAAAAATTGTAATCCTTCTGCTCCAGCCTACTGAGTGCCCAGAATTATAGGCACCAGCTAGGCACCAAGCCCAGCTGACAATCTGCTTCTTGAACTCAAAGAAACAAATTAAGCCGGGCATGAATGAAATAAATTCTGTTTTTTCTACACAATGGGTTGATAAGCATTCAAAAGTATGAAATAGAAATCATGTATTAAATGATACATTTAAATGTGTAGAAAACTAGCATTACACAATAGTATTAATAGTAGGTTGCATGCAATTTTAAGTACCTCTGCATTACTTGAGTAATTTATGATCATCTTATTGATTTTTAAAGATAAATAAGAAAGCATCTTACATTATCCGGAAATGTCAAGGTGTTTACTTTTATAGGAGGGATGGAGAATCATGAGATGAAATTATAATTTGGGATCAGATTTATGCATCAAGTGCGATGGGGTAGAGATATCCTCTCAAGATCATAGTGTAGAAAAAGTCAGAGTGTAGAACCAGAGCTTGGAGCTTGAAACTTATGCCTTAGACTATATCAGGAGTTGGACAAGGATAGCTCATGGGTTACTCTTGACTCACAACCATTTTCTATAAATAGGTTTTTCCTGGAACACAACCACTCACATTTCTGTACATATAACCTCCTCTGCTTTTGCACTACCATGGCAGAGTTGAATTGCTATGTGTTTTGTGTCCCACAAAACCTGACATATTTACAACTTGGACCTCTAAAAAAAAAGAAAATTGATCCCTGCCCTGGATAATTAAAAAATTACAAAGAAGATAGTGGTACCATCAAATCTGTTTATTAGCAAGATAATACCCCAGAGCCTGGGAAATCCATATAAGAATCTTAATTATAGTTATTCTAACAAACTTTGTGCAATACCTTGTAGAAATTTCTCAACAACTCTCATGCTACCCTATAAGGAAGTATAATTGTGACTATATATATCCTTTAAAAAAATAAAAAGAGCCACATAACTATCATGTGGTGTCTTGCCTAACAGAACATAAGCTCCAGGAGGGGAGGAAGTTTGTCTTGCTCCAGCACCAAGGACAGTGTCTGGCATATGATAAGGCACTTGTCTGATTAGATACTTGTAAAATAGTTGAAAGAAGGAATCAATGAATACATAAAAGAATGAATGGGAAAGTGCGATGGGATAGAGACACCCTCTCAAGATCATAGTGTAGAACCAGTCATCCCAATTCTTTCTTTCAGCCAGAGCTTCAGGCTGTGACTTAAGACGCTGTGAGTCATCTTAGGCTCTAGAAACCCAAAATACCCACCCAGATTCTACAGATTTTTTCTTAGCCTAAGGCAATCTCACTCTTCTGTATTCTACCTGAAAGGGAGTTATCACTTCATTTGTCTCCTAATTTATTTTTACTTTGTAGCATGTTCTGTTTTCTTCCAATTACTCACACCTGGCTAATTTCCACTCTTTAACTCCAGGCAGTTTTGGGGGTGCCTCCTATTGTTAAAAGGATTCCACTCCCCTCAGCAGGTTACCTCTCCATCATTCATCTGATAGACAGGTTTGATTGTTGTCAAACATTGCTGTAATACAGTTTCTATCTAGTTCTTGGGCTGATCTTTCAGCTGTACCAGTCCTTGCTGACAGGATGAATTGCTTACTTTCCAGGCCTTAATGTTTATCTCCCTTCAGATCTCACCATCTGCTGTGATTTGGCAGCTCAGGTAAATGCATTTTTTTTTCTTCTTTCAGTTGCTCAGCATCCTGCAGGTATTGCTATGTCTCTGTCCTCCCTCTCTTCAGACATCATTCCCTTGGAAATGATGAGGTTGATATTGAAATTGATGGATGTCCCTGGTATTTTTTTGTTTCCGTGCTGTCTGTCATTCTTTGCATTGCACAGATTCTATCCATCCACTAAGGCCCGTGCATAAAGAAGAAAAAAAAAAAAACATCTGTAAAATCAGAATCAGCTGTGTCCTTTCTTCTTTCCACTTATTCTCTATTTTTTCACAATAATATTTTCCTCATTTTCTAAGCCAACAGTGGCAAAATGGCAGCCAGACCTCTCTAGTTTATTCTGAAAATAATGCAGAACCTGAAAACTTGATTAAGGAAATGGAAAACTGGCTTTCCTTCCAAATTTGGAGGAAATAGTACACAGAGTCTTGTGTTTCTTTTTGGCAAAAACACACAGGAATGGATTCTCATGGTCGTATGGTCTTTTGATGCTATTTATACTTTCTAGTTTTCTCCACTCTCACCACTCCTCCAGTCTTCCTTTTTATCCATTCAGCACAAAGCATTTTCAGTTTCTCTTTACACTTAGCCTTTATAGTGTTTGAGCTTTTTAAAACTCTGATGTAAAGCTGATTTTCCATAATTCTCTAGAGCAGAGGTCAGTAAACTTTTTCAGTGGAGACTTTGTAGGCCATGTGGTCTGTGCCTCAATGAGTCAACCCTGACCCTGGTGCGAAAAATCAGTTATAGACAACACTAAACTGAGGAGTGTGGCAGTGTTTCAATAAATTTTTATGTGAAAATTAAGTTGGGAAACACATTTGGGCCCATTCTTCTCTAACCTTCTGTTTTGAGCATCACCTCTGATTTTGAAACATCTACAGTGTGTCCACTCTATATTATCCATTCATTTAAGAAAAGTTAAAATTTACTAAATTATTGCATCACCTGGTAAAAGCTACTTCCATGCTGATTAAATTATTTTTCTAAATTAACATACCTATTATCAGGCAATTTTAGCAGCTTTAATTAAACTATTTTAAAGAAGCTTCAGCTGGTTCTCCAAATTTTTTAAAAAAAATATTTACTTTTTAGTTGCAGTTGGGCATAATATCTTTATTTTATTTATTTATTTTAATGTGGTGATGAGGATCAATCCCAGGGCCTTACACATGGGTGGTGGGCAAGTGCTCTACCGCTGAGCCACAAACCTAGCCCCTGGTTCTCTAAATTTTAAATTTATTTTTGTCCGTTATGAAGGTTAATACTATATATTCATCACTAGGTCTTTTAAACATCATGTGTACAACCTAATGAAACCAGAGCCTAAGTAATTCCCTGGCCCTAACGCAGGTCCTTTGGGGGATACATTATCTGCTTTAAGCCACTATGGAGCCATTTAGCATACTGTAACAGAAGACAGTGTCACTTAGTACCCTCTCAGTAACCATGTCCCCTGAGATTGTCAGGGCACCAGGGAAAAGCCTGTCTGATATTTGTTTACCATTCTACACGAGTTACAATAATCAATACAGTAAAAACAGAGATAAATTTCCTGGAGATAATTCTTGATTAACTACTAATTGATGAACCCAATTTTATAGATGAGATGTGGACAGTTTAAATACCTGGCCCAAGTCATAAAATGTCAGGATCTCTGCTTCTTAACCATTATGCAATCATTTTTCTCCAGATGACATTTTTCATATATTTATTTCTTCTTACACACCCACAAACATGAAGAAATATTTGGCTTGGTACTTTGTGCAAGGTTGATGATCAACAAATATTTCTTAAATAATGAAAAAAATCTCCAATTAAAATTTGCCCCTCTTCCAAGGATTCCTGTCTTAGTTAAAAGAATCACCATTCATTTGCATATCTGAGCTAAAAGCCACAGAAGCATTCATCTTCATATTCCTCACATTCACTGTGATGGTTAATTTTGTGAGTCAATTTGGATTAACCATAGTGCCTAGACATTCTAGATGTTTCTGTGGTTTGGGGATGATATTGATATTTAAATTGGTGGACTTGGAGTAAAGCAGATTGCACTCCAGAATAGGGCATGCTTCATCCAGTCAGTCAAAGGCCTAACAGAAAAACAGGCTGACTTCCCCCAGAGCAGAAAGGAATTCTGCCAGCACACAGCCTTCAGACTTGAAAGGCAGCATGGGCTCTTCCTGGGTCTCCAACCTGCTGGCCGGCTCTGCAGATTTTGGACTTGCAAGCCTCCAAAATCAAATGAGCCAGTTCCTTCAAATGAATGCACACACACACACACACACACACACACACACACATGCTATATTGATTTTGTTTCTCTGGTAAACTCTAATATAGTCATTAAGTCCTATAAATTCTTCCTCTGAAATACTCCTAACCATACGCAATGCCCTGTATTGGCTCAGGTCCCAATCTTTTGAAGTGCCTTATAATTAGTCTTTCAGATTCTCATTTCTCTAATTCCCAATCTGGAATTAGGTCAGTGGCTCCCAAATGCCTGCAGAATCAAATTCAAACTCCTTGGCATGACATTCAAGACTCTTCACGGTTTGGGGCCAGCTATCCAGTCCAGTTCCATCTCCCACCTCTTCCCCTCCCCACTCCAGCTTCACAACGGCAATCACAGTTTGTCCCATATGCTTGTTTCATGAATTTGACCCCCTCTTTCACACATCTGGGTCTTGATTTTTGTGTTTATATGGCCTAAGATTTAAAATGAAGTGTATAATCAAATAGATTTGGACTCCAACTTCTTAAATTGAACTTAGTTCGCCTAATCAATGACTTTGGATTATAAGTTAGAAGCATGAAAATAGTCTTTCCTAAGAATCCTTGCCTGGCCTCCAGGTATCATATAAACCTACATCTGCCTTTTAGACTAAGTTGACACAATGAAGATGAAACAATAAAACAGTGACAGTCAGCACACTGCCAAGCCCTATTCAGCCTGCCTTTTCGTTTGCCTGATGGGTTCACTGACACCACAACCCAGTTAGGTTTTCATCAGAGATCCACACCTTCAGCAAAGAAATGATGTCAGACAGGGGCCCATAAAACTTCCAGACTATACACAATGGAGTACTATGCAGCAATAAAAAATGACAAAATCATAGAATTTGCAGGGAAATGGATGGCACTAGAGCAGATTATGCTTAGTGAAGCTAGCCAGTCCCTAAAAAATAAATACCAAATGTCTTCTTTGATATAATGAGAGCAACTATGAACAGAGCAGGGAGGAAGAGCAGGAAGAAAAGATTAACATTAAACAGAGACATGAGATGGGAGGGAAAGGGAGAGAAAAGGGAAATTGCATGGAAATGAAGGGAGACCCTCATTGCTATACAAAATTACATATAAGAGGTTGTGAGGGGAATGGGAAAATAAACAAGGAGAGAAATGAATTACAGTAGATGGGATAGAGAGAGAAGATGGGAGGGGAGGGGAGGGGGGATAGTAGGGGATAGGAAAGGTAGCAGAATACAACAATTACTAATAGGGCATTATGTAAAATTGTGGATGTGTAACCGACGTGATTCTGCAATCTGCATTTGGGGTAAAATTGGGAGTTCATAACCCACTTCAATCTAATGTATGAAATATGATATGTCAAGAGCTTTGTAATGTTGTGAACAACCAATAAAAAAATAATAATAATAAAATAAAAAAATAATACCTTTAAAAAAATAAATAAAAATGCAACTGATACTTGCAAAAAAAAAAAAAAAACTTCCAGACTAATTTTAAAGTCTTTTGTTTCATGTTGTATTGAGTCTCATCAGACTGATTTCTGACTACCTGTCATGTATGTTTCCTTTGTTCATTAGAATGTAAGATTAGAGGTGCTTTCAAATTCCCTTTGGTGAATTGTTAAGAGCTGTGAAATGTTATCAAAAGGTCACTGAAATACATGTACCAAGAGCTTTCAAAGTTAACAGCACAGACAATTCTACATCTGGGAAATGGCCCGGGCAAGAATGCAAGTATAATACTGCCAATATTCATTCATTTATCAGAGGAGATTGACTTCCTCTTCGATGTGCTAAGTCTAGGGATATAAAAGTGCATACAATATTTTCTCTACTCTTAAGGAGCTCAAAGGAAGAAGATAGCCAGTTTAACAATCTTCACCTTTGTGTGCTATAAACAATCCTTGCAGATCTAGAAGTAGGTGTACATACTTAGGGAGTGGTCAAGACAGGCCTCAACAGAAAAGAAAAACAAAAGTGATTTTTGAGCTAAGTCAAAGGATTTCACTTGGTAGAAAATCTGGCTTGCTTTAGAGAAGCAATTCTCAAAGTGCAGTTTCCACACCAGTATCATTGGTACCACTTGGGAATAGAAATCAGATTCTCTCTGTAATTCAGATCTCCTGAATCAGATATTTTTTGGTGTGGCCCAGAACAGTGTGTTTTAGTATGCCCTCTTGATGATTCTGCTGTACCCTTAACTTGAAGAGTCACCAACTTAGAAAAGGATGCTCAGCCCTGCACAACTGGTCCCTAAGGAGTGACTTGGGGGCAAGCAGGCTAGAAACAATGAGGACAGATTGTGAAGAATCCTAAATAACTTGTAAAAAAAAGTTAGGATTCGTTTTCTAGGTCATCGGGACACATTCAAGTGATCTAACTGGGAAATAATGACAACTAGACCTGTGACTTTGGAAACGTAACTGTGGTAGCAGTTTAGGAGGTGAATTTGAGATATGCAAGCAGTAGAAGAAATGGGAAACTATTTTAAAAGCCCAAGACAATTGTGTTTGGGTCCTTAAGTATGCAGCTAGTGGCAATAAGAATGGGAATGAAAGAATAGGTTTTAGAAGCTTTTAACATATGGAATTGCTAGTATTACTTTTGACCAAATAGATATTAGAGGAAAGGAAAAATAATTACTCCTTAATCGTTGCTGCATTCTTTCACAAACTGAATGTTCAAAACATTTTTAGATGGAGAAAGGAAGAAAAAAAACTTTGCAAGTTGGTACAAGAGGAGAGAGATGGGAGAAATTTAGGTTTGAATGATGAGCAATCTGTTACCTATAGCAGAGTTTGAATAGAATATATTGGTGTTATTATAAATGTTTGAAAAGATTATGTTTAATCTCATTTAAACATTACCCAATGTGCACATGTATCATAACATCATATTATCCAATTTAATATGCACAATTTTTACATTTTATATATCAGTTAAAATATGTTGGTGCTTCTGTTGATTTGGGGTTTTATGTTTGTTTTGCTGTTAAGGTTTTTTTAAATTTTGCTTTCTTTTTATTTCACATTTGTCTTTTGGACTACCTAATATAAAAGTGATTACATATTCTGTATAAATTTTAACTCACAATAAAAATTCCAGATGAGTGTTTGGTTGTTGGCATTATTGTGTTGGCTTGGTAGAACTCTTTGGGAACTCTGTGGTAAATCACAACTCCTCTCTCAAAATTTGTATCATAATTTGGCTCAGCTGGAAATTGTGTAGACAGGAAGATTACTGGTATAATTACTTGAAACTCCTTTAAATGTTTTTGTGTCATCTTTGATTCTGAATACTTTTAAAAATAATTCTTGGTAGTTTACAAAAATATCTTAAGTACAATCAAATGGGAAGAACCTTTCTTAGCATCAGTCTTATTCATCTACCTCTGATTCAGAAGGAGCATTTCTTTGCTCTACATTTATATTTTCTAGATGAGCACAATTCATCAAGCTGGACATACAAGAGGGACCCAATCCTTTCAGCCACTTGAAAGTCCTCTGGAAGCCCCATCCAGAGGATTCACTGAAGCGCTTGCTTATCTGTCCAATGCATGGATCTGACCTTTCGCTTTTCTCTATCTCCAACAGCTAGCCTAGAAGAGGATGCCAAAACCAAGGTTCCCTAAAAGCTACATTCCTGCTTTCATAGTCCCCAGGATTTAAAGAGACCCTAAAGACTCATAGTTCCCTCGGAGAAACTTTGACACAGGGAATGCTGGAATTTGGTGGCAACTGTATGATCACCTAGAAAAGGGGCAATTGTGTCACCTCTAATTTGAACACCAGTGCTAGGTGGCTACGATTATAGAGTGAAATTAGAATTAGCTCTATTAGCTATTATCTGCATGACATCAAGCAAGTTACTTAGCCTCACTTTTAATGGAAAACAAATCACTCCACAGAACATTGGGAATGAGAGGAGCTGAGGCCAGTAAAGCATTTTGTACTATGCCCTCGCATAGTCATTATGGCTCAAATTCATCATTATTCTTCTCCTTATCTTGATAGTGCAATTTCTAAAATTCTGATCTTGCAATCTGGTCAGGTAACCACAACCTGAGTTTAGAATGTATTCTAAAGCCCTGTTTCTTAGCAGGGACATAGAAAATTATAACTACTGTGTATTTAGCATTGCCCTCATTTATTATTTATACCGTAATATTCCTGACTCACTTGAATCCTGGCATTCAACACCATTCCCTTCGATGTTTGAGCTTGTTATTATTTACCTCATTTTAACAGTGTATTTCCAGAGTACCTAAACAATAGGATAGAAAAATTATAAACAAAAAATTTTAAATGTTTAATACTTATTGAAAACACATACATTAGACATATACTAGTGTTTGGCACTGATTGGTTCTTCCTAATATTTGTATAGGGTTTTAACGTTCTCTCATCAAATATATCATTTGACTCTCATAACACTCTGGTAGGAAAAACTTACTCCCATATGTTTTTCCACTTTATTACAGATTGAAATTTTATATTGATTACTCTTAGATTTCAGCCTGAAGGGTTCTGCTCGTGACTACCAATGGTCCTACTCATTTAAAGTTTTGCTCCATATTACAAAGGATTGTCCAGATCATCATTGTTAACAATGAGTCAGCATGATAGTGTGTCATATTTTAATATGAAGCTCTTGAGGGTTTTCTTTTTTGTTTGTTTATTTGTTTGCTTCTTTGGTTTTTGTTTTTATTTTGTTTTAAATACCAAAGATTTAATCCAGGACATCCCCCAGGGTATCCTTATGTTGCTGAGGCACTGACCTCGAACTTGAACTTACAGACCATAATGTCTCTGCCTCTAGAGTCAAGTTTCTGGGATTATAGACAGTAACACATTAGCCTGTGTTCTAAAATGTACCTCTTTGAGGGAGGGGATACCACGAAAATAGAAGAGAGACCAGTAAAGGAATGGAATTGGGGGAGGGAGGAGAGTAGAAAAGAGGAGGAAGTGGAGAATGAAATTGGCCAAATTATGTTTATGTACAAATATGTAATGGCTCCCAATATTATACATCAATTAAAAAATGTGCCTCTTTAAAATTCCCTGGAAGGTCATTATAATGTTTCCTTGAGCTGGACCTACTAAACATTTGTTCAGAATTTCTGTGGAGTTAGGATCTGAGAATCCATATATTTAAAAATCTTCTCACATTATTCTGCTACAGAGATGAAAACATTAACCTAGCACAATCAGAAGTCCTCTCCATTCTGCTTCCAGTTAAAGCCAGTTCCTTACTCTGAATATGTTTGGGGCTCTTCCTTCCAAAAATGAGTCTGCTATTCCTTAAGGAAAAATCCTTTCAATATGTCGTTAAGAAAAGAACCCCTCAAATATATATCCTTTGGAAAGAAGCTCTATATTGCCATTTCACACTTCCTAAATGTGAATATCATTAAATTGAAAACTTTAAAACTATGTATTAAGCCATTTCCCTCTACCATAGGAATTATTCTCTTTTCCTGTCTTATTTTTTTCTCTAGGATTTTAGACCTCCCATATTAGTTTTATGGGGAAATTCTTAAATGAAACTTTGTTACCACTTAAAGATAGATGTATTTTTCTTCTCTCATATGATCCATTTAAACCCACCATCAAAGTGAACTATGGACTCATTTTGAGAAGAAAATATATCCCATAGACCATAATTCCCCAAGACCTTTATTTATTTGATTTCTGCTCCCTGGGATCATGGCCTCATGACACGCAATTCTCAGTTCTGTGAGCCTCCCAGGAAATAGCATTCATAAAAATCATTTCACAGCAGACTTCAATGCCAACCCAACAATAAAATATTCCAGCACATTCTCACAATGAAGGCAGCCATGGACAGCCACTGCTCCATTCTTTTTACTTTGAAAAGATACCTTTTGGTAAAGACATCAAAGCCATCTGCAGAACAGACCACACAGCAACCTTTTTTTAATAGAGGTGTTCTTGGATGTCAAACTCCAATATAAGCTAATTGGAACTTTAATAATTCCAGGTACTAGAGATTTAAGGATATTATCAACACACAAATCCATGCAATTCTTTTTTTTTCAAATAAAGAAGTAATTTTGAATATAAAACTGGAGGGAATTGACATCTATCATGTGCAAGTGGATCTTCAAAGCATCTGCGTTCATCATTCTCTCTTTCAAAGCCAACCATGAAATCATTTCTTTTGTTGTCTCTAGAGGGGAGGAAAAATCCTTCACTTCACATCCTCTCCAGAGTCTCTCCACTAGGGATGTTCTGTGCCTTACACCTCTCTAGTCCCTCCCTCTCCCATGATCCCACTTCCAGCTCCCCTTAGCTTTGAATGTGGTGTATTGAAAAATCCAGCCTGTGCCATCAAGTTATGCTTTTATTAGAACAAGAGGGAAAAGCTGATAAAGGGAGACTTTACAAGATAGCTAGACTTTTGCAAATAGACCCTGCTCTCTGTACTCCCGTGCTTTAAAACGTTAATCACAAACAAACAAAACCCCAGTGTTCCTTTCTCTGCTCTCACAGTACTGAGTGACCTGAGTTTGATTTATCTGTTTTGTTGTGTGAGAGACAAAGGGCTGGATATTTAAGGACACACATACCCAGATCTTTGTGTATATGACCTGAATTGACTGGATAGCTTCAGCAAATTAGTAAATTGCTCAAATTTTTATTCTGTCTTTATCAATATAGTGACACACACAATTAGGGAAATATCAATGGAGCATTTTGCTGTGTTTGAAGAGATTGGAAGGAAATCTAACCTTACAAATTAAGACAAATAAGGGCTTTACCCAATATATATATATATATATATATATATATATATATATATATATATATAACATAGAGCTATATAAGCAATAAAATAGAACAACGGAAAGACAGATATACTGAACATGGTAGTCACTGCTGTAACTCTAAGATAAGTTTGTATATAGAAGAAAACCTGCCTAGGCTGTAATTTTCTTATTTGCAAATAAATATATTTGAGAAAAAATTTCCATGGTATTTATAGATTCAGTATTCTGATTTGAAACTCAAAAAATAATTTATCATTATTGTTTCTCTGTCTTTTTTTACTCTAAAGTTAATCAATTCTTCCTTCCTATGTGACCCAAACCTTCAAATACTAATAAATCAAATCCAGACTGTATTTCGTAGATCCAATTCCACCAATTCTTGTGTAGATTCTGGTCATTGATTTTTATGATCTTTCAGGTCTGTAAGTATATTTGCAAAAGTGTGGGTACATTGCCTGTACATCCAGTCAATCATTTAAGAACACTTATTAACTCTTGCTTTTATTTCTATTGTTTCTTGAAACAATTCGCATTACAATGAATCTTTTTAGTATATTTTAGAAGGCATCTTCTCCATAAGACCCCTTCCATTCTAACCGCAACATGAGGATCATATCTAAGAAAGCAACAATTATTCAAAAGTATCTTCTCATACAGAGACCACATTTAAACTTACCCTGTTTTTCTTAAAATAACTCTGCCTGAGTGTGTCTGTTTGGTAGAGATTGAACAGATTGAATATAGGGCTGCTCTACCTCTGAGCCAACCTTTCAGCCCTTTATATTTTTTAATTAAGACAGGGTCTTGCTAAGTTGCTGAGGCTGGCCTCCAACTTGCAATCTTCCTAACTCAGCCTCCCTGGTCGCTGGGATCACAGATGTACAGCACCCTGCCCAGTTTCCAAAATAACTTTTACAGATGTTTTGTTTTTCAATCTAGGATACAATCAAGTTTCATCAATTGCATTTGGTGATTACATCTCTTCATTTTCTTTTAATATAGAACAATGGTCATCAAACTATGTGTAATAGAGAACCTCCTCCACCCACACAGCATGGAACATCTGCTGTCTGCCCTTTACATTCCACTCCACTGACCCATGACATATAACATTGCCCTTACTTCTCTGGTTTTATTTATAACAGTTTTTAAAAATGGTAGGTAGTTATAGAATATATCACACATCTTGAATTAGTTTCATGTATTCATCATACCTAGACTCAAAGATTTTTGTCTGAAACATTACAGAGGTGGGTGTATTGTTCTTATCACATCACATCAGTATGTCAGGCTATCCCACTATGCATAGTGCAAATGCTGACCATTTTGTTAAGCAAGTGACTGATAGATGTCTCCATAATAGGGTTCCATTTTCTCTTTATAATTCATAAATAATCCAACAAATGGTACTTTGAGATGGTATGACTATCTTATTTCCCAATAAATATCCAATAGTAAATAAATATGCAGAATGTAATCATCCATTGATGATCTAGCATCACTATAACACTGCAGAGATGCAAAATAGAGACTTTCTAATTCTGTCATTCATTATGAATTTATTACCGGACATTCATCTTTAGAGAAATCTCGCCCTCTCTCTCTTCTCTTGTGTCTTATTTCTTTTTATTTTTTCATGTGTTTTAATTTATTACTGTTAATACTAGCACTATTATTTGTATGCCACATTGTACATGACTTGCTTGGTAAGAGCCGTCAATCTAACTTCATTATTGTTCTTGCAAGGCCCTATTTAGATCTGAGTACTTCCTTGATGTCTTTCATATAGTGGCAAAAACCAACTTTGAACATGCCCTGACCCCAGAAGAATCTGCCTTTCTTTAAGGAACCTGCTTTCTTTCCTCAGAGGTGTCATTTAGAAACCAAGATCTAGGTCCTAGGTTTCTTCACTGCTACTTGAGATAATGATTCCAGGCATTTTATAGGCAGAATTGGGGCAGGGGAGGTGGTTAGGGGATATATTCCTAAATTTCAAAACAAGCAACCAACCAAAGAAGTAAAAAGGTCTAAAATTACTATAAAATTTTTAAACCATGAGTTTATATGCACTTGCACTGATTTGTCTAATTCAAACCTACCACCACATATTCTTCAAGTAACCCATTCCATATTTGTATCTCTGTGCTTCTAGGGTGAAAACTCTCATTTCCCGCAACATCAGTGTAGTTATACACTGCACCAATGCAACACAAAAAATCATTAACAGTAGCAAAACTACTAAGTTAAAGTGCAAGATTTTATTGCATTGTTCTTATCTTTAGACTATATCACACTAAGTATTTACTAAGTATTATAAGCAAATGGTGCTTAAATGTATCATTTTTCCTGTGTGGTTAAAGCGTAATTGAATACAGTTAGCTCCATGTTACTGCTAAAGAGTTTTATATTTTTGACCCTTTTTTATTGCATTTAGTATTTAAAACTTTTAGATAATACAAAAGTCAAAAATAAACACAAATGTATTCTCAAAGAAATTTCTATTTTTAATCATTCATCCAATGTACCCTTAGATAAATATTTTTATAAGTTTCTGGTTTATTTTTTATGTAGTTGTGTTTTCATTTTAATGTTCAGCTTGGATCTTTTGGAATTTCTTTTTGCAAGAAAATAAGTTATCTCGATATACTTTTTGTATTTCAGTTTTTTTTCTTTTTTTTTCTTTTTTTCAGTACCAGGGATTGAACTCAGGGGTGCTAGACCACTGAGCCACATCTTCAACACTTTTCATTTTTTATTTTGAGACAGGATCTCACTAAGTTGTTGAGGGCCTTGCTAAATTGCTGAGTCTGGCTTTGAACTTGAAATCCTCTTGCCTCAGCCTCCTGAGCTATTGGCATTACAGGTGAGCACCAGCAGGCATCACTTTTTAAATACAACAATTAGAATTGTAAGTACTTTTTTTAGGTTTTGTTTATTGAATGAATACACTGTCATATTGTATAATACACCCTAAATTATTCATCAGTCTCCTAAAAATATACATATTGGTAATACAAATAATGTCATGTTAAATAACATTGTGCATAAGTTATTTATATTCCTGTAGAGGTGTCATTAAATTCATGGCAGAGATTTTCCAGGGCCAAAAGTTAAGTGTTTATGTTATTGTATTGATTTATGCCAGACTGCATACACAGGAGTTGTATCATTTTGCTCTTCATAATGTCCGAGAGAGTCCTACAGCCTGAATGTCTACACATGTACACAAGTATACCTGTGCATAAAAACACTACCTTCACTCAAATCCTTTCCATAGGTCTATCAACAATCTACAAAAATGCTTATACTGAAGAATTTCAAAAGCAAATATAAGGTGCAAATACACAAAAGAAAGAAAATGATGAGTGTACAATACTGATTATGTGTTTTGTTGAGAAGATAAAACAGTAAAAAAAATAGATGTTGAACTGGAAAGCTGTACATAAAACAACCAACTTTCCTATATACCTTTATTTATTTTGTAACATCAAAGTCATTCCTAACCTTGTATTTGGAATATCTACTGGAACCCCTATTTCTATGCCTACTTTAATGGACATGCAAAAGAAATAATAGCTGTGGGAGTTGAGGTCAGATTAATACAGATTTTTCTATGCTTAAACTGCTGACACAAAATAGGCACATATAAGAGTCTGAAGAAATTTAGATCAACAATAACATCAGCTTCATTGGAAGGCTTGAGATTCTGTACTCAGGTAAGCATATTTAGACAAAGTCTTGCTTATTATCAAGAACCTCTAAGAGGTGGAATGGTCTACTAAGGGAATGTAGGTATCCCCCAAAGCAGACTGCTGTTCACATTAAGTTAACATGATGTGAACACCTGCTATCTTACCTCTGTGATACTAAGGACATATAAATAAAATAAAACATACTCCTAGTCCCAAGGAGCTAGATATACTGGAGTATAAAGACGCACCCTCCCCAATTATGATATAGCACCCTAAGTCTGCACAAGATCCCATCAATGCTTTTGAGGAATAGGGAAGAACTAGTGCTCATTCTTGAAAGACGAAAGAGGGGCTGTTGTTAGCCAAGGTGAGATGAGTGGAATTGTAAGCAGGAGGACTTGCCTGAGAGAGAGCACAGGCAGGGGAATCCAATAGTTAAAGACAGGCAGAAGCAAAAAGATGTGTGACTACCTGGCACAGTCTATGAACTGTTAATTCAGTGTGGTCCGGACCCCCGCCTCCCATGTGGAGAAAACAAGGATCAGAAGGAAGTGTTTGACCTAGCAGTGACATTAATTCTACTTATCTATTTGCCAGGGGAAGAAAAATAGAGTTTAGAGATGGAAGTTTAAAAATCTGCTAAGGTCCCCTCTGTGTTAACAGAGAGCTTCTCTAATTCAGAGAGATTTGCAGTTCATCAACTATTGTTTATCACCTTGAGAAAACAAGAAATAAGTTGAGTGTGTGTTTTTGCAAGCTGTCACTTTCTGTATTCAATCAGATTTGCCAAATGTGGAAAGGTGATATTTTTCTCAAACAACAGAGTCAGGGACAAATCTTTCCAGGAAAAAAAAAAAAATTCTAAAGCTACCATAACTCCAAACTCTCCAGGGCAACAAATGTACACACCAGCCTCTTAGTTTCCCTACAAATGTCCAGCCAAAAGGACTTAATGAACTGGTGTGGGGATGCTCGGTGACAAGCCTGGTCCAAACACACATGTGGAAGCTAGGAAACCAGTACAGTCCTTGGGGGGTCCAAGAGCTGCAAGGGCTATTCCTGAGGTAGCAGTTAGAAACAGAACCCCTTAGGTGAATCTCATCCTAACTCTGCGGCACAATAGATACAGTCCTTCTCCTGCTCCCAGCTGGTCTCGCTCTGGTCCTTATTTCCAGCATCCTCTCCCAATTGCTCTCTTGAAAATATTCTCCCCTAATGAACCTGAGCCAACTGGATATCTCTCAACTACCCATCTGGAGCCACTTACTGCCACTGTTCGCTTCATCTTTGTTCCTTTGTCATTTTGATGTGTTCATGTTCTGTCTCTCAACTGGATCATAAATATCTCTGCATCTTACTTCAGCTATTCTGCTTCACACAGTGAACATCCAATAAATTCTCTCCATTCTCCTCCTTTATTATAATAGACTTTTCTGAAATCCCTAAGACAAACCTCAGAGACAGGGGAGTCTAAGGATTTCTAAAAAGTGTATTATAATAAAGGAGCCACATTATATAAAACTGAGCTTGCCATAAAAAAAAAATTTGTGGCAACAGAGGGAAGACTAGAAAAGAAAACAAAGTATTAGAGAATCGCCTGAGAAAACAGAGAAGGGAAGGATTAACAAAGGCTCACTTTCTGAGTGATTGATCTCACTGTGGCTGTTAGGCTAGGAATCTAATTATTTGCTTTTGTGAATGTTGGACCACGACTTTCAAAACAATCTTCTTGGAAGACATATTTTATTACCAAGTAATTTTCCCTGATTTTTAAAATATTGTAAAAGTACTTAATGTGCCTTATAAACATTACTAGAATATTTTAAATAAAATGTCATCTTGCCAAGCCACAAATTCCTTTTGGCCCCATTACTTACATCAGCACAGCCTGGATTCTGGGAAGCCCCACCAAGATTCTGGTGACAGATTTCCACCACTACAAACAGTGGACCAGCTTGGAAATGAAGCAAATATCAATTCATTCTCAGAGAAAACATGGCAGCTGAGCCTTGACGAGCTTGGCCCACATCCTGGACTTTGGTTGCCTGCTGGGCATATACAGCCTGGCATTCATCCACACGGGAGGGTAAGGAGGTTACAGAAAGTCTGTTACAAATGTTCAGCAATGGGAGAAAATCCTTAAGTCCAAACAGCACTGGATTTCTTTGACACCACTGCTTACCTTCTGCTATCTATGGAAGGAACTTGATGACTATGTTTGTTTGTAAGCATGTCAGTGTGTTTATGACCAAGAGTAAGTGATACAAATGCAAACAGAAAACGGATACAAATGGAAAACTAAGGACTCTCCTACCCTATATTACTGCGTGTCTACCTAGAGAAGTTGGACTAAGTGATTGCTTTGGCAACTTGGAAAGTATAGGGAAGCGCTTCTCAAAACTGTCCTCCTCCTCCCAAACCAGTTGTCTTCCAGCAGGGATCTTTGCTTTCTCTTAGTCATATGTCTTGGGGGTGGAGGTTTAAATAAGATAAAGAATTTATTTCCATGCATATCAAAAGAAATAAGAAGACAGCAGAAGATAAATGAGGAAGAGCCCTGAGAGTCATGAAAGAGAGACCCGGAGAATGGAAGTCACCTACATAGTTATTCCATCTCAGGGTTTTGCCTTTATCACAAGAAGAGGAAGAAGAAAGCAAATTCAGAGCAAGCTGGATCAAAGAGAGCTCCTGGCACCAAAGTCATTAAAGGAAAATTAGGGAGAATTCTTTAAAGATAATTATGGACAAATAAGTCGTTTTCATGTAGATCTTTCATAAACACTCTCACAGTATCCTGTTTATTTCCTTCATAGTACTTATTATCAGTTGCAATTAAATTATCCGTTCTTTGGTTCACTTCATTATTTCCTGTTTCTCCCATGAAAGCATCATGAAGACGAGGGACTTTGTCTTTTGCACAATCCCTAAGATTCTTCAAATAATTTTATTGAATAATTGAATAGAAGAACATGGATATGCTGCAGAGTTTGATAAGAATGAGGCGGAGTGGGGGGGTGACCTTGGAGGGCATGGCTCTCAGGAGAACCTGGTGGCTCAGAGGAGAGAAGCTTCAGCAGGCTGTATGGGGTGAGTGGTTGCTAGGGCCTAAGAGTTCTGGGACCATTCTCAGAGTTGGCCTTGGACCATGCATACCAGAGAGGTTCTTTTTAATGTGTCACAGCCAGGCAGCCTCTCCACAAGGTACCTGGGATGTTACTGATTGGTCTTTCATATGGGACACTCTACACTACTAAATCAAAATTCAGAATGAGGCCTGGGTTGTGGTGGACATATCCACTGAGAACAGTTTCCTTTCTTCTTGAAGTACTTCTTCAAAGCCAAGGTTCCAGAAAGGGTTGGTAGGGGAGTACTTAAAATGGTTTGACTTGTAAATTTTATTTATTTTTTATTTATTTGGTGCTATGAATAAAGCTCAGGGCCTTGCACATGATAGACAAGTGCTCTACCACTGAGATACACCCCTAGCTCAATACATCCTTCACTTATAAGTTTTTGACTTTTACAGTACAAAAACAATCTGAATCAGGCACAGCGGCCCCAGGAGGCTGAGGCAGAAGGATCTCGAGTTCAAAGCCAGACTCAGCAACTTAGTGTGGCCCAAGCAACTCAGTGACACCCTGTCTCTAAATAAAATATAAAAAAGAGGGGTTTAGGGTTGTAGCTCAGTGGTAGAGCCCTTGCCTAGCATGTGTGAAGCACTGGGCTTAATTCTCAGCACCACATATAAAGAAATTAAAATAAAGCCCATCAACAACTAAAAATATATTAAATTTGAAAAGGGGGCTGGTGTAGCTTAGTGGCTAAGTACCTCTGAGTTCAATTCCTGGTACCAAAAAAAAAATGAATCCAATTCAAATTTTGACCTTTTCCTAGGCTAATAATATGTAGTACAATATTCTCCTGGGGTAGGGAAGTAGCAGCAAACCTCTACCCTGACTTGGTTGACCAGTCATGAGGGTAAACAACCAATATTCTAGAATGTTCTGTGTTGCTAATCTATGAGGTTTGGAAGGTTACTAGAGTAAGTGCACTTTCAATTTAGGATATTTTCCATTTATAATGAATTTATTAGGATGAACTCGTAACCTTGGGAGAGGAACATAATCTTCAGGGACCAATCCTAGGTCTTCTCACCCTACCCCCTGTCACCTCTCCATCCTCCCACCTGCAGGCCATAGTGGCTGCCCAAACATGCTAAATTGATCCCAGCCAGAAAAATCAGTTCTTCCTCAAGACAGTTCAAACTTCTGCTGGAGAAACAGAGGGCACTTTCATCTATGATCATATAGCTATAAAGGGAGGATTCAGAGGATGAATACAGTGTGGGTCCCTACCACATGGGGAACACTGAAGCTAAGAAAATATAGCAAATGCTAAAACAGAAGGAAAAACACAATAAAATTTTCAAGAGTACTTGGAGTGTCTGGGTCAGGTCACTATTGCCCTCCCAAGTCTTCGTTACAGCATTCTCCCCGAGTCTCTGTTCTATTGAAATATTCTTCCCCCAAAGCACAAGGTTTTGTTTCAGTTAGTTTAGAAAACATTTCCATCATTTTGTACCCAAGAGAACTCCAAAAAAAGGTGATTTTACTTCCTCTAAATATCAAAGCAAAACTAGAAGAAGTGTCTTGGGTAATTATTTTCCCCACTCTTGAGTTGGCAGCTAAGAGTTAACTGTCAACTCAGAGGCTCCCTTAAGAATGAAAGTGTTGCTACCCTACATTAGCTTTTGTTGTCAGAATAAACAGAGGACCAAACTCCCACTAAGAATAAGAAGAGTAAGCAGATTAATGGCTGAAGATATCACCTTTCCGCATTTCTATATTTATTCATTTAGATAGCAGGATAGATTCTACAGCAGAATTATATTCTACTGACTGTAACCCTTCACCCACTGAGCCTCAGAATTTTATTCTAAGAAAATAATTCACCATTGATAGGTCAAAATACACAGCACTACGTTCATTCTGCACAAGAGGTTTTGCAAGTTAAATTCCCAACAATTTATTCTTTGTCCTTTTCCGTCCCTCTTTTTAATTTTCCTCACCACTTCTAAGTTTTTACTATTTTCCCCTTTTGTGTGTGTGAAATAATATAATTCATGGTATCCCTTGTACCTGAGAAGAAAAAAATATAGTAAAATGCGCTATTTTAAATGTGAAGAATAATGTATAAACACATAATGCTTGAGAACATTATAGCTGACTTCCTAGGTCAATAGATGGTTGCAGTGACCTCTGTTGATATGACTTGAAAAGTTATTAAGCGTAGCAAACAGCTGACCCTTCCTCCAATTCCCTCATCCCACATCCAGAAGAATGACACTCTTGCAAACAAAGCCCTTTCTTCAAGAGAAGTATGTCGGATAACCAGGTTAATCATAGCTAACCCAAGCTTGTTGCAAGTTCTTGCATTTGGCCCATATTTGGTTTAAGGGTAAGCCTATGACCTAATTTGTTCTAGATGAGATGTACAGGAAAAAACTACTGAGGTCTTCCAAGAACATTCTCCCAATAAAAGGTGGAAGGCATATAGGGTAGAGCCTTTTTGCTCCTGCCCCTCCCCTCTGACTTAGACATTACAGTGTGAGACATGGCATTGAAGGTGTTACTATGAGGGAGATAACACAACTACCCAAGGTTGGAAGAACAAAGGTTGGAAGGAGTCTGGATCTTCCAAAATTTACATTGTCTTTGTAGTCAATGCCAATGTTAATATATTTACAGCTGAATGTGTCTTAGCTTCTACATTACAAGACAGAAAGTACACTTATATTTAGTTCTCATTATGATGTCAAAGTAATGAATAATAATGAAGATATGTTAAACATGGAAAAGTTAAGGTTTTGTTTTCAATAGAGCATCACAAACTCTGAACAGATAAATTCTAGTAGAAGTCAAAACTATAGAATTATAGGACGTTAAAACATATAGGTAGAGCCAAGTAAGAATTTAGTTTTACAAATGCAAAGTATACTTGATCTGGTTTTACTTTATGCACCATTTCTCTCATGCACAACTTTAGCATTTAGAGATATGATTAAAAACAGATTAACAGAACAGAATGCGTAATGGTCCTCAGCTGAGTATCAGAAAATTAAAACAGATTTGAAAACTCTTCTGCAACACTCAGGATTTAAATACATTGAATATGTCAGCAATTTTGTACTCTCGCAGCAAGAGATAAAAAGAAGCGAAGATAAAGGGATGCACAAAATAGGAAAGTCTTTGGGGATATTAAGGCAATTAAGAGCAATATGGAAGTAATCAAAACTTGGTCGATGGACCAAGTAAGATCTTATGAAATAAAATATATGGGCCAACATTTGTAAAACGTTGCATGCCTTCAGATTACACATGTCTACAAAAGAAATCAAGGGTTAGATTCAATGCACAGATATGAAACATTAGTAAACAGATGATTTGGAATAGGATTTCCTAGGCTTCATCATAGACAGGCATGCTAACGTTTGAATCATTATGTAGACACTAGCCAAGTGTTAAGGGTTCAAGCTATGTTCAATCATTTCATCATGAGAGAGAGAACAATGTATGAGCAAAAAACATGCAAAAGTTAAACAAAGAATCCATGTTGTTTAACGTGAGCAATTCTGTTTCAAATCAGTTTGAGATTATTTAGGAAGCAGGCTGAAGTTTTTATTTTATCAAATTATTTTCATAAGATAATGAGTATTAAAAGATATACATAATAAATGTATCTACTATCCTAGCATGAAGCATACAGAACTGCCTGGTGTGGGGCACCAACTGTTGATGAATAAAACCAAGACCCCCGCATCAGGGGAGACTGTGCTGCTCTCGAGATTTTCCTGGGAGAGAAGTAGGAACCACAGACATTGATAAACACAGGATTTAAACCATCAATCAATGCAGATCTCACAAAATGAGAATTCAGCCAACAGATGCGACCCAAACCACACCAGACAGAGGGAAATCCTAATGAGGGAGAGGAGAGGTTGTGTCTGTGTCTGAATTAGATGTGATGGGTTGGAAACTGACACGTTACAATCCAGATTTCCGTGCGGCAGCTGTCATATGGCTGATCCACGGGTGTACTTCTCTCAGTTCATTCAGCCTCCTTTTGTGGTCCTTCAAATGTGGCAGTATCCTAAAAAGATTAATTTAATAAAATCAAAGACATTTGAGCTTTAAATAATACCAAGGGGAGACAGAACTGGTATGGCTGCTGCTAACTTGTTTCATTGCCTCTCACATTTGCTGCTCTCCTGCATCCAGCAACCCCTCCTGTGTTTACCCTGCAGATCTGAGTGTAAATGTTTCCCCACTCATTCTTACATATCAAAATCCCACCTTTTTTCTTTGGCTGAAAACTTTGGGGCCAGATGCAAACTGTGATTTCTAGCAAAAACAAGGTCCTGCTGGTTTATTCAGAGAGGTGTTCCCTGACAGTCTCCCTAACAATTGTGCAAACATTTGGAATCTGGCAACTCTACTTAAAGTTTTCACACAGCAAGTCAGGCCACTGGATGGAGAATGTGCAATTAGTCACTTTTAGAGTCTACTCATAAGTTGGCAGACAAAACACCCGCAGTTCTTAGGGTCATATGAACAAGTCACCTTTCCCACTAGTGTTCACAAATGGAGGAAGAAGTCTTTGAATAATATAACGCTTCATGTCCAAGGAACATTCCACAGAGTGCTGTTCCAGAGATGAGTTAGCAACAAAGTTCTGCTTGGCTTTAAAAGATTGCAAAATATGCTAGACAGACTTGGAGAGCAGCCTTATGAACTAACAATCCTGCTGGGAGACTGGAAAGATGGAGATGTCAGCCTTTTTCTCTTTCCTGAGTCCGTGGATACAATAGACAAGAAAGCTGTCAAGTGATGAATGGAGAAGATATCCCAGGTGCAACTGCCAATGGAAACTCTTCTTGTCTGATCACTACATAGTAAAGACAAGCAGAATAAAGTGAACCCAGGTCCAAGGGACTTCCCCTATCTCAGCCTTGATATTCAATAGTTATTATCTAGGACGAGTATTGAAAGTTTCATCTCTAAAGTGTGAGGTTGAGCTAAATAATTCCTATCATCCTGTTCTGTCAGCCACACAGGTGTTCAATATCTAAGCAACCAATCTCCCTTCAGTTAAGGACTTCATTTTTCTAAATCTAAAAAGCTCAGGATGTGCATCCCAAGGGTGAGGATTAGGGTTAGAAAGTTCTTCTGCTTGAGAAAGTACTTGAATAGAGTAAACAAAGTGAGAAATAGAGACCGAAAGAGCAATGGGAAGGATGAGTTCACTGTGGATAAATTGCCTTCAGGAAAGTAAGAATTTACACTGAAAAATTTTAAGGCATAATTAATATTGTCTTCAGAAAAATAAATGTGGTCTTTTCTAGTTCATAGAACCCAAAACACCAGGGAATGAGCAATTATAGGCCATAATGTCCCTGGTCAAGGGAAATAAGAAGGACTGGGCTCCTGGGCCAGATCTAGGGATTAAAGTTCCTAGGACAAATGGATGTAGCACAGATGGATACACTAAAAAAATAGCTAATATTTAGCAAACATATAGTATTAAATGTATATTGGTACTAACATATGCATTTGACATGTATGATTCATTTAATTCTCTCAATAATACTATGAAGTAGATGTTGTTATTATCAATTTACCCTCATGGATAGTGTCCATGGCAATACCACATGTAGTAGTTATCTGATGTTGCATAACAAGGCTTCTCAAAACTGATTGGCTTAATGCAAGTATAACAGCTCATCTATATATTTCATGGGTTCAGTCTGTCATATATCCAAGAGCAGTCTTGGCTGAGTGATTCTGAGTTAGGGTCTTTCACAAGATGTCAGATGTCACTTGGAGCTGTAGTGATTTGAAAGTTTGACTGGGGTTGTAACAGCCACTTAAAAGGTGACTCACTCTTGTGGCCAGCCTCTGTGCTGGCTATTAGCAGGAGACTTTAGTTTCTGTGCAGGTGACCTCTTCACAGGGCTGCATGTTGTTCTCCTGCCATGATCTTGGCCTCCCTAAGAGAAAATGATTCAAGAAGGAAAGGCAGAAGCCACAACCCCTGATCTAGCCACTTCTGTCATGTTCTATTGGTCACACAAACAATCCTCCTTCATTGTGGGAAGAGGCCACCCAAAAGCAGGAATATACTTATCCCTAAGAATTAGGCCCTAGGTATCCTCAAGACATTGGTTTCAGGATCCCCACACTCAGATACCCAAATCCACATATGTTCAAGTCCCTTATTCAAAATCATATAGTATTTGCATAGAATCTATTCACATCCCCCTGTATACTTTAAATCATCTCTAGTTTGCTAATACCTAATACAGGTAAACTTTATATAAACAGTCATCACTCCACAGACTGCATCTCTGCTGGAGAACCTGTCCTCCCACCAAGGATGGGGAGAAGAGGTGCTGTGAGGCAGCCAATACAAAGAACTTAGGTAGTCCTGGTATAAAATTTAAAATGATCATGTTTTTCCCACCCAACTTTTCAAAGTTCCATTTAAGGTCCAGTTTTAGGTTTATATTCTCTTCCATTTCCCTCTCCAAAGTCCCATTTGTGATAACAGCATCATCCAACTGGGAGGATTTCCTCCTGGGATTCTGAATGGTGAACAACCATGAAGTGGTAGAGATCCTGGATGGAGCGCTCCACTGGTGAGACTGGGAGCCAGATCGCAGGAGGAGCAAGAAAATCAGGGTGGACTGCTCCCCCAGCCCCCCCCCCACATACAGCGTGTAAGAGGAGGAAAAGATACATCTTCCTTGCATTTATATAATAAATATTCTCTGACACAGGTTACAAACTAGGTGAGTCAGTAGTTATCAGCAACTCTCCTCTATTGCAAATGAGTAAGAGTACAAGAAAAAAAATGCTTGAAATTTGAAAAAGTACTGATGCTGATAAGCAGCCTTTGATATTAATGATTCATTTCAATATTAGAAAATCAGCAAGGAAAACTAAAATATAATCATGTTAGCATTTTAATTCGGATATAGTCCTCTCAAAATTTCACATGGAAATCTGAGCAGCACTTTGTCCCCAGCAAAATATTGACAATTCTTGAATAAAAAGTAGTTCACAGAAGGAAAAACACAGGCAATAAATACATGAATACTTCAAACTTGGTATTAAGCAAAGAAATAAAAACTTGGGATTCCAGTTTCAACTTATCACACTGGCAAAATTCTTAAATAAAAATATACAGTTTTAGCAAAGATCTCGGGTATAGGGACACTAATATGTCACTAGAAGGTATAAAAACTAGTATTCAAAGGAAAAATTAGGCTGTATTTATCAAAATTCTATTTTTAAATACTATCTTAAAGAAACACTTCCACTTGTTCCTAAAGAGGTTTATACAAGAAATACCATTACCAAACAGTATATAAAATCAAAAAATTAGAAACTCTAATGTCCATCTATTGCATTTGACCCAGTTATGCCACTACTCAGTATATATCCAAAGGATTTTAAAATCATCATACTACAGTGACACAGCCACATCAATGCTTATAGAAGCACAATTCACAGTAGCTAAGCTATGGAGGCAACTTAGGTGCTTTTCAACAGATGAATGGATAAAGAAAATGTGGTACATATACACACACACAAAAAAAATGTGGTACAATACACAGCCATAAAGAAGAATGACTTTATGACATTTAAAACTACATATTATATAGGTATGTAGCTATAAATAAATAAATTCATAGAAAAAAATTCAGAAAGATGCAGATTTATGAACAATGATTTCCTGTAAGAAATGCAGCAAGATTGGTTGGGGATGAATGAGAGACTATAAAGGTAGAGAGAAGGCTAGAAAAAGAAAAACTGTTATTTTTCCTTCCCCCATTAAGAAATGGGCTGGGGTTGTGGCTCAGTGGTAGAGCACTTGCCTAGCATGTGTGAGGCACTGGGTTCAATTCTCAGCACTGCATATAAATAAATAAAAATAAAGGTCCATTGACAACTAAAAAATATTTTTAAAAAGAATTTATTCAGCTGGGAATGGTGGCACACACCTGTCATCCCAGAGGCTCTGGAGGCTAAGGCAAGAGGATCTCAAGTTCAAAGCCAGCCTCACAACTTAAAACAAGGTCCTAAGCAACTAGGGGAGATGCTATGACTAAATTTAAAAGGGGGGGGGGTTGGGGATATGTCTCAGTGGTTAAGCACCCCTGAGTTCAACTCCTGGTACCAAAAAAAGAAGAAGAATTTATTTATGTATTATACTTGTGTAAAAAAGAGAGAGTATGTTTTCTATTCATTGAGGCATTCTGGATCAACTACTTGGTATTAGTACACAAAAACATTTCATTTGTTCACACAATATCACCCTTGCAGCAACCATGTCCTTAGAAAATTAAGCCTTATTTGCCTGAAACTCTAAGCAATAGTGGATCAGGTGTTAGAATAAATAAGGAGAAATAAACCCATCTATCACTGCTATCCAGTTAGTTTCTGCATAGCCTTCTTATGGTTTCTGACTTGGTATTCTTTTCATGATCACCGGTTCCTCCCAAATGCATGTAAAGGTCTGAACACAAACCATCAGCAGTTCAACTGAAAAATTGGATGTGGAAGTACAGTTCCATGAAAAGCCAGGTTCTATATTTGAGGCAAACCAACTTCCAGGTGAATATTGCAAATAAAAATAGATGAAAATTTATGTTTTTTTTAGCAGGATAAGCAGATATTACAAACTCCAGATTTCAATATACATTCTTATTTCCTTTCTAGATTTGTCTACATAACAACAACATAAGCTGCATAGTATATGTAAATGCTACCAACAAAGTAAATATAAAAGTATTCAATAATTTCACTGTTCCTCACATTTTGTCCCTTGTAGATAGAGGCCTCACCTATTTTAGGTCGACACCTTCTTTTCATTTTCACAATCTCTGTCATAATTGTTTTCCTCCCTGGACAGCAAATGGCTTGAGGGCCACTATGTCTCATTCTCCTTTCTATGTACTCTGGCATGGTACCTAGTTCTATGACCAGCCAATAGGAAATTCTTAAAAATTACTGTTTTTTTATATTTAAATGTTACATGTTGAAAAATCTGTAGTTGGTAATACCATGGAATAAAATATGTGAGCTTTAGAGATAATATACAGGCAGTATAGCTCTTTAAGGCCAGGAACTGTATCTTCCATCTCTACAATTTTACACCCACCCCAGTGCCAGGTAACCTAGTAGGTACTCAATGGTGAGGAGACAGCCTTGCTTTTGAATCCTGACCTGATAAGTTTTACTCAAACAATCTTAAATATTCTGTTTCACTAAATACTCATTGGTAAGATTTTAAATTTCCATAATCATGGTGAAAGTTAACCAGGTACAAGATCCAGGGCACTGCCTGTTTTTTAAGAAAGAGTATCTGGCTGCCTTTCCACCACTAAGATAGAAACTGAACTTCATTTTTCTAGCAATCTAAAGCAGGGAGGAGGTATTAAAATCAATCAAATTGCTCTGGGACAGTTTGAGCCTTAGCCACTCTAAGTCCTTCTCTGTCATCTATATTATTGTTAATATGATGTGAATAAAACAAGTTACTAATGTCTAAGTCTTTGCAGTCTTTTTTAAAACTTTTTTTACTTGTAGATGGACATAATAGCTTTATTTTGTTTATTTAATTTTATGTAGTGTTGGGGATCGAACGCAGTGCCTCACACACGCTTGGCAAGCACTCTACCACCCAACTACAACCCCAGCCCTTTTGCAGTCTTTTTGTTCCTACCTTTCCCCATATTGTACTCTCCCAACTTCAGCTAAATACAACCTTCCTTTGTCCACTTGGCCCCACACCTGCCTTCCAAGAGAAAAGCTATATCTGGAAACTCAAACTGAGGTTCCTGAAGCTGGGCAGTGGACAGGAGAGAAAGCAACAACTGGAGAAACAAAGAAAAGAGAAAAGTTAAGAAAAAAGTAAGGTTAGTTAAGGGGCAATAGAGAAACCATAGGTAAAAGGGAGGAGAAGAGGTGGAAAGCAAGTCTCTTGAACTCAGTGGGGAAGAGAGTGTTTATGGAGATTTGTTGGAGAAAATTGAACGACAAGAGGTTTCTGACTACAAAATAAGTGTAAAACATCAGCAATTAGGGGAAAGAGGGAAAGAGGGCAGAAAAAGGTTGTTTTTTAAGTAACTGTAATGAGTTATGAATCTAATATCATTAAATGTTTTTCAATAAATATAAGTTTGCAGTTACATTTAATCATTTTTGAGATGCTGATTTATGCTTCTTTATGTATAATACCATGCAAAAAAAAATGGGCCTTCTATTACCCAAGGCTTTTTTTCAAATTTTGTAGAAAGTTACTGAATGGTCACATTAGAGGCACCCTTAATACAGGAGTGGGTAATGAAAGAGACTACATGTGACATACAAAAAGTTACATGTACAGTAGCTTAATTGTTTGAAGAAGGTCACAATTGTTTGAAGAAGGTCACAAATTCAGTGTGGCACAAGCCAGTGGTTCTGGAGTAAAAGGACAAAAGATACTATCTGCGTTTGCAAAGGTAGAAATTCATATGCGTACATATTTTAAGCAGGTAAAATACCTAAAATAGATCAAGCTTAAATTTTCTTTACATCCTGTCAACCACTTGCTAAACTTAGATAGATGTTTAACACAAACTTTAATGAAGTATAATACATATACCATATTTTAAGCAGGTAAAATACCTAAAATAGATCAAGCTTAAATTTTCTTTACATCCTGTCAACCATTTGCTAAACTTAGATAGATGTTTAACACAAACTTTAATGAAGTATAATACATATACCAAAAGAAATAAAAAGTGTGTGCATTAGTTTCCAATCTTGGTGACTTAAAACAACAGAAACTTAGTTTCACACTGAGCTGGAGGTTAGTTTTATAAATCAAGGGGTTGGCATGCCACTTTCCCTCAAGATGCTCCAGGGAAAATCCATTCCACCCCCTCTCCTGGTTTCTGGTGGTTGCAAGATTTCCTTGGTTTATGGTCACATCACTCTTTTTATCTACACATCTTCACATTGCCTTCTCTTCTGTGTTTTTGACCTGCAGCTGTACCACTTCATTATACTTCCATCATCATTTTCTTCTCTTATTCTTTCTGTATGGATCTTCTGTTTATGTCTCATGAGGACATTTGTCCTTGAATTTAGGCCCCACCCAAATAATTCATAATGATCTCTTCTCACTCATAATTTTTATTATAATTACATCTATAAATATGCTTTTATTCCAAATCAGATAATGCCTACAGTTTCCAAGATATAATATGGACATGTTTTTAGGAGCCAACATTCAATTCACTACAGAGTACATACCATAAGTGTATAGCTCAGTGAATTTCACTAAAGTGAAATAACCACCCTTCAAATCAAGATTAGCAACAGCCCACAAATCCCTTCAAGCCCCACACCAATACTGCCACCACTTCCAAAACAATTGTTAGTTTGCCAGATTCAAAAATCTTTATCAATTTGCTGATGTATCTACTCTTCCACTCAATGTTAGGAAATTATATTGTAAGACATTGATCATTATAAGATTGGTATAACTGGGCACAGTGGCATATGCCTATAATCCCAGCTACTTGGGAGGCTGAGGCAGTAGGATAGCAAGCTCAAGGCTAACCTGGATACACTTAGTGAGATCCCTGTCTCAAAGTAAAAATTTAAAAATGGCTAGAGATATAGAGCTCACTAGTAGAGGTTTTTTTTAAATTTCTTTATTTATTTTAACTAAGTATATATGACAGCAGAATGCATTTTGATTCATTGTACACAATTGCAGCACAATTTTTCATTTCAGTGGTTGTACATGATGTAGCGTCACACCCAATCAACAAATGTGCTAAGGAGCCGAACAGACATTTCTCAGAAGATATACATTTGATCAACAAATATATGAAAAAAAATGTTCAACATCTTTAGTAATTAAAGAAATGCAAATCAAAACTACTCCAACATTTCATCTCACACCAGTCAGAATGGCAGCTATCAAGAATACAGGCAACAATAAATGCTGTCAAGGATGTTGGGAAAAAGGCAGACTCATACATTGCTGGTGGGACTGCAAATTGTTGCAACAAATCTGGAAAGCAGTATGGAGATTTCTTGGAAATGTGAAAATGGAACCACCATTTGACCCAGCTATCCCACTCCTTGGTCTATACCCAAAGGACTTAAAAACAGTATACTTCAGGGACACAGCCACATCAATATTTATAGCTGCACAATTCACAATAGCTAAACTGTGGAAATAGCCTAGATGCCCTTCAATGGATGAATGGGTAAAGAAACTGTAACATACATACACAATAGAATACTACTTATCATTAAGAGAGAATAAAATTATGGCATTTGCAGGTAAATGGACAGAGTTGGAGAAAATCATGCTAAGTGAAGTAAGCCAATCCCCAAAAACCAAAGGCTAAAAATTCTCTCTAATAAGTGGATGCTGATCCATAATGGGGAGGGGGGTAGGCATGGGAAAAATGGAAAAACTGTGATGGGGAAAAGGGGAAGGAGGGTGGGGAGGGAGCATGAGGGCAGGAAAGATGGTAGAATAAGATGGACAACATTACACTAGATACATACATGTATGACTACATGTATAGTGTGATGCTACATGGTGTACAACTGGTAAAGTTCATATCTAGCAAATGTGAAGGCCTAGATTCGATCCCCAGTACCATCAATAAATAAATAAATGAGTGGTGCAGACACAGATCATTCATTGTCATGGTTATGTGACATTATATAATGATACCACAATTCGTTTGTACATCTACTATAAA
Source organism: Spermophilus citellus (assembly GCF_964194105.1). Taxonomy (NCBI): domain Eukaryota; kingdom Metazoa; phylum Chordata; class Mammalia; order Rodentia; family Sciuridae; genus Spermophilus; species Spermophilus citellus. The sequence goes on along the minus strand of NC_138182.1, from coordinate 174,874,747 downwards.
AGGACATTTATTTTGTTTTGAGTGTAGTTATTAAAAATAGTGCTCCTATAGATGATCTTTTGTTAAATGCGTGCACAAATTTCTTTTGGATATATATGGGAAATCTGTGAGTTTTGGGTTACATATATGTTTTGATTTAGTAGATATTTTCAGCTAATTTTCCAAAATGGTTGTACTGGGACTGCTATTGAATTTGAACTTTCAAAGTAATAGGCTAACCTCCACTATAGTCTCTAAATATTTCCTCTGAGGTTAAACTAATCTCAGTGTTTCCAGTGTTTTCCTGAGTTCAAATTCAGACTTAGTGGAGCTTAACTTTATAAAAATAGTTTGTTAAATAAATTAGTAGTCTATACAAATTATGGAGAGAGCACTTCACCCACTCTAAATAAAATTTAAATGGAAACACTTGAACATGATGGGGTGATGAGGGCAGCACCTGGGTAGGAGCTCTATCCCCCAGACAGCCTGTACCATTTCCACAGTCCTCAGAAAATCTAGGTCCAGAGGAGACAAACAAATTCATTTCTAAGATCTGCCACAAATTCCACAGCTCTGCTTTCTCGTATTTTCAGTCAGAGAATCCTTTTTCTCTACTGTATTGTATCAAACTGAAAAGGAAATATAGCCTCTTCTTTGGATTCCAGAAGCAATCCACACTCATAAGTCATTTTATGAGGTTTGTTTAATTAAGATCACTGAATATTGGCAGGGCCACGGAGGATAACATTATGAAGACATGGTTTTCCATTAGCTAGGTTCCATCCCCTTCCTGATGGATCCCATGGTCCAAATATTTCTCCTATTATACTGAGTAATCCAGTGCTCCCTGGCTTATACCCACAGAGACATATAAACTTACCAATGGATTCAGAAGAACTGGGTTTTCTTTATACCTAGATTCAGACTACCTAGGAATCAGATGGGTTATCAATATAGAAATTTAGGAAAGGGTTGTGGACTACAAAGAACAGCAAATCTAAAAAATATCAGTGCAATGTTCTGTGTTCCTTGAAATCTCAGAAAGTACATGTATCTGCCAGCAATACTGGCTGTGTTACGTCAAGTCAAAAGAAATTTGAAAACCTTTTGAAAATGGGCCAGCATTGCCCTTTAGAAGGCTTTTATGCATTCTCTGTAATGAACACTTCCACTTAAAGAGATATTTACAAACATTGGGTCTTACTGTTTCTTGAACTCATTCAACAATGGCAAGGTCATGTGATTGCATTATTTCCTGTGTGTGTGTTGGGGGGGTGGGGGAGGAGAAGTCAGTGCCCAGAAGTCCCTGAGCAGCATCTCTGCCTCCAAATTTCACAGCCTAGAAAGCCAATTACCACTCAAAGCAATGACTGTGTCAGCTTCAAAGCCTACTCACTTTGCTCCAGTTTATGAATGGTTCAAAAGGAAGAGTGCACAATGAAGGAGACCAATTCAACAAACTCTTAGTTTAACATTTAATTATGAATAAACCTCTAAACTAACTTCTAAAGGACTATCTAAGAGCTTTGGATTAGGGATTTTGAAAATGTGCATGTTTTTCCTTCCATTTTTCCTGACAATCACTCACATCTCATAGCCATATGAACAGAATAAAGTTAGCCTGGGATAGTGGTGGTTCTATGGTATGAATATTTGTTTTCCCCTAAACTCATGTTGAAATGTAATTGTCATTACAACAATAGTAGAAGGTCAGTCTTTTAAGAAATAATTGATTATGCCATGAGTTCTCTGCCACCATGAATGGATTAATGCCATTACAGGGGGAGTGGTTTTATTATCTGAGAAATGTCTTGCATAAAAGGGCAAGTTTGGCCCTCTCGTACTCTCCTGCCCTTCTGCTATGTGAGGACACAACAAAAAGTGCTAATCTTGGAAGCAGCGAGCAGTCCTCCACAGACATGGAATTTGCTGGCACCTTGAGCTTGGACTTTTCAACTTCTAGAACTCCAAGAAATGAATTTCTCTTATTCATAAATTACCCAGTCTCAAATATTCTGTTTGTTATAGCAACAAAAACGTACTAAGACAGCTGGTAAATGTTTAACGGTTTCACCTAGGTTGGGGGAAAAGATCTCTGATTTCTAGAGTTTGTTTTTTTCCCTCGTGTAATTATGCTCACAGTGTCCAATTAAAATTGCCAAACTGCAGGAATGGTGGCACATGCCTGAAACCCCAGCAATTTGGGCAACTGAGGCAGGAGGATAACAAGTTTGAGACCAACCTGAGCAATTTAGCAAAATCCTTTCTCAATCAAAAATACAAAGGGCTGGGTATACATCTCAGTGGTAGAGAAACCCTGGATTCAATCCCCAATACCAGAGAAACATAAACAAATAAATAAATAAATCTACCAAAATGATATCACTATATGAGGAGTTGTTAAGAAATGCACAGTAGTAAGGCATTCTATCTCCACAATACAGATAAAAGAACATAAATAACCTTAAGAACATAGATAATAGTAAAATGTAGCAAAATGATCAATTAGGAAATGATGGACTTTAAGTGTACATTGACTTGGTTTGTAATGTAATTGAACTCTAAGTTATATAATTTCATTTTTAATTACAGCTGTGTTGAAGAATCATTCTGCAAAATTACCAAAAATGTCATGACTGGCTCTTATAAGCCCTACAGCTGCAGTACATCTTTGGGTTAATTCACCTTCATCTTCAAGGGAGGGTCACTTTCATGAGTCAATCAGTATTTCCTTGGCTTCCAGCTCTAGTTTAGGGATGGGATAGCAATTCAGATTGGACTAGCAATCTTGGGGAGAAAGACGATCTCTCTTTTCTGACAAGTAAATGATGTGGCCTGAAGAGGTGAAATCTAGAACCCAACTCTGGGGATAAAGATCACACATGACTAGGGACAGAATGGACAGAGTTCTAGAGATATAGGGTCAGAGGTCTAAAACATCATGAAAACATGCCTGAAATTTTCCTCCAAATGTTATAATTATAAAAGTCAATATGTTCTCTTTTTCAAAATGCCATTTTGGGTTGGATTTTGTGTTATTGATGATTGAAAGAGTTCCAAAAGACACACAGAAGATTTTATTTATATTTAAAAAATTACTAACCTTTATAGGTATTTGTTTCTAGCACCCAAGTGAATATAGCAAGTTGTGCTTCTGTATAACAACGAATGAAATTATTCTTTAATTAAACTCCAAAATTCTTCCTTTTTTGGATGCTCAGAAAGTAAGCCCAGTTAAAGGTATTTTTGAGAATTTTGTTTTCATGATTTTAGATGTAATTATAGACAATATTTTTAATTAAACTTTTTTTTATATAATTCTAAGTTCACAGAAAGTTGGAGGAAATGAAATCCTGTGAGGCCTTAACTTACTTTCTGCCAATCATAACATTTTGCAAAATGATTCTGGAAAAACACAATTAAGATACTGATACTAAAGCAGTTGAGATGAAGAACAGTTTTGTCACTACAGGGATCTCTTCCATTGCCCTTTACAGCTAACACCATACCCACAATCACTTCCCATTTCCCTTAGGATGTCATCTGGATTTCTTAGCATGACCCTTGATAGCCTCTCCTGTGCTGTCTGCCCCAACTCATTCTGTCTGGTCCCAATCCAAGACACAGGAGCTCTAGTCTCTGGCCAAATGGAATTTTTCTTAGACATGCCCTCTCATTTACAGTGCTTTTCACAATTTCTCCTACCAAGAATATTCTTTTTGCCTAAATCCTCTCCATTCTTTAGTGATTATGTTTAAAACTCACTGCCCATAGAAAGGATTTCCTGGCACTGCCAACTAGTTTAGATGGGCTTCTCTGTTCCTGCCCTTCTGCCATCGTAACTCTTGCCATCTTTTTTTAATCTTTTAGTTTTCAGTCTGCCTCTCTTTAAAGACTACACAGTCCCTAAGGAGAGGTTCTTTGTTCCTTTCTCAGTGTAGATCACCAGTGTCTAGCCCAGTACCAGGCACTCTGTTGGTGCTCCACAAATGTTTCTTGAATGAATGAATGAGTGGTCAATCTCTATGTGGGATGGACTATAACAGGGGGAAAATGGTAGAAACCAGTCAGTAGATTTTTTTTTCAATAATCAAATAAACATACAATATAAAACCTGCAATAAACTTTGGCAGTAAGAAGAGGAAGCAATCTATAGCCACAGCAGACACTTGAAGACACAAGTTTCGGAGACGGAGACAGAGAAAGGGAGGGTTGCAAGAGATGAGTTTACTATGCTGGTATGTTAAAAGAAGAATGTGTGTACACACACACACACACACACACACACACACAATTTCAAGGAAAAAAAAAAAGGAAAGTCAGGTTTCTTGTTTCTTAAGATATGGTAAGAAAAAATTCTGAAATAATTGCTATAGTGTTTCTTTTAGGCATTTTCTTTTCTCACTTGTTTTTTTGGACTCATAGCAGAAGCAGTGACCTTGAATATCAAAGATCAAGCTTATTAAGATTTTTTGTCCAGGCATGCAGTTTTGCACATCAAGATTAGGTGCCTATGGGACTCACAGCCCAGAGTTCAGGCCACAAATGACTTAAAGGAATGTGAGATGACATAAGAACAATATTCTAACTTAAAAGGAAGTAAACATTCAGCCAGCTGTGGAGGGGAGACTCAGAAGGGCATGTGTCGGGGTCAGATGCTAGGGGCCCAGAGCTCTGCTATTGCTTTTCCCAAATCCAGCCTCAGGACAGAATGTTTGATCAACAAGCCAAAGAGGATTGGCTGTGACCGCCAGAGAACACATCTGTGTCTTGCTTCACATGTGAGGTCTCAGATAGTGGGACACTCACACAAAAGCCCCTATTTCAGCCTCATGCTGATATTTTAATAGAGTAGAAATTATGGGATATATTAGGCATAGCTTGCAAGTATTCCCAACAATGAAAAGACATTGGAGGAGCAGCACAAATGTCATATAAAAATACAAATGGGGACACAGAAATAGAGATAGAAATACCTGACATCAGAAAGGAATGAATCAACAGGGCCTACAATGTCATTCTCCCTGAGCTATTCACCCAGGACAGTAGGAGAGTATCTTATCATTTCTTCTGTCCTCAAGAAGGACAAAGAATTAGCTCAGCAGTTCATTGACAAAGGGCCAGAAAAAAAAATCATAGGACAAGGGAAACATAGAAGAAATTTCATGAACCAGTGACTTAAACAAGAATGGTAGCCATGAACTATCAGCCATGAACCAGCAAATATAAATGATGTAAGAGCAAAGGAGTGTTTATATACCAGTAGAAACCATTGGAATTGGATGTCAATGACATGAACCATATCTCTCTTTCTCAGGGCCACAATAACTATCTTGCAACTAAAGAAAAGGCATTCATAAGCGAGTTTTAAAATTAATTAATATTCAATACCCAGGGAAGCAGACAAAATTCACTAATTTATTTTACTTTTTAAATTTTGATTGTTTGTTTGACATATCTCACCATGATTTATTTTGCTTTCGTTTTTGTTTTTTCATTGCATTAGAGGGTTTGGAAACAAAAGCCAGTATAATAGCAATTATAGAGAAATCTTTCTATTACATATTTGTGTGCCTGAGTTATACAATTTATGAAATATGTTTCTACCATAATAGCAGTGCTTTGGTTGAATACATAGTGGAATTCATGTGTCTCAACCCCTATGTGGCTACCTGCCCCTTGTAGTCATATAAATGTTAAGCACACACTGGTATATATACTTGTAGAAAGAAAAAAAAAACTCTGCTCTTATTTCTTATCATTTTAATGTATAACTTTTTATTTTAAATCCTCACTCATGCACATATTTATGTGTTTAAAGGTGTCATGTGAAAAATTTTGAAAACTATTACTTTTCTTGCTTCTCAAATTACATATATTAGAGGCAACTATTATTTCTTATTACAACATCATTTAAAGAGCTGTAATTTTCAAGTAACTCCACCATGGTAATGACCAGAAACTCATTCTAGGTAAATCAGAGCACATAATTAGAGTGATATTAAATTATTATAAAAGTACATATGTGGTCATTATACTACATATGTGTCATTTTTATTGCAATATGTAGTTGTTAGGTTATACATGTGTGATCCCATTGTTTAATGGATAGAACATCAATATGTTTCAGATGGCATGGAATCAAATAGTCTCAGCATTTAAAACTTGGAACGACTTTAGAGATGATCCAGCCCAACAACATCATTATACAAATGAGGAAACTGAAGCCAAGAGAAGTTAAATAATTTACTCAGTCACATTGTCCATTAATGCTACAGCTAAAATGAGACTCCTGGCATACTACCACTCTGATAATCTTAATTAATTTCAAGGATAATATGCTTTATAAATTGACATATCAGTTAAGACATCCTCAGCAGCAAATAACTGAGAATAAAATAGAAAATGGTTTGAACAATGAGGAAAATGTATTATCTTGTCTAACAGGAAGCATGAAGATAATTCCAGGGTTTGTTTAATTCTGTGATTTGATCCCATATTCGAAGGCTTATATTCCTTTTCATTTTTCTCTTCTCTCATTTTCAGGACAACCCCCTAATCATTGGTCAAAGGCTAACAGCAGCAATACAGACACCTGAAGAGCCAGAAAAAAGTAAAGTGATATCTACCTCCTTTAGATGTCACTTTAGGTGAACAAAGTCCATTTCCCAGAAGAGCCCCAGAAGACTGACCCTGTTTCTTGTCAATCAAAACTGAGTCCTAGCTCAAAACACAGGACCACCATAAGAGACTTAGGTGAAGCAGGAGATTACAGAGAAAGAATGGTGTCCAGTGGCATGTGGCCACTCTTAGATGGATACCTTAATATCTAGAGGAATTAAGAGTCAAGGTTGGGGCTGGGATTGTAGCTCAGCGGTGGAGCACTCACCTAGCACAGGTGAGACTTGGGTTCGATCCTCAGCACCACATAAAAATAAAGGCATTGTGTTGTGTCCATCTACACCTAAAAATAAATATAAAACGTGGTATATTTACACACTGGAACATTACTTAACCTTAAAGAAGAATGAAATTAGGACATTGTGAATGGATAGAGCTGGAGAATATTGTGCTAAGCGAAATGAGCTAATCCCCCCCACCAAAAAAACAAAGGCAGAATGTTTTCTCTGATATGTGGATGCTAATTTACAACAATGGTGGGGAAGTAGGGGCTAGTGAAGAATAGAGTTACTTTGGACTAGCCAGAGGGAATGAAGTCAAGGGAGGGGTATGGGGGTAGAAAGGATAAGAGAATGAATCTGACATTAATACCCTATGTACATATATGACCATATAACCAGTGTGATTCTTCATCATACAACCAGAAGAATGAGAAATTATACTCCATTTATGTATGATGTGTCAAACACATCCTACTGTTATGTATAACTAATTAGAACAAATTAAGAAAAGGATAAAGTGGAGGAAAAAAAGAACAACTGGAAGACCATCAACAGTGTCTGTCATAAGTGAGCATGTTCTTGCATATAAATACAAGTTGGCTCTCTAGTGAATAGCATGGAGAAAACCAGTGTTCTCATGGACATAGTGAAACTAAAAATCCTTGACAAAGAACTATATTAAGCTAATAAAAAATTACTCAGGATTCTTAATATAAATATCCAGATCATCATATATAAGATCTCTTTAAATAGCACAACTAATACAGCGCTATTTTCCAATTTGTTAAAATTTACACTGATACGGAACTTTGTGGGTATTTTTCCCCCTAAAATGCAATCTGCCTGAAACTACTATTACTGTCTCTACAGATGAAAAAAAAAAAACAGATTTAAAGAAGCAAACTTTATTGATTCTCAAAGTATGGTCTCCAGGTCAACAGGATTAGCACCCCCTGAAAACATTAAAAATGCACATTCTTGGCATCTGTCTCAGATCTACTTAATCAAATTCTTTGGAAGCTGGACTCAGTAATCTGAATGTTAGCATGTCTTCCAGGTGACTCTGATGTAATGAAGCACTGGCCTGGACTAGTCAGATTGAGGCAGAATTAGGACACAGGCAACTTCATCTCTGCCACCTGTTCATTTAACCAGTGTGCTAAGCTGCCTCCCAGCAGAGTTGCCTAAATAAAACAAAATGACAGGAGATTATATTATACTTATTTTCATATAAGATAGAAAAAGTTTGTATCAGGTAGAAAATCAGACTAAGGTAGAGCAAAACAGTACAATTTTATGTATCCATATTTCACTATTGATTCTGATTCATCCTAAACATGATTCATATTAATTATTAAGAAGATGGTGAAATGTAGTCACCAATTTGGCTCATAGATCTGGTTGTTCTGGCCTCACTTTTAGACATGGAATTGAGAGGTACAGAAGATGGAGTTCTTAAGCAACTAGACCCTGAATTTCAATTTACAAAATTACTTCTTTTGATGATTTTATATTCAAATGATCTAATGCAGAACTAGATGAAAGCAATGAATCATGAGATGGCTGTGAGTTACTTGAATAGAAATTTTTATAATGATTACAGGCACACACAACACCACATTCTTGAAATTATATTGCTTTGTGTTACAAAGAGCTTATTCTTCCCATAATGGCATCTTGATAGAATGTGGGTGGGCTGAATAGCTCCCCGGGCATTAGCAAAGCAATGACATAAAATCATTGTTTTGTTTTCTGTAGCTCCTCTGCATAGCTTGGGGAAAATTATGTGACTACTCTACAAATGATGGGTAACTGTGAATTCCAGAGAAATGAGTCAAGGGATTGCATGACATCAGAAAGTAAGAAAGGACAGTTTAGGTCCGATGTCATGAAATCAGGATCCTGCCATTTATTTTCTTTATATTTTAGAGATTTCTCCTATATGAACTACATAATTATTTTAGCAAATTTTCATGCTTCTTCCTTCCTTTTCATTCTTCCCATTTTCATACTCACACTGCAAGGTAAACCCTCTCATTCTATAATTAATATTACAGGGAATAACAGTAAGTAGAGTAGTTAGGCATATACACAACAAAACACCTAGAATTTTACATTATTGTACATCATCTATTTATCTGAAAACCAAACTAATGTCAATGTGGGGCAATTAGCAACAATCTAGGCTTAGCTCCACATTCAGTGTAAAGTGACCCTAAGTCAACTATATGACATGTCTAAGTTCACTTAATCCTATAGCTGGTTCATGGTGAGTAACCAATGTTTGTCTGTTGCTATTGTTTAAACAAATGTTTGTTTATTTGTTTTTTCTGAGAAGTTTCATAACTTTTATAAAATTCTCAGAAGTCTTGATTTTTAACAAAAATATTAAGTATTAGAGCAAAAGTTGTGCATTAATCATAATATCCCCCCAGGAAGCAAAGTATGTTGAACAATTAAATTAGCTTTTCTGATACTACTTGCTTTGGAGGAAATGTACTAGAATCCTTCATTTCACAAAATAATTTCACCTCAGTACAAAACCTAGCACATTAATCATTAAACATAATGATTAATAATGATTAATGCATTAATTTATGTTAATTAAATAAATGTAGAGTAAAAGATTTTCTTCATAGTTGTAGATATACATATTTCTTTTTGCTAAATTTTTAAGCAAGTTATATTAATTGCTTTTTTAAAATTATATCATTTTGAAATGTATTTTGTTATATGAAAACGTGGAATAAAAAACACTACCAAAATAACATTAAATTTAAAATGTATTTGTACACAGTATAATAGACGACTCTAGATGTGACTTCTGTGCTTAGATCTATATAGCTGATTGTTTAGAATCAGTCTGAGATTGTAGGCTCTCATTCATAATTCTAGTAATCTCCTCACCCTGACTGGCAAACTCATCTCACCTGTCACCCTACCGATGACAGATATGGGAGAGTTTGATGGCTCTGTGGCCACAGTTGAAGAGCTAATTCCAAGCATGTGAATCTGCATTCACTTCAGAATTTTACATTTGTACATTTAAGGGCAGGACATTGTTAAACAAAACCAGATCATTTCTTTTTTTTTTCTAAGATAACTTGAGGAATGTAATAAATACTTAACAAAAGTAACTGTGAATCTCATGAAATGTTCTAGGTTTTTTATTTAGGTGAAATGATTTTGTGCAATCAGTGTTATTACAAGACAATGATGAACACTAATCTCCTCTATTTATAATAGAGGACACCATGAATTTACCTGTGATGTTTAAGAATCCTTGAAATGGTTTTAAGACTCTTTAAAATATTTTCTTATGATCTTTATCTTTATGCAATTTTAAAAATGGGTTCTGGTTCCATATTTAGAGCTAAATAAAGACATTTATGTTTTAGTGGAAAACTGCATTGTCTAGACCCTAAAGGACATATTGAGGGGTTACGGGATTACAATCCCACAGAAGTGGTTTTACAACTTTGTAAATTGAAAAAAAAACTTACAGCAAAGAAAAATAGTTCTTATCTATGGACAGGCAATTTTTTAAAATTCTCATAGGTGCATTAGAATTACACATAATAGTGGGATTCATTATGCCATATTCATACATGCACCTATTATTTGATCAATCTCATTTCCCAGTACCTTCCTTTTCCCTCCCACATCCATTTGCCCTACTCCACTGATCTCCCTTCTATTCTGTTATTATTATTTTAATTAGTGAATTATAATCCATTGTAATATTTTAGTACATTACATTCCTTGTAGTATACAAATATACTACAATTCATTGTTGGAATTGAATTCTAGTATATCTGTACATTTGCATTTGGACATAACATAATTTGGTAGACTTCCTTACTCTCCCATGTCCTTCCCTCCTCTCTTCCTCTGGATCCCCTTCCTACACTCTGTTGGTCTTCTTTCCTTTTTTTATTCTCTCTTTCTCTCTCTCTTCCTAATTTTCACATATGAGAGAAAAACATTTGACCCTTGACTTTCTGAGTCTGGTTTATTTCAGTTAGCATAATATTCTTCAGTTTTACCCAATTACCCACAAATGACATAATTTCATTCTTATTTGTGGCTGAATAAAATTCCATTGGGTATATATAACACTTTTTTTATCCATTCATCTGTTGACAGACACATATGCTTATTCTATAACTTGGCCATTGTGAATTGTGCTGCTGTAAACTTTGGTAGGCCTGTGTTATTTTAGTATTCTGACTTTACTTCTTTTGGATAGGTACCAGGGAGTTGGAGAGCCAGGTCATATGATGATCCCATTACTAGTCTTTGAGGAATCTCTGTACTACTTTCCAAAGCAGTTGTACTAATTTATAGTCCGAACAACAATGTACAAATATATGTTTTTCTTTACATCCTTGCCAGTAATTATTGTTATTTTTATACATGGTGACTGCCAGTCTAACTGGAGTGAGATGAAATCTCAGTGTACTTTTGATTTCCATCTCCCTGATTACTAAAAATTTTGAACACTTTTTCATACATTTATTGGCCATTTGTACAGCTTCTTTTAAGAAACATCTATTTAGCTATTTTACCCATATATCGATTTGCAAATTTTGTCCTGTAAATAGTTGATCTCCTTCTCTATCCACTAAATGTTTTGTTGTCCATTAGCACATATACTTTAAAATTCCTATCTGTAAATGCATTTGTTCCTAAATTTTTCTCTTGAGCCAATTATAACAGCTGCATGGTTCCCTCAATGATTAATAAGTAGAATTAGAATTTTAACTCATGTTCATTTTGTGTCTGTATGACACTCATGATTTTATTTTATTCTAAAAATTCTCTTTTCACAGAATTTTATAAATTTTTTTTAGTTACAAATAAACTAAGTAAGGCTAAACAACCTCTCAAAGTATTCTTTTCTTAATTTTAAAGATATAGCAACAGGGGATGGGATGTAACTAAGCAGCACAGCCTTTGCCTAGAATGTGTTAGGTTCTGGGTTCTAACCCTAATACCATTAAAAAATAAATAAAATAAAATAAAAGATAAGTGCTCAAAGGTAAAGCACAGGGGATCTGTTTAACCTTGCTAGCATACATATTTTTTCCTATTTCATGGTCTATCATGGTTGGTTCAAATCAATTGGTATCTCTTCCACCTATTACCTACAGAATTCAAACAAGTCACACATTGAATTTTTCATTTCAGACATTTCACACATTCTTTCTTATTTGATGCACATTCCACTTCACATCATTGTATATTGATTATTCCCTGTGTCAGGAATTCAATCTCAGATTCCATCAGCTTGTTCTTATTACTATGAATAGGATTTCCTTGTTCTCCTTGGTTTCCCCGTAATGAGACTCACTCCAGTCATGGTAAGTTAGTTTATGATACCTTTTTGTTCATGTTAATTCTACTTTACAATCTCCCTAGCGCAGAACTTGGCACACAGTGATCATTCAGCATTTATTTATGACTGGATGAATAAACTACAGTGTTAGTCTGGGCTAGAGTTTGAATATGTCTCCTCCAAAACTCATGTTGAAGCTTAATCCTCATTATAGTGGTAGTAAGAAGTGATGCCAATTGGGAGACTGAATCATGAGGGGTCCACTCTCATGAATGGATTATAGCCTTATAAAAGGGTGAGAACTAGCTTAGGCCTCTTTTTCCCTCCTGCTGTCTGCCCTGTGAGGAAAAGGTGGTCTTCCTATCAAGAATCCAGCAACAAATGGTCATTTTGAAAGCCGAAAAACCAGCCCCTCACCAGACACCAAATCTGCCAGTGCCTTGAGCTTAAATGTCCCAGCCTCCAGAATTATCGAAAAATATTTTTTTGTTGTTTATAAATGTCCCAATCTTTTGTTACAGTGGAACCAGACTAAGACACAATTTGTCATTCTGCAACATCAGTTATTAGATATGGATGAATGTGTGATGATTTCTAGAATATAGCTATTGGGTTCTTGAGGAATTTATAGATAAATTTTTGAATGTTTAATGCAATAAACACATGTAAAAATAAATAAAAATATTGTTAATGGTGAATACTGCTAACCATAAGCATTTTAAATTCAATATTTAAATGTTTTTAAATCTCTGAAATACTTATATTCTGAAACTCTAATGGAAGTATGGAGATTTCATTTCTTCTCCCAAGTTATTGATTTAGCAGAAGAAAAATCAAAATGAGATTTAAAAAAAATCTCTCTCTTCATTTTCCTGAAAGTTGACTCTTCCATGATAATTAGTTCCAAAGGACCATACCTGTTAGAATCACAACCATAAACTGAGGATCTAGCACAAAGCCTGGCATGAAATGAGTAAATGACCCTAAATGCCTCAGTCATACTTGTGTTTATGTTTATAAAAATCACATGTGTATAACACCAGGGGAGGAGTACAGCCACATTTCTTCCTCTCTGAAGCTGAAGTATAAAATAGAGAAACAAATATTAAAAGACAACCCTGAGGGTGCCCAGACTATGCCAAGGGATGATGCTCACCCAATTCTCTGAGTGGTTGACAAATCAAGAACTTCAGGACAAGGGATGTCGATCAGTCATAGAGTGTTTACCTGGCTTGCAGTAGGCCCTGAGTACACTCCCCAGCACACATACACACACCAAAAAAAAAAAAAAAAAAAAAAACTAATAACACAAAGATCAAATTCATCCTGGCTCCTTCTTTACTCCTCAGAGTCACATATTAATTTTAGATACAGATATATTAACAGCCATAGGGCAGAAAGTAAATGTGTGGACATACTTTATTTAGTGGCTCAATTTAAATTACAGAGCTAATGAATCATGTCAGGTAAACTGTCACTCAGGTCAGGAAGTAAATCTGGGCAAATGCAGCAGCTATATTAAAAGCATTACTCAGCAAATCTGAGCAATTTGGAGGTGAGAGGATGGCACATAACACAAGTCCCCAGGAAAGAGCCTTCCACGGTTAATGCTCCAGGAGCAACAAACGGTAGCCTCCCAAAGGAGACGGAAGCAACTCTGCCTTTAGTTTCAATTCCCAAATTCAAGAGGATGGATGGATTCTGTCCCCTCTTTATTATTGACTAGCAAAAATGCCTTAACTCCTCCCAGACCTCTACAAAGTAAAGCCCAAGAGTGGCTTTAGAGGATTGAATTGAAAACTAAATCATAATAAAGTCAAAGAAATGAGGAAAGCACATGACCAGAAAGCATTCAGACCTTCTATTTGCTTCATTCTAATGTATATGTCCATGTGAAACATTCAACCACTTAGAGATCCCACCTCCGAGTCCTATTCCTGATTAAAACATGACTACCTTTTGAGTGTAGCTAGAAGTTAACATACACATCTTTATAATTTGCTTATGCTCAAAGAAATTAATTTAATAAGTTATAGACATCATGGCTTTCATATTCTTTAAAATTGACATTATCAATATAAGATATAGGTAAAAGCCCCTATCAGTATTTACCCATGGTTGGAGGTTAAAGTACTCCACAAAGGGCAGGTTAGGAATGAGAGTGAGTGGATTCGAGGGAGGTGAAGGAGGTAAGATACCTGTGGTCAAACCTGCCCAGAATCAGGCTTAGGAAGAGTACAAAGGGACCCTAGCTAAAGGAGTAAGCCTGGATTGTGGCTTCTTTTACACACAGTAGAGATGGTGAGGTGCATGGAATTCTAGGAAATCTGTTCTAGTAGGAAGAGAACCTCCTTCTAGGGTAGAGTGTGGCAAAGACAAAGTGAACCATTAGGCCTATCAAGTCAGGTGGTTACCTGAGAGATTCAGGGAGTCAGATTCCACATGTATTAAGGAATGGAAAAGAGAGAGACTCTGGCATCTAGAAGGGGTCTGTCGGTACCTGACCCTCAGGTGCAGAGTGGCAGAAAAACAATTGAAGAAAAAGTGTTCCTAATATGCTGGCTAGCTGCCTTCTCACTAGTCCAGGAGAGAAGCAAAGAAAATTGCTAAGGCCTTAAATTTTATTTCTGTGAGCTTGGCTTGGACCAGAATAGGATGTGCCAAATACAGAAAAAAAAGAACTTAACATGACTGGAGACTTTGAAGACTCATCCTGAGTTAAAGAAGATTAAAAAGAGAGGTCATGGCAAGTTGAATTGGGGTCTAGTAGCTTTTCCTGGTTTACAAAGACATCTCCAAATCTTCATCTCTTTCGGCTTCCTTCAAATCTGTCTATTGTGCTAACTACTCTTCTTAGCTCACATCTGAGGCAACTCAGTGTTTGTAGTACTCTAATACTGCTTTCAAAATGTGTTGACAGCTTTAAGGGTTTTACCACTCTAAGAAAAGACCCAGTTGGTCATGTGCAGATGGGAGTTCTGCAAGGTAGTTTTTCTTGCATAAGCCATAAGTTTTAATTAATCAAAACTTGGCAAATCCTGGGGCTAGAGTTGGGGCTCAGTGTTAGAGGGTTCGCCTAGCATGTGTAAGGCACTGGGTTCGATCCTTAGCACCACATAAAAATAAAATAAAGGTATAGTATCCACCTACAACTAAAAAATATTAAAAAAAAAAAACTTGGCAAATCCCAGTGCTATACAAATACTGCAGTTGTAGAAAGAATCTTCAAAGCACTCTTTTAAGCAATATGCAATGAAAAAATCTCAAGTGCAATGAAAAATTTGGTGCATTTTGTTGAAAGTATTTGTAGCTCTTGTTTGAACTGGGCATAATACACATGCCCAGACACATAGAAAGTTGAAGCGTTATTAAAGCAGTATTGAGGTGATGACTTTTTAAAATGAACTTTTATCACTAAAAATTTCAAAGACAAATAGAAACAATAGTGTAAAAAATCTTATGGTCCCAGATTCAAGAAATATTCAAGCTTTTCTCACACTTATTTTGTTTATACTTTTTTCTTTCATTAACATTGGTTGACATATGTTTGACACGAAAACTGGAGTCAATATTTGTCAATAGTTAGAATCAGTTCTGGCTTTTCTGAATGCCTCTTCTAAGAAACCACTTCAGTATTTTGATTTGTTCACCTACTTTGAAACCCTAGCAACAAATGTTGAATGCCTGCTTTGTGAAGGCTGGATGTACTTGAAATTCCTCTGCCTTCAGCTCTTAAAAGTGTCAAAGCAGTTCCAGGAATGTCAGACATCTTTCTAGATTTCTTTATCTCCTTGTATACATGGCTTCCCGTGGCATGGATACAAAAAGCAATCTAGCCAAGTCATGTAGATAATAATATGCCAGCATATTGGTATTTAATTTCTGTTTAAGAGCATTTGCCTTCTACCACTTTCTTCCAAAGCAATATTGTGTTGTTTTAATAATGCTAAATTAGAACAATAAAAGATATTGCTAATTATTTTTTATTTTGTTTGCATATCATTATAACCTTGCCTTGTGCCTATAGAAAAGCAGCTAACAAAGAGAAGCCACAAGTGTAACCACAGTGTTTAAGGGTGGGATAATTTAATCCCCAGCTCTTTCTAACTGCTTAGAACCTTGTCCAACATACGTGTCACCGTCTCCTATGGTTTGCTTCGTTCTGAGTCATGCCTGCTGGGATGGAGGGTTTGTGAGCATCTCCCATTTGACCTTTTTATTCATGAGTTGATAAGTCCATTGTTTGAATTTGCACTGAGCCAGAACCTGACACAGAGTTTTTAACCTGGGGAACTTAAGCAGACCTTGTATGTATGGAAGGGTCAAATGCATTTTTTTCTTTCACAATAAGTGTATTGACAGTTGAGTTTTACCTGTGTTCATAATAGAATTTAAAAGAGCTTTTTGTTTAAAAAAGAAACTCTAACTCATAAGACCAGGAGATTAGAGACTTTAAAACAGAAAAAAAGTAAGTAAATAAATAAATAAAAACAGAGAGAGAAAATGAAGCACTGACTTCTGAGAACTTATAAATGAGCTTTATTCATCCAGTATTTCACTATGTCTGTTTACCATAAGAGCACTTTGAAATTTGGTATAATGACATTAAATAACCACAATTGAGACAAACATTCTATAAGAGACTGTTACGGGTTGCCTCTAATGTGGTAATAGATGTCATTTTAAAAATGCAACTGTACCGTCTGGATGAAAGACAGTGACTCCTAACACATTGGTTACAGACAATTGAATATTACAGCTGTCTTTCCTCCTGACTCACTCCTATCATTTTATGGAATGCAACCAGTGTTGGATTGGCACAGAAGTCTTGCAGGATCAAGGAAAGCAACATACAGAAACTTCTTTGTGTTCACTCTGAAACAGGTAATAAATCTACATGGCTAAAGATGTACTTGCCTCCAGGGTGGGGAAGAAAAATGAAACCTTAAAAACACATTTCTGAAATTCGGTGGGTCTGTCTGAACATAAGGATGTACACAACTTCTCTAAGATGCAGCTCTTTCTCTGTAAAGTGGGAATTCCAATACTGCAGTTATTAAAGGCAAATGTGCTGATAGGGAAAAAGAGCCCAAACCAGTGCCTACTGCACAGAAAGCATTTTATGAATGTCAGCCTCTGCTATTTTGAAAGCATGATGTGTTAACTTTAGAATTCCACTTCATTTAATATATTGTCTCATCTACTCAGTGGCTTTATACTTCCCTCAGTTATCACCATTGGCCCCTGAATCAATTGACGTTTTTGAAAGTATTCCTTGTTGGAAGTATATGTCTTGTGGCACTAGAATGATAAAAGATTGAGTCACATACTGTCTGCAATTTTTCCATCTTGTGCCACAAATAAACAGAATCTTACTTTCCATGTATACTGTCAGAGACAAATATGGATAGAAAAAAAACAGCCTCCTAAAAATGAAATTATTTGATGCTTATCATTGTCATATCAAAGTTTAATTTTTCAGAAAATATTGAATTATGTCTGTTCTTTGTCCTGTCAATGTTGGCTCACATCTAAAAAGGATCAATCTATTGGCTGTGAATTCTTCTTCATGCATGTTTTATGTCAGCCTTTATTTTCAACACATTTTTTAAAATTATTTTATGACCAATTCTATTTTTCTTTGGTTACATTGGAAGAGAGGAAAGGAATTGACCATATTAAAAAAAAAAAGTGATTGTCTCTCTATAAATGAAGATTCATAGCACAGAATTTACCGATGATGGTTTCACAGTCAATGATGATGTATTGCAGTTACTCACTCACATGCCCACATTCTGATTTGCATTTTGCTATAGTTACTTCAAATCTCTTCTCCCTCCCATTCATGAGTCACTATCCTGAAGTTAGTTATATCATCATTGCACGTGCTATAACACTTCCTAGATTCTACACTATACTTTTACAAATGTTATGACAGTAAGTAATACAGGACAGGGCGTGGTGTGAAATAAATGATGTTTTCTTAGGAAGAGATGAAATCACATTTCCTGCTGGAGTCCTGGGGGCTCATCCACTTCTCCCCAAAATAAACAGTAAGTGTGGAGTGAGTCCAGTCTAAATACACATTAAAAAACAAACAAAAAAAAAACAGTCTCTAAATTTGAGGAAATTCCCATTTGCCATACTAAAAATAACATCACGAGGTGCCTATCAGTCTTTAGTATAATGGTGACATCAAAGATTTTCTTGGACAACAATGTGGCACTACATTCTGTGCATTCAGATCTATCACATGCCCTGCAGCTCCCTGACCCTTTCCCACCTGCAAGTCTTTCCTCCTTTCCTCATATCACCTTCTAACATAATAACGCAATGACTCATTTATCATCGCACCAACTCTTGCCCCCATGTAAGATGGGGTCTCCATGAGACAGGAATCTTCTCTGACTTGTTCACTAATAGATCCCTAGGGTCTAGAAGAATGCTTGACATTGTGATTCAATAAATAATTTTAAAATGTGTGAAAACATGCTGATACTTTTGCTAAAGCAAAAATCAGTTATAAAAATCAATATTTTCTTCTTTAAGAGCAGAAACGAATAGCAATTCCAAATCATTTCTCTCCAACTTCAGAGATGAAATTTCAACTCATCAGGCATTTATTCTTCTACTTTAAAAAAAAAAAAAAACATTGTAGATTCTTGACTAGGAAAACAAAATGAGAAAGTCATGCTAAAAATAAATAAATAAATAAATAAATAAATGTCTAGGTAAGAAGACAAGGGCATCAGAACTAATCATATATTTTGACAAAATGATGAGGCCTCAGAGATAGAAAGCATTTCTCATTTGCCCATAATGATGCAAAATCTGTAACAAATGTTTACTGAACAAATGAGTGAGCAAATGAATAAGCAAACATACAAATGAATAGCATTCTAGTAATGTAAAACTGTCACATGTGATAATGTTCATCCTGGAGAGCCAAAGTCTTGTCACAAAGAAGTCAACACCTCACAGGCAGTTTAGGGGTGGAGGTCAGAAGAAGACTGTGGCAAATCAAATCATTATAGAAAATTCAAATGATCCTAGAGATGCACTAATTATACACAGAGCTTGCACCAGGGTGTTAGCTTTCTATACTAAAACAAAATACCTGAGATAAGTAACTTAAAAACAGGTTTATTTTGGCTCACAAAAAAAAAAAAAAAAAAAAAAAAAAAAGTCTCCTGTGTCAATCTACTGTGACATTACCCTAGTATTGTACTTTGGATGTAAAAGAGGGCCCAGTCCATTGTCAGACAGACCGCTTGCTTTTAGGTCTCTGGTGGGGTGCCGGATGACAACAGCAGGGAGCCTGAGATGGAGCAAAACTACTTACATCATATTCAGGAGAGCAGAAAAGAAAGAGGAAAAGACTGGGGTCCCACTATCTCTTTTGAGGGCATGCCTTGAATTTAATAAGGCCCCACTTCCAAAAGGTTCTAGTTCCATCCAAAAGTGCCATCCTGGGGACCAAGGTTCCAACACAAGGGCCTTTGGGGGACCTTCACGATCCAAACCATAGCAATCCTGATGTTGAAAAACACAAACCCAAGCCCAGGGTTCAACACCCTTCAAATGACCATTTCTACATTAAGTTTTCCTACCCCATTCTCTGCATTAGCAATCTTGGAATTTCAGGGAGAGGTCCATATGAATTGAGTAAAAGAAACAAGTTGTTTAAATCCACTACACTTACCTATTTATATTCAAGTGCCTCAGCTCCTGCAGGCAAAGAATCCAGTCTCTTGTTCAGAGACCATCACTGTCCCTATGCATTAGGATGCCAAACGAAGGCTACTTTGCAAGTGTGATCCAGGATTTCTGGCATTTACTGTCCACTAATTGTAGCTTCCAATTAGTCTCTCTTGATAAGAAGAGGGAACATGTCTTCACTGATATAATCTTGTGCTACAAGCAAATTGGTGTAAGAAACAGATTACAGCTTTGTGCCGCTGCAGTATTTTATTAAACTGAATCTGAAATCCAAAAGGGAGTTTTTAGCTGGGTTTTCTAAGAATTGCTTCAACCTTAATTTTACAACTCACCACAAATCAGTGCTTGTAAGGAAGGAATATGAGTCTTCCGTGGTGTGCCCTCTCTGGTTAATTTTACTGGAACTACTCAGTAAATGGCTTTGGTATTTCATAGGAATACACATTTCAATAGATGGAGCCTTTGTGTCCTACATAACATGGACTCCACAAAAATTTTACAGCTCCTTCAAAAGCCAATTTCAACAGCATTTAGGGAGGATCTTTGTTAAGGGATATGAACTTCACAAGAGGTTTCCTATTGTGATCTGATGCTAAAACAGAGATTCTCAAGTTTGGTTCCCACAAGAGCAGCAAGAGCAATCACTTGGAAACTTATTAATAATGATTACTGGCAGGGAACAGAACTTCTGGATCAGAATCTTGGAGGGTGGGCCCAGCAGGCAGTGCCTTAACAAGACTCCCAGGTGAGTCTGTGATGCAAGCTCAGGTTTAAAAATCAAAGGTTCCAAGAGGGCATTGAGGTGCTGGGGGTGTAATTCAGTGATAGAATGAGTGCTTAGCATGTGTGAGGTCCTGGGTTTAATCCCTAGCATGGAAAAAATGAAAAAAGTAGGTCATTCAGGGGATGCTGCCATAGACCAATGGTTCTCAAACTTCAGTACATTAGAATCATCTGGGAGACTTGAAAAGATGCCACTGCCTGCTGGGTCCCATTTTCACATTTCTGATTCATAGATCTGGGTTGCCCAAGAATTTGCCTCTTTCAGTTCTGGAGATAATGCACATGGTACTGGATTGGGGACCACACTTTGAAAAACTCTGAAGAAAATCTAATTGTTTAGTTCTTTACAAGCTACTGTATATTACCCTAGTATTGTACTTTGGATTTAAAACAATACCTAACAGGGCCTTGGAATTCTAAAGAGTTCCCTGGTCTCTGAAATCAAAAAATTATCAAATCAAATGGCAAACATCGTGAGTCTTAAGAGGAGGGAGACTTGCTTCTGTTGGTTTGTTAGGGACACTTGTGCAAATTGTATAATCTTGAGATGTACTTTAACTTTATGTAAAAGAGGACTTTGATTGCCTAATTGTACTTTTTCTTTTCCATGCAGTTCATATTGGAGAAATTCACTTACCTCTAAGAAAAAGAACTGTATCAGTCAAGAATTTGTAATAAGGGAGTATCAGGAAGGCACTGACACAAAGATGAACCCCATCACAGTTCCTTCACTATTTTGCCTGGTGAACAAGTTTTAACCCTCCCTAGAAATCAGTTTCTCCTGTAAAATTAATCTAACAAATTTGCATTTAACTCACTTATGTGCAAACACCAAACCTGATGCTGTTGAAGATATTGAGACGAACTACACATCATTCCTTAAAAAAAGACATGCACGCCCATTGCTACAATACAGTAACAGAGAATGGTGCCGAGATGAACACTGTAAATAATTATGAAATGAAGGTTTCTGTTGTTGCATATAATGATTTCTCCATTACCTGGACCCTAGGCTTGATAATTTAGGATCATTCTCTCTTTTTGAGATAGAAACTTGGGGATAACTAAAATAGAAAGCTATAGTGAGTCTCAAAAGAAAAGCACCCACCAAGAATTAAAATGCAGGAAATGTCCATGAACCACTGGAATGCAAAACAAGCCAAGGGCCCTCCTCTTTGCCAGTAAAAAGTATCATAATGTGAGGAGAACGTGCAAGCACAAGAAAAATTGGCTCCAAATGGTATAACTCCACCCTGACTCTACCTCTAGTTTAGCCCCTAGCTATTGTCCCTCTGTAAATATGAACAGCCCAGACCAGGATATAGCTGCTTCTCCGTCTGGACATGGCCCACATTCTCCTATGAATATATGTTCTGTATTTTATCCAACATCTTCTCACTTTCAGGATAACACACATTCTTCCTTGAATGTGTCTCTGCTTACCTAAATAAATCTCTGCCTGAGCCTCCAACTGACACATCCTTACTTTTATTTCTGTGACATTTGTCAAAAATCCTACTCGTCCTGAGTTGAGGTACCCCTGGCGGACTCCCCAGACCTCCTCCAGGGACATTTCCTCCTCAAGTTCCACTAACTCCTCAGAGTCCTACTGATCTTCCCTTTGAAATTTCTCTCACCATCATTTGCTTCTTCTCATCCTTGATGGCCTCCTCCCATTCCCAGTCTTTGCCGCTTCACTTCAATTGCTACACTGGCCCCCACACCACTCTGCATGCCCACCATCTTCCATCTTTGTAAGAAATTCTACAGTCTGTTAGCAGAGGCAGCTTTCTAGAATGTCCGGATCCTTCTGTTGCAAAACTGCGTCTCTTTTTTGGTTCTGCCTAAACAAGCATTCAGTCACCTCACAAACTCCTTTCCTGTCCCATCCAACTACAGGCACAACTTTCTTCACTAGAGGAATTTAAATTTGAGTGAGGTACATGTGAATTGAGCACTAGACCTGGTTCTCTTCTGTTTCACCAACACACTCAACACTTTTAAGCCACAAGCCATTACTTACATTCTACCAGCCTCTTGGAAGATTCTATTTTCCACCCATCCAAATTTGGTCCATCATTTAAGACCCTCTCAGAGTGTTTTCTCTTAGTTTTCTGCTCACAATGTTTTCTCTTGGTCTGAATTTCTACTGCCTATCTCAGTATGTTCATCACAGAGTCCTCTTCTGAGATTGTTTTTAGAGCCTACATATGTCTCTCCTTTGAGGGGAGAGATTGTCTTTTCGTTTTGAATTTCTTCCTTCCTGCCATGCCCCTTACTCCCTCCCTATCACACACTGTCCTACTCATACACACTCAGCACAGGGAATGTGATAGAAACTCAGGAAATGCTGAGTAGATGAGTGAAGTAAGGCTGTGAGCATCTGCTGTTTTCCTTTAGCGGGGCTGGCATGCATCCACTCTTCTCAATCCCATGCTTGCTCTCCTTCTGGTTCTGGTTCTGGTGCTGCAGAGAAATACGGATTGAGCAGATTGAGCCTGGATCACTAGATTTCTGACTCCCCTGGTCAGCTAAGATCATTCACTGGTGGCTAAGTCATGCATTAAATTGCACAGGTCTGGCCAAATGGTACCAATGAAACTCAACTTGAAGCCCTTGTCAGAATTATAAGGGAAAAGAAATTACCTACTGTTCTGGAAGCTAACTGGAGATTTACTTTGAAGCTCTTTTTCTTAGCAGAGAAAGCCTTCCTCCGACACATGTCAGCCCAGAGGAAATAAGAGTGGAAAGATTGCCAACGTAATCGACCACCTGAATTCAGCTGTGTCTGAAGTCGGTGCCCTTAAGTTTTCATAAGGCAATAAAAGCCATGGTTTTCCTTAAGCTAGTTTGATATGGTTTCTATCATTTACTGTCAATAGAGACTGACTTTAATAAAAACAATAATTGACAGAAATCAAGAGTTACTATATACAAGACACTGTGCTAAGCACTTATACTAAGAAAAAGTATTAAAATTTTTGATAAAAGATTCTCTCTGAGTAATGTAGTGAATCAATAACACTGGAAGATGTTTTGTTTTGTTTTGTTTTTTCTGGTTGAAATGAGATATTTATGGGAAACTTTATACCAGAAGTACTACTGACCTCTCATGATAGATTGTATAACCCTAAAATGTGGAAAAGTTTTGGAGAAAATGTCAAAAACTACATTTCTAGCTACTGAAATATACATATAATATAGCACATTGATATATAGCATTTATAGAGCTATATGTGTATTATAAGCATGCATATTTCTATAATCACAATATCTTTACTCCTTGGATTCTGTAAGTTTTATGAATATGGTTTATAGGATATATCTCCATAACTCCATTTTTCCAAACATAATTACTTCATTAAGCACATGAAGGTTAATACACATATTTTAATATTAATAGCAATAGAAACATGTACACAAATGGAATTATAAAAGTTGATATGCATTTTTTCAGAGTACAGAAGAAGTAAAATAAAGTTTTAGGTATGTAGAAATCTGATATAGGATCTTCTAATATAAAAGTCAGAGGCAGTCCTCTTTATAAGAATCTAACTACAAAAATTTGTACATATAAAAAGACATAATTTGAGATTATAAAGGATGATTTGATTAACAGGATCTGAATTCCTGCTTGTTTATTTTTGTCACTACTTTAGGATTTGAGTTCTATTTGCAATTTTTTTAAATGTGAGTATACAAATGGATATGTAGCATAAGTGGGCATTCATGCTAAAAAATGGAAAAAAATAAGAACTGTGACTTGGATTTTAATTTCTTAAAGTATTTTTTCCAGGAAAAATAAAGTCTTAGTAAAACAGCTTTAATCCATACTCAATAAACTACCAATCTTGAGTTTTAGGTCTTTTTAACAAAATGCCGAGTAACTGAAAAATTTCCCATTTGCTTGTTAAAACTGTTGCTTGGCCACAAAAAGTTTATTGTCTCACACTCTATTAACTTTTAAACTCAGAGTGAGCTCATTTGTTCTCACTAAAGGAGAAATCTGCCTCCATTATGAGTGCACCATTTGTGATTCACGAGGAAGCCTACACCCAGGTGACCCCAACCCAATAGGGTGAGAGGTGCCATCTTCCTTCAGAGGCAGATGCTGTACCTGGACTTAGGAGAATAATGAGAAAACAGAAAAAAAAAAAATTTTTAAAGAAAAGGAGGGAGAGAAAGAGAGGGCAAAGAGTCTTGCTTTGAGAAGACAGGCAAAGAGCCTGGACCTCTGGGACACTTTTTCCATAGGCTAATGCACTTCTATGCCCTTACCATCTGTATTTCTCGGGTTTTCACTGACCTTCAGGTAGAGGCGACTCTTTCATTCAGAACTACCACAAGCCTCTGAATGACAATGCTATTGCCCAGTCTATGTTAACAAGCCTGAGGCCAACGTAAAATTAAATTCCTTCACCTTTAGAAGAGAAAAGGAAACTGATTATGATTATGAGATAAAGTTATATTAGGGAAATCTTTAAAAAAAAATTCTTGACTGTCAAACATTTTTCAAAAGGGCCAGATTTCTTCAGTATAGCCAGGCTGGGAAGAAATACTGGAAACTTCTCTGAATCACAATCATGTACTACTTGTGCATTGCAATCTCGGAGCAAGCTGCAAAGAAATAATCAGGGACCTGTTTGCAGAAGAGATCAGTGATTCTGAAAATTCTCAACAACTACAAATTCAAAATGACATTGGCCCACATGCAGTTAGGACCATGGCATATCCCTTGGGAATGTTGAAGCAGCAGAATTTGAAAATGCTAGCTGAGCCTGTGGAGGAATCCAAAAGTATGGTTGTCATTTTGTCAGAGCCAGGAAAATAATGGCAGGAGAATAGCACAACCCTAGATCAGAGAACAGCAACTGAGGAGCCAGAGTCTACATTTGCCATGAAGAAGGTTCACTCTGGAATGTGAATGCACAGAACCAAGCAAGTATTTGAGCCACAATACTGTACCACGAGAAATCCTGTTTATCTGTAGCTAAAAGCCAAATGCAATATCTTGTTCTATTCTAAGAAAAGGAAAAAAAAACAGTTGTGCTTGAACTTGACTAGGAGAGAAATTTTTTTATCTCAGAACTCAGATAGAACTGATAAATATTTATTTGTATTCAATTGTATCTCTTGAATTGTCATTGCACTAGAATACAGTAAAGGATAGAGAACTGAGCAAGCCAGCCCGTAACATGTGCACAGAGAGTTTATATCAGCAATAGATTTACAATGCCTGGCTTAGGCAATAATCAAGATTTCTCTATCAATATTTTTCAATATTGAAAAAAGGTCAGAATTTTAAAATCCTAAAGGATATATAACATCAGTAATAGAACTTGCTAAACAGATTCATTTGAATTTTAATGTTTGTGTGTGTGTACATGTGCTAGTAACTATGGGGTTAAGGAAATCAAAAACTTGATTTTTCTAGGGATCCAAGGAACACTTGGAAGATTAACAGTTAAGCAATCACTCAAAGCTAGGATTCTATGCTTAGTTGCCATACTGCACTGAAAGCCCACCTATATGTGACACTTTACAAACCATGACACAAGGTTGGCATCTCAAAAATGTGGGTTGCACTTGAGGCTCACCTCCCCCAAAATCTCTACTGATCTTTGAACATTTCCTAAATCTTGCATGGACAACCAACCTTTGATAGGCAATCAATCTTTCATCCTTTCCAAATAGGAAACAAACTAAATCTGAAATACTGAAGGGAAAGGGGAAAACTAGACTTGGGCCTGGTTTAGGAGCAAAAAAAAAAAAAACATTAACTATGAATATCCATTTATATCACGCCAACCAGCATCCCTAGGTTTACAAAGAATAAATACAATGTGTGTAGAATCTATAAAATCTACCTCAAGCTTTTCAACCTCACAATCTTTATAATCTATTAAGTGATTAATACTTAAAAGTTAAATAAAGAAATATCCTTTTTTTTTAGAGAGAGTGAGAGAGAGAGAGAGAGAGAGAGAGAATTTTTTTAATATTTATTTTTTAGTTTTCGGCGAATACAACATCTTTGTTTGTATGTGGTGCTGAGGATCGAACCCGGGTCGCACGCACGCCAGGCGAGCGCGCTACCGCTTGAGCCACATCCCCAGCCCAAGAAATATTCTTGATTAATAAAATAGATGATAAATTTTTCCAACATTATAATAATAACATAAAAAATGAAAATTGTATTAGAATTGTCTCTACCTTCTATACTACTCAGATTTTCAACTGTGCAATAATTCTCAGTAATTTACATATATCTCAGTTAATGCTCTGCTGTTCAAGATCAAAAACTGTTCTGTTAGGCTAGTTCCTTGGTATTTATTTCAGGACTGTTTTAGTCAGCTATTTTGCTGCTGTGACTAAAGGACCCAACCAGAACAACTGTAGAAGAGGAAAAGTTTATTTGAGGACGGATGGTTTTAGAGGTCTCAATCCATAGACAGCTGGCTCCATTCCTCCTGGATTGAGATGAGGTAGAAGCAGTTCACATGATGATCAGTAAGCAGAGAAACAAAGACTCCACTTTCCAGATAAAAAATATATACCCCTATAGCCACGCCCCCAAAGAACCACTTCCTCCAGCCACATCCCACCTGCCTCCAGTTACCACTTAGTTAATCCCATCAGGGATTGACCCTCTGATTAGGTTAAGGGTATAACCCAATTATTTCTCCTCCAAACCTTCTTGCATTGTCTCACATGTGAGCTTTTGAGTAACCTTGCATTTAAACATAACAAGGACTAACTCCATGGCATTCAAATTTTAGCCAAAGCCCTCAATTCCTCTTACTGATCTACTAGAATAATTTTTAATATATTGCTTCCTTTCTTTTTTTCCTTATCTTTAATTAACTAATAGATTTGGTAAAGTTTGATGGTCTGCTTTTTCCCACTTGCATTTAAAATAACAGTGATAATATTGCATGAATGATGCAATCTAAGGAAATATTCACATTTATTTGCATAGAACAAATAAAGTTCTTAATTTAAATTTCTTAATTTGCCATTTCTTAAATTTCTTAAGTTTCTATTGTGCTAGACTATATGATTAGCATGCTGGGCATAACCAGCCCATGAAATAGGCACAAAAGGGTTTTATCAGTAGTACATAAAAGATCAAACTGACACAAAAGAAATTAAGAGAACAAAATCATTCAATAAAAAACTAGCAGTGTTGTTTAGCAACAAGATAATGTTGGGCTAACATAGCAGTCATAATCTAACATCATACTTTAACTTTTCTGAACACCAACGATTTGACAAACAATTTACAGAACAGGCACAAGAATTTAAGACAGAACTCTTGCTTTTCATACCCAACATTCATGTTCAAGTGTAATCAGTCTTTTATTATGGAGTGTTTTCAGCTGTACTACTTCCATTGATCAGGCTAATTGCTAAGTGTATTTGCTATTTCTGAAATACACACTGGCATTTTGATGTGATCTTGAAGAATTAGAATGTTCACATAACAACTAATTGAGCACAGCTTTCACTTTAAAAGTTCACAGCAAAAACTATGTACCTACATACATGCATACAAATATAAAAACAAATAGTTCATAGCCAGGTAAAAATAAATAGAAATATTTTAGCTTCTTAACTTTAACCATAACTAGCAGTTTTATTAAAGTCATGGGATTACATTATTATATAACATAAAATCTGCCAATTCCATCTGCTTATGCTTCTTTGGAGTTTGATATTTCTCTAAGCATCTCTAGAGTGATTTTAAATTACACATGTGAAGTATGTCACGAAGAATTTATTGGTGGTATTTACTGGAGTCATTGAATAGTCTCCATGAGATTTCCAACAACTGTAACCTTACAAATGATCTGCAAGATTTGGAATTGACAAGAATCTCAGTTGCTAGACTCCTGACAGATTTCAGAAGGACAATCAAAGTCAAACATTCAACTTCTATAGGATTAGATGAATATTTGGCTATAGAGATGTGATAGTTAATTTTACATGTCAACCTGACAGGGCCATGAGATGTTCAGATATCTGGTTAAATGTTTGTTTCTCTAAATGTCTTCAAGGGTATTTCCAGAATAGATTAACATATGAATTGGTGGACTGAGTAAACCAGAAATCCCTCCCCTATGTGGGTGGACATCATTCAATCCACTGAGGGCCTGACTAGAACAAAAAGACAGAGGAAGGTTGAATTCATTCTCTGCCTGACTGTTAGAAAAGAGTCATGGATTCCCTCTGCCTTTGATACTTCTGGTTCTCAGGTCTTCAAACTCAGACTAAATCCAAACCATGGACTTCAGATTTCTGTCTTTCAAATTACTCCAACAACTTCCCTGGGTCTGCAGCTTGTGGACAGCCAATCATGAGACTTTTCAGAGCCTCCATCATCACGTAAGCCAATTCTTTATCATAAATATATTACATACATAAAATTATTCTATTTATATATAAAATTATAGATGTAAATATAGAGATATCTGATTGGATTTGTTTCTCTGGAGAACTCTAAGTTAAACAAGAGAAATCTGCATGGTTAAAAACTATGTCATGGAACCTCCTAATTTGCCTAGAAGATGGAAGTCAGGTTTTAAATGACAGGGTGAAGTCTGCTTTCTAAGAGCCAGAGGACTCTCAACACATGTGTATTTTGTATATTCAGTAAGCTCACTATTGACAATCTACCCCACATCATGTGAACAACTAAAGATAAGAAAAAAAGACCCTGGATGCCCACATACAGACTAAACTTACTGTCAGAATCCAAGACAACCCCTACTCTGCCATAACTGAGGGTGACATAAGAGGTATTTATTCATTTTGTCATTCAACAAAAATTTATTAAGTACCTTGTATATTAAAGACTCCCTGCTACATGCTGCAAATAGAATAGTCAGTCAACAGGGCAGACACAGCCTTGCTCCATGGACTGAATTTACTTCAAGGAAAAAACAAAAGCAAGAATTCCATGACCATTGTCATTTGTGTTGAAAGGCATGAGCCAGAAGGTGGGGGGTGGTGTATATAGAAGGATACCCTAACTGTGGGGAGGGGAATGCTAAGCAATCTGAAGCTAAAGGAGACATGGAGAAGCAGATAGGAGTTTGGAACAGAGTATTCTACTCGACGAAAAAGCATTTGAGAAGACCATAAGGCAAGGAAAGAACTTGGCTTGTCCGAGAACTGACAGGTCATGGTGACGGAGTCAAAGTGAGGAAAGGGTGGGATGTATGACATGAGGATAGAGAGACCCAAGGCCAGCCTATGCAGGGCCTCACTGGGAAGGTAAAGAATTTTTATCTTGACCCTGACAGTCTCTGGAGGAGTTCAAACAGGGAGTGGTGGAAAAAGATTTGCATTAATAATATAAAAAAATTGCCTGCTTGTTTAGAGAATTGATTAGAAGTCATAGTATTGACTAGAAATTCAGGGAACAGTTATTTGATGGTGGAGATAATAAAGTTGGTTGATTTGAGAGATGTTTATGAGCATAAATGGACCAAAGTGAGGAAAGAATCAAACATGGTTAAAAATGGAGACTCTAGTATAAAGGATGATTTCCAGCCTCCTGGTTTGGACAATGTACTATGGGTGGGTCCCATCACAAATACATAGAAGTCCAAGTGACAAGTTCAAGTAAGGTCCTCACTTAGACCAAGACTGGGCAAGAAATGGAAAGTCTGGAAGAGGGTGATAAGAGGAAGACTCCAAAGTGTCCAATCTGGCAACTGTTGCATTTAGGAGGCAGAAAAGCCTCCATGAATACTTATGTACACCTTTTGGGGCAGAATGAATTTTCAATCAGTGTTAAATACAACAGTATCACTTAAATATTTTTTGTGTCTTCATTATCACATATCAAGAATTTAGGGCAAATATAACTCCATCTATAGCATGAAATATCCATCACTCAAATATAATATGATTTATGTTTGCGCCTTCAATCTCACTTCCCATGCCCTGTCTGTCTTCTCTCTGTGATTTGCTTCCCCATGATTTGTATCTTCACTTTATCTGGATCATAATATGGGAAGAGGTGGTCAAGGGGGCCAGACTCTGTTGTTCAAATCCTGCTGATACCACTTGCTATTTATATGATTGTGACAATGGCCAAATTCTGCATATAATTTTTTCATGCACTTTTTTATTATTCACCCATCATAACACCTACTCCCAGAGTTTTGTGAAATAGGACAATCTTTGTAAAAGCTCTAGTGCCATACCGAGACTCTGGTAGATACATAAGAAAATGACAGCTGCCCTATAATTTCAGTTACCTGGCCACTATGCTGACATGCTCTCCTCTGGCAAAACATGATAGTAGATGTAACTCTCCTGCTCCACCCTTGGGGGCAAAACAAAGAAGGGTCCCTTTCTAATTTGAGCCTGCTATGCACATCTCATTCAAAGGGAGCCCTCCCCACTTCTGTATTCTACTGTGTGTCACACAAACACCTCAAGACAACTGCTGAGGCTAAGAATCTCATCTTTGTATTCCCTCTGTTTCTCCTTATTTTTTTCTTAAAAACAAAAGGCAAAGAGCTATTTTTGTATTCATAGGAAATACCACAAAAAGGAGAGGCACATCAGAGTTTCCTTGGACTTTCTGTGTGTGGCCTTAAAGGTACTGGAGGAACCCCTGACTCCAGTACTTTAAGTGTACAGACCCACAATGATGTCCCAGCCTTTGGTGTTCCAAAGGGCTTTTGACTGAAACATTTGAGTAGTTGCTTATGTGAACATAGTGTTAGTTTCAGCTGCCAATTTTAGAATTAAATGGCTTACATTACTACAAAATTTTAGCAGAACATGTTTTCCAAAATAAATGTCATTAAATCTACACTCCCACCAACTGATTAGAGACTTGAACTCAGAAAATATGGCAAAAACAGCAGAACAGCTGAAGTAAGAAAAACACATGCTCACTTTATATGATAAAAATGGCTCTTCCCTTCCTCCCCCAGAACATTCCTCCCCCCCTTCAGGAATGAGCAAAGTACATCCTATTTCCCTTGATCAGAGAGAGATCCTAAGTTTTCGGTTCAAGTTGCATTCAATATTACCAAATTTAAATTTTCATGGCTTAAGTGTACATATTTAAATTAATGATGAGTTTCTCTCTTTATTTTCTTATTTATAATGTAAACCTGGCCTGAGATACCAGTCAGGGTAGCAGTATACTAGAAGAAAGTTGCACAATGAGTCTTGAAAATAATTTAAGTGTTGCTTCTGGAGCTAAGGAGCCCACCTGTCTTCACAGAGGTTATCTTTATAGCTCTGAGAGTTAATGAGCCACGAAGTGATCATTTAAGGGCTTGTGTCACAGCAGTGGCCAGATGAGTTTGTCATTGTGATGGCATTTCTTAGAAAACCATCTCAATTTGTACCTTGTACTTTTTTTTGAGGGGGTGGGCATTTTTACCTTATCTCTACCCATTACCTCCATTTGGGAAGTATCTAATTACATAAGGCACATAAACAGTAAATTTAATTAAATATGAACAAAGCCTTTTTGCATACCATATTTAAATTCTGAAATATAGCCCAGTTTTCCTTCTACTTAAAATACATGGAACAACATGTAAAAATAGGTTACAGAGTTAAGGACAGATGTGATGATGACAACTCGAAGGTGCTCTTGTTGTGGGATGTGGCCCGGCACCACCAATAGAAGCAGGCCATTTTGAGGCGACTCTGTCTTGGCACTCCATATAGTTCAGTATTTTTGTCCTGACCAACCTATCATTTTAATAAAATTGCAAGCATAGCTTTGTTGTGATTTCATTCAATTCTGGCATCTGAAGTGGTTTGATTTAAATCATCCTAGGGTTTTTTTTTTTAAAGCCAAACCACAAGTTAACCAGAGACAGTTTATTTAAACTTACATGTTCTCTTAAACTTAGATGTTTCTGGGCAAATCAGGGAATAAATACAAGTTTGAATAAGGGATGAATTTGTAGATACTGCCTGTAGAGAGGATTTAAGATTTATTAAGCTAATTTAGGAGTATTCCTACAAGAGAATTATGACTGAGACCTGCTCAGACTCCAGAAGACCAAAAGAATAATTTTCAATAACCCCTGCCCCCATCGACTTGATCAAAAGGAACAAAAATCAAAATGAACAATGAGATTCCTGAAATATTAATTTTTCTTAATAAAAAATAATCAAATTTCTACAAAGATCCTACTTCTACTCCACAACATAAAATGTTTGCGGGAGATAAAGTGCTGTATATAAAAGATCATTGTTTTATTTTTCAGAAAGCCTCAAAAATATAAAGTTGTTTACTATCTCTTTTATTCTAATTGCCCATTGATATACCTTTCCTCAAGTATCACCCTCCCTATAATAAATTAATTCCTCACAGTCCTGTCACTGATTACCACAGAGTAAGTTCAGATAAAAATCTGCTCAGAAATTCCTTTTAGGGATATAATTAGGTCAAACACTAAAAATACATCAAGGTTTTTAGAATGGAAGCTCCGGGACTGGATGTTCCGATTGCTGGGTCAAAGCAAACAGTATGTATTACGTAACGTTTAAAACTCGTAGTTGTTTTTGATTCTGTTGTCTTCAACATCCTCGGCTCCTATCTTCTAGAGAGCATAAGAGAAAAAATGTCAAGTAAAAATTCAAAACATGTTGTGCCAAGCACGTTTTTCCGTTAATTTTTAAACCCAGGCATATGACAGGGGAAATAAAATCCGTGTGTTTCTGACTCATTTACACTTAACACACCAAAATGTCCTTTTTAAAAATAACGTACGTCCAAGAAGATGTCTAAACCTTTTTTCTCTTACATACTGGTCCCATCTTATGGATGCGCAGCCCCTGAGGTGCAAGGTCCATTCACAGCCCTGGACCTCTCTATACTTGACAATAAGGCTGAAACTTTACAACCATGCTTTGCTGTGACCTATTCAAAAAATAATTCCCATTGATCTTTAGATGTGATATTAAGAATGAATGAGTCAAATGAGAATAAGCAGGAAAGAAGGAAACAGGAAGAAGGAAAGAAAGGCAACAACTGATTAGCAGTCGAAAGAATGCTGGGCCAAAGAGCTGAGAGACCCACCCTCTCTGTGGCTGCTCATCTGTTTTGATAGAAGCTAGGGTATAACTAGGTAAAAATGGTACCCATCCAGTGTGAAACACAACATCCACATTTACAAAATGAGGGTCAGAATTTAGAAAGCTGACTGAGTTGATCACTATGTGTCCTTCTGCTCCTGACACTCCTATTACTTACTAAATTTATCCCTCAACATTCAAGTCAGTCAAATGACCCAAGGAATTCAGCGATCACAAGAATCATGCCGGCCTGGTCTTTCTTTTACCTCTAGCCTTGTGCCTGCACTCTCCACTCCCCACACGACTCTGGAACATTTTCTCACCTCCTAGCTGCTCCAATTCCTCCGGCTTCGTGTTCCTATTTATCCACTTCCACTTCACATTCCCATTGATTCGTTCCTATTTCATGTTCCTATTGATCCATTTCTTGAAACACGAATCTTCTGCCCTCTCAAGTTCTTGCTTGGACATGAATTGATTTCTTTGGTCCTAGCATGGGATTTGGCCCCAGAACACCTGCCAAGGTTTGCAGTCTCTGAAGCCCTTACTGTTTTCAATCACAAAAGCCCAGGCTCCTGGATCAAACAGCTTCTAGAGGTCTGTGTGTTTTATATCATGAGAATTGGTTCAGATTTAACTGAAGCTTTAGTCAGGTGTAAAATTAGACAATCGAATATTAATCCATGATGACTTCTGCTCAAGTACTCTGGCTTGAAAACAAATTCAATCTGAGTAGAAAGGAAAATGACTCCCAGCCTCCACAAACACGCAGGAGCTTTTGGATAGTCCTGTGTTTAGTACCTTTTACTTAGAAAGAAAGATCATTAAGTCACCAAAACCTCTGAAGAATATTATTTGTCCTCTTTTTTTTTTTTTTGGGGGGGGGAACTTGCCTACTGGCTTCTTTACAAAGTTTGATACAGATGGGCCAGTGTAGGGCTTGGTGACCTCCAAGTTCTTTCATTTAAGGAACAGAGTTAGTGTGATATTATAAGTCCCCTGTCTAATGTCTTCACATTTGAGAGATTCTGTTTATGATTGTGATGATTTCGATGCCTTTTGGTCATTTCTCATGTTTATCACTTGAAAGATTTTATAACCATGTGTGTGAAAAATGGTTTGCCAAGTTTCAAACCCCTTGGAATTTCCTTCGTTCTCCATGCCGAGTCAGACTTAAGCTCTTCCAGGTTCTGTTTACTGCTAGCTAACGATGACTTCCTTATCCAAATGGAGGAAAGACTTTTGAACATATATTAAAATGTGTGTATGATTTCTGAGACATCAAATAGCTGGAATAACAAGTCAACATTTTGATGAGTTAAGTGTAAATTAACTAAAAACATATGGACTAAATTCTCCTTGAAACACAGATGGTTTGAGAAACCTAGAAATGCCTGGAAAAAAATATGGCTTTTATTTTCATGAACCCCCAAAGTTTGAAAAAGTAGAAGTAGTTGAAGGTTAATTTCCATCTCTTTCTAATTGTTACTTTTTTTTTTTTTTAATGGATGGTATCCTCTCTCTTTTTTTTTTTTTTTATTCTGTTTGTTTTTTAACCTGAGTCATGTAAGAAACGGAAGGCCTTTCTTCTTCCTTTCTCTTTTACTCCAGAATTCAGTGGGCATATTTCAATAGGTGAAGAGTATCAGTGTGACCAATTCAATATTAAGACACACTTCAGTCATGTTTTCTAATGGATGAAACAATGAAAGTGTGACAAAACCTGTATAGTGTTCTATTCCAGACCTGACTCCTTCATTCTGGCTAAAAGGTGCCTTTTGTGTTATTAGAAAGCTAAGTCATGATCTTCTGGGGGAGGTTTAGAAATTTCCTATGGCCTGTGTTCAGCCTGTCTTGACTGTACTCTCTAGGTTTCCATGGGGTCAGGTAACAGGAAGTCCGTGAGTGGTGAGGTAAGCTTAGGGATGGCAACACTGACGTTTTCCTTAGACATCTTTAAACTTATCTTACTTCCAGGGATCTTTTGGGTAGAAGGGATGATGGAAGAAAAGAAAATCTGATTGAGGCAAAATTCAAAATCCCTGGACCAAAAATAAAAAGTCAATATATTACTAAACATCATCTAACACCAACCATTTATTATTATGTCTGGTAACAGAATATTATTACCAATATTTGTCTCTTTTAAAATAAACTTTTTATGAAAATAGAAATAAAGGTATTTTCTTTTCATACAATTATATTTTTCCATTTAAGTATTTTTTATTTAGCCTTTTAAATGATAAAGGTAATACACAATTGTGTGCCATGATGCCCAAATTTTAAAAGAAAACATATTATCACATCACCAAGTCACATCACTATTAATGATCATATCATTATTGATACTGTCAATTTTAAAAGGCTAGTGTATAATTTCAAACCTGTTTTCATGTTTGTCCATAGACTGGTTCTTAGTGTTTTTCACAGGAAATAAAAATTCACACTCTATCACATTATTTTTCCAGTTGTTATTTTCATTCAAAATACTCTGAAAATCCATCCCATCTCAGCCTTGATAGTGCAAACATATATTTTTAAATCACAGTTTAATATTCTACTAAATATTATGTGGCCTGTGCCATATTCAACCATTGTTTAATAGATGGACCCTGATGGGCTACACTAAAGAGTTTTTAGGCAGATTCTCATAGGTATGACCTTGCATTTGGGGGTTTTGATCTGTGTGGTATTGGTGCTCACAAATGGGATGGCTAAACTAAATACCATGAACACATTTAATTTGCAAAAGATGTAACTATATTATTTTCTTAAAAGAAACGTATAACATATGAAAACATCTATTTCTCCATATTTATCTTTGCATATTTGATGAACAGTACTAATTGCTCCTAGTTTTTCAGATATTTTCTATTCCATTAACTTCAGTTTTGTATTGCTGAGTTTTTAAATAAGATTTATTTCTGTAATTTAAAATAAAATGTTAATAAATTTTATAAAGATAAAATTGTTTTATAAAGATAAAATTAACACAAATACAAAAAGAATTAATCCATGTATTGACATGAGAATAAATCCACACAAATAAAATCTTGCAAAATCAAGATGCATAATAAAACAAACCCAAACAAAAATTTCCCATAGACCCCAATGTGGTGGGGAACCCCTGTAATCCAAGGAGGCTGAGGCAGGAGGATTACAAGTTGAAGGCCAGACTCAGCAATTTAGGGAGGCTCTAAGCAACTCAGTGAGACCCTGTCTCAAAATAAAATAAATAAATAAAAAGGGCTGGGGATGTGGCTCCGTGGTTAAGCATCCTTGGTTTCAATTCCTGGTACCAAAAACAAAAACTAAAAATATAAAACACTCTCATAGATGTTCATAGTTCTGAAATGGTGTGTTCCAAAATGTCCTCCCAGTATTGCTTCTGGGTTCTTGTACCAGAAGGGAGGACTTCCACATTTCTAAAGACACACTTGTATGGTGGAATGAGACAGATATTATTACCCTATATACATGTATGATTACACGACGGGTGTAACTGCACCATGAACAGCAAGAGGAATGAGAAGTTGTGTTCCATTTGTGTACAATGTGTTAAAATGCATTCTACTGTAATGTATAACTAATTAGAACAATGTTTTTAAAAGTACATACTTGTCCTCTGTAAATTTGAATGTGTACTGTTTTGTACCTAACCTTTTTAATACAAAGCAGCTGGTGGCAGTATGACTTATAAAGAAATACCCCACACCCACCATTGTCTCCAGATAGTGACATCTGCATTTTCTTACATTGTCTGTGTTAATATATTGATATGTTAATATGAATTTGACCTTGCTTCAGAAAATCTGTCAGGCTCAGTCTGGTTGGTACTCCAGAAAGGATTAGTGTGATGCTAAATTCTTCTGGCTACTAAATTCCTGATTCAATCTAATTAAAAACACTAATTTAAATCACATTGCCAGGTTAAAAAAAAAAAAAAAAAAGTCAACTTAAGGAACACACTTCCAAATGGAAAGATGGCACCTATTTAAACATGCTTCAACTACTAAGTTTTTCTCTTCTTAAATGTCACTTTAGACATTGATATTTATCCAACTTCTCTGACTGCCTCTCACATGAGCCATGTTCAGTGTTTAACAAGTACACATATGTATGAGACTAATTTCTAAGTTGGTTCTGTGATACAATTCTATTCTTCAGGGATATTGATGTCATTTGTAACTTCCCCTTCTGGGTGGAATATGGTGTACTTTTGTTTATTAGGTGTTTAATCACTCAAGTTCAAAATGCAAAATAAAAAAAAAATACTTCATACATTTTTCAATAAAATTGCAAAAATATTTAGTTTCAACAGACTGGTAAAGGAATACACAAACTGATCAATAAAATTAAGATAAATTTCAGAAATAAATGAAATTATATATAATAATATACCATATAGTATTGTTATTATGTGTATCACAATGTATGGTATATAATAAAATCCATGTTTCAAATACATTAAAGTTTGGACTGTTCAATAAATGTTAATAATACAACTAGGTAACTATTTAGGAAAAAAAATTTAACCCCACCTTGCCCCTCACACCAAAGTAAATTCTAGATGAATATATGTTTACAAATAAGGAATTAAACCCCAAAAGTACTAATAGCTTGAAAGAATTATTCTTATAGACCCCAAGTTGAATAATTGTTTTAATATGCCACAAAATTAAGAAACAACAGAATAAAAAACTGATTAGACTATATAACAAGAACTTTCTGCGAGTCAAAACCCCATAAATAAGCTAAATGACAAATGACAAATTAACTTAAAAAATGAAATAATATATTTTTGAGGGCTAATAAATATTGCATATTTGTAAACGAGGATGATATTTTCCCCTAAACATTTACTTGATAGATGAAAACTGAATAAAAAACAATACTTATTCTGTTTGAATCCACTTTTTTCTGACCTTAAACATCCAGCCCATTAAGAACCAATTTTTTAAATTTGTAGTTGGACACAACACCTTTATTTTTTAGTTGAAGTTGGACACAATACCTTTATTTTATATATTTATTTATTCTCATGTGTTCTGAGAATCAAACCCAGGGCCTTGCACATATTAGGCAAGTTCTCTACTACTGAGCCACAACCCCAGTCCTAAGAGCCAATATTTTTAATTCATAATAAGCTCCTCAAAATCAGGAAGTCCAACAAATTGAAAGAAGATTTTAAAAGAATAAGAACGAATGAGAATAAAAATCTCTCAAAAACATACACAACATTCATCCTCACTCATAGAAAGATAAACATAAATTAAAACTATGAGGGTCTGGGGTGGAGGCTCAGTGGTAGAGCTCTTGCCTTGCAAATGTGAGGCCCTGGGTTTGATCCTCAGCCCCACATAAAAATAAATAAAGATTAAAAAAAAATGAGATACCATTTTCTACCTCTCAGTGTCAATGATAAACAAGTTTTAATCCATTAATGAAGCCATAGGAAAATAGACATTCCTACTTATATTGGTAAGACTGTATAAGCAATTGTATTGCAATGAATTTGGTCACATCTATCATAATAAAAATTAATATTTGACTCAGAAATTGATTTCTAAGAATTTATTCTAGAGAGGAACCTGCACAAACTCAAAATAGCCCATATTTAAGGATATTTATTACAGCACTGTTTGCAAGAAAAAAATACTGGAAACAACCAATGGGGTCCAATTAAATAAACTATGTTACTTCCATATATTGGAACATTATGCATTCAAAGAATCAACCAGTTCTATGAGTGATAATATGTACTAATAAAGACATAGTAAATAAAAGATGTACCCTTGCTCCTCTTCAAGGTTATTCTTCTCTTCCCCTAACCCCCAAGTTATTGACTAGATGCAGAAGAGATAACAGGAATAGAGAAAGAAATCTTCTCTACGTTCTCAAAAAACAAACAAAAACTTTCCTCTGCACATTAAGTGCCATGCTAGGGAAATTCATACCATAAAGTTTTGCCATCATCCATATCAGAGACAACAGAAAAATATGATGAAGAGGAAATTCTTAAAAGACAGGAAGCAAAACGGGAAAGAAAAAGTGGTGGAGTTGGGGAAGCTTGAAAAAAAGAGCCACAGCCTGGGCATGTGGCTCAAGCGGTAGCGCACTCGCGCGCAGCGCTGGGTTCTATCCTCAGCACCACATACAAATAAAGATGGTATGTCCGCCGAAAACTAAAAAATAAATATTAAAAAATTTTCTCTCTCTCTCTCTCTCTCTCTCTCTCTCTCTCTCTCTCTCTCTCTCTCTCTTAAAAAAAAAAAAGGAGCCATGAAGAAGAGAACAAGTAGAAGACTGAGATTTCAGAGGTGAGTCTCCTCTGTACTCTTAGGGGTTAAAACCCAAGGAAATGGGCAAAAATATCCAGATGGATGAGGGCAAATCTGGTTTGGTTCGGTTCTTCGGGAATAGCCTGAGAAAATTTCATAATCTTAGAAAAATCCTGTATTCCTTTATATCTCGTTACCTGTAAAGCAGTTGGACTTAAGACAGCATTACCAGTATCATCTGTCCTTTTCATCACATGTGCAGGATCCAGGTCTTCCTGTGTGCCCTGACACAAAGTTACAGAGTACATTTGTGGACCTAAAGACGAGTGAGGTAGTTCCAAGAAGGCTTCAAGATATACGACTCAGAATAACCAAAGTCAAAGCAGCATGAACAATGTCCAAAGGACCCCACAGGGCTGGTTACCTGCAGGGAGCATCAGCAAGACCGCTCAACACAACATCTCATCAACTATTCTGCTGTGGGGACCTAGGAGGAGCCAGAAGAAGGACATAACTAACCTTCCCACTTCCTTCCTTGGAACACCAATGTAAAGCTCAGCTTTCAACACTATTATTTTATACTGACCTGGAAAGGATAGCTTGACACTCCACACTTTACAATGACTTATATATTGTAGAAGGGATTTGTCTCCATCTTAAAGCAATGAGTGTCTTTATACAAATAGATAGGAAGTCACATAATGTATGAGGATTGTGAAATACACTGCTTTAATATATTATTCCTTTTACATGAGTGTATTGTTTATTTGTCTGTTGTAAATCATCTAAAATTCTATTTGTTATAAATAAACATGTATACATTCTGACTTTAATGGTGTAAAAATAAATATATTTTTTTGTTGAGGGCTAACAAATATTGCATATTTGTAAATGAGGATTATATTTTCCCCTAAATATTTGCTTGATAGATGGAAACTGAATAAAAAACATCAATACTTGTTCTGTTTGAATCCACTTTTCTCTGACCTTGAAAATCCAGCCAAGACTCCAGTAAAATCTTCATTTTTAGCTTCACCTGCTCTGAAAGCATCAGCATGTCATTTATCCAAATAAAGACAAAGTACATGTCTGTGTGTGTGTCCATGTTTGTGTGTATGTGTGTGTATGTGTAAATCAAATATCTAAGAGCCACACACACACAAAAAAAAATCTTCAGGTAAAGCAGTAATCAACTATTTATAGTGCTTTCAAGTATATTTCCAAATATAATATGAGTATTCTTGGAAGCCCCCAAAGTATTTCCTGCCTTGTACATTCATCAAAGTGTTGGAAAATTACACAAGAGCAATCAGAAAAAGGCAGTTAACATGACTGGTTTCAATATGACTACTTTACTCCTCCCTGTATGATTAATTATAACTAAATTGATGTTACTAGCAATGATTAATTTACAACTTAGGTGCAAAGTAAATGAACTAAGCAAATTGGAATTGGCACTAGCAATTTCTTAAGCCTCAGCAATGAACCCAAATCATAATCAGCTATTATGCACAGAATAATTTCTTCCCCAGAATGGTTAAAATCCATGAGTGTAGTGCTTGGTTTATTTTTATATGTAACTACATTTTCTTAAGCAAAATTAAATATTAAAGATTATCTTATTTTTTTAATTGTACATACAGCATGAGAAAAAAATGTCTCAAGTCTCCTTTACTCAAATAAATGCAAAATACTTTCTTCCACCCTCATATATAACCCTGATCTTTTAGCATTGTTTTTTGTTTTTTGGGTTTTGTTTTGTTTTGTTTTTCCTTGTTGTTCTGCATTAATTTGTTTGGTTGTTTTCGTTTTCCCAGGGCTAGGGGTTGATCTCATGGCCTTTCACATGCTAGGAAGTGCTCTAAAGCTGCATTATATTAATTTTGTTTGTTTGCTTGTTTTTGAGACTGAGTCTCCTTGAGTTTCCCAAGCAGACATTGAACTCATGATCCACCTGCCTTGGTCTCTGGAGTAGCTGGGATTACAGGTGTGTAGTACCACTCCCGTCTTAGCATTGATTTTAAGAGCTTAGATTGGGGTTGTATACAGACATGTGTGAGGCATTGGGTTTGATTCTCAGCACTGCATATAAATAAATGAATAAAATAAAGGGCCATCAACATCTAAAAGAATATTTTTGTTAAAAAAAAGCACAGAATCTTTGTGACTCAATCATGAGTATTCTGAGTCAGTTTTCTCTTACTGACAATGAAGAGAAATGTAACTCTTCCACAGAGCTGTTAAACAACAACAACAATAACAAAAATACTTGAGAGGACTTGCCATAGAGCAGGCTTCCAATGAAAATGCTCAGCAGAGTTTCCAATAAGTTCTCCTGAATGAAAGTGCTATCTAGAAGGTCCCCAATCCCTGACCATTCTGCTTCATATTTACTTACAGATCCAAGTTCATAAGAGAATAAAAGCCTAATGGTGTTATTTTTCCCAAATAAGCAGAGATACCAGTCAGGAAAATATACTTCTATGATTGTGCCCACATGGCATTGAAATGAGGGCTGCAAATATATCATCTCTGCAGAGGAAGGATAAAGTTTCAAACTCTCAGCTAATATGAAGAAAGACAGAAACACAATTGTAGCATCATTGAAGTTGATCTAGTTTTAACACATGCTTTTCCTATAAGGACTCCGGGGGTTAAGTGGTTGAAGGATGGAGGGGCAGAATAAGGGCACAAACTAGACTTTTGTTTGGCAAGTAGTTTACCATCTATTTAAAATCAACCATGTGTGTTATCAGCCTGCAGCTTTTACAAAATAATTTTACCTGGTTGGATGCCCTTTTCAGTTTTAAACAGTTCTTCAGAAGATGCTTAGCAGCTCA
This sequence comes from Spermophilus citellus, assembly GCF_964194105.1. Classification (NCBI taxonomy): domain Eukaryota; kingdom Metazoa; phylum Chordata; class Mammalia; order Rodentia; family Sciuridae; genus Spermophilus; species Spermophilus citellus. The sequence goes on along the minus strand of NC_138182.1, from coordinate 174,831,840 downwards.
ATTGAATGGGATAATCAAATGATATTCTCAAAGTCTTTTGATTTTTGTTTCTCAGAGCCCAGACCATATTTTAGTAATATATTAATTTCAATTACTACCTGCATATGAGAGTTGCTTTATAATTCTTTGTTAAGTAATTGTATGTTTTATTTTTCAAGAGACAGAATTGTTGGATAATTGAGGGTTAACAATAATAAATTTTAAGAAGAAACTCTGACGGCTATATTTATCATTTTTAATTAAACTTTCCCCTAATTTTTCACTACAGAGTTATATGTGCTTTTTTTAACAAAAATATTCTTTTAGATGTTGATGGCCCTTTATTTTATTCATTTATTTATATGCAGTGCTGAGAATCAAACCCAATGCCTCACACATGCTAGGCAAGCACTCTACCACTGAGCCAAACCCCCAGCCCCACATATGTATCTTAATTATAGACATATAACATCATCTTTCTTTTGGGCCATTAAAATTCTTTCAAATTCGTTTCAGGTGGCATCTTTACATATTTGAAAAGACATATTGTGGTAATTTAACCAAAAAAATTACTAAGTTGACTCTAAATGTTAAGTTTAACCTTCAAATACCAGAAATGAATTGATTAAAAACTGAGGTTAAGCAACAGAAATTTGTTAAAAGAAATGTATCACAATACCTAGGATTACTCAGAGAAATGTGACAAGCACAGTAAAGAAAAAAAAAGTCTCAAAATATGAAAATATTTTGTATAATCATATTGCACACAAAGACATTCAGTTGACATTAGACTGCTTTTATGATGGTGGTGTTACAAGACCATAGCAAATTCTAGGTGTGTGGTGGACTATGCCATGTAGGTTGGTGTGAGCTCACTCTGCAATGTTCTCACAATGATGAAATCACCTAAGGATGCATTTCTCAGAATGCATCCTGTCATTAGTGCTGCATATTAAATCTCTTATTTTACTAAAACAGATATAGTCTGGGGCAAGAACAGAATGATATTAAACCAAACTTTGACATTTCCCCAATATAAGGCACCTCTTGTTTCCTTTTCTCCTTTCATGTTTGCCCCCTCTTTGTGTGTGTGTGTGTGTGTGTGTGTGTGTATGTGTGTGTGTGTGGTGCTGGGGGTTGAACCAGGGCATTGTGCATGTGAGACAAGCACTCTACCAACTGAGCTATACCCCCAGCCCCATGTTTGCCAATTCTAAGGACCTGACACTACTCCCCCACTTATACACATTACTTTAGAGGCCTGAAGCACTCTTCCCAGCTTTTTTAGAAAGCTTTGTCCTTTTAAGTTCAAAGCAAAAACTAGGAACTTTACTTCAAACACTGGGCTACACCTTTATTTCAATATATTGCTTCAGTTTAAGAAGAGAAAGCTTTGTGAACCAGAAGGGTCTTGTTTCTTTTATCTTGTACTACTGCAATTGTTCTGAATTTAATTCCCTTTATGACCACAGAAGTGTGACTCTGCCCTCAATAACTACAAAGATGAACAAGAAATTTTAAGGAATTTAAAGTCTGGTTAGAAAATTGATATGCAGATAAATAGGAAGATATGCATGTTTATAACAGATAAGATAACAAAAAAATGTGTCCTTTGTGCAATTCAGGTAGCAAACTAAGTAACATTAATCCAAAGTTTTCTATCTCCTAATTTGGTATTTATTTAAAAAAAATGGGTGGAGAAACTTCTTAAATAAGACTTATACACATTTTCATCTTTTTTGTTATTACACAGCATGATGGTCACAATGTTAAGAATAACGGAGAAGAATAAAAGTGGCAAAATTATTACATGAATCAGATATCATAAATGTGTGGTATGTTTTGGACCATTTAAACATTGTGACTGTGGGGAGAATGGGTTTAATATTTTAATTCAATTTTATGGTACACATATGTGCGAGGGTTTGCACTTATGAAAAATCCATATGTTTCACTCTTAGGAAGCTTATTTTTTTAGTTGTTGATAGACATTTATTTATTTATTTATTTACATTGCTGAGAATTGAACCCAGTGCCTCACACATGCCACGCAAGTGTGCTCCCGCTGAGCCATAGTGCTCAGCCCCTGGAAGCTTGTCTGTCTGAACTACTCATATGATTTTGAGATACAGGTGAAGCAAAAAATTAAAACAAATTAACTAAGCTTTTTTCCTTTCCTTGGATAATACTATAATAATGTTCTCCATTGATAACTCGTATCCATTCATAAACTTTTATAAAGCTTTTGTAATTCAGTAGTGGATGGATTTTGTCAAAGGAAGGTCAGAGATCTTGGTCTTTCTAAGGCAATGAGATTGACACCATTTTTCCTTTAACATCTGTAATAATTTATGAATCTCTAATATCATTGCCCATCTTCCTGGACATTATGCTGGTGTACTCAAGCTTTCTCTTATATCAACTTCCCACCCTACAATTTAGAGAAATTTCATTTCATCACTCAGCCAGTTTTGATTTTCAAATCATTAAGTGCCTGCCTTCTTAATATGTTAGTCTGAAAACTCTAACAGAGAAGGCAGGGATACAATCTCACTGAGAATACAATCTCAAATAGTCACAGTGTGGATCTACAAAAGTCACACAAAATCATTCTTTCCTCACATCATTCTTATAATTTACCTATTGCTCTATGTACAAATTAGAAAGAAAATAATTCATATAATAAGCAGGAAAAAAAAAGAATTCCCTACCTTCTGTGGCTCTAACCCTGTCTTTTAGTATGTGAGCATGTGCCAATTTCTCAGTTTGTGTCCCTCACTGCCCATTCATTAAGCTAGTCCAGCATTCTCAGTAAAAATCCAAAAGAATTAAACTTTCAGAGACACACACCAGTCTTTCTCAGAAGTCCTTCAGTACTTCTAAAGTATCTAGCCATAACTATTGTCTTCAACAAGTTGTTTTAAGTTGCTAAACTATTAAAGTCGGTGAAAGAAATCATTGTGATCGTGCATATGACTTATTAAACTTAAGATGCACTAACTAAATTTAGTTCCTGAGTTGGAGGAGAGGTTGATAGAAACCAGCAGTCCTCCACCTAGATAAAGACCAAGAGATGGTAAGAGAGAGTTACATCAGATTTCCTGCCTCCAGGCAGCAGAATGCTCATGGATAGCATTTTTTTTAAGAGAGAGTGAGAGAGGAGAGAGAGAGAGAGAGAGAGAGAGAGAGAGAGAGAGAGAGAGAGAGCGAGCATTTTTAATATTTATTTTTTAGTTCTCGGCAGACACAACATCTTTGTTGGTATGTGGTGCTGAGGATCGAACCCAGGCCGCACGCATGCCAGGCGAGCGCCTACCGCTTGAGCCACATCCCCAGCCCCAGCAATTAGCATTTTAAAATAAAGTGACTCCCTGCTTTGAAATTGAGAGTTGTAGAAATGAGTAACAGATCAAAACAAAAAAAGACCAAAAAACATGATCTCCAAATTAGAGGGTATCATTTTTTTCTCTTTTCCTTGTGTGTATATATATATATATAAATATATATATATATATATATATATATATATATATATATATAAATATATATATATATATATATATATGAAAATTTGTCAGGCTATTATGAAAATAGAAATTTATTTAATAGTCAGACATTTTTAGGCGACTCTACTCTATTGTCCCATTAAGTATTGTCTGAGCAATGTATATGCTGGCCTCATTTTAATTTTTTGTACTGGTAACAATCTATGATAAACTTTCTTTTCACTTTGGCTGTTAGGTCCCTAAGTTAAATATTTTACTTCACATTACATAACATGCTCTGAAATTCATATTCAATATGAACTTTCAAAATAAATTCCTGTAAGTTTGTCAAGAATTTCCTACAATCAAAATATGAAGCTATACACATTAATTTTTTACTCATTATATTTAATATTTTACCATTCATCTGTAAAACTTCACCCTAATACAGTATTTGAAAATAGGGCTGAGGATGTATATAATAGGTCAGTGATAGAGCACTTGACTAACATGGCTAATATTCCAGGTTCTATCCCTATAACCACCCCCCCAAAAAAAAGAAAGAAATATATACTGATTGTTTCTTAGAGTATTAGTATATATTCTTCCTTGATTTATATTTATTTTTACATAATCAAAGTATTTACTGTGGCAATACAGGCAATTAATATTTCTGTTTTATCTACATAAAGATATGATGCTTATGTACGAAGACATGAATGTTATGACTCTACTTTGTGTACAAGAAGAGAAATGAAAAATTGTGCTCTATATGTGTAATATGCATTGTGATGCATTCTGCTGTCATATATAACTGTCATATATAAATAAAATTTAAAAAAATGAAAAGATGCGATGCTTAGGTGGTTGTTGTCCTAACTGCTCCAGTTAGTCTTTCACTTATAACAGTACTTTGACCCCCTCTCTATTCATTAATGATCTACAAGTGAATTTGAATCATTTCTTTTAAATGTCTCTTCTGTAGATTATTATATTTCGTTTTTATAATAAAGAACTAACCCCATCTCCCTATTCAGTCCAGAAGTTTTTGCTCTTCCATTCAGAGGGTTTTACACAGACAAGAGTTTTATTGTGAATATCAAACTCATTCTGCCTCAGAAACCAGAAAATAGTCACTTCAGGTTTCTGAGCTCTAGGCTTTCAAAGTATAGTGATTTAGGAATAAGTTCACTAGCTTTCCTATCTTTCTTCTTAGCTCCTGCTCACAACTCTCCTAGAGAAGAAACAGCAATTTGAAAAGCCCTTATGCTAGAAAAACCTGGTCTGATTCCTTCTTGAAAAGTCCTCTCTGAAATGGAAAGTAATGTAAATTCAGTTTGGGGGAAAACATTTTTGGTTTTAGATAAATCTATCTTTTAAATAGGGAAAGAACACTCAGCTTCAGAGAGAGATGATAGTATTCTCCATGCTACCTGGAAGACTTTTGTTTACTTCCATTGAATTCCATGAGACTTCTTGCAGTCTAGTCTACCTTTTGTCCTCTGGCTAATCCTTGACATGCCACAGAGCCATTCTTCTTCTATGTCCCTTTCTTGGGGGACAATATAGTGGCCACAATAATGTGTTCAGGGTACCTAAGGCTTTTTCCTTAGTCTTGAGGAAAAAAATTCTCCCCCATCTTGTCTTTTGTCTCCACTGTCTCATCAGGACCACTAACTCCTCTCCTATACTTGCTCACCGGGGCCTAAACCCCTCCTGCATTTACAGTTTTTAAGCCAGGAGACCTGGAATTGACTTCAGGCTATCTCTTCTTTGTCCCTGCAGCTCAACAATACTAAATGAGAGAAAGCAAAATCCAAATGCCTTTGTTTAGAAATGACAGGAGAAAAAACAAAACAAAACCAAAAAAAAAAAAAGAAAAATATAACATGAATTAACATATTAACAGACTACACCACCTTCACTGTTTAAGGGTATAAGAACTATTTGCAAATGAAAATTTATTTACTAAGGGAAAAGATTATTGAAAATTATAAATGGCAGTCTTCACTGCATCATTACCAGAGCCAAGTCTGATGAATAAGGTGGTGTTCAAGATGGGTGATTCAGTTTGGGGTCCAAAATGAGCTGTAACTCTAAAGTAATTAAATCGACATTATTAATGACTTCCAAGCTGGCTCCTAAATCAATTCCAAACCATGGAAACAATTACAGAGCTACCCAAAACTACTATGATCAACTACTTTTATTTGCATATAAAATTGCTACTGATATGTGTCTTTACTTTTCAATAATTTAAATATTATCACAGTTCATTATTTAACAAATATTTGCTAAATTCTTATGTGTTCAAAACTATTGTAGGCACCAGGGAAGCGTTAGCTATTAATTCAAGCAAACAGCAACAGAAATATTTACCCTCATGGAGCTACAATTCTCATGGATGGAGAAAATATGTAAATTATATATCATGCATCATGGTGATAAGTGCTATGAAAAAAAATAACACAGCAAGAAGCAAGGTCAGAATAGTAGAGAGAGGTGATGGAGTTTTAAACAGGGTGATTAGAAGATGTTTCACCAGGGAGCATTTGAACAAAGATGTAAAGGAGGTTAGGATACAGAATTTGAAGTAAGAGTGAGACTGTGGCCCAGGTAAAGCAGCCAAAAGGCCTAGTGACTGCTATCAAGAGGGAGAGGAAGAGAGTATCAGGAAACAAGGTTAGGGAGCTGGCAGATGATCAGGCCACAGAAACCCTTGCAGATCCCTGAAAGCATTTGGAGGTTTTACTCCAGTGAGATAAGAAGCTCCCATAGGGTTTGACAGGATCTGATTTGTGGTTTAATAGGATCATTATGACTGTTGCGTTGGAAAGAGACTAAAGGATAAAAAGACAGAAAAACAGGGAGACCAATGGGAAGGTTAACCCAATACTCCAGGGAAACATAGCAGGTAAGATGGTGAAACTGAGGGTGAAACTAGAAGGTAAAATGTAGAAACAGAAGAATTTGCCTCCAGATGGGATGTGAAATGGAATAAAAAAGAAGCCAAAGATGATCAATACAAAAGAATTGATGAGTCATTTAGAGATAAATAAAAGTATACATCAAGCGTATTTGGGCAAGAAGCTTGGGATTCTATTCTGTATATATTAAGTTTTTGTGCTATCAGAGAATCAGGAAATGCTAGTCCTCAGAGATGACATACAAACTAGAAATAACTAAAACAAGTATTGAGATTTTGATTGAAGATCCTAGACTTAGGTTAAAAGAGTTAAAGAGTTTGTCTTGTAGTCATACAAATCATTTTTTTTGGTAGGAAACTGGTTTATTATCCTATAAGACATTAGCCTTAAGGATTGACTCTAACCTGACACTTTGTCTTAACATTCTGCACTGCAATTCTAACGCTTACAATCTGGAGTTAATGCAAACTTCATAGGTTGAGGACATAGTCCACAAGGTTCCCAAAAACTCTTCAGACTTAATAATTCACTAAAACATCTCATGATACTCAGATTAAGCACTAGACACTCATATTTACAATTACAGTTTTATTTAAAGGATATAAATCTATCAGAAAAATGAAGAGGCATATGTGTGCAAAACCAGTTCACTGTGCAGTGTTAACCAATTTGTCTGACCTTGATCAACTGCACCCAGACAACAAATTACATCAAGCAGATTTATTATTCACAGATAGGTTCTGGTGTTCCTTACTGCCTAAGTCATTGTGTGTGTTACCTCAAGTCTCAGGAAACCTGTCTAGTTCAGATGGAATCTTACCTGCACATGCTTTACTTGCAGCACAGCTGAGGGGACTTGAGAAGCAGCTCACCCCAAATTGTATCTTGGGGCAATGGAAATCACTGGGCTAAAACATTAAACAACATCTTTCATCTAGCAGGGGACTACAATAGAGCCTGAGCTGGTCCTGCCAGTCCCTCCTTCCTCTTGATATTGCATTCCAAGCACATTCTACAGTTACTCATAAGAACTAGAAGCAAGATGGAAAGCAGGGGTGAGATGGAGAATGGAGTCAGCCCAAGGCTATCTGGAGAATTGTCCTGCAATAGGGTGCCTCAATAGGGTGCTTTTATGTTCTCAAGATGAATTGTCTTCCTAACACATTGACATGTATCATCAACCAGAGAAACTCACATAAGTTTTGGTGTTCAGAGTTTTTATTGGAATTTTATTACATAAGCATGATTGATTGAATCGCTTACTATTAATTCAACCTTTGGCTCTTTTCTACTCCCAGGAGGTCAGGCTAATATCATCTGGCTTAAAGTCCAAACCCTTTAATCACATGGTTGGTCTTTCCAAAATTACAAGTCCCCATTCTGAAACTATCTATTAGCCCACATGATTCATTTCATTACATAAAACCAAGTGTGATCCCATGAATAACAAAGACTTTCCTATTACTCAAGACATTCAGAAGGTTTAAATCTCACAATATGGAATCAGAAAAAAAACATCATTTATTGTACAAGACATTCTTTACTAAATTCCTTATAAATATATAACTCTTCAAATGTTCTTTGAATTAGTTTTAACATCTTATTGGTTTCCTCATTAGTTAATGATTTTAATAGGTATTGGCCATGTATTCATTGCATATTTACACAAAAGCAATGATTATACCTTTTTGAAATTTAACTTGAACACTAGTATTAGGTGAGATAATTGAAAGAAAGAAGTTTTAAGAGATGGCCCTTAAGTAGTTGATGTCAAAGTTCAAGAGACATGAAACAATCAGGAAAAAAAAAAGTCATGGAAATAATAAGTGATCCAAAAAGAAAACTAAAAGCATATGTTCCCATGGAATCCAAGTGAAAAATTTAGTTCCAAAGGTAGAAAGATTGGTTATGTCAAATATTGCTGATAAAAAAAAGTTAAATGAAGACTACAATTTCATTATTGGAGCTCGTCATTTAATGGTTACCGTGACCCTGATAAGAGCACTTTTGAAAAGGTAAAGAGAATATAGATTAGGTTTCAGAGAATGATGGAACAATGGGATATTATTCAACCATAAAAAGGAATAAAGCATTAATACATGGCACAATATGAATGAACTTTGAAAATAATATATCAATCGAAAAAAGTCAGACACAAGAGATCATATATTCTATGATTCCATAAAATATCCAGAATAGGTAATTGCATAGAGATGGAACATAGATTGGTGGCTGCCAAACACTGGGGAAAGAGAAAAATGTAAAGCAATTTCAATAAGTATGGTCTGGAGTTTCCTTTGGGACTGACAAACATTTTTGGAACATGACTGGAGATGATGACTGCACAACATTGAGAATATACTAAATGCCACTAAATTGTTCACTTAAAATAGTTAATTTTATGTTAGATGAAATTTCATAACAATAAAAAAGAGAAAATGGGTAGAGAGAAGTTGGGGAGAGTGAGTATAGACAACTCTTCTATAAGAAATTTGCTGTAAAGAAGAAAATAAATAAATAGGATGGTAACTAGAGGGAAATAGGCTCAGGTAAAGGTTTCCTTTATTCTTTTTATTTTTAATGGAAGCAGTAAGATTCTGTTTGTAAGCTGATAAAAAAAAATGACCCTATAGGAGGGGGTGGGAATCGATAATGCAAAAGAAAGAAAGGAGGAAAGGAGGTAGACAAGTCATTCTGTCTTCCATACATTTTGTTTTCATTAAAATGCCAAAAAAAAAAAAACACTGCCTGCCTTTCAATATCCACTAATGTAGCATTAAATCATATGCTGCTGGTGTCTAATCCTAGTTCTTCCACCTCTTGTTCTGTATTTTTATGAAGTCTCTCAAATCCTCCAAATGTAAAAGAAATAACTGAAAGGATCACTAAGTCTACCCCAGTACCATGATTCTCTGATATTCACTGATTTATTTTGAGGTCTAAGAATAACTTTTTATGAAGTCTACTCTTTCCACATTCATATCATTGTATTTCCTCAAACTTCCTTTAAAAAATTTCAAAGCTATACTGATTTATAGCAGATTAAATGAAGGAAACACACAAGATGAGTAAAGAACTTAAGACAAACTAGATGCAATCAGAGACATCTGGGTGGATTTACCACCACAGCTTAAAAACATCTGGGCAATGTTAGTACACCAGTTCTGGAAATCATACATCCCTAAGTCTGACATTACTTTGGATGAGCAACTTGTGTCCTTAAGCTGCAGATGCCTCATTTTGGCAAGAAAACCTGATAAGCATTGCGGGGGTAAGTGGGGTGGGGATTACAAAAGAAAACAAAAATCAGAACATTTCTAGTATGTAATGGTAGAATATTTTAACAACAAAAAAAGTTGAGATCTAAATATATGTAATGCATTTTTGATGTACAGGTATTTGACAGCCCATTGACACATCAAACTCAATGAACTCAAGCCAACCACACTGATGTGCCAGGCTTCACTGTTTCTCTCACTAGTAGACAAGTTCAAAATTCAGAATCACATTTGACACTTACTTCTTCTTTGGACCCCTTGCATACATCTAGTCGTTTGTTGAAGACTATAGATCTCTATCCCCATGACTTCTTTCCAGCCCCCTTTTCACAAGGTCACTCCTGCTTTCCTTCTCACTCCATGTCATCTGAAGCCCAGGTTGTTGCAAGTATTTCCTAACTCTTCTGTCTGCTCCCTACACTTCAATTAATCCCACTCTGCCAATAAATCCTCTTAGTAAGCAAAACCAACCTTTGTAAGCCTAGGCTCAAAAAGGTGCAATGTCTGCACCCAGTGAGATTCAGATCATAGACAGAATTCAGTAGAGTGCACCAAGCTGAAAGACAAGATTCTCGAAATCAGTCTTATCATTTCTAGTATACCAGGACGAACGCTGTCAAATGAGACTGCTCACATTCCAGCATAATTATGATAATCCTTCTTAAAACATATTATTGTCTTTTTCATCCTTCAAGGTAATTACCTATTGAGACAGAAGCTACAATAGTCAGGGAGAAGATGGAGATCACTGTGGAAGAAAAAAATAGAGAAAGAGTTGCTGCTCCGTTTTTACCTCCCACCTGGGCCAGGAAAAAGACATAGCAGGTGAAGACTTAGAACAAAGGGTCCAGTAGGTCCTTGCTCTGACCCCAGCACACAGCAGCCAGCTTGACATCACTCTACTGGGTACTCATATGGTATTTTAGTCAGCTTTTTCGCCACTGTAACTAAAGGGTCCGACCAGAACAACTACAAAGGAGAAGAAGTTTATTTAGGGGCTCACAGTTTCAGAGGTTTTAGTTCATAGAGGGCTGGCTCCATTCCTCAAGGCTGAATACCATAGCAGGACAGTATGGTGGAGAGAAGCAGCTCACACCATAATTAGGAAGCAAAGAGACAGACTCAGTTCTCCAGATACAAAATATATACCCCCCATAGCCATGCCCCCAATGAACCACTTCCTCCAGACACATCCCACCTGCCTCCAGTCACCACCTAGTTAATCCCATCAGAAAACAGTTTACTGATTAGTTTAAGTCTGTTATCCAATGATTTCTCCTCCAAATCTTCTTGCATTGTCTCACATGTGAGCTTTTGGGGGACACCTCACATCCAAACCATAACACATGGTAAATAAATTTCTCTGAAGAACCCCTCTCAGGAAAAGCACAGCTCATTGGTGGAAGGAAGATTTATGATGTTTTTGAACAGGCAGTTAAGACCAAGGAAGAGCCGCTCTAGAAACAAAAGGTAGCAACCATTTCTTTTTAAGAAGGTTGGTTTTCTTACCAATAGGGCATGTGGTCTTATTTCCTCAGATCTGCCCTACGGAAGCTCCAGAAAATTTGAAATAAGTAGTCAATAGTTTGGGAGCATTTGGGGGTTTTTTATGGGTACTTGAGGAGGTGCCAAAAGCAATGTCAATATTGCTGCTAATAAAATCAGTGATATTCTCTTCAGACAGTCAGATGCTTAGGCTACTGGAATTTGTCCCTGGAAGAAAGAAAGTAGCAGACTTCTATAAGGTCAAGTTAGGGACTAATAATGGTATACAATGTTGTGTTTTACTATTTAGCATTACTTTGCAATATTGGCTGGAAAATATTAGCTAATCTGAAATGCTAAGAATTGATGAATACTAATTATTAGATATATAAAAATTGTTAATGTCATCTGACTTTTGCTGGTTAAAAGTCCTTATTAATTCAAAAATAGATAAAATAAACTGGGGGATGGACAGTGATATGACCACTCAAGAGACAAAAAAAAAATATTGCATTCATAAAATACAGGAAATGTTAATATTTTAGCACTTGGTAAAATTGATGTTGATATTCTTTAAATAGCAAAAGAAAATAGATGTAAAACTGAACAGGTCAGCAATATTAAACAAATTGACTGTAGTCCTGTTGACCTGCTCCTCGTAATTCGAGGCAATTAAGCTAATCCAAGCTTTAAAAAATTAAAAGAAGAAAACAAACTTTTAAAAATACTGTGAGTCCTAAATTTGGCCCCTGATACTTACTATCACTATAATACTTGTTAAGACATTTGAGATCTCATTATTATTTTTGAAGAAAATCTGAGAATTTAGCTAGAAAGGTGTTGTCTAATCCATCTGATGAAGGACAGAGTTGAGAGCAAGTAGAAGGAACAGGAGGATCATAAGTTTGAGGACAGCCTCAGCAAGTTAGCAAGACTCTGTCTCAAAATAAAAGTGAAAAGGGCTGAGGTAGAGTGCTTACCTAGCAAGTGGGAAGCCCTGGATTTTAAGCCCCAGGACCATAAAACAAACAAAACAAGCAGGAACTGTGAAGCCTGAATTGGCAAAGTTTGTGAGCAGCAGATCTGGAATGTGAACACAGGCCCTGATTCCGTCCTCAGACTTGAATTATTGGATCGGCTTCTCTAGAAGAACCAAGTTAATCAAATCTTTTCTTTCTTTTCACTATTATCATATAGTGTGCCAAGAAGGCCAAATTTGAGAGAGATGTTTTTTCAAAAGATCTTTATTTTCAGTGTAATATGGTAAATGATAAAATATCGACAAGAATCACTGAGTGTGTCAAGGTAGCTGACAGCTAACGTGACAGGCAGCATCATTCAGGATCATTTGGTGGTGGGTTTTTTTTCTTCCTTAGTTCGAAATTGTGGTGATAAGATGGATAAGGTCATTTAAAGATGGTGACATGTGGCATCCGTTAACAAATGTCGGGTCGTATGTAAAACACGCTGAGAGCAGCACAGAGACAGGGACAAAATGACCCTCAGCTCCTCAAGCCACTGTCTCCTCCATTGTATAGATTCCCATCAATTGGTTTTATTAGGTAAATTACCTCTGACCTTTATACCTCAGTAAAGGTAAATGTAATTTAAGAGTTTATGAGCATAAGAGTAAAGGGAAAAAAAAGTCCATTCTGTAAAGGAGAATTTGTGAAATAACGACACAGAAGGCTTCAGGGACATGTTCTCTGTATGTACTTCTGGTTAATGCCATTGAGCCTGCCCAAGGGAGTAAGTTCTGCTCTTTTTTAGCTTGCTGCTTAGTTTGTTTTTTTTCTTCTTGAAACTAAATCTCAAAGCTAGATCCTAATTCCTTTCTTTTGGACCAGGTTCAACATGGGAGATCATCGATTTCTCCAATCCATGTATATTGATGACAGGGCTTAGAGGGATGGGTGCTCTCATATGCTGCAGTATAATGTCGTTCTAGCTTTCAAGAGAAAAGTTTCCTGTGCTTCTCAAGGGGACTTTGAAAATATTCATAAACTTTGTCCCCGTGTTTACACTTTTAAGAATTCACCTAAAAAGAAGTGACATAGGCACAATGATTTCCATAAAACACTTGTTATAGTAACTGACAATTGAAAACTATTCATGTCATATAACAGGACGATAGCTAAATGATAATATACCTTTAGAATGGAGTAAAATGTTGTCTTTGAATAATGTTTTCAGGGAATAGTCCAAGAAAGGCAATAGCTGGGTCAAATGGTGGTTCCATTCCCAGCTTTCCAAGGAATCTCCATACTGCTTTCCAAATTGGCCGCACCAATTTGTAGTCCCACCAGCAATGTACAAGTGTACCCTTTTCTCCACATCCTCGCCAGCACTTGTTGTTGTTTGACTTCATAGTGGCTGCCAATCTTACTGGAGTGAGATGATATCTTAGGGTGGTTTTGATTTGCATTTCTCTTGACTGCTAGAGATGGTGAGCATTTTTTCATGTACTTGTTGATTGATTGTATATCCTCCTCTGAGAAGTGTCTGTTCAGGTCCTTGGCCCATTTGTTGATTGGGTTATTATCTTATTGTCTAATTTTTTGAGTTCTTTGTATACTCTGGATATTAGGGCTCTATCTGAAGTGTGAGGAGTAAAGATTTGTTCCCAGGATATAGGCTCCCTATTTACCTCTGTAATTGTTTCTCTTGTTGAGAAAAAACTTTTAGGATAAAAAAAAATGTGGCATTTGTACACAATGGAGTATTACTCTGCACTAAAAAATGACAAAATCATGGAATTTTCAGGGAAATGGATGGCACTAGAGCAGATTGTGCTAAGTGAAGCTAGCCAATCCCTAAAAAAACAAATGCCAAATGTTATCTTTGATATAAGGAGAGCAACTAAGAACAGAATAGGGAGGAAGAGCGTGAGAAGAAGATCACCATTAAACAGGGACAAGAGGGGGGAGGGAAAGAGAGAGAGAAGGGAAATTGCATGGTAAAGGAAGGAGACCCTCATTGTTATACAAAATTATATATAAGACGAAGTGAGGGGAAAGGGGAAAAAAACAAGAGAGAGAAATGTATTACAGTAGATGGGGTAGAGAGAGAAGATGGGAGGGGAGGGGAGGGGGGATAGTAGAGGATAGGAAAGGCAGCAGAACACAACAGACACTAGTATGGCAGTATGTAAAAAGTGGATGTGTAACCGATGTGAATCTGCAATATGTATACAGGGTAAAAATGGGAGTTCATAATCTGCTTGAATCAAATGTATGAAATATGATATGTCAAGAGCTTTGTAATGTTTTTAACAACTAATAACAAAAAAATAATAAATAAATAAATAAAAAGAATAATGTTTTCAAAATACTGCCACCTTTGAAACATGAGATAGATGATAGATAGATAGATAGATGATAGGTAGATAGATAAACTTAAGATATTTTCCAGAAAGTTAACATTTCTAGAAGAATGATGAGATTATGGGTAATCTCTAAATATTTCAGAATAAACATATTCTTTTCATAATCCACATATAAGCAACAATTTTTTAAATCATTCTAAGAGAATATTTAATGAAATAAATAATATTCAAGATGATTTTGAAAGGAAGAGACAGATACTAAAGAGTACACATAAAAAAATTCTATATTCATAAAAATAAATGTTTTAATATTAAAAGCATAGTGTCTGGGTTAAAAAATTATTACTAGTCCTTATTACTTTTATTTTCCTTATATTCCAAAATTTCTAGAATTCACTTTTTCTATTCTTTATTCTCTCCAGCCTAAGTATAATTGACAAGTATAAATTTGTTTATATTTGTGGTATACAACATAATGTTTTGATATATATGCATATGGTGAAGTAATTAAATTGAGGTGATTAACGTGTCCCTCACCTCACATAGTTACCCTTTTTCTGGAGAGGGGTGAGAACATTTAAAATCTCATCACTTAGATGTATTCCAGTATACAGTACACTACTATTAACTCTAGTCACCATGCTCTGCAAGAAATCTTACTCATCCCACCTAATTGAAACTTGTGTCCTCCAAACAACTCCTCATTCTCGAAGTCCCATAATCTCTGGTAATTAATGGCCTTTTTATTCTCTGCTTCTAAGTCTTTGTCTTTTTTAAATTCCACATATAAATTAAATAATGAAATATTTTTCATTCTGAAACTGTTTTATTTAACTTAGCATACTGTCTTCCAGTTTCATCCTTATTGTATAAAAAGACAAGATTTCTCTCTTTCATCGAGGCTAACTGATATTCCATTCCATATACTACATTTCCTTTATCCATTTATCAGAAAAATAGACAATAGATTGATTCTATGTCTGTGTTATTGTAAACAATTCAGCAATGAGATGGGGAATACAAATCTCTCTTGAAAACATTATTTTATTTCCTTTGAATACATGCCCAGTGGTGGTACCTCAATTTTAGGGGTTGTTTGTTTATTTGTCCTTTTTAGCAATCTCCTATTTTCCATCATAGTTGTACTATTTTCCACTTATACCTGCAGTATACAAGTTTACAAAGGTTTCCTTTTCTCCACATTCTCTCCAATACTTGCTTATTTTTGGCTCTTCCATAATCATCACTTTAAGGGAGCTGAGGTGATCTCTCTGATCCAACTCATTATGCATAATCATTCATAGAACTATCTTTGTGATCCTTTGTATTTCTGTACTACACAGAATATCTCCTCTTTCATTTATTATTTCATTTGAGTCTTGTCTCTTTTTTTCTTAGTCAGGCCAAAGGTTGGTCTATTTTGCCTACCTTTTTAAAATTCAACTCAGTTTCATTTATCTTTTTTTATTGTTTTTCCAGTGTTATATTTCATTTCTTTATTCTCAAATCTTATTCTGACTTAGGACTTAGTTTGTTCTTTTTTCAGTTCCTTTGATTGAAAAGTTGGATTATTTGAGATCATTATTCTTTCTTAATGTACATATTTTTTACTGTTACCTTCCTAATTAGAACAGTTTTTTGTTGTATTTCATAAGTTTTGGTATATTTCCATTTTTGTTTCAAGATTTTAAAAATTTTTATCTTTTGATTTTTTTTTCTTTGACTCATTGGTTGTTCAGGTTTGGTTATTTTTGTCTTTTTTAAAAAATTTCAACATATTTGTGAATTTTCTGATTTTTCTCTCTTCTGTTTCCTAGTATTGTGTTTCTATTGCCAAAGATACATACTGTGATTTTGATCTTAATTTTTTATGACTTGTTTGTGGACTAACATATGATCCATCCTGAATAATGTTCTGTTTGTACTTAAAAAAAAGTTTATTCTGTTACTGTTGCATGAAATTACAATGTCTATTTTGTCCAGATGATCTCTGGTTTTGTTCAAGTCCACTATTTCCTTACTGATTTTCTTCCTGAATTATTCACACATTTTTAAAATTTTTTTGGTTGTAGATGGACACAAAATATTTATTTTATTTATTTTATTTTTATGTGGTGCTGAGGATTGAACCCAGTGCCTTATATGCACAAGGCAAACACTCTACTACTGAGCCACAACCCCAGGTTCATCCATATATGTTTTTAATATGGAGTATTGAAGTCTCCTACTATATTTTGTTACTGTACATTTCTACCTTCAGTTTTGTTAATATTTGCTTTAGATATTTCAATGCTCTAATGTGGAGTGTATACATATTTATAATTATTATATTACCTTGATTAATTGACCTCTTTATTATTACATGATGATTATTATAATTTTTAAGACAGTTTTTGAAGTTCATTTTGTCTGATATAAATATTTCCACTCACTTTTCATATATTTGCATTGAATATCTTTCTACAACATTCACTTTCAACCTATATGTCCTGAAATTTTCATTTTCATTTCAACTTGAAAAATTTCCTTTAAGATTTCTTATAAGGCAAACCTAGTGTTGATGAATTTTTACAGCTTGTAAAACTGTCTTTGAAATTCCTTATCTTTTCTTCAGTTTTGAATGACAGCCTTATTGGTTACAATATTCTTAGTTGGCAGCTCTTTTTCTTCTACCACTAGGAATGTATCATCCCACTGTCTTGCAGCCTACATGATTTCTGCTGAGAAATCTTTTTGTACTCTTAAAAGAGTCCCCTTGCATATAATGAGTTATTTTTTCTATTGCTGCTTTCAAATTTCTCTTTTTGATTTTGGTTTTTGAATATTTGAATATATTGAGTCTCATTGAAGATCTTATTCATTTCCCTGTCCAGACTTCAAAAATTTTCTTCTATTATTTTTAAAATAATATTTCTCCCCTTTTCTCTTTCTCTGCTTCTTCTAGAGACTTACAGAATGTGTATATTGGTTCACTTGATGGTATCCCACAATGTTTCTTTATTCTATTAAATTATTTTCTCTTTTCTTTTTGTTCCTGTTTTGGGCAATCTCAAATATCCTGTCTTGAAGCTCACAAATTCTTTTTCCTACCTGATCACATGTGCTGCTATAGAACTCAATGGTTTTTTATTTCATTCATCACGTTCTTAATTAGCTCCAGAATTTCTACTTGCTCTTCCTTATGGTTTTATGTCTTGGTTGAACTTTTCATTTTTTGTGTGTGTATTATTTTTCTCATTTGATTATGTTGTCTATCTTTGTTCTTATGTAGCTCACTGTCTTCCTTAACATGATCAACATTTTAATCAAACCAATATATTCACAGAAAAAAATTAAATTGTATCAAAAATTCTTTTTAGTATTCATGTTTTGTATATTTCTGATATTGCTCCATAAGCAATAGGCTCATGCCTCTATGGTAGCATGCTCTAATATAATCTCCAATGAGTCTCGCTTCCTTATATTCACACTGTCATGAATTCCACTTTTAGAATAAATAGAGCCGGCCTATGTGACCAACAGGATGTTACAGAAGTGACAGTGCATGACTTTGGGGGCTAGGTAATAACTGGTTTCCGATCATCCACTTAGGATGAAGTAGCTAATGTGTCATGAGGACACCAAAGTACCTTTTTGTTGAAAAAAACTGAGGTCTTCAGCTGTCAGCCAGTATGGTAAGTCACCTTGGGGGTGAATTTTACAACCTAAGTAAAGCCTTCAGATGACTGCACCCTGAAAAAAAGATGAACAGAACTCCCCAAAATAGCAACAAAAATTTTCTGATGAATAGAAATTTTATTTATTTTTATTTTTATTTTTTTAAAGAGAGAGTGAGAGAGGAGAGAGAGAGAGAGAGAATTTATAATATTTATTTTTTAGTTCTCTGCGGACACAACATCTTTGTTGGTATGTGGTGCTGAGGATCGAACCCGGGCCACACGCATGCCAGTCGAGCGCGCTACCGCTTGAGCCACATCCCCAGCCCATGAATAGAAATTTTTAAAAAAATGTTTATTTTTACTTTAAAATACCTGGTTGAGGGGTATTTTTTGCAGCAGTAAACAGCAAATGCACAATAATTTCTTGATTTGTTAATATTAAACATTATATATGCCCTACTATGAAAGATGAGATTTAGCTCACTTTCACATCCCCATTTCCAATCCTTTCCTTCTAATAATTTTGTCATCTGGGGGGAGGAGAGTCAAATTATTATAGTTAAAAATTTAAATTATATGACTAAAACTCTATCTCTTTTCATCTACTTTCTGTGGCATCTCATTCCATAATATGAGGATTGTGATGACTCTGATTCTTCCCTTCTTTTGCAGTAATTGAATGGACCCATTCAGTTCTCCCTCATATCACTCTTGGAGCATACTGCATCTTCTCTACTTTGAACATGTTGATTTTAATCCTACCCAGCTAACATTTGGTAACGTTTATACTCTTAGGTTAACTCCACCATTTCTTTTATTTCATGTCTTTCTATCACCTTTTTTGGCCCAACATTTCTCCAGATTTTACTGTCAAGTATGTTCTTCAGATTAGGTGTACAAACAAGAAATTTTCTGTTACTTTACCTGAAATATCTTCATTTATATTTTCATACTAGGTCTAACAACATAAAATTGTTGTTAGATATATAATTCTAGTTTCAAAAATTCTTTTCTTTTAATTCTGAAGGTATTCTTACTTAAGAGAAATTTGACAATAGTCTAGTATCAAATTTTACATGACATTTCTCCCCCTCCTCTCTGGATGCTATCAGAGTCTTGTCGTTATTTTATATTATTATTATTATTGTTGTTGTTGGTACTGGGGATTGAACTCAGAGTCACTAGACCATTAAGCCACATCCTAGCCCTATTTTGTATTTTATTTAGAGACAGGGTCTCACTGAGTTGCTTAGAACCTTGCTTTTGCTGAAGCTGGCTTTGAACTTGTGATCCTCTTGTCTCAGCCTCCCGAGCCACAGGGATTACAGACATGTGCCACCACACCCAGCTTGTCTTTATTTTTTTTTAATTGAAACTCATGAAATAAGATGTTATCATTTGGCCACATTTAAATCCATTTAAAATAAATACTTGTATTTCTCATCCAGAGCAAATTTTATTCCACTGTTTCTGACAATTCTCTCTTGTCCTTTTTTCCATATCACCTAATAATTAGTGATGATTAAACCCACTGACCTCCTTTTCTATTTCTCACCTTTTCTTTTATTTCTCTCTTTCAATTTTGCTATGTAGTCTGTCCTTTCAACTTTGTCTTCTATCATATCTAAATAAATAGGGTTTTTTTGTATTTTTAAGATTTAATTTGTTATTGTGTGCCACTAGATTTAATGATGTGTGAAGATAACAAGTTAATTGCATTACAGTACAAGATAAAATTTCAAATTAAAAATCAACTTCAAATTAAGCATCAGATCAATCTTCTTTGGACATTCTCTACCCCAGGAAATCATTTTCTTGCTGTCATGTCAAGTACCTCTTTTGGATCTAATAAGATAGGACAGATATTATGTAGCAGGGTCACATGCTACAGAATAGGAGGAACACAATACATAGAAAATCCCTAGATTCCCTCAGGTCAGCAAGAAACTAGGGTGGGGAGATCCCACTTTCTATTTTCCTAATCTTCTCTTCCCTGACTCCAGTGTTCCTATTCTTTGCTTACCCTTGGAAACTGACAGATTTTTTTTTTAAATTCACATTACTTAAATATGCAGAATAATGTTAATTCTTTTATTTCAACCTCCTCTTTCAGGATCATTCTTTGTACCTTGTTTTTTTTTTTTTTTTTTTTTTTTTTAGGAGAGAGAGAATTTTAATATTTATTATTTTTTTTTAGTTTTTCGGTGGACACAACATCTTTGTTTGTATGTGGTGCTGAGGATGGTACCCGGGCTGCACGCATGCCAAGCGAGTACACTACCACTTGAGCCACTTCCCCAGCCCCTGTACCTTGCTTTTTATCACAACCTAAAACAATGGTTCAGTCAGCCATCTAAGAAAACCTGGCACTCTAGTACTAAATATGTTCAGGTGCTCCTGTTCTAGAAACCAGAGATTCAGCACTAAAGAATAGGCCAAAAAGAGAAGAAGAAGAAGAAAATGCTTACCCTAATGGAGTTTGTATTCTAGTGGAAGAAAGAGAGAATATGTAAAATAAATAAGTAAGTAGGACAGTATGGAGAAAACTAAGGCAGAGAAGGGAGTTTGGAATTTTTTTAATAGAAGGGTCAAGCGAAACCTCTATAAGAAAGTAAAAAGAGTAGAGTAGAAAGGGGACAGCGTATCCAACCAGATGACTGAAATTTACATTTTTGATGCTTCAATATCTACTCCAAACATTTAGATCCAATTTAAAAATATCCTTTCAGGACCAGACATAAGTGTTTAATAAGCAAAAAAAAATGAGAGGTGCTAATCCAAATCAGATCTCAAAGTGCCCAGAGGACCGTCAAGCCACCCCAGGACCCCTGGTAGCTGGGGATATCAAGTCAAGTGAGACTTTTGTAGAAGAGGCCAGAATCTTCAGCATTTTGATTACCACATATACATTTGTGAGGATCTTCTGTTTCTTTTAACTAATCTCTTATTGAACCACAGCAACTAGCCATTTCATTTTCTTACGGGATAACACCAACATCAGCCTAATTTTTAAATATGGGGAGAGAAAACAAGAACCAAAACAGAAAAAATAAACCATATTTTCTTTCGAATAATATCATGGAGAATACACTGAATGAGAAAAAAAAAAGTGGAAGAGATTTCTTCCCATACTGAGTGATCGTTCTTAGCACAGAAGAATTGAAAAGCAGATCTGACTTATGTTTCTTTCATGCTCTTAAAGGATGCTGCAAATCTCTAAAATTACATAATTAGAAATGCTTTGAAATCTCCATTTTAAACCAAGCTGGAGTTGGGCTTCCAACAGATAAAATGACAAACGGCAGAAACTCAACTCTGGCTTCACTGTTTACTTTCTCCCCAGAATGTTATGAAAAGATAAAAAAGAGAAGAAAATATTAAAGAAGTATACCTTCTATGCCTAGACTTTGATCATAATACTGCCCCAAATTGTCTATTTGTTATTTTTACTTTCACGTATTTGATTTCAGATAAACCAAGTGATGTGAACACACCATGATCCAAATCATTGGATAAAATAATCACAAGTTGATCCAGCCATGTCGGTTGCTTTATTGCATGATTGAGAGAAAGATTTTCTATCTTAGGTCACTAAAAGCTTGACAAGGTTTATCATATTTACTTACACAGCAAATTCTTTTACCAGAATAAGCTACTGTAAAAATAAAGTGGGGGAAAAAAAGTTCACTGAATTAATACTCTGAACTTGCTAAAACCAAACTGGGGAAGAAAGTTCCTTTGAAAACTATTCATTTGAAGAAGCCCTGCAAGTTACCTGCCTCAAGTTGAAATCTTGTGTTTTCTACTGTGGGAGTCTTTGATGTTAAATGCACCCACATTCACCTGCTCCAGTAGGATACAGTATGCATATCTGGATTTTGTCACTTATCCTTTTTGACAGGAATCAATGTGTACTAGCCTACTTTCCCAAAAAGGCTGTGAGATCCTCTCAAATAAGAACCAAATCTTGGCCTTTTCACAGTATCTAGTAACTGTGTGGCCTTTCCATTTGAACTCATTACCAGAACAATAATATTAGCAAAAAGGTGTTGAGCATCTACTATTCCAGGAAGCAGCATCATTATCTGTAATTGACATAGCACCTAGAAAAGATGGGGCCTTTGGATACAAAATAAGGTGTGGGATAGCTGGGTCAAATGGTGGATCCATTCCAAGTTTTCTGAGGATATCCAAAGTGCTTTTCAGAGTGGTTACACCAATTTGCAGTCCCACCAGCAATGTATAAGTGTATCGTATTTCATACCTCCTCACCAACATTTATTGTTGCTTGTATTCTTGATAACTGCTATTCTGACTGGGGTAAAATGAAATCTCAATGTAGTTTTAATCTGCATTTCTCTATTTATTGAACATTTTTTCATATATCGTATTTCTTCTGTGAAGTATCTGTTCAGTTCCTTTGCCCATTTATTGATTAGATTATTTGTTTGTTTGTTTTGGGCATAAGTTTTTTGAGTTCTTTATATATCCCACTCCTTGGTTTATACCCAAAGGACTTAAAATCAGCATACTACAGTGACACAGCTACATCAATGTTTATAGCAGCTCGATTCACAATAGCTAAATTATGGAACCAACCTAGGTGCCCTTCAACAGATGAATGGGTAAATAAAATGTGGTATATATACTCAATGGAATATTATTCAGCCATAAAAAGAACAAAATTATGACATTTTCTGGTAAATGCATAGAACTAGAGAATATCACGCTAAGTGGAATAAGCCAATCCCCAAAAAAACAAAGGCTAAATGTGTTTCCCTGATATGTGAAAGCTAACTTCACAATTAGGGAAGAATAGAAGTACTTTGGATGAGACAAAGGGGAATGAATGGGAAGGGATGGGGAATGGGAATAGAAAAGATAGTAGAATGAATCAGACATTACTATTCTATGTGCATATATGATTATATAACCAATGTAAGTCTTCTTTATGTACAACCAGAAGACTGAGAAGTTATACTCTGTATATATGTAATATGTCAAAATACATTCTACTATCATGTATAAATAATTAGAACAAATAAAATATGAAAATAATTTTTAAAAAAAGTAAAGGTGAGAACTCTGCTGATTTTTTACAGATGAGAAAACTGAGGTTCAGAAGACATAAGTCATTAGTCTAAATGTACACAAACTAGCAAACATGGAAGGTCTAGGGGCCCACCCCAGACGCATGCTGACACTTTGCATCACACTCTCTATCTCCTAAAGACAGAGGAATGAGAAGTCTCAAAAGGGGCAAAGAGGGAGGTCATTTTTCTATTACTGTTTTCAGAAAGTCTAAGAGAACATACTTGGGACATTGTAAGGTGCGTTGATGTAGATGTCCTCTTACAACCACAACCCTCTCTCCATTTACCAGCTCTAGCATACCACAAATCACAGTGGCCACAGCCCTTTCATCTTTATCCCAGTCACACTTAGAAAGAATCAAGACTCTATTCTTTCTCTACTTCCCTTTTGGGAAATTTTTTTCAAACAAACAAAAATATAGCAAGTAAACCACACACTGAGGTTAAAGAAAAGAATGTATAAAGAAAATATTTTTCTGTTTTGCTGACCCTCACGCTGCTCATATTTATGAAGCATCTTGCCAGAGAGCATATCTTACAGAACAAGTCAGAACTGGGCATGCAGAATTTTCAGCAATTCCTGACCACTTCTAATTGTGTTTCACGTCTGACCCAGGTAAGCCTCTCACACATGCTGATGTGCAAAGGTCCCACTTTGTTCAGGCTTTGGCTTGTTATCTCACCCAGCAAAATGATCTCAGGGTTTATGTGGAATGGGCTACATAAAGGGCCTGAGTTACATAAGGCTATCAAATCAAAACCTGCCTGGGCATCTTTGGAAGGCTGTCAATTAGCCTACTTCATTCTGGACAAAAAGAAATTAAAGTCCTGGCAATTATTTACAGCAAACCTTAAGTTCCTGATTTTATTAACACCAATACTGAAGGGGGGAGGGGAGGATCAAGGCAGGATGTGTTCGGTGCTGCAGCTTGCACTGATTAAAACCCTCTTGTCATATTCTATATCGTTGTACTGTAGTTATAGTAAATGTTCCTTGTAATGCATTTTCAAGTACAAAAATTGCTTCAGAAAAGAGCATTTAGAAAACTAATTCTATTGAAACCAATGAAGTGTTGACACATTGCCTGATGCAGATTTGTTTAAAGAGGCTTGTTTTAGTTATAAAAGTGCAGTCCTGGAGGCGAAAATCAGTGACTTCTCAGTCTGGCAATGGAGCCAACAGAGCAGCAGTATGTTCAGCCAGCACCCCTCATTAATCCTTTCCCGGAACTCTACCCTCGTTACCTTCTCTCTTGCCTGCTTCTATAGAATTTCAGACCTGCTGCCAGCCCAGGAACTCACTCAGAAACCATTCATTACTCAGGCAAGGCATTTAGAATGTTTGCTGATGTGTCGGTGAATAGGAACACAGTGTAAATCTAGACGGAAGAGTGCTCTTTTTTGTCATCTGAATTGATCCTACGTGATGTGTTCCATAAGCGTTAGAAATCACCAGGGGTTTGGACACCCTCATCTTTCTGAAAGTAACATTTCACTGTGCCCAACCCTGGGAAGAAAAAAAAAAAAAAAAAAGGATGGAGAATGTTTGCAGCTGAAAAGAGAGATACAGCATTAAGTAAAAAGCTGATTATTCACCTCAAAGTAGGCCACTGGCTCCCACAGAAAACCCTCCGTGCCGCAGCCCCTGCTGAAATCAAACATAAAAGCAGGCATCTCTTGCATTCTAAACAGCCTCCATGTGGTCAAATTAAGCAGTTTAGGAAACCGTTAATGAATGAAGGGAGTGGTCAGCACAGAAGGCTGGTACAGATTTTCCAGATAAGCACAGTCAAAGAGGAAATATACAGCAGCCATTGGGAGGGGGTGGCTCCGTGTTCCAGAGCTGCTTTGCCCCCTGAAAGGCATTAGGGGGATTCACAATGAATCAGGTGGAAATGGGGGTTCTGGTAGGGTGGATGGAAGCGTGCTTCCTTTTGTTCACGTGGATAATGAATTCATCAGAATAACTGTGGCTATTTACAGAGGTGGCCATCTGTCTGGAAACACGATGGAGTGATTCTTGTCCAAATTCAGTGCCTGGAATAACCAGCACATTTCACAGACCTTAGGTCATGAGATTTTTTTTTTTTAATTGAGGTAAAATGCATGTGACATAAAATATAAAATGAATGAAAGTGAATAGTCCAGTGACATCTAGTATATTCAGAATGTGATGTAACTATCACCTATTCCCAGTAACAAAATATTTTC
The DNA here is from genome assembly GCF_964194105.1 of Spermophilus citellus. NCBI lineage: Eukaryota > Metazoa > Chordata > Mammalia > Rodentia > Sciuridae > Spermophilus > Spermophilus citellus. The sequence continues at coordinate 174,806,398 of NC_138182.1, read as the reverse complement.
ACCACCCCAAAGGGAAACCTCAGAATCATTTAATAGTTAGTTGCCATTCCTCTCTGCCTCCTGGCTTTGGTAACTACGAATCTACATTCAGTTTATGGATTTAACTACTCTGTTATTTTTCTATAAGTGAAAATTATAGGTGGCTTTTGTGTCTGGCTTCTTCACTTAGAATAAAGTTTTCAGGTGTCATCCCTGTTGTAGCATGAGTCAGTATTTTCATTCTTTTTTATGACTAAGCGATATTCCATTGTGTAGCTATGTAACAACAGGTTTAACAGTTCCCCCATTAATGAACACTTAGGTTATTTCCACTTTTCAGTGATTGTGCATGATACTCCTATAAACATGCATGTGCATGGATTTGTTTGAGTCGCTGTTTTCCACTGGGGGTGAAGGGATGCATATATACCTAGGAGTGGAATGACTGGATCTTATGGAAATTCTATGTTTATCAGTCTGAGAAACCACCTGTTTTCCACAGCAGCTGAACCAGTTTTCATTCATATCACCAATGTACAAGAGTTCCAATTTTTCCACATCCTTGCCAACACATTTTTCATTCCTTTTTATTATAGTGATCTTAGTGGATATGAAAGTGCTACCTCATTTGGTTTTGATTTGCAGTTCCCCGATGACCAATGATGTTGAGCATCTTTTCACGTTCTTCTTGGCCATATGTATATCTTGTTTAGAGAAACATGTGTATCCTCTGTCCATTTTCTTACATAGTGTTGTTTGACTTTCTATTATGAAGTTTCATATCATCAGATTTTAAGTCTTTATGTGTCACAGATAATCATAGCCACCTGCACTGAGGACTAAAAGGACAATATAATCAGAACTTGTGGTTATGGTGATTATCAAGTTTTCAGTTATAAAGACTATTCTGTTATAAATTTGATGGTAAAATGAGAAACCATTGGTTTTGAGGATAGAGCAGAGTGGTCCTCAACTGTCTGCCTGTGTGAACTGAAACAAGTGACTTGCCTTCTCTGAACCTCAGTCTTTTAAATCTATAAAATGAGACTCACAATGCCTATTTATTAAATTTGGGGGATCAGATTAGCAGAAAACTTGTGACCACTAGAAACCATTCAAAAAATATAATTTCTGCTCATCTCTTTACAATAATTATGGGCACATGAAAAGCAAAAGTCACATTTTAATCTGTTAGAAATTTGATTCATAATAGGATTTTATAGTGAATCCAATTCTGCATACAAGCATTGTTTTGTAATTAATCTTCTGGGTATTCTGCTATATATTTATTTTTCTATATTACACATCAGGCTTTATTTTTTTTCAGAAGTTGTAAATCTGTTTTTAACTCAGAATGTGTGGATTAATTTAATTGTAGTCACAAATTGGCCCACAAACCCTCTAAAACACAGAGCAGTCAGAGCTACAGAACTATAGACATCATTCTCATCCTGAATCCTATGAGCAGGGCCATCTGAAGCCAGGAGGAAGGAGATAGTACAGGACTGACCCTGGGCAGGATTTTGAAATGGAGTATGGTTTTGTCATTCCCATATCTTTCTCCTTCCTACCAGCTGGGTCCCTACTCCCTTCAGGTCCCCCTGGCCTGTTGAAACACCCACCTCTATAAGCCAACTCTTCAGTCCTTCAAAGTACTTGATGCGATAAAGGGTTTGTATCTCCCCAACAAAATGGTATATTCTTCAGTGTCCATTGATAAGTGAATTCCAAATAGTCCCTTAAACTTCAAAGAGGTGTCTTCATCCTGGAAATACCAGATTTGATAACCCAAATAAATGCCAATTTATGGAATATCAGCATTGTATTCTTCAGAACAAAAAGAGTCCTCCATGAGTTGGCCTATCCTCAAAGTGTTTCTCTGATCCTGTCCTTATTCCTGGGTTCCTTGCTTTCTTCCCTTATGAACCAAAGTTCTTTAAGCAACCTGCAGGTTCTTTGTGGAGCTTCTCATACCTGGTGCTGGTGTTCAGAGCTAATGGGAAGAGAGGTCTGCTCTGTAGCCATTGTATGGAGAGGACTTTGTATCTCCCAGGTGATTCAAAATTTAGGGCAGCCTCCACTGGGTTTGGATGATCTGACATGCGTAACCACCCTAAATTCACAAAGAAATTTTGGGGTGTCACTTATGGTAACACATCCCTACATGTTTTCTAATTTTTTTTTATGTCTTTGCTTTTAAACTAAACTCACCTCCTTTTAGAAATTCCAGCTGACAAATATCCCTATTCCATGTCACATATAAGGAAACTAAGACCTAAAAGTCTTAAGGAAGTCTTATGCAAGGTGATTCAGCTAGTAAAGAGTAGTACCAAAATTCCAATCCAGATCTGTCTCCTTTCAGAGCTTGAATACTTAATCACTACACTATGCTACCCCCATCAATCTGTTATCCCAGAATCTTGGCCCTCGTGCAAGTGACCACCAAGTCACTCTTCAAATGCAGGTGTTCTGAGTGGTCATTATTTACATACCTCCTTGTATTAGATCCTCTAAAGAAGCAGAGCCATGGGAATGTACACGTATGTATCTAAGCTATGTTCCAGAAATCCCATTCTCTGGTGTGTGCCCCAATTAGCTGGACCAAGGAATCCCTCTCAGATTTCCTCTGAGGCAAACAGGCTGATGCAATGGTTAATTGGTGTAGTCAAGTCTCAGTGGAGGGAGACACAGTTTCTTGGCCCACAGTTTAGGGTTTCATGCTGATCTGGTTGACACAGTTCAGATCAGTTTGACCCAGCACGCAGTAGTTACCTTTGATCTGTAGTCTAGTTCGTAATTTGACCCATTCAGATGGATTCCCTATAATAGTTAAGCCAGACAAAACCAAATCAGCACATTTATCTTAATGGTTTTTTTGATTTTTCTTCTCTTCCTCCTCCCTTTCCTTTCTCCTCTTCCTCTTCCTCTTCCATCTTCTGCTTCTTATTATTTGTTTGTTTGGAGGGTTTTTTTTGTTGTTGTTGTTTGTTTTGTTTGTTTTCTTATTCATGAGACCTTGCCAATCTTTTGTTAGGAAGAAAAAGGAATCTGTGTATCTGATGGGCTTTGAAATACCATCTGGTGTTTGATGTTATCTGCTCTGTTCTCACAGTGGCATGCTGAATCATATCTTAAAAGTTCAACAACCATTCAGTCCCAGTCACCATTCAATATATTGTGTCATTATCAAAGATTTAGATTTACAAAAGCTACCTGGAAACAAAGCACAATTTATAAGCCATTCTCCCCGAGGCTGGCTCTGCTGGCCTTGGATCTGGGATAGGCCTTCTAGTGTGAAGTCTGTTGGTCTGACATTTGTCACTTGCCCTTTGGATGCTCACAGAACTTTTAACTGTGAAAATAGCTGGTTAAATTATATAATTTTATGTGACAAAAGAAGCACCACAGCCTTCTTACACAAAGATATAAGTCTGGGCATGCATGACTTTTCTTTTATAAACACCCATATATTGGCAATGAATGTGTGAACAGATAAACTTCATTTCAATCATTAAATATGTGCCAAGAAAGTTGAATATTCACAGATACTCTCTAAGTGTAAAAAAAATCAAGAGGAAAACCCATCACTGGAACAAATCCTGTGAAGCATTATTTTGTTTTAGGAGGAAAGGGGAAAAAAAAATTTGTAAGAGGAGACCAATTCCAGAATGCATTGTTGGGCAGGTAGGAATATTCCATAAGAGAAGCACACACCTGAATTTAGTGCAGTTTCATAAGCTTAAGCAGCATCATTAAATGCCTGGAAGAAACTTGTGCTTACCGGTTTTATGAAAACAGTGTGGCTTTCTCTTTGCACTTAATGACCAAGATCACTTGTACGAAGCCTGGCAGTATAGTGTTTTATGCAATACTCATAAACAACCTCTCCTAAAATGCATTTTTGCTTTTATACCTCAGTGAACAGCTCTGTTTGAGTAAATGATCCATCTTTGAATCATGTATACAGAGAGAAGATCAGCGCTGGATTGTTGTTTTAATAAACTGGAAGTCTGCCAACATTCTCTGGGAAGAGGACGAGGACATTAATGCTAGCATGCAATCTAGCCCGTGTTTTGGATTTAAAACAGAATTTAATCTTCTTGCCTCTTTTCCGCCCCCCACTCTTCCTTTCCAGTCTTTCTTCCCTGGATACACAGTCTCTTTTCATGGAGTTAACTCAAGCTGTCTTAAACAGCATGAACTAATAAAGGATGGCATTTTTAAAGGGGGAGTCATTCACAAATGTTGGAATGTGGAACATTTAAAATTCTTTCTATGGTACTTAGTTTAAGAGAGTGGTGATTAATGAGTTTATGTTATCTATCAAAATGCTTCCATCATGCTGCTGATGTGACATGGGATTTATGGTAATGAAAACCCTGCAATCCATCTCCAGTATCTAAATCTATCAGCCCCACATTCATACAAAAAGCACTAAATGATATATTTGTACCTATTTGAATGCAAGATCATTTTTAAGAGATTATGTACTGCCAAAAGGGGACGGTCTTAAAATATAGGAAAGGAAACGATTTCCCCTCCAACCTATTGCTCTAGTGAGCATCGTACTACGAATATTGATCTCTTCCTGGGAGTGGGAGGGAATACTGAGCAGATGATGATCACATGATTAGCCTAGTAATGTTCAGTGAATTTCCTGTAATTTTCTTGGAACTCCTTTGAAATAGATTTACCAAGGGTCATACAGATTTTCTTCTGGACAATTTGTAATTGCTCTTCATACAACACATCTTAAGAAGAGAAAATCCACTACTACCTTGAATAAAACTCACTGTGCCAGCCAAGAGAACTCCAAACAGTCCAATAAAAAGCTTAATCCATTCTCAACAGCTGGAGGGAACTATGTGCGCCATTCAGTTTGCTTTCCTTATTAGGTAGTCATTTGTATTTTTGTGAGCCCTGAAGAAAAGATGAAAATGTGTTTGCAAAACTTACCTATGTCTTGCTTTCCAACACCCTCTCAAAATGGTACCAAAGGATAAACACAACATGTCCAATCAGCACAGGGGTGTGTGAATATATTAGAGGAAGGGGCCCTGGATGGCGTTTCGAAAACAAGGTCTCTCAACATGATGAAGGGTGTTAATTAGCTGTGAGGTGCGCTAAAGAAATTTGTGCCTGTAAATAGTGAAAATACTGAACCTTGCAAGTGATTTACTTTAAAAATAATTAGACCCAATCAAGTGTATAGTCCTAAAAATCTCAATCTCCATCACTGACACTCTGAAATGCTTTGATGAATGAGAGAAGAGAAAGAGGAGTTAAACCCAGAAGAAGCAGACATTTTCAAATAACTCTGCTGAGTAAAATTGTGCACTTACATGCCCGGATGAGGGAGGGGGAAAACCACCGCTCTTTGCATCATGAGGATATCTCTAGATTCTTATTTTGTGGGGAGTCATTTTTGTCAGGGTCATCTACATGTCAGGCATTTGGGTGCCTATGATTCTAAGTTAATTCGTTTTTGTATGCTTTGGCAAGCAGACAAAGAGCCCTGGAGTGACATATTTTTCTTAAGGCAGAATTTCTACCTCCACTAAGCGTGGACACAAGCTTAGTGTGTTCCAGAAACAGCACAGGCTTGTATTTCCTTGCCATTTTCCCTGCTGCTTTTGCTACTTCTGCCTTGGCGAGATGCAAAGGATTGAGAAACACAGCTAAACAGAAAGGAATCCCAGAGGCCATGGAAGGCGAGTGGTAACAAGCCAGTGTGTGTCTTCTGTCTTACAGCATCAGGCTTGAATGGGGTGGGGAGGCTTGTTAAAACCACAAAAACTGCTTGCCTGTGCAGCAAAGAGATTCTCCTCCCCCTCCTCCCACTACCAATACTGCAGAAAATGCCATCTATCAAAATGCTCTTAAAAGCAGTCCCTGATGATGCTGGAATAAAAAGGCTGTTATGACAACTGTGAGATGGGAGGAGCCTCTTTCCACTCAGCTGTCTGTCAAGCTGGGCATCAGAGACCCTTTAGATTAATAGGGTTATGCCAAGAACTTCTCCCAATTGAGAGTCCTTGTTCTGTCTTATGGCCCCCACCCCAAACTACCTCCAATTGCCCTCAGGTTGGCCCTGGGGTCAAAGTTACAGAAAGGGAAAGGTCATTTCCTCTTGGTAATGCCAGTCTTGTTATTTGTGTTTGTTTTTTCTTTTTCTTTCTTTTTTTTTTTCACTTTTTTGTCTCTGTTTCTGGCATCATTGATCTTACTCTAATCCAACCAGGATCATCATCTTTATACTCAGAAGTGACCCAAGATTAAGAAAGAAATGAGCATTTTCAGGTTTTAAAAGCACTTTTCTAGTTTACACTGAGATTAGTTTCAGTTTTGAAGAAATAATAAAATGTTAATATGATCATTCTGGGTATGTTCTCTGCCCCACTAACTCTCAGCATTCGAATGCAATAAATAGTTCATTTGTTTGTGGCATTGGGGGTAGTTTGTTTGCTTGTTTGTTTGCCATCTTAGCAAGAAAATCACGAAAGTTTGACTCTTCAAAGACAGGCTTTTCTATTACCAGAGAGGAGATAAAAGAACTTTACATTTGTTATATGATTATAAGAAGAAAAATCAAAACTCCATAATAAACCATCTTTTAATTGTTTAAATTTCAGAGCACAAAAAGAAAGAACAATGAATTTCAGGCAAAAACTACCATCCAATATTTGTTCCTCAAGTAGAGCTACAAAGAGTAGAAATTTATTCAAGCCATAGAAACAACTTTAAAGATTTTATGCCTACAAATATCAATGTTTAGAGACTTCCTTAACAATGTCCCTGCCACCACAAACATTCAGAACTCTCAGAGTCCTGACCATGAGGATGAAAAAGAGTTCCAAGATCAGAAATAATACTATTATGGCTAGTCACACTGGCACACTGGAAATAGAGGGAAAAGGAAAAATTAATAATACTCATGTGTTTTCATTTGAAATTTTGATATTTCACTCATCCTGGAATTTTGAATTAATTTTTTTTTGTTTTTTAAATATTGCATTAAAAATTGATTTACCTTAACTACTGAATTTTGGGTACCCCTAAATTCTGCAATGGAAGCAAGTATCTGACTGTTCTCACTCACTTCAACTCAGCCCCCTGTCCTGCCCTCAGAGAAAAATAAAAAGTAGAACCACTGATATCAAGCAATTTCTTAAACTTAGCAAGTCTAAATAGATATAAACTAAAGACTAGTTTTTTTAATTCTTGAAATCATCAACACTCATTTTCTGAAATACCTGCCAAAGTTCTTAAGACTCTGGGACATTTTATGAGCATAAGGTGAATTATTTAGAGATGATATGGGGGAGTTTTGGGGGTTCTTTCCCCCTGCTTACTTGATATCTGTAGCATTCCAACTATTTAGTCTGTGATGTTCATCACCTCATAAGGTAGGACACAAGTCCCAGAACAATGGGGAGAATTGAATGGCTGGACGTTTTGTTAAATATATAGCAAAAAAAGTTCCCAAAGTGATGTTGTTTAATTCCAAGAGTCAAGTGACTATGAAAGGAAATGGTTTTCTCTGTTCAAAAGTTAATATTTTATATCAAGAAATAAAACTTCATGTTGTTTGTACCTTAAATCACACAATGGGGGGAAAATGGGGTGCCACAGAAACCTAAGAGTGAATAAAGATCTCAAGGAATGTGATAAAATGTAGATATCAACAAATGTATGAGAAAGAGTCTTGCACCTTCTCCCTACAGAAGTGTTGAATTGCCAAGTATTTACCAAAACACCAGGAAAAAGAGATTATCTTCTAATATTCCATTTTTTTTAATCTTGAGAGATTATACACCATTCTGGGTATGTTCTAATAATTGTCCTGTTCCAATAATTCACAGGAAATGAAAGTTCATTTCTTTGTAATTAAATGACCCAAACTTTGGAAAATCCATTTTTATGGTGGTAAATTTAAACTTGTCAGGATAAACTCAGCCACATAGAAGTTAGAACAAGTTTTATTTGTTATAAATTTCTGCCAAATCAGAATCAGTATTTTAAAACTTTATTCTGTCATTTCTCTGAGGAATAATATATTAACAAGAAATGAACAGAGCACTTTTCCTGCCAAGTTTGAATTATTTCACTTAATCTTTACATCAACCTCTGGAAGAAAACAGTATTATTATCTTTACTTCTGTAGTAAGTGTAGAAATAGACACAGAGAGAGGCCAAGTTACTGAAGGTCATATTGCTAGCAGGTGGTAGAACTATATACCCAAGATCTGAAGGGCAGTTTGGATGAGTGTGTCAGCTTTCCAGTACTATAACAAAATGCCTATGTCAATCAACTTAGAAAGAGGAAAGGTTTAGTTGGGCTCATGGTTTTAAATGTGTTACTTCATAGTCACTTTGAACCTGTAACAAGACAGTTCATCATGGTGGGAGCATGTGACCACTCTCATGGGAATTAGGAAGCAAAACAAGACAGGAAGACCACAGGGTCCCAATATCCCCTTCCGGACACTTCCCCAGTGACCTAACTTTCTTCCATTAGGTCCCACCTAATATAGATTCCACCTCTTCTTAATAGGAACACATGGTAGTGACCAAGGCTTGAACACATGAACCTTTGGAGGACACCTTTCCAGACCACAGCAGTGGAGTTCAAGGGAAACCTCACAGAGCTCTCTCTTCCATGCCAACATGGAGCTCTGCAGCCCTGGACGAGCTCTTCAGTGGATGAGAGTAGGCACATAGTTCACAAGAACCCCAGTTGTTAAGCTAACAAAATGAGTGCTTTGGGGCAAGAGATCCAGAATGGAAGCCAGAGAGGACAGGACTAAATCCAGATGAGACGTATAGATAATATATAAGACCGCAGGAGCATAGAGAATGCAAAGAATGTGGAGAGAAAATATAACAGGATAGGGGCACTCACTCTGGAGATTACTTGGTCAGAATTGCAGTTCCATTCCTTGGGTCATTTTGTGTAACATGACTTCCCTATGACTTGGTATCTATACATATAAAGACAATAACGTTGCCTACCCATAGAGTTAAATTAATGTATAAAGGGCTTCAAGTATTATATGGCAGATATAAGTACTTTTGAAAAGCATTTGCTACAATAGTGTTACATCTGAAAGGAATGAAGAAAAACAGTAGTAGAAGGACAACTTAACTAAAATTTATCACATAAAAATATATGTTAAGCTCCAGGGATTGAGTCTACCTTGATGAGTTTAAGTTTTCCACTATTTAAGAAAAGCAGAGATTCCCAAAGCTAAGTTCAGTTTAATTACAGAGAAAAAAAAAAAAGAAACTTAACACTGCATCCATTGGGAGATAATTCTTCTTGGTTTTCCTATTTCTATGCATCTTGGGAGGAGAGCCACTTGACTTCTCTTTATCTGTACTATTTTATCAAGGATGTTTATATAATAAAAAGCCTTGAAATACATAGTATTCTCCTCCAAAGAAAAGACAGAATGTTTGTTTATTGTCCAGTAAAATGAAGATGATGCCTCTTTCTAGGGCAGTCAGACAGGCATATTGTCCATTTTAGAAGGCTCAGGTTCCCTAGACTCAGGGTTCCTCTCCTGTAACACAACCCACTGTGAGTCAGGCATCACCTCTCCTTCTTTGTGGAGCTCTTTAAGAATTAATTGGGGCTTAGGGATCTAGGGCAAATGCTGATATTGTGATTACTGCTATTGCTGTGAATAATAAATAGTTCTTTTTCTTTGACCTAGGAGTTTCATGCTTTCACCTACCATCCATGAAATTGTGGTAGGATAACTTGCTAGCTTGAAAGTAGGGTAAAACCTCAAAAAATATCACCCAATTTAGTATATTATCTAATTAGTATATTACCTAAAATAAATCAAATTATTCAATGTTATACAATATAATTTTAAAAGTTCATAAGAATACTATCTTTTACTTTTGCAATTTTTCAGTGTTTTGTTCTCAGGCCATCTGTTTTATATACTTATTTTGTTCTTTATCTAGACTGTGTCCCTTAGAAAAAAACTTGTATGTAGTTAAATAGTAATTAAAGGTTTATGCCAGTGACCATAGATGACTAAATGTGGTACATTCTGAACACATACACAGTGCAAGAGCATATCATTACCTAAAATAAGAACACTGTACAATACAGATTTTTCCAAGAGGGCAAATTCCACTTCTCCATCTGCTACATTCAGATGAGGTTATGGAATCAGAATATATTAACATTCAAACCCAAGTTCAAGATAGCACTAAGAAGAAAGTAACAAAAACAAATGGTGAATCCAAGACAATTATAACAATCATGATTTTATTGTCTCTAAAAAGAGAGCTGAGACACATTTTTAAGATGATTTAAATAAAGGTACAACAGATCAACTGTTTAGATTTCTTCTAAAATCATAAAACAATCTTGGAGTGGTGGCACACATCTGTAATCCTAACTATTTGGGAAGCTGAGGCCGAAGGATCAAAATTTTGAGGCCAACCTGGACAACTTAACAAGACCCCATCTCAAAAATAAAATAAAAAGGGGCTGGGACTATAGCTCAGTGGTAGAGCACTTACCTAGCATGGACAAGGTTCTGAGTTCAATCTCTGTGCCACCAAAAATATATTCAAAATAAAATAAAAAATACCATGAGATCATGAAAGTAAACACACAGGATATGTAATCACAACAGCCCAGACATAGAAGAAAGGAGTCAATGTTTTTCACTGGCTCCACCCAACCCTGGCCATTCTGGAATAACATGTTTCTGCCATCTGCCCATTTGTGAATGACTTGTAGAAACTGACATCTAAAATAACTTGATGGGGATAATTAAACCTAACCAGTCTTGGCTACTTTCTAAAATGTCATAATAAAAGGGTGAAATTATACACTAGACATAGTTGTTTTCCAAAGTGGGAAACTTAAAAATTTAAGGAGATGAGTTATACTGTATGACAGCAGTATTTTTACTGCAAAGATCAATGAGTGTGGTGTGTGGAGACGGTTCTCCTTCTGCCCTGCTGCAGGGAGTTACCATCCCTCCTTGCGTTATTCCTCCTCCACTTTTCTTACTCAGTCATTATCAAATACACTCATCTTGTTTAAATAACATGGTACTTAACCTCTGTTTGATGTTGGGAATGTAGGGTGGCTGAAATTACAACCAGAAGGATGTGAGAGAATGTGAGGGAAATAAGCAGAGAGCAAAATAGAAAGAAATTTCATGTTTGAGCCTCATAATGACCAAAAACTATTTTAAGTTCAAAGTGTGACAGCTATTTCTGGAAGAAGGAAACCAAACTGACAGTAGATATTTTAACCTGGTAAAACTGAAGATGTGGGTAGATGCTTATAGACTGACCATTTATTTCAAGATTTTAACATAACTACATATAACATATCTCACTGACCACTCACCAATACCTAATGTCCATCTAGAAAATGTTTCCATAGTTCTATAATTTGAAAGAAAATCCATAAAGATAATCTTAACAGGATGCATTTTATATTCAACAGTGGAATTTTCAGACCCACCTCTACAAAAATTCTTTTGGGGGGTGGGGGGTACCCGGGGCAATTGACCACTGAGCCACATCCCCAGCCCTTGTTATGTGTTTTTGTTGTGGTGGTGTTGTTTTTATTTTGAGATAGAGTCTTTCTAAGTTGCTTAGGGCCTTGCTAAATTGCTGAGGCTGGCTTTGAACTTGCAATTCTCCTGCCTCAGCCTTCTGAGCCACTGGGATTACAGGCATGCGCCACCATACCCAACAAAGTTCTGTCCTTTAGAAAAAAGGTTTATGGTGACTCACGTGGTGCCCAATGAGAATCACTGATCTTAGTTGTATTGTTTAATTTGATCATAGTTGTTCCCAGAGATGTGTGTCTCTTCATTCCTGGAGATTACTAAAACATATACAAAGAATATCATCTATTACAGTCACACAGTTTTGAGCACTGGGATATCCAGTGGACTTCATGAAACAGTGAAACACTAGATCAAAATGTTTGCAGAAAGAATTGGAACTCAATAGGCTATCTCCTTCATTTATCTAGGATTTATGTCTCTCCAGGTTAAAGTAAGGCCCATATTCTACCATTCAATAAGGCATGCTTCACATGCCTTCTTTCATTTTAGCCCCTGTAGCTGACTTCTATAGCTGAATTCCATTGACTAGTCTAATTGGCCACAAATTAAAGTAGTATCTAGTCTATGCTAAAATTGGTCTTTGTTATTCAATATATACCAATCACAGTTAATTGTTGTGGTTGAAGGACTACTATTAAGTTTTTGGGCTCAAAACTCAAATGAACCAGGATTCTCCAGGTGGGGTTTTGTTTTGTTTTTTTTTTAAGAGAGAGAGAAAGAGAGAGAGAGAGAGAGGGAGAATTTTTTATTTATTTTTTTAGTTTTCGGCGGACACAGCATCTTTGTTTTTGTATGTGGTGCTGAGGATCGAACCCTGGGCAGGACGCATGCCAGGTGAGCGTACTACCGCTTGAGCCACTTCCCCAGCCCCAGGTGGGGGTTTTTTGTTGGCTGGTTGGTTAGTGCTGGGGATGGAAGTCAGGCCCTTACCCATGCTAAGCACACACTCTACCAATGAACTATACTCTCAGCCCCTGGTTTTTCTTCTCTCTGATTGTCTGCTGCCATTTTTTTTCTTGAAGCTAAAACCATGACCACTGATAGTTTACATTTTCCCAGTTCTTGCCATTAGACAGGAAAATACTTTTTCCTGGTTGTAAATAAAAATAAACAAAAACACTCAAGCAAAGATTTTAACTGGTTGGTCTGTGTCATGTGGCCTGCTTACTAGTCACTCAGCTATCTAAGCTAGGAGATGACCATCACAAAAACCACAATGTTTGTGTCAAAGTAACTCTTATTTTACTTAATAATGCGCCCCCCCCCCGGCAAATTTTACTATTGACCCAAAGTTCAGGAGTAGCTATGCTGGCAATTTATTAAAATATATTATTTCAATTGTTTAATTTACTAGTTGTTACTAATCTCTAACTATTATTATGTATAGATTATAAATTAAATTTTATCACAAGGATGTATGTATAGGGAAAAAATATACTATATTGTAGAGTTGAATACTCTTTGTGGTTTCAGGAATCCATTGGGTATCTTAGAATGCACCCACCATGATAAAGGGGGACTAATGTATAGTAGTTTGAAGAAAAACTGCATATATATATATATATATATATATATATATATATATACACACACATACATACACACATTTATATTTCAATATGGCACCCGTGGATGAAGCAGACATCTGAGACTCGCCAACTTGTGTGCCCTTAAACAGTATTTAATCTAAATTTCCATTGTTCAATAGGTGAAGCAATAAAGTGTAGAGAAAGAAAAGATAATCCACACACAAGAATCTTGAAAATAACAGGAACCCAGTTGCTTCCTACACACATTATAGGATGACCTGGCAGCCCTCCAAATATGCACACACAAGACTTAGGGAGGTGCGATTTAAGGTGGGGTCTGCCAATGTTAGTTGAAACAGTGTTTATCTAGTCTCAAACATAAAGAGGTCCAGGAGTTCCTTAAGCTGGTACTGCTTTACACTCTAAATTAAATCTTCATGACATTATAGTGTGGGAGTTCTTTTTCTAACTATCTTTTTAAAATGTTTTTATTAGTGCATTATAGTGGCACATAATAATGGAGTTCATTTGGACAGATTCATAAGTGCACAAAACATTATTTGTTCTGTTGTAATCCCCAGTACTTCTCCTCTCCCTCCCCTCCTCCTATGTTCCCTGACTCTACTCTATTGATCTTCCTTCTATTTAGTTTTTTTTAAATTAGTACATTATAGTTACATATAAAAGTGGAATTCATTGTGATAGATTCATCCATGCACATAGTATAATGGGGTCAACTTTATTCCCAAGTTCTTCCCTTTTCTCTTCCCTCCTCCCTATCCCTTGGTTCCTTACCTCTACTCATCTCCCTTCTATTTTTGAGAGTCCCCCCTTTTTGTTCCTTGTTTCTCCCTAGTTTCCACATACAAGATAAAACATTCAACTCTTGACTTTTCCAGTCTGGTGCATCTCTTTTAACCTGATAGTCTTCAGTTAGAGTTTGATGAAAACTTTTAAGGGGAGAAGCAGCCACATCCCTAACTGAAGGCTATCATGGGCCCACTTTGCAGCTATAGGGCCAGCCCAGTCCCTTCCCACTCCCCTGAGGGCAGAACCACTGGCTCAAGAGTGCTCTGTTTCAAACACTGAACTACTTATATATTTATCTACACTTTTAAATTTACAGTCCTGAGTGGGCAGTAATCTCATTTTCTTCATGTCTGTTTAACTGAAATCAGTTTATTGGACTACAGCCTTGAACTAGAAGGACGAAGTTTGTCTGCTAAGGTGTGAGATGGAAGTATCTAAAGTAAGTTTATTTCATCCAGGAAAAAAAAAAGAAAAGAAAAGGAAAAAGAAATAGTCATGCTCCAATTATGAATTTGGCCAATGACGATGGTCCTATAAGATTATAATGGAGCTGGAAACTTCCCCTCACACAGTGACATCATGGCCATCATGATGTCACATCACAAGGCATTGTTGATATACTCATAGTGATGTTGGTGTGAATAAACTTACTGCACTGTCAGCTGCGTAAAAGTATAACACATACAATTATGGGAAGTCTGCAATACTGATAATGATTAAAATGACTATGTTACTGTTTTATGTATTTACTGTACTTTTATTGTTATGTTAGGGTATACTACCACTTCATATAGAAAAGTCTACATTACGCCATCAGCATCTTCATACATCTTGTGTGTGCCATGCCTACAGATCACATTGAGAGGCCACATACTGTAACTGACTTATGCCATTCAGTTTTGTGCAAATAGACTCTGTGATGTTCAATGTTTGCATAATGACTCAGTTCTCACTACATACCTCTGTCACTAAGAGACACATGACTGTAACTTAATCTCTTCTGGGTAATAGCTAATCAAATGCAGGCCTGGGCTGTCCCCAACCTCATCTCCCTTTCTCCCCTGGGCCAGGGTCATCTAATTTCCAATGTCTGGTTCTCATGCCACTCTTCCTCCCACCAACCTCTGATGGGGCATGGGTTGCCCAGTCAGACTTAGATGTGAGGCTTTCTCTGTCTCACATTTAGTGAACTCTATGTTCTCGCCCAACAACCAGGCCTCTCCCCATCCCCCACCCCACCCTCTTAGCATGGCTAGTCCCCCTCTGGGACCCAGGATCTCACACATTTTCTGCACTGCTCTGGGGGCATAGTGAGGCTGTCCTTGGACCTCCCTGCCTAGGTGCCAGCTGTCATCATTGCTGCTCTGTCATGGTAATATCAGCTATTTCCAGAACAGGTTGATCTTGAGGCTTCTGCAGGAGAGCAAAACTTCTTGAAGCAGTACCCTAAGAACTCAAGTGCAGAGTGTGCAGACCTCAGATGCCACCAAATGTTTACAATGTGTCTGGGTCTCTCTCTCTCTCTCTCTCTCTCTCTCTCTCTCTCTCTCTCTCTACACACACACACACACACACACACACACACACACATTCTCCCATGCTCTCAGGTTTTGGTCTTTGGTCTCTCTAGCCATTAACTTTGAGAATATTAACAAATGTTCTCTGCCTCAAACCTTTACTTCTTTCACATAAGAAACACTTTGATCTCTCAGATTATGAACTCTAAATTAATGACCAACTTGGGAGGATACTAATAAGAGATCAACTCATTATTTTTTAAAGTGGTAGATAAAGGTAGAGAATCAGAGAGGAAAATCTCTCTCTTATCTTCCTCTGCAATATATACTATAATGGCCAAATGGATAGAGGGCAGTGGGGAGCATTCTTTTATTAAAAGTAACCAAGCTTATAAATGAAGAAGAAATGTTAGGTTCCAATATCATCAGTTTGCAACCTCTGTAAGGAAGGGGGGACATCAACAACCACAAACATTGCAAGAAGAAAGGTAGCCAGACAGTACAGGCCTAGAGGTAGAAAATTCCTCCATTCCACTCCCTATAAAAATGTTCTTGTCAAAACTGATTGACTGAATGAATAAATAAATCTGTTCTAAGACTTTGCACCAATTTACATGAATTGCAAAGGATAGAGGACTAGGTAAAGCTACCCCTCAAGGACCTGACCAGAAAAATTTGGCCTTGAGGAAACTGTAGGATAGGTAACCCAGTTTTTTGGTTTTTTTTTTTAATGATTGGGTTGCAAAGGAAAAAAGAGAGAGAGAGAAGGAAAGAAACAGAAGAGAAACTTATAGAAGAAAAAAGATTTAAAAGACATAGAAACTAATCATAGTGTTTGAGTATAGAATTAGAGGAAAAATGCATGAAAATGGATATAATATTTATAAATGTTTGATTTGATAATATTAAGAAATTGCTGGTATTTTGAGGATGTGGTGACGGCATTGCAGTTGTGTTGAAAAGACTTCCTGTCTGCTAGAGATGTGTACTAAAATCTTTCTGGGTGAAAATATATAATATATGGGGCTGGGGTTGTGGCTCAGCAGTAGAGTGCTCTCCTTGCAGTGCGAGAACCTAAGTTCGATCTTTGGCACCACATAAAAATAAATAAGTGAAATAAAGGTATTGCATTCAACTACAATTAAAAAATAAATATTTTTTTAAAAAGAAAATATATGATATATGGGACACGCTTCCTAAGAATATGAGGTTAATGCAAGTCGGTATACTGGGTTATATTCTAGAACCGAGAAAGAATAGTACTAGAAAAATCTAGGCTTGAAGCCTAGATTTAATTAATAGTATCAGTACTAGTTTATTTGCTTTGATAAATGTTCCGTGGTGTTTATATTAACCATAGGAGAAAACGGGTAGAGGGTATGTGGAAATTCTTTGCACGATTTTTGTAACTTTTCTGTAAATCTCAAATGATTGTTGATATAAGTTTATTTAAAAAGTAAATAGAAGGAGAAATTGATGCAGGTTTGAATGGGACAAAATTGACCATGGATCGATGGTTGCTGAGACTGGGTGATGGATGAGTACAGGGGTTTCCCATACAACTTTACCTACTTTTCAGTGAGTTGTAAATTCTCCATGACAAAAAGTCGGGTAGGTTAAAAAAGATTGTGGTCTTGTCTTTACATTAAGAGTCTACACAAACTTTTAGAAGACAGTACTCTGACACTTTGCTGTCTGTTACTCTTGTCATCAAGGTTGGGGCATTTAAATGGTGAGGCACAGGAGAAGTAGAAAGAATTGGAATACAACAGAGTTAAGTGTTACCCATGACATTATTTGCTTCTTTTCTTTTACTAGATCACTTCCAATTAACTCCTTTTCCTTCATACTTTTAAAATCTTCACCTCCATTTTTAACATGTTTAGATCTCTTTTATTACTCTGTGATCATCCATTATCTCTTGGCATAAAGTCCCCTGGAAGTATAACTAAAGTTCCAAATAAGAGTGGTTTAAATAAGATAGTGGCTGGGCTCAGTGGTGCACGCCTGTAAACCCAGTGACTTGGGAGTTTGAGGCAGGAGGATTGCATGTTCAAAGCCAGCTTTAGCAACTTAAGGAGCCCCTGAGCAACTTATCAAGACCCTGTCGCTAAATACAAAATAACAATGGCTAGTGATGTGGCTCAGTGGTTAAGTGCCCTGGGTTCAATCCCTGGGAGTGAAGGGAGGGATCAAGATAGTGCTCATCTCACTCACGCACAGAATCAGACAGATGAGCAGTCCAGGACTGTTACAGCAGCCCCACTGAGGTCTTGATGACTCGGGCTCCTTCCTGTTCTCTGTTCCTAGACTCCAGGATGCCACCCTTCTCAGCTTACAAGACAGAGTGCCTAGAACTGCAACCCACATTACATGGCTTGCAGTTTGAAGCAAAGTCAAGCCTCTTCTCTTTCAGGAAACCTTCCAAAAGTCACACATAACCTTTTGCTACCCTGTCATTGACCAAAACATACCAATACAGCCACACCTTGCTGCAAGACAATATAGAAAATGGTCTTTTAATTGTACACAGGCTCTCCTCTATAAAACCAGGGTTATAACGACAGGAGAAGGACAGGAGAGTGGATGTTGAGTAGGAAATTAACAGCCTCTGCCACAATCAGTCATGAGAAAAATCTGAACGTGGAACGGCAGAACAGTCCAACCATGACTTGTGCCCAAATCAATTATCCGGCCAGTGCAATCAGCAAAGACCTGAAAGTGTCTGTCATCCCACATGTGCTGCTGACTAGCCTGTGTTGATTGGTTTGACTGAAATTTGAAACTTGAAAACTGCCTGTAGATTCACCCTTCACAGCAAGATGCCATCTCTCTATATCCAAAGCTGATATATGCACATTTGTGTCAGCATCATGCACAGCACTAGAAATGCATGCTATGACGATAACGTCCTTTAAACCTAAAAAGGACTCATTATGGGTTTCTCCTGGCAGCCTTCTTGAGCCTCTGGGAGACCTCCTGGCCTGTCTCCAGACAGATTTCTGTCAGTCTGCCTGGGAGGAGACAAATTCCGGGCGCCCTGCCCACATTCTAACCTGCTGCTCACACGGGTAGAGAGCCATGTCTATTATGATCAGTCCTTCTGGGTGATTTTCTGTGGCCTTAGGTAAGTTCACTTGAATGACCCACACACACCAGCTGTGCACACCACATGTTTGAATGCTGATTTCCCAGTACAAGCAATAAGACCCCGTGGAAAAAGTATCTGAAACCTGAGAATGAGAACTAAGCCTGAGCTCTTTTGGGCGCTGGTGGCAAGATCTTAGACATTCACTCAAGATCTCGAAGTCTTGGTTTTCTGATATGCCATACAGTGATACTGTTACCTCCTCTACTTTCTTGTAAGCTTATCATGAAGCCCAATTGCAATGAAATATTATAGGTCAAAATATTGTTCTTGAGCAAAAAAAAAAAAAATAGGTTATTGCCAGGTACAGCAGCACATGCCTACAGTCCCACCTACTCAGGAGGCTGAGGTAGAATAATTCCAAGTTTGAGGTCAGCCTGGGCAACTTAGCAAAACCCTGTCTCAAAATAAAATTAAAAAGACTGGGAATGTAGCATGAAGCTTAGTGATAAAGTATCCCAAGTACCCCTGAGTTCACTCTACAGTACTATTAAAAAAAAAAGTTACTGTTATTATTATTGACCTAATGAAAATATGTTATTGAAAAAAAGAAAAGAAAATCAAAAAAGAGTCATAGTGTGGCTCAAGTCCATTTGACTAGGATTAACAAAGAAAATATTATAGCTAGTGCCACACTTACAGGATAAAAAGAATGAGACAAAAGGATCAGTGGAAATATATCTGTTCCAGAAATGAGAGAAGATTCTAAATTACTTATTTTGTGAAGTAAGCGCTTACTCTTCTTACCACCATTTCCATCTATGGCTAATAGATATTTCTCCCATGGAACCAAAGTATAGAGTTAAATATCCTGCTATAACCCAACTGGAAAGGTAGAGTAAGTTTTATTCCTTTTAACTACTTTTAAACACAACTCAATTCCCATCTCAACAGCAAAAACCCCAAAACTTAAAACACTCACATAGAAATTCCCTGCTAATTACCATCAACCAGCACACACATCTATTCATAAATAAAATATTTTGGGCACAAAAGTGTAATTGTGAATATTGTGTACATACATGTTTGTGTGTGTCTATGTGTGTGTGTGTGTGTGTGTGTATGTAAATTCATTTGGGTAATAAGTAAATTCTGTAGGTGTGAGTGTATGTGTAAATATAACTCAATACATCAGAGCCTGCAGAAAAATGTAGTTTTATAGAAATATTCATAAGAAAAATTTTAAATCCTTTAGTTTTTGTCAAAAGAAGGAGCTTTATTTATTTATTTTTAGGAGCTTTATTTTATGCGACATAAAAACATAATTGCTTTTACTTTCTAACACTATAATAGCAACATTTTATCTAGAGTTAGATCCAAGCTAAGCTTCTGGGATTTGACATAACAAATTGCTTCCCATATGTGAAACAAAAATCACTTGGACTCTATTGACCAGTTAAGGGTTTTTGCTCTGATCTAACTTTAGAGGGTGACTTCTGTCAAGGCTGAAGAACAACACAGCCCATGACTTGATGGCAGAGATCAGAGAAGTCAATAAGCAGATTCACTGACCATTTGTGAACTTCCCCTATGACCCACAGCTGGAACACAGGACCTCTTAACTGTAAGTAATTTCTGCTGATGAGATTAAAAGATTTTTACTCCTTTCCCAAATCCGGAACTTCCCTTGCTTAGAAAACACATGCACACACATCACACAAGGAATCCATTCCAGATGTGCCAGAGGCCTTGCGTGACAATGTCTGGTTTTGATGGTCAGAAAGGAAAATTTTGGCAGGTGGTCACGATGGTATTGTGTAGCTTTCAAACTGCACTGTAAAAATCACCTGGTTTCTATTTGATTTTCCCAAAGAAAAGAAGGAAAACAAGGTGGGAGAATTAACTGTGTGTTCACCAGACCACAAGTCTAAAAAGCGTAGTTTCTAAAACACTGGCATACGTCATTTTTTTTCAGTAAGAACTGTCAGGCTGGGGATATAACTCAGTGGTGTAACAACTGTTTCGAATGTACGAGGCTCTGGGTTGAATCTCCAGCACTGCAAAACTAATAATAATTTTGTTTATGCTGACTGTTCCCAGTACTCTTCCATGCTGTGTGGAAGGAGGAAACTAGGAAAAACTGGCCCAGGTCTTAAGAATTTCAAATGACTCACGTACAACAAGGTTAATCAGCATGAACTTGCCCACATGCCCCACATTACCCTCAGTAGAGCGTCACCATGCATACCATGCCAGTCTGAATGATCTGTTCATGTGACTGATGTCACCTACCACATAGCCCCAGAACCCCTCATGGGGAAAATATCATGCCATATCTGTCATTGTGAACAGAGTCCAGAGCATATTCAACTAAGGTTAAACAGCTCAAGGAATGAAGAAAACAATAGTAGAACGAGTTAAAGGAATATCAGAGCTGTAAGGATCCAAAGTGCAGTCAAACTTGAGTCTATAGGGCTGGGGTGTGGTTCAGTGGTAGAACGCTCGCCTAGCGCATGCAAGGCCCTGGGTTAGATCCTCAGCACCACATAAAAATATATAAATAAAGGTATTGTGTCCAACTAAAAAATAAATATTTTTAAAAAACATGAATCTACTATGTTTCTGAGAATTTACTAAGAGTTAATAATGTTCTTTATGCTAATAAAGCATGTCTTCATGTTTATAAGGACTAATTTGAATGTTCTACCCTTGGTGGTACCATACACTTTAGGAACAGTTGCCATGCTAGGAAATACTCTTACTCTGGAAATCCATTGCTTAAAAAGCAAGCATCCTCTTACTGCAGGAAAAGGGGAGAAGAGATATTAAGGAATAGATGAGCAAAGAGATGAAGTTGATTTCATTGCTATGTTTTGGTGACAGTTTATCCCCAAGGAGAATAGCAGTATAGTATTAGAAAAAGTGGATTTAAACTCAGGTGAGGGCTGGAGAATCATGTTTTAAAGAACTGAAACTGAAGACATTCTATATAATGAAAGTAAATATGATGAAGTGAATATGAACAGTGTCAAGAGGAAAGAGCCCTATTCTTCTCTTCACTGACACCCAGTTCTTCAGCATTCCCTGTATGAAACACTATTTATGGGGGAACTTTAATAAATATCACGTAATGGTAGTCCCATAATTGAGCAAATTTAGGAAACACTAATTACCATTATCTCTCTCTTTAGATTTGCTAAGTATGGTTACATTAATAAAATTGTTTAAATTTACTCACTTGGGGTTTTCGCACAATTATTTGACTATGAGCTTATTCACAAAGTATCTTTCAGAATTAGATTTGAAAATGTGAATCTAGAAGGCTTATATTGGCTAACATTCTAAGTTTTCTCTCAGTATGGACATTCTTTATTACTTTGGGTAACATTCTGTACCACTTCTTAGAAGTTCATCAAGTTCATTGAGATCTGAAAATAGATTATTGCTCCTGAAGATCGTGGGCAGAAGACTTGAGGTCTAGAGATTGAGGCTGAGTTGTAGGTCTTGAGAGGATGGCAATTGGCATCACAATCTAAAATTAAAATATTTAGGGGGAAAATTGAAATTGAAACTGCTAAAGACTCTCTAGCTCTTACCAACAGTTTACAGGGATGACATGAAATACAATCGAAAAATTACAACTCAGAAACTCTAGTTTAGAATAATCTGCTCCCTTCAAAAAATAAATTTTGTGGAAAAAAAAAAAGAGAGAGAGAGAAGGAAGCTTTGAAGAGGCACATTAACCTTGCAGTATTTAGATTTTATTTGTATCCTGACTGGAACAGCTATGAAAAAAAATATTTATGAGACAATCAAGAAATTTTGAGCACTTTTTGGATATTTGTGATACTGAGAAATTTTCATTATTTTTTAAGTGTAACAGTAGTACTCTGGTTGTAACTTTGTAAATCATTATATTTAAGAAATACATTCTAGGGCTGGGGTTGTGGCTCAGTGGTAGAGCACTTGCCTATCATGGGTGAGGCACTGGGTTTCATCCTTAGCACCACATAAAGATAAATAAATAAAGGTATTGTCCATCTACAACTAAAAAATATTTTTTAAAAAACCCTTAAACTTAAAAAAAAATAAAAGAAATACATTCTAAAATATTTGCTTACAAACAACATGTGGTCTAGGTTTGCTACAAATAAATCCCAGGAAGGGGGATAGCAATGAAAAAAAAAAAAAAAGACTAACCATAAGGTGATACAGTGGGTAAATAAGGACTTGTAACACTATTTTCTCCATTTTGCATCTTTTAAATTTTTCAAATGGAAAGGTTTTTAAAAGAAGTCATCAGAGAAAGAAAGGGCAAAGAGATTGCCACAGACCTGATGAATCCAGAATCTGAAAAGTCATCAGAGGAAAGAATTTTGAGAAGCAGAGGGGGAAAAACATCTTGATGCAACAAAGAAATTAAAGCACATGGAAACTAAGAAAAGAAAAATTTGTAAGAATGGAACCCTGCTCCAAGAGAACCAGTGTC
Source organism: Spermophilus citellus (assembly GCF_964194105.1). Taxonomy (NCBI): domain Eukaryota; kingdom Metazoa; phylum Chordata; class Mammalia; order Rodentia; family Sciuridae; genus Spermophilus; species Spermophilus citellus. Next base: position 174,783,371 of record NC_138182.1, on the reverse strand, counting down.
CTTCTAAGAAAAGGAAGAGAAGCTAGCGCCCTGTCCCCTCCCCCATCACCCGCCCCCTAGTTCTCTGACACACAGAAGAGATCATGTGAGGACACAGAAAGAGCTGGGCATCAGCTTCAGCTAGGACAGGAGCCTTCAGCAGATCAAGAATACTCTATGTACACCCTCATTGCAGACTCCAGCCTCCAGAATCGTGCGGAAACACATTCCTGTTGTGTAAGCCAGCCAGGCTATGGTATTTGCTATGGCAACCCAAAGTAAACGATCCAGATTCAACATGTACATTTACCTGAGTAGCCTCTCTTGCTACTTTGTCCAGCATTTTTCATGTGCTTTTTCAGGATATTGGACTTAGACTTGGGGAAATGAATGTCACTAAGTAGTATTGTTTTATACCCTTTTTAATGTGATGATCCGTCAAGTACGGCCACTAAGGAAACAGAGAGGCTCTAGAGGGTCAAAGTTCATTATATGCCTAGGTCTCAGGAGACACACTACATGCCAAGAGAGAGCCCCATGGTAGGAACAAGGAAATGAGTTCAATCAAGTAGTTGGGGTGCCCTGAGAGAGCCAGGACACAGCCCTGGAGACTTCTCTGGTACATTTGAATATTACTAGGTCATGGGGTGCAGGCAAGGAAGGGAACAAGCCTTATCACACTTGTGTACCTGGCCATCTAGGCATGGTACTCTCAGCTCAACAGTGGACAGCAGAAAAAGATAGGAAGTTTTAGAATTTTAGGAACCAAATATAAAGACTGAGTAATTGCATCTTTCAAATTTTATTTTTTGTGACTAGCTCTTTTCACTGTGTTCACTTTTTACTGCTTTCAAGGATGAAGAAAACCACAGCTTTCAACTTCAGTCATAATCAAAAACCTTTGAGAAACCATTTCAACTCTAATCTTCCTCTCTCGTTCCTGCCAAAGGCACATAGACCCACTTACTGCAGCTATTAGGGAAAATGCACGTCATTTGAAGGATGATCTTCAAGATCTCCTTCTATTCTCACCAAATTGATGCTCTCAATTTTTCCTCACTTGTATTTTATCAAAGGTTCCTAAGGCCACTCTCCAATGGAATGGATGACTAGGATTCACAAGACTCATGGTCACAACTGTGGTTTGATAGAGCAGACAAGTACAAAGACAAGTCAACAAGATGCACAGGACATCATAGGATGTGGGATACCCAGAGAACAACAGGCACTAACTTATAAGTGTCCTTGCCCAATGGAGTCATGACGGACACTAACTTCTTCCAGGAATGAGTTATGTGTGGCAACAACACATGTGAAAAGTTGCCTACCAAGAAGTTCATTAGAGAATCAGTGTCTGGCGTTTTTACTGAGAACTAGTCACCTGGGCATCCTCCGCCTACCACACAGCAAAATTGCAAGAAGAAGACCAAATATTTAGCACAAGTCATATTGTACAGTTTAGGCACAGTGAGTCACTCATTATTTAGGGATATCAAGGAAAACTTCCTGAAATTGAAGATCCATGTGTCAGCATAGGGCCAACCATGCAATCAGCCCTCCCTAAGGAGAGGAGTCTCGGACCTGCTGTGTTACCACTTTCTGTACACTCACAGGAAAATCTGCTGAAATCAGGATCTTACAGTGTCTTCACCCACTGTGATACGTTTGTGGTATTTATTGTTCTAATGACACCATTTGTCTGCAAAACTCCTGCATACACCATGAAACTATTTGTATCTTTTTGTTAAAAAAAAAAAAAAAGATGACTATAAAGGTCAGTCCCATGATTACTTACTGAAGGAGGTGGGTGACTCCCAGCTGTAACTTTTATTTATCCCCATATGAATGTGAATCAATATAACCAAACATGTCCCAAACAGAAATCCTCCAGAACACTATTTCATCCCGTCATGTGAAAAATCCATATCCTCACAAGACCATATCTTCTCCCTTCCCCTTATAATATAGTACCTACAATTTGTGCTAAAGCTGCATTGCCCAACTCACTTCTAGCTTCTTTTATTTTTAATTTTTGTTTATTGGTACATTATAATTATACAAAATAGTGGGATTCATTGTTATATATCCAGACATGCACCTAACATAATTGGGTCAATTTCATTCCCAGTACCTCTTCTTTCCTGCTCACTGCCTTCTGGCTTCTTTAGAAGGCCCATGACACAATGAACTTCTAATCCTCAGGTTTCTCACTTAAACGGGAAAGTTAAGGGGGGGGGGGATCTTTCCCACACTAACTTCTGTCAGTTCCCTTTCCCCATATTTTCACCTTTACCTGTTTCCCATCCTCAACTATCACACTAGCTAAAGTCCAGTCACTCCTGCTCGAAGCCCACCTGTAGTCTCCTAAATGTACCCACCTCTCTATCATTCAGTCTTTCTGGGACCCAACATATGGACATCACTAACTGCAGCTGCAGATTTGAAGCCACTCAATATTACCTGTTGCCTATTTCCTAATGAGTAAAATTCTCACTCCTCAGCCTGTCATTAAGATCTCCCACAGTTTGGCCAGGCTTTTTTTTTTCCTAGTCCCATGTTTCTCAACTGCTATTCCCATATTCACTTCTGATATGAACAAGGAATCCACTTAATGAAGCTCCTCAGGATAATTTAGTCAAAAACATCTCAAAGGGACCAACTATTTTCAAATGTCCTTTTTGCCAGGGAAACATTTCTCCCCAGGTTGGGTTCAGCAAACGTGTGATCACGGCTGCATTTGTAATTACCAGGCAGCGCCAGTTTCTTCACCTTGCCAGCAAATCCATGTAAAACACCAATACCTCAGTTTCACCCCTAGGGTTCCTGATTCTGTTAGTCTGGGATACAGTATGGGCTATGGGGTTTGTAAAAAGCTGCCCAGGGTTCATATGCACAGCCGGAGCTGAGAAAACCAATTCAAGCAATTGCCTGTACTTTGTCTAATACAGACTATGCAAAAATCACAAACGATAATTTATGCCTATTTTTTATTTCTGTATTCCTTGTCTGAAATTACTATCTGCTATCAGTCCCCATTTCTCATCATGGAAGTTTAACTCCAATGCCATTTTCTTAAGAGGTCTGCCTGATCTCCAGAGAAGAGCACTCTTACCATCCTCTGAAAGGACAGCAATTTTGCTGACCCCACTTTATGCCACTCCCCACTCTCCACCTCTTATTCTTATACTCCAAGTGCCCCTCTTTTTTCAAATGCCTTTCTTTCTCATTGTTGATTTTTAACACAATTTTCTGTTTGATGTTACATGAAATTTTGAAAAATCAAAACATGACTTTTTATTTTAACAAGTGTTTGAGCTATTTATTCATCCGGCAAGTTACATAGAGGTTTTCTTCTAATACTCCCCAAGTCACGATTTGATCCAAGGGCAAATGCTCACCCCTAGTCATTTTAGGATCAGTATCAATGATCCAGGTACATTTGCTTTGTTTCTCATTGACAACCTGTCACTTTTCAGGCTTATGCTTTCAAGTCCAAAATTGTTTACATGAGAATCCAAAAACAAAAGTCAACCAAAATGGTCCCCTTTGTCACACTCTCCTGCTATCCTAGGCTGTATTCCCATGCATATTTTAGGACAGAGCAAGGAAAAAGAATTAACATGCATCATTAGTTGGCAATAGCTTGGTGTTCTTTCCCTGACTGCTTCAGGGCTGACAGCTCACCTGCATTTTGAAACAGACACCTGCTAATTCAACTTTCCACCCTTTAATCTCACTCTTTCATCCACAGCATTTTAATCACCCTACAATTAATATACTCCTGGATGTACCCACAAAGAAGAATGGGATGGGAGGAGGAGGGAAGGGAGACTGGCCTAATAGTAATTCACAGTCCACATTCCCCTCCTTCTTTGTGCTTGGTTCCCTAATCCTGATTCATTTTGCCTTAATAACAGGCCTCAAAACACTCTCACCACTACTCTCAACATGCACACACACACACGCGCACGCACGCACGCACACAAACACATGTACATAAATGATATATTATCTCTTTGAACATAACCATCAATTCTCATTTTCATGAAAAATCTAGCTCTCTGCCCCATGCTTCCTCAAACTGACTGCACACGCCTGGGGACTCCATGTCTACGTGGGAGGAGGTAGGTAGACGGACAGTGTGACAAAGATAGCAAAAGTTCTAAAGAAACTGGTAGACAGAAGAAAAGAGAAAAAATGAGCAAACAGACTTTTTTCTTTACCACTTAAATGCTCACCATGAATGTGGAGCAATTTTGAATTCTCAATACACGAAGACTCCAAGCCCCTGCCTGCCCTGGCTTTATTGGTATTCACCCTTCCCAAGTGAAAGGTAAGCCCCGGATTATCAGGAGCTAAGTGCAGAGCCCCTGCAGTGCCTCCCACTACCTGCTCACTCCCTAGAAACTGATCCTCAGCTGTGACCAGAGTGGCTGGGGCTTGTCAGCAGTCCCTGGGTATTCACCTAGGCAGGCACAGTGGGACTTGGACTCACCCGTCAGAGCAGGCTGCCTGCTGGGACCTAGGCACTGGGCTTTGTGCAGGGGATTTCATCTGTCTCTGCAGAATTTTGTTTCTGTCCATCCCAGGGATTACCCAACTCCTTAAGTAGCCATTCTAGATTCTCATGGGGTGTCTTGGTATCCTCATGGGATGCCTTGTTCATATTATTAACCACCAACCTTTTGCTATGAGCAGTATACCTTACTTCAGTGAACACCCTCAACAGATCTCTGGTGTAATGTTTGTTGTCTTGTTCCCATTTCACAGGTGAAGACACGGAGGCACAATATCTCCCCATATGAGATGTACAGGTTCTCCCAATTTTCTACTATGACATGCATTTTCTCACTTGGTACTCAGAACGCTCAGAGCTTGAAGTGGCTTGTCTGATTCATCCTGTAGATGGAGAAAATAAGGAATTATGTGATAAATCAAGAGGTGCATCCTCTCTTTGTAAGACTGGCAGAATTAAACAAGAATGCTTATTGCTTCCTATAAATTTAAAGAGACACTCTTTCCAAACCCAAATTCCTTTCCAAAAACGATCAGGGTACACCCAGAGTTCCAGAGATTTGTGATTAAATAGATGAGGTTACACAGCAAGAAATGTGACCTATAGACCAGTACTGCCACCACAAAGGCCACAAATATGGCTTGAATCTGCCATTTAATTAAATCCTGATCACTCATTAAACTAGCAATATGCACATTTTCAATCGATTCACTTAGTTTCCCTTTAAACTCGTTTTTTTAATAGGGTTTTTCTGTTGGAAAAGTTTCTTCACTTGTCTGCTCATTATCATTTTCCCGATTCTTGGTCTCATTTAACAAAGGAAGCCACAATCTCTGCCTCAGGATTCAAGTCTAATAATCCTTCCACTGTTCCATGGTACCTCTACTCTTCAAACACAAGGATAAAAATATACTCATGAGGTAGTTTTTTTGTTGAACTATGTTCACCAAATAAAAGATGTGTTAAAACCCTAGCATCCATGAATGTGAACTTATTTGGGGAAAAAAAATCTTTGTAGATGTAAGTTATAATGTGGTCCTACTGGAGTAGAGTTAGCTCTTAGTCCAGTGTGACCAATGTCTTTATAGATGAGAAGAGAAACAGACACACCTGCACAGAGGAGAGCAGCATGAGATGATGGAGACAGAGATTAAAGTGACGCCTCTCTAAGGCCAGGAGCACCAGAGATTGCCAGTAACCTCCCCCCCCAAGGCAGGAGAAAGGGGGGAAAAGCATTTTCCCTGAGGCCTTCAGAAGGGTCCTGGCTCTGCTGGTGCCCTGACTTCAGGCTTCTTCCTAGCCTCCAGAACTGGATAAACTTCTACTGTTTAAGTCACACAGTTTGTGGTTCTCTGTTGCGATAGTGTTTTGGAAACTAACACAGGTAGCACCTGATTACAGATATTATAGATCTGAGCCACCCACAGGGAATGGGCTGCAATATTTTCCAGGTTCAAACAGACAGAGGCTAAACTGATTTCTTTAAACATATCACCATTTGCTTAACTTTCTGCAAATACAGTAAAGTTTCCTACATTTGTTTTGAGTTCTTCAGCGGGGTAGGAAATTTTCCATGCTAATTTTCCTTTTCCCAAAGAACTGGAACACACAGCCAACCTTTGCTAATCTCCATTTCCCCTGCCCTATACTATCTGTTGAGCCTCATTCCATCTAGCAATAGTTGCCAGTCAGTCCTTCTCAAACTCTGTTGAGTATCAGTACCACCTGGGGAGTTTTGAAAGCTCCCAGTGCCCAGGGCCAATTCCATGAGAATCCCCGGGTCTGGAAAGGCGACCCAGTCATGCATATTTTTGAAATTCTCCAGCAGATTCTCATGATTTTTCAGTCAAGCCCAATATCCTACAAATTCCTCTTGAGGTTTTATTTTGTCAGAGGAAAAGATTACGTAAATCCTTCTCTAATTATAAGCATCTTGAGTAGGGATCAGTATGCAATTCACAGCCTGTTTAATAAACAAAGTTTTATTGAAACACAGATCTATGAGCATTCATTTATATGTTGCTTCCTGGTGGCAATGATCAACTTGAATATCACCACAAAGACCATACAGCCCACAAAACCAAAAATGTTTACTGTCACTTAAGAAGAAGTTTGCAAAAGACCCAAACCTATCTGGTCTATATTTTCTTCCCATAGTAAAGCCCAGCAGAGGACTTTGCACTTAGTAGGAGCTCAGATCAATTAAACTGAAGTCAAGTGAACTGAAACAAGCTGAATTAAATTGAATCTTCTTCAACATATTATCTGAAAAGATTCCAAGCTATTATACCTCCCAGGAATATTTGCATTTTAATAAGTAACTCATAAGGCCCCCAAAGCCCTCATTTGAAGACAGAAAGGAATACCTAATTGTTGAAATTGCAAGTGCCTATAATTATGAATGCACTGTTCTACTGGATTGAGAAATCTCCCCGACAACCCCTCAAACACTAGGGATGCTGCCACCTAGATTACTTGAGTACAAAATCTAATGACTGAAACATGTTACTGGAGAACTTGACAGTCCTTAGTGTTAAAAAAAGAAAAAAAAAAGGATAATCCCCAATTTCTATTCACTTTTCTTGTGCTTCTTTTTCTTAGTCTAGCAAGCTCTACCCAAGTGAAAACTTCAGTTTTCTTAAAAGGTATCACTATTTCCCATTTTCTAGTTCCTTGAATTTTCTTCCTGTGTGGTCTTGTATTTATTTATTTTTATTGTGAGAAGGTATGTCAGCCCAAGCATGCCGGAAATTTGTATTATTTAATTTTACTCTAGGGCATGAGTGATGGCCATAGGCTCTGAATTGAATTCTCTTGATGCCAAATCAACTTAACTGGGAAATTCGTCAGCCAACTCCATTGGTGCAAAGTCCTCTAACATCCTCATAGATTGAGAAGTTCTTAGATTTTAATTAATTACTATGGATGCTTGTCAAGAACAAGTGTCACTCTGGCATTTTAGTGAATCCAAACTCTCCCAGGATTTTGGAGGCTGACTCCAAATGAGTCAAGAGATCAAATCCAACCAAAGAGTAAGATCAAGAATTAAATTCAGAATCTTGTCTCCTGGCCACTGAACTTGAACAACTTACTGAACCTCTTTCTTAGTTTCCTCAGGTGTAAATGGGATGTGATGAAAGAAATGTAGGAATAATGACAAGTTTAAAAAAGAAAGAAAGAAAGAAAGAAAGAAGCAACTTGGCACAGTGCCCAACACACAGTAAGTATTAAATAAATGTTCTGTTACTCTTATAACAGCTTCCTTCTTTGGAACGGATGACTCTAGAGAATTCCAACCCATATTTTCATGAAATTAAAACATACCAGCCCATAATTACTGCATCTTGTTTGTGAGATGTTTAGTTTATCAACACAAAATTCTTAGAACATCCACCTAGCAAAACATCACAGCATTTCATGACTCTAACTAACCTAATAACCAAATCTTCTTGTCTTCACATTTTTTTTTTCTCCCTGGAATATTCTTTTCCTTGCTAGATTATTAGACCTTTTTCCTTCTAGGGGGGGCTTGAATGGCTCCTTCATCCTATATAACAAACTCTTCGAAAGCCTGGCTCCACAACACCAGGCTTACAAAGTTCATCACAGGTGATCTTTTCTTTTATTCTAACCTCTCCCTCCCCCTCTCCCGCCCCTCTCTTTCTCCCTCTCTCTACTCCAAGAACATGTCTTGATAGCCCTTATTCCACAGTCTCTCTCGTGAACCTCAGGATTCACCCTTCTCTCCTCTGTCTTCTCAAATCATACTCATCCTCAAGATTTAGAATCAGTGCAGTATCCTCCCTGATAGAGACTCCTAGTTAATTCCTAGTTAGTTAACACTTACCTAAACACCTTCTTTCACTCTTTAATGATGTGTGATGTGTCCTGGTTATGATTACTTAGCCTGATTATAATCCATGAAGTAGAAAATATCAATCAAGTTTCTTCTGTAGATCAAGTTTAATGAATATATATAAACTGAGCATGGTTGTGCACACCTGTAATTCCAGCTAATCTGAGGTTGAGACAGGAGAATTGCAACTTCAAGGCCAGCCTGGGAAACTTAAAAAGATCTTGTCTCAAACTTATTTTAAAAAGAAGAATGAGGAGGAGGAGGAGGAGGAGGAGGAGGAGGAGGAGGAGGAGGAGGAGGATAATTAGCAGTAGCACTGGGGTAGAACTCAGTGATAGAGCAATCCTGGGTTCAATCCCTAGTACCACAAAAATGTAACTAAATAAATAACAATTGCACCCATAGCACAAGAGTTAATAACAAGAATCAACAAATGGGACTTATTTAAACTAAAAAGTTTTTTCTCAGCAAGAGAAACAATAAGAGAGGTAAATAGGGAGCCTACATCATGGGAACAAATTTTTACCCCTCACACTTCAGATAGAGCCCTAATATCCAGAGTATACAAAGAACTCAAAAAATTAGACAATAAGATAACAAATAACCCAATCAACAAATGGGCCAAGGACCTGAACAGACACTTCTCAGAGGAGGATATACAATCAATCAACAAGTACATGAAAAAATGCTCACCATCTCTAGCAGTCAGAGAAATGCAAATCAAAACCACCCTAAAATACCATCTCACTCCAGTAAGATTGGCAGCCACTATGAAGTCAAACAACAACAAGTGCTGGCAAGGATGTGGAGAAAAGGGTACACTTGTACATTGCTGGTGGGACTACAAATTGGTGCGGCCAATTTGGAAAGCAGTATGGAGATTCCTGGGAAAGTTGGAAATGGAACCACCATTTGACCCAGCTATTGCCCTTCTCGGACTATTCCCTGAAGACCTTAAAAGAGCATACTACAGGGATACTGCCACATCGATGTTCATAGCAGCACAATTCACAATAGCTAGACTGTGGAACCAACCCAGATGCCCTTCAATAGACGAATGGATAAAAAAAAAATGTGGCATCTATAGACAATGGAGTACTATGCAGCAATAAAAAATGACAAAATCATAGAATTTGCAGGGAAATGGATGGCACTAGAGAAGATTATGCTTAGTGAAGCTAGCCAATCCCTAAAAAACAAATACCAAATGTCTTCTTTGATATAATGAGAGCAACTATGAACAGAGCAGGGAGGAAGAGCAGGAAGAAAAGATTAACATTAAACAGAGACATGAGATGGGAGGGAAAGGGAGAGAAAAGGGAAATTGCATGGAAATGAAGGGAGACCCTCATTGCTATACAAAATTACATATAAGAGGTTGTGAGAGGAATGGGAAAATAAACAAGGAGAGAAATGAATTACAGTAGATGGGGTAGAGAGAGAAGATGTGAGGGAAGGGGAGGAGGGATAGTAGGGGATAGGAAAGGTAGCAGAATACAACAGTTACTAATAGGGCATTATGTAAAATTGTGGATGTGTAACCGACGTGATTCTACAATCTGCATTTGGGGTAAAATTGGGAGTTCATAACCCACTTCAATCTAATGTATGAAATATGATATGTCAAGAGCTTTGTAATGTTGTGAACAACCAATAAAAAACAGACTGTCTTGTATATTAATAAAAAAAAGATTAAAAAAATAAACTACTTTTTAAGAAAAATAAATAAATAACTAAATAACAATTAAAAATCATGTATACTATGTGTATGGGGACATCAAATTTGATGTTGGATATATATATATATATATATATATCCAGGACTGATATAGATAAATAGATAGATAGATAGATAGATAGATCGATCTCCAGGACTGATTTTTTGAGACCTTGGGAAAGTTTTCTTCATCTCTCTGGTCCAAAGTTTCTTTAATTGTAAAGGCATATATTATTATAAAGATTAAATAAATACAATATTGAGTATCTGGCACATTAAAACCACTCAGTCAATACTAGTTATTATTTTGTAATGAACTGAATAAATGATTCCTTTGAAACCCAGTAAGTTTTTTGTCAACAGGTCTCACATACTGTGTCTTAGCTTTGTCTTTCCCAGAAACATGTATGGGGTGCTACTCTTTGCTCATTTTTGTAGCAGAGTCTTCACAGAGGCACATGAGCTACTGCAACTCAAGGTAGAGCAGCCAGGGGAGGAAGGGAGAAGATTGTATCCATAGATTTTTGTCTTCCGTTGGTGAAAGGCTGTGCTCTCAGGACACGAACTCCCCTGTATAGCCAGTGTGTGCTTCTGGTGGATGGAAAGTAGATCCTCAGTATCTCAACTCTCAGTTTGGGTGAAAGGCAATAAGTTCCAGATACAGGCAGGAGGAGAGACCCTATTGGGTTGTGATCATGGGACCAAGAAGTAGAGGTCAAGCAGAAGCACAATATGGGGCTGAAGGTTTTAGAAAAACCTGAGACTAAGAAGCCTGACATACTATAAGATAACTAGACTATCTCATAATTCATTTCTTCCTTTCTCTTTGTTTTGGATATTTTCCAGAGATTTTATCTAAATTATGCCCTCATTATTTTGAATGATGATGGGAATGTTCATTTTCTTACTTTTTAAATATTTGTATCATAATATCAATATATTTTTAATATAGAGAAATTAGAAAACAGAGAATAAAAATACTTCAAAATCTGTTCATCATGATGTATGTTATACTTAGCATTTTTAACACAGTATACTCTGGATATTTCTTACTATTAAGCAACTCTCTAAAACTTATTGTTAGTGGCTTTATAATATTTCATTTTATGTTTGAACGATAACTGGCTTCATCAATCCCATATTATTGGGTGTTTAGACATTGTTTAAATTAAACAACATCAGAGTAAACAGGCAATGTTCCTAATGACAAATTCCTGGGAAGGCAATTGCCAGTTAAAGGATGTGTCCTCTTTTAACACTTTGGGTACACATTATCAACTTCTGCAGAAATGCTGTACTGAGGAGTACAGTACCGCTGAGGAGTTTACTTCTCCAGCTGTGTTTGAGATTAAGATATCCATTTCCGGATCTGCAGATTCTACTTAATGGCTCTGACCTCAGCTGGGGCCGTGCTGAGCGTATTGAGATTGACCAAGCATGATTCCAGTCAATCAGCACTCTGTCTTATCACCAGACAAGGTCCTGAGAGCTCTTCAGAGGCATCAGCTCCTCAGAGTCCTCGAGAGACTCTTCTTCTTTATTTCAGCTCTACCTGAGAAACTCATCAACTGAATCATCACACTCAATATCATGAAATAATATTCATCTTGGCTGGAACTCTTTGGAAGTCAACACTGGTTGTAGCAAATGACTTTATTTCAGACCTTGTTGGGACATTTGTGTTGTGGTAAGAATAATTCCCACATAGGCAATCCTGAGTAACCTGTTTGCCAACCTTACAGCACTAAACCACAATTTTCTGGGTTGCGTAATCCTTTCATCTCTGGGAAACACATTTGCCTGCCCAGCTAGGCTCTTGGTGTGCATAAAACAATAATAAGCATTTACACCGGGCTTTTAATCTTCAAAGTATTTGTGAACATTAACTAATTAATTTTCACAACACTCTTGTAAGATTAGTAAGTGCTACTCCTCCCCTGAAATAAAAACAGTATCAACCATTGAAACATTTGACACATCACAAAAACCTCAGAACCTAATAGTCTGGGAAGAAAAGATTGTTGATTACTAGCTCAGTCATGAGAGGGGAAGGCAGTTGAACAGACTGGCAGAGGGACTCAGACCAGGGAACACTTAGATTTTACTCTTCTAGTGACCATTGCCATGTCTAGTTGAAAAAAAACAGTGATTCAGTCAAAACTGTACCTGAGTTAGGGATTCCTGACAAATTCAAGGTCATCTACATGCAACCAAATAATGTAAAGGAAAGGAATAAAGAAATAGTCATAAATATTCAAATTAATGATGTAAAGGAAAAAAAATGTATCTCAGAAAACAGGCACACAGGGCTTTGAATTTAAAGGTTAGGCATTAATGAAGAAATTCAAAATACATATGTAAATGACAAATGGTTATGCAATGAATTATAAGAGGACTATCTTGTGAATTCTCACTTTGATGTGTACCTGCACCAGCTATAGCAAATAATGTTGACAATTGGAGCTATAAAATTCCAGAGAGTAGGCAGATTTTATCACCCTTAGGGAAAAAAAAATTCACTTGTTTTATCTATCCAGAACCTAGAGATTACTTTTGAACCTTGTGCCTTGAATAGATAATAAAATAGAGAATTCTGTTTTGAAACTTTCCATTATCAGCTAAATCATTAACTTCATTGTTCGCCAGACTCTTGTCTAAAAAGACACATGACACTTAGTGTCATTTTTCTACTTTATGGGGATAGCAAATCGAAGGAACACTGTTGCAAGAGTGCTAGACCACAGAAATCAGAATAATACTGACAACAATAATGATAAAATGAGCCACTGCGTGTGCAAATGCTGTTCAGGGTAATATTGCCTGTTATCGCTGGCCCCTTTACTCAGAGTGTAAATAATGGAGCCTTCCATATAGATTGAAAGTCAGCAAAAATAAAGTTGACTTGAAATGGCAATAACTGCCCTTTTTGAGCAGGTTATGTACACATCTTCCTTGTCTCAATAATGAAGCTGGTGGTATAGAATTGGTCAAGACTCTTGGTTGCAAGTGCCCTTCCCTCAATTATGTATTGTCTTCTAATGACCAAACCTGATTCTCTACTCCTCTAAAATAATTGTCCACATTCTGTCTCTATGTCCTGATTTCTCTCTCTCTCTTCAGTCCAACACAGGTAAGCTGCAACCCTATTATCACTCCATTGAAACTTCTCTTTACAATCTCAACTTAGAAAACCAACTTTCAATTCTCAGTACTCGACCTTCTTAGACTTCAGTATTTAGTCTTCAATGGGTTTGACTGAACAGCTTCTTGCCCTTGAAACATTTTTTTTTTCTCTTTACTCCCTTAATACCAAAATTGTCTGGATTTTCTATAACTTCAGTAGTGATTACTTGTCTATCCCTTCTTCTACCTCCTGTTTTTCTGCCTGAAATTCTAAATGTTGACATAGCTAAGGTCATGTCCAAGGGATATTCTATATCTGTGCCTAGACCCTGGGAAATCTCATCCTATCTTATCACTTGAAATAGAATATATACTTATATCTCCAGGATAGATGACTTTTCTGGTCTCCATACTGGCACATATACTCAATATCTGCTCTTTTATAGGTAAAAATCATTTCAAACTTAGCACACCCAGTATGAAAATTATAACATCCATTCACTCAACCCATCCTCAATCCTGCTACATTTCCTTTCCCAGGTCTTTTCCATCTCTATGAGTGGCACAATTGTTTATCCTATTGCCTATGCTAAAAATAAAACCAGGGAACATTCTTTCTCTTATCCTTTCTACCTCTCCCCCTCCACACGCACACTTGGTCCATCAGAATGTCCTGCTTGCTCTATCTGAAGCTACATCCTGACTCTAACCACTTACCTTCTTTTCATCATAGCCATCCCAGTTCAAGCTAGCAACATTCCTCATTTGGATTATTAAACTCTTTACTGGTTTCTCCATTGTTCCTCCTTTTTTCCCACTGTAATCCATTCTTCACATAACAATCGAGGTATTGTTTTGTAACAACTCAAATAACTTTCCCCTTGTACTATAAAGCCACCGATGATTTCACAATGCTATTATAATAAAATCCAAACTCCTTATCAAGTTCTAAGAGGCTCTCCATTGTGCTAGCTCACCAGCCTTGTTCACTGTGACATTCTTTATGATACTTGAATACCACAAGCCCACTTGGATTTCAGAGACGTTATACTTGTACTTTCTGCTGTTGGGAATTTCCAGATTTTTCACATACCTCGCCCCTGGACAAGCCAGAGTTCAACTGACATGTCAATACCTTAAATAGATATTTTTTTACATTCTAAATAAAGTTGACCCTACACTCTTCTACACACAACATATTTACTTCTCAGTTAACCTTTCTAATCACTTGCAAAACATTTCTTTCCCACTCCGTTTGTTTGTTTGTTTGTTTGTTTGTTTGTTTAAGGACAAGTTTCGCTAAATTGCTGAAGCTGGCTTTGAGCTTGGGATCCTCCTGCATTGGACTCCTGAGCCACTGGGATTACAGGTGTGCACCCCCATGCCCACTGTTTCTCAATCTCTCAGTTTTTCTATTAATTTCATTCTTGGGCAGATTTGTCAAGAAAAATATAACCTATATGTTTCCTAAATAATATGATCTTTACAGTTCTCAGTCTCAGAAGAAAGAGAGACTTTATGTTGGTTTTTTTTTTAAGAGAGAGAGAGAATTTTTAATATTTATTTATTTATTTATTTATTTATTTTTAGTTCTCGGGGGACACAACATCTTTGTAGAGGATCGAACCCGGGCCACACGCATGCCAGGTGAGCGCGCTACCGCTTGAGCCACATGCCCAGCTGTTGACTTTGTTTTTTTAACCCTAAAACCTAAAATAGAAGCTGGTACATAGGAGATATTCATTAATATCTAACGAATATATTGATGGAAGAAACATTTTTCCAGCACCTACATATTCTCTCTCTCTCTCTCTCTCTCTCTCTCTCTCTCACACACACACACACACACACACACATACACACACACACAGAGACACATAAACAACAACAACAACAAAAAAAAAAGCAAAGCAAAACCAAACTCTATTTGCCCATTCAAGAAGGAGGGTAACAACACTGAGAAATGGCCTGGATCTCATGTCCATGTCATCTTATGTCATCAAATTCACAAATCCTGGGCAATGGGCAGCTCCCAGTGAGCAAACAAAAGATTCTCTCACACATACTTAACTGGCTAAATTGATTTAAGGATTAAATGAGTTAATATTTGTGAAAAAGCCTAGTCCACCACAGGGGGGAAAACGTATTTCGAGCAAATGCTACATTTTTCTGCTACTTCAAATGATTTTAACCTACATGGGGCATAAAAGTGGCTTTTGCGTTAGTTGGGTTCCATCCACTTGGAAGATATAAAGATTACTTGAAAAGGATAAGTCTATAAATTGCTAAGTCTGAAAAGCCAGTCTTGTATGAAGATACTTTTGAACCTGGAAACATAAGCCATTTGAGTTTCAAACAGCTCTTATTATATTTGCCCAAGGAAACTAAACCTCAAATTCTAAAAAATAGCTTTTTATAAGCATATGGGTCCATCTACATTTCTGTTCCATATGGCATACTCATGTCAGCCGTCTGCCTTTGTCCTAGTTCCATCTTATTTCTTCTAGATAATAGCAGAGCGTCTAATGGATAAATGGCTGTGGTTTAGGTGTTTCGTTGTGAGGTGAGTTTTGCGACACACGTGTTTGGGCACAAAAGAGAGACAGCTTAGGGAGTGAGTATTTCTGCCTTCTCCAGATTCAGTTTCAGTTACTAAGAATGTGCTGTCTTGGCAGTCCCCAGCCCACGGCCTGCACCGGCCCCCCGACCCCGGCCCGGCCACACCGCAGCAGCCGCTGCTGCAGCCCCCCAACCCTGCCCGGCGCGGCCCAGCCCAGCCGCCACCGCCACCGCCACCTCTAGCCCCGGCGAGTTTGAGGCGAGCGCTGGGCGCGCGGCGCCGCCTCGATGTGCCTGGGAGCCGCCTTGGCGCCCCAGCCCCGCTGAACAGCCCCCTCTCCCAGCAGCCGGCCCAAGAGGGCCAGCGAGGAGGCGCGGCCAGCTCCAGAGAAAGAGCGAGAGAGAGAACGAGCCCCATCGCGAGCGCAGGGAGCAGACACCTTGCCGGGCTGGAAGAAGAATATCCCCATCTGTTTGCAGGCGGAAGAGCAGGAGAGAGTTCTGAAGACTGAGAAGCATATGATCAAGGTGCCAGTAGATTTTGCATCAGACTGTTAACCAAGGATGATTCCTGAATGAATCAAAGACCTCTCATGGACTCTTCCTCAGGTGATTAGATAGATTAAGAATGTACACAGTGGAGGGAGCATGGCCGCCGAGGAGTAAGCAGCGACTCTAATGTCTCCGCACTAACGAGATCAAAAAGACCCTTTGGAACAGCGGCAGTCTTCACACTGAGGAACCTCTAGCAGAATTCCATGAAGAGGGGTCCTGCAGGGATCTGGGAGGTCTACTAGAAGTGTCGGTTTGTGGCCGCCGGGACTCGGGGGCCTGGGGACTGCGGTACTTGCCGGAGTCAGGCCGTCGCCTCCCCGGCCCCGGGCGCCGCTGGAGCCGCGAGCCATAAAGACATGGACCGGGCCGCGGTGCGGCTAGAAGCCGGGAACGCCGGGGGCGGAGAGAGCGAACAGGGCAGCGCATGCTGTAGAAACCGCGGCAGAGAGAGGCGTGGGAGCTCGAGGCAGAGACGCACTGGACAGAGCGAGCCAGCACCCCGCCATCATCCCGAAATAGCGAGAGGAGAAAGATGGCGGCGGGAAGTGAGTAAGCCCCTCCATGGTCCGTGCCCCGCACCACCGCGTCTGAAAAGCTGAGACAGACAGCTGCGACTCAGCATTAAGCTATCCGGCTGAGGCGGCTGATCAGCACTTCTCATTCCCCGGAGGTGGATGCCTGCCGGGCCTTCGTGGGTAGTGGCCGCAGGGTCCAGGCGGGGATTGGGTGACAGTGGGGACCCGCCCGTGGTGTTGGTCGCCCGGCAGGGGGAGGCGAACTGTAGCCGTTTGCGGAGAACACCACTGAGGCGGAGGGCTGGCGTGGCAGGACTGCAGCGGAGGAGATAACTTCATTGAAGCCTGCTGCAGCAGGTGTGTGGTCTCCTGGTTCTCCCTCTCCACGCATCAGGGAAACCTTAAGAGCCCCTCCCAGCTCTCCCGAGAATGCTATAGCCAGCCCGAGGGAGTCAGAGGTGGTGTGGGACTGCCGCTCCCGCCAGGGCTGGCTGCTGAGGTCTCTTGCACCAGCTACGGGGGTGTGGCTACCGGAGGGCAAGCAAAATTTGCTGAGGATTCTCAGCCCCAAGCTCTACAAGCTTAGGGTCTGAGGGAATGGCAATCTGGAGGAGTGAGCCCAGTCGTTCATGAAAACAGGGCTCCCGGGAGCAGCAGACCTGGCCTGTAGTCAGTATTGTAGTGAGAGGGGCCTGGCTAGAGGAAAAGTGGAAGTGTTTGGACACAAGAGGAGGCCCTAGGCACTCAGGATTGGAGACTCGCCCAGTCTGGGAGGAGCTGCTGCACAGTGATTGGTTCCCGCGTACTGACAGGAGAAACTTGGCCTGGTGGGCACAGCGCCACCTACTGGAAGAGAAGTTAATCAAACTCTAAGACGGCATTTATTAGTCTTTTTTATTGTTGTTGTTGTTTTTTCTGTTTTTTTTTTTTCTGATTGGGGGTTTTTCTTTCATCTTCATTTTTCTATCTTGTTTTTTCTTTCTTTTCTCTTTTTTTCTTCTTTCTCTTCTAATCTCAATTTTAATTTTTTTAATTATTATTAATATTTTTTTTTAATTTTTGTTCTTTTTTAGTTCCTATTTCTTTCTTCTTTTGTCTTTTCATTTTTCTTATCCCCCCTTCCTTGAATTCTACCTGCCTACTCTCATTCTCCTTAGTGACTTCTTCCCTTCCCTTCTAATACCTTTCCTCCCTAGCATCAAATAAATTTATAGGAATAAACAGTAACCCAGCAGTCAACCAGAACAAGAAGCAACATGAGCAGCTTCAAGAAGCAAGGAAGAAGAGGAGTACAAGCAATGCAGGACAGCCTAAATATTCAGGAGGACCTAGAGTCATCAGAAAAATGGTCATATAAAGACCTCAAGGAACACCTTAGACAGATGGAATGGAACCTCAAAGAGGATACAAGACAGCAAATTCAAGCAGCGAAAGAACACATTGAGAATGAGTTACATAAACAGCTAAAAGAAGAAGTTAAGCATCTTTATAAGGAGATAGAGATTATAAAAAATAATCAAACAATAATTCTAGAAATGAAGGAAACAATAAACCAAATTAAAAACTCAATTGAGAGTATCACTAACAGAGTAGAACAAGTAGAAACCAGAACGTCAGATAATGAAGACAAAATATACCATCTTGAAAAGAGTCTAGGCAACTCAGAAAGGCTGGTAAAAAATCACGAGAAAATCATCCAAGAGTTATGCGATAACATAAAGAAACCAAACTTACGAGTCATCGGGATAGAGGAAGGTACAGAGATTCACACCAAGGGAATGAGAAACCTACTGAATGAAATAATTACAGAAAACTTTCCAGAAATAAAAAAGGAAACAGATATACAAATTGAAGATGCATACAGGACACCGAGCACACAAAATCACAGTAGACCAACGCCGAGACACATTGTTATGAAGATATCCAATATACAGAACAAAGAGAAAATATTAAAAGCTACAAGAGAAAGGAGACAGATTACATTTAGGGGTAAACCAATACGGTTAACAACGGACTTTTCATCACAGACACTGAAAGCAAGAAGGTCATGGAACAATGTATTTCAAACACTGAAAGACAATGGATGCCAACCAAGAATTCTGTATCCAGCAAAATTAAGCTTCAGGTATGACAACGAAATAAAGATCTTTCATGATAAACAAAAGTTAAAAGAATTTGCAGCCAGAAAACCTGCATTGCAAAGCATTTTGAGCAAAACACTACACGAGGAAGAAATGAAAAACAATAACCAAAACCATCAGTGGGAAGTGCCTCAGTAAAGACAGAGGGCGAGGGGAAAGATAATCACGGAGAAACAAACTAAATATTTAAAAAAAAAAAAAAAGGATAAGCATTCAAACATGGATGGAAGTTCAAACCATATATCAATAGTAACTCTGAATGTTAACGGCCTAAACTCTCCAATAAAGCGACATAGGCTGGTATCATGGATTAAAAAGACAAATCCAACAATATGCTGCCTCCAGGAGACACATCTGATTGGAAAAGACATACACAGGCTGAAGGTGAAAGGATGGGAAAAAATATACCACGCACACAGTTCTCGTAAGCAAGCAGGAGTGGCCATCCTCATATCGAATAAAATCGACTTCAAGACGAAGTTAATCAAAAGGGATAAAGAAGGTCATTATACACTGTTAAAAGGATCCATTCACCAACAAGACATAACAATTATCAATATTTATGCACCAAACAATGGTGCTGCGACATTCATAAAACAAACTCTCCTCAAGTTCAAGAATCAAATAGACCACAACACAATAATTATGGGTGACTTCAACACTCCTCTTTCACCGTTGGACAGATCCTCCAAACAAAAATTGAATAAAGAAACTATAGAACTCAATATCACAATCAACAACCTAGACTTAACTGACATATATAGATTATATCAACCATCATCAAATGGATATACCTTTTTCTCAGCAGCACATGGATCCTTCTCAAAAATAGACCATATATTATGCCATAGGGCAACCCTCAGTAAATATAAAGGGGTGGAGATAATACCATGCATTTTATCTGATCATAATGGAATGAAACTGGAAATCAATGATAAAAGAAGGAAGGAAAAATCCTACATCACATGGAAAATGAACAATATGTTACTGAATGATCAATGGGTTACAGAAGACATAAAGGAGGAAATTAAAAAATTCTTAGAGATAAATGAAAATACAGACACAACATATCGGAATCTATGGGACACAATGAAAGCAGTTTTAAGAGGAAAATTCATCGCCTGGTGGTCATCCCTCAAAAAAAGAAAAAACCAACAAATAAATGAGCTCACACTTCATCTCAAAGCCCTAGAAAAGGAAGAGCAAAACAACAGCAAATGTAGCAGAAGACTAGAAATAATTAAAATTAGAGCGGAAATCAATGAAATTGAAACAAAAGAAACTATTGAAAAAATTAACAAAACTAAAAGTTGGTTCTTCGAAAAAATAAATAAGATCGACAGACCTTTAGCCATGCTAATGAAGAGAAGAAGAGAGAGAACTCAAATTACTAACATACGGGATGAAAAAGGCAATATTACAACAGATCCTACAGAAATACAGAAGACAATTAGAAATTATTTTGAAAACCTATATTCCAACAAAATAGAAGATAGTGAAGACATCGATAAATTTCTTAAGTCATATGATTTGCCCAGACTGAGTCAGGAGGATACACACAATTTGAATAGACCAATATCAATGGATGAAATTGAAGAAGCCATCAAAAGACTACCAACCAAGAAAAGCCCAGGACCGGATGGATATACAGCGGAGTTTTACAAAACCTTTAAAGAAGAATTAAAACCAATACTTTTCAAGTTATTTCAGGAAATAGAAAAAGAGGGAGCTCTTCCAAATTCATTCTATGAGGCCAACATCACCCTGATTCCGAAACCAGACAAAGACGCCTCAAAGAAAGAAAACTACAGACCAATATCTCTAATGAACCTAGATGCAAAAATCCTCAATAAAATTCTGGCAAATCGAATACAAAAACACATCAAAAAAATTGTGCACCATGACCAAGTAGGATTCATCCCTGGGATGCAAGGCTGGTTCAATATACGGAAATCAATAAATGTTATTCACCACATCAATAGACTTAAAGATAAGAACCATATGATCATCTCGATAGATGCAGAAAAAGCATTCGACAAAGTACAGCATCCCTTTATGTTCAAAACATTAGAAAAATTAGGGATAACAGGAACCTACCTTGACATTGTAAAAGCTATATATGCTAAGCCTCAGGCTAGCATCATTCTGAATGGACAAAAGTTGAAGGCATTCCCTCTAAAATCCGGAACAAGACAGGGATGCCCTCTATCTCCACTTCTATTCAATATAGTTCTCGAAACACTGGCCAGAGCAATTAGACAGACGAAAGAAATTAAAGGCATAAAAATTGGAAAAGAAGAACTTAAATTATCACTATTTGCAGATGACATGATTCTATACCTAGAAGACCCAAAAGGGTCTACAAAGAAACTACTAGAACTAATAAATGAATTCAGCAAAGTGGCAGGATATAAAATCAACACGCATAAATCAAAGGCATTTCTGTATATCAGCGACAAAACTTCGGAAACGGAAATGAGGAAAAACACTCCATTCACGATATCCTCAAAAAAAATAAAATACTTGGGAATTAACCTAACAAAAGAGGTGAAAGATTTATATAATGAAAACTACAGAACCCTAAAGAGAGAAGTTGATGAAGATCTTAGAAGATGGAAAAACATACCCTGTTCATGGATAGGCAGAACTAACATCATCAAAATGGCGATATTACCAAAAGTTCTCTATAGGTTTAATGCAATGCCAATCAAAATCCCAACGGCATATCTTGTAGAAATTGACAAAGCAATCATGAAATTCATATGGAAAAATAAAAGACCCAGAATAGCAAAAGCAATTCTAAACAGGAAGTGTGAATCAGGCGGTATAGCAATACCAGATTTCAAACTATATTACAAAGCAATAGTGACAAAAACAGCATGGTACTGGTACCAAAACAGGCGGGTGGACCAATGGTATAGAATAGAGGACACAGAGACTAATCCACAAAGTTACAACTATCTTATATTTGATAAAGGGGCTAAAAGCATGCAATGGAGGAAGGATAGCATCTTCAACAAATGGTGTTGGGAAAACTGGAAATCCATATGCAACAAAATGAAACTGAACCCCTTTCTCTCGCCATGCACAAAAGTTAACTCAAAATGGATCAAGGAACTTGATATCAAACCAGAGACTCTGCGTCTGATAGAAGACAAAGTTGGATCCGATCTACAAATTGTGGGGTCGGGCTCCAAATTCCTCAATAGGACACCCATAGCACAAGAGTTAACAACAAGAATCAACAAATGGGACTTAATTAAACTTAAAAGTTTTTTCTCAGCAAGAGAAACAATAAGAGAGGTAAACAGGGAGCCTACATCCTGGGAACAAATCTTTACTCCTCACACTTCAGATAGAGCCCTAATATCCAGAGTATACAAAGAACTCAAAAAATTAGACAATAAGATAACAAATAACCCAATCAACAAATGGGCCAAGGACCTGAACAGACACTTCTCAGAGGAGGATATACAATCAATCAATAAGTACATGAAAAAATGCTCACCATCTCTAGCAGTCAGAGAAATGCAAATCAAAACCACCCTAAGATACCATCTCACTCCAGTAAGATTGGCAGCCACTATGACGTCAAACAACAACAAGTGTTGGAGAGGTTGTGGAGAAAAGGGTACACTTGTACATTGCTGGTGGGACTGCAAATTGGTGCGGCCAATTTGGAAAGCAGTTTGGAGATTCCTGGGAAAGATGGGAATGGAACCACCATTTGACCCTGCTATTGCCCTTCTTGGACTATTCCCTGAAGACCTTAAAAGAGCATGCTACAAGGATACTGCCACATCGATGTTCATAGCAGCACAATTCACAATTGCTAGACTGTGGAACCAACCCAGATGCCCCTCAGTAGATGAATGGATAAAAAAAATGTGGCATCTATACACAATGGAGTACTATGCAGCAATAAAAAATGACAAAATCATAGAATTTGCGGGGAAATGGATGGCACTAGAGCAGATTATGCTTAGTGAAGCTAGCCAATCCCTAAAAAACAAATACCAAATGTCTTCTTTGATATAATGAGAGCAACTATGAACACAGCAGGGAGGAAGAGTAGGAAGAAAAGATTAACATTAAACAGAGACATGAGATGGGAGGGAAAGGGTGAGAAAAGGGAAATTGCATGGAAATGAAGGGAGACCCTCATTGCTATACAAAATTACATACAAGAGGTTGTGAGGGAATGGGAAAATAAACAAGGAGAGAAATGAAATACAGTAGATGGGGTAGAGAGAGAAGTTGGGAGGGGAGGGGAGGGGGGATAGTAGGGGATAGGAAAGGTAGCAGAATACAACAATGACCAATAGGACATTATGTAAAATTGTGGAAGTGTAACCGATGTGACTCTGCAATCTGCATTTGGGGTAAAATTGGGGGTTCATAACCCACTTCAGTCCAATGTATGAAGTATGTTATGTCAAGAGCTTTGTAATGTTGTGAACAACCAATAAAAAAAAAAAAAAAAGAATGTGCTGTCTTATTTAATCATATTCGATTCTTGCATTCTATATATTTCCCTAGTCAACTCATCCTTCATTTTATCCAAAGAATATTTTTATTATTATACATTTCCAACATACCTCAACTTCTCCTCATTTTTCTATCTCAAATAAAAGCATTGTTTTTATTTTTTGCTGGGAATAAATAAACAGTATGCAGAGAATCCCCACATGCTCCCACTAAATACAGACTCAATCTTCTTGCATATAATCTGCTGAATCTGTAGGTAAACTATACTCCTATAAAGCAAGGGTCATGCCACCCCCCGACAGTACACTGGATTTATCTCTCCTGTTGGGTCAAGAATACTGGGGTAGCTAGCATTTACTCTCTATTTCCTGAATCTTTAATTTTTCCCTCTGAGTGGAGCAACATCAGGCAGGCAAGCCTCTTTGCCCAATTTCTCTCATTTAAACACATCTATCCAACAATTGCCCTGTCTCACTGTTGCCCTTTATAGAGTATGACTGTGAAATTGCTGTCTCCTCTTCTGTTCATCACCTCCTTCCTGACCCTATCCAATAAGGTTTTTGTCCCTATCCCCTCCATTGAAGTCTCTCTTCAAGGTCATCACTGACCTCCATGTAGCTGGATCAAAAGAGCAATTCTCAAGTCCCATTTTACTCTCTCAGAAAAGAATTGATCATGATGTTTTTACCTCCTTCTTGAAATGCCTTCTTCACTTTTAGGTTATAACTTTCTTTTGATTCTCCTCTCAGCTCACTGGGCTCTGTCATTTATTGCTTTGCTGGCTCTTCTTTGTACAGTTAACTACTAAATACTTAAGTGATCCAGTGGCCATCTTCAAACTGCTCTTACCTATCTATACTCATCGCATTACACATGTCATTTAGTAAAATTCCTGTCTATGTACTAATGACATCTAAATAAACACCTCCAGCCTCTATTTTCCCAATTCATACACCAAATTTCCTATTCAATGGCTTCATTTAGAATTTTAATAGGCTTCTCAAACTTCATGTTTGTTAAAAGTCTCCCAAACTAAATACTTGACTCCCAGAACCCCCAGACAAGCTCCATCCCATCTCAGTGAATAGCAACTTTTTTTCTTCAATCTATCTGGAAATTCCATAAGTTCTACCTTCAAATATATCTAGAAAATGTCCACTTCATACCACATCAGCAGTTGCATCTAGTCCAAATCTCTCATTTTACATGAATTATTTTAATAGCCTCATTACCTGCCAACAATTAATTCTTTCACACAGAAATAAGATTCTTAAAAGTATGTCAGGTCATGTTAGTCCTCTGTTCAAAACTGTCCAGACAAGACCTGGAGATGTAGCTCGGTTGTAGAGCACTTACCTATCATGCACAATTCCCTGGGTTCAATCTCTAATACCATAAAAAAGAAGAAGAAATAAATAAAAAGCCCAGTGACTTCTAAACACTTAAAGAAAAGAATCCTATCCCCTTATCAGAACCTGGCAGGCTCCACATGGTCTGGCTTCCTTTCCAACCTGGTTTCTCTCCACTTCCCCCTCCCTAACTCTACCCTAGTCACATTCAGCTTCTGCTTTTCATTGGACATGCTAACCTCATTCTACCTCGGGGTCTTTGTATACGCTAGAACCCTCGGCCCTACAAATTCCATACTCCCACTCTATTTGGGCATCAAATTTTCCCTGCCCACCCTATCTAAAACAATTCCTTTTTTTTTTTCCTTTACAGGTTTTATTTATTTATTTTTCTTTTTAGCACTTAGCCAATACATGATATGTATAAGGCAGTGTACAGTCAGGAGACAGCAGCCACACCAGATATTTGATTAGGGATTTTTTTTAATATTTATTTTTTAGATATAGGTGGACACAATATCTTTATTTTACTTTATGTGGTGCTGAGGATGGAATCCAGTGCCTCACGCATGCTCGCCAAGCACTCTACCTCTGAGCCACAACCCCAACCCTTGATTAGGGATATTTTAATATAAAGAGCCATTAACTGGTGGGAGGTTGTCAACCAATTTAAAAAAAAAAATAGAAGAGGAATTTAAGGAGTCTAAGCATAGTATATGAATAAGGACAACTACTCTGTCCTAAAGAAGAACATGCAAGGAAGACATAAGGACTGAGAGACCCCTTTCTTCCCAAGGCTGAGCGTGAGGCCTTTTCAGAGAGGTCGTGGCTACAGGAACAAGCAGTCTGACTGTGGCAAACAGACTTGACAAAGGATGTCACTTACCACTGGTCTCCAGAAACAGTTTGCTTTTACCAGAGGATGTGGACAGTTGGAGCTGGTCTCTGGAATAAGCCATCATTGTGAGAAGACATGGCCAGGCCAGCCTGCTTTTGCTGGAGGATATAGGCTCTTCAGAACTGGTGGGAGGTAGCCCTTGTGTGGATAGGACGGCCTAATGGGTACAGCTGGAGCTTGCCTACGGTCTGCTGAGCTTTCTCACTGAATTTTAAAAATGTAAAGCTGGGCTCTTAAAGGACTGTCCTCCTGCTTCTGTAACCTCAACATTCTGCCAGATGACAAGGGGGAGATGTTCGCAGGGTTTGACTTCTGTATTTCAACAGGGTGAAAAAAAGATTTAGAGAAGCAATAAATTGATCATTGGCTCAACAATTCATTTATTTATCTCTTTGGTTTTTGTTTCTATTCCCCTAGAGTAAAAGCTGTATGAGAGAAGAGACTTGATCATCTTCACCCTGGTGTCTCAGCACCTAGTATAGTTCCCAGGATGTAGCAAATATTCAATAAATACTGATTAAAGGAAAATATAACTAGACAGCCTGGATCCTTTTGGAAGTCATTTGTTCTTTTTGTTACTTGGCATTTATCTGCTCAATTTTTGCCAGTCATGCCCCATTTGCAATCTAAAATTCAACCTTTTTTTCCCCCTTACTCTCAGGCCCTGTAGGTGCATTACATGCTTCAGTGGTGAACATAAGTCCTGAGGCGATTAATCATTGTATTCTACCCTTTAGCCAATGAGCATCAGGCCCAGATGTTTTCTAGAACTTGTTGGTGAAAAGGAGCCCAGCACCTTGAGTTTTTCATGGTTAAAGCATCAGGCCTAGCAGAAACCTCAGTCATCCTGGGAGGGCTTGTCTGAAGTCAGAGCTGCCGCAGATAAAAGCAAGTGGGGAGAGGGAGAGAGACTGGCTCCAGCTGACATCATTTGACTCTCTAGATCCAGCCAGCCATAGATTTTTCAGTTTTATTAGTCAGTAAATTCACATTTTGCCTGACCAACATGGTTTATTGTGTGGTTTTAGGTTTTGTTGCTGTTGTTTGTTTGTTCCCTTACAGCTAGATAAGTTCTATTCTACTTTCTAATAAAATGTTAAGTTCCTGTGGGAGAAGGCCCTTGCATCATACCACTTGAGCACTACTTGATGTGTTCATGGAAGATATTCAGTATGCTCATAAATTTATCTTGCATCAATATGTGACAATTTTCTAGATTCTTCTCTTCGATCTTCATTCTAGAATAATTTCTTGGAGATATATTCATCTGTGGAAAGAGGAAACTGAATACTCAAATTTTTAAAAGTTTCTTTATTCATAGACAAACAGATGAAGAAACAACTTTGAAACTGACAGCAAACCTTAACCTAGCCAAAAAATAACAAATAGCTGCATAAATTCCTACTGTACTCTTGAAATCCAACTGAGTGGAAGTTCCAGACTGGAACCACATCAGGGAAAGAGTAAGAATGACAATAAAATCGGCTAAAAACTGTGTGGCAGTGTGGTGGTGGATTCAGGATGATCCACCCACAGTCCCTCTTCAATGCTAACCATAAGCCCCTCAGATACTGGGAACATCTTTCCCTGATGGATCAAAACTCGGACCCTTACAGGACATTGCCTCTTCACAGGGAACTGCCTCACTCAAGGTTACACCCCACCCCTCCAGGAATAAGACAGGCTGATGTGGATTATAAAGGACCAGTCTCCTCACCTTGATTTGAACAAGTCTTGAAGCATTATCACAATTCCAGGACTCCTTGAAAGAATACCTGAGACCTCAATTACAACTGTTTTCTCTGTGCCCAAAGCTCTCTTACTCACTTCATTAACGACAACTTTCATAAAAGCACTCCCCAGTAAACCTTATACATGCAATTCTTCACCTCAGTGTTTTCCAAGAACATGATTTAAGACAAGCAAAAGAGAAAAGACATTAAGAGAAGATGAATGACATGAGTCTTTGCATATAAAAAGAAGTGAGGGTGAGGCTACAACTGTGAGAGATTATCACAGATTATTATAAAGCCACAATGTTCTGATTCAAAATGCAGTTGGCAGGATGCCCTCAAACTATAGAATCTTATAATAGGAGAAAGAGGGAATGGAAATCTAAGTATTTAAAAACTTAATGTTTTTAAACAGACCTCTGTCTTCATCACTGCCGACACCAAAATGCACTGCAAATAAATTAAAGATTTAAACAACAAAATCTTAAATATACAAATATACCTATATGTCCATTCATCGTAGTGGTTTGGCTTCCCTGACTGAGCTGTGACTGATGCATTATTGAATTGATTTTAACTACATTGAAATGCTGAGCATGAAGGATTAAGACTTAAAATTTTTGAAAAATTAATAATTTAATATGAGTGAGAAAACATTATTGATAGAGCTTGCATTTGCCTAAATGCCCCTAAGTAAGAAAGATGAAAGTAGCAACTCCCCTGGAAATTTTACAGAAGATATTAGAAGTACTGAAAAGACACATTCTGTTTTATAATAACCTATGGTTCTACTGTGTCTTTAGTTGATCTTGACTGATTCTTTATTTTTGTGTTCCAGACAGTGAATGAGGAGAGAATCAATTTTGTTGGGGTAAGATAGCTTCTACAGAAAGCAGCCAAGATGCCAGTTGTTTTTTTTTTTTTTTTAAGACTTTATTTTTTTCCTAGACATTTTAAGTTCACAGAAAAATTGAGAGTAAGATACAGAGATCAGAGATTCCGCAGACACTACCTCCCCTAACACAAGCACAGCTTCTTATTGTCATATTGATGAGTCCATACTGACATATCACTATCACCCAAATCCATGGTTTACATCAGGAATCACTCTTGAATGTTGTATATTCCATGTGCTTAGGAAAAAAAATGTATAATGGGATGTGTCTGTCATTACAGTATCATACTGCCCTAAAAGTCTTCTGTACTCCACCTACTTATCCCTACCCACTTCTAATTTCTGGTAACTTCTGTTCTTCTTAGTGTCTCCACTCCATAGATTTGCTTTTTTCATAATGCTATGTCATTGGAATCATATATAGCCTTTTCAGACTGGCTTCTGTCATTTAGTAATGCATTTAAGTTTCCCTCAGGTCTTTTCAATGTCTGATCACATACTCCTTTTGAGAACTGAAAAATATTTCATTGAATGAATGTACCACAGTTATTCATTTACCTAGTGAAAAATATCTTAATTTCCTTTAAATTTGGACAATTATGACTAAAGTCACTATCATGACTCATATGCAGGTTGTTGTATGACTATAAATTTTTTATTCCTTTGGGTAAATTCCTGGAAGTATGTATCATAGGTTTTTATATGATAAGTTTAGTTGATTTAAAAAACTATCGAATTGTCTCCCAAAGTGGGCGTTCCATTTTGCATTCCCACCAGCAATAAGTGGGAATTTCTAATCTTTCATTTTCTTATCAGATATTGTCAGTGCTGGATTTAAGCCATACTAATAGGTATGCAATGATATATCACTTGGTTTAATTTGCATTTTCCTGTGACATGTGACATATAGGATCTTTTCTTGTTTATTGTCCATCTGCCTATTTGCTTTGGAAAGGTAGTCTGTTAGGGTATTTGGCCCACTTTTTAAATTGGATTGTTACTTTGTTTATCATTGAGTTAAGAGTTCTTGGGCTGAGGATATATCTCAGTGGTACAGTGCTTACCTAGCACGTGAGACCCTAGGTTCTATCACTAGCACCTCAAAAAAAGGTTTATTTTATTTTATTTTTGTTGGATAAACAGTACTTCATTAGATACATCTTTTGCAAATATTTTTCCCAGCCTGTGGTTTGTGTTTTCCTCCTTTTGACATTGTCTTTTCTAGAGCAGGAGTTTTCATAAAGTCCATCTTATCAAATGTTTCTCTCGCAAATCACACCTTTGGTGTTTTATCTGAAAAGTTATCATCATGCCCAAGCTTTTTTAGGTTTGCCCCAATATTACCTTCCAGGATTTTTATAATTTATTGCTTTATATTTTGCTCTGGGATCAATTTTGAGTTAATTTTTGTGAAGGATGTAAAGTTTTTTACTAAATTCATTTTTTCCAATAGCATTTGTTTAAAAAAAAATTTTTTTAAACTGTCTTTCATTCATTTCATTCAAATGTTGCCTTTGCTCCTCTGATAAAGATCAGTCCACTCTATTTATATAGGTGGGTACCAAATTTTTATATCTAAATTTTACTTTCTTTTCTTTAGATTATTGATTGCTTTGAAATATGTGTGTGTGTGTGTGTGTGTGTGTGTGTATATATGTATATATATGTATATACATATATATTTCATCTCTGTTTTCCCAAAGGAGGTGAGTTTTCAGCTAAAAAGAGAAAAGGAATTTGCATCTTTACAGAGTGTATAGCATTGTGAAAATATTTCCATCAAGATTACTTCTGATTCAATTTCTTCATAACATCTGTTTCTATTGAACAAAAATAATATGCTGTCATGTATCTGGGACATTCTCACACTTTCTATTTTCATATTAACAGCACAAAAGCTGTCATTGTTAACTTGATATAACTGCCACCAACACCACACGTGGACACACGTGCCTCACACTTACAAATTCATATGAGCCTGTACTTGAATGTTCAGCAAAACTCTGCAATTTCCCTGACTCATTTCAACCAGTTTTTAATCTTACCATCTGGATATAAAGTGACATTTTTACTCAGACACAATAAAATGCCTATTTAATAGAAAGCAATATCTTTATTTTCTCTATATTTTCCAAATCTTCTGAGTAGTTATTATTCTTCCAAACAAAAAAGTGACACATTTTTAAAAATAAAATTATATAAATTTCTTGTCTTTAAATTGAGGGGGAAGAGATAAAAGAGAGAATTTCAACAATGTAAAAAAATGATGTTCAAGGGCTGGAGTTGTGGCTTGGCAGTAGAATGCTTGCCTAGCACATGCAAAGCCCTGGGTTCAATCCTCAGCACCCCATAAAAATAAATAAATAAAATAAAAGTATTGTGTTCAACTATATCTAAAAAATAAATATTAAAAAAATGTTCAAAATTAAAGCATGGTTTTTAAGATATTCCCTGATTAGGCACATCCCACTCCTACTAGTCCTTCCTGGTACTTCTTTTCAATACCTACATACCCATTTTGTACCTTATGATTGACAGGCATTAACACATTTTTAAAATTTTCATGTTGTCATGTGTATATTACATATACATGCACACAGTTACATATGTGTACATGTGTCTTTCTAATTATACCTTCAATTCTTTAAATGTGGAATTGTGGAAAAATATTTTTTCACTGTCTCTTCTGAACATCTCTTCCAGAACTCTCTACGTATACTTCAAACTCAAATACTAAATGTCTGTTCTGCTTCTACCCACCAGAGATCCCCATTTCTCAGTTAGCACTAGACACACCAAACACCCAAGCCAGAAACCTGCAAGTCTTCCCACTCTCTTGCTTTACATATCCATTCTGTTGCCAAATCTTGCAAATCTTGCCTTCCCAATTTCTCTTGAACCCAGTTCTCTTCTCCATCTCCTTTGAAAAGGCTTTAATTATGGTTCTACAAATTTTGGGCTGACTCATTTCATGGACTTCCACAGTCTGATTTGGAGGGGTCCAATCATTAGAGTTAAAACCTGAAAGGGGTTTATTTCTTCTAGCAACTGGTCCCAACTGTAGTACACTGTAAATCTCCTTTGTACACCATTTTCTATAAGTTTCATGACTACTCATTACAAAAAGAGTACCATTTCCCATCTAAAGTTCAATTCTGTTCATTCTTAAAACTATTATTTCTGGTTCCATGCAGAGTTCTTCACCTGCCCATCTTAATTTTTGCACAGAACTGTGATTTTTGCAGCTTGGAGAGCGGATGGAGATGCGAGGCATCTGCTCTTCACCCATATCTATCCTTTTAGACTCAAGCTTTTGGTGTGCGCTAGGACCAGGAGGAAGAACATGGAAAGGCATGAACATCTCCTTACTAAGTGGTGCAAGAGTGTAGTGGAGAGGTACTTGATAGATATTCTACCTACAGAGCCAATGAGAATGGACTATGGGCCCAGTGCTGGGCAGCAATAAACCTCTGTGAGATTCATCCAGCCCTTATGGTGGGCCCTAAGCAAGTGCTTTACTTATTACATCCCTCCACTGTATCTACAACTTTGCTCCCTGCATGTCAGTAAGCCCAACAGACAATGGCTTATCCTTACAACACAAACTCTAGGATCGGATAGCCTATGTAGAACCCATCATTCTACTTTTTTTTTTTTTTTTGAAGTACTGGATATTGAACCCAGGGGCACTTTACCAGTGTGTTAAATCCCCAGCATTTTTTTTTAAGTTTTAAGACAGGTTCTCAGTAAGTTGCTGAGTTTGGGAGGTTTTCCTTGAGTTTGTAATCCTCCTGCCTCAGTTTTTGGGACTGTAGGCATACACTACTACATCTGGCTGGGACCCATCATTCTTACCTAGGAAATGTGAATGTGTTGGACCAACTCCAACCTATATCCTCCTGGAAGTCTCCTCCACACTAGCTTTAATTATCTTTTCCCTTGACCAAGTAGCACAGGATTGGGTCAGCAAGTTCAATGACCAAGAGACATCCAAAGGGATAACAAATGTCAGTAGTCTATTCTTGTGCACAACCCCAATATTTAAGTGCAATTCTGTTAGAGTCCTCTTTCTCTTCCCTAGAGAAAACCTTTCCCCAGGAACATTGCACTTCAATAAACCTCAAGATGGTAGCCAACTAGTCTTGGCATATGGAAGAGTAAGAGAGAGGATGTTAGCAATAGCTGATAGGGTCAGTTCTGACTTTGTTACACTCTCCAATAAGCTCAATATCCGGTATTTCTTTAAAAAAGAATTATTTGATGCTTTTGAGTTCATCTTAGTCTATGGTCACACTTTATGTTGTATTGTATTACTAATTGGTATTACCATCTATTGTCTCATTCTTGTTCCATTCCGAATTTTCTGGGAAATCGTGAGAAAGCCTAATTCCCTGAAAATCAATTTCCTGAAAGCTAACTGACCAACTTGCCAAATTTACTCATTTACCAAAAGCTTATTTTTCAGGAACCAATTTACCAAAAGTCAATTTGTTCTAGACTATTTTGCTAAAAGACTATTCACCAAAACAATAAATAAATAAATAACCAAATTACAAATTTCCCAAATAATTTCTTTCTGTTATCAACTTAAAATTTATAGCCAATTTGCTTGGGAAATTTAAATAACCTTTAAAACTTTGTTTTGAAGTTTTAGCTTATTTTTTACTAAGATTTAGATTTAGCATAAGGTTTTTATTTTGCTGTAGCTATTTCATTCCACTGGTTAAATAATAAATTCATTAGTCCCCCAAAGCTCAATGTCAACTCTATATATGATTCACATCTCACATGTGGAACTCTTCTCAAATATTTTAAACTCATATACAGTATTCTTAGAATTGAGCCAGATGAACATATCTAAGAAATGAATTCTGAGAAGTACAAAGAGCAATTGACTCTATTGTATATGTCTTAATAAAACCTCAATTATTTATAAGATCCTTGACATCAAGATATGTACAATACTTGTAATTCAAAACACTGTACAAATGAGTGTTTCTAAAAGCCTGAGATCAAAAGTAGAGGAAAATCCAAACATTAATAAGCTTTACCCGGCCATAGTAAAACGTTTGCCACCAAAACCAAATTAAACCATACTAGAACTTCACAATGGCCAAATATATATTCACAGAAATCATCAAAAATTAAAATCATTCTTTTTCATGACAATTGCTTAAAACTTTATGCATAGATACCAGAAGTAACTTTTTGTAAATTAGTGAACTTGGTAAATTTGGTAAATTGGGCACTGAATGGCAGTGAACAAAGTAGCAACTTGCTTTAGGCCTGATGTTGACTTGGAGCCTGAATTATAGCCACACTTGCTTAGGAAGGATAATTACTTCTTCAACTTTGGTGATAAACAGAGCTAGAGGTATATACTGAGAAAGTTTTAAAGACCTAGGACCATGTATTTCAGGCATATGCAAATGAGAAAATGTACACATAGGAAATGTGTGCTGAGAATTTCACAGGGAAGAGTATGTAGCCGACTGCTGCAGGAAGGGGTCTACTGAGGGTGGAATCTTTGTGTGTAGAAGAAACAGAATATTAGCAATATCTTGCTGGATGTGAATTTTCCTTGGAGGATCCGTAGCCCTACTTCCCCAAGCAGGCTTAAACCAAGTAGGAAGTAAAGTCTTGCTGATGAAAGTAATAGTAATTAAAATACTAGCTAGTCTTTACCAAAGGCTACTAAATATCTGGCATTGGCTAAGATCAATCTAAAACATCAACAAAAACTGAAACTAACCCTAATCTTCAAAACATTAAAATCTGAGTTACTTTGCCTCACAAAAATAATTCCAACTGCATGTTTCTCTCCCATTACTTTCAACAACTCCCTACTTATATCATCTTAAAAGAGGCTAGCAAATTCTAAAATCCACAATAGGTATTTGGTATCTTCTTGGTATGGAAGGAAGAGACAATACAATCCAACCAAATGAGGTGATTTCCTATATAAAGAGAAAGGAACAAGAATTCAAGTAAATAAAATCATAGGATAAACTCAAGGAGAATATTTGATGAAGCTTTTAAAAATTAAGGTTATTAGTATTCTCATGGTTCCGTGATAATATAGTAAATGAACATGTGATATTCCTAAAGTAAGATGTGTCCTGTGGGTTTGTTTATTTTCTGAATGATGGTGGCCCTTCTAGGGTGGGCAAAAGCATGGCCACGAAGTGTCACAGAAGCTTAGAGGCACTGGCTGTAGTCACAGCCTTTGGCTAAGTCACCTGGTGTACAAGTCAAAGTTTTCTAGAGGAACAGAACCAACAGGGTGTGCGTGTGTGTGTGTGTGTGTGTGTGTGTGTGTGTGTTATAAACAGGGGATTTATTAGATTGGCTTACACAACCTGAAGCTGGAAAGTCCACAATGACTGTCTGCAGGCTGGAGAGCTGGAGGAACCAACAGCTGCTCAGTCCAAGATGCTGAAGCCCCAGAACAATAGGGATCAACAATGATACCCAATTCCAGGACTGAAGGCCTAGAAACTCACTGGAGAATCACTGGCAGAGTCTGCTTTGGAAGAATGAAGGAGCTGGAGTCTGATGATCCTAGGCAATCACTGCAGCAATCAAGAACCTATTCAAGAAGAATCAAATTTTCCTCTGCTGCTGTTTCCTTGTTCTTCCCGCTTTCATTCCATTTAAGCCTCCAACCTATTGAATGGTGTTGCCCACACATAGGAGTTTGATGTCCCATATCCAAACCGTTCCTAGACACCTCCTCACTGACATACCCAGAAGTCTCTTAATCTTGGGCATCTCTTAATCCAATCAAATTGATACTTCAGATTTAACCATTACACCTAGTGTGCAATCTTCACAATAGCTCCGGCAAGTAAGCATGACTAGGGTCTCACAGAGAGGTCAAGTGGAGTTCAGAGCATTTGTTAGTTGCTCAAGGACACATTATCTAGAAGCAACCGTTGATTATTCATATCTATAATAAGACAACGATAGCTTTCTAGCAATGAGACAACTGACATCCAATGACACTTTTCTTTAGTTTGCTGTCTATACCCCATCTTAATTGGCAAGTAGAATTCAAAATAATGAAAACACACACAATTTATTCTCCCTTTCTCGTCTACATTTATCTGGGTTTTGTTTACATATTTCCCCTGGGCTTTCCATTTCTAGGTAGAACACTTCAGCCTGTATTTTACATGACGGACACAGTCAAAATATTTTCTTATTTCTTTTTCATTATTTAATACTTGTAGATTTTTCAAATAATCCTACATATTCCGAGTAGGAAGTATTGGATTTTGTTTTGTTTCTGAATGATGAAACTATTTCCTTCTATCAAAAAATAAAAAAAAGATATTTTTTGTTTTTTGTTTTTTCTAAATAATAATGGGTCTCCTTGACCTGTAGGCAGCTAGGAGTTAGGAGACCCAGGGCCTGTTCAGCATCTCAGTGGACTTATCATCTGGCTTTAGATACCAGAGACGGTTTCCTTCTCTATAGACTGAACCCCTTCCTGCTCAGATTCGTCCTCTCTACATCCAGAAACACATGTGGTCTGTGGTCTGATTTACTTCCATCTGTGTAGGCAAAAGTATCAAGCTTCTCTGATCTCATGGTGGTGGTCAGGAAAAAAAAAAATCCTTAATAAGCAGTGTTTCTTAACTTGCTGTTAGGAACATTGTTCTTTACCCCCAAATCCTTCTCCTTTGGCTTACTTATACCTCTTCTGATGCTGTTGTCAGAATACAGTTTGAATACTATTCCTAAGGCATTTGACATAGTCTGAGTATTATTCCTCATCTGAAGAGCTCTTTCTTCCTCTAATATATTACAGGGGTGTGGGATAAACACTGCTATAATTCCCTTGGAAAAGCAAATATTGCAAGTGATTTTTTGTTTGTTTGTTTGTTTTTACACAATACCTTTTTATTTTATTTATTTATTTTATGTGGTGCTGAAGATCGAACCCAGGGTCTCTCACGAGGTAGTCAAGCACTCTACCACTGAGCTACGACCCCAGCCTGCAAGTGATTTTTGAAATTGAAATTATTAACCTACACAGCTCTGAAAATCTAAGTTGTAACTGTCAAACTATTAAAGAATGTCACTGACATACTGATTTAAAAAATAGTCATATGGGATGGTATAAAATCAACAAAACACTGTGTTTGAAAAAGTCATATTCAAATTAGTTGAGCTACAGTTTATATGTATTTTATTTGTTTTTTTCTGCTTTATTTAAATTTATTCATCAATTTTTTTTAAAGATGGAGATCAGGGAGAAAAATAGATGCTTGCTATTTTAAAAAAAAGATTTGTGTGCATGTTTGCTCATAAGGTTGCAAAATTATCAACATAAAATTTGGTTTTCAAAAGTAAGCATTTATTTGTGAGTTTCTTTAAAACATAAATAAATTATCTTATTGTCAAATTTTTTCCTTAATTTATAGGTACATGGATACCAATACAATCAATTGGAACCCTTTATCAAAATTATTTCTTTTTTCTTTTTAGAAATACAATTTCTTTTCATAAAATTGATACCATCACCCTTCACAGCAATGTCAAATTTATTCCAAAAAGTGTTCATTTTGTGAAAAAGAAATAAACTGCAAATTTTCTGTTTTTTCTGTCTCCATTTTTTTGGTATATATATTTTTCCTTTCAAGAAACACAGGGCCTCTGTTTATGAGAGATGCCTACGCATTTTTTCAATTTAGCCATTGTGCTCACTTTTCTGATTTTATTACAAATATAATTTTATACATCTATTTTCTGATACTAATAATGTTCCAGCCCATATCCTTTCTTCAGTGTCCATTTCCCTGGTTTGACTGTATGAAAATGGAAGGAAATGGACCTGTGAGCAGAGCTCTGGGACTGTTTCCACGCCCAAGAGCCACTTCATAACTTCCCCTCCACAATTGCAGCCTCTCAGGAAAGCTTTACAGTACTAACTTCAGCCCCTGGCATCATTTCTCCTCCATAAGACAGGTCTTTTGATGGGCAGCAAATCTCAAAACAGTGCCTACCAACCTTGTCTCTGGGGTCTGTCATAACCATTCAGTTTTTAAAGGCTGAACGAAAGTAAGCAGCTGCTAGGAGGCATCCCTTCATGCCCCAGACACCCACCCCTCTATCCATGCTCATGAATAGGGTTACATAGTAGATGCCCAGCTGCTGGTAGGAAGAGTTATGAATCTGTGCTGGAGGAGGAAGAAGAAAATGAGAGGATGTGATTCACAATGGCAAGTATGAGAAAAACCAGCTAGACACAGAACTTGGTTTCAAAATCCAGGTACCAGTCTTTAAAGATTAGAAGTCCTGCTGGGCACAGTGGTGCATGCCTGTAATCCCAGGAGCTCTGGAGGCTAAGACAAGAGGATCAAGAGTTTAAAGCCAGCCTCAGCAAAAGTGAGGTGCTAAAAAATTCAGTGAGACCCTGTCTCTAAATAAAATACAAAATAGGACTGGGGATGTGGCTCTGTAGTCCCATGCCCCTGAGTTCAATCCCCAGTACCAGAAAAAAAAAAAAAAAAAAAGACTTGATGCCCTTGCCTTAGGCACTGTTAACCTTTTTTGCCATGAGTTAATAAATGACAAAATGATCTGAACCAGTCTTCGCTGACTGGCTGACTGCAGTGGATATGAACTCTCCAGATGCTTTCTAAATGAATGGCTAGGGTGAGTGTGGACCAGTTAGATAGAGTTCACACTGGACTGGGGTTGGTAGAGCTCAGTTGGTAGAGCTCTTGCCTAGTATATGCAGGTCACAGGTTTAATCCCCAACACTGCAAAAGAATTCTGAGAGTTCAAGTCCTAATTGGATCACAAGGCTGAGAGCAAAAGAGTCAAAACCAAAATAATATTAGAAAAAAATTAATATTTTATAGTTCATAGAAAAAATTATTTTTACAAATTAATTATGGAGATTTTCAGGAGCTGGGGATGTGGCTCAGTGGTAGAGCATTTGCCTTACATGTGTGAGGCCCTGGATTTGATCCCTAGCACCACAGGGGGTGTGGGGGGGTGGGGATAAAGGACATTTTCAGATGATATCCTTTGGTATTTTTATAGTATTTCATAAGCTGTAAATATATGGCTGGCTTTATAATTTTTTAAATGCTTGCCATCATTTGTTGTGAAACATTTTATTTGCATTGAGTTTTGTTTTTTGTGGTCCTGATTCAGCTTCTCTTTTCTAACAAATAATTTCTTAATTAAATGTTACCAAAAAACAAAGAGTGGGGTTAATATGTGCACACCATAGTCCTGATTCTTTTGTTTTACCCCCATTCAATCAGCTGATTAACTTACCTTTTTAAAAAAAGTTTAGTGAGCTTCTAAAGCACTATAAATAACCATGACAATACCTAATAAAAATAGATGTCATATCAGAAAACCACAGCAGGTTTTAAACTTAGTTTAGCAAAATCAACAACTTCCTCACAAGACTGATGAACTGCAGTGACGTCGTTTTAACAAAAGCATTTCTAGCAACCAGATAAGCAAGTGTCTTCTTGACATAGATGGATGATAGCACATGTGCCAGAAGCCAGTGGAAAATAGGAGCTGTCATCTAGAAAATGACAGAGCCATTTTGAGTCCCTCTAGATTAGCACTCCATCTTCGGTTGAGCAGATACACTGTTACCTGAAGGTCTATTGCCAGCAAATCAGAAGCAAGAGGGCAGAGCCCTATCTTTCTGAGAGGACTGGAATCTTCAGAGGCTCAAGTGCAGAGAAAGCATATGATGACATCCAGTTTCCTGCAAGACTCGTTCCACTAAAAGTACTTACCGCGTACATCAGCAAAAATATTAATTAACCTATTCAGTATAGACACAAATCAGTGTCCAGAAAAAATAGAAACTAGAGTAAGAGATTGATTTTAATACCACCACTCCTTCAAGATTATCTTGTAGACAGGCACCTGATTATAACATCACAAGCTTTACTACTTATCTCTATTTAAACAACTGAGTGTTCGGAAATTCATCTTCCCAGCATTATGTCATTAAATAAACACTGTCTGGCTGACCAGCATCTAGGGAGGTAACTCTGAGGTTAAAAGGAAGGTCCAAGTGCTCTGAAGTCAGGAAGACAAATTTTCAAACGCAGCCGGTCTGCCTTCAGCAAAGGCTTCCTAGCTAGTCTTGGAGTCCACTGGGGGCCATGTCTTTGTGACTGTGCTTAATGGCTGAGGATAATGTGCTGCGCTCCATGTGGTCCTCTGGTGGAGAAGGAGCAGTGCTGTTCTGTTAATGGCCTGGCACTGCGTGCCACTCTTCACAACACTGATCTAGTGCCTCAGGGCACAGGGAGCCTGTGCGTAGGCAGACGGCTATCTTGTGGTCAGCCGTTAGGGCATTATCTGATTTCTAAGCATCAATTCTGGCACCTTCGCTGTGGTCACATCTTAGAGTGAATGTCTCCGAAGGACTCTGATGGACATAACAGCAGATTCGCTGCAAAAAACAACAAAAAAAAAAAAACCCAAAAAACTGCCTTACATACATTTTTCTTAATGGTTGAGATTTGGAAAGAGAGGAAAGTATGTTTAAGTGTTTAGTGCTAAGAATAATAAAGGAAACAAGCAACTCTCCCAGGGGAGAAAGAACTGCCTTTGATTCCTGGGTAGTTAACAGAGGCATTTTAAGTATAATTTGAAGCTCTATAGAGCAACAGTTTGTATATAATTTAGAACTCTCTGGAATCTGCTTTGGCCTATCGGGCCCAGAAATGCTACAAAGGTATTTCTAATTAAAATGACAAGCCAAATAATATTGATGAGGCTGACTTTAGAAAGAAATATTTTCCCAACTACTTATTTTGCCTATAATGATATTACTTGTCTGTGATGCAACGCACAGGAAAGAAAATCCCTATTTCTGTGGCATTATCATTTGATTTCAGGTCTGTCAGGTCATATCACATATCACACAAAAGCCTCCTCCTCCACCCCACCCCACTCTTTTCTTTTTGTCAATGACATTCCCCACGACAAGCATTCCAAAAGAATAGCAATTGCTTCTCTCGTCAGCTGGGTTTTGTCAGTTCTGAACGCAGGGTCTTGCTTTGCCATTTTCAAGGTCTCTTTCAAACCCTGGATCACAGCTGGTGCTTCAATCAAGAGCTCACACCGTGAAGAAGCTGGCAGTTGATCCCCAACCAACTCTGCAGAAGATATATAATCTCTTTCATGGCACACAGTGGAATACACCTTTCATTCCATCCCTGAGAAAGGCTGCATCATTCACAAGTCCTTCTTGACAAAAATATTAATAATGTCCCTGTCTCCTCAGGGATGAGAACATTTTGGGGTTTGAACTGAAGTGACCTTAGCTTGTCAAAATGATTTGACTTTAAGAAACGCAACAGTGAATCCCATTTTCTATTGTGGCTTTAGAATCTGGCATAGTAATCAATTTAGGAATATTTTAATTACGTTTATCATGACAAAATGTGCAATGAGAATATATAAATTAAGGTTGTTGGAGTTTTTTTTAAGAAATAAGAACATGTAATGAAAAAGATATTTTTTCCCAATATATGGCATTGTATTCTGTCATTAATCATTCTCTGGAGTACATTATAATAAAACCTGTTTAAGATAATATTTTATCATTTTTGTTGTTGTGGTTGCGGAGGATTGAACCCAAAGACTCATGCATGGTAGGCGACTGCTCTATCACTGAGTTGTATCTTCCAGCTCCAAGATAATATTTTTTAAATTATTTTATCTTTATATGGAAAATGAAGACAGAAGAAAAACATTTAGTGACCAGTTAGGAAGAAAGGGCATTGGCCATACCAGACAGATGTGATTGTAGTATTTATATTTCTAGCTGAAAGCAACAATGGAATGTGATGGACATCATTATACAAAGTATGTGTATGAAGACTTGAATTGGGTGTCAACATACTTTGTGTACAGAGATATGAAAAATTGTGGTATATATGTGTATTAAGAATTGTAATACAAAAAAAAAAAGAAAATCAGCAAATGATTGAAAAAACTGAAATGGAATGTGATCATAGGTAATATGAATCAAGAATTTGGCTTCAGTGGGTTTTTTTTTTTCTTGGATCAAATCCAAGGCTTCAGACATGCTAAGCAGGCACTCTTACCACTGAAGGATTTGAAGTAAATGTTCCTTTGTTTTTAACCAATCTCTCTCTCTCTCTCTCTCTCTCTCTCTCTCTCTCTCTCTCTATCTATCTCTATCTCTATCTCTATCTCTATCTCTATCTCTATCTCTCTCCCTCCCCCGCCTCCCTCTATCCCTCTCACCCTCTCTCTCCCTTATCCTCATTTTGTGGCTTCATTATAGAACTTGTTTAACAATGCATGATCTGAGCTATAACGCATTCAAGTAAAATAAACCTCCCTCAAATACTAGTGCAGGCTGAGTCTAAATACGCCAAATGAGGCAGAGAAGTGGTAGATTAGATGCCAAAAAAAATCACTTTGACCTCAATTATCCAGATAGTATTTCAAGAATCACTTTGCATGGCTAAAGAGCGTGTAATCTAGTTGTCTCTAACATAATCACCATCTTCTAGGAAAACCATCTTTATACATTACAACATCTTCCATTTGCTACCAAATCAGAGCCCAAGGTTAAAAACATACTCACCCAGCATCTGATGGGTGAGGATGAGCTTTAAACTCCTATATTTCTTGGGTAATTACTCACTATTAATGTTATGTGTAGCAGAAAATGAGCATTTCATATACCACACTTGTGAACACAGGTGTTTTCCAATGAAAAATAGCTGTTTTATAAAGAGACTCTGATAATTACCATGCACATTTCTATATCACCACATCTGAAACTAGACTGAAACCAACAATCAAAAATCTAATCAGAGATATTGGGGGAGTGGAAAATTTGATAGGAATGGCATTTCAGCATTACAAAATGAAAAACTCTGAAAATCTGTTGCACAACAATGTGAATGTATTGAGCACTACTGAACCATACACTTTAAAAATGCTTAAGGTGTTAAATTTTAGGTTAGGTGTTTGTACGATAATTTAAAATTTCAAAAAAAAATGGTTAAAATATAATTATGTGGCATATTCTTCTGTGGAACTAGGAAAATGAGCTAGGAGGAATACATTGTCTACTTGCCAAAGCCAACTTTAAGTTATAGGAAGCATTTATAGAAAATGCTGGTAAAGCTTCCAGAAGGGTCATGGAAAACAAGAAGCAAAGAGAAGATGATCAATGATATTGTCTCCTTGAATAATTTTGATTCGTGTAGAATACCAGAAATCACCTCTCAGAAAAGCCTCTTATCATGAGAAATGTTGCTGGGAAAAACAGCCACACTGAAAAACACTCTTCCCAAACAAAGCTTATTGATCCTCAACACGTCATTGCTTAGACATTGACAAGGCCAAGTTTCTGTAAATCAGAAGGACAACAGGCAAAAGAAATTGCTAGGATGAAAGGAGAGGAGAAAGGAGTAAGTTTTGTTGTACTTGCCCTGTTAGCTTTACCCATGAGGTTTAATCTAACCTGTGAGGTAGGTACTGTCCCACTACATCCAAAAGGGGAAATAAGGTCTAAGAGATTAAGAAGCCTGTCTTATTTTTACCCAGAAAACTTCTCTGGAGTGAAACTCCAGAGATGGTCTGATTCAGTCCAACCTAAATTCTTTACTACACTATTTTGAAAAATCAGAAATGAAATTGAAGGAGTGAGGTACACCTAGTCCTTCTTCAACACTCATACTTGTAGTGCTTCTCATACACTAGGAATCTCTACAGTCTCTGGCCCCAGGACTCCAAGTTGGCCTACTTGAGTGACTGTCTGTCAACCCACCACTGAGCTGCATTAGTCATTGTCTCGGTATCCATCCTTTTAAAAACTGACCATGGACAAACTAATCATGAAGCATAGAAAATAAGCTCACAGAATAGTGTGAAAGCTGACAGGTAGGTATGTTTACCAGGGTACCTGCCACAACAGAGGTGTGCATAGGTTCCCTTGGGTAAAAAATAAAACACCAAGTATGAATTAATGGGACAAAGTACCCATGACCAAGGGCAATGAGAATCACAAGGGGGTGCTGGATCCTCTAAGCCCAAGACCATGTCTGGCTGTTGTCACAAGATTCCTAAAATTTTAGGGGAGTTAAACAGTTCCTAGCATATTAAATTTTGCCTGTTTACTATTTGCAACTGACCAAGAAAGAGGTCAAGACTATTTATTTATTAGTCTATTATTGAGGATTAAATAATATCCTGAATTTGGAATTAGGTAGGTTGGAGTGAAGAATAGGAGGAAGCTAATGGAATACAAATGTCCTAAGTAATTTTTTTTTCTTTTTGAAATAGTGTCTCACTACGTTGTTGAGGCTAGCCTCGAGTTTGTAATCCTCCTGCCTCAGTCTCCCAAATTGCTGGGATTATGGACATATGCCACTGTGCCCAACCTTAAATAATCTTTATTTATTATATTTTTATTTGTTCTAATTAGTTATACATGACAGTAGAATTCATTTTAACACATAATACATAAATGACTTAAATAATCTTAAGTGGACATCAACCAACAGTGTCCCCTTTCCCCCATCATTTAGCAAACGCATAGCATAGCAGACTATTAAAGCTGCATTCTTTCACCCTCCTTCACCGTTCTTTCATGAATTATAGATTCATTCCAGTTTTAAATCATATATAACATATACATATGTTATATAACATGTATTACATAAATTATATAATTTTTCTACCAATTTAATTGACCCACACAAAAAAAGATGTCCTTAAACACACCAAAATGTGAGTTTTTGCCATGCTTGAGAAAACAGTTTTGAAATTCCCAATACTCTTGAACTTCTTCAAATTTCTCGGGTCTAATTTTCACAATAAGTTACTATACATAGGCTGAAGTGGGTGAGTGGAATATAGACTATCACTGTAGAGACTATAGAGATCTGGGCTTCACAGACCCTCATATCCCAGGGAATGCTGCTGCTTAAAAATTCTTAGGAAAAGAAAAAGCAGAAGAAAGATGAGAGGTTCACAAACTATAATTAGCTCCATTAAACCCCTTTAACTGAACTTCT
This sequence comes from Spermophilus citellus, assembly GCF_964194105.1. NCBI lineage: Eukaryota > Metazoa > Chordata > Mammalia > Rodentia > Sciuridae > Spermophilus > Spermophilus citellus. Next base: position 174,738,986 of record NC_138182.1, on the reverse strand, counting down.
ACATGTTGCTTAAAGAATGAGGACATTTATGAGAAAATGTAACACACCGCTCTTTGGTCACTGTTATTGGGTGTTAAAAGTAAACCACAATTACAGGTCCGATGGCTATCAAATTTATTTTCTCAAAATAAATTTCCCCAGTATTGTTTGTTATTCAGGAGATTCTGCAGCTTTAGGGAGCCCACACTTCAAAGTCAAGGAAGTGAATTTGGGTCTTGGCAGCCTGGGGGCACTGAGTGAGCCTCCTCATCAGCTTAGAAAATACTAAGATTTTGTGTGTGTGTGTGTCATTTCTTTGCCACAGAGTTAGATATCTGCATATAATTTTAAAGGAATACATAAATCTTTTTAAAGATGAACAGATATGTACACTCAATTATCATTTCACACAAGGTTTGGCCTGCCAGATGAAACACTATTTATCAGTTGTTGGTGGAAGGAACCTTCCTCTGCTAACCATTGTGCAAGAACAGCAATGTAACCCTCGGGTCATGGGATAACACTTGTGCACTCATGCTCATAGGGGCTTTTTTTTTTTTTTTTTTTTTTTTTGTAAGTGGCACCTGCTGTGAGGCTCCCTATAAATACTGAGTGCCTGCAGCAAATCACAGATGTTTTATGCACTAAAAAACCCGACAGGAAGTAATCACTAAAAGAAAGACAGAAACAGTAAGGGGTAGGTAAGAGTGGGCAGGCAGAGAAAAAAAAGACTCCCTTTATGGTTGGGGGATGTTTGGAGGAATGGGCTTAAAGTGCAGAATATAAGTAGCTTTGTTGGGCAGCTCAATTTGACCCAGATTCGATCTCATCTTGACTGAAAACACACGGGCATCTAAAGAGGACAGGATGTCGCCTCACGTAAGTTGAGTGGGGACATCATGTTTGAAAATCCCTTGACATTGTTTTGTCTGGGTTGGACTCCTTAGCTTTTCTAGTTGTTCTTTTCATAGAACACAGTACCCCTTGGATTTTTTTAGCATGAAAATAAATGTTTGTATTTTTGTGCAAACCTTTCTTATTAACCCAAAACCACTTCTCTTTATACTTGCAGGGGATTACTCCCACCACCTCATCTAAACTCACTTTGTGTCTTCAGTGTTGGATATCAACCCTTAAAAACAATCATGCCTGAGTTTATCTCATTTTTAGGCCAACTCATTTTCAGTGAATTTCAAAGCAAAAATAATAACATTATTTTATACACTTCCAACTAATGGTAACAAAGAAAATATTTGTCTACTCCCCATTTTCCAAACAATTTCTGGACTTCATTTCAAAGGGATGCATGTTAACCTGAATGTTAATGTGCTTTCCTTTTTTCCAGAGAAACCAAAGCATGCTGTTTGTTTTCACAGGAGTATTTATACTTAACACATTTACATTTTAAGCACATTTGCTCTCCTCCTTAAATGACTTCTCTAATAACTATTTTTTAGCTTATAATCACATTAACAATCTGCCCCTAAAGAATTCTTCAGAGCCCTATTTTTTCACTTATATTTTAATATTTGACAGTTTCTTTGTAGAAAGGAAAGAGCATTTGAAATAATATTGGATATTTTGCCAAGTCTGTCAAATGAGTAACACTTCCACTTTCTCAGCTCCGTCTCATTAAAATTGTATTCTAATTCTGTCTTAACTTGGTCTCTGTGCTTCATAAGTCATTGCCTGCTCATTACTTGTAGTGTAGGAGATGAAATTGATTCAAACCTGATAGCTGAGATAAAGAATTGAAAGGCAGGCAGCTGGGAGAAATGAAATTAGCCTATTTTAGTGCTTTTCCGGCTGGATTTTTGCACAGCCACTGGTTATACCATGTGTCAGTTCACATTTGTGACACTATCTATGTTTGGTTTATAAATTTCTGTTAATATTATATTTTCAAAATGAAAACACAGAGATGCTTGCCTGTTTTTTTTTTTTGTCTTAGCATTAAAATGCCATTGAATGAGTTGATGATAAAGAAGAAAACATGATTTTCTATAGTTTTCTATAATTATAGAATCATGAAAATTGCCCAACAAAGATTAATTGTTTCATTGTGTTACAATTCATCCGGGTATCTCTTACAGAAAGGAACATTAGTGACAAAGAGTAAATGTTAGACCCTTAGAATGGTTTGAGGGGAAATGGATTTAGAATGTAATGTGACTTACAAGCAATTTCACACAGAATACGGGAGGGAACTGTGCTTTCTAACCTAAACACTCCATCTCAAGCTTTAAATGTCAAAAGAATACACTGTGGAATTCCTAATTTTGAATATAGACGAGTATTTGAAGAAAATTGACTGAAAGCATTGTACTTTTCCATATAAAATTGAGTTGTTAAAAAATTATATGGTCTAATTACTAAACTTGGTATTTTTGACTACTTTGATTATGAACAGATATTGTCATTAGCTAGCTAATTAAATTGACTGCAATAACAAGCAGTAATTTAGAAATATGTTCTAAATTATTTTCTATATGAAAGCAAAGTCTTTGTTGATCTGTGTATGTGATTAATGTCAAGTGTCATGAATTAGCAGAGGGATTTCAGTGTAGAAATATGTGCATTTATATAAAAGAAAGAAGGGATTCATTTACACTCCAATTCTGAATGTAAAACATGAAGCTTGATATGTGCCTAAATATAAGTACTGATGCATTTTTTCCTGATTATTCAAAGAAAATATAAGAAGAAAAGCACATTTCTTAGAAATATGATAGTTAAGTTTCAGTTGGGTTTAACCATCTGTGAATACAGTGCAATATGTACATCCAACCCAGAAACTTTGCAAATAACATGTTTAAATTTAAATAGACAGAACTGATTGAAGTATTATGTAAGATATGTGGACAAATCTGTCAAACACACTATAGTACAATTATGAAATATTTTATGTGACTAATAAATCATGCAGATAAAAAGCAGTGAGTCAGCTGGGTGCAATGCTACACTTGGGAGGCTGAGACAGGAGGTTTGCAAATTCAAGGCCAGCCTCATCAACTAAGACCCTGTCTCAAAATGAAAGATAAAAAGGGCTGGAGATGTGGCTCAGTTGTAGAGTATCCCTGAATTTGATCACCAGAACCACACCTGTAACAAACTTCCCTTTGATCTTGGTGCTTACTTCTAGTAACAGTAGCTAGATTTGAGAGGTGACCTTCTTGAGAGCATTTTGCATGATAGATTTTTACTTACCTTTTATTTTCTTCCCATTGTGATAGTTGTCACTTGTATGTATTAACATTTTATAAAGCATCTAGCAGAGAAGGATGTCAGGTTAGAATGTCAGGTTAAACTAGAAAAATCAATAAACTAAATGATATTAACTCTAAAATGACTTAATAGATTCTGTATTAAGGGTTGCATGATAAATAAACTATGAAATGTGCTACACGTGTGTTATATAAGCAAATACCTAACAGCCAAACTGATGTGATTGTTAAAAGTTAACTACTATAGGATTTGTAAACAGTATGTGTTTCTGGGTTTCACAATAATTAAAAATCATACCCTACAACTAATATACTCAAATCCATTCAATTCCCATCTGCACCCTTCCTCTTCTACATCTTCTTCACTCCAGGCACTTTGAATAAGCACACATCCCAGACCTCTGGCTTATATGGCTTCTACCAAGCAAATAAAACTTATAATAGTAATGTGGGAGCTGAATTGTTACTCAACAAGAATATTTTTTGTTGCCAAGTTTGGGTCTACATCAACTTGGAATTTGTAACTTAAGTCTCAGAATAAAGAGCTCTGTCAAGAAACCTACTAAGAAAATATATCATGTGTTCCTGCAAAAGGCTTTGATTTATTTTTTTCATTAACAAAATATTTTTCATCTTTCCAGGCTATAAGAATCCGCTTGCCAATTATTCCTAAATTATTATATGTGGCCCCTTGATTCTTCTATCAGCTTCACGTCTTTGTAGAAACAGCAGCTGCGCCCACAGCACTTTCTCAAAGCAACAAGAAAAGAATCTGTTCCCTTCTCAAAGTTCATGTTATCCAGTTCCTTCTCACCAGAGAACAAAAAGTACCTAGAGGGACAATGACGAAGAGACCAAGGGGCCTCGATGCAGCTTTTGTTGGTGTAAGGCCCTGCTGTGGCACCAGCCCTTGCAGTCGTGCTCTTTGCTGGACACCACTGGTTGTTTTTGTCCTTTATGGTTGCTGTGGATGGTTAAAATCTATTTAGCACCAGAGGCTACTATGACCAATGCCAAGGAATGTGGTTGATTTGCTCATGTCTAACCTTATCCCTTTCTTTGCTGACGCTCTATGTTCTTAATATTTCCTCAGGAGTTGCTCTGCCCTTTCATGAATTCCTGCCACATTCGGGCATTTGTGATGTCAGGAATCTCTGAGAAGGTGAAGGTTTGGTTGCATTGTGTCAGCATTATTCTTACGAACAGTCAGACTCCTGCCCCTTCCCATCAGCGTTAGTAGGCAAAGCATGAACAGTACACACCTGCCTCTTATTATTCATGAGACCTTCAAAACCTGTTTGCCCTACGAAATAAATATCTTTCCTTACCCATATTTTAAATTTTATATTTCATTTTCTTTAAAGTATGATTCGATCTTTCTTTAATTAATTCTAGTACTTGAATGATCTCTTTCAATGATATGTCTCAAATTTTCCTGACTTCAAGAGTTTGATTCACTATCAGACCTAATGAGCTCTGGCCTGTGAAAACTGAGAGGGTTTTAGGATATTACTTCATAACCAACAAAGAAACAACTTCTTCTAAAGGATCTCCCCTCAAATTTTTAGAGTTTAACTAGCATCTCCCCCTACTTTTACTAGCCTATTTTCTCTGTGTGTCCTTTAATAATATGCTTTATATTTCTCAGATACAACTTCATTTAGTCATCACAGGTGAGCAAGGGCCACACCAAAGACATGTTTTGACGTAATAGGTCACATTCAGTCACAAAGTATATTTCCAAATTTGCTAAAGCATAAATCTCAAAAACACATAAAATCATCATTCTCACACAAATATAAAATGAACACATGTCAGCAGTTATATTTAACTCTTTAATTGAATGAAGGAACTAGTAAGATGTTACTGGTTCAAAGGAGAATCCAAAAAAACATATATATATAATTTATCATATATATGAGATATATGTGATTTATCATATATATGATAAAAATAGTGAAACATATTTTCAAATGTATGCAAAACTGATTTCTGTACAGTGGGGGGGGCAAGTTGAAACTTCACAGGATAGAATTGGTTTGCATAACTAAGAGAAAAATCATTTGTTCCATTATATAAGTTTTCTACAAATTACTTTTTAATTTACAAAATTGTAAAATGGCATATTACAATTTTGGTAATAGGATTCAAGTATAGGATCAAGTCAACTCTAGAGGCTCCATTCTTTGCTGGAGACAAAATCAAAGAAACTTATTGAATTTCCTTGATTCAACAAATGAATGAATACCCTTGATTAAACTTCTCTTTGTATTAAAGATTAATTATTCATTCATTCAACAAATGTTATTTCTTACCTACTGTACCTACTAACCATGCTTTCAATGGGAGAAATAGTTCAGTTAACAAAACAGAAAACTCTTGGTCTTATATTCTAATGGGACAGGGAGAAAGTGAATAATTGAAGAAGTGAATTATAAATATATGTCAGATGATGTTTAGTGCTAGGAAAGAAAACAAAATAAAATCAGGTTAAAGGAGGCTGAGGTCAGGAAGGATATTATATTTAAAAACATGTTTAGGAAAGCTTTCGCTGACATGGAGCTATTTGAGCTTGTGACTTGAAGGAAATGAGAGGCAGAATTTACAGTTTATCAATAATTTTGTTTACTGAAGGACTAACTCATGAGATAGAAAAAGAAATCTAAATTTTGCTTGGCTTCTTCCCAAACTACAGAAAATGGGATCTGGGGTGAAATGGAAGAAGACCTTTCTAGACAGAGAAAAGAGCAAGTGCCAAATTCTAACAAAGCAGCAAGCCTGTGTGTGAGAGCCAGCAAGGAAGCCAGCATACTGGGCAGGGTGAGCTTGGAGCCAGGAGAAGGGGAGTGGGGAAGCAGGTGAGGGCAGGATGGTGGGGGCTTCACAAACCATGGTGAAGGATTTGCATCTCCAAGTTTTATGGGAAGTAAGTAGGATTGGGGCTTAGGAGTTGTTTCCTTAAAAGGGGAAAATTTATAATGATTTGGTTGTTTTGAGTTCTTTGGGGGAAGCTCTGCTTTTAGGCAAATAAGTGACTTCAAGAACCCAAATGCCTTCAGTTCAAATAATTTTTCAAAGCTACATATTTGGAGGTGGCAAATTGAGTGCCTTCAGAGAGAAATATGTTATCATGTAAGACAGGGTAAATTTTAAAAATTAATCAATTAATAAATTGAACAGATGAATCTTTGTTCAAAACAAATTTCCAGAACACACTGCAAAATGTTCTGGTTTAATACATTCAGACTGACATCCAGAATTCGGTACTTGATAAGTTTGCAAGAATTTTGACAATGGGCCGCTGTGGAACTTAAGGTGCGATCTGCACCGGAAAAAATAAATAAATAAATAAATTCACCTGCTCAAAGACAGAATCTGGAGATGAAGTTTTGTCTGCTTATTTAGAGGATACAGTGTCACCTCTTTTATTGAGTCAAAGAAGTCAAGTGCTCAATGAAGAATTCAAATGGTCAAAAGAAATCAAACAGATGAAACAAGTAAGTCCTGGAAACTGACCAGAACCCACCAAGAGCCCAGTTCTACATATTTCTCCCTCCACTGCCAGCCTTACATCTGAACATTGTTTGAAGAATGTGTTTGAATATTTTTAACACAAAATGTCTTTTTCTTACTATGATGATGTATTTCTTTTTACCTGTTTTCAAGAAGTAATCAAAGGAGCACTTAACAAAGATATACACAACAAAAGAAAGCAAGCAAGCAGACAGAAGGAAGGATGAGAGGGAAAAGACCAAAGAAAAGAGAAGGAAAATATGGCAAAGATCTTTTGTCAACTTCTCAGTGTTGAAATCTAGATGGGGTGCTGATCTCCTTGACAATCAGGGCAGAGAGAATTAGACCAGAACCTTCACTAAAGGTGTGTGGCATGACTTCTTTCTCATTATCTATTTTCCTTTTTGCATTAAGCCATGAATTGCTCTGTCAATAATTAATGGCTGTAACCTGTAACACTGGAGACAACCCCACATTAAACTTAATTCCAGAATGCTTAAGGGCCTTTGAATTTCAGGAGGAAACTTGGAAGGTGATTAAGATTATGGAAAACTGTGACCTGGAGCTGTGGGTGTACACCACCACATGGGTAAGGCAACCCATCAGATCTGAGGGAAGACTCACAAAACTTCCCTAAAAGGAATCTATGTTTGCCATTATTAGCTTTCTTCATATCTAACAGCCAGGCCTAAATATTCCGAGTTCCAAAGTGTCTGAACCAATATTACTTGAGTTGCTTTTTATGTTTTTCTCACAGAATGCTACTTAGAATTCTTCAGTCCCTTGGTTGCTCAGGGGTCCATCTTTTCCAGTTTTTTGGTATTCCTCCCCTCCAAAATAAACAATGGTGGGAAAGAGAAAAGAAAAAGCATTCAGTCCTGCGCACATAAAAAGCACTAAGCCACCAGTTTCCCTGGTTTGTTGTGGTTGTGGTTGCTGCTGTTGTTATGACTGTCCTGCCTTTTGTGTAACTTGAATGGTTCTTGCTTTTAAAAATGTTTATCCAGGGCTCCACATACTTCCCATGGCTCCCTGCTGATAAAGCTTCAGTGTAATTAAAGTATTTATATGAATACTGCTGAATTCAACCTGCATTATTTAGATACACAAAGGAAAATTCCTGGCATTTTCAAGTCACAATTGTGTAATCAGATGACAGAGCGTTGGCTGGTTTAAGAATACCTTTCTAACTAGTGGAGAAAAAAAATATGTAAAACTGTTGTTTTCCTTTTCTATTATATGTCGTTCTCCAATGAAATTAATTTCACTCAGCTTGGACTGAGTGTTTTAAAGGAAGCAGCCTAAAATAGCCATGCTGGACTGTATTTGTTTATTTAATTAAGTTGGGAAAATGAACATAAGTGGACAAGGGAAGCCACCTCATCACCATTCAATTAGGCTAAAGGCAGGCTTTTCTCCTTTTCTCCTTTTTTCTTTCTTTCTTTCTTTTTTTTTTTTTCTTAAGTCTTGCCCCTTGACACATCCTCTTTATGAAAATAAATGTAATGTTGAATAAGCTAATGCCATTCTTTTGGAATTATGACATGAAGAGGAAGAATTATAGCACGCTGGGAATTTTGGTAGGAATTGATTTACAAAAGAAGTTGCCACATTTGTTTTTATTATGGTTAAAGCTCTAGTTTGGAAAAAGACAAAAGGGCACGGAATTGGGGGAGTTTCTGGATGAATGTAGATCTAATGAAGAGAGTCCATTGGTTCCACAGGCCAGCATCAGATTCCCACAGTCCTGAACAAACTGTTCTCAGCCAATAATTTCTAAGCCTTTGTTTCTCCACTTTGGAATTCTGACTACAGGCATGTTACCAAGCCAACTGGGTTCACTACAAAGACCCAGTGAAGCTCTTTTTATCACAAGATCAAGACAACAATTGTGTGCCTACAAGAAAAGAACAACTAAAACCATCCAGCAAGCATTAAAAGAACAATTCTAGAGATAGTTGCCTTTGAACTCCAATAATGGGCAACATTCAGTTCCGAGATATAAATTCCAAGTTAAAAGAATTCATTACCAATTGCCTTTCCTTTAATTATAAGAGCTGCTGGCGGCAAGTATTTTCAGCAGCGTTAATTTTGTCAAATGTAATATTTTGCCATCGTGTTGAATCCCATACAGTGATCACATTGTAAATTGACTTTAGAGATTTAGTTTTACTTATTATAGAGCTCTTTTGTGAAATAGAAAAAAAAATCTAAATTTTGCCTTGGCTTTGCCCCAAACTACAGAAAATGGAGTATTGTTTTGCAAAAGCTGGTTCTGAAATGTCACTTCCTGAACAGAAGAATGTACTGTTTGCACAGATTCATTCTGTAGACATGTGCAATGCCCAGCTGAGAAATTTTTAAAAAGTAATCAATTGGGATATTTACTCATTTCTCTTAGCTGTAACAGGTGAACAATTTTTGTTCCATCCAGAAGATAATAGGAATTTCCCATTTTTGTGTAAATACTTCATTTTCCAAGAACATGGAAACTATTTAAGCTGAATCTGAGTTAGACACCAATAATTCAAAATATTCTATTTGAAGAGATTGACAGTATTATTTGTGGGATATGTTTATAATCTTAGAAATAGCTTCTGAGATTTAGTCATTCCTTATCTTGAAATCCATGATATTTGTTTATATGTGTAAGTGTGCTCTCTCTCCTCTTCTTGTGTGAAAGACTAAAAACCCACTATTTTTTTAATATTTATTTTTTAGGTGTAGTTGGACACAATACCTTTATTTTATTTATTTATTTTTATGTGTTGCTGAGGATCAAACCCAGGGCCTCGCACATGCTAGGCGAGCACTCTACCGTTGAGCCACAACCCCAGCCCCTAAAAAACCTACCATTTTAACCAGCTCTCCTGGTGGTTCATTTTATGGAACAACTGAATGAGTCTTGCATTTAATAAAAAGCTGAATGATGAGTGTAAACAATAAACAAGATGAGCACCTTGTTGCTTCTAGGAAGCTTGTCTGAAACACTTTTCTTACCAAAGAGGAATGGATGGAAGAAAGTTCACTTATTAATCTTTATTTTTAACTTAGATTTTAATTATTTATTTTTAAATTTATATCCATATATATGTCCCAATAATATACTGGCAAATTTGATCCAGAATCAATTTGGAAACCTGTTTTGGTGCATATGTATGACATTCTTATATGGGGAACTGTACACTTAGCAAATAACTTCTCCTTATTTGTAAATTATCACCTTTACTAACATTGCTTTAAAATTTTTCAGAATATCATGAAAAAAATATTTATATGTTTTTAGATTTACCTTTGAATACTAGTTTTGGCAAGTGTCAGAAATGACTTAATTTCTAGCCAACACACACAATTCTTAACTAAATTTGCATTGGTAAGTTAAGTTCTTACAAAAAAATAATTTGTGATCAAACCTGATTTTTTCCATGGAGGTAATGTAATATTGTTTCGTCAAGACCTTTATGACAGGAGACATTGCCAAGATGGTGGAGTAGGAAGTACCAGCCTCACCCCCTCCATCACATACACACAAATATAGACAGACATCTACAAACAAAATAGCCCAGAGAGAGTTCAAGCCCATTAAAGAATCTGCAGCAATACAGTGTGGGTGGGGGGCGGGGGCGGGGAGAACACACCCTTAATTGTATGTTCTAAAATTGCTGGTAAGATCTGTGTACTTGAGAAGCCAAGACCCCCTATCTCACACCATATATAAAAATCAACTAAAATGGATTAATGAGCATGGTAGCTAATGCCTTCAGTCCCAGCAAGCTGGGAAACTGAGTCAGCAGGATCTCATGTTCAAGACTAGCCTCCACAATTTAGCAAGATCCTCAGCTACTTGGTAAGACTCTATTTCTGAAAAATAAATAAACAAACAAACAAAGAAAAGAAAACAAGTTTTGGTGAGGAGATGGAGAAAAGGAAACCTATATGCACTATCAGTGGGCTATGGCTCAGTGGTAAAGCACCCCTGGGTTCAATACCCAATACCAAAATTAGAAGAAAAAAAAAGTATTAAGGAGCAAAGTGTAAGACCTGATCCAGTAAAATTAGTAGAAGAAAATATAAGGAAAGAGTTTCTCGACATAGGTCTGGGAAATCGAATTTTTTATATGACCCCAAAAGCTTAGGAAACAAAAGCAAAAGTAGATAGATTTGATTACATTGAAATAAAAACGTTTTTGCACAGCAAAGGAAAGAATCAACAGAGCAAAGAACCCACAGAATAAGAGAAAATATTTTCAAGCTACACATCTGATAAAAAGTTAATATCCAAAACTCATAAGGAACTCTAACAATGCTAAAAAAAAAAAACTGATTTTAAAATGGGCACAGGACCAGAATAAATATTTCTCAAAAGACGACGACATAAAAATGGCCAGTAACTATTTTTAAAAACACTGAATATCACAAATCATCAGCAAATGCAAATTAAAACAACAATGAAATATCACTTCTCATCTGTTAAAATTACTATTGTAAAAAGGATCAAAGAAAACAAAGAGATCTTAGAATAGGAATTGTGTCTTGAGTCCATAGTCAAAAATATCAAAAAGGAAAATGGAGAGGACAGAATGGAGAAATGATTTTGTATGCCACACACAAGAGGAAGGTAGACTGAGAAATGTAATTTGTGACCTGCCTGCTTTCAGTTCCATAAATAATTACACAGGACACTTGAGGCAAAGGACTTTGGGTGTGAATGGCAGCAAGTCAAAATCTATTGCAATTATGCATGTTAGGCTTTCAAATTGGAAAGAAGATGAAGTGAAAGCAATATATGAAGATGCGTATCTAGGCACTCATCCTACTTTACACATCAGTAAATTATGAAGGTTTCTTAGTGATATTTTTTTTTAAAGAGAGAGTGAGAGAGGGGAGAGAGAGAGAGAGAGAGAGAGAGAGAGAGAGAATTTTTAATATTTGTTTATTTTTTAGTTCTCGGCGGACACAACATCTTTGTTGGTATGTGGTGCTGAGGATCGAACCCGGGCCGCGCGCATGCCAGGCGAGCGCGCTACCGCTTGAGCCACATCCCCAGCCCCATCTTGGTGATATTTTTGATGTCAATAATTCAAAAGAGAGGAAGTATTGAATTAGTGTATCTATTGTTAGACCCACGTACGTATCTATTTTGTACACACACATGTACAAACTGTGACTCTAAATTCTATTCATAACTATTTCTATTTAGATAGAGACATCAACACCAAACCATGCAGTTAGACTTAAAGCTTTCAATTTGTCTTTGAAGAGTAAGAAAGAACTATGATCACAATCAAAGAATATGGTTGAAATATCCATGAGCCTTTGTTTAGCTGTGATATTCTGAGGAGCTTACATTACTATCATTTTTATGGATCAATGCATAATTTACATGTCTTTTAGTATTAGTACTTCCAGGTTGACATTTTTCCCTAAAATTTATATATATATATATAATCTTTCTAAGCATGCACCAATTATCCATTCACCTTTTGAAGTCATTCAAAATCTAAGAGAAATGGAATTCAGTTTAATGCTTTTGTTCCTCTTTTGGAGAAATGTTTCTAACATCCAAAGTAAAAATTTTATGAAGAAACAAAGAATTAACTTTGTATTTCCCACTGAATGTAAAACTAAGGTGTACCACTACCTAAACCATAAAGTGACTTAGAGTCTGTCCAGTTGCAAAAGGACTCTTTCTTCCCTTCTCAGCCTTCACTGGTGGGCAGGGCAGGATATGGCACTGAATGGGGACTAAGTCCATTTCCTGTTTGAACAAGAGCAGACAGGCACTTTTTCATTTCTAACTCACTGTGACCCCTGCCTTCTCGGTCACAGCTCCCTGAACCAAGATCTGGGCCTGAACCAGGGAAAACATCCCTTCGTGTCTAGCACCCTTTATATCAGACAAGCATATGAATTCAGGCTAGCAGATAAGCAAGCAGCACAAGGGACCCCAACTGCTGGTCACTGTTTTTCATGCTTTAAATGTATCATTCCCACTACTCAGGAAACTCCACATAGTAGATACAATTATCTCTTCCTTATAGATTGAAGGCTGACAAGCTAAAAGACTTATATAACCTTTTCAATATCACATGCCTAAAGAGTAGCTGAACAGGAATTCACATGAAGCTCTGTCTGACCCCCTAACTGCCAGCTAATAGTTTTGCTATGCTGTTAAAGATTATTAGCTGCAAGTAGATTATTACCTGTAAGTCTTCTGGCATTCTGGTCAATTGCTAGAACAGAAAATTTCAAAGATTTCTCAAGACTTGAAGATTGTATCTTATTTATCTCTGCATTCTTCAGAGACTAACTTGATGTTGGTATTGTAGGTGTTCAAAAAATAATGGTTAAATGAATAATGAATAAATTGAAATATATTCATTCAGTTTATTCTAGTTAGAAATGACATTTTTAAATACTTATGAATAAATATAAAATTTAAAATATTTGAATATGGTAGTGATTGCACAGTGAAGTAACACACATACATCATTAGATAACTATTATACTCATTCACTGTTCCCAAATTTATTAGTTTATTAAGGGGTAGATGAACTAAACTCATGATCCTATAGCATCCCTAAAATGGCTTTGACCTTGGTACATCTCTGAAACTCAGTCTGAAAATAAATTTTTAAGTGGTAGACAACATTTGGGGGTGGAGAGACTTTATTAGGTATCTGATCATTTTAAATCCAAACATCAGCATAAGGAATCTGTAAATGAAACATCAAAGTCAGTGACTCTGCTAATGAATGTCTCAGATGTTTGCCAAAATAAAATCTAATAATAAGGAAACTTCATGTAACACATTACCACTTACAAAGCATTTTTCTAAGTTTCTCAAGGTGCTTGTTCTTCAAATATCTTAAAGACAACATACTTGAAATCAAAACATAGTTGTGGTGAAATGTCACATTATGTAAAATTTTTTATATGAAAATAAATGTATCTATTATGGATGAAAAAAGCAAAATGTGTATTCATTATCAGACACGAAAGAGGACACCTCAATAAAACAGTTCTCCAATGTTTTCTTTGGTGTTTTTCCAAATTCTTGCTCTGTTTTCCATGAAAGATAGTAGTGAAAATTTTGAGAAAAACTACTCTATGTTATCTCCTTTCATCTTCTGGAGAGTGCAATATAGTTGTGTTCATGCCCAATTTACAAGTAAACAAGTAAAGAAACTCAGAAGTTAACTTTCTCAATTGTGGAGGACAAGAATTTGAAAGGACATTCATATCTTCCACAAGGATTCCCTCTTACGCTTTGTAAACTCAACTATTCATAGCACATTATCAACATCCTAAATCTGATGAAGAGTGCTCTGGAAAAATGACTGTGAATATGGATTGCTGTATATCAAGTATATAAAAGAGGGTATAATTATATTAATTTTCAACCTACTTTCTGTTTACCATCTCTCCTTGTAATCAATATTCTTCCTTCTTCATTGAAAACATATTTACTTTCTATCAAGTATAATGAAAATATACAACAGTAATTCTCAAAGAGTGTTACCTGGATCACAGCATCAACATCTGAAAACTTTCAATAAGTGCAAATTCTCTGGCCCCACCCCAGATCTACTGAGTCCAAAACTCCGGGGATGGAGCAACAAGCTGTGCTTTCACAAGTTCTCCAAATGAGTCAGATGCCAATGCCGCAGTCTTGGCTGGGCACAGAATCACGAGCCACTCAAGCAGGAACAAAACTTTATTTTGAAAAAACCGCCAATACTCCGTAGGCGTACCATGTATTTGGAATGATTCTACTTGGACAACACTTTCCATCAACTCTCATATCACTTGAATAAAATGAAAATTGGAAACTATAGACCATGCAGTATGTGTATGTGCAAGAAAAACCATATAAAATTTCCCAATAGGTGGAAAATCCCTCATCACTTCATAAAAAAGATTGCTAGAAGGATGTTTAAAATATATCATTTTTCACGTTTTCCTATCTTGACAAGCTATCTGATTAACTGACCACTGTCTCAGTACTGGTACCAATTCTGTCTATAAAAAAGTAGATATAAATGACAGCTAGATGACTGATGATAGGTTATAGGTGATAGATCAATAGAGTGAATATAGAGAGAGAATATAAGCATACCTCTTCTAGCCCTTTAAGATGCACAGAGAAGGCATTAACTTTTTACAATGTCTGTATTTGAAGTGTATCTTGGGAACTGAAATAAAGAAATATGATGTTGATAAAGAGCAATGTCAGGACAGAGCCTCAGAGCACAGGGAACCTAGGAGGGCTGTCCCATGATGTATAGAGAGAAACAAGAAGAACACCTGAACAGAAGGCAGAGAACTTTGACTTTTTAGCAAAGCATCTAGTTATTACTATATGAACTCAAGGCCATGTCTTATTGAATGAAGAAAGGTTTTGAGAAGATCAGCATGAATAATAACTAATAATAATAACTATTTCATGGACACTTCCACTTAAGGATACTTCAGAATTGGCCTATACTTGAAAGCTATGTGGAATTCTATGTGGAGTCACATCATTGTGACTCCCAAGTAGTCCCTGAAGACCTTCCATCCATCTCCCTCCTTCTATGTATCTGCAGGATAAACAAGAGATGTAGTTAAATTACCCCCTCAAAAAAAAAAAAAAATCACAAGCTCCCCAGTCTATCTCCATCTCTCTCTGACTCCTTATACATTACTGCCTTAGAGGTCAAGACCACCTGCTTTGGAGGCAAGTTAAACTTTTACTAGTGGATTGAAATGTTCCACAGCAAGTACATGTGCAATCTCATAATTCAGAATTCAATATGCTCTTTGGCACACTTATATTTTAAAACATAGTGAAGTCAACAAAATAAAGGAAGGAACTTTACTTCAAGAGATTACAGATTCTAATTTCAACACTAAATCCAGAAAGAAGATTTGTTCTAAGTGTTGCAGGAGAGGGGAGTAGGGCAGAATGGAGAGTGGAAATAATATTGCCAAATGGCTGTGAGTTAAAAGTATTCTGCCTCTGGGATTTTTAAAAATCTCAACCACAGTCAGGAACAGTGGCACATATCTGTAATACCCAGCAACATGGGAGGCTGAGGCAGGAGAATTGCAAGTTCAATGTCAGCTTGGGCAATTTAGTGAGACACTGTCTCAAAATAAAAAGGGATTAGGGTGTAGTTTGGTGGTAAAGCATCCACAGGTCCCATCCCAATAAATAAATAAATAAATAAATAAATAAATAAATAAATAAATAAAATCTTAATCACACTGCCTTCAAACAATTGTGAGTTCTTACACATCATTGCCTCTAAGATATCCTAACAGTATTTAGCAGTTGACCTATAGCAATGCAGTAAAACACTGTCCCTGTTGGTAGTAATAGCACCATCTATTTAATTGGGCTTGAACACAGCCTTCCCCTTACCTAGGTGTCAGTTTACCCCTTTCAAGTCTACTTTCTTCCACTCCTGTTCTGGCACTCTAGGAAGCAGAGAGATACTGTGGATATGAATTTGTGGTGTGAAATTTATATCCTTCTGGATATAATTTGGTTTTAGTTGGGAAGCTGATCACAGATCTAGGATCTGGCAAAGTTCCTTCCTCCAAACTAGCTGCACATTTATAGAGTGATTGGGAGAAGTGACAACATCACCTTGCTGATTTGACTTACCTTTGCCCTGTCAGTAGATATAAAGTTGTATTTATTTCTAGGCAGAAAATGACTCCAGGAAGAAAATGAGCTACTCTAAGAGCTATGGTTGGGAGGAAGACATGAAAGGGTCTAAGAAGGAAATTAAAATTTTATAAGAAGAATCATGTTGTTTTTGTCAAATCTTGAAAATCAATATTTAAATGAACTGAAGTCAGGGAACGGAAGAGATTCTTGTACCCCACTATTGAAAGCAGTAATATTCTCAACAACCAAAAGGTAGGGACCACCAGCAGATGAGTGGCTAAACAAAGTGTAATGTGTGTGTGTGTATGCGTGTGTACATGCATCTCCAAAAGGACTGAAATTCTCAGACATGCTACAGACAAGGATGAACCTTGAAGACATTATCACTGTGCAACATGAAATCAGACAGTCACAAAAGAACCTATATTGTATGATTGTGTCTATATGAGACACCTAGAGTAGTAAATTCATAGAGACAGAAAGCAGAGCAGTGATTACCTAAGACTGGGGAGAGGAGGAAAGGAGGGTTTTGTTTAATAAGAAGAATTTCAATAAAGACCAAAATAAGTGGTTAAACTGGGTGTTTATGATAGGTTTCATGAAGAATAGAGTCCAGAGAAATATCATAGGTCAAAAGAAGTGTGAGTTCGGTGTAATGAAGTGGGGGAAATACAGAAATAGTAAGGCCTGTTCTTTTTCTTTTCTTTTTATTTGGTGTTGGAGATGGAACCCAGGGCCTCAATGCTAAATTCTACCACTGAGCTACACTTCCACCCCTCAGATTGCTCTTAACACCCCTTTGTCTTTATAGATAAGGATTTCCTTAAATGTGTTTTTGGAGATAAGAGAGGGTACCTCTCATGAAGGGTCTTAGGACCCATTTTAAGGAAGGTCAGGAAGCCCTTTCTGCTCATGTTACTTCTCGAAATTCCTTCATCTTAAAATATTCAATAAACTAAGGTGCCATATCAACATTATGGAACAAAGTTATTCTAAACCCACAACAAGTAGTAGCGATTGTTGTTAGTGAATTATATACGAGTGTTTGGATGGAATATTGAAGTTTAAAAAACATCAGATTACTTTTAAGAGATGGAGGCAAGAAAACAAAAAACTAGATGCAAGATGAGACAGAAAAAGGAGTCCACCTGATGGCCAGTGGCCAGCTATGCCAAGGAAGAAGAAGAAGTAAGTGAGAACAGAGCTGGAAGGTCTGAGAGGGCAAATGTTTGGAAAGTTTAAAATGCAGAATTTATTCTGAGAATGGACATAATTCCTTGTGAATCTCAGCAATTCATGAAATCTCATTCTGTGATGTTCTTCTGTCTCTTAGTATCAACGAGGAGTACTATTGATCATGACAGGGAGGACTAATTGGCATTGGGTGTCCAGGAAAACTATTTTGGCTAAGTATCTTAGATTTGCTACAGGAGAGAGGAGAAAGAGAAGACTGAAGAGCAGGTGTTGACAAGAGCAGCAGCAGGAGGCAGCCCACACAAGGGACAGCGTTGGGACAGGTTTCTGAAGGAAGATAGTTCCTGGCACCTACATGGTACAAAGTGCAGCATGATTTGGCAAACAGAGCCAGGAAGGAAAAGATAGAAGAAAAGATAACTGAAAGATAACAATGACTCTTTAATCTGGTAGCCAGTCAGAAAAGCAAGCCGGGAAGAAAACAGAAGATGGTACTGTCAAAGCAGAAGTATTAAGTTAGTACTTCCTTATAATTTATCAAGATGTTAAATGGAATCACCTATATCTTTTTAAGGTCGAAAAGTGTAAACAACAAAGACAAGGAAATAAGTTACAAAGAAAACTCTTCCAGAATTCTTTTCTCAAGGCAAAAGCTCCTGTTCATCTGAGCACACACCAACACATTCACGCTCTATGTAAATAGTTTACTTTTCACCTCCCTGCAAAGCAGGGAGGGTTTGATTAAAACTTTCATTCATGACTTTGAACCTCACAATGCCCTAGTGCAGAAAAGCATCAGGTACCACAGAGCTCCAGATAAGTAATGGGCCACATGCAGGTCTGTGGTTTGGCATTGGCTACCTTAATAACAATAGTGCTTGGTGCGCTCCATTCCGCAGACAAATGATGTGTTGAGATGTCACAAGACACCAAATAAATCCATGAAAACAAATGTCTTTCAGCAGATTAATTTTGTCTTAAACTCTTAGCATGTAACAAAATAGATTTCCTGTGTTCTAGAGCACGGATTGTACAGAGTACCGAGTTAGTATTCTGTCTTTAATGTTTTGAGCAAGTTTAACGAGAAACAGGATTGTTTACCAGAACAAAATCCTAAAAAAAAAAAAAAAAAAAAAGATTCTTATCTTTCACTTAGGTTAATAACATACCACATGTATTTGTCAATCAAATTAGAATTACTGTCAGCCCATAATGCATTTTAGTTTAGCCAATATCAGTCAGTCCTGATTTATTTGCTTAATACAAATCTAATTGAGTTTCAGGCTGCTCTTCTCCTTTCAGCTGTTAACCGACCAAGTACATCTTTAATTTCCAAGAACGATGGTGTGGTAGCAGTTGAGAGGAAGAGCGATTTGCATAAGGCCCCAGAAGGGTGCCAAAACTCTTCACGCTTTAAACAACAGCCTTTATTATTCTGTAAGTGGATGTGTTGAATTTTCATGCTTTTGTTTCCAGTTCAGTCCTGACAGAAAAGAATAAAGTAGATTTTGCCAGCACCCCTGCTGTGCCCTGGGGGAGAAATTCAATGTGCCTCATTTGTCTTAATTGGAGAACCGCCCTCAGCACCAGCTTTTCCTATGAATACATTAGCATAACAGACAGAAAATCCAAGCCCACTTTTGTAGAAATAGTCTCCCCACCACACACACCTCTCATTTTTAAGACTAATAAAATCTGCAAGAGGGGAGAAGTGCGTGTTTCATCTCCTGGATTTCTTATAGTTGCAGTTGTAAAAACCTCGTACAGGAGAGATGCATCAAACCTATTTTATCTCTGCACTGTTATTAGAGCCAGTCGTGAAGAATGTGATAAATATCATCCATGACAGAGAGCTGAAAGCTTCTCTTTATTCTTCATAATGTGCTAATCCTATATACTTGTTCTTTGACTGGTTATGCAGCTCTTTCACAGGGGAGAGTTGGAGATGAATGTGTCTAGAAGGAAAAGAAAAGAAAGAACAATTCTTACTAAGGTGAATTTATTAACACTAAAACAAACGCAGTTATCGCCCTCAAACCAAGATCTTAAAACACTGTGCCAGTTCATGGGAGAAAAATTACATTCATCTTCACGTTTTTCGAATTACAGAAGGGCTCCAAGTTCGGACAAACAGCCTGAGAGGTGTAAATCATTTCCCTAATCCAGGTTCTTGCAGTATCCGATTGAACTGATGGAATTTAAAAGTGAGCATTTCCAAAGAAATATTTTGTTTACATGTTCCCAAGACTGGTATTAATTCTTCCATCACATCTGTTCAACCTGCTTGCCATGGCCAGGAAATGGAAGAGATGAAAAATGGGAAAAGATGTAATTTCCTAAAAAAGCATGGTTCACACATTCTCTTGGAAAAAAAAAAAAAAAGTCTACCTTAAAAAAAAAAATCCACATTTTGTCTTGATTTTCCACAGCAGGTCTCATTTACCTCGAAAGCATCTGAGAATTTTAAATAAGGTGGGGGCCAAGGGGTGCATGATTTTGTTCTTGTTTAGTTTGTTTTGTTTAGAATTATTTGTGCCTTCATTTAAAAACTAAGTACCTTGTGGGTCAGATCCTTGTGAGTAAATGGAAGGTGAAATAATTTTGGAATAATAATTTAGGGATACAGAAGTTCCCAGGGCCTAGAGAGACCAACCAACTCTTCCTTCTGTGTAAATCCTCATTGTGTCTCCTCTGGAGCCCAAAGGCAAAACAGGGATTGTCAATGTGCGCCTTCACTTTTTAGCCTTCACTTTCCATTCCCTCATCCCCAGCGGGTGTACCAAGAGATTATGGTGAGTTGATGTCAAGAGCTAAGAATCAAATGTTTGCTTTCTTGTGTAAATGAATATAAAAAATAATCACCTGACTTGATCTGTCCTGCAAGAGGGTGTCAGCTTTTCACTTTACTACTAGCATCATTTACATTACAAAAATAGCAAGTAGGTTACCAGGTTAAGGTATTACAATATTTGAACATTGATGTGAAAAAATTTTGAAAGTTTGAGATAGCATAGGAAAGTTAACAGGAATGTAAGACTCAAAAAACAAAATAAGTATTTTCTTTTTCAGAAAAAAAAAAATATGGGATGGTGGTTTGGGGATGAAGCTCAATGGTAAAACACTTGCCTAGCATGCCCAAAGTCCTGGGTTTCATTCCCAGTACCAATAAATAAATAAATAATAGATAGGTAAATAAATAAATACCACAGGATAGAGAGAGCCTGATGTGTTCACAGGGGACCATCTCTTTTACTGATGTGCAAGACAGGCTGAGCCTCATGAATCCAGTGTGAGTTCATATCCCAGACAAGACTTTAAGGAGAGTTAAGGGGGAGTTTTAAGGATGATTCAGAAACTCTCCTAATGTCTAGAATTTTGTTTAGAAAGCAAGAGAAACTATTTAAGAAAAATTGAAGACTGAATTAAAGCTTTTCTTGGGTGTTTATTGCTGTACTTAAATTTATTTTGCAGTTGAAGATTTTTCTGAACATCTGCTTATTGTGAGAGTAATATGTGTTTCATTTATCAAAACAAGGAAAATTCCAGTACTGATTTTTAAAAGAATAAAATCACTTATGGTTCTTTATATATTTATTTGGTTTTTGAAGGGAAAAAAAGCCCACATTCTTCATGGATATAATATGCAGATTGGAACTTTTGAATGCATTAATGAGGAAGGCTCTCTCCTTGATCAAGTCTGGCACTGCTAAGCTTTATTTTTCAATTCCATCCTGTCCTTGGGCATATCCTCAAGAGCCCAGTGTTAGCAAGAATCCTATCAGGTCAGTTCAGCCAGAATCTCTCATTTTCAATATCTCATCATCCTCAAGATCTGACAAAGTTCCTCAACCCCCCAAGTGATTTCCCAACATCCTCACCCTCAGGTGAAAAATTTTAGCACTGTTAAAAGAATAACTTTATGCAAAATCAATTCAACAGCGTTTACTTGTTCATTCAAGGATTCATGAATTGGGCACCACTCAAAACTGGAAGAGCAAGGTTCAAAGAGCCCTGGGTTAGTGGCAAGAGCAGAGGGCTTTACAGACTGAACTCAGAAGCAAAAGAAAAGCAATTATGTGATTGGCTAAAGCTAGATATTTGCCTTATTTGGGTGTGATTCTGTGGAAACTCTCTGTTTAGAGGTTAGTTGGCAGTTTCTGAAGGGCTAAGCTTGGGCTCTGTTTTACTGTTTATATTGATTTGGGTTTGAGTTTGCTTCCATAAGAGCCCAAGGCACTGGAGCTGTCTTAGCATAATGACTTCCCAATTAATTATCTTCGAAGCACTAATATGACACTTTTATGTTCTCCCTCGATGTCAGTTTGCCACCCACCAACACCATCCTAGTTTAAAAGGTGCCAGTCAGATTTAATCTCTTTGGCAAGATGAATTTGCTGATAACCTACCTAGGCAGAGTTAAGAAGGTCGACTTTATGTGGTTCAACCATTATTTTTGATGCCATCACTGTTTCTGCAAATCAGTTTTATCCACAAATTTAAGCATTGGGATTAATGCATGTTAAAAACCAGGCTACCGTGGGGGCAGGCTACTGTGGGGGGCAGATGGATGGGATGTTAACTCTCCCCATAGCCATAAAATATAAATTTATCTTGAAACCCTAAGGCAAAAATAATCAAGATGATTTTACATGGCATATTACTGTGGGAATTATATGGAATAATAATGATTACCTTCAGGAGAGAGGTCTTGATGTGACTTGTCCCCCAGAATGAACTCCTGGTGTTCTTTTATGAATCTATACTTTTGACAAATGAATTTCAAGAGTTGTATAACTATTAATATGGAAAAATCTAGAATAATTGACTTTGGAAAGCACTATTTCAATTTTATAAATTTATTTATGCAAGTGCCTTAAGTGGTCAAAACGTGAAAACCAAACCATACCAAGAGTAGACACCTTAATAGGACCACAGTCTAAGACCAACTATTCCTGAGCTTACAGAGTTCAAATAACAATAATCTAAGGTCCTACATGATAATTGTTGAATGTTAACAAGTTACAGATGAGTACTGACTTGACGTTAACGAATTAATAATAACGTGCCATTTCCTGTAGTAGCAGACATAATGATGAGCCGGAAACATTGGTAAGTTGTTTTGTACCTTGAAATTTCTCACCTTAAGGAATCTGTACCAAATTGGGCAAATGGGGATTTCTTGTTCATTCAGGGAACACCCCAAGTATTATTTTCTCTTGCTCAAACTTCTTTGAAAGTTGACAGATATTCCCTTTCTGGCTTGATGACATCTTGGATTCTGCAGACAGAGCCAACCTAAAGTGCAAAAGTCACTGTGAGTCACCACTGCTTTACCTGTTGACAGGGTTCAGAACATGGTACCCTAAAACGTGGAACAGGTCAAGAAAATATCTAAACATGTCAGATATTGAAAGCTGAGGAATAAGGAATAATTTATATATTAGACACAGTAAAAAATTAATAATAATAACTAGTAAAAAAAAAAATCTGGCACTAAGAGAACTGTGACTTCCCTCTCCTCCACTAAGGCCAGAAGACTGGAATACCCTGTGTCTGAAGGCAGAGGAACACCAAGAGGACTCTGAGTAAAAAGGCCTTGCTGTGTCACCTCCAGCTTGCTGTCCTTCACTCATCCCTTCTGTTTTATCACATTTCCCCATGACTTTCCACTCTCCACAATCCTAGCACAAAAATATTCAGGCTTAGTTATTTCTTGGGTCTTCATTTCTTTATGAAGCCTCCTATAAACATCAAACTTATATTGCATAAAAAAATCATTCTAAGGCTTTGTTCATGTTAATCTCTATTATGCTAGTCTGATTTATGGGACCCTAGCCTGAGAACCCAGGAGAAGGGGGAAAAGATGTTTTTCTTCTCCTGCACCATCAACATTTTTCAGCACTATATTTTCCAAAAAGAGATGGAAAGTCAAGTGATGAATGATAGTTGTTACATAACCATCACCTGAAATGGCTTTGTTTTGTTTTATTTATTTATTTATTTATTTTGAGTTGTCAATGGACCTTTATTTAATTTATTTATTTATATGCAGTGCTGAGAATCAAACCGAGGGCCTCACACATGCCAGGCAAGTACTCTACCACTGAGCCACAATTCCAGCCCCTTGTTTTCCCTTTTTGGAGTGCTGTGGACTGATCCCAGGGCTTCACAGAAGCTAGGCAAGTGCTCTACCACTGAGCTATAACTCTATACCCTCCTCTAGGTTTTAATCTAAAGAATTCCACCAGAATAAAGCATGCAATAGTATACAGCACTTTTCCTCTGGAAAAAACAACTAGGACCCTCTAGAAGGCTGGTAGAACTGTGCCATTGTAACCTACATCTGGTATCTAGACAAAGTAAAGATGGGCCAGGACTATACTACTTGGTGGTATCTGGTGTAAGGAAAGCAAGGAATATGGAGACATAGATTGTCACTCTTGCCAGCAACGCTCCAGAAGTTATTCAAAAATAAGAGAGGAAAGGGATGTTTATAAGAGACTCTAAACACATCCATCTGATATTGGAGGACAAAAAAAGGAAAATGTTCTGCAATGAAGGAAATTTGGGGTGAGAGTGGAGTCCAAACAAGTTTGGATGTGTCTGGGCAAGACACTGCAGGACTAGTAGCAGGCAAGAACACACAAAGAGCATGAGGAGGGTGCATCCTCTCCGGAATTCTTTGAGCTATGACAGTGCTGTCTTCCTCACTCATTTGAATGCATTATTCACCTCTGTATCTTAGGTGTTCAGCTAAAATGGGATTTAAAAAAAAAAATCCAACTGGCAAGACTCCCACAGGGATTGAGCTAACCACTTGGCTGGAGAAACAGTCTTGGATGTGATAGCATGTAAACTTAGACAAGCCTTCAGCTACTATCGAGATATATTGTCTTGGTATCTGTTCAGGGAGCTGTAACAGAATACCACAGATCAGGTGGCTTTTAAACAACAGAAATATATTTCTCGTGCTTTTGGAGGCTGGGCATCCAGAATCAAGGCCCCAGCAGATTCAGTGCCTCTGTGGGCCCACTTTCTCACATGCTTCCTCCTTAGCTCCTCATTCAGCCTGCCAGAAGCAGGGCGGGAGCTTTCTGGGGTCTCTTTTAACCATGACTTAGTCTCCTCCTGAAGGCCTCATCTCCCAGTACCATCATACTGAGGATTAGGTTTCAACACATGGATTTGGGGGAAACATATCCACTAATTTTCATGGGTCATAGCAAACTCAAGGGAAAGATGTAGAACGCTTTTTAAAATCTGGGTTCTGATACATACTGAAAGGGTATGAATAAGGACAGTGGAGGTTAAACTGCAGAATAGACAATGAAATCCCCTACCATGTGCTAAGCACAAAAACAGGTCTAAGGAAAGAAATCCAAAAGCCAGGCTTGTGGGGCACATCTATAATCTTAGTGACTCAGGAGATTGAGGCAGGAGAATTGCAAGTTTGAGGCCAGCCTGGGCAACTGAGAGAGGACTTGTCTCAAAATTTAAAAGAAAATATTTTAAAGGTCTGGGGATGTAGCTCAATGGTAGAATGTACCTGGGTTCTGCTCCCAGTACTGAAAAAAAAAAAAAAAAAAAACAGAAAGAATGGCCCAGTGGGCACAAGCACAGAGTGAAGCTGGGCTTGAATCCATCCTGACCTAACCCTCAGAAGTCCCGTATGTATGCTGGGCAAAAAAAAAAAAATGGCTATTGTAGTTGTGATTTAGAGAGAGAGAGAGAGAGAGAGAGAGAGAGAGAGAGAGAGAGAGAGAGAGAACAGAGAGGTATACTAATAGGATAAAGGCTACTGTCATAAAATTATACAAGAATGACAAGAGATGCTGATGGTAAAGCACAAAGACTGTTCCTAAAGTCTTGGACATGAAGAGCAGGTAAGCACCACCATTCAAATGCCAGAAGGCAGCAATGGTGATTACCTGGGACTGTAGCAGAAGCATCACGAGGGCCACACTGTATGTAGTCACAGAGCATAGGCGCAGCTAGGTGCCAGTCATGGCATGCAGGAAGGGAGGAATAAATGATGTAAAGGAGAAAGGGAGTTGAGAGTCTGTCAATTTGGGGTATTGACAGAAATGTTAAATAGATCTTACCTGAGAATCATAGGCTGTTGGAGCCCATGAGAGGTATATGTGGAAATACCATGTATAGTAGTCCCCCTACATATCCATGGAAGATACATTCCAGATCCTCAGTATGTGCCTAAAACTGCAAACAGTACCAGATCTTATATATTCTTCCTATACATAAATACCTATGATAAAACTAAACTTATATATTAGACACAGTAAAAAATTAACAATAATAACTAATAAAAAAAGACAGAACAATTATAGCAATACACTATAATAAAGATTAAATGAATGTGGTATTTCTCCCTCTCTAACTGACATGGGTGAGTCATAAATATAGCCTGGACATCCTAAACAAAGGAATGATTTGTGTCCTGGGTAGGATAGAGCTGGGTCACCTGAGATTTCATTATGCTACCCAGAATGGTGGACAATTTAAAACTTATAAATTATTTATTTTTGGAATTTTCTATAAATATTTTTGGATCACAGTTGAGTGAGGTAACTGAAACTGAAAAGTGAAGCCATATATGATGGCACTGTAGAACATATGCAGGGAGAGTACTGTCTGCTCAAGCTGCCATAACAAAATACCAGAGACCAGGTGCCTGAAACAGCAGAAATGTATTTTCTCACAGTTCAAGATGAAGATACTGTCGGAGTTAGTTTCTGATGAGAGCTCTCTTTCTGGCTAGCAGACTTTGGTCACCCTCAGGTCTTGTCCTCACATAATCATTCCTCTGTGTGAATAGAAAAATTTCACCCTGGTTTTCTGTGCCACAAATGACCTTTGAGGAGATCCTCAAGAGAGAGAGACCTCTGGTGTCTCTTCTTCTTCTCATATGGGTGAAGGTCCTACCTTATAACCTCATTTGTTATTAAATACTTCCCTAAGGGCCTTATCAGTCACACTAGAAATTAAAACTTCAACACAGAAGTTTTGGGGGACACAATCCAGTCCATAACAGGGAGTCAGAAAGCCAGAATGGACCTTTGTGAATGAACCTAAGAAAAGGAAAAGTTCCAGAGTTCTACTTCATTCCTCCCTGAAGGCGAAGGTGGCCCTCCATCTTCCAGGGTTCAAGCATTACCTGTGAATAAGAAGGCTCATTGCCCCAGTAAGAAGCCCATTCCCCTCTCTCCATGCCCAAGAAGTGTCTTAACTCATCTTATGGTCTAGTGAGTATCTAAACAACAACAACAACAAAAAGTGTGCATCACATAAACTTACACTCAATTTATACAGACTATAATTTCTTTTCATGGAAAAAAATTTGAAGAAATCTCTTTTTGAAAGTATAGATGAAAAGAATTGAGGAGCATATGAATTTTGAGCATTGTGAACTTTCTTGGACTTTAAGGATATTCATCCTACTTTAGATTCATGCTATTAATACTATATATCACTAAGTTTGTCTAGTTCTTCAGAAGACCTAGGAGAAAGATATGAATGTCATATTGGTATGTTGTAATGTGCCCTTTAAAAATAAAACAATATGGGGCTGGGGCTCGGGCTGGGGCTCAGTGGTAGAGCACTTGTCTCACATGTGTGAGGCCCTGGGTTCCATCCTCAGCACCACATAAATAAAATAAAGGTATTGTGTCCACCTACAACTAAAAAAAATTTTTAAAAAATACAATATTTTATGATTTTTCCCCCCAAAGGAAAAGGAAAACCAAAAACACACCAACATTTCGTGCCAAATGGCTTTTTGTTAAGAACAAGTCAATGGGAAATGATATCGGTCACATTATACCAAGTACAAGTATAAATATGTAATGATGAATCCCACCATTGCATACAATTAAAATGCACTAATAAAAAAAAATACGGAGACAAAGGAACGAGTTAAAGAGCATAGAAGAATGCTATGTACACCTATGCAAATAACTTCAGTTAGGTAGCACTGAAAATTGTTGTCCCCCATAGTAAATGAATATTTAATATCTTTGATTTGTTATCTTTTAGATCCTAGATGAGACGCATGGACAAAATGGCATCTAGGTCCCGCTGTGGGCAACATAAACCAATTCCAACTTAAGCAAAAAGAGAATCTTACAGAAAATAGACAAGTCCCAGGAATGAAGAAAAGATTCTGGCCTTTGAAAGGACAGGCTTCTGAGAAGGAAAGTTTTAGAGCTCTAAAGAGCTTGACCCCATAGACACTCTGAGGTCACTATTGTGATAAATCACAACTGCAATATCCCACAAGGAAGTCAGATTAGCATACATGGGTCAAACCATGCCCATTTGATTAATAATTCCACCACCAATGCACATGGGGGAGGGATCATTTTTAAAAGAGGTATAGGGTGCTGTTAGAAAGAAAAATGGGAATGAACACTGGAAAGGAAAAAGCAATTGAAATAGGAGCAACTGCTTAAGATAGACTTGAATATTGGTTATGGAGGAATCAGAGTATTCGTACTGAGAATAAAAAAATTTCACCCTGGTTTTCTGTGCCACAAATGACCTTTGAGGAGATCTTCAACCTGTGAACATAAAACAAAACCCAGAAATCAGGATACTGCAAAAAGGCAGCGACCATCTGCCTAGCTAGCTGCATTTACATATTGGTCCAGTGTCTCTCTTCTTGGAAAGATTTCTGTGCCCTTTTCCTGGTTTCATGCAGCTGCCACTGCCACTTTATCACCTTTCTGAGTTTCAGTATGATCTTCATTTGGTTTTCAGATGCCCACAAACCTACTCACCAGCCCAGGTATCCCAACAATGCCAGAGCCACAGCCGTAGTGTCTTAGTTTTAGTGTCTAGTCATACAGCTGCCTGGAACAATGTGGAAATGACACTTCAAACTAACTATTCTCTAATCTTTGGTGCCCAGGAATTGTGACCTCAGCTACCACCATGAGACCTCCGTGCCAGTCAGACTATATGGATCTCAGCAATAACTAATTCTTGTGATGTGATCAAGAAAAATCTAGCAACAGATGAAGCTGACTTTCAACTATGTTTGGGCATTCTGAAGTCTGGGTTGCTTTTGAAATGGCTCCCTTAAAGACCAAGTGAGGACAAGCCAAGAGTTCTGGGCAGTACTTCAAAAGTCAACAGCTGCTCTGCACTCCCAGTCAATCCCAATTTGCCACT
Organism: Spermophilus citellus; assembly: GCF_964194105.1. Taxonomy (NCBI): domain Eukaryota; kingdom Metazoa; phylum Chordata; class Mammalia; order Rodentia; family Sciuridae; genus Spermophilus; species Spermophilus citellus. The sequence continues at coordinate 174,710,231 of NC_138182.1, read as the reverse complement.
TGGCTGCTTGCTGATGAGCTGCTTGTATGAGTATTTGATCGCACCACAGTGTGTTCCCTAGTGCACTTGTTGGCTTGTCAAGCTTTGGGCACGTATCTGGTACCCCAGAAGTTTGGCTTCTCAGCAAAACAGCTTGTTATAAGGGAAAGAGTATTTGATTGGAAGTCCAGAGTCCAGGCTCAGGTCTGACTGTCCCTAATTACTTGTGTGGTCTCTGGGCCTTATCTTTGGGTTTTGTTGTTGTTGTTGCCGCTGTCATTGTTAACATTATGATGTGAGTTTTAAACATAGACAAAAATAGACAGGAAAAAAATCATGATTCCCATGCATCTATCATCTGGTTTCAATAGTTATCAACTTGGGATCAATTTTTATTCATTCATATCCTACCTCATCTTCTGGGTTATTGTCAAACAAATCCCAGACTCATATCATGATATAAATAAATACTTCTTTATATATGTGTGTGTATGTGTGTGTGTGTGTGTGTGTGTGTGTGTATTTAAAGATGAAGACTACTTTGTTTTTTAAAAAATTCAAATACTAAAAAACTTAGCAACAATTTTTCCAAATATTCAGTGTTCAGATATCTCTAATTGTCAAATTTTTGGTTTTGATTTCTGTTTTGTTTTACTTTGTTTTGAGACAGGATCCACTCAATTGCCCAGGCTGATCTCAAACTCCTGATCCTCCAGCCTCAGCCTCCTGAGTAGCTGGGATTACAGGTGGTATGCATCAATGTCCCTTGCTTTTAATTGTCAAACAACTCATGAAAAAATACTTTTGGAATAGGATCCACATGCTGTCCATAAAATTTAATTGTTGAAATGTCTTGTAAACTATAGATTGTCTCCCTCCTTGTCCTTCTTTATTTGGAGAAAGGGAAAGAAAATCATCTGTCAATAGGGTTACTCAATCTGAACTTTGCTAATTGCAATGGTTATGATGATATTTAATATGTTTCTTTGTCTCTTATACTTCTTGTCTAGATCCCTTATTTTATTAAGGGTTGCAAAATATTGATATGCTAATTCCTTCTAAAGGTAGAAGGCTAATTTCATGCCTTCTACCTTTACTAGCTGGGTACTTCTAAGAACCGTAACTTCGCCTTGGGAAATATTTGGTTACCCTGTTACCCTGAGTTATAGCTATATAGAAAGATGAAACACATGCTTAAATCTTTCCCTGTTTTTACAAATTTCTAAAAATAATGAATTATTTCTCCAGCATCCTCCAAAAGGAAAATAGTGAGGTCTCGTTTGTTTAAAATCATTACATATTTCTGGGTTCAAACATATTGGATATACTTTTATCCACTCTGGCTTTTATTCTTATTTCTGCCCAAATTGGCTAGTTGGTTCTTCTTCAATTAGACTATGAAGTCCTTGCAACATAATCCCAAAAGTCTTTAATAACTTTCTTGGTTTATGGTATAATAAAATCTTGTCAATCTCCCAAAACCTACAATTAGTCATTTTTCCAAGTTAGTTCTGCCTACTCAAAATGAGGATTTTTAGAATTTTCATTATTAAAAATGTGAACAGATACAAAAGCAAGGAAAATAACAATAAGAACTACTTGCTGTTTATATGTGACTCAATTTCGACAATTATAACCTCAGTGAATTTTCTTTGTCCATGTTCACACCTACTTCTTACCCACCACCCCATTTCTTTCCACTGGATTAATTTAAGCAAATCCCTGTTTTTATACCATTTTATCTCAAGATATGTTGATGTGTTTCCGAAAGACAAGTATCTTTCCCTTCCCTTCCCTTCCCTTCTCCTCTTCTCTCTTCACTTTTCACTCTCTTTCTCTCTCTCTGTTTCCCTCTGTCACTACTATTCTTAGGAACTCCCGATTTTAAATATATTTAATATAATCAGTCTGTAGATTGATAATCTAATGTTGAAATTTTCCCAACTTAGATAGTAGGAGCCTCTTTGGTCATGTTCGTTAGATTTTTTGACACAACCAACTAGTTTTTGAAAACCATCTTGATTTCTTGATATGTCAAGATGTTTCTGGTACATATTGCACTTTTTACCCCAAAGAATAAGCCATTTTGCCAAAGGAAGTGAAAATTTTTGGTTTGATGAGTGCTAGTCTCTTTCAGTCATAAAACAAATGGGTTTTATGATTCTCTAACAAACATTTAAAATATCTTAGAAGATTCTACAGTCATTTTCAAATTAATAACTAGTTTTTCACAATAACAAAAAAAATAGACGAATCTGTGTTTAGTACTTTATAAGAAAAAGGCTGTCATATAATACTGAACTACAGACTCGAATAAAGCCACCTCTTTGCAAGGTGTAATACAGCTCATAAAATAATTTTGTGTTTGAAATAATTCTAAAAATGGAAGCATGATGTCAGAATTTAAAATTAATTATGAAATTTAAAATTGACTAGGAAATTACATTGCTTACCATAGGTTCACAATCAGCTAGACTATACAACAATGGCAAACAACCCCCAAATCTCAGCAGCTTATAACAGGAAAAGTTTACTGTTTACTAGTAGGCCTGTGTCTACCAAGTGAGATAACTCTTGAGGGTGCTGACCTCCATATATCAGCTCAACAGCCCAGGTCACTTAAATCCCATTTTCCCTCTACAGTTTCAGGAGCCTCCATGACCATCAGGGTAGAGGAAGAAAGAACTTGAGGGTTGTGTATGAGCAAGTAAATGCATTACCCCGAAGAGATGCTCATATGTAATTGCCTATAGAAAGACATATATCCATGCCAATTTTAAGAGGACACATCTTTCATGTGCTACATAAGATAGATGAGCTAGTTCTATGAGTTAAAACTTGCAAAGTTATTCACCAAAAAAATGTTAATAAAATGCATGAAGTGAGAAAGAAAGTGGTATGGAAAGAGACAGACAATGTAAATTAAATCATGAGCTGTTTTGTTGTCATACAGAGTCTGAAGACATAATTTTAAGATGGACTTTATGAGAGAAGGAAAGACTTTTACCCAGAATGCTTTCTGGCTATGGCAATTACCTTTGCTTCTAATCCAATACACACACACATAGTGTCAGTGTACGTAGGCACTAGTGAACACTGCTATTGACAGGAAATCAGAGTGAAATCAAAAACATGTAAATTTGTTAGTTAAAAAAAAAAAAAAAACTAGGACTGATTCGCCCGGCCTGCCCCGCGGCTACAGAAGGCGGGACGCCGCAGAGAAGCGATTCATTAGCAAGCAGGGAGGAAAGTGGCTGCCATTCGGTGGAACCCCGCCGGACAAGCCCGCACTGACCCCCGGGCTGAGTACGGGATTTCAGACGGGGAAGGAAGCGATACAGTCCCGTCCCCCACAACGGAAACTCCACCAAGGCAATCAGCGGCCACCATCTTGGAGAGCTGAAGTATCCACCGCCACTCTCCGACAGACTGCAACAATAAAACAGGTCTGTGTCACTCAGCCCATCCCCCATACATTGGGGAATCCACATAAAACCCCTCCTAGGCTTTCCGGGGGAGGGAGTATCAGAGTGAGCCCGCATAAAGACTAGGGGAAAACTAGAGACACCTGACCTTCAACTCCCCCTCCCATCAGCAGCCAAAACGAAACCTGTCAAGCCAGTGCTGGGGGAGGGGCAAGCAGAAAAAATCAAAATGATAGAGTGCCAGGGATCCCAATAGCCAATTGTGCGACCCCGGGGATCCGGGCTGACTGATTCGCCCGGCCTTTCCCTCGGCTACAGAAGGCGGGGTGCTGCAGAGAAGTGATTAATTAGCAAGCAGGGAGGAAAGTGGCTGCAATTCTGTGGAATCCTGCCGGATGAGCCCGCACTGACCCCCGGGCTGAGTACGGGATTTCAGACGGGGAAGGAAGCGGTACAGTTCTATCCCCCACAACGGGAACAAAACAATAGAGTGCCGGGGTCCCCAATAGACACCCTCCACACCCAACAAACGGCAGGTCCAGAGTACAGTTTGAACTGCCGAGAGCCATCACTCAGGGGAAATCTGGTCTAGCAGGAGAAACCAAGACTAGCAGGAGAAACTAGGGGACTAGAGGCCAGGCCCTTGCTACTGGGCGGCTGGAAACCGCAGGCCCGCCGGCGACAGTTCACCCACTGCCCGCGTAACTGGGCAGTAGGAGAACGCCCGCCCGCCGGCTACCAACCGCAGGAAGGGGTGCCTAGAGATCGCCCGCCCACCGGCGACAGCCAGCCTGCTGCCCGCGCGACTGGGCAGCTGAAGTCCACTCCCCCGCCCGCGACCGATCACCGGCCCGCTGCCTGAGATACTGGGCGGCTGGAGACTGCCCACCTGCCTCGAAGGGGAGCTGAAACCAAACAGAGACAGTCCAGTCACACAGCCCCATTAGGACACCCCAGCAAGGAGCCTGGGGCCCGTCATAGCAGAGTAGTGACGTCACTGGAGCTCGGCCGTCGGAATTCCTTCCCAGCAGAATCCACGTTAGCAGGCACAGTTTAACAACACAAAGAAGAAACAACAGAGTAATACAGAACCAAAACAAATCTATAGAAGAGAGCAGAAACACGGCAATCAAATAGAGGTGGAAAGTAATGTGGACAACATGAGAAAACAAGGGAAAAAAGGAGTACAAACAATACAGGACAACTTAATTCTACAGGAGGACATAGAAACATCAGAAGCAGGGATAGGGAATGAACTCAAGGCCTACCTAACTCGAATGGAAAGGAATATTAGAGAAGACATGAGACAGCAAGTCCAAGCAATAAAAGTATATTTTGAAAACGAATTAAACAAACAAATTCAAATGGCAAAGAACGAGCTCTACCAGTAGATAGAGATCTTAAAAAAAATCAAACAATAATCCTAGAATTGCAGGAAAATATAAACCAAATTAAAAACTCAAACGAGAATATTACAAACAGACTTGATCAAGTAGAAGTCAGAACATCAGATAATGAAGACAAGGTTTATCAACTTGAAAAGAATATAGTCAACACAGAAAAGATGCTTAAATCCCATGAGCAATCTATTCAAGAGATATGGGATGTCATAAAAAAACCAAATTTGAAGGTCATCGGGATAGAAGAAGGCACAGAGACTCAAACCAAAGGAATGGACAGCATATTAAATGAAATAATTCTAGAAAACTTCCCAGAGATGAAAGATGAAATGGATTGCCAAATCCTGGAAGCCTACAGGACCCCAAACATTCAAAACCACAATAGACTAATTCCAAGACATATAATTATGAAGATAGCCAACATACAGAACAAGGAGAGAATATTAAAAGCTACGAGAGAAAAGAGGCAGATTACATTTAGGGGTAAACCAATTAGGTTAACGACTGATTTCTCATCACAGACTTTGAAAGCGAGAAGATCCTGGAACAATGTATTTCAAACGCTGAAAAATAATGGATTCCAACCAAGAATACTGTATCCAGCAAAATTAAGCTTCAGATTTGACAATGAAATTAAAATCTTTCACGATAAACAAAAGCTAAAAGAATTCGCAGCCAGAAAACCAGCCCTGCAAAGCATTTTGAGCAAAATACTACAAGAAGAGGAATGGAAAAATAGTGCCCAAAACTAACAGCAGGAGGTGTCTCAATAAAGGGGGAGGAAAATAACCAAAAAGTAAAACCAGCCAAACTAAAATAAATAAATAAAGAAGCATGACTGGAAGTACAAATCATATCTCAATTGTAACCTTAAATGTTAATGGCCTAAACTCACCAATCAAGAGACATAGGCTAGTAACCTGGATCAAAAAAACAAATCCAACAATATGCTGCCTTCAAGAGACTCATATGATAGGAAAAGACATACACAGGCTGAAGGTAAAAGGTTGGGAAAAATCATACCACTCACATGGCCCTCGGAAGCAAGCAGGAGTGGCCATACTCATATGAATAAAATCAACTTTAAACCTAAGTTAATCAAGAAGGATAAAGAAGGACACTATATCCTGTTACAAGGAACCATCCACCAACAAGACATAATAATTATCAATTTGTATGCACCAAACAATGGAGCTGCAACGTTCATAAACAAACTCTCCTCAAGTTCAAGAGTCAAATAGACCACAACACAATAATTATGGGTGACTTCAACACACTGCTCTTGCCATTAGACAGATCCTCCAGATAAAAGCTGAATAAAGAAACTATAGAACTCAATAACAAAATCAATAACCTAGACTTAACCGACATATATAGAATATATCAACCATCATCAAGTGGATACACATTCTTCTCAGCAGCACATGGATCCTACTCAAAGATAGACCATATATTATGCCATAAGGCAACGCTCAGTAAATATAAAGGCGTGGAGATAATACCATGCACCATATCTGATCACAATGGAATGAAATTGGAAATCAATGATAAAAGAAGGAAGGGAAAATCCTACATCACATGGAAAATGAACAATATGTTACTGAATGATCAATGGGTTACAGAAGACATAAAGGAGGAGATGAAAAAATTCTTAGAGACAAATGATATTACAGACACAACATACCGGAATCTATGGGACACAATGAAAGCAGTTTTAAGAGGAAAATTCATTTCTTGGAGTTCTTTCCTCAAAAAAAGAAATAACCAACAAATAAATGAACTCACACTACACCTCAAAAACCTAGAAAAGGAAGAGCAAAACAACAGCAAATGTAGTAGAAGACAAGAAATAATTAAAATTAGAGCAGAAATCAACAAAATTGAAACAAAAAAAAACCATTGAAAAAATTGATAAAACTAAAAGTTGGTTCTTTGAAAAAATAAATAAGATAGACAGGCCCTTAGCCATGCTAACGAAGAGAAGAAGAGAGAGAACTCAAATTACCAACATACGGGATGAAAAAGGCAATATCACAACAGACACTACAGAAATACAGAAGATAATTAGAAAGTATTTTGAAACCCTATATTCCAATAAAATAGAAGATAGTGAAGATATCGATAAATTTCTTAAGGCATATGATCTGCCCAGATTGAGAAAGGAAGACACACACAATTTAAACAGACCAATAACAAAGGAAGAAATAGAAGAAGCCATCAAAAGACTACCAACCAAGAAAAGCCCTGGACCGGATGGGTATACAGCGGAGTTCTACAAAACCTTCAAAGAAGAATTAATACCAATACTTTTCAAGCTATTTCAAGAAATAGAAAAAGAAGGAGCTCTTCCAAATTCATTCTATGGGGCCAACATCACTCTGATCCCAAAACCAGACAAAGACACTTCAAAGAAAGAAAACTACAGACCAATATCTCTAATGAACTTGGATGCAAAAATTCTCAATAAAATTCTGGTGAATCGAATACAAAAACATATCAAAAAACTTGTGCACCATGATCAAGTAGGATTCATCCCTGAGATGCAAGGCTGGTTCAATATACGGAAATCAATAAATGCTATTCACCACATCAACAGACTTAAAGACAAGAACCATATGATCATTTCGATAGATGCAGAAAAAGCATTTGACAAAGTACAGCATCCCTTTATGTTCAAAACACTAGAAAAACTAGGGATAACAGGAACTTACCTCAACATTGTAAAAGCTATATATGCTAAACCTCAGGCTAGCATCATCCTAAATGGAGAAAAACTGAAGGCATTCCCTCTAAAATCTGGAACAAGACAGGGATGCCCTCTATCACCACTTCTATTCAATTTAGTTCTCGAAGTACTAGCCAGAGCAATTAGACAGACAAAAGAAATTAAAGGCATAAAAATAGGAAAAGAAGAAATTAAATTATCGCTATTTGCGGATGACATGATAATATACCTAACAGACCCAAAAGGGTCTACAAAGAAGCTGCTGGAGTTAATAAATGAATTCAGCAAAGTAGCAGGTTATAAAATCAACATGCATAAATCAAAGGCATTCCTGTATATCAGCAACAAAACTTCTGAAATGGAAATAAGGAAAACCACTCCATTCACAATATCCTCAAAGAAAATAAGATACTTGGGAATCAACCTAACAAAAGAGGTGAAAGATCTATAGAATGAAAATTACAGAACCCTAAAGAGAGAGATAGAAGAAGATCTCAGAAGATGGAAAAATATACCCTGTTCATGGATAGGCAGAACTAACATTATCAAAATGGCGATATTACCCAAAGTTCTCTACAGGTTTAATGCAATGCCAATCAAAATCCCAACGGCATTTCTTGTTGAAATAGATAAAGCAATCATGAAATTCATATGGAAAGACAAAAGACCCAGAATAGCAAAAGCAATTCTAAGCAGGAAGAGTGAATCTGGAGGTATAGCGATACCAGAGTTCAAACCGTACTACAAAGCAATAGTAACAAAAAAAGCATGGTACTGGTACCAAAACAGGCAGGTGGACCAATGGTACAGAATAGAGGACACAGAGACTAATCCACAAAGTTACAACTATCTTATATTTGATAAAGGAGCTAAAAACATGCAATGGAGGAAGGATAGCATCTTCAACAAATGGTGCTGGGAAAATTGGAAATCCATATGCAACAAAATGAAATTGAATCCCTTTCTTTCTCCATCCAAAAAAGTTAACTCAAAATGGATCAAGGAGCTAGATATCAAATCAGAGACGGTGCATCTGATAGAAGAAAAAGTTGGCTCCAATCTACATATAGTGGGGTCAGGCTCCAAATTCCTTAATAGGATGCCCATAGCCCAAGAGTTAATAACAAGAATAAACAAATGGGACTTACTTAAACTAAAAAGTTTTTTCTCAGCAAGAGAAACAATAAAAGAGGTAAATAGAGAGCCTATATCATGGGAACAAATTTTTACCCCTCACACCTCAGATGGAGCCCTAATATCCAGAATGTACAAAGAACTTAAAAAATTAAACAATAAGATAACAAACAACCCAATCAACAAATGAGCCAAGGACCTGAACAGACACTTCTCAGAGGAGGATATACAGTCAATCAACAAGTACATGAAAAAATGCTCACCATCTCTAGCAGTCAGAGAAATGCAAATCAAAACCACCCTAAGATACCATCTCACTCCAGTAAGATTGGCAGCCATTATGAAGTCAAACAACAATAAGTGTTGGCGGGGATGTGGGGAAAAGGGTACACTTGTACACTGCTGGTGGGACTGCAAAATGGTGAGGTCAATTTGGAAAGCAGTATGGAGATTCCTGGGAAAGCTGGGAATGGATCCACCATTCGACCCAGCTATCGCCCTTCTCAGACTATTCCCTGAGGACCTTAAAAGAGCGCACTATAGGGATACGGCCACATCAATGATTATAGCAGCACAATTCACAATAGCTAGACTGTGGAACCAACCTAGATGCCCTTCAATAGATGAATGGATAAAAAAATGTGGCATCTATACACAATGGACATTATGCAGCACTAAGAAATGACAAAATCATAGAATTTTCAGGGAAATGGATGGCATTAGAGCAGATTATGCTAAGTGAAGCTAGCCAAGCCCTAAAAAACAAATGCCAAATGTCTTCTTTGATATAAAGAGAGCAACTAAGAACAGAACAGGAAGGAAGAGCATGAGGAAAAGACTAATAGTAAACAAAGACGAATGGGGGAAGAGAGACTGGAAAGCATATGGAAATGGTAGGAGACCTTCAATGATACACAAAATTATAAGAGGTTATGAGGGGCAAGGGGGAGGGGGGGGAAAGGGGGAGAGAATTGAAGAACTGCAGAGGAGGTAGAGAGGGAAGATGGGAGGGGAGGGGAGGGAAGGGGGGATAGTAGGGGATAGGAAAGGTAGCAGAATACAACAGTCACTAATATGCCATTATGTAATAATGTTAGGATGTAACAGTTGTGATTCTGCAATCTGTATTTGGGGTAAAAATGGGAGTTCAAAACCCAATTGAGTCTAATGTATGAAAGATGATATATCATGAGCTCTGTAATGTTTTGAACAATCAATAAAAAAAAACTAAAAGAGCTAAAGCCCTTCTAAACAGTCTGAATTTATTATTTTATTTTTTAATGAAAACTCCTTATATTAGTTTCCTATGGCTGTGTCACAAATAAGCACAAACTGGATGGCTTAAAATTGAAGAAATTTATTTACTCACAATTCTAGAGTCCAGAAATATAAATCAAGGTTTCAGTAGAGGCTGCAGGGAAGATTCTATCTCCTGCCTTTTCTGTTCATGGGGACTGCTGCCATCCCTTCCCTGTGACTGAAGCCCTCTGACCTTTGCCTCTGTTTCCACAGAACTTTTTCCTGTGTTCATATCCTCTATGTATCTCCTAAAGACCTGTCATTGGATTTAAGGACAGCTGAACAATCCAGAATAAGCTCCTCCTCTCAGGAAACTTAACAAGGTCTGAAAAGATTCTTTTTCTAAATAAGGTAATGTTTGCAATCCTCAGGGTTGGGAAGTGACATCTTTTGGGAGGGTGGACAAGAGTGGTCACCTCCCCATCTACTTCATCTCCATACAGAAGTGTAATACATGAGAAGACAGCATACATGGGATCTGTGTTCTGGCTAGTTGAACTCCAGATTTAAAGAGCTTAGCATGTATTTCTGATATAAAATTAAACCGAACAGATAAATAGAAGAAAGCATAGGCCCTGAAAGGAAAGCAGAGAAAACATCCTCAGTCTCTGAAGTACTGCAGGTTGAATGTGGGTTGAGCCAAAAATCCAAGCAACATCCTGCAATGCGGGTTTTTTTTTTTTTTTTTGTCTTTTTAGTAGCACTGGGGGTGGTGGTGGAGGGGTGGGTGGGAGAGATAATAACACAAAAACTTTGAGTTATTCGGTAATTGAATTGCACTACTAAGCCTATGATTAAATCAAATCTAGATTGAATAAAAATAAGTATAGGTTTTGTAATTTTGGAGATACCTTAAGATATTCAGGAAAATGTACTTACAGGAACATCTCTATTCTCAGTGATTCTGGGTAAATGACGTGTGGCTGTAGCTTCATGGTTAAATTATAAGCTATTATGTATTATGACATGATTGAATATATGCCACTACAAAGTATGCCCAAGATAAATGACCCATATTTCAAGTTAAGCTTTTTACATTAGAAAAGAAGACAACAACCTTGGACCATTACTAAATCCCAGAGCAGAAAGACTGATGTATCACATATTCTAAATATCATTGAGCTGAAGGCAATGAAATTTGTTACATACTATGATATCTGAGAATGTATGTGAGCATTTTAAATGTACTCCATGGTTCACTACTATTAAGTCCTGATACATCCAGTTGATGCATCGCGTCATCAACCTGCCAGGAAGCCTTTGGAGAGTCATTTGTCCCTGGATCCAAATCAAGTGTGTATCCTGACTGTTAAAAAATATTTTGTTAGACCAAATGACTGAGCTATCTTTGACAGATCTGCCAAATGAATTATGACAACAGTTGACCATTTGGGGCCCTGGGGCAATATTATCAGTATAAAGAAAAAAAATCTGTCTTTTGTAGTTGCTGATCTTAATGCAGGAAAAAAAAAAAGCTTCATTCTTTCTATTATGAATCTTAGTGGAGGTAGAAGGTTCTTGCAGTCCTTTGTATCAGAATTTAACAAGGTATAGATATTATTTTTCCTGCCTATTCTTTGAAGAGGAATATATTCAAAGTTGGAATACAGTATAATGTCACTTCCAATCACAAAGAAGTCAAGGCTTAGTGGAAAGTCAGTGTTGGAGCCTAGCTTACCTGGGTTCAAATTCCAGTGTTAGTACTCAGTAGGCTCTTAGTCTTTTAAAGTGGGATGATTAATATCTACTAGTGGGATTGCTGTAAAGTGAATGTGTCGAGTGCCTTACACACTGTAAGGCATTCATAAAAAGATGGCTTCTGCTCTTATTATCTGACAACATCATCTTCCTCTGAAACTACTTACTTAAAGATTTACAAGGATAAATATAGGAATCTGATTATGGATGAAACAATGGGGAGCAGGTGGGCTTGTGGCCAACTGGGAAATACATAACCTGCCAGCAGCATTCAAACACAAACACAGCAACACAGTCACAAATAAACAGCAACAGCAGTAACAACCCCACTGTGCAGACCTGACCCAACCTGTCTGCCCAGGCTCTCTAAAGACTCAACTTCTTCTTTCCAACAATGTACTTAATAACAGTCATTAGAAATTAATTTGCCTTTGGGCGTCTTTACATCCCAAAGTGCAAAAAAGGCTTGTACGGTTTTTGGTTTGTTTTTGGTTTTTTTTGTTTTTTTTTTTTTTGTTTTTTACAAATGTTTCTAGATTCATCTTAAACTCCCCTCGCTCCTTTGACCAATGCATTGGTAACTTGACACACGCCAACTTTGTTTTAGTGCTCCTCTGCTGGTTTAGAGAACCTAAACACCAGATATCTACAAGAAATGAAGGATTCAGTTTCTCTGTCTGATTACCCGAATTCCTGGAAAAGTCAACAGAAACAGAAAGAAAGGAAACAGAATATGTTCCACTTCCCCCAGGCTTTTGTTACAATGCTATGGTTTTCTTCAGGTCAGAGACCCAAGGAACTAGATAACTGGCTGGCTGACTTCTCTAAGACAGAGACTTTTTTTTTTTCCTTTGTGTATCATTATTCCTCTATATTGTATTTTAGGGAAGTTTTGGAAAATACAAAATCCTTACTCATGACAGCGGGTGGGAAAGTTGCTAACACAATAACTCAGATTTTAGTGTCTTCTTAGCATTTTCCTCCTCTAACTTTATGGGGGTTTACTTCCTTTCAAGATGTGGGCTTTCTGAAAATTTTCCATTGGCAGGAGTCCAAGGCCATAATGACTTTCAATTAAACCCTCAAGTGCTTCCCTTTTTCTTTTGTTATCACCACAAACAATTCCTTCCTCTGAGTACTAGATCCAGTCTAATTCTGTGAGCTTCCAGAAGCAGCCTCCAAGGCCACAGAGGACAGAAATTCAAACTCTCACCTGTTGTGTGTGTTCCACACAGACCTCACTGAATTCCCAGGGTGCAGTTCAGTGTGGAGGAGATACCTTGGTGGCCAGAGTGTTTGTAGAGAGAAAAGGGGTTGAGGGTGCATCCTGAAGTTTGTAGGGAGCACAGAACTCTTTTCCAAAGTTCTATGTGGCTGGTAAAAAATTTGGGCAGGCATGTGAAATTACTATCCAAAAATTGATCTAAAGATAAAACCTTGATGATATCAAATATTCTAAAGAAACAACTCAGAAACCCAGACTCCTGTGCTGACCACAAAGTTGGAAATGTTTTTTCTGTCCCAGAATTTATTTCATCTTCCAAATAAATTTCGAATGGTACAATTTTGTGATCTTTGCACATGCAGACAAGTCTTCCAGTTATGATTATTTAAATCCGACTTAATTTTTTCAAACAATGTTTCTACAAAGAATTTATGATTACTTGGGGCTAACCTCACTAAAAGGGACCTCCACAGTTACAGAAGTTTAAGCAACAGAAGTTTAACATCTTTACCTTCCCTTCTTTCCACTCAATCCTCTCCTTCTACCCCAACTCAAACTCTCAGATTCAAATTAAGACTTATATTAAATTGTGTGGCTTCTAAATAGATTACAAGAACCTTATCACCTTTTCAGGGCATGACTAAAGAGACCCACATACACATAGTTTCACCAAAGCACTAACCTTACAAGTTAGGCCTAAACCTCATGGTTCAGGGACATTATAAAAGGGTGGAGGTGGAGGGTAGGGGGAGGAATTGTTCTTTTAACAAATGAAAATCCAAGTTTGCTTCTTTGACTTGCTTGTGTGAAAATTGCTTTCTTTTGTCCTGATGGGAAGAGACCAGATGTAAGTCTTAAATCTGCTGTCAGGCACTTTGTTCAGTAATCTCTCTCTTTCACTGTGTATCCCTTTAGACTTGGACTTTCTTTTGAATTTTGCACATCAATGGCCTTTTGGTTGAGTTGTGTTGCTAAAAATTTGAGGATGTCTCTAGTTCCCTATGATTTGGCCATTAAATAGATTTATAGGTGGGTCTCTTTAGTCATGCCCTGAAAAGGTGATCAAGTTTTTGTAATCTATTTAGAAGCCACACAATTTAACATAACTCTACTCTTTCACTTCTCACCTTATACATTTAATCCATTAAGCTGTTTTATGGAGGCTAAATATGAAAGGGCAGTGGCACTATAGTATTTCTTAACCTGTTACCAAGTCTGCAGTATTTTAACAGGAATGAACACCCAAATGCAAATTTCCATTCTCTTTGTATAACATTTACGCAATAAAGAATGAATTGAGTACATGATTTTTCATTTCTAGAGCACCAGAGCTAGTAATGCATGAGCTGCAAGAAGCAGCATTAATCTATCCAGCTGCAGAGAAATGAAATGTCACTTAGAGGAACTTGTTCTTGCCGCCACACTCTTTCATGGAATTCTCCATCAAAAAGTGGAGAAAAGGGTAATTCTTCTTCCAGTTGCTTTATATCATTGCATATCTAGCCTTTTTTGTGAGTTCTGACTTAGTTCCTGCATATGGAGTGTACTGAGGCTTGAGTTTTTTTAAGGATACCTCGTTCGATTTCATTTATTACAAGGAAGAGGTGTTTGGTTTTTATTTTGAGAAAGGTAGGATGAGAGCAAAAGAAATATTTCTTCAAATGAACATTTTCCAATTTTGTTTCTCAATAACCATTGCTATTTCTGGGCTGGCATCTTAGTTGCTATGGGTTTTACATGGTTTCATGGGAGGATGTGGGCATGTGCCTGTATATACAAAGTTAGTTCTGTTCACTCATTTTATTGGGTGAATATTATCCAGTGAATAGAGATCACAAGTTTTAAGGTCAATTAGGATCACTAGTAATATCAATGACAATGAAACACTGCAATACAGTAGTTACCTAAAACCCTAAGCACTATTTTTAAGGCAGAACAATTTTATATATAATGGTTTCTTTGCAAAATTTTAATAATAACATTCGTATATAATCCTTTACAAAATAGTACTTCTACCATTAATTTTCTGGCTAAAAAAAAAAATAGGGCTGGGGTTGTGGCTAAGTAGTAGAGCACTTGCTTAGCATGTATGAGGCACTGGGTTCAATCCCCAGTACCACATAAAAAGAAAAAAATAACTAAATTTAAAAAAAAAAACACTTCTTTTTTTTTTTCCCCAATGTTGGGACTAGAATGCAGGGTCTCATACATGTTAGATAAGTACTTCCCGAGTGACCACATAAATTTTTTTTTGAAATTAACGTCATACTTTGTAGAATGTTGAGCTTCAAGAAAAAGTTTACCGCGGCCTGCCCCGAGGCTACAGAAGGCGTGGCGCCGCAGAGAAGGGGTTAACCAGTCAGCAGGGAATTAAGTGGCTGCGACACGGTGGTATCCCACCAGCCAAGCCCAAGCCCGCACTGACCTACGGGCTGAGTTCGGGATTGCAGTCGGGAAAGGAAGCCGGTAAGGCCCCGCCCCCCACAAGGGACACTCCGCTAAGGCAAACAGCGGCCACCATCTTAGAGGGCTGAAGTACCCACCGCCACTCTCCGACAGATTGCAGCAACAAAACAGGTGTGTGTGACCCAGCCCAGCCCCCAAACTTAGGGGGATTTCGCATAAAATCTCTCCTAGACTTTCAGGGGGAGGCAGTATCAGAGTGAGCCTGCATAAAGACTAAAGGGGAGCTAGAGGCACCTGACCCTCAACCCCCCCTCTCATCAGCGGACAAAACAAAGGCAAACAGCGGCCACCATCTTAGAGAGCTGAAGTATCCACTGCCACTCTCCCACAGATTGCAACAAAACAGGCCCAGAGTATAGCTTGAACTGCCGAGAACCATCACTGAGGGGAAATCTGGTCTAGCAGGAGAACCCAAGCCTAGCAGGAGAGAACAGGAGACTAGAGGCAAGGCTCTCGTGACTGGGCAGCTGTAAACTGCAGGCCCGCCGGCGACAGTTCATCCACTGCCAGGGTAACTGGGCGGTAGGAGAACGCCCTCCCGCTGGCGATGGATCACCTGCCCACGGCCTGAGATACTGGGCGGCGGGAGTCTGCCTGCCTGCCACGACCGGGTGCTGAAACCAAACAGAGACAGTCCACTCACACCCCCCCATTAGGGCACCCCGGCAAGGAGACTGGGGCACGGCATAGCAGAGTAGTGTCGTCACTGGAGCTCGGACGTCGGAATTCCTTCCCAGCAGAATCCACGTTAGCAGGCATAGTTCAACAACACAAAGGAGAGACATCAGAGTAATACAGAAACAAAACAAATCTATAGAAGAGAGCAGAAACACGACAATCAAAAAGAACTGGAAAGTAACGTGGACAACATAAGAAAACAAGGGAAAAAAGGATTTCAAACAATGCAAGACAACTCAATTCTACAAGAGGACATAGAAACTTCAGAAACAGGGATATGGAAAGAACTCAGGGGATACCTAACTCGAATGGAAAGGAATATTAGAGAAGACATGAGACAGCAAGTCCAAGAAATAAAAGTATATTTTGAAAATGAATTAAACAAACAAATTCAAATGGCAAAGAACGAGATCTACCAGGAGATAGAGATCTTAAAAAAAAATCAAACAATAATCCTAGAATTGCAGGAAACTATAAGCCAAATTAAAAACTCAAACGAGAATATTACAAATAGACTTGATCAAGTAGAAGTCAGAACATCAGATAATGAAGACAAGGTTTATCAACTTGAAAAGAATATAGTCAACACAGAAAAGATGCTTAAATCCCACGAACAATCTATTCAAGAGTTATGGGATGTCATAAAAAAACCAAATCTGAGAGTCATAGGGATAGAAGAAGGCACAGAGTTTCAAACCAAAGGAATGGACAACATATTAAATGAAATAATTCTAGAAAACTTCCCAGAGATGAAAGATGGAATGGATTGCCAAATCCTGGAAGCCTACAGGACCCCAAACATTCAAAACCATAATAGACCAACCCCAAGACATATAATTATGAAGATAGCCAACGTACAGAACAAGGAGAGAATATTAAAAGCTACGAGAGAAAAGAGGCAGATTACTTTCAGGGGTAAACCAATTAGGTTAACGACCGATTTCTCATCACAAACTTTGAAAGCGAGAAGATCCTGGAATAATGTATTTCAAACGCTGAAAAATAATGGATTCCAACCAAGAATACTATATCCAGCAAAATTGAGCTTCAAATTTGACAATGAAATTAAAATCTTTCATGATAAACAAAAGCTAAAAGAATTTGCAGCAAGAAAACCAGCTCTGCAAAGCATTTTGAACAAAACACTACAAGAAGAGGATTTGATAAATAGTGCCCAAAACTAACAGCAGGAGGTATCTCAGTAAAGGGGGAGGAAAACAACCAAAAAGCAAAACTAGCCAAACTAAAATAAATAAATAAAGAAGCATGACTGGAAATACAAATCATATCTCAATTGTAACCTTAAAAGTTAATGGCCTAAATTCACCAATCAAGAGACATAGGCTAGTAACCTGGATCAAAAAAACAAATCCAACAATATGCTGCCTTCAGGAGACTCATATGATAGGAAAAGATATACACAGGCTGAAGGTAAAAGGTTGGGAAAAATCATACCACTCATATGGCCCTCGGAAGCAAGCAGGAGTGGCCATACTCATATCGAATAAAATCAACTTCAAACCTAAGTTAATCAAGAAGGATAAAGAAGGTCACTATATACTGTTAAAAGGAACCATCCACCAACAAGACATAACAATCATCAATTTGTATGCACCAAACAATGGAGCTGCAACGTTCATAAAACAAACTCTCCTCAAGTTCAAGAGTCAAATAGACCACAACACAATAATTATGGGTGACTTCAACACACCGCTCTCGCCATTAGACAGATCCTCTAGACAAAAGCTGAATAAAGAAACTATAGAACTCAACAGCACAATCAATAACCTAGACTTAACCGACATATATAGAATATATCAACCATCATCAAGTGGATACACGTTCTTCTCAGCAGCACATGGATCCTACTCAAAGATAGACCATATATTATGCCATAAGGCAACTCTTAGTAATTATAAGGGTGTGGAGATAATACCATGCACCATATCTGACCATAATGGAATGAAATTGGAAATCAATGATAAAAGAAGGAAGGAAAAATCCTACATCACATGGAAAATGAACAATATATTATTGAAGGATCAATGGGTTGTAGAAGACATAAAGGAGGAGATGAAAAAATTCTTAGAGTCAAATGACAACTCAGACACAACATACCAGAATCTATGGGACACAATGAAAGCAGTTTTAAGAGGGAAATTCATTTCTTGGAGTTCTTACCTCAAAAAAAGAAAAAACCAACAGATAAATGAACTCACACAACACCTCAAAAACCTAGAAAAGGAAGAGCAAAACAACAGCAAATATAGTAGAAGACAAGAAATAATTAAAATTAGAGCAGAAATCAACGAAATTGAAACAAAAGAAACCATTGAAAAGATAGATAAAACTAAAAGTTGGTTCTTTGAAAAAATAAATAAGATAGACAAGCCCTTAGCCATGCTAACGAAAAGAAGAAGAGAGAGAACTCAAATTACTAACATACGGGATGAAAAAGGCAATATCACAACAGACACTACAGAAATACAGAAGATAATTAGAAAGTATTTTGAAACCCTATATTCCAATAAAATAGAAGATAATGAAGATATCGATAAATTTCTTAAGGCATATGATTTGCCCAGATTGAGACAGGAAGACACACACAATTTAAACAGACCAATAACAATAGAAGAAATAGAAGAAGCCATCAAAAGACTACCAACTAAGAAAAGCCCTGGACCAGATGGCTATACAGCGGAGTTCTACAAAACCTTCAAAGAAGAATTAATACCAATACTTTTCAAGCTATTTCAAGAAATAGAAAAAGAAGGAGCTCTTCCAAATTCATTCTATGAGGCCAACATCACTTTGATCCCAAAACCAGACAAAGATACTTCAAAGAAAGAAAACTACAGACCAATATCTCTAATGAACTTGGATGCAAAAATTCTCAATAAAATTCTGGCGAATCGAATACAAAAACATATCAGAAAACTTGTGCACCATGATCAAGTAGGATTCATTCCTGGGATGCAAGGATGGTTCAATATACGGAAATCAATAAATGCTATTCACCACATCAATAGACTTAAAGACAAGAACCACATGATCATCTCGATGGATGCAGAAAAAGCATTTGACAAAGTACAGCATTCCTTTATGTTCAAAACACTAGAAAAACTAGGGATAACAGGAACGTACCTCAACATTGTAAAAGCTGTATATGCTAAACCTCAGGCTAGCATCATCCTAAACGGAGAAAAACTGAAGGCATTTCCTCTAAAATCTGGAACAAGACAGGGATGCCCTCTATCACCACTTCTATTCAATTTAGTTCTCGAAGTACTAGCCAGAGCAATTAGACAGACAAAAGAAATTAAAGGCATAAAAATAGGAAAAGAAGAAATTAAACTATCGCTATTTGCGGATGACATGATAATATACTTAACAGACCCAAAAGAGTCTACAAAGAAGCTGCTAGAGTTAATAAATGAATTCAGCAAAGTGGCAGGGTATAAAATCAACACGCATAAATCAAAGGCATTCCTGTATATCAGCAACAAAACCTCGGAAATGGAAATAAGGAAAACCACTCCATTCACAATATCCTCAAAGAAAATAAGATACTTGGGAATCAACCTAACAAAAGAGGTGAAAGATTTATACAATGAAAACTACAGAACCATAAAGAGAGAGATAGAAGAAGATCTCAGAAGATGGAAAAATGTACCCTGTTCATGGATAGGCAGAACTAACATCGTCAAAATGGCAATATTACCCAAACTTCTCTACAGATTTAATGCGATGCCAATCAAAATCCCAATGGCATTTCTTGTAGAAATAGACAAAGCAATCATGAAATTCATATGGAAAAACAAAAGACCCAGAATAGCAAAAGCAATTCTAAGCAGGAAGTGTGAATCTGGAGGCATAGCGATACCAGAGGTCAAACTGTACTACAAAGCAATAGTAACAAAAACAGCATGGTACTGGTACCAAAACAGGTGGGTAGACCAATGGTACAGAATAGAAGACACAGAGACTAATCCACAAAGTTACAACTATCTTATATTTGATAAAGGGGCTAAAAGCATGCAATGGAGGAAGGATAGCATTTTCAACAAATGGTGCTGGGAAAATTGGAAATCCATATGCAACAAAATGAAATTGAATCCCTTTCTCTCGCCATCCACAAAAATTAACTCAAAATGGATCAGGGAGCTAGGTATCAAATCAGAGACACTGCGTCTGATAGAAGAAAAAGTTGGCTACGATCTACAAATTGTGGGGTCAGGCTCCAAATTCCTCAATAGGACACCCATAGCCCAAGAGTTAACAACAAGAATAAACAAATGGGACTTAATTAAACTAAAAAGTTTTTTCTCAGCAAGAGAAACAATAAAAGAGGTAAATAGAGAGCCTACATCCTGGGAACAAATCTTTACCCCCCACACCTCCGATAGAGCCCTAATATCCAGAATGTACAAAGAACTCAAAAAATTAAACAATAAGATAACAAACAACCCAATCAACAAATGGGCCAAGGACCTCAACAGACACTTCTCAGAGGAGGACATACAATCAATCAACAAGTACATGAAAAAATGCTCACCATCTCTAGCAATCAGAGAAATGCAAATCAAAACCACCCTAAGATACCATCTCACTCCAGTAAGATTGGCAGCCATTATGAAGTCAAACAACAACAAGTGTTGGCGGGGATGTGGGGAAAAGGGTACACTTGTACACTGCTGGTGGGACTGCAAAATGGTGAGGCCAATTTGGAAAGCAGTATGGAGATTCCTGGGAAAGCTGGGAATGGAACCACCATTTGACCCAGCTATCGCACTTCTCGGACTATTCCCTGAGGACCTTAAAAGAGCGCACTATAGGGATACGGCTGCATCAATGATTATAGCGGCACAATTCACAATAGCTAGACTGTGGAACCAACCTAGATGCCCTTCAATTGATGAATGGATAAAAAAAATGTGGCATCTATACACAATGGAGTATTATGCAGCACTAAGAAATGACAAAATCATAGAATTTGCGGGGAAATGGATGGCATTAGAGCAGATTATGCTAAGCGAAGCTAGCCAAGCCCTAAAAAACAAATGCCAAATGTCTGCTTTGATATAAAGAGAAAAACTAAGAACAGAACAGGAAGAAAGAGCATGAGGAAAAGACTACAGTAAACAAAGACGAATGGGGGGAGAGAAACGGAGAGAGAAGGGAAAGCATATGGAAATGGTAGGAGACCTTCAAGGATACATAAAATTATAAGAGGTTATGAGGGGCAAGGGGGAGGGAAAAAAAAAAGGGAGAGAATTGAACAACAGCAGGGGAGGTAGAGAGGGAAGATGGGAGGGGAGGGGAGGGGAGGGGGGATAGTAGGGGATAGGAAAGGTAGCAGAATACAACAGTCACTAATATGGCATTATGTAAAAATGCGAATATGTAACAGATGTGATTCTGCAATCTGTATTTGGGGTGAAAATGGGAGTTCAAAGCACAATTTGAGTCTAATGTATGAAAGATGATATATCATGAACTATGTAATGCGATAAATAATCAATAAAAAAAAAAGATTAAAAAAAAAAAAAAAGAAAAAGTTTACTATTAATACTTTATTTTTTATTTTTTTTTTAGTTGTAGGATACAATACCTTTATTTTATTTATTTATGTGGTGCTGAGGATCAAACCCAGTGCCCCACACATACAAGGCAAGCACACTACCACTGAGCCACAACTCAGCCCCAATACCTTGGTTTTAAAAGCATTTATTTAAAATAATTTATATCTCAAAGAAAAGATGACAAAATACCATAGTATCATCATGCATTGTGAAAGAAAACTGTGGCTATTTTATTGATTTCACACTAATTCTTCTTCCCATAATTGAACAGACTGCTACATCCAAGAAAAATAACATCTTTTTATTGGACATCACTGAGGGATTCACTGTTCCACATAGTAGGATTTTACTAGGTAACTGGAGGCTTTTTACTTTTATCTACAGAGATTTTTCAAACACTTTAAAATTGTACCACATGCATTCCTGTTAAATAATGATATTAAGCCGGATATTGTGATACACACCAATAATCATGATGACATGGGAGACTTAAACAGGAGGACCACAAGTTCTGGGCCAGCCTGAAGAGAGATGCTGTCTCAAAATAAGAGAGGATTGAGGACATAGCTTAGTGGTAGAGTAGCTCTGGGTTCAATCCCCAGTATTACATAATAATAATGATATTAAACACAATTCAATCTTTTAAACATAATTGAATGCTTCATTTGTAAATGTGGAAAAAGGATAATGATAATGCTTAATTTATAAGAGTTTTTAAAATATTCACACCATTGTTACAAGCATCACTGACTTTCTATGCACAGGTCTTGTGACTCGTGAAAGGCTTATGAAGTTATTTAGCCCTAGAATCAATCAGTCTACACAAGTAGTGATGTTCACCTAACCAATCTCACTTGGCTACATTTTCCTGCCATTATACTTATTTCTAACAGCTATCATGATACTTTCTGGTGCCTTCCTTGCATCTTAATGTTAATTTTGTGTGTATGTGTGTGTGTGTGTGTGTGTGTGTGTGTGTGCGCGCGCGCGTGCATGCAGTTATAACAGATACCTGAAACTAGGTAACATTGCTTTTAGTTTTGGGGATCAAGCCCAGGGTCTTCTGCATGCGAGGCAAGCACTCTGATACTGAGTAATTTGTAAAGAAGGGAAATATAATTCTAGAGACTGGAAAATCCAAGATCAAGATGCTGGCATATAGAGCTAGGGATGAGCTCAGTGATGGAGTGCTTGCCTAACATGTATATGTGAGGCCTTGTACCACAGTCCAAATCCCAATACCGCAAAAATAAATAAATAAATAGATACTGGCCTCTGGCAAGGCCCTTCTAGCTGTGTCATCAAATGGCAGAAGGGCAGAGAGAGTGAACAACAGGGGCCCAAACTCAGCCTGTTTTGATCACATGAATTTCACTCTTGAAAGTAGAGCCCACATGGCCAAGAGGCCTCTTCAAAGTACCATCTCTTAATACCACTGTCATGGCAATTAAATTTCTATTTGAATATTGGAGGAGACAAACATTCAAACCAGAGAAACATTGTCCCACTGCTACAGGCTGGGAAGCCATAGAACCTTCCAGAGTAAATTAAGGAGGAAGCTGAGTTTGATAAGAGTGAGGACCTGTCTGTGAACAAACAGTTTAAACACAAGATGACCTTGTGGTATTTGTGAGACCCATGCCTGGGGAGAGTGCTCCTCTTTCCCTCCTTCCCACTTCTTACCTGAGTTACAGAGGGTTGAGACAGCCAGATAGGTGAGCAACCTCTGCCTGAAACACACTGTACTGTACCTTTGAAGGGCTGTTGCTTCAGGACAGAGAATGAGAAATAAGACCCTTCTAAATTATGTAAAATTTTGGCATTACAATTTAAATAGAAGTTTTTGAGCTGGTTTTGACAGCAGGAAATTGAAGTGGAAGTTCTCTCCCATTTATTCAACAGCTCCTTCTCCCCAAAACATCAGGCTGTGAGAGGAGAACCCACACAGCCTTACACCAAACTGAAAATGCTGGCTAATTTTTAAATTCAAACACTTTTTGATTCTTTTTATTAAGTGTAAAAAAAAAGATAAAAGTAAAGAAAGACACTTAAGTGGCTTTGATGTAAGATGACCTTCATATGTCATTTCTTATAAAGGAAAGACAAACTTCCCCCATGTGCCAGAATTTGATATAGATTAATTTTTTTTTGTTGTTTTTTAATCTTTTCAGGTATGTGTATTCCTCAAAGACGAATTTCTCTACATGCCTTTCAACACCATCCTTCCAACCTACACAAGTCAGTACTTGCCATCTATGAGACAAGATCTACTGGGACCTTATTAGGGGACTGGTCTTAATGAACTAAGAAATCCTATTTTTAATTTCTCAGCACAAATTTTCAAAGTCGTCTTTTAAGTCTTATACAATGTGGAACAATAAAAAGAATACTGAAGTCTGCATCAGAAAACCTGGAGATTGCTATGACAACTAATAAAATAATATTTGTTAAATGTCTTTGAAAATGTAACATATTATTCTTTGATTTATAAAGAAATCTTGATAACCCATTATGTGCTAGGCATTTACTATTCAAGGCACTGGAAGACAGAAGAGACAAAACAAAATATCTGTCCTCATAAAGCTTACATTCTAATTGGGACAAACAAATAAATAGATTTACTATTTTTTTAATCTTATCATCATCATGAAATAGAGTACCTTTACTTACTGGTGCTCTGCCTAACATTTTCATAGTGACCATACAAAGTTTGAAGGTGAAGACAGGTTTGCTGCTGGCTCTCTAACATATGAATATATCCAAAAGCAACTCTTTTCATCTTACCAAGGATAATTCCTCATTTGTAAAATATAGGACAAACATAACACTACACTGACAAGAATGTTTTAAATACTTTAAAAGATGAGAATGCATTCTGTCTGTCTTGAAGTACTCTATAAGCTTACACATACTTGGTCTTGCCATTATTAATGTGGGGGTTTCTATATGAAAGCACAATGTTCTTTCCTATCTTTTTTTTCTAAACATATTGTAGGGGGGAAAATCAAGTAAATTGGAAACAGAAGTGTTGACTCTTCTAGATAACATGAATTGTGTTCATGTTACAACATTTAGCATGCATAGCCATGAATTGGTCTATGTTTTGCCAAGAACAGAGTAAATGACAACTATTCACATATCAGTTCTCCATTGTTCTGATTACAAGCTTATACATTGGGATGATTCATGGTTTACTTGCTTTTTGAGTCACAATTTCAAGCAGCATCATTTGTCTTCTATCAACAACTCATGCTTAGCCCAAAAGTCTGCATACTGATCTCTTGTATTCACATCATTCCTAGTCTTGGACAGCTTCATTCAGACTGTTGCATCTTTAAAGTAAATGGTGCAGGTGGCTTTTTAAATATTTAATTTACACCTATTTCTTCCTCAGAATTATTTTGCCCTGTAGAGGCAAATATCTTGGTCCATGTTACTACAGAGTAGTTTCTTTAATATATGCTGTCCACTGAACATTGCAGCACAAAACATTGTGTCTGTTTATATTTTACATGTCAAAATACATGTCACGTGATTCTGGGACAACCAGATGAGTTACAAACAGAATTAGCCAGAGGAGAGAAATCAGATGATAGAAAGCAGGGATAACCATTAAAATTAGTATTTGTTCACTCACATTTTTACTCAAAAGCATGTTATGAATGCTTAATATGTACTATGTTCTATATCATGGGTAGAGATGCACATAACACACATTTTCTGCCTTCAGGAAGAACCAACTTAGCGGTGCAGTGAGTAACATAGTTATAACACAAGTAGAGGTAAAGAAAGAGGGCATATAAACATATTAAGAAGTAGGACTTTTAAGAAGTCATTAGCTCCTGAGGGGAATCAGTGCCCTTTTAAAAGAGGCTTGAGGGAGTTTGTTTCCCCCTCCACTATAGGAGACATGTAGGAAGCACTATTTGTGAGAAACAGATCCTTTCCAGACACCAAATTACATAGTACCTTGCTTTGTTCTTGGATTTCTCAGCCAAAAGAACTGGAAGCAATAAATTTGTTGTGTATAAATTATCCAGTGTAGGATATTTTGTTATAGTAGCCTGAATGGACTAAGATACTCCATTTCTCACTTTTTGTAATATTTTTTTTCCTTTTTATTAATCACATATACTATGACCAAATGTACTGTGTAATTTATTGGTTTTATATGTTTTCTTCAGCTAGAAAGCCAGCTCTGGGAAAACATGAATTTTTGCATTTTGCTTGATGATATAATCCCCAGGGCCTAGATCATATAGTAGGATTAAAGAAACATTTGATGAGTGAACGATTGATGTCTATTGTAACTGGAAGCCATGTTGAAATAGGATGACGAGTGAATGAGTAGTGTGGATATGAGTCAAGGAAAGTGGGAAATACTTCGAGAAAGTCTAAGAATGAAAGAGATATTGAATAAATCTCTCTGCCTTCCATTATGTTTCTGTGGATGAAGTCTCCATGCTCATACCTAAGGCCAGATCCCCAGAATCCTCTACCAACTTAGGTCTGGAAAAATGGGAGACTGTAAATTAACTGACAATAAATTAACTGGAGAAAAGACAAGGTGTATCCCATGTGCATGTAGGAGTTGCTCAATAGAAGTAATTCACTGAATAGCCAGAGATAAAGCCTTATATAATAACTGCACAAGGGGGACCAATGGTAAGGTAAGAAAAATTACATTGGGCTTTTTTGATGCTAATGGGAATGGATAGTCTCTCTCTTTCCTGGCTGGCAATTTCTTCATTGAAGGGGTGCAGTTATGGCAGCTAAATTCACACTCCTTGGTGCTAATGGTCCATTTATTTTTTCAAAGAATAAGCTGTCAGATGGAGGTCAATAGCAGCTATATTGGGGGAAGGTTCTA
Organism: Spermophilus citellus; assembly: GCF_964194105.1. NCBI lineage: Eukaryota > Metazoa > Chordata > Mammalia > Rodentia > Sciuridae > Spermophilus > Spermophilus citellus. The sequence continues at coordinate 174,683,750 of NC_138182.1, read as the reverse complement.
CCTGAGTTTGGGTAATGTGTCTTTCTGCAGCTGCTATTTGAATATTTTCAGTTTAAAATAATCATACTATTTCAGGGAACTGCTAATTCATTCAATTCGGATCCCTTTTTCCTATACAGACAGGCCCCAATAACCCATGACTCATTTACATAGATGCCCATGTAATGGTCTCTCTGGGAAACCATCTTACATCGAGCTTGGTGCAGGACTCCATCCAAGAATGTTTCTCCTGCAAATTTCTGTACACCATCCTGAAATATCAGCTTTTCCTTCACAACTGTATCATCCTCTTACACATGAATACACTGTTATTCTTTCCAGATTTAAATAAAACAAAATAAACCTTTGACTTTAATAGAAAAATTTAAATGTGTTCCGTTCAATGGTAACCTGGAATTATTGCATACATGGTTGAAGGCGACCCTCACCTTCAGAGAAGAACCAGAACACAGAAACCATGAACAACAAGGCTTTCAGTTCAGCATGAGTGGAGAAAATGCTATCTTCTCCCAAAAGCCCAGGGCCCAGCCTTCTCAGAGAGAAAGAGAGAAGGCAATGATTCCAACTAGTCCCCAGGTCACAGCAGTCTCTAAGACTTAAAGAAAGTTGAAGACACTGTTCAGGGAAGTCACCTTAGAACTACCAGGGAGGCATCACCATGTGTCTAGAAATAAAACCCAGGGAATAATAATGCCCAAGAATTTCATCTATTAACCTTGATCTAATCATCTGAAAAGAAAAAGAAAATTATATAGTCTTAAGATAAAATTGACTTAATTCTGAGTCACTGAGATTCACTACATAGACTGTGAAGATTAAAAAAAAAAGACTCTGGGCAATAGTCCTTTTTTTAAACTAATAAATCAAAATTGTCAAAGACTTAAAAGTACTAGGTTAAATATTCAATCCTAAGCATTAAACATATCACCTACCAGAAGCAATTAGCTTTTGGAATGAAAGAGTAAGCATAAATACAAGAAACTAATTTGTCAGATTTACCAAACATCACATTGAAGCTCATCCTGAGTTGAAAATAAAAATATCAGCACATTCTATAACTTACTTAATATTGATGGGATTAGAAACTCATAAACACAGCCATACAATTGCCACACCTGAACTTCTATTTGTTGCCTTTTGTTTCAAAAATCTCATGCATTTTCTATCAGTTTCCTAGTTAATCCAAAATTAGTTAACATGTTTCTGTAGTTAGATATCGCCAAAGCAAAAGATGATAAAACAATAAAACAATAGTTTTTGTTGCTTTTATGTTACTCTTCAACAAACCAAAATACCAGTTCATTGCTAATTTTTAGGAAAGTGACCTTCTAGAGAGACTACTGAGGCTAAGAAAGTGCCAAGCTAGAATTCAGAGTGAAGGTCTGCTCTAACACACCAGTGGATCTTAGGCAAACTTTCCTATGCTGCCAAATTTACTTGGGGAAAAAAAAAAAATACTGCTGGATGACAGACCCAGGCATAGTCTCTTCATATTGGAGGCCATAGCCAATTAATGAGACAGATATCATTATACAGTAAATAATTTGTCTGACTTTTGTCCCTAGTTCCTGAGACAGAGCCTCTAAACTCATCCAATTTAGTGAACTGTTTGATATTGATGGTGTGCTCCTCTGATCACACCTAAGTTTATGTTAATGAGGTGACCCATAGTGAGCCCCTTGTAGTTTCAGGACTGGAGCTGGCCCTACTGAAGAGACCAACTATGTGATTAGGATTTGGGCTTTGAGCCCACCCTGACTTCCCTACCTCTGAGGAGGGGAGAAAGAGCTAGGGATTGAGTTCAATCAATGGCCAATTCAACCAATCAAGCTATGGAATGAAATTTCACTAAAATCTCTGGACACCCAAAGCTCCAGTGAGCTTCCAAGTTAGTGATACACAACAGTGTACTGGAGGTGACCCATCCTGAGCACATGGAAGGTTGTGCTGGGAAATCTCTCAGAACACAACCTACATGTCTCTTCATTTGGCTAGTCCTTATCAATTTCTTTATAATAAAATTTTAATTCTAAAAATAGTGCTTTTTTTTGAATTCTGTAAATAATTCTAAGAAATTAGAAAACCTGATAATATACTGGGGATCCTTGAATTTGTAGCCAATTGGTTTGAGAGGCAGGTGGCTGGAAACCTCCCAGAGCGTGAGCTGAGGTCTAGAGTGAGAGAATCTTATGGAGGACTGGGCTTTCAACCTGTGAAATCTGACTGACTCTGGGTAGTTCTTGTCAGAATATTATTGTATACACACACACACACACACACACACACACACACACACAAGCTTAAGCACCATGCAGTAAATGCTAAGAGATTAGCAATCACTAAGAAAGTGTAGCGGGCAGACAAACAGAAGCACATAATCCAGTACCTGCACAGCAGTCAGGGAAAGCTTTTAGCAATTGACATCTGAAATGATCCTAAGAATGTTTACTTGTTAATGTTTGAAAATAAAAGAAGATAAAATCATATTAAGATAACCAAATTAATCTTTATATTTTGGCATATTTTCTTTTGCATATCTTTCTATGAATTTTTATAAATTTGAGATAATATTTCATGTACATACTCACTTTCATTCAACATGTCATAAGCATTATCTCTTGACATTAAAGATCTCACATATTTTCATTGAATGACTGCATACTGTAATGTTATACAGATACAATGTAGTTTATATAACCCTTTTCATAATTTGCGGCATTAGACTGCTTCTGTCTTGATATAACAAATGATGCTAAAGGGAATATATTTACCCATATATCTTTGTTCATATTTCTGATCACTTTGTTAGGATACACTCCTGAGGCAGAGTTTTCATGTAAAGGGATTTACTTCTTTTTTTAAGGGAAGGGTACCAGGGATTGAACTCAGGGACACTCAATGATGAGCCACAACTCCAGCCCTATTTTGTATTTTATTTAGAGACAGTGTCTCACTGAGTTGCTTAGTGCCTCTCTGTTGCTGAGGCTGGCTTTGAACTTGCAATCCTCCTGTCTCAGCTTCCCAAGCCACTGGGATCACAGACATACGTTTCTTTTTAGACCTACTGAAATCTAATGCCAATTTGTTCCTAAAAATATGAATTTGTATTCCTTTAATGTATGTGTGAATTTCTAACAACATTCACTTGCCTAAATTAACATGTTTACTTCAAAAATTTGGAAACTTGATGCAACTCACAATTATTTATTGTTTTAAAATGTATTCCTTTGACTACTTATGAGGCTGGTTAAGTATTTTTTCAAGTCCATTAGTTAACTGTCTTTTTCTGTTTTAATATTTATTCTAAGTATCCATTGGGATCTTGAACATTTTACTTTATTTATTAAATATATAATATAGCATATGTACTGTAGATTTTTATTAAAGACTGACATTGTGATGTTAAAAAGTGTTAACTATAAAATTAAGAAGTTAACCTTCATATTTCTCTAACATTTTATGTTTAAAATTTTTAAGTTTTGAGATTTTATTCTTATGATTTTTTAAAAAATGATGTTGTCTGTTATTGCATGACAGACATTGAGGCAAGCTGCTCAGATTGCCCTTCTGGAAGGGACTTCTGTCCAGGGCCTAGGAGTATGCTTAGCTGACAGCTTCTAGCTGTTAGTTCCTTCAGGTTGTTCTTAGCTTTTGAGCTGAGAGACTTTATTTTGATGATACCCCTCAGTTAATAATTCACAGCAAGGCAGTACTATAAGGGCTCAGCCATTCCCACCCAACACAGAAACCCTCCAAGTGGGCCTTTTTTTTTTTTCTAGCCTAAGACTCTGATAGGATTTGCCCCATTAAAAATGACATGATTATTTATCCAGTTCCTGAATCTGAGCCATTGTTCAAGCTTGGAACCCAATAAGCAAAAAGAAGCTGTGTTCCAAAGAGGAAAGACATTATAATACTATGGCAAATATGTTCAGCATTGGCTCCCCTAGTCCTCCCTGAGGAGATCTATGGCCATTCAGTCCAGTGAATACATGCTGTGGCAGAGGAATTTCCAGACCTCTTGAGGACTAATGGACAAAAAGTCCAAGTGATCACTGATGCTTGAGACACAGAGGATCATCATGACACTTCTTGTTAGAGTGAGGTCATTTAGGAATCAAGAAATAATGGTCAGGCACTTGTAATTTCAGCAACTCAGGAGGTTGTGGCAGGAGGCTCACAAGTTGGAGGCAAGCCTGGACAATTTAGGAAGCCCTTTTCTCAAAATCAAAACAAAAAATATATGAAGGACTGGGGATGTGGTTCAGTGGTAGAGTGCCTATGGGTTCAATCCTCAGAACAAACAGAAAGAGAGAGAGAGAGAGAGAGAAAGAGAGAGAGAGAGAGAGAGAGAGACAGAGAGAGGAAGAAGGAAAGGAAGTTTAGTTTTGTCCAAAGCACAGTTTAGTAAGAGATACCCTAGTTTGCAAACCCACCTAGTGGTCAATTCCTGGGACTCTGGCTGTATAATTGGACTTAATACTCTTGGCAGTTATTAAACCACACACACTGTACTATTGCCCTATTTGGAGGTAAGAAATATTGATAGGAAAGGCCAAATAGGAGCTTCTTAAACCACACACCACCAACCCACATCAGGATAGTAAATCAAAAACATTATCCAATCTCAAGAAATGAGTGTCAAGAATTACTGTCCTTAAAGAATGAAGAATCTAGGTATTTAATAGGTTTATTTAATTCACCAATCTTGAGTATCAATTCAAAGTCTATAGGAATTAGATTGATGAATTAAATAAACCTATTAAATACAGTAATCTCCATGAAGATGCGCTCAATCACAATTGTTGTGCCATACGTGGTTTCATTGCTAAAGGCAATGAACATAGCTTCATATATGTCGTATATGGTCATTGATGTGGAGAACACATTACTTTCTATCCTAATTAAGATTTAAGACTAAAGAAATTTACATTCACAGAGAAAGGACAATACACATGTAAATTATTGCTGTGAGTTGTAATCTCTTCTGCCCTCTCTCAGAATACATTATCTCTGAAGAGATATGGAGTGCTCCGATATCCTAAAGAACACCAAACTGATCAATTAAATTGATGACATTTTACTGATCTTCAATTTGCATAATATCTAGAAATACTTTTCTAGCCCATATACCAAATAAATCAGATTTACAGCTTTGAGGGATATCCCAAGCAGGAAAAGCCTGTATCCCAGTTCCATGATGGTGCATCAGTCTTGTCACTTGGGCCTCCCAATCTGACAGAACATAAGTATCAGCAGTGTCAGTAATAGAAAAGTATGTCGTAGAGTTTCTAGTCAACCTCAATGGCAAAATCATATGGCAAGTTCCTGGAGTTCTAGAACAAACCCAAGTTATCTGCTACTAAAAACAACATTTTCTTTGAAAAACAGTTTCTGACCTACTACTATTTCCTATTAAAGACAAAAATACTTGACCATGGAACACTAAGTGACTACATATCAGATCAGAACCTGGGTCCTCTAGAATACTCTTAAGTTGCAAATTGGATGGGCCCAGCAGCAGTCCACCATAACCTAGGTAAGGTACATCCTGGTCAAGTGTGAACAAGACATGAAGGCAAAAGCAGCTACAGGAGTAGGTAGGCCTGCCTTCTGTTATTCTCAACAAATGTACCTGCTCTCCTCTATCAGTTCATGACTGTAAACTCTCTATGGCTCACTATAGCTGTGTAGTGATCCCACATCATGAGCTTAAAATAGAAAAATAGGAATGACCTGGATGGCTGGTCAGAGACCTAGAAGGAAAAACTGAAAGATCATGGATGAGGATGGAGGTAATGGTATGTGTATGGACATAAAGTGAATGCAAAATGTAAATGCCCAATGAGAGCTTCCACTGTAGAAAACACACTAATCAACTTCATAGGTAGACAAAATGACTCTGTTAGTTAATGGGAGTCAACCTTGATTTAGCCAGAGTGGGCACCATGCTCACTTAAATGAAGTGACTACAGTGTCAGAGTGGAAAGCTCTACATGTTTCCAACAGCATGCACCCCCCCTCACCAGACCTCTCCAGCTACTGCCACCTCTGAATGTACAATTGGACCAAAAGGAGACAACAATTCCGAGTCTCCAATTTGACATTCTTCCAGAGCACTGGTGATCTGAGGGCATGTTGACTACCATGGACCCATTTCACTCCAAAAGGACAATTGTGTGTTCCCACAAAAATACCTTTTCTAGACAACGGTTTGCTTCCTCCTACCACAAGGCCTCAGTCAGCACTGCTCTTCTGGGTCAACAGAATGTTTAATTCACAGGGATTCTCACACAGCTATTATCCAACTGGAAAACACATCTTATGGCAGAAAAGGTGTGGAATAAACCCATGTCCATAAGATCCACAAGTTGTACAGCATGTAACACTACCCAGAAGCTTCCAACCTGATAGAGCATTGGTATAGCCTAGTGAATTGCCACATCTGACACATGACTTCATGAGGATGAAGTCCTCCAAGATGTGGAATATGCACTGAATTAGAGATATTTATATAATGCCTTGTCCCCAGCCGTAATGACTCTACGTATCATTAGCATCAGTGTCACTCTGTGAAAGCCTCTACCTCCTATCTCCACAACTCTATTCTCTAGAGAGTCAGAACTTCTGACCTCTAAAAGGGACATATATCTCCAGGAGAAACAGGCTCCCAGGTCAATAGCTATGGGTTCCTCCCAGGAATTTTGGGTTCCTTTCACTAGAGAAGAATAGGCAAGAAGAGAGTCTCGGGCTTGTCATCTGTGATCAGCTGGAGGAGGTTGTGCTGTTGCAGATTATATGGAACTCAAGTAACAGATTGACTTATCTCTTGGTATTTCCTTGTGTAAATAGGCAGGTGCTAAAGCCTGTTCTAAGTATGATTGCCAAAGATTCAGAACCTTCAGCTGAGGGTTTGAGCCTGACATCAGCTAAGCCACTAAGTCCAGCAGAAGTGGTATCTTAAGGAGCAGGGATTTGAGAGTGGATAATGAAGGAGAGCTACTGCCCTAATGGGAATGTAGTTCTTCCCAGTAACTTCTTGCTTCTAAGTTCTCCTCAGGAAGAGGCCAATCAGAGCTTTGGAGGAGCTGCTGTCCACATCTGCATAGAAAAGTAGATCTGTATGATGCAAGGAGTAGAGATGGAAATTCAGTTAGCTTTCTCTTTGCTGTGACCAAAAGACCTGAACAATAACAATTTTAGAGAAGGAAAAGTTTATTTGGTGCTCACAGTTCCAGAGGTCTCAGTCCACCAATATCTAGCTCCATTTATCTGAACCCAAGGTGAGGCAGAATATCATGGTAAAAGAGGAAAGGAGATTAGAAAATCACCACCAGGAAGCAGAGAGAGAGAGAGAGCTCTGCTTATCAAGGACAAAATATATACCCCAAAGGATACCCCAAAGGCACGCCTTCAGAGACCCACCTCTTCCAGCCACACCCTGACTGCCCAGGGTTACCAACCAGTTAATCCATTCAAGTGGAATTATGCACTGATATGCACTAATTGGATTAAGGCTTTCATAACCCAATCATTTCACCTCAAAACTTTCCTGTATTGTCTCACATATGAGCTTTTAGAGGACACTTCACATCATCTGAACCATAATACAACCTGTTCAGGTCCATCTTTAAAAAAAGACTTGGGCTGGGCAGGAGCTGTAGCTCAGTGGTAGAGCACTTGCCTAACACATATGAGGCACGGGGTTCAATCCTCAGCAACACATAAAAATAAATAAATAAAATAAAGTTATTGTGTCCATCTACAACTAAAAAGTGCTTAAAAAAAAATGGACTTGCTGCCCAGATAAAGAGTGCAGATAGAAGACAACCTCCAGCTACCAGTCTTTTCAGGGTTCTCCTCAGTTTTCATACTAAGGTTGCTCTAATTGTTAGGGCAGGCTTTAGCCACTTACTGAGCAAGGAGCTTGTTTAAGAGACCAGCTATTACTTTCAACCTGAGATTCTACTTATGAGAAGTCTTTGTTCTAGAGCTCCTCTTGGACTTTTTCAATTTCCCATTCCCCTGCCCCAACCTGCTTCCTCCTTTTTTTCTTTTCTTTTTTTTTTTAAAGGTATTATTTACTAATAAACCTTTCACATTCTAACACTACTTTAGTGTCTACTTCCTATGACAGAGGGTTTCTATTGTTTTAAGCTTTTATTTTCTTTCTTTCTTTTTTTTTTTTCTGGTACTATGGATTGAACTCAGGGGCACTTGACCACTAAGCTGCATCCCCAGATCTATTTTGTATTTTAGAGACAGGGTCTTACTGAGTTGCCATTGCTGAGATGCACTTTTAACTTGTGATCCTCTTGTCTCAGCCTTCTGAGCCGCTGAGATTACAGACTTGCACCAGCAAGTCCAGCTGCTTTAAGCTTTTCATTCTGATCCTTAAAAAAAAAAAAATCACATTTACTTTCTTGTTAGTAGTGCTATGGATAGAAGCATGTGGTAGCTGGGTGGCACATGCCTGGAATCCCAGCTACTCAGGAGGCTGTGACAAGAGGATCATGAGACTGAAGCCAGCTTCAGCAACTTAGTAAGGCCCTCAGTAACATAGAGAGAACCTGTCTCAAAATAAAAATCAAAAATGGCTGTAGTTGTGGCTCAGTGGTAGCATGACCCTGGGCTCAATTCCCAGTACAAAAAAAAAAAAAAAAAAAAAAAAAATGTGGTATATCAAGAGAGCAAGGAACCAAGGCTCTCAGTCTGACACCACAAGAGGAACTGGGACTGTCAAGACAGCAGCCTGTAAGAAACTGAATCCTAGCAACCACAGGCCTGAGTGTGGGAGCAGATACAACAGCCCTGTTGAGTCTTGAAGACGACTTGCAGGGCTGTTTGACAGCTGGAGTGCACCCTCATAAAAGGTCTTGAGCAAAAGGTATCTTTTTAAGCTGTTCCCTAAATTCATGATTCAAAGAAACTGTGAAATTGTGATACATGTTTGTAGTTTTCAGCTACTACATTGTGGTGTAATTTGTTATTCTGCAGAGATAACTAATTCATTCGCCAAAAGAGCAACCACCACTTACAGTTTTACTCATTTACTTTGCTTGTTGCTTATTTGCTTAAACAAGTGAAAAGTTTTCTTCTCTCACAATTAATATTCCAGGATTATATTTGCAATATATATTTTTGTTAAATCTATTAAGTATTTTTTACCCATCAGAACATTATTGTGTCAGTACAATTATTCATACATGTCTATCAAATATTTTGTTCAAGCTATTTATTGGTTTATAAAGATTCTGTTGACATTGGGCTTTCTAATACTTAAAAATGACTTTACCTATATATAGAAATGGTATTTTACATATATTTTCTTTCATTCTGAACATTTTCAAAATACTGACTATAAACTCTAAAGGAAATATTTCTAATGATTTATTATTTTTTTATTTTTAGTATTATCTTTTACTTTGCTGCAGGATCTCAATTCTCTTTATAATCCTTTCTCTAACATGTATATATTACTGTGAATCATGTAAGACTGCAAACATTTCATAGCCTGCTTTTTTTCTTCCTCTCTTCATCCATTATTCTCATGGTACCCTTCTGCTTCGCTTATTTTTAGTTCCCTTTGCAGGTTTCTCCTCTTTTATCCAATTTTCTTATATAAGAATAACTCAGGTTTAAGTGTTTGGATTTATCCTTTTAACCTCATTCCTTTAGTGAGTTTACCTAATCATAATATTAAAATACCATGGACTATATACTAATGACTAAAATGTAAACACAGAGTCTGTACTTCTCCAGCTTCTTACTCTCTGTGGTCTTCAGTGTCCTAAAAGGATCTCATATTTAAGATGTCTATAACAAAAATCTTTCTTCTAAATCCACACTCACCCAAGTCCACCTTATTATCATTAGGTGCCACCCCATCCATAGAATAATTAAAACATAATATTTCTTCCCACTGGTGCATACCTATAATTTCAGCTACTTGGAAGGTGGAGGCAGAAAGATGGTCAAGTTCAAGGCCAGCCTGGGAAATTTAGTAAGACCCTGTCTCAAAAATAAAATAAAAAGGGCTGGGGATGTAACTCAGAGGCAGAGTGCTTACAAATATTTCATAGCCTGTTTTCTTTCTCTTTTTCATCCATTATTCTCTATTAATATATATTTATATAAAGGAGATGTATGGGTTGGCTTACACAATCAGAAGTGGATAATCCTACCTTGGCTGTCTACAGGCTGGAGAGCTGAAGGAACCAGAAACTGCTCAGTCCAAGAGGCTGAGATCTCAGAACAAGAGGGATCAATGATGCCTCCCCAGTACAGGACGGAAAGCCTGGAAACTCCCTGGAGAGTCACTGGTCAGAGTCAACTCTGGAAGAAGGAAGGAGCTGGAGTCTGGTGTCTTCTGCAGCAGTCAAGAACCCATTCAATTTCATTGTCAAATATGAAGCTCAATTTTGCTGGATACAGTATTCTTGGTTGGAATCCATTATTTTTCAGCGTTTGAAATACATTGTTCCAGGATCTTCTCGCTTTCAAAGTCTGTGATGAGAAATCGGTCGTTAACCTAATTGGTTTACTCCTGAATGTAATCTGCCTCTTTTCTCTCGTAGCTTTTAATATTCTCTCCTTGTTCTGTACGTTGGCTATCTTCATAATTATATGTCCTGGAGTTGGTCTATTATGGTTTTGAATCTTTGGGGTCCTGTAGGCTTCCAGGATTTGGCAATCCATTCCATCTTTCATCTCTGGGAAGTTTTCTAGAATTATTTCATTTAATATGCTGTCCATTCCTTTGGTTTGAATCTCTGTGCCTTCTTCTATCCCTATGACTCTCAAATTTGGTTTTTTTATGACATCCCATATCTCTTGAATAGATTGCTCGTGGGATTTAAGCATCTTTTCTGTGTTGACTATATTCTTTTCAAGTTGATAAACCTTGTCTTCATTATCTGATGTTCTGACTTCTACTTGATCAAGTCTATTTGTAATATTCTCGTTTGAGTTTTTAATTTGGTTTATAGTTTCCTGCAATTCTAGGATTATTGTTTGATTTTTTTTTTAAGATCTCTATCTCCTGGTAGAGCTCGTTCTTTGCCATTTGAATTTGTTTGTTTAATTCTATTATGCAGCACTAAGAAATGACAAAATCATAGAATTTGCAGGGAAATGGATGGCATTAGAGCAGATTATGCTAAGCGAAGCTAGCCAAGCCCTAAAAAACAAATGCCAAATGTCTGCTTTGATATAAAGAGAGCAACTAAGAACAGAACAGGAAGGAAGAGCATGAGGAAAAGACTACAGTAAACAAAGACGAATGGGGGGAGAGAAACGGAGAGAGAAGGGAAGGCATATGGAAATGGTAGGAGACCTTCAATGATACATAAAATTATAAGAGGTCATGAGGGGCAAGGGGGAGGGAAAAAAAGGGAGAGAATTGAAGAACAGCAGAGGAGGTAGAGAGGGAAGATAGGAGGGGAGGGGAGGGGAGGGAGGATAGTAGGGGATAGGAAAGGTAGCAGAATACAACAGTCACTAATATGGCATTATGTAAAAATGTGAATATGTAACAGATGTGATTCTGCAATCTGTATTTGGGGTGAAAATGGGAGTTCAAAACACAATTTGAGTCAAATGTATGAAAGATGATATATCATGAGCTATGTAATGCTTTAAATAATCAATAAAAAAAATGAAAATAAAATAAAATACAAAAAAAAAAAAAAAGAACCCATTCAAGAAAAATGTAGCTTGTGCCTGCTGCTAATTCCTTGTTTTTCCAACTTTTGTTTCATCCCAGCCCCCAAGCTGTTAGACTGTGTTGCTACACTTAGGGTAGGTCTCTGCTTCCGTTGGCTGTCCCACTGCCAATCATTCGTAGAAACACCCTCATTGAGACACCCGGAAGTCTCATAATCTTATGCATCTTATAATTCAATCAAGTGAACAATTCAGATTAACCATCACATTCTATAAATTCATGTAAGCATTACTATCCACCCAGAATCTGACCACGTCTTTTTTACTTCCTCCAAGACAATTAGATTATTTTGAATTTCCTCTTCTCTCACTTGGATCACCACAGAGATTCAAATTTCCTGCTTCCATTCTTGCCCCTGTATATCCTTGCTTCAATACAGCAAATCTTAAATATGATTTAATTATCTGCCCCAATCCTTTCTATCACTCACTCTCATCTCACGATGAATTACATTTTAAAAGGGCATCTATGATCAGCCTCCGAAACCTATGATTTTGCCTGCCCCTGCCCCATCTCCTACCATTCTTTCCTGTGCTCATTCTTCTTCAGCCACATTAGATGACTCCTTGCTGTTTCTTAATCCAGCCAGAAGCTTCCTGCCCAAGGCCTTTGTGTTCCCTCCTCCTACCCCCTGAACCATTAGCCCTTGAGATATTCTCATGGGTCACTGTATTGCTCCTTCATGTCCTTGATCAAATACAACATTCTTAGGGTATCTCTGACCATCTTAAACTGCAAACCACCTCCTCATCTTTGGGACTCCTTTGCCCACCTCTTGCATTTCTTTTATTCTACAGTAGCTTTCACTTTTTAATGTGATAGGTCAAGTGCTCCTTAATGGTATTTATCATCTACCAATCAGCACCCCAATTAGAACGTAAGCTCCAGGGACAGGGATTTTGTCTGTTTGGGTTACTGTTACATTCCAGTCTTTGAACAGTGTGTGGCAAATATTCAGCACTCAGTAAATATCTGTTGGATCAATAAACTAATCAATCAAGAAATACTATTAAAAGCCTATTACTTAAAGCTTGGAAGGTAATCTCTAGAAGAAGCATGGAAAAATCCCTAAAAGATGCTGCTAGGAATGGACGTGGGCATGGAGGAGTCCTGTGGGGAGGATTGCTTTTCTTTATAGACCTTCTTGTACTGTTTGATTGCTTTTACTGTGTGCATGTATTACTCTGATAAAAATTCAAAAACAAAACTTCTAAATAAGCCACAGTGGCTGGAAATCATAGGATGATAACAATGCAGAAAACCTAGCCAACAATAATTTGCTTTATAGTAAATTGCTCTAAATTTGTTTTGAGAACAAATTATTGAATCTGCTAATGGTACTTACAGATGGTACAAAACAATGAACTTCTTCTTGGAATTGGGTATAATTTCAAATAGAATATCTTCTACCATGCTGTAAAGTGACTTCAATCTATTTCTATGATCAAGCATTATATTATTACATCAAGTTCCACATATTTCACAATGGGTATCAAATGTACAGCGATGTCATTATTCAAGACTGTACATAAAATGTGATTTATTGATTCTTTAAATGTGGGTGGAAAATAATAGAAATAATTTTTCATACACAGATAACTGGCATATGTGAATGCTTGCTGATTTGAGGAGGGAGATAGGAAGGAAAAGATGGAAGTAACAAAAAAAAATAATTTTGTCTAAGGCTGCCAGTGACATAAATTCAAACAATTGCTTTTTCAGAGTCCTCAGGCTTGTTTCTATTCAATGTTTGCTGAGCTTTAGAGAAGGCTGAATCCCACCATGGCAAAATGCCATCTTTGTCAGAAGCGAAGAGCTGTTTACATTCAAGGCACATAATAAGTGCAATGTGAAGTAAAAAACAGTGTGAGTTCTATTATGGCTGATTAGCCCATTGTACACTGTTACAACTAACATCTTCCTTGTGCTAAAAATAGTGTGAAGTCACGGGACCCCAAGCAGCATGATCCACCAGTACTGTACTCTTTCACAAGACTGCCAACAAAAGCTGCCTCTAACTCCCCAGAAAAATAAAAGGGCCACTCATTCACTTCAGTGCCCTCCAAAATATGTAGTTTATTTGAACTGTTAGGAAACCTTTCAGAAAAATGAGCAACAGAGAATGGAAGCTGATAAAATATAGATCTATCTTCTGGGTCATTTCCTATGAATGAACCAGATCCTTAGTAGGAACATCCTAAAAAGTCACTTGGTTGCTACACAAAACGTGCGTGGTCAGCTGCTTCTTAATCACAGGAGTGGAGAGATTAGTGCAATATTTTGATGCAGTGACTACCGGTAGCCCCAGTAAATAAAAAATAAATAAATAATCCATCCGTATTTGAAGTGACAGAGGCAGGAGGGAGAAGTTTGAATAAACCCAGAGTCCTAGGTCCTTTCACCACCAAGTCAATAGCCCTTCTCCTTGGAGGGGGCAAAACAAACTGCTTTCTATTCTATTGAAAACCTGGAAGAATTTGCACCACAGTAATCCTAAATGCAGAGGCAATCTATTAAGAACTCAGCATTACCAATCCTGAGACTCAACTGATAAGCACCTCCCCCCATTAATCCTCTTACAGACCCTACTAAGTAATGAAAGGGGTGCCATGAAAAAGCCCCCCCCCCTTTTTATTGCAACCATATAAACTGCTTGTGTAAATGTTTCATTGACAAACTGCTGGACCAGTATTTTAATATCCTCTGCCTCTCTCTCTCTCCCTGGTCCTCTTGGTGTGCAGCATGACTAAATGTGTGATTTATACATGTTTAGGAGAAACATTCCCACACTTGAATGCTATACCATTACAAAGGGAGGGGAGGGGCCAAGAGAGAGGTGTTGAATCTATTGTAGACAATTTAATTTACAATTCTCTCTTTTTATGGGCTTTAAAAGATGAATGACTTCCACCCACTTATCAGTTTAGGTTTCATTTCTCAGTGTTCTTTCTGGTAAGTACTGGTCTCTCTGTATGTGCCCTTGGCCAGATCATTTGAGGTTAGTCCTTTTGAAGACATAGTTAGATGCTCTAATATTCTAAGAGGAAAAGGAAGATGAATTCCAATGTGGATTCAAGGTACAAAGAACTCTTCTCTGAACAACACAGGGGCCAATATAACTGGGTTGCCTTCTTTTTAAATGATGCCAATATTTTGTGGAAAGACTCACACTGTGTTCATTCTTTCTCTGTAGTCATCCAATCACAATCTGATATTTCGTGCACTTTAGCTAATCTAGGAAATTCTAACATGAGGGCTGAATTTTCTAATTTTTTAAATATGCAAGTTATCCCTCAAGCACCTAGCAAATTAGTCCATATGCAGTAACAGGATGCAACTTGAAGATAACAGAATCAGTCACTGAGGAGTCCTTTAAATTATCGTAGTATAGAAAGTCAGGTTAACACAGCCAGACAAGTTCTACTGGGTCAAATTCTGAGCGATTCCAAGCTTTAAAAAATTAATACATAAGAAAACCAAGTAGAAATGTAGCCTCTTTTAAACCAGTGGCTAACCCCAAGTGTCATTTGTGTCATTTCAGTTCACTTGTGAGCACACTGGCCACCGCTGCCGTCACTGAGTTTGGGGAAGAACCCCGTTTAGGTCACTGCATGTAGTTTTATCTCTAGCCACAACTATGGTCTGGTTTCAAAGTGAATAGATTCATTTGGATCAACAATGCCCTGGGGGATAAAAGCTTAAATGTATTCAACCTTAGGAAGAGCTGAAAACATCAATACCTTCATAAAGCCACTTTGATTTGTATCGACTACGGTTGTGCTGCTAATTCATATACATCATTGTTTACTTCACAGAGCTTTTAACATGACTTTTGATTTATAGAAATAGTGATTCAATTTCTACCAAGAAGTGGTAAGCCCAGACCTCCCCCAGATTCTTACTTTCTCTCTGATGTGACCAAATTGAAAGAGAAATTCTCATGTCACAGCTGAAATAAATTGCTTTATAACGGTTTATGTGCACTTTTACCCACCAAACTTTCATGGTAACAGATAATAACAAAATAGATCATCCAGAGAAGGATAATAATCAATTATCTAAGCATGTTGTTAATATGTTCACAGCAAAAGCATTGATTTCTACTGACGTAAGTTGTATAAACCAGGTGCATTTTCTGCTCAGAAGATATATGCTGGACAAAAGAGAGAATTCCCTGGACCTGGACACCTTGCTTAAGTGCAGAGGACTTTAAGGCTTTCATTTACAGGAAGCCCTTTGGGCACATTGCAAAGATTTAAAATATACCTGTTCCACACAAATAACAGAAGCTACATTTGGTAAGAGTTTCAGTTTTTGTTTTATGCTGTATCACATGGAGAATCTAAAAATTCTTTTCTAGCAGTTCATTTATGTCTAAGCCACTAAAATGAAAGACTTTAAACCAAGCTAATAAGCTGATGTGACAGAACTGGATTTTTTTTTTTTTGCTAATTGATTAATTTCCAAACTTCAATTAGAATTGAAACATTTTGGATTTTCATATGCTAAAATCTTATTCAGGGGTGCTACAGAACACAGGTATTGATTTTATCAAGAAAAATGTTCATTGCTCAAAAAGTGCCATCAAAATAACATTGAAGCAGACAGCATTCAGCATGGAAGGGAACAAAATGAGAATGTGATAGCCAGCCTTTCTTTTTCTTGGATCACGGCAGGCCTGAACACAACATATCCGTGGTCCAAGAAAAATTCACAGTTCTGATGGAGATAAACTTGGAAGGCTTGAGACAGCCCAGCATCTCACAGTTAATTAAAGAAGTGAGTGAAGGCATCAAAGCTCGCTCCCTTCTGCCTGAATAATTCACTGCCTTTATCCATTATTAAAACCCGTTACTTCACCACAATGATTCCCAGCTCGAGATGGATTGGTCTCAGAATCGAGAGATAAATTGTAACAAGGCCTACAGCTATATTAATAAATTGAAATGAACATTTATTTGCTCATCTAATTAGAACTGTAGTTTTTCCAAATAGTGTAGTAATGTATTACCTTGACAGGCAGCACTACCAACCTTCTGTGAGATAAAATGAACAGGAGGTCTTTGCCCCAGATTTGGGGTGTCTTTGCATAAAAAGTTCTTTGGTCGCTGCTGTTCCTTTTAAACCATTCATTCAGCTACTATGCTCTGCCGATCCTATCTCTCCAGGATTGATGGGAGCTTAGCTTTTGAGGTACTTCCTCAGAGGGCTGCAAAGAAATGTGCATATAGAACCGCATTCTTCTTTTGTCCTGTCTCTTTTTAAAGTGTTGTTGGGGGGAAGAATTTGAAGATTTCCCCACCCCCCACCCCATCTCCATTTCCCTTCATTAGGATTGCAAAGCCTTACAGCTCAGAGGTTCAAAGGACTGAGTTCTGGCAGACACCAGCTTGATTTCTGGCTCAATCACTAACTTTATACAGCCTCAGTTTCTTCCTCTGCAGAATTAAAATAATAATATCCATTGGTGAAAGTCGACATGCAGTGCACAGAGAATGTCTGTAAAATGGGGAATTCATAGTGGGTTTTGGTTTTGTTTTGTTTTCCAATACTGCAGATCAAACCCAGGACCTTGCTTATGTTGGGCAAGGCTTTACAATCCAGCGACATCACCAGCACTTTATTTATTTATCTATTTATTATTTATTTTTATTTGGAGATAGGGTCTCGATAAATTGTCCAGGCTGCCCTTGAACTTTTGATCCTCTTACCTCAGTTTCCTGAGTTGCTGGAATTACAAACTTACAGACAGCAGCCACCACGCCTGGCTCATAGTGGGTTCTTAATCAATAGTGAATACTATTACTATTCAGCAAATCTTGCTCTTCTCTGTTCACAAATTAGATTTAAAAATCATTTTATTACATTAGTACGGAAGGGTCTTCATATAACAACAGCTAATGCAGAATTTTTGAAGAACAAAAATGAATAACAGGGTGTTATACCAACATAAAACTTTTTCCTTACAAATGAGTTTCATAGATAAAGACCTCTCTCCCCCAGCTAGATTATAAAATCTGAGTTTGTGTCTTCTCTTTTACCTGCAGTAGTCCCAGGACACGGTGGGTGCGTGGTAGTTGATTTTGTTTACCATATTAACCAGGGTTATTACCTAACCTCTTGTGAAACATTTCTATTGTGCCTTGTTTTTTGCCCCTGGGATGAAGTACCTAAGGAAAACAATTTAGGAGGAAAAATTTATTTTGGCTTATGATTCAGAGATTGCAGTCCAGGATCAGCTGGCTCCATTGCTTTAGGCTCATGACAGCCAGAAAGCAGAGAGAAAAAGAGGAAGGGGCCATAGACAAAATATAGTTGACAAGTGTAGGCCTCCAGTGACCTAATTTCTCCAAGTAAGTCCCACCACCTACAGTTTCCATCACTACCCAACAATGCTATCAAATTATTAATCCATGATAAGGCCAAAGCACTCTTGATTAATATGTCTCCAAAGCCCCACCTCTGAATACTGCTGCACTGGGGACCAAACCTTCAACACAGGAGCCTTTGGGGGACATACATTCCATGTCCAAACCATAACATGCCCAATGACACTGAAATATACAGAAGTCACAGAAGTTGGGCCTTCTCTCTATAGAGCATCTTCCAATTTCATGCCTCTTCACCTGATGGTCACAGGATCTTATAAAAGTAAGAAACTCTTTCTTTCTTAAAATTAGCAGAAATCTTATTTACCATATTCTTACCCCAAATCGAATTCCAGTCGGCTTAGAACTTTTCCTTTGATAAAATGGAGAAAATTAAAAGTAAATTTCTGGGTTGCCAAAAT
This sequence comes from Spermophilus citellus, assembly GCF_964194105.1. Taxonomy (NCBI): domain Eukaryota; kingdom Metazoa; phylum Chordata; class Mammalia; order Rodentia; family Sciuridae; genus Spermophilus; species Spermophilus citellus. The sequence goes on along the minus strand of NC_138182.1, from coordinate 174,665,235 downwards.
GAACATCTGGCCCCCTAATCTTCTCCTCACTTTGTAGATAAGATAGGTAAGGTAGGGAATTACTGATGAGTTCTACTGTGGCAGGTTCTGGCTGAGGCTGCACCATTATAAGAAATAGAATTAGACTTGATTTGAGAGAAGAAACACTTGTCATTTTTCTCCAGCAAGTTCCAAAACTGCTGAGTAGGACAGACTTCAATAAGTTTGAAACCTTTTTGCAGGTAAAATTTAGAAAAAAAAGAAAACACAATTTGTGAAATAATAAATGCATTACTAAGAGATTTTACAGTGTTCTTTTGTTGTGAGTTTGCTTCCAGGGCAAGAATATATATTTCATAAATCAGTATCAAGTTGTATGTTGTTTAAGCAAATAAATTATATTTTTCTCCAGTTGGCTGTTAATCAGTAAAAAGCAAAAGGAAGCAGAATTCATTTTAATTCCTTATGCTATGTACTCCTTGTGTAATGACAATGTTTAAAGACAATATACATTGAAATTAAATTATTTTTCTAAACTTTAGTAACTCTTTTTATATTTAAAACTAAAATTTAAGAATTTAAAAGTACAGAGTTGGAAGTGTAGCACAGAGGTAGAGTGCACATAAGGTCCTATATACAATCACCAGCACCAAAAAAGAAAGAAATATAATAATAATAAAAAAAGATGAACAGTCCAATGAGTATGGAAGACTATAAAATAAAAGTTAAGCATTTTTTGTTCCTCATACCAATACAATGAATCCCACTATCTAGTTGTAAATACTATTAATAGCTTCCAGAAGCTTCCATGTATTATATCCATACAATTTCATGCAATTATATGATATTGCTTCCTATTTTATTTTGTTTTACACATATAAAATTGTACCAAACTATTGTTTTATAATTTCAAAAATTTAGCATTGTATCTTGGACATTTTTCCACATAGATCTATCTCATTTTAAAGGTTACATAGTAGACAGAAATATAGATACACAAATACATACTCATATATATGTATGTGTGTACATATATCTATGTATGTACACACACACACACACACACACACACACACACAATACCATATTACATTTAACTATTCCCCTACTGATAGACATTCAAGTTGCTTGTAATTTTTTGAATTGTCAATAATGCCTTAATGAATATAGAGAATGTTCATGTTTACCTGACTGATTTGTACAATGTGTTATCTAAAAATGGACATTGTCTAATTTTTTTCTCAAACTGTAGATTTGAAAAAGGTCTATCCACTATTTAGTAGGGTGCTTCCATAATTCAAGAAATAACTGCTAGTCAAATCAGAGTGAATTATTCTTTTGTAATAATTAGTGATGAATTACAATCATTTAATGGCAATTATGCCATTTTACCAATGCCATATTCACTACTGATTAGAGAATTAATAATGCAACTTTTTCAAGGCTGAATGAAATGTTGGAGAATGTTTGCTCTGAACTCAGTCAATGTGATAGAGTTCCCAGGAAGAGAATTGGGGGGCACTGTTTTTGTATTTTTGGTTTTTGAGCATTTTTGTTTGTTTGTTTTATTTTTTTGTGCTGGGGATTAAATTCAGGGACACTTTACTACTGAGGTACATCCCCAGTCCTTTTATTTTTTTTTTTTTTGAGATTAAATATCACTAAGTTGCTGAGATAGGCCTCCAACCTGTAATCCTCCTGCTTTAGACTCTGGAGTCACTGGGACTACAGGCATGTGCCACCACACTCAGCTCGGGAAAATAGTTTTAAACACTAGTTAGGAGCAATCATTGAGACATTTCCACTGTCTTAGTCCTTTTACTCTTGCCATAACAAAATACCTGAGACTGGGTACTTTATAAAGAGGTTTATTTAGCTCACAATTCTGGAGGTCCAAGAGCATGGTGCAGAATCTGCTTGGCTCCGGTGAAGGTCTCATGGCAGATAGCCTCATGATGTAGAAGCTAGTGACCAGGACCTATTCTTTTCTAACAGCCCCCTCTCACAGGAACTAAATGGGATCCCATAAGAGCCACAGTAATCCATTCTGAAGGCAGCACTCCTGATGATCTAATCACTTCCCACTACACCCCCCTCTTTAAGGAGCTACCACCTCCCAACACTGCCACATTGGAGTCCAAGCTTCTTATACATGAAGCGTTAAGGGGATGAACTCCAGCCACATCCAAACCAGAGCATCTGCTATTCCAGATTTCCTCAAAAGAGTTTTAGGCTTTTGTTGTTGTTGTTGTTTTTCTTGGTTGGTATTGCCAAGGAACACCCCAACGCCAACACTCTTTTCCTTAACTGAAAAACAAAATATAAACGCTATTTTATCATCAGGTTACATGACAATATTTTTTACATGTGAAGTCAAAGGCAACTCAAGAATGATATGTAGAGCTTTTCAAGGAAGGATTTTTAGAAGAACAGAAAAGGTATGTATGGGGCAAAAGAAACTTCCCCTCCACCTTCTAAAGGTTTAATAATTGAGTCTTTTGGAATAAACTGGCAATGGACATTCTAACAGGAGAAAAGGCATGTGAGTTCATTGCAGAGTAAGCATGGGAACATCACAAAAATGAAAGTTCCCTCAAACCCAAAGAGTTCCCTCAAACCCAAAGAGATTAGAAGCTTATATACCCTCTTAGTAGTGGTAATAGTAGACAATGTTAGAGGAAGAGTAAATCTTTGTTATTGTTGTTGTTGATACCAGGGATTGAACTCAAGGGCTTTTAACCACTAAGCCACATCACTAGCCTGTTTTCATTTTTTATTTTGAGACAAGGTCTCCCTAAATTGCTCAGGACCTTGCTAAGTTGCTGAGGCTGGCTTTGAGTTTGCAATCCTCCTGCCTCAGCCCCGCAAGCTGCTGAGATTACAGGTACGCACCACCTGCCCAGAAAGAGTAAATTAGTTTTACAGAAGATGAATTTGCCAAAGAACGGAGCTCAGACTGTGGTAAAACCATCTGAGTTCTGGGTGTGGTGTCAGCTCTGGTCATCTTTCCTGTGAGATAATCTTCCCTATTTTATGACTTTATAGGGAATGTGCTCTTGACGATTGCATTACTTCTGCAAAAATTTCTCTGGATGAGATGAGGTATCTTCCTCAAAAGCCTTTTCTGGGTACTTTGGGAAAGACAGAGTGGCAAGGAGCAGAAGGGTGTAAGAAGGTCAGAGATATCTTGATTTTGTAACTGCTTCTTTAGTTTAAACTGCTCAATATGTCAAAGTGTCTTAACTTTGTGATATCATAATCCTAACTGGTTTATATCTCAGGTAGAGAACTTTTCAACACAAGAGACAATCTCAGTTTTGCCCCACTTTCCATCATACTAGAATCCATGACCTTTAGCCAAGAACATAGTGGCCCAAATGAAAGACTTTGTAGTTCACGATGGCCATAAAATGAAATTCTGTCTAATGAAATGTAGAAATAATGTGTGTGATGTCCAGAATATATCACCTGTAAAGGGATGAGTACGCTCTCCTTCCCTCTTTCTTTTTTTTATTTTTTTAAAGAGAGAGTGAGAGAGGAGAGAGAGAGAGAATTTTTAATATTTATTTTTTAGTTCTCGGCGGACACAACATCTTTGTTGGTATGTGGTGCTGAGGATCGAACCCGGGCGGAACGCATGCCAGGCGAGTGCGCTACCACTTGAGCCACATCCCCAGCCCCTCCTTCCCTCTTTCTTATCCTGCCTGCCAAATGTCTAGGTGCCTGAAAGTCATCTGGGGTGACTTCCACAAGGAGTGAGACTGAGAAGCAGACAGACAAAAAGGCAATCTGGAGCCACATACTAGGCTCATCCACCTTACACCTGAACATTACTTAAGACAGAACTCGGTTTCTATTTTCCTACTTTACATTGTATTTTGGGTTTCTGTTCCAGTTCTCAAACATAAGTTCCAGCTTAAAAAAAAAGCCCAGATTTTGGAATTTTCAAGCAACTTGGATTACAAGTTTGGGGTAAAAGAAGTATCTCTTATGGCAGCACTATATTTTCTTCCAGATCTGTCTGTAAATTGTGTGTCTCTTAAGTGGGTTCTTCTCTTCCTTAGAGCTTTACTAAAAGCAACAAGAGGGTCCAGCAAATGCCAACGTCCTATATCAGAAAGTCAGTAGATTTCTTTCTTAGAGGCTACAAAAATGATCAGCCCCATTCAATACAGATCACCTGCCTATACCGGTCTGTAATGTCTATCTTCACTATCCCACCTCCTCTTTTAAGTAAATTAGCATTTGATATTTTGTTACTTAAAACATCCCTCCACAAATTCCTCCTACCAGTTCTGATACCATATCCTATTTCAATTAGGAATTACATTTGGCTGTGCAAAATAACTGAAAGTTAATGGTTTGAACAGTGTGTGTGTGTGTGTGTGTGTGTGTGTGTGAGAGAGAGAGAGAGAGAGAGAGAGAGAGAGAGCGCTCGCATGTGCAAGGTTGTTGGAGCTCACATAAAGAGAGGTCCAGACCATTATTGCTAGCTCTATGGTGGTCTTATGGTGGTCTTCACCCTTAACTCATGGTCCACTACAAAACAGCTAGTAGGTTCCAGCTACTACAGAACATACAAAGGCTAGCTGCTTCTGTCCTATTTTTAGTAGCTTTAAGTAACTTCCTTAATACATCATTGACCAGATGTGTGTTATGTGACCATCTATAATTGCAACGAAGTTTGGGACTGTAACTTTTGAATTTGAGCCCAGAACTACATCCACCAAATCAGGATTTTAGCAGTCAAGACATCAAAGCAGAGCGTTTGATTTTACATAGGCCATGATCCATTCTAAAATTCTGATATCCTGAGGATTTATCCCTATAGAAGATTTTTTTTTTATTCTACAATCCAAAAACTACATTCCCTGTGTATTTTCTCATATGTGCATAGAGCTATTAAAGTACACTTAAATAGAATACTTTTTATCAATAAAGTTTCTCATTCGGGCATCTTTACTAAGAAAGTCTAAAAAAGGTCATACATTACCCAGGTAGTATAACTTGGGATCATGTTTCAGAAATAACAATACCATGTGTAGAAGAGCCATAGACTACCAAGGTTGGCTTTGGGGGAGGCTTCTTTCCTTTGTGAAAGCAAGGACTCTCATATACTCAAGGAAGGATGTCACTGAAGGAAAACACACAACGAGTTTCTGAACAATCCTACTCTCATACTCAACCCAGAACACTTTTGTGAAAAATACATGAGGCTATTTCCACACACAGAGCAATTCTCCGGGGACACCAACTAGGTAACCTGGAATTCATCAGTTCTAACACTGCTTGGAGACAGTGTCAGATCCCACAGGTTAAAGACTTAATTCTATTTGACTGTACCCAATTCTGATGACAATTCCAAGTCCAGGCTACCTCTAATTTTGTTTTGTTTTGGGATTTTGCTGTTGTTTTGTTTAGTTTCAGTGTGAGAGCTTGAACCCAGGACCCAGCACATGTTAATCAGGCACTCTATGGCTGAGTTACACCCCAACCCCAGCTATCTGTGCTTCTGACTGACTGATTACAATCACAACAACCCCCACCCCTGAATTCAATTAATTTACAATTGAGTTACTAGAAATGGCTCACAGAGCTTGAGAAAATGCTTATTTACATTTGTCACTTATTATAAAAGATCATAAAGGATACAGATGAAAAAACAGATAGATAGATGAGGTGAGGCTTGGGTGAAGGAAGCTGGCTCTTGTGACCTCTCTGGGTGAGCCACTCTCCCAACTCTCTATGTGTTTAGCAATCCAGAAACTCATCAAATATTGCTATTCAACAAGACTTTTTTGTTTTGTTTTGTTTGTTTTCAGAGCATAGTCTCTAGCTCCCTTTCCTCTTCCCAACATGGATAAAGGAGGCTAAAATTTCCAACCCTATAATGTTGTCGGGCACTGGTCTTTCTGGTGGTCAGCCCCATCCTGAGGTTCAGGGCACCCACCCTGAGTCTCCTCATTAGCATAAACTTAGGAACTATCAAAGATGTGCATTATGAATAACAAAAGATGCTTCAGACACTCAAGAAATTCCAGGAGCTCTGCGACAGGAAATAAGGACAAAACCCAAACACAGCTCATATTACATATACCACACAGGTCAGACTGCTTTCTGAAAAAGAGAGAGAGAGAGAAAGGGAAAGAGAGAAGGGAAGGGGAAGAGGAACTGTAAGCTAAGTGATATGGCTCAGTCAGGTTAATGAGCTAATCACACTTCCTTCTTGAAACCCTAGAAGCTGTAGAGAAGAATTTAAATAAAACATGCAGTATTTCCAGCACACTGTTGGTAACGTTCTATGGTCCCTATCATCTTTCTCCTTCTGGGAATTCAATTTATCCCTATAATGCCACGGTCACGGATTGAGGAATCTTAGTGGCCATCAAGGCTCTGCCTTTGAAGCAAAGGGTCAGTGCACTAGTACAAAAGGGAATTAAACCAGTGTGCTAGCTCACCAAAGGGAGTTTAATTCATTTAGAAGGAATGGCCAGGGTTCCTATTCTAGGTTTCCATCTGGACAATCAGAAGCCTCCCTTCTCCCAAACAAGAACTTCATTAATGAATATTCAACGGAAAGTATTACTTCATTGTCAGCTCTAATTGCTAGTTTTACCTTATTAGTAGAAGCTTTTCTGTGGCTGAGCCTGACATGCGTTTGTTTGCACACTGTTATTAGTCAAGACTCAGTGAAGTCTTGTAATTAACACCTCCACATTATCTCATGCAGTGAAAGCAAAGACAAAACCAGATGACTCACTTTGTTTCAGCTTTGCTCTTGTTTTCTGATATAGAAGCACTTAAGGAGAAGTGTAAGCTCATCAGAATGCCATATGGAGCCAACAGAAGCCATAAAAGGGTTCTCAGGAAGCAGTGCATGGAAGTTCATTAAGTGAACAACACTACGGTCAACATCCTGATTTAAAACTCTACCTGCCACTAATAAATTGAGCAGGTACATTACCTGTATCATACTCAGCAACGATTCCAGGTCACTGATGAAGGATCTGTGTTCCCAAGAAGCGGAGGAGATAACGTGTTCTCTGTAAACATAATGAAGTTAATGATTCACATAACAGTTAAATAGCCTTCAGAAACCTTATCAGTGTAGAGATAAAGCAGACCAAGGCAATAACTGTATTTTAATCATTCCTACCATTGAAAACATTGTGTCCTAAAGCTGGCTCCCAGCAGCCTATAATTGATATTTCTATACAGAATGGAGGTGGAGGGAGTTAGGGCAATGTCAACAGTTCATATTTCAGTTTTATACTTGTGAAGAGATCTTTCTCTAAGCGCCTCTCCTAAAAAATATTTCCGGAAAATAGCATTTGAAAAACTAACATATTCCATTATTTCTTTTACTTTATGAATTTAAGCCTCGTTATCTTGTTTTTATTTTTAATGCAAAACCATCAAACTCTAACACAGAAATAGCATTATCCGAAATTTTGATAATTAAATCTGCAATATCCTATCACTGTATAAAAATATTGATATAAAATATAAAAAATGCTTGCTTTCTACAATAATGTAAATAAGGAGGAAAACCAACCACAATTAAGAGAGAATAATAGTAAATAGATATATAGAGATAATGAGATGGTGAATTTTGAATTGTAAGTATTCCCAAAATAATGGAAAATCTGGCTATTAAATTAAAATCATTATTATACAGACTTCACCCTGGTCGAATGGTCAGATAGCAAATATGATTTACAAATGGAAACAAACCACAAATTTTCATGGACCTCTGTGTACATGAAACTTCCAGTATTACAAAAGTACCCATCAAAAAATAACAGTCAAAAATGTCTACCAGTTTCGTGGCTTCTCTAGGAAACACTGCAGTATGCTTGTGACTGAGCATGCCATCTGGAAGCCAGCTCCTCTCGTGCATTTTGAAAAGCCACCCTTATATCAAAGTTATCACTTTGCAATACTGACCTATCATTTTGTGCTTACACATGGGCTAGTTCAAACGATGGAGGAACAAATCTTACCACAGAATCATGATTTGAGGAAAATATTAAATATGGCAGCTTCATGGGTGCATTCCCAACCCCAAAGTTAAATCTCTCTTAAAACCAGTAGAGATCTTGGCAGGCAGGGCTTTGACTAACTATCTGTACTTGACCTCGTCCTAAAAATACCACCATTAAGACATTTTCCCGTTGATGCCACTGTGCATATTTTGGCAATAGATGGCTACTTAGCCCTACTGGTCCAGTCCTGGCCCCAAGGTTTAGGTTTCTGCATATCTATTGCACCAGAAGAGAACAGTCTGAAAATAGAAACATGGACTGTTTTGTCACCATTGAATGGGAAGGCTAATAATAGTATTGCTTCATTGTTTGGCATGGACTCAAGGCTACTTCGGCCAAGGAGCAAGCACATGCTGCGCAGCAGTAACCAAATCATAAAATTTCTCCAGGGAATAGTGCAGCTTTTCAGAACATGTTTTATATTCTGGGATTGCTTGGGAAGGAAATAGTTCAGAAGTCGTTTTGACGTAAGTGTGGTTTGTTTCCAATTTGCGAGGGGGGCGGGGGAGCTGGAGAGACAAGCCAGGAGGTCAGTTGCAGAAGGGATGCAAAAATGTCGTTAAGGAGTTCCTGACAGGTGGTGATAGGGCTGTGGCTCTGCAGCCGGAGGCCTGGCGGGGAGTTTGTTCCTGTCAGGTTCCCAGTGCGCTCTCAGCACGCTGCCCTTCACACTCCTATTATGTTTATTTCTGTTGAACTTAAAGAGTGACCTTTTCAAAACTGCAGTGCATTGTTGAGCCACATGCATTTTTGAGACCTAATTTCCCTGAATGCCTTCCTTGTTCCTGCAGAAGAGAACGCTGCTGGAGAAGATAGGAAGAGGCTGAGGATAAAGAGCATTGGAATGGAAATCTTTCAGGCATTGAATTCTGCCTGCTATTAATAATTTAGAAGTGTTTTTAATGCCCTGATATGGAAGGAAGGTTTTTTGACACCAAAGGCATCTAAATATTAATTTCAGAGGAATTGGTTGTTACAAGCAGTTAACATCCATTTTGTTAGTTGACCTCCCAAGGAAGGTTAATGCACTAAAATCTGGTCATTAAGTATAGTAACAAATGTTTTTTCAGGGAGGTTATTACTATCATAAACTCTAATCCATGGTTCACAGCAGCAGCCTCTAGTGCAGTGCTCTGACTAATGAAGAATTAACTATTTCTGAGCAGTTAATAAAGATTTTTTTTTTCTCCCACCAATCAACATACTCTACATGATCCTGATAATTACTAAAAGCATTAAGCCCTGGGTATGAGTGCCCACATGACAGACCAGACTTCTACTCTGAGTAAATGACAAATGGCAAACCTAATCCCATTCCGCTTAATTTTTTTTTTTCTAGCATGTTCACTGAAATAAGAAATAATGGAATTCCTAAGTATTAGAAAAAGATGGTCTACTGCAAAGCGTTTGCTAAATGAGTATTGATGAGGTCTTTAGTCATATTTTATTGTGATGGAAGATTTTATGCTCTGGTTTAGATCTTATTAGAATCAAGAAGTTAATTGGCTACAAACGGGTTTTTTTTTTTTTTGCTTGCTTGTTTTATTTTGCTTTTCCTTTATTAAAAAGTGCACTCATCCACAAAAACACAGGAGGCAGACTTGTGTGAGAAACACTAAAATCTGACTCCTAACAATAAGAGGGAAAAGGTACAACCTAACCTTTCTAAAAAGCCTAGGGGCAGTGTTTTGCTTTTCAATGGAAAGGTCGTCTAGAATTAATTAAAGGCACTTTCCCGCTGAGGACCAAGCATTTGGCTTTACTTTGAAGGCTCAAAGAAAGTTGCTCATACTGATTTCTTAGAGACCCACATTTAAAGCAGCACAGCCAAAGCAATGGGCCAGCCTTTAAGAGTAAGCTCCCTTTGGAATCAAAAGTCTGAACAATTAATACGGGATGGACTCAGGTCCGTCTGAAGAGATGGGTCAGCATTGACAGGGTAAAACAAGAAAGGTAAGAATCACTTCTATTCCTTAGGAAAATTCATTTTCATTCAGGATCAACTTTCACATTTTATATATACCCTTTTCCTCTTTTTTGTTTTTAACTGAAGTCAAATCCTATCTTTGGGGCTAGCTGCCCCCATACTGAACACAGAAGGAGAGAAACAAACCACACTTAAAAGAAAAAAGAAAAAAAAAAAAAATATATATATATATATATATATATATATATATATATATATATATTTGAAAACGTTTTCATTACATACAAAAGCTTTAAAAGGCAGTCAGATACACAGACAATAGTGCACCTTCTCAAAATATTTTCTTTTGGTGGGAGACTCCATGACTGCGAGGATTAAGTTATCTATGTACTTTATGATTTCTCGGAACATTACTCATTTGTCTGGCACTTTGCTTGCTTGAAGAGAACTCCCAGTTTTCCACCCATTAGTGAAGGCAGGTGACTTTGTTTTCCTGAACCTGGGTTTCCTCATATGATCTTGTAGTATCTATTGGTGTGTCAAAATTAGTGATCATATAATCCTGGCTTATAGAAAGGCTTAGGATATATGAATTTGTTTTACATTATGTCCATAGCTTTGTGTATTTGACATCATTTAATAAAAGTGACTAGAATCCTAGAAAACTTTTGAGCCTAAATGCGAGTGATAGCACATTGGTCTGGCTTCTGAGCACTGGAATTTTTACTGAGTCCAGTTCATCCATCATGCCCCCAGCATTAAATAGAAAGCCTTCCCTGGTTGCCTCAGTCAGAAATAAACCTTCCAGACCTGATATTCTAGCTTGCCTTGTACATTTCTCATACCATTCTTCACACCCAGCCTCTGCTTAAAGTTATTTGTAGACAGATCTTGGATCTATGTTCACAGTACTCAGTGCAGTATCCCAAACACAAGGACTAAAAAGGGATTTGGAATTTTACTAATTCTTACAGCAGTTTTTGTGCCTAACATGGTGGGTGAGCAAATGATGAATGACTTTGGAGGTCACCTGCTCTTTCTTTAATCTTCTGTAGTGTGTCTTCTCTCCCTTTTTCCCACTCACTTCAAACCCCTCCTCACCATTTCCCCACGGTTGATCAGTTGACAGTGAAAAGGCCGGAGGCAGGTGTTTAAATGGCTGGATCTTTTCTAAGCTGGGTGTTTGCAGATCAGGGGTTTCCTGCACTTTGACAAGTGTTCTAAAACCAATATGGCAAACAGGAAGCTCCAGTTTGAGACTCTATAAAGACGAATCAAATCACCTTTTGAAGTCACTGGTTTCCGTATATCCCTATAGCTGTATCCTTCATTGTACATAGAAATCACAGAAAACAGAGGTTAACATTCCAGGATTACTAGTGATTTGCTATGTTGACCTTTGACATGCTCTTTAACCTCTTTGGACTTCAGTGTTCTCATCAATTATAATAAGTGAACCCATTCTAATTACTGCATAGGTTGCTAGACCCATCATGTGAGAAAAGGTCTATAAAGAACTTAAGACAAAAGGAAAACAGTATATTTAAAAAATCACTACTATGACCATACCTAGATATTAAAAGAGGACAAGATTAGCTAGCATAACCTACTTTTCTTAGCAATTAACACTGAGTCAATGTATTTATAATGAGAAAAATTTGATTTGCTTAAAAACAAAATGCTATTTAAACCAAGAAGGAACCATAGAAAGAAAGTTTAATGAATTGCTATAAAAGATTATGAATATTGCCCCAGTTGCTTTCATAATGCCCTGAGCTCCTGACCTTTTCAGTGAATATTCAGTACATACAGACTAAAGGACATATTGGGGATACTACCAAATCAAAATGGCTTTCCTTTGTGATTGGTGGTAGGAATTGAGTCTACTGATAGAACACCCACCCCTTCTCCTCAACATGAGCACTTGGTCATTATTTAACTGTGAGCAAATGGTCTCAGTGACTCTCAGCAAATCCTGAACATGTGTAATTTCCATTCCCACCACCAATTTCGATCAAGGCTGTTCTGAAGTGTAGCAAATGAATTTAAGTACAGGGTTGACACTGCACAGAAGACTCCCACTTTTCCTGCTCCAGAGGAAGATGAATGTAAATGCCTGAAAAAACCCAGTCGAGAGAATAATTGAAAATGGGTTCAATGTCTTCATCCTCGGAGAATACGTATGTGCATGTGCGTACTTGTAGTCACTCTTTCATAAAATGTGTATGTGTCTGTTTTGATTCTGACGCTTCCCTCTGCTGTGGGTAGGTTTCACAGAGGGGTTCCAGCTTGTAAAGGTTAACCGTGCAGAAATCAAGGCTTTGTGCATTTTTGCAAAGGTCACACTCATCAGCGGTTCCGGAAAGACTGCTGGGCAGGGCCATGGTAACCACCCTAAGGCTGAACCATGGCTCTGGGTTTCATTTCCTTAAGAACACCGCTCCAGTCCCTGGTTGTGTTACCAAGAGATAAAGAGGCTGCTCAGTCACTTGAAATTCAATTTGTACATTCCTCACATCGAGCCCACCTCTTTCCTTCATGGTGTTTGGCAGCTGCTTGCTGGCACTCTGCATTTCAAATGTCTGAGCTGCAGGAAGCTGTTTAATAAATGGGATAGGTTTTGATTAATGTAACAAGCTGAAAATAGACCATGATGTAATGCATATCTCAGCAGGAATCACAGATCAAATTGGATGGTTTCAAGGGACCATGCTGTAACAGAGTTTTTTCCCAAAGAAATGTATTTATGTTTTTAGAGCACCTTGAAGGGTCAAACTGTAAAAGGCATACGTTTTGGACTTGGAAGTCTGCCCTGTGGCTCTTTGAATAGCAATTACAGGTGACCACACAAGAAGCTCTGGAGAAACCTAGAAATCTGACATTGACTCGGGTCTGACAAGGGTCATCTTTGCTTCACTAAAACCTCTGTTATTACTAAAATAAAATAAAATGTCTGGCAATGTCTATAAACTCAGTTATTTAAGTAACATGTTCAGTTTCAGTTAATGATCTATAAGACACACGTAGTCCTATGCATAAAGATACTGACTTCAACTTCTCCTTTCTCCATGGATAAAATAATTGGGATTCATGTTGTTTCGTTCAGGGGAGAAAGATCAGCAAAAAGAAAATAAATACCCTTGTATGCCAAGAGCCTCTTCCATTTGCTGAGGAATGTTAAAACAGAGTCTGGAATGTACTAAAAGGGAGAAATAAAGGAAATAAGTTCATTGATTCTCATTACTGTGTACTAAAGGTAGGCATTGTAAGTTGCTCAAAAATCATTTTTGGTGTTCAAAATATGGTGTGTATGTGTTGGTATATGGTATACTGACAGGGAAAAGGTGGGGACAATCATTTTCTTTTGCTACAAAAAGAAATTTGTTTGTAGACAAAAAAAATTATAATGATAGAGCACGTGTTTAGCATGCACCCTACTCTAGGTTCAATCCCCAATACCAAAAGACAAAAATAGAAGAGAGGAATAATTATATATGTGTATATGAATATTTCCCTATGATACATTTTACCTTCCCAGTATGAAAACTTGTGTCATGTATCATTTATGAATAGATCCACACTCTGGTTACTGTAAAGGTGTTGACTTATTACATTGCCTACCAGGAAAAGCCAAAGTTAATACTGTTGAGCACTTGAGTTAGATTATTTTTTTTCCTAGTAAGCTGGCCTGTCCAATCAAAGCACTTTTCTCATGGAATATGCAACTAATACAACCAAGATAAAAGATTCCATGAGAATAAATTAATTTTAAGCAAAGCAAAACTCTCCCAGCCACTGACCAGAGTCTTAACCCAATCAGCCACTTAACAGGAGAGTATCAGCAATTAAGTAAAACCATCATCATTATTCTCTGACAAACAGCAAAAATTACTCAAACCATACTATTGTATGTTGCATAACACCCTCAAAAATGTATGTCTCCAGAGGGCAGAAGGAAGTGAGAATTTGCTTTTCAATGGGCACAGTTTCAGTTATACAAGATGAGTAAATTCTGAAGATCTGCTATTCATTGTGCCTGTAGTCAGTGTACTACATTGTGCACTTAAAAGCATGTTAAGAGAGCATATCTTGCATGACATCTTTTTACCACAATTTAAATCTGTAAATTGTTTCCTGGAACTTGTAATTGTGGCCTTATTTGGAAAAGAGGGTCTTTGCAGATGTACTTCAATTAAGGATCTTGAGATGAGGTCATATGGATTAAGGTGGGATCTAAATCCAATAAGAGGTGTCCTTATAGAGAAGAAAAGGGGACAAGACATATGGACAAAGAAGAATTTAATGTGAAGACAGAGGCAGAGACTGGAGTGATGTGTCAATGTCCAGGGAATGCCAATGACTGCTACAGCCCCCGGGAACCCCCAGAATCTGGGAGGGAGGCAGGATAGGGATAATCCCTCAATATTTCCAAAAGGAATCAACTCTCCCAAAGCTTGATTTTGGACTTCTGTTTTGCCAAACTATAAACAAATGCATTTCTGTTGTTTTATGTCAACCAGTTTTGTGGTAATTTGTTACAGCAGTTCTGGAAAACTAAAACACATAACCAAGAGCATTATCTTTGTGTGCAAAGAGGAGCGACCAAGCTAGTGAAAAAAAAATGTGAACTAATAATATATTGTGAGGGGTATCCGCAAGCATCAGCTTCTTTAAACATATGTTATTTCTTGTTTTTACGCTGATCACTCACAACATTTTCCTTGATTAACAGAATAAAACCAAAAGCAAAGCAATAATATAAAAGGGGAGAGGAGAAAAAGAAAATTTACCTGAGAACTCCAGCCTAGAACAAACTACAGAAGCTGAGACAAAAATGTAGCCAAGAAAAAAAGGGGAGGGAGAATTGAGGTTACAGTAATCTCAATATCTAATAAAAAGTGTAAATTTTTCAATGCATTGAGTATAAAATTTATTTGAAAGGCAGTAATTCAAATCAATAAGTGAGTGTATAAATAAGTACATACACTTAGAAGTGAAATGTAGTTCTTTCCACTACATGTGTTTCTCTGAAGGGAATAAGATCATCCATGATTGGAAATACGAAAATGATGCTAGTATAATATAGAACTTGGCTTTTGTGTGATTTTTCCCCAGCACATCAATGTCTCATATCCCCAGGTAACAGGAGCTGAATGCAGCACGCCACTGAGGCGTTCTTGACATGATGCCCGTTGGCTGCACACTCTTCCTGTTGGCTCTGCTTAGTTGTGAACTTCACGTTGCTGCATATGGCTTCCTTCTTCCCCAGTCTTTGTGCATTTCACCCTTATCTCTATAACTCAGCTGCCTCAGTTCTTCCTTAGATTCTCTTCTACTGAATACCCTTCCACCTATTTTTTAGGATTATTTTTGAGTCCTCAGTGCTCTGATTGCAAAGTTGCATAAGTTTGAATGTGTGACCCAATCCTATTTTCCCAACAGTCCCTATTATATTTAGTACACATTTTTCAAAATATGAAGTTTTCCAAGGACACGTGCATTGCATAAGAGCAAAATGTGTGCATATGGCACCACACTTTTAGACATTTTTCTTCTATACTGTAGGCAAGCAAATGGTCTCATTTTAGTATTGCTAATCCTTTCCACATCAATAATCTCTACTCTTTCTGAGTCACCAGCTACAAAAACTCTACCTCTTGCCAATCTGATTATTTAGGGACTATAATATTGGACTTATCTTTCTGGACACCATTAAGGTTGTGGTCATCATCTGGACTAGATCCTTACCATGCCTATAAAGTTGATCTTTACAAACTTCTCTTAAAGGTCATCAAACTGAGAAATTGAGAAGAATTAAATTCAAGATGTGAAATGAACTAAATGTAGCTAACTCTGCTTTTATCTTAGTGGATCCTATTTGGTTATAGTGTTATTTTCAATATTTCACTTGCAAAATGGTAAAAGCTTTCTTCAGATATTGTTAAGGGATGATATCACCCTGTTTTGGGGTGCCCACTGACCTCTTATGGCTCCTGTACTGACCTAAGCCCCAATACCAATCCATGCTAGACTGTCAACTTTGCTGTACCAGGACTGGCATGATAAATACAGATAATTACTATCACTTTCTTTAAAGTTCACTTTAAAGAGTCAGGGTTTTCATCACTATATTCAATATCTGATTATCTCAGATTCCATTTGAAAAGCACTAAAAAAGATGTGGTCTCAAATATGGACGGGATTAAATGTCCATCAGTGTGATTAAAATAGTGATAATAAAACTATAATGGACAAGATGCTCGTGGCAGACAAGTTTATATAAACGTAATCAGAACCTATGCCAAATCATCTGATAACTAGAATTTTGCATAAGAATTACATTCAAACTTTCATGGGAAAAAGGTGCATACATACAATGTATTTTTCGTGATTGCTCTTTGCTGCAAGCAAAATAAAATATGGCCATTTAAATGCCTGCCTGACCATATAGGCCTGAAAACAACAATCCTCAGCCAAAACTAATCATTGTCGCAATACTCACGCTTTGTGGACTCAGTCAAAGAAATGTGTATTCAGACTTGATGGCCTTTGTGTTTACTGGGGCTTTTCCTCTCCTTTCTCCGGGTCCTGCAGAGTTGACCTTAACCTCTTTTGAAGTCTGTGATTACCCTGGGTCAGATCAGATGCATTGGAGTGAGTTGGGCAAGAAAAGAGAAGAGAGCTCATTAAGTGTTCACATTTTCATACCATTTTCAGTGGATTACAATGATTGCTAAAAGAGTTTTAGGTCTCCATTCACAGATTTAAAAGTTAATATTTAAGATGTCAACTTATTGCTGTAGGAACATGGACGCTAGCACCCTGAAAGGGAGTAAAAAGGTTTTCCGGCATTAAAAATAATTGTATCATTGAATTATACAAATATAATTATTTCAAAATGTTCTTAATATATCCCTTTCTCCTTTTCAAGATCTGTTTATGTTCCTGAGCACATGGCCCTCTATTCTTGTGCACACTGTACTTAACATACCATGCTGCCCAGGGGTTTGAATTTTATTCATTTATTCATTAAGTTATTGAATGCCTTCTGTGTGCCAGGTTCATTATGCTAGGAACTTGAGATGGAGCAATGAGTAAGATACTTTATGCTAAGGAGACAGAACAAGTAAGAAAATGAATGAGAATTTCAGCATGCACTCAGGACTGTGGAAAAAAAGAAGACAAATCAATGGGATAAATAGAAAACATGAACATTTGCTTCACATATGGTGGCCATGGAAGGCCTTTCCGAGTGGGCACCATTTGGGCAGAGGCCTGAGGAAGCCAGCAATGCAGACATTCAGGTAAAAGTAACAGCAAGAACTTGACAAAAGCACTGTTATGGTTTGGGTCTTTAATGTCTCCCCCAAAGTTCACATGTTAGGCAATGCAGGGAACATTCAGAGGTAAAATTATTATGAGAACGATAACCTAGTCCGTGAAAAATTCCATTTGATTAATAATTCTAATTAATAATTTAATAGACTACTGAGTGATAGCAATAGGCAGGTGCTGTGTGTCTGGAGGAAGTAGGTCACTGAGGGCATGACTTGGATTATATTTGTCCAAGTTCCTTTCCCTTTGCTTTCCCAGTGCCATGAGGTAAGCACTTCCTCTACCACGCCCTTCTGCCGTGAGTCTCCCTTACCTCAGAGGGCCCCATAGCAATGAAGTCAGCCAACCACAGGCTGAGACCTCTGAAACTGTAAGCCTCAAATAAACTTTTCCTTCTCTGAGCTGTCAGGTATTTTGATCACAGCAATGAAAAGCTAACATAAGCACAAGTTTTATTTTGTAATTATAGGTTTCTGGGCCCTATCTACCAATATTAGAAGGAAAGGTATGATATTGTTTCAGAGTAGCAATTATATGTTTATAAATAAATAAGTGATAACAATATCATCATTATCAACGGCTAGCATCTATTGCTGTCAGTACACTCCAGAAAAATATTTTAAGTGCTTTGCCTACATAAGCAGATTTAATTCTCACAACAGCCTTATGAGGTAGATTAGGAAATTGAGGGTCAAGATGGGTAAGTAAATCGTGCAGGGTTATACAGCTGATATATTTAGCTGGCTGATCTGGAATTTGAACTCAGGTACTCTGGAAGCTACCTGCCTCCACAGTTAACCACCTCCTTAGTTAGCCACTTGTTAAGATTCAATCACCTCCCGACCCCAGCTCACCAAATTCATGTTCTAAAGTCTCCAGTACCTCAAAATGTAATTGTATTGGAAATATGATTTTCAAAAAGAAGTAATTAAGTTAAAATAAGGTCCTTAGAGTGAGCTCTTATCAGATATGACTAGTATCCTTATAAGAAGAGGAAATTTGGAGGAAAATACACCCAGTGGGAAGACACAGGAAGATGACATCCATTATCTATCAGCCACAGAGAGAAGCCTCAGAAGAAATCAACCTTGGCAGTACCTTAATCTCAAACTTCTGACCCCCAAAACTGTGAGAATATTAGTTTATTTAATAAGCCACCTAGTTTATAGTAGTTTGTTATGGCAGCCCTAGCAGACTAACGTACTGACCTGCTAGGGTAGCAGAAAAGAAATGAAGAACATTGGTGTAACAGCAAATTTTATTAAAATGAAGAATGAATTGGCTTTACTCCAGGTCTCTTATATAAGTGCGTATAAATCTGCAATATACAAAGATCTGAAAAGAAAGCTCTGTTTATTCATTGTTCATGGTTTAACATCATTGCTAGAACATCATGTAAATGATACAAGAGGACCGATTTAGAATTTTAAGTCAAGTGGTGGGTATTTCCTACACAGCTGCCATTTGAACTATTTCTCTAAATAATTATCTCATGAAGATACAGGAGAACAAAAAATGACTCACAGGTTTAAATTTTCATCTTAAAGGATTGTAATGATTCTAAATCTAATCTTCTGCCCGTTACTGATTTATCCCCTCTCTACTCCAAACTCAACCATTTTGCCTGCTCTTTGACAATGGATCTGAGCCCTTTAAATATTTTCCCTTTGCCAACAGGTGTGAGTAAAGCTTTGTCAGGAGAGGGTACTGGAGTTCATTGCAAAAGGAAAAGGGTTTTGCATCCTAGTTCAAGTGTCCTTGCTCCTCTTGCTCCTGGGCATGGGTACTTTCTCCAGCATCTGTCAACTGCAACATGGTGGCTTCTCTAGCACCAGTGCCGACAGGTCTCCAGTGCACAGTCCCTGCCACTTCCCCCGCACTCACTTCAGGAGATCTTCTACTGGAGTGCTTCCAGTGAGACATCCTAGTGCTTCCAGGGAGACAGCTGCCTTTGGCATCCTAGAGGGCAGATTTCCAGCAAGTTCCACTAGACATTTTTCTGTCATTTGGCAACTCATGGTTTTTCCTTCTCCAATAAGTCTAGATCTCAGCTCAGGCCTGACAATATTCCCTGGTTTCCTGTCTTAGATGTAGTGACTATTATTATATTTATTATATCAAAGAATATAATATTATATATGCTATTCCTACTTTCTTTAGAGGTCTTTTTAATTCCTACTACCCATACCTTGTTAGTCCCATTCCTTCTATAATTAATAATTCTTTAATATTAATCTTTCTCTGTTCCAGTGACTTCTTTCTCCTAATTGGACCCTGATATACTGCTGAATAGCCTCTCTCAAAGTTTTGTTTCATGCTTCAATTTATAAAGGCAAGAATCGTCATGCTATCACTATTTTTCTTTTTGAGGGCAATAAAAAGGCACCTTCCTCCCACACTTATAATTGTGAAGAATGTTAACATAGGATCACAGATTCTTTGATTAACTTTCCTATACTCTATAGCACAGTCCATGGTTCAAAGTGTTTGTGAAACTGATGTTCCCGAGGGGAGGGGAGGGGAGGAGAGGGGAGGGGGGATAGTTGAGGATAGGAAAGGCAGCGGAATACAACACACACTAGTATGGCAGTATGTAAAAAAGTGGATGTGTAACCGATGTGAATCTGCAATATGTATACGGGGTAAAAATGGGAGTTCATAACCCACTTGAATCAAATGTATGAAATATGTTATGTCAAGAGCTTTGTAATGTTTTGAACAACTAATAATAAAAAAAATTTAAAAAAAAAAGAAACTGATGTTCCCAAAACCATGAGATTAGACTCCAGTTCTGACAGTTCATTCCACCTACCTCTGACCCACACACCCTCACATAATTCCCCAGCTGTCTCACTCCCATAGTAAAAGAGTCTTTAAAAGCTAGAAAGTCTGTTGTCTTCTGAACTTCATTCATTTCTGTGATTATTTTGACTATGCCAGAAAGAATTCTTTTTTCTTAATTCTAATTTGTACTCCTATCCTCTGTTTATCATGAGTTCTTACTTCATATTCCAGAACTATGAACTTATATCTATATACATGCATGTGTACATTTATACATGTATCTTATAAACATATAAAAATATATATGCATATATAAATAAATGCATATTATTTTTCATTTTATTTCCATTTATTTGTGACTGTATATGGGCCCTCCTTTCCTAATATTATTTCTTACAGATGTCTGTATTTTAAAAGCTCTGAGGAGCTGGAGCTTCTAGCTCTATTTCTCTCCTCCTGATGTTCATGGTTGCATGTTGCTTTAAACACAAATCTATTATTTGAATCAGAATGATTTTGGTATATTACATAAGGTTTATCTGAAATTGCCATGTCTTGTTGCCAAATGCCATTAATTTCACTTGTGCTACATTTATGATGGTTTTAACATGAAAAAAAATCTTAGAAAATGTGATGTCACTCCATGCCTAACTTACTCAAGCTCCTGTTTATTGTCAAGTGTTAGGTATGTTTAATACTGAACATATCAGTCCCTTCTATCTTTTAGTATAAATTTATTCCTCTGAGTCCAGGAAAATGATATAAATTCTCATTAAAGAAAACACTATATTATGACAGCACTAAATGAATCATCTGCAATCTCTTTTAAAAGGCTTGATTTATTTCCTGCACTTGGGAGACAACATGTTGTAAAAATATTTTCACTAACAAGTATGAAATATTGCAATATATATTTTTATACATACTGCACTTGGCTATGTAATGTATTTCATTTTTGTGAGTATTTGCACATAAGCACATATCTATAGTGGGCCCTCCAGGTAATTTCTTGGTCACATTTTCTTCCTTTATAAAAAAAAAAAAAAAAGAAAGAAAGGAAAACAAATTGGCCAAGCAGCTCAGACAACATCAAATTCATCACAGCTGAAGATAATATTTTCCTGAAGTGATTCATACTCGAAATTTCCTACAGGAATTTTCTCCACCCAGTGACACAGTGAAATGTCACTGAAGTGAAGGCTATTTCACTTAGCCTTGAGCAAACATAGAGGCTAAACTGTGGATATACAGAGTTCTTTTTCTTTCTAGAAGACATGGTTTTTATGCATGTGTAAGTAGAGCTAAGCTGAATCTAGAGAGCCGCTACATGATAAGAGCTTGGTTTGAAAACATGTTGTGTAACCGAGTGACTTGAATAACAAAATCCCCAGCAGAGTGTTTCTGAGCTAACTGCATTTGCACTCTGCAAGGAGATCAATGCTTCCCCTCATTGATTTTCCTCAGTCGCAGAGCCAGGATTATGCACATTGTGAAGCTGTATTCCCACATTCATCCAATCTGATTTCCTAGTCAGCACTAAAAAGGCATAGTGCTCAACTGTAAACTGGAGGTTATAAAAGTATAACTGTATCAAATTTGTACTTCCACTAAGCCTACATTTTAAACAGAAGCACGATAATGTATTCCTAGTGCGAAGGAAGGACTGCATGGGATGAGACAGATTCTGTTTGTGTGCAGCTTCTAAATAGATGGCAGAGATGCCAAAGATAAATCTGAGATGCCTTGCATGCATTTGCGGAACTCCCGAGATAGTTCCAAATGTACTAGAGCTTCCTTTCTGGCTGACTTGAAATGCGAAGTAAGCATATAAAGAAGTGATTCTCTTCCTAAATTTGGAGACTGACTATTGTCTTCCTGAATTTGAAATTGCCTTAGAATTTATCACTGAGAAGGTGTATAGTTGGAAGATGGTAAAAATCAAGGATCTAAAAAAGAACAAAACAAAACAAACCCAAGGGCATTTTTCATTGTAATCAGCAACTGAAATGTTGATAGGTTTGATTTGCAATTGGCACAAAATCTTATCTTCCTTAAAGTAGTGGAACATTTTGTAATCCAATTTGGCACCAAGAGCCAATTGTAAAAATGAAAATATTCCAAAAAGGTGACTTCAACTCTTTCAAAATATCAGCCTTTACGTATATGTATATATAAAACCATATCTATATAGAGCTGATAGATAAGGATGGACAGAGAGAATCTTACTGCTATACTAAATATTGGCTTCCCTGCTCTAAGGATAGAGAAAGTGATGTATTAATTCAGGGCTTCAAATTAATTTGCTTTTGAGGGGCTAGAGATGTAGCTCAGTGGTAGAGCACTTCCTTAGCATGCAGGAGGCACTGGGTTTGATCCTGAACACTGCAAATATATATATATATATATATATATATATATATTTATATTATATTTATATATTTTAAGGTTATTTTCTCTAGGACTAGGTATAAGACTGTAGAGCTTATTGCCTTTCAAACAGAATTTGCTCAGAACGTGGGCCAGGCCCAGGACTTCCTTCATTATTAAAGAGTCCCATCCTGTCTCACTCCCTGTGTGTGCTGGGCCAGGGAGCTCTGCCATCACCCCTACCCGCTCCTGTCCCAGGAATGCTGCTTCCTCTAGGGAAACAGAGTCTGAAGGCCAAGGACATGATGCTCTACACCAAAGACTTTTAGGTGGATCCATATCCAGAAGGAACTGTTTCCACTTCCATGACTTAACATGTAAATTGACCTGGCAGATCATCTTAGCGGCTAAGAAATATAAACATGTTTCCAAGTTACCTAATCAGTGGACATTTTCCTAGTAAAAGATTAAACACGTTGTGATCAGTTTCTCAGTGACTAAAGGTAAAAAGCAGATTCTCTGTTCTGAATGCCAATATTTTTTTCCAAAGACTTCCTTCCTCTTTTGAATCATACACATTGATTTTTTTTAATTAAATAAATATTGTTTCCCAATGTAAACTTAAATGAGACCAGTACAGCTTTACCCACTAAAAACTGACAAACATATCTTGGATTGCTTTTATATTTTTTGCCTGCCATATTGAAAACGAGCATTATATTTTCATACATTGGCAATTAAATATATTCTTGTATTGATTATTAACTTATTATTTGAAAGTGTCAGAAGAGTTATTTTCAATTAACCATGATGTGGAATTAGTTATATCAATATTTAAATGACAGTATTCTAAGAAGCATTAATTTTTTAAAAATAAAGATAACTCACAACTCTTATGTAGTGATTTTGAGATATTTGGAAGTTAAATTGGAATTGATTTTCTTGCATGTAAAGCAGTGTTTACTGTGTCCCTATCCTAGAGTGTTCTTTTTAATGAAGACATACTTCTAAGGAAATCCTGTTTTTCTAACTTGGTGCCCTTAATTTAGTGATAGTAGTCTAAATAAACATCATGAAGTAATTTGATTATGAATAAATAGGAGGAGACACCATTGTTTAACCTCCAAACTATGCTAATAAGTAGGGTGATAGACTTGTGCTGAATAATGGAGCTTCGATGCCAGCCCAATGGGACTGCTTCCAGGGCCTCCAAGGAAGATCTGCCAGGCCCTGGCTGTGTGCTGCTCCTGAGGGTGATTTCCATAGCTCCACGATCTGGTTACAGCACAGTTATCAAAGGAACTCATAATTTGGAAGAAAACCATATTTTCTACTCTTTCAGTAAGAAACGCCTCTGTATGCTACTTTGTTTTTACTTGTTCTACCTAGGTTAAACAGAAGCAAAATCTGGAAAGATAGCTGTTAATAAAAAGTAACTATAACATTGAGAGAATTTCATTCCTTTGAAATACACACTTCAAAGGGATCATTTTAATAAAGTAAGCAAACTACACATATATATGCATATATATTTATTTACTTTAAAGCCTGAATAAACTACTATATTATTATACACAGCATCAAGTTAAGGGCATTTGAAAATAGAAAGCATTTGTAGTTATTCAACCCTGAATACTTAGGACATTTCATTTGTTTTTACAGCAACCATATTCAGTTAATAAAAGACCAAATGCTTTTGGTTACTGGACTGAAAAAAATATCAAATCCTCCAAAATCTCAGTACTTGATATTCCCTGCATATTTGCTCTCAGCTATATCTCATTAAATGGACTGATTCACCAGAGAGTCTGTAAATTAAAACAAAGTGCCATTTTCGGTGGGGGAGGGGGCTTATTTTTCATATTCAAAGTCAATGGCACCAAACTGAAACACACTTAAGTCTGGGTTGTTTACAAATTTTTGTCTCACATAGTAGGTGTTCTGCAAAATACATACATATGCTATTATTGGTCAATGTTTCCATAGTATCTTATTGGTACTTATAGCTATGGTTTGGATGTGCTTTGTCCTCCAAGGGTTCATGTATTGGAAGTGTGGTCCCCAGGATGGTTATGCTAACCTTGTGACGAGATGTTTAAAATGTGGGGCCTAGAGGAAGACTGGTCATCGGGAGCACTGTCTGTGGAAGGGATTAAGGCATTTCTTGCCATATTCCAGTTGTTCTCCAGAGAGCAGGTTGTTATAAAAGAGCAAGCCTAACCCACTCCTGCTTCCTGTCTACCACATAATTGCTCCCTCCCACATGCACTCCTGCCATGAAGCCATACAACACGTGATGCAGCCAAGGGAGCCTTCCCCAGAGCTGAGCAGATGCTGGTGACATGCTCTTGAACCTCCAAAACTGTGAGCTAAATAAATATTTTTTATTTAGGTGTTACCTAGCCTTAGATATTTTGTTGTAGCAACAGAAAACTGACTAAGATAGACTTCTCTAGGGAGGAGTGATAGAACCATGATTTTCTGTAACTGGATGAGACCAGGAAGAGATAATTGATGCAAAAGGCAAATGAAGCCAGATAAATTGAATGTTTGATAATGGCATGATTTACAAGCTTTTATTTAATCTTGTTTATTTTATTTTATATCAGACAAAAATATAGCCTGAGCTTGATGGTGCAATCACAGCTACTTGGGAGCCTGAGGCAGGAGGGCCATGAGTTTGAGGCCAACCTCACAACTAGTAAGAAACTATCTCAAAATTCAAAAATATGAAATAGAATGGGCTGAAGATGGAACTCAGTGGTAGAGTGCTTACCTAGCATGTGTAGACCTTGGATTCAATCTCCAGTGCTGCAAAAAAGGAAGACAGAAAAAAAAAAGGAAAGAAAGAAATGCATGGATAGTGTGTATAGTGTTGATCACTATCGTAGGCACTTTATGAAATGAATACTATCACTATTTTCCTGTTAACGGTAATGGACTGGATCACAAAACTTTACATAATTAGTAAGCAACAGAGTTAGACCTTGAACCCAGGGCATCTCAGCCCATAGCCTACCCTCTTAACTGTTCTATCAGACTATCTTGCCTCTAAGGTATGCTAATTGAGGAACTTTACCAAGGAAACCAAAGTGGAATGCCCAATATATAGTAGTCAAGATATTGATATACCATTTATTTCTTCAGACTTTCCTTAGATCATTTATCTTATTATAATATGTAAATCTAAGAATCTTGACATTCTGGTGCATATGAGTGCTGATTGGTTCATTTTTAACCAGATTTCCATTTGACAAGACACTGGAAATATTACTGATTGAATTTCAGTTTCAAATATTACTTTTCCTTTATACCCCAAATCACAGAAGAGATTTCAAACAATTGTTGCCTTAACCAAACCAGGATGGTATTTCAACAAAAGGTCTGCAATATTCTCTAAACAAAGAGCTTGGTTGTAGTGTGAGGTTTTACTAGCATATTTCAGTGTTTCCCTCTTAGGAATATAAACTTATATTGGTTATCTATGAGATTCTTGGGAGCAAAAACCATTTTAAAATTCTCAATCTAAATAAATGTGAATATAAAACACCTAACCCATCACCTCAAAGTAAAATTCACTTACTTAACAACAAATATTTTTTGAGCACCCATGAAAGTTATAAAAATGAGCTATATAAAATCCAAGCTGATTTCTTCCAGAATGGACATATAGTCATAAAATTCACAAGGAAACTTAGCAGACTTAGAGTAGGCAAAAGAATCTTGAAAAAGAAGAACAAAATTGGAGGATTCCCGCTTCTAAATGTGAAAACCAACTACAAAGCTATAGTTACCAAGAAAGTGTGATACTGGCATGAGGACAGACACATAGATAAATGGAACAGAGTGAGATCCAGAAATAAACCCTCTCAACTATGGCCAATTAGTTTCAATAAAGTACCAAGATAATTCAATGAGGAAAGGCTTGTCTTTTCAACAAATGGTGTTAGGACAATTGCATAAGCACATGCAGAAGAATGAGTTGTACCTTTACTCACATTTTATATCACATACAAAAATTAATTCAAAATAGATCAAAGAACAGAATACTTGGTGGCATGCATTTGTAATTCCAGCTACTCAGAAGGCTGAAGCAGGAAGATCTCTTGAGCCCAGGAATTTGAGACCAGCATGGGCAATATAGTGAAACCTCATCTCAAAAAAAAAAAAAAATCAAAGATTTAAATATTAAGGCCAAGTTATAAAACTCTTAGTAGAAAACAGATGTGAATCTTCCTAATCTTGGGTCAGTTGATAGTTTTTTTTTTTTTTTATGTATGACAACAAAAAGCATAAACAAGGGAAAAAAGAACAGATAACCCTGAACATCATCAAAATTAAAAACATATGTGCATCAAAGACCAGAAATGTGAAATGTGAAGAATGTGTAAAGATAACCCACAGAATGAGAAGAAAATATTTATACATCATTTATCTAATAAGTGACATATCTATAATATATGAAGAACCCTTACAACTTAATAATAAATAGACAAATAAAGTCCACACAAAACTTATACACCATATCCATAGCAACACTATTTATAGTAGCCGAAAAGGAGAAACAGCCAATGTCCTTCAACTGATGAAAAAACAGTGATGTTTTTACTTGTGGTCAATTTTTATTTTGCAGCAAAAAGAAATAAAATACTAACATACATTATATCACCGATGAACCTTGAAACCACTATGCTAAGTGAAAAAAATAAAGTCACGAAGGATTGCATTCTATGTGATTCCATTTATATGAAGTGCTCAGGATAGGTAAACCTATAAAAATAGAAAGTAGTTAGCATTTCCTAAGACACCAGAGAACAGTGAGAATGGGAGATGATGGCCAAGAGGAGAAGAGGTGTTTTGGGAGTGAGAGGCAATGACAATGTCCCAAAATTGTGATAAGAGTTTCACAACTCTATGGATAACTAAAATTTATTGAATAACACATTTTAAATGAGAAATTGTATAATGTATGAGCTACATCACCATCACAATAGAGATTTTTTGTTTTTAATAGTGAGCTATACAAGCAAAGTTTCCATCTTCGTGGTGTTTACTTTCTAGTTGGGGTAAACAAGGGCCATAAAGACAAATATAAGATCGGAATCTGACAAGAGAAGGCCCTGGGAGATGTCATATGACACAGGGCACGGGAAGGCCTTTCTATGAGCTGAATGGTCTAATCCTAGATGTACA
The DNA here is from genome assembly GCF_964194105.1 of Spermophilus citellus. Lineage (NCBI taxonomy): Eukaryota > Metazoa > Chordata > Mammalia > Rodentia > Sciuridae > Spermophilus > Spermophilus citellus. Next base: position 174,637,605 of record NC_138182.1, on the reverse strand, counting down.
CAGACCATCATGTGCACTTTGTTTTATTTGGGATGAGCCTTTAGAGGGGCAAGTGCAAAGAACTGACCAGCTATAATTTCTATTTAAAAAGATCATACCTTTGGCTATGTTAAGAACAAGTTATAGATGGGCAAGAGAGGAAGCAATGAGACTAATTAAGAAGCTACTTCAATAATCTAGACAGAAATAAAGGTGAGTCAGAAGACTCCAGAGGTTTTCAACCTAAACCATTCAAAATATGGAGTCAACATTTACTTAGATACTTCCCATAGTTAGGATTAGGATAAAAGAGTGGAGAAAAGATAAAATTAAAATAACAAATTGCAGCAAAAAAAAAAAAAAAATTATGGCATAATCAAATAAAATCAATACAGTTACACCAAACTTAAAGAAAACTCAGTCACTACAAAATTCCTGAAAATAATGTCATTTTAGAGCACTTTTTAAAATTCATGCTTTACAAATTATAAAAGTAATACATGGTTTTTTTAAAAGTTTATGCAATGTAAAAACATATAAGGCAAAATATTAGTCTTTCTCTTCCCCTAAAAAGAATAAACCACATTTAACAAGTTTATGTATTATACTTACTCATCTTTTAATAAACATATATTCAAGTGTTATGTATTAAAGGAAATTTAATAACACAAAAATGCAAGAATGTTACAGAATTTTTCCAATGTACTAAGAAGATGAATATTTATAAAAACTCATTTATCTCACAACTTACAGGAAAATAATCATTGAATAGAATTAGGCCAAGCAAAGAATATAAAACATGTCAGATTTTATTCATATGGTCAAAGTCTGCTCTGATAGTTTCCAACCTAATGATAAATTCAGTTCTTTACACCATTATAAATGGCTGGTAAATTATAGGTCTCTTCACCTTTTGTTGTAGTCAACTTTTCTTCACTATAACCAAAAACAACCTGAGAAGAACAACTTAGAGGAGGAAAAGTTTAGTTTGGCTCATAATTGCAGACCTTCAGTTGGCCAACTCCATGGCTCTGGACCCAGGGTGAGGCAGAACGTCATGGCGGAATGGCATAGTGGAGGAAAGCTGCTCAAGACACGGCAACCAGGAAGCAGAGAGAGAGTTCTGCTCATCAAGGACAAAATATAAACCCCAAAGCATGCTCCCAATGATCTACTTCTCCAGCCACACCCTATATGCCTTCAGTTACCACCCAATCTATTCAAGTGAATTAATCCACAAATTAGGTTACAATTATCATCTAATCATTTCACCTCTGAACATTTTTGCATTGTCTCAAACATGAATTTTGGGGGAGACACCTCAGATCTAAACCATAACACCTTTTTCTTTCCTTTTTTTCTTTATGATACTAGAGACCAAACTCAGTGCCTTGAGCATGCTAAGCAAATGCTCTTCCCCTGAGCTATATCCCCAGCCCAACCTTATTGATCTTTTTAATTGTTTCAATAGTTTTGCCTTTTCCAGAATGTCATATAGGTAGAAACATAATATGTAGCCTTTTCAGATTGGCTTCTTTCACATGATAATACATAATTAATGTTTCTCTGTATCTTTTCATAGCTTTACAACCCATTTCTTTTAAGTGTAATACTTCATTATATGAAAATTACCACAACTTATCATTCACCTTCCCAAGGGTATCTTGATTGTTTTCAAGTTTTGACAATAATGATAAATCTGCTAAATATCTACATGCAGGTTTTTGCATGGACTTAAGTTTTCAATTCATTTGGGTAAATATCAAAGAACATGATTACTGGATTCTATAGTAAAAGTAGGTTTAATTTTGTACAAAATAGTCAAACTCTTTTCCAAAGTGATATATCATTCCCGCCAGCAACGAATGACAATTCTTATTGCTACACATCCCCATCAATATTTGGTGTTGTCAGTATTTTGGATTTTGGCCATTCTCATAGGAATGTGGTGATATCTCATTATTATTTTAATTTATAATTCCCTACTGACACATGACATAGAACATCTATTCATATGCTTATTGCCAATTGTATGTATTGCTTGGTGATATATCTGTTTGCATCTGTTGCCTGTTTTTTAGACCTGTTTTTCTTATTGTTGAGTTATAAGAGGTCTAAATACATTTAGGATAATGGTCCTTTTAAGATATGTCTTTTGTAAATATATTCTCTTAGTCTGTGCTTTGTTTTCTCATTTTCTTTGTGCCTTTTGGTCATCTGAGTTTAAGACAATTGGTTCACTGAAGTGTTATTGGAATTAGAAAATTTAAAATTTTTACCATAAAATCTCATTGCTAGTCCCAGTCTCCATCCAGTCTCCCAAGCTTAGGTCCTTAAACTGCCTAGAGTAATTTCACTTAGAGTCTGGGTAACTAGATTTTTCATATAAGAACAGGCCAGTTATACGTTGCCCTTTGAACCTTGAATTTCTGATATAAACTCTGAGGAAATCTCTTCACTTTTATCCACCTTATATTCTTTTTTTAATTTCCTTTTCTTGAAACAGTTTCCCACTTGCTCTAGCAGTTACCCTATTCCCTGCAGAGCTATAAAGTAAAATGTGTACCTTAATTTCACAACCAAGGGGGGAAAGGGAATTAGATACAGTTGCTTTCACATGGAATACAGTGCTATAGCCAGCAGCAAAGAAAATTCATTTGCTCAGTCATATAATCATTTTCAAGTATTAACACCTTATTTATTAACAAAGGATTCAGGAAAGTTGGTGGAGACGGGGTTTGCATGGAGATATTTATTTAGCTTTTCAAATAGTTTGAAAAATTAAAGCCAAGTCGAACGCTCAGTGTCAAAGCTCTGTTTTCCAGGTGTGCCTGCAGAAATGATTAGACATATGGAATTACAAGATCTCCTGCTTGTTTAGGGTGTTCAAGGAAATCAAAGAGCTGTGGAAACCATTATTGTCCAGGAAACAATGTTGTCTTTGAAAGCCTCATCTCCCAAGACATGTCTCTGAAGTAGATGAAAAGACCAATCCAGGCATGGTGGAGCCCAGATGTCTCACATGTTCAGCATGAGCTAGAAGACACTATTCAAATAAAATTTACTGAAGCCAACCTGCCAAAAGAGTTTGCATTTCAGTTTCTGAGAATTTTCTCATTCAACAGATATTTATACATTCCCTACTCTGGCAAAAAAAAAAAAAAAAAAAAAAAAAAAAACTCATGAAGCAAGAAAAATATTCAGATGGATACATAATAAAAATAGCTAAATGACACCGAAGGCACAAAAGTAATTTTAAAAGAATTAGAAGGAAAAAGCACTCTCCACTTAGCAGGTGTAATCAGAAAAGCTTTCAGGGGGAGGTTTGGCATGAGCTGAACCTTGACAAAGGTGAGGATGTTGGCAGGTGGAGATAGGAGGAAAGGGTAGTTTGGATGGGAGAGTATCCTGAGGAAAAGGTATGAAAGCCAGTGTCTGGGTTCTTTGGTCCTGTTTGAGAAAAGAGCATTACTGTGGTTTGGCTGTAGATAAAACATGTATCATGAATGATACGAGGGAATGGGGAAAGATATGTGGGAAGCAAACATCAGGACTTCTGTATTTTCTATTTGTTGCAGCAAACCAGTTACCCATAACCTAACAGCTTAGGGCAAAAATTCTTACTTTATAGTTTCTGAGGGTCAGGAATCCTGGAGTAACTTAGTTGGACTGCAGCTGTTAACCAAAGACCTCAGATCACTTCCAGGTGGGCCTTTCCAAGGCGGCTCACTTCCCTGAGAGCTAGGAGACAGAAGACAGAGGGAGAGAAGAGAAGCTGTAATTTTCCTTGTAACATGGTCTTGGAAATGATATGTCATCAGTTCTGCCACATCATATTGGTCACACAGATCAATCCTCTTGCAATATAGGGGGGATCACACAGGGCATGAACACTAAGAGGTGGGACTCTTCAGGTCCATCTTAGGGTCTAACTACTACAGCTACCATTTTGGTTTAGCAAATGAGACCATGCACATCTCTAAGGGGGTTATTCATATTGTAATCATCACAGAAAAATTTCTGAGCAGTAGAATATATTAAAAGAAGAAACTTTTTGCCTCACTCTAATGTTGTTAGTGAAAAATAAACATATATAGTGATGAATGGTAGAGTGAGTAAACATCAGGATGAACAGCTGGAAAGAAACCATAGGTCTACATGCCTCAGCTAGAATGGAAGCAGTAGGATGGGGGATAACAGCCAGATGCTCAAATTAATAGCACAAAGGCTGAGTCAACAGAACTTGGTGCCTACCTCCAGGGTAATACAAGCAGAGGTCTGATCAGATCTTCAATTTTTCAGCAAACATGCTATATTTTGGACACTTTGATAAGGATTAGGGGTAAGAACTGACAAAGGGCATGACTTCTTTTTCTCTTTGGGGACAAAAGAAGTAAATAGGTTACAAGTCCATGCAATAAGTACATTCCTGGGGAACAAAAAAGGGCATCTTCTCCAGACCAGGTACTTAAAAATGAGTCATCACTTTAGTCGGTGGCTATGCCAAGAAGAGAGGGCTCTTTAACTGAGTAAGGAAAGATAAGATTGAGAAGATGATCCACAAGAACATTTCAGGCAGAGAGAATTTGCTCAAATTCAAGAAATCCAGAGCTTAAAGAAACAGCCTTTAGCAGACCAGCATGAGTCTTAGTGGATACAATAAAAGATGAGTCTGAAAGTTGAAGTGTGCCATGTGCTGACCTCCAGACGCTGTTTTATTTCACATGTATTGAACAAGATGTTCATAGCACAAGTTTCATGTTTAAGAACTATTGGGCAGCTGTGTGGAAGCTAAGTTAGAGGGGAAAACTGGAAAAACCATACTAGAAGAGTAATCTAGTTGAAAAAAAATTAATTTCTATATAAAGGTTGCTAATGCCTGGAGGAAAGGAACACATTTAAGAGATACTTCTGAAGTAGAATTGATAGAATTATGTCATTGATTGGATGGGAGGCATGAAGGAGAGGAAGAAGTCTGAGATCACTCTGGCTTTGGTGAATGAGAGTTGTCCTTCTCAGGGAAGCTGATAATACAGGCAGGGAAATAGTCTGGGGAGAGAAACAATGAGTATGGTTTGGGAGATGGTATATTTGCAAAGCACATGCTGGTCTGGTGGAACAGTGCTGAATCTCAGAAGAGAGACGTGAGCTGGAAAAATTGCCACAAGAATTATCTGAAGGAGTTTCAGCATAGGTAAACTTAACTTGCCGTGGTAGATATGAGTGCCCTGGGAGAATATGTCATATGGAAAGAGAAGACATGGACAGATGAGGGACACTAACCAGTAGATAGGTGCAGAAAGAGAAAGTTGGAACAGAGAGTGAGAAATTTGAAGAGTTGGAAAAAGTGGTGACAGAGAGACTAAGGGAGAAACTGGTGGTGAGAACCAAGGATTTACAGATAGGAGTTAGTTACAGACAGTGTCAAATTTGTCAGAGAAGGGAAGCAAGATAAGGATGAGGAGACGTCTACTGGGTTCATACAATGGGCTGTCTGGCCACATTGGTAAAAGCAGATTCAAGCATAGTACAGAAGTTTACAAGTGAACATAAGGAAAGAGACTGTAGCAATTCATCAAAGAATGTGACAGTGAAAGGAGGGAGACAGAAGGTCCTATACTGAAGCAACACATGGGTTTGCTAGAAACTGCAGTATCTGCAGAATAGATAATAACAGTAGCAATGTTATTGGGAGACAAGAAAATATGGACTCCAAATCTCATGTGGGAGACTGGCTTTTATGTATGAGAGCAAGAGAAATGGAGATTAAACAACAACAACAATAAACAGAAAAAAGATTTAAAGCTTCCTTATCGAAGAAGTGGGTTTGTTGTGTGCATGAGCTGCTGGGATAGGAATAGGTACAAAAAAAGAGAAGTTTTAAAATAACTTGTGTATAGTTAAGTAGAAAGGAAGTGTCTGGGGCTAGATAGAAGAAAGGACTACAGAGCAGAACTGAGGGACCATCCAACTTCTGAATTTATGATGGCACCAATTACTTGGTTGATTGATTGAATAAATATTCATTGAATACTTTCTATGCTTTAGGTAATGTTGGTATTGAGGATTCACTAAGGACTAATAAAAAAAATTTTAAACAAGAAAACGATGATAGTCTTAAGGTACAAGATTTTACCTCAGAAGGAAGCAGAAAACTGTCATACTAAGCAAAGGCCAAAAAAACTCAGGGGAAGCTTTGCTGAGGTAAAGTGTGAGCTGTCAAAACATGCATACATAGCACGATAACATGCCAGCCGCTATTTTGGCTATTGGTAAATACAGTCACCCTCTGTGCTTCTGCCTCTGCAATTCCATTTTGTCCCCTTTCAGTACTGCCCTCTGCGGGTTCCCCACCATCACCTTGAAAACACTGGGGAAAGAGTTATCTGTACCAAATGAGTGTAGATTTTTCTCTTGTCATCATTAGTCCTTAAACAATAAAACAACTATGTAAATAGCACTTGCATTATATTAGCTATTTTAAGTAATCTGCAGATGATTTAAAGTAGACAGGAGGATATGCATAGGTTATATGCAAATGCTACCACATTTTACATAAGGCATTTGAGCATCCTTGAATTTTGGTATCTGAGATTTCTGGAGCCAATCCCCTGTGGGTACTGAGGGAGGACAACATAGGATTTTTCTATTTGAACTAATTTTCTTGCTGTATGCACTGATGTGAAAGGTACTAAATATTTAATATTTAGACAGCTGGCAAATAGAGAAATGATATTTTTATAAAGACCTACACAAAAATAGTATAGTTTCAAGAACGGGCAATTATAAAGTCATTTCCTCCCCACCTCAGGAGGTATGCCGTGTCATGAAAACCAAAAAAAGAAGGAATGGAATACAATGTGCTCTTTCCAGTCACTTTGCTCATAACCAGCATATTTCACTCCTCACCTGCTCAGAAAGCCAGTAAGTAACCAACCTCTGGGCCCAGGGACTGCCATCCACCCCAGTCCTTGGAAGGGATTCAGACCAATTACAGGTTGTAGAGACACTGCAGGTTGTTTGAAAATATTAAGTAGGTCAAGTCCTCCTGTGAAATGCAGGCTGCCAATTTCTTTATTAGTAAGACTGTTTATTCAATTATTCACGTAATTGACATGGGTTTCTTGAGTTCGAGGCAGTTTCATAGAGATTTTGAGTTTTACCAAAATGAATCAGAGACACTGTTCACCGGGGAACTACGGTCTCTGGGAAGATAGACACAAGGGCTAACACGGGGCTGGAATGTTCTTTACCACACAATACAAATTCCACAATAACACAGCTGAAACAGCCCGTCTCTTTCTTGATCTCCCACTGGCAGCAAAGTTCAAAAGCAATAAAGAAAAAAAATGCCAACATTTCCTGGCTAGCAATCAGTTGCTGAGCGGGCTCACAACAGGACACCTATAGTTTAGGTGTCCCCAAACCATGCTTTAAGAATATGAAATGACACACTCTCACACATATATGGCACACACATACTTTTCAAAAAATCATATTCAGAAATATTAGCTAACGTGTAACTGGAAACAATGAAAGTCATCCACTGATTCAGAGGCGTCTGATCAAAAATGCCAGAGAGCCAAGATGGGAAATCACAGTGCAGTTAAAATTCAGGGTCAAGGGCTGGGGATGTGGCTCAAGTGGTAACGTTCTCGCCTGGCATGCACGGGGCACTTGGTTCGATCCTCAGCACCACATAAAAATAAAGATGTTGTGTCCACCGAAAACTAAAAAATAAACATTAAAAAATTCTCTCTCTCTCTCTCTCTCTCTCTCTCTTAAAAAAAAATCAGGGTCAAGGTTATGCCAGTCCATAGGTAACCAGAGCCAAGCATTGGTGATCAGAGTGATGAGTACAGGCAGCTCCTCTGTGAACAAGCTGAGCTTCAACAGGGCAGTAAATCAGCAGAGGCTCAGATGGTGAAGAGAATTGTAAGTAAGAGAATGACCATTTCTACAGTCACAAGACATTTCAGCTTACAGAGAGATGCTATTGGCAAAGTCTTTACCCAAGACATACAAACTGAGGAGCCAGTAACTATATTAGTAGCAGGACCTAAGTAATGCTATGTGGTATAGAAGTATAGTCAGCATGGCTTTGTGTGTTATCAGGAAAAGGGGAAAGGCACCAGAAATCTTACCTTGTTCCTACAGCACTAGATTGAGGGAAGAAATCACCACCACCAGGTAAGTGCAGGTTTGTGGGAAACCTCTAAGCAAACCAATTAGGTTGCTCTTATAGCACAAGCTTGCAATTGCTGCTTCCTTGCATATGTCCCCTGCCTAGACTATAATTTCGTTTAAGTATCAATTATTTATCTACTTTGATTACCTAGATAGTATTTAGTATATAGGTATCAATAAATGTTTGCTAAATGAGATAGTGATTGGACGGCTTGTTGGGTTTTGTTGGTATATAGGATAAAGGAGTTTGGGGTAACAGGGCATTAAATCAGTAAGATAGAGTGAACCCTAGTGACTATCCTTTGCCCAGCATCTAAATCACCTCCCTTTTTCTTTGAGGAATTCCCAGGTTGCTTTCACTGAAGTCCTGGAAGGAGGCAAATCTCACCTACCAGTAAAGATGGCCTATCTGGGGCTGGGGATGTGGCTCAAGCGGTAGCGCGCTCGCCTGGCATGCGTGTGGCCCGGGTTCGATCCTCAGCACCACATACCAACAAAGATGTTGTGTCCGCCGAGAACTAAAAAAAAAATAAATATTAGAAATTCATTCTCTCTCTCTCTCTCACTCTCTCTTTCTAAAAAAAAAAAAAAAAAAAAAAAAAAAAAAGATGGCCTATCTGCCAAATGATCTTTCCCAACCCCTCTTGCATCTGGGTATGGGCATATGACCTAAGTTCCAATGATCAGACACACTGACCCCTCGCCCCCACCCCCGGTTTTAAATAAAAAAACAGTGATGCAAGAAACAAAGACAGAAAAAAAAGAAGTCCACTGTGATATTGGTGACAGAATCAAGTACTTGGGGCACTAGCAAGATTGTCGTTCCAGAAGGCACTGCCCCAGTGAGCACCTCAGTGACGACAACTGTCTTGGCTACCACTCAGCAGCAGTGACAGTGATACTCTCATCCAGCCAGTTTCATGGCATGGTTTTGAGAATTCATCCTAGCAGCATAAACTTCTAAGTCTGTTATCCTGACCTCCTAGTATGTTTGTGATCTGTCCAGAATCATTTTTAAAACTTTTGCTTCAATCAACAACAGTTGTTTTTTTGTAATGTGCAATTTGGAGTCCTAATAATATAGGGCTAAATCCTTGCAGATCAGGTTAGAACTTCCAAACATTATCTGTAGACAGCAGGAAAACATTTATGATTTTTAGGGTTATTAATAAATCACTGAAGTGTTCTAGGAAGATCAATGACAATAGTTTGTAGCACAAACTTGTAGAAGATGACTCTGGAAGAAGAGAGATCAGGTAGGAAGCTTTTGCTGCTATACAGGTGAGAAGTAATGCAGTAATGGAGGATGGAGCTAGGAAATTTATAACTACTCAGGTGGTATGCAAACAGGAAGAGATCTATTTCTAATTCCTTTTCTGATTTTCTATAGGAACTTGGTCTAGTTAGGGGGAAATTGTGCTTTGAAAGAAAATGCATTATGTAGATCACACCTTCCAAGGTTACCTGCTTCTAATGTTTCATTGTCTTTGAGCTATTTTATAGTTCTACAAAATGCAGACAACAAGAAAGCAATGCAAATAATTCTTGCATATAAGCATGCAAATTCTGCCTAGTGAGGTTCAGTGGAGTTTCTTCCCCATTGTGGAAGAGGCCAGTTTTTGCCTTCATTTGCACATTCATTTCAATATAAATGTAGCCTGTAAAAAAAAAAATCTCCCTTGAACTGGTTGAAAAATATACTAGTTTCCTCACTAATGAATTAAATAAGACTTGTGTCCATATTTATATCTGTAAGGCTAATGAATTTACCTTTTAAAAAAAAATTGTAAGTCATCATTTCTTTCTTTGTAATGGCTTCTTGAAACAAAAGTTTCAAAACACAATGAATGATTTCTACGCCTACTATCCTAAGTTGGTATTAGGCAATAGAGGTAAATGTCTAGTACATGATAGAATTTATCCTTAAAGAGGCTGTAGAGGAAGAAGCTTTCCTTCTGCTAAATTCAGTGACTGAAGACTATCAACTAAACTGACAAATGACAGATTAACAAGAGAAAAGGATCATTCTATATGCATTCAGGCTCTGGGTTAAGGAAAAAAGTGAAAACACCAAAAAGTTGGTTAGAGTTTATGTACCATTTTAACAAATGGTAATAAAATGAGGAGACAAGACTAGAAGAAGGAGAGGGAGATTGGAACTTCTGAGGAGGCTAAGTTGTGGGGAGGAGGTCAGGAAACATGGTTAAACAAAGGTTATTTAGTCAGGTTTGTTACAGAGACTCAAGTCTTTTTAGGTGATTAAGTGTGATCTCCAGAGTCTTTCTCTTCCTAGTGTGGGAGAGAATATCTTTACAAAAATGAAAATTTACTGTACATATGTAGATTGCCTTTATCAAAGGGAAAGTTATGCCCTGCTTTTAAGCAGAGCAGGGGAGGGCAGAGAAATTCTCCTGTGTTAGCTGCTATTTCTCAATTGCCTTCAGTTCAAAAAAATCCTTATGCCAAAAATACATATGTTGAGGTGGCAGATCTGATCCCCCTCAGCTGCCATGACCAAAGCACTATAGACTGGGTGGTTTTCAAAGAGGTGACTGGTTTATACATGAAGTATTTGTTACCCAGTGTCTGAAATGCATAGGAAATTCAGGTTGACCTGAATGAGGGATTAAAATCACTTTTTATCCAATAGTATTCTAAATAGATCTCAATCAATGTGAATGGATGGATGGGTGATTATGTTTATAGTGTTTATCACCGTCAGTGATAAGCATATCAAATGTCTTTCAGTGGACTCCAAGGAAGTGACCCAATTCTGTAGTTATACTAGAATTTCATTATATGAAATTTTGTTTAAAATAAGTGGGCCACCAGCTGAAAATGAGAAATCTTTGAATCCTGTAGCTATTTCATTGAAATGGGGTTTGATTTGTACCACAATCATAAAATGTAGTCTAGCAGTGCAAGATACCCTTCTTTGAGTTCATGAATACTGATTTTTTTTAATACAGATTTATCTTAAAAACCAACATTCAGAAATGTGCTCATACAATATGTCACAATATGTTGTTTAACAAAATATAGAAAAAAGTCATATCTGCCACAAATGAGATGTGTCATTAATGTATCAGCTGCAAGTTATTCACAGGCTTCTGACTTGGCAGTTGGCTAAAGAGAACCACTTACTTAAGCAATTCCTCACTATGAAATTTTGCTTGTTGCTCTTGGCTTCAGCGCAAAGCTGCTTTCAAAAGCAGGTGACAAAGTGACTTCTATAAATGCTCAAGTATATGACCTTATTTCAGGTCATTTGTAACTTCACAGATTGTTAGTTTTAAAAAAATATATATGCTTCACAAAGAGCCTTAATAGGCTTGCAATAGTTTTCTTAACCCATCTGAATAGGGTGGTTCTCAAAAGGAGAACATCCATAATACAAGGGCTCCAGAGCCAGACTGCCTGTGCACAAATTATGGCTCCATCATCTCCTAAGTGATCCTGAGCAAATTACTTAAACCTCTCCTGGTCTTGGTTATTCACCAGTAAATCCCAGAGTCCTTATGAAGAATGAGATTGTAAAGCACTTAGAATGAAGTCTGGTCTATATAAGCATTTGCTGATATTATTAAGATATATTTATTGGTTGAAAAAAAAAAGCATGCCTACAAACTACACTGGTTCTGGCGACTTTCCAAGAGAGAGAGCAGCCCTCAACCTTGCCAGCAGCTGGAGGAGACCAAGATGACTGGCTATTCGCTTTTCCATTCTAGTATTTCCTCTCTCCCCTCCACGTTTCTCACATTTCTGGGAATAGTGCCCAATAATGAGAACAATTTGTTTGCAGTAGCCTCCCATGAGATGTGAAAGGGAAGGTACCTGGTCTGGAGCCCATTCTTTAAGGGAAATTCCCTGATTTTTTTTTTCTCAGTAGGAACAGTCAAAATTTCTTTTGGTAATTTTTCTCTGCTAGTTGTAGTAACTTTTTCATCCTAAATTGCAAACACAATAAATGTGGAAGCTTCTTCTTTTATCTCTCTTACTCAATAGGTGGGGGGGGGGGTTCTGAAAAAGGTCTTTATAGCCAGCCTCTGCTTCTTCTTCAGGGGTCAGTCCTAAAGGAAGTCTGCAGACTTCCTGCTCCTGGAGCAGGCTGCCAAGGGTCAGTATTCTGCTGGTGACTCTGCGGGGAAATAGGCAATGCCTGGTAGGGTACCATTACCCTCAGCAGCAGGAACCCCGGGAGCCAGCGAGGCTTGGGCAGTATTAACTCAGAGCATGAATGGGTCACATAACTTTGTGTAACTTGCAACACGGCCTTTGTTTAATATTCAATAAGATTACAGAGAGAGGGAGAGAAAGAGAGAAAAACTTTAAGTAAGCTATGGTGAAGACAGCCTAAAGGTCAAAATTGTAATATTAAATAAATCTTACAAGATTTTATAAACCCTAATTTATTGTCTATGTGCAACTGACATTTTAGCTCTTGGTTTAATACCAGACACTTCAAAGTATTCTTGTAGAAGAATGGTTGATAACCCTCTTACACAGTATAATTGGAATTCTGCATGTTAGAACATTTGGTTTCTGAAAGATTTTTGTAAATGTTAATAGCTGTCTTTTAAAATGGTGTAAGTGTGAAATGCTATGAAAAGCAAAGGTTTAAATGTCACTCTGTCTATAATTTTCGTATTGTAAAAACTAAGTAAGTTTTTTAAAAATGGAAAACCTAAAAGCCTACTGCAAGTCTGAAGATACCAATGCATTCATTCTTTCTTTTTGAAATAGATATGACATTTAACTAAGTGGGCCAAATTTAGAATTAGAGGTCATCTGTTTTTTTTTTTTTTTCTAAAATTTAGTATTAAATGTTTAGCCTAAATTGAAAATCAGTTATAGCTACAGAGTCCCCCACTTCTCCTCACATTGCATGAGACTGTGATTAAAGATTTGTCTGTAAGGAAGATGCAGAGTCACCGTCATCAGTTTTCATCCTTGACTCCAAGCAGTCTGACTGAGGCAGAGTTCAGGCTCCGAGTGTGGTGGTAGGGCCAATTTAGTGCTTTCCAGTGTGAAAAGAAATCAAAATAGTGGCCACAGTGAAAATCAAAACTATTTTCCCACCTTTTGCTTTCTTCTGTTTTGTTCTTCTCTTTGGTTGGCTTTCTCTTCTTTTTAAATGTTTTACTAGGTAAGGGGTCCACATTCAGTTTCTTCTGTTACCTCTACTTGGAAATCTGAATTCTTTGTCAGATTGAGCACAGACGTCAAGAATGAGCACTATACAAACAAAAATAAATAAATACATAATCATGCTTCATTCAGAACAGGCTCTCCATTAATAGTGATTTCATTTCATTTTAATTTTTATGGATAAAACTTTTAAGCTCTAACTATTAAGTTATATTAATTGTACAGATTAATGGGTTTCTCTGTTACATTTCCGTACACGTACACCCATATATCGTGTTTCCTTTGAATCAATCATCCCTAGTGCCCTCTTTACCCTCTTCCCCTTCCTCCTCCCCTTCCTCTTCCTTTTTAGTGCTTCATCTACTTTCAGGTTTTTGTTTTTGTTTCCTCAAATGAGAAAACACACTTATCTTTCTGTGTCTGGTTTTTTTTTTTTTTTCTCCTTTAACATTATGAACTCCAGTTCCATCCATTTTCCTGCAACTTGATTTTATTCTTTTTTATGGCTGAATAATACTCCTGTGTGTGTGTGTGTGTGTGTGTGTATGTGTGTGTGTGTGTGTAGATGGATGGATAGATAGATAGATAAAGACAGAGATATATCATATTTTCTTTATCAACTCATCACTTGACAGGCACCTGGGCTGATTCCATATGTTGGCAATTGTGAATTTTGCTGCAATCAATATTGGTATACTGGTCTCTCTTGTATGCTGACTTAATTTCCTTCTATACCCAAGAATAGTATAGCTGGATTACATGCATAATAGGGTTTTAAGGTTAATATTCAAACACCACTTTTGCGTAAGTACTGTTGAATGCACTAGTATAACTCCAAAGGATGATGTCAGTTATAGGGATGATACTAGAAATTTGTTATTCTTTATGAAGTCCCAAAGGTTGCAAGGAATAAATTAATAAAAATGTAAATGAAGCCAGGTGTAGTGGCCCACACCCATATTTCTAGCTTACATGGGAGGCTGACTCACCATCAAGGCCAGCCTGGGCAATTTAGTGAGACCCTATCTCAAGGTAAAAAATAAAAAGGACTAAGAATGTAGCTTAGGGCATAAGACCCTGGGATATTCCCCAGTAGAGTGGGGGGTGGGGGTGGGGGTCAGGATAAATGAGATGGCAGGCATTTCAACAATTTCCCTATAATATTCACACTCACCAAACGCAATACTGTTTCAGTGTTTTGCTAATTGAAAGAGAAAGGAACTGTTACAACTTAAATGCTGGGAAGGACACCACAGTACCCCAATTCACTGTTGCTCCTGTAAGCACATACTACCTCACAGCGTCTTCATTTTGTATAACAGACAAGAGAAAGTTGGTCCAGTACTGCTGGCTTAGTACAGAGGAAGGCTAATTTCATAGAATCATTTGAAACTTTTATTGATCCTCCCTTAGTCTTTAACTCTGTAGGTAGAAAAATATTTTAGGCTAAACTGACCCAAGAAGCAGAGTGAGAGATATAGTGTTGGCCAAATGCAATATTTTCCATTGGAATAACTTAGGGATGTTAGTACTCTGATCCTTTCATCTTCATTTATATTTTAGTAATGTGATATCCCTTTGGCCCAGTAAACTGGACACTTCTCTGAAGAAAAGAAAAAAAATAATCATCTTTCTATGTAAATATGGTTTTTTTGTTTGTTTGTTATATCCTGAGGGGGTCTTAACAAATGATAAGCCCTGTGTTTAACTGTGACACAAGAACAGTAGTTCTCAAGCTTTAGCAGGCATTAGAATCACCTGCAGGACTTGGTAATACACAGATTGCAATTGCAAGGTCTCATCCCCAGAGTTTCTGAGTGAGTAGATCTAGGGTAGATCCGAGAATTTGCATTTCTAACAAGTTCCCAGATGGTACCCATGCTGCTTTTTCTCCACTTTGGCAACCACTGAAAAAGTGTGTTTTTCCAGCACCAGAGCCAACAATTAACTGGGTTATAGCTAACAACCCTAAATGGCAAATTCGCTAAGTCACCCAGGGGCATATTTCATATCCTGCTTTCCCTGATTTACTAGAAAGACATACTTACATAAAAAAAAAATTACACAAACTACACATTCACTAGGTGAAATACAAAAATCATTTCTAATGGCATAGATCACAGACTGGTGATACTGCTTAAAATTTTTCCCACCTGAATTATTTTGGACCTTCTATATTTGGGCTTTGATTAAACATTTATTTCTATTTTTTTCCCCTGAAAAACAAAAATTGTAATAACTTCCATTTGTTCATTTCTTCCTACAACATTGCTGGCTCTGGACGCATTCCATGGTTTTGCCTCATACAAACCTTGCCACAGTCCCCACAGAAGCTTTTTCAACCCAATCTGACACATCTGAGGATGTGGCTGGGGGAGATCATGCACATTTGGAAATGCTGCTGTAAATATTCCACAAGTAAACCTTGGAATAAGCCAAATTATCAGAGAGCATTGTCACTCCCTGATAGATTTCTTTCATTCCTCTGTGTCTTGGCATGAGGCCATGAGCCACATTGAGAGACCTGGTAAGAAACAACCCTTGTATCTCACTTGCTGTTTTCCGGTAAGGATGGTGTCAGGGACACATTATTTACTTCATTACAAAGTGTCTCCTTTGTGCTGGAGAAACTTGTCTTGGGTCACAGTGCTAGGAGAGTTGTGTTTCTCCTGAACACTAGGTGTGATCTGATGGACAGTGTAAATCACACACCCAGGCATGTCCTCCTTCAGGAGATTCTCAGAACCTGCCTGCGCGTTACTTTTTCATCTTCCAACATTTCCATAATAATGTTTGGATATGACCAAGACAATTTAAGGAAAACTGATGATAAACTTTGAGTCAATCTACTTAAGCATGTTTCCTCCAGGAAGATACCACTGTTCACACTAAAATGGAAAAACAATACAAGGAAGTAGAAATAAATATGAGAGGAGAAACTAATGACCTAAGGTCTGTACCAGTTGAAAGAGCAAAACACAATTGGTGCTCATCTAAATTTATTAGGAAATACTTTGTAAACTATCATTATTATGCTCTTAGAATTTCCATTTTCTCCTCATTCTCATATCATTTCTATTCTCCTTTCCGTACCTGTCACCTTCCCCCCACAAAAAGGCCTATGTGAGAGTTATTCCTTGATAATTTTGTCAATGAATGATTAGCTGGTCCTGGATAAAGTGTGGAAGGAAAAAAGACATGATAGATTCTGCACAAAGCTGTACACCCCAGAGTGTGGAAAAATTAAACCTCAAATACATTTAGTCAAAAATGTCTGGCTAAACTACTCAAGAAATCTTGGGCTTAAAATTGTAGCTCAGTGGTAGAACAGTTGTCTAGCACATGCAAGGCTCTGGGTTCTATTCCCTGCACAGAAAAGGAAGGGAAAGAAAAGGGGGGAGGAAAGAAGACAGGCAGATCACCTCCTAGAACATACTTCCAACAGCTTGCTGTTCATCATGCTGATCACAAACCAATAAAGAAAGAGAAGACTTCCCTTGCAATTTATTTACTAAGTATAAAGGAGAAAATAGCAGCTTTACAGTGAAGATCACCACCTTGCCCAGCTTAGCGTCATTAATGGTAGGAAGAACAGGTACCATGTGCCTCCTAATATGATATGGAGAAAAGGAAACAGATACCACTTATCTTGTGTTCTAAAAATGAAAGTACATCCTGAATGTAATGACAATGAAACATTAGATAAAACAAAGTTGGGAATATTCTACAGAACAAATGGCCTATCCCCTTCAAAACAATGTAATAAAAGACAAAGGTTAAGGCTAAGATTCTTAACCTTTATTCTCTCTAAGGAGACTAAACAGTCTAAATATAATGTAAACTCCAAGATTAGACTTGAAACCAGGGAAAAATTACTATAAAGGACATTATTGGGACCATTGGCACAATTTGAATAAAGTTTCATAATGGATTGTATTAATTTCAACCTACTCCTTCTGATCATTGTACCATGTTGTAAGTGACTGTTCATGTTCTATGGCCACACACACAGAACTATTTAGGAAGTAGAAAGGAACTTGCCTACATTTTACTCTTAAATGGTTCAGGAAAATACAATAATAGGGGCTGGGGCTGGGGCTCCCTGGTAGAGTGCTTGCCTAGCACGTGTGAGGCACTGGGTTCGATTCTCAGCAACACATGAAATAAATAAGTAAATAAAATAAAGGTATTGAGTTCATCTACAACTAAAGAAATTTTAAAAAGAAAATACAATCATATAATCATATACAGATAGATAGGGATACAGATATATGTTTATCCCATGTTCAGTATGCAGCAGAGTAAACACTGATAGGATGGATGGATGGATAAATGGATGGAGAGAGGGAGAGAGCAGAATTTTAAAGCAAAATGTTTTTTAAAATGATGCGAAAATGTTAAAAATTGTTTAATCTGGGTGAGGAGTACACAGTAGTTTTTTGTACTATTATTGCAAATTTTTGTATGCTTGAAATTATTATACACACACAAAAAAAAATTTTAATGGAAATAACCACAGAGTGTCCCTTCCCTAAGCTAGAGTAGATGAAGTTTTGTTTGTGATGTGGCAAAGCGCATAGCTGCAAAATAAAGTCATTCACATAAACAAGAATAGTCATCTTTAAAGTATGATGCCTAGTGGAAACCACTTCCTTTCATGTGTGGACTTGGCTAAATCCTTTACAAACATTTTTTTTTTTAAGTACTAAAGTTTATTATTCACACCACAGAGTTCTCATGTGGTAGCAATGTTATGCACGCCATCTTTAAAACATGCTTAGACCTTAAGAAGCCCTTTCCTCTCTCCTCTAGAAAACATCAGAACATACCAGAGCATAGGAGTTTCCAGCTAGAGTCATATATTGTGTTTTCTCTGACAAGGGCAACACTATTATAACCCAATAGGCCCAAGTGAATGTGCAGCAAACATTAGCGCCAATTTTTATTGCGGAGCATGGCAGAAAAGAACATTTGTTCCTTTTCATTCCTGAATGTTTTCATGGTGACATTTCTCAATCTGTGTGTGTGTGTGTGTGTGTGTGTGTGTGTGTGTGTGTGTTATACTGCTTTCTTTTCCCTCAGAGAGATCAACCAGTGACCTTGAAATCTGCACTGGCATTTTGTTGGCAGGAAGGGAAGCTCTCTCTTCTCATTTGCAAAATGAATAACAATTTGATCATCCTTAAACTTCTAAAAGGTTAATTATGCTCTCTCCATGAGTATGGAATGAAAACCTGTTGTATCTCTGCCCAAATGAAGCCCACAGGGCTCACCCTCCCTCTAACTCTGCCAGGAGACCAAGTCCTTCGGGCTGTCAATTAACCATTATCAACTCTAGATCTGCGTGAGCTGCAGTAGATTTTTCTCATCCCAAAACTATGACAGTCCTTATTTGCTAGGGTTGTGTGGTGACTTTAAATTTTTTTTTCAGCAGGAAAGTGTTATCTGGCTTTGGGCATGATGGAAAGAAAAAAGGGAAGCAAGAGAGAAAGAAAAAGATAAGAATGTTGGATCACTGAAACTTTTCAGTGGTTCCCATCTGAAGTAAGAATAAAATGATAAAACAAAAATCTAAGGGTAAAGATAACAAAAACATCATAAAAAAATTAAAAGCAAATTTAAAGTATTTAAGCTCTAAAAGACTCGGAAGCATTTAGATCTTTGCTGATCCACCATTTTCTAGAGAAGTTGCACGTTTGTATGTATGCTCAGTGACTGGAGCCCTTGCCGGCTGGCACCCAGGATGGGGACTCAAACTTTGTATGGAAAGGTTCAATATATGCCCTTCTTCTCCTTTAAAATTTCTGAGCTGCTACTCTTTGTGGTCATAAACAGCCTCTTTAGTCATAAGCCAGACATCATATCTTAAAAGGCAAGCCTAAGAGAGTTACATTTCATTTTTATTACAAGAAAACCTCATCTTTCAAAGAAAAGTAATAGTAGAGAATTGCCACGGTGCCAGGATGGGTGCAGGAAATGTTGCTTCTGCCTGATATTCATGGCTCCTGGTTTTAATAACTTGTACAATTTCATATAAGCCAACCAACCTTTATTACATGTGAAAACAAAGAAGAAAGCCTGGAATGAGCTATATATATATATATATATATATATATATATATATATATATATATATATATTTTAATATTTATTTTTTAGTTTTCGGCAGACACAACATCTTTGTATGTGGTGCTGAGGATCGAACCTGGGCCGCATGCATGCCAGGCGAGCGCGCTACCACTTGAGCCACATCCCCAGCCCTTTTTTTTTTCTTAATGAAATGTGTTCCCACATACAAAAGCTCAAATGTTTTAAGAGTAATGTAATTATCAAGACACGGCACAGAACCCAATCTTCAACTAAAATGACCTGTGTTACTATGGTGTACAGAATGGGCCCTGTGTAGCTTTACCTTATTTTCTCTAAAATGCAGAGTAACTACCACTAGGGATGGGACAGGGCTTCTCTTATTTCTACAACAACACCTCTACATGAAGATCCAGAGGAGTCTACAACTTTCTGATGATTTTATGAAAAATGAAATAATTTTCACCAAAAAACACTGTTGCTAAGTGTATAGTTTTGTTGTTCTTCTTCTTGGAGTGATATGTGTGTATATGTGTGGGTGTGTATTAGAATCTACATAACAAGCCATGTATGCTGGTGCACACCTGTAATCCCAGCAACTCAGGAGGCTGAAGCAGAATTGCAAGTTCAAGGCCAGCCTCAGCAACTAAGGGAGTCCCTAAGCAATTTAATAAGACCTTGTTTCAAAATAAAAAAAAAAAAAAAATTAAAGGACTGGAGATGTGGCTCAGTGGTAAAGCCAAATACCTGGTACAAAAAAAAAATCTACATAACAAAAACTTACCACTTTACCCATTTAAGTGTATGGTTTAGTGGCATTAAGTAATTCATATGATTGCATAACTACCCCCAATTATCCATCTGCAGAGTATTTTCAGCATCCCAGAAACTCTGTGAGCCCTTCCCTTGGCCCTGGTAATCTCTATTCTACTTTGTATCTCTATAGAGTTACTGCTCTATGTGCCTCAGATAAATGAAATCATACTGTACCCTTTTGTGTCTGGCCCATTTCAGTTAGCATAATGTTCTCAAGATTCAGTCATGTTATAGCAGGCATCAGAATCACATTCTTTTTTTAAAGCTGAATATATTTCATTGTATTGTGTGTACCACATTTTGTTTGCTTGTTTATCCACTGATGAATATTTGAGTTTTTTCCACATTTTGATTCCTATGAATAATGCTGCTGTGACCACTGGTTTTACAAGTTTCTGAGTCCTATGTTCAATTATTTGGGGTATACACCTAGAAATAGAATTATAAAATGTATATAGTTTTTATGTACAATAACTGTGTTAGCTAAAGTGTTATCAAATGTAAGGCAAAACATAGAAAAAAAATGGCTAGGCATAGTGCTGCATGCCTATAATCCCAGTGATTTGGGAGGCTGAAACAGGAGGATCAAAGTTTGAGGATCAGTCTCAGTAATTTAGCAATAATCTCAGCAACTTAATAAAACCTTGTCTCAAAAAACAATTTTTTTTTTTTAAGGGCTGGGGATATAGCTCAGTGGTTAAGCATTCCTGGGTTTAATCCCTAGTGATAGATAGATAGATAGATAGATAGATAGATAGATAGATAGATAGATAAAGTTTGACTTAGTAAACATTGGATATTAGCGTGCTTGCGTTCCATTCCCTCATCTTTTTTGCTGTTCTTTGTCATTGAATTATTTGAATGTTTATAAGAAGATTTTGAAACTAGGAAATGGGAAAAGAAACTAAATCTATTCTCCTTAGAATTTTCTCATAGCAAATATATAATTTAGATCCATACTAAAGTACTAACATGGGCAATGACTATCTTCCCCTGAGTAATGGATAAAGCAGGACTATTACATATATATAGTACCGAGAATTGAACCAGGGTCTCACACTACAACCCTCCCACTCGGCTCATCCTCAGTTCTACATTTCTTAAGAATTATCATTAGGAGGGAGAGTTGATAAGTGTTGCCCCTGCACCTGTGTGTCTCTTTTCTCCCTGCTCTAGGAAGGTCTTTCACTGCCCATCCACTTCCCTTTCTCTTTTCTTTCCTTCCTCCAATCCACTGTACCCATTATGAACCAGATAATCCTACTATTCTGTTCTCAGCTAATGCTGATTTTTGTAGAGATAGGCAACTAATCCGAGGAGGGTCTGCTGACTGGCTAGTCGGCATGTGGCCTGCAGGTTTTGAACTGCAAACATGAGCAGAACTAATTGAGCTCCTATCTCAGAAAATGAGAATCAGGAAATGGAATGAATAATGTGCTCACGAAGAAGGGGCAGAAATTGCACTAAGAATGTCGTGAGGTGGAGTCAAGTTGGGAGGAGTCACATAAACCAAAGTCACATGCAAGCTGAAGTGTTAAAGGTAAAGAGAAAAAATGGGTCAGATATAGTCTGAGGAGCGTGCCCATCACATGAGGTCCTAGGACCCAGGAGGTACAGAGCCGCTTTCAGGAGCTGCCCTTGCTGCTGAGGCCATTTCAAGTTGTCTCCGTGTGTTTATTTACCTGCGGGCCCTTTGTTTGAGTTAACTAGAGTGGGTCTCTGTTTCCCAAAGTTTGTCTTACCTGATTGAAGCTGTCTTCTCTGTTCATTTTTCCTGTATCTATCTCCTTCTGATGTTTTTTGTCTTTCTGAGTTTCTCTTCTATTTTCCACTTTTCCTTCCCCCTGAACCTGTGTCTAGGTTCATTGTTAGGGCTCACCTCTAAAAAAGAACCCCCCCCAAAAAAATTGAAAAATAATACAGTATTGTTATTTTTAAAAATAGTTGTTTTATTGAGACATAATTCACATACAGTAACACTCAGCAATTGGAAGTACACGGTTCAGTGATTTATTCGTGGAGTCTACAGTCATCACGACTCCCAGATTTTGGAACATTTTCATTTTCCCAAAAAGAAAGCTGGTACCCACTCACAGTCATTCCTCATTCCCTCCTGGCCTTTCTCCCCGGCAGCCCACTCATCTATTTTCTGTCTCTCTGGAGTTGTCTATTCTGGACTTTTCATATGTGTGGGGCAAGTACGTGTGTCTCTGGATATAAAGTGTATACAATACTATAAATACAATATGAAGCCACTTCGTCACTCGGTGCATTTTCCTGTCCATTCATGCCTTTCCCTGTATGGCCATTGCACTCCCTCTTATCATTGAATGGCGTTCCCTTATAGGGACACACCACATTTTGTTAATCATTAGCTCCTCAGTTGTCAGACTTTTGGGGTCATTTCTGCTTGGGGGAATGTTATGAATAAATCTGCTATAAACCCCTGTGTACAGGTTTTTGTGAGGACATGTTTGAAGCTCTCGTGGGTGCACACTAGGAGTGGAATTGCTGGATCCTAAGGTAGAAGGCAAAGGAGAGAGCCATCCTGCCTTTGTTCCCTTTTCTTCTCTGACCTATATTAACAGTTTCTGCACGCTTTGCTGCTATCCCCATTTTTCTTTGTATTTTCTCTTCACATTGAGGCTTTCAGCTCACCTTTCCACTTTTATCTTCTCACATTCGCTTTTATCCTATTATTTGAGTTCAATTTTAAATATTCATCCTTAAATCACTGTCCCTTGTGGCTTTTATTGTGTTTTCTTTACAATACCCTCCTTCCTTCTCCCTGTCTCTGTAAGGCTTAAGCAAAGCCTGCTTTGCCTAGAGGTAAGGCTGTTGTGGATTGAAAAATCACAAGTCATTCTACATCGAGAACTTCAGAAACAGAAGGAGATGCTCACAGGTGTCTAGACAGAAAAGTACAATTGCTCAGAAGTATATGACTGTTGTGGTCTTACTTTTATCCCTGTATTTGCCAAGTCTAAACAAAAAAATTTAATGTTGTTCTGAAGTCTCTTCCACGTACCCATCCAAATAAACTGCAAGTATAATGTGACTCCCAGGTAATTGCTACAGCCACAGCTGTGGAGTATGTCACTCCCAGCAGCCCTAACCCTTTGCCTCAGGCACCATATGGACAGTGGCAAGAGACTCATCCTGATGAGATGAGGAACTGTGAGCAAATTGAGGAGGCCTTTGACTTGTCTCAGCCCCACTCCCTCCCAATCGGACACACCTCTGTCTCATTTCCCACTGTACACTGAAGTCGGAAGCCAAAAAGTACCAATTGTGCTCAAGGAGATGAGTCAGTATTTTCCAAGTTTTTGACAGCTAACGAATTAAAACCCACTGTTAACAAGCTCTAAAAAAAAAGCCAGGATTTAGAGCAGTAGGAAGCACCAGAGCACCTTCTACACCACCATGCTCAGAGAGAAATTCAACGATTATCATAATGATGAGGATGAACCTGATGAACTTGGGGATCCTGGGAGGATTAAAATCAATTAACTTGGATACAGCAAATTCTATTACTTAAAAACATCTCCAGTGAGTTTCTTACTCCATTCAGTATTATTATTTTTGCCTTCAAATTTCTTATATTTTATCAAATATCAATTAGTGATTTGAATCTTGACTAGTGTCCCCTTAAAATAGTCATTGTCATCGTAATTATCACTGAATGTTTCCCACACTCCTACAGAGCATGGCCTTATGTTAGATGAAGCAATATCACTGATTTCACATGTAACTTCAAAAGCATAGTTTTTGTCAAACCATGGAAAAGCTACCATTACTAAAATATTTGCTAACCAGCACTTTGTTCAGCCTTTCAATCTGTGAATAGGGAAATCTGGATATGTTTCAAAGGGGAAAACTACATAAACACATTGATACTGTTTGCATAAAAGGTATCGCCCCAAAAGCTCCTGTGTTAATGTAGGAATTTGGAGAGGTGAAATGAATATATTATGAGAGCTATGACCTAACAAGTCCAGCCCTAGTTTGAATGAACTAACTGGGTAATAATTGTAGGCAGGTGGGGTATGGCTGGAAGAAGTTGGGTTATTGGAAGGGTTAGTCTTCCTTGATGCCTTTCCCTCTTTCTAATTCTCAGCCTCCATAAGCAGAGCCACTTTCCCTCCACCACGCCTCTCTGCCATGATATTCTGCTTCACCTTGGAACCAGAGAGTTGGCCAACCATGGACTGAACCTCTGAAACTGTAAGTGAAAATAAGCTTTTCTCCTTCTAAGTTGTTCTTCCTGGGTATTAAAATTCATTAAAGCCACCATTTTGTAAAAGTCACTGGAGATTTCTCAGGAGTAAGAGTGACATAAAGAAAGTTGAACTCCAAAGTTTACAGTTCTGATAAATATTCAGTGTGTCGGGCAATTGGACTTTTGTGGGTATAGTGGATGTGAACAGTCATGAGGACTTTTCCGTTAGGTTGGAGCTCTTTATTAGCAAATATACCAAACCCCTTTCCAAATAAAGAGCTGGAGCCAAAATAATCAGGGAATTTTGAACCATGAGTGCATTCTTCTTTCCTGTGAGTGAGACAGGCCGGGGGTGGGGGGGGAGGGACTGGGGGAGGGGGGTTGCTGGACTTTAGAATCAAACTGCTACAAAAAGTGCATATTACAGAAATTTTGGAGGACACAACATGCTACAAATTGCTACCATATGCATTTGCTACAAATTGCATTCCTTATGGAGCCCCGTGGATCTCAGCAGAGGTGGCAGGAATGACATCGCCAATACTGTGACTTGAGCTACCCTCAGGAAAACACAACTGAGGGAACAGCCCCAATGGTAGCTATGTCTAGAGACCCTGCAATACACACGGTATGAGACCAATCAAGAAGCAGTTGCAGGGGTTCTCAGTTTCATTTCTCAAATTTTATAGCTAACCCACATAAAAAATTTATAAGAGAAACTTGGGAC
This sequence comes from Spermophilus citellus, assembly GCF_964194105.1. NCBI lineage: Eukaryota > Metazoa > Chordata > Mammalia > Rodentia > Sciuridae > Spermophilus > Spermophilus citellus. The sequence continues at coordinate 174,612,442 of NC_138182.1, read as the reverse complement.
ATTTTGAGGCAATGAGGGGAAGTGGCACTGTAAGCAACTTTTTATTTTGTTCTTATCAGAAATGAAAGTTTTCACAGTATCTGTGTTAATAGCAAAGTGGCCCACACAACCAATATAGTTCAAGGTATACTCCATCCATTTCCTAAGCCAAATAACTCTTCCTTTAACATTTTTTTTTTCTCTTCCCCAAGAGCTTGCAGTGTTGAAATTAGGGAAGCCCCCGGTGTTACATGCCAGAATACTGGAACAGACCATGTCTAAATGGTGCCAGACACTGAGAATTTCCATCAAGGACTGGCGTTTTTACAGATCTCTAGAAAAATACCAAAATGTCTTTGGATTTATTTCTGTCACTTGAATCTGGGGCCTTATATAAGGATAATGTTCACAAGGAGCCAGTCACTGCAGTTGGGGTCCTCAGTGGGGGGTGAGCTAGTGTGGACAGTGAGGCTCTCCAGGGTTCTCAACTTCCTCTTTCTCAACCCAGAGGTTTGCTGACACTCATTCTCTTCACACGCAGACTCAACCCCCACATGACAATAGTCTGACTCTGTTTCCTGTCATTCACAAATATTTATTAAATACTTCCTAAGTACCAGGTACTGGTTAGGTGCTGGGAATAGTCTGTTTAACAAAGCAAACATGATCCTTACCCTCATGTTGTTAATATTTACTTGTAGAGGAAGAGTAAGAGACATCAACCATGCACCACTCAAAAATATACTTACAAGTTAAAAAAAAAAAAAGTAAACTTCCTTATTCTTATTCTATCCCCCTACTAGCTTATCTCCATATAGCACCCAGAGGAAGTTTACTAAAACATAAGGCAGGAATTTCCCTCCTGCGCTCCAAACCTTCTAAGGAAAGAGCAAATGTCTTTTTCTGGCCCTAAATCCCCAGAAGACTGGGTCCCCTCAATATCTCTGCCCTCCTCACCTACCATTGTGATTCCCATTCGAGCCTCCTGTTCCTCAATAGACCAAGGCCAACCTCTAAGGAACCACCAACGTGTGGTCCTTTTTCCTAGAAGCTCTTCCCCAGATATCTATACAGTATCCTCCTCTCTCAATGCAGTCTCTACTGAAATGTCAGCTTACCAGGTGGACCCTTTCCACCAATCTTTATAAATGAGCAATGCCACAACACCCTCATGACCTTACTCTGCTTCACTCCTTTCTGTAAGATTTATTCCTTCCTATCATCATGGCATGTTTACTTGTAGTCTATTTTCCCTTGTTCATGTACAAAGTCATAAAAACCTGGAGCTAACTGGACTAACACTCTAAGGAAAAGTCTAGCAGAGGGAACAGCAAGCAGTTGAGAAGTCCTGAGACAGACAGATCTTGGTATGTTGTGTTGTGGATAGTAAAATCCAAGAAGTATCACTGATTCCTCTACATAAATATCTCCTGATATGGAAGCAGAATCCATTCTAAAAGAATCAGTAATTTTTCCTGAGTCTTGAAGTAGGAGTGAGCATCACAAAGGTGGAAAATGAAGGGGAACCCTCAGGAGGAGGGAGTCAAGGAGCAAAGCCCTGCAGACACAAGAGCAAGAAGTCCCAGAGGAACCTCAGGTAAAAGAGGAGTCTTCTAATTGGGTATATCAGGGTCAGGTCATGAGGGAGCTACAACTTTAAAAATTAGAACAGAAATTATACAAAAAAATACTTTAACTTATCTTAAAGAAAATGTGCTATATATACACAGTGGGATATTACTCAGCAATAAAAGAGAATAAAATCATGGCATTTGCAGGTAAATGGATGGAGCTGGAGAATATAATGCTAAGTGAAATTAGCCAATCCCCAAAAAACAAATGCCAAATGTTTTCTCTGATATAAGAAGGCTCATTCATAGTGGGGTTGGGAAAGGGGAACATAGGAAGAATAGATGAACTCTAGATAGGGCGGAGGGATGGAAGGGGAAGAGAGGGGGCATGGGGGTGAAAAAGATGGTGGAATGAGATGGACATCATGATCCTAAGTACATGTATGAAGATATGAATGGTGTGACTATATTTTTTATACAACCAGAGATATAAAAATCCGTGCTCTATATGTGTAATATGAATTGTAATGCATTCTGCTATCATATATAACAAATTAGAATTTAAAAAATATATATTTATCTCAAATCTTTTAACACTCATTTGCCTTTAAAAAAATAACAAACTGAGATAAAAGAGCACCACATTGACTTTCCCTCTACCAGCATCCCCCTATACACACACACACATACACACATACAACTATATATATATACAGTGTTGTATGTGCATGTGTGTGTATATATGTTAGTGTTGTGTGTGTGTGTTGCAAGGGATTGAACTTGGGACCTTACACAAGCTAGGCAAGCAATCTACTACTGTGCTATGCACTCAGCCCGAAACACTGACTTTCTTATATAAGTCACACCCAAAATATGTCATCAATTTTCTTTTCTGCAGAATAAACTTAAATACATTCATGAAGCTATCTGAAAGCAAAGTATTTCCACATTTCTAGAGTCCCCTTCACCTGTACTCATAGTTGTTTCCACCATACCTCAGGCTTTTGAGAAACTCCATGTATCTCATGTTTCTGACATTTTTAACTTAGTTTTCATTAAAATACCAAGGTTTTAAAAATTTTATATTATATTAGTTTTATAAATTTAATTAAAATTTTTAATAATAATAGCAATTAAAACATGCATAAAGAGATTCAGGGAATAATGTAACCAAATTCATGAATCATGCAACTTCACCAGTGGGATAAGAGTTTAGGCCACAGTGTAACTAGTATCAATCCTAAACTAACCATGTTAATGGTGCTTCTTTTTGGCATTTAGCACTAAAAACTCAGATACTGTTGACACTCTTATCAAGAGGTTATAAACAACCTAACATCTTCTCTTACATCTCAGTTAATTCACCACATGTACTTATATTTACTATGTGCAAAGATTACAAGATATTCAGCAGGAGGAATTTAAAAATAAAGTGAAAAGAGTGAAATCCATGGGCTGGGGCTGGGGTTCACCTATAGAGCACTCGTCTAGCATGTGTGAGGCACTGGGTTCCATCCTCAGCACCACATAAATAAAAAATTTAAAAAAGGTATTGTGTCCACCTACAACTAAAAATTTATTTTTAAAAAAAGTGAAATCCAAATTTTGTTGCTTTCTACTTAGATTAACATGCCTTCCTCTTTCAATTTTTTTTTAATTTTTAAGAATTGTTTTAGTTATAGATGGACACAATAACTTTAGTTTATTTACTTTTTTACTGTGATGCTGAGGATCAAACCCAGTGCTTCACATGTGCTACCAAGTGCTCGATCACTGCGCTGCATCCCCAGCCCCTCTTCTTTCAATTTTTAAGGACACTGAGTAGAAAAAAGAACGAATAAGGCAATTTAAAAAAAAAAGGCAAAACAAGAAGTGGTGGTCATGAGCAACTTCTAAAATGTCATTAATTTGGAACAACCATTTGTTTGACCCAGCTATCTGTAGAAGCAACCTAGATGCCCTTCAATAGCTGAATGAATAAAGAAACTGTGGTATATATATACAATGGAATATTACTCAGCATTAAAAAAGAATAAAATTATGACATTTGTAGGTAAATAAATGGAGTTGGAGAATATCACGCTAAGTGAAGTAAGCCAATTCCAAAAAATTGAAGGCCGAATGTTCTTTCTGATAAGTGGATGCTGATCCATAATGGGGAGAGGGGTCATGAGGGAAATGGAGGAACTTTGGGCAAAGGGGAGAGAGGTATGGGGAGGGGACATGGGGACAGAAAAGATGGTGGAATGAGATGGACAGCATTACCCTAGGTGCCTATATGACTGCACGTATGGGTACATTGTATACAACCAGAGAAATGAAAAGTTGGGGATGGGGTTATGGCTCAGTCGTAGAGCACTTGCCTAGCACATGTGAAGCACTGGATTCGATTCTCAGCTCCATATAAAAATAAATAAATAAAACAAACTATAAAAAAAGAAAAAGAAATGGAAAGTTGTGCTACAATTGTGTACAGTGAATCAAAATACATTCTCCTGTCATGTATACCTAATTATAATTAATTAATTAATTAATTAAAAATTTTTTAAAAGATGTCATTAATTGAAAACCAGATTTTTTAAATGATGATAAAAATGTCATCCATTGCACTTACAGTTTTACGGTAGATAACATATAGTCATTGTGAATAATTCCAATAGTACAGAAAAGCATGACATGAAATAAAAGCATGGAAAGCCCCTACCCAGTGACAATCACCATTAACATTAATTTATACATAATATTCTACATGTATACATAAAATTTTGATGTCATACTGACTTAATTCTCTAAGAAATTATCTTTGGATTTTCACCTTCGGAAGGAATAGATGTATCCATACAGGATACATCTCAGGGCTCCATCCTGAGGGTGTTTCGGGAACTCCTCCCCACAAATCCAATTATGAGTAAAGCGGACCCTTTGATGCAGATATAATGTGAAAAAGCCTTGACGTTTAGACATAGTCTCTTATATGTGTCCCTTGGGTGCATACAGATGTGGTCCCCAAATACAAATGACTTCTTTTTGTACCACCTCTGTAGAGTTGATCAGTGTTTAATTAAATTGAATTCCATTGATTTATTGCAGTGAGCTGAATTGAGTTGAATTAAGGAGAGTCAAATGGGAATTGTCTAACAGTTGTTAAAACATTTTTCTACTCTTATGACAATGCAGTGCCTCCGTGGACTCAACAATAAAATAAAAAGACTTATAGTCCTTTAAGGTAGCAAAATCTTCCAGTCCCCGTGAACAATATACAGTGTTATCTAAATGTCCGAAATAAATAAATTACAGTACCATGAGTCTCTGTAGTTGAATGAATGAGAGAAAATAATTCCTTTTTTAATATTCTTTGTAGGTATATCTATTATCTTTATTTTTAGAATTACCACTTCCTCATTCCTTAATCTGTGCCTGACCCAATCCTGTCTAAGAATGGGACTACAGCTAATAAATATTTTAAATACTGAAACCCATTGTTAAGAGAACTCAGGAAATTGAGAATAAAATACTCTAATGCTTAAGCCTGCTATGCCTTCTCATTGATGGGTGACAGGCATCACTGGACAGGGAGATGTTTTGGGATTCTGGCTCTTTGGGAGAATGGCAGAAGGAAGTCATCCTTCCCTTTGAAACAGAAGAGCCTCCTATACCTGGTAAAGTTAAGTAGGAGTTCAGGGACACCAAGATGGCAGAGGCAAGGAGACAATCATGTCCCTGTCCACAAGTCCCTGTTGACAATAAGTCTCATTACCATGACAATTCCTGCTACTGAGGACTTTTCAACATAACAACTCCCACCACAAGTTCAGTATTTTAAAATGACCAATGGGGACAAAGTGGGCTGTATACTAATTAGGTTTTCTGAAGTCACCAGTGGGGGAACATTGGAAAGTATTCTAATCAGGTATCAGAAGATGACCAATGGGGGTAGGGGATGGGGTAAGGTCTTCATTTCATCAGGTCTGTGTAGAGCCTCACAGCTAAGCACACAAGACACTAATTTTCAGAAATCAGGGTCTTGAGCTCCTCTCTCTTGTTTGGCTCACTTGGTTCTACTTAACTGAATGTTACTTCCACTTTCACCTTCAATAAATCTGTACTTTGCCTGTTACTTGTGTGTGTCTTGTTCAACTCTTTGCTCAGGACACCAAGAACCTGGACCACAACTAGGCATCCTGACAATAACCGTAATTGCCATTAATAATCCCTAACATGGCATTCTTTATGAGGCAAGGAGGTTTTAAAATCATTTCTTCTTATTATTAATTTAATTATTATTAATGATTTTTTTATTACAGAACAGATGATATTCACAGATGATTTTCAGTGGTATGGCATTTTTTAAAAATCCTTCTCCAGACAAAAACCAGAGCTCTTTTATACATAGCATGATCAGGTAACTGAAAGGTATCCCTACAAGGGAGCCACATCTGAAGAGCAACATGATACTCTTCAGAAATAAACAAGTATCCAATATTGTGGAAGACAGAGAGGCACATCCTACAAGAAAAGCAATTTTGCTAAATAGAATGAGAACTCGAATTGAAAAGATCAATCAAAGTCCCTTCATCTATATAATCAGACAAAAGCAGTGGAGAAAGTTTAATCCCTATGGCTGGTAACTGGCCACCATCTGGCTTCCATAAATCCCTTGGAAATGGAGAAAGCCTTTCAGGAGGCAAATGGGACAAAAATGACAGCCCATATGTTAAAATCAGCACTAACAAAGAGCCACGCCCTCAATTACAGTTATCTGCAAATGGAAGCAGGACAATTGCTTTCTTCTCAGTGTCACTCTTCCCTTACCCAGTATCAAAAGCCTGACTAACTTTGGAGGCATCCATGAACCCTCTCTTGTGACCATGTAAAGAAGTTCTGGCCAAAAACATGAAACCAAGCAGTTGTGTAGTACTCAATGGAGCTTACCTGAAAAGGCAGGAAGTAATTTTTTCTCTTTTATCTTGAACATGAACATGAGATACCTCCTAGGAAAAGGTGGAGAAGAAACCCTACCAGCTTGACTCACTACCTCTGGATCTTTTAAGAGAATTGAACTTTTATACAGTTTAAGCCACTGTTATTTGAAGGTTCACTGCTGTTTGCAACTGAAGTTAATCCCAACTAATACAGATTAGAAAGAAACACAGATTTATCTAATGCCCAAGATGAACTGCAGAGGAATCAGCTGAAGTTTACACAGACAAATTGAAATGAGCTCAGTGTAGGTGTATGAGTCAGGAAAAAAAGAAGAAAGGGGACAAGGAATGGCAGGCCCACCTGTTAGGAAGACAATTGCAGTACTCCCCTCCCACAGGGCCTTAACACAGCCTTATGAAACTTTTCAAGGCCATAAAATTCAGGTCACCACTACCAATTCTTTGAACCAGACATAAGTCAAAGAGACTTATTACAGGAAGGTTTGCAGAAATGTTTCTCAACTTTTATTTCACACCACTTCTGGTAAACACAAAAAGCTTGGAGCCCTTGCCCTTGAGATAATGATACATCCCTGGAGGGTTGGTACCCAAATCCCCCCTCTGGTGCCCACTGAGAATAATAGAGCAGAGCTCTCATCAGCTGCTAGGTGCTGCTGAAGGTACTCATTAAGGGGTTTTGTTCTTTGTGTATAAAGCAGTTGTCAACTTTTTTTTTTCTGCTTCAAGAAACAGAACAGATGATATTCACAATGTGAAACACCCATGGGCATGCCCAGAGTGAGAAGAAATTCCCAGCTTGCCAACTGTAACTCCATCATTTTCTATCCCACTCGAGAAAGCACATAGGAATCATAGTGAGAATGACATTATTATAAATGATGGAATGATGTGACAACTTTGAATTTGCTTTACTATATAAAGATATTAAAGCATATCAAATATTCATAAATAACTAGTCTTACTTAAAGATATTTGTCACAGTCTTCATAAAAACAGCTTCAACATGCTGCGATAGCTCTGAGAAAGTCACTCATTTATGAAGATTTTCCTCAATGATTTCCAAGCCTGACAGGGGCTCCCAGCATAGAAAACCATTCACCAGGTAAATAGTCGAGCAAGCTGCCTCATGCAAATGAGTTCTGAGTAAAAAATCTCTTTAATGATAATAATGAGGATGCTGATCAGAGCCAATTATTTCAAGCTTCATAATTTGTATATTAACTAAACATCCTCATAATTAAGCAAGTTAGCCTAGGGAAATACCATTCATTAAAGGCTCTAGTGTTTTCAGCTTCTGAATTTTCTGCTGTAAAATATTCCTGTGAACAGGATGTGAACTTGTCTACATATAACAGAAAGCTGAAAAGGAGGGACTTACACAAATTAGGCCATTATTAATATTATTTTAACTAAAGCCAGAAATCTGGAGGTAAGCTGTGCAGAGCTAATAATGTGTCCCCAAGAAGCAGGTAGGGATTCAGGCTTTTTTAAACTTCAGCATGTCCTTAGGGTGAGCTCATCTCCTTAAGATCCCAATATGGCTGTTCCACTCCATGACCCCATTTTGAACAGGAAGAAGGGGAAAGCAAAGGGCAGAGGGAGTATTAAATTGAGCAGTTCCCTTTCTACAGAGCTTGCCTAGAAGCTCTACCCAGCAACATCTATTTACATATCAGTGACCCCAACTGTCATAGGGCAGCCTCTCGCTACAAAGTGTGGTGGTGACTGGGGAGTGTGGCCAGGAGGAGGGTGTGAGGTTGGAGAAGGCAAGGGTAACAAGAAATAGATTTTTAGCCAGGCAGAATTCTCCCCCAATCAAAGTTATATTAGAAAGGCAGGTGGGAAATATTGACACTGGGTAAGCAACCAGCATTGTCTTTTATCTCCTAAGTACTCTGAAGGTTAAAGGAAGATTGAAATTGAGTAATTCTAGAAGCCTCTTTAAAAAAAAAAAAAAAAAAATCTGGCTGGACGCAGTGGCACACACTTGTAATCCCAGCAGCTCAGGAGACTAAGGCAGGAGGATTGCAAATTCAAAGCCAGCCTCAGCAGCACTGAGGCACTAAAAAACTCAGCGAGACCCTGTCTCTAAATAAAATACAAAATAGGGCTGGGGATGAGGCTTAGTGGTTGAGTGCCTCTGAGTTAAATACCTGTAACTGCCCCCTTTAAAAGAAAAAAATCTACACTCAAGTTCTCCAATGATTCCAATACCTTACTTGGAAAATAATCCCAAAACCTTATTTAGAAAAGAAACCATAACATGAGATGCACGCTTGTCTCACTTCAGAACTGAAACAAAAAGTGAGAATTCATATCTGGAAATGCCCAGAAACGCAGCATAGATGAGCCTGACATAGAGTTAAGCTGCCTTTAGCAATATAACAAATGGGGAAATGGTGTTTGTTTGTTTGTTTGTTTCCTAAAATGATGAAAGAAGGCTGAAATGTAATTCTTGTTATATTAAGCTCTTATTTTTTGTTTGGCCCTAAAGCATGCTTGTTCTTTTTACTTGAAGTTCTGTTTTCTCCCATTCTTATTTATGATTTAAAAAAAAATTAAAAGGAAGAGTTGCCCTAATCGTATTTTTCTATATTTTTTCTTGACCTGCAATGTTTGAATCAGGTGGGCCGATCTTTACAAGTCAAATCGTGCAAGATTTTTATTTGTCAGTGATGGAAACACAGCCTTGGCATCTGACAGTCAGGCTCAGTCCTTTCTGCTTTGCATATCACAACTGGAACAATTCTGGAATTAGCGCTTTGCTGTCAGTTTTGTTAATGATGTCTGAGGCAAAGAGGAACACAACCTACTCTTCTGGGAATATGATAAATTGACTCTGCAGAGCTAACAACAGTAAAATGTTGGTTTAATGCCAAATCTGCCTTTCAGATATGTCATAACTTCTAAATATTTGAGAAAAGAATTAATAGAACTTAAACTTATCAAATTTTGAAAAGCTAAATTTAAATATTGGCTTAATAAAAGATTTTTTTAAAAAATTGTTATTAATCATTCAAAAATTTTCATTCCAGGTGACATAAAGAAATGAACAGAAATTCTTTGTCCTCACATAGCTTTTTCCCATCTAAAATAAAATTTACGATTCACTGATGTTTACAATCACTCCTGAAACAATGCCTAGAGATTACCCAATTTTTAAAAATAAATTGACATAGTTATTGAAAATGGCCAATGAAAGTCATGTAGTTTCATCACTTTTCTGTAGAAAAATGACTCATCTCATGGTCTCTGATTTCCATGCTATAATTTGACATGTTAAAGCAGCACAGAATAATGGATGGTTTTCTTATCATGAGAACATAGATTGAAGAATTAGAACTTAGACTCCATCTCCCTTGTTAGAATTTCTAACTGCCAATTTGACAATGGAATAACTCAGTGCATATCATGATTTTCCTTGAAACTTTGTTAGCAAGCATGTTTTTGTTTTTTGGTTTTTTTTCCAAAAAGCATAAATACAATGAGAACAAGCATCCAGCTCTGGAAAGAGGATCTTACATTCTTAAACTTTCATACTGTCTGTCCACTAAAATAAATACACTCCTAATCTTTTCCCTTTTATCAAATAGATTTGATAAATCTAAAAAGTAAACTACTTGATGAATCAAGTACATATTCAATCTTATGGGACAGTTTGGTATGCTAAAAGCACTATTCTCATGAAAACATGTTTAAAAGCGTACCAAACAGGTATGGTGGTGCAGACTTGACCATAATCCCAGCTTCTTCAAAGGTTGAAGCAGGAAATTCACAAATTCAAGGCCAGCCTGGGAAACTTATAGAGACCCCCATCTCAAAATAAAATTTTTCAAAAGGGCTGGGAGTAGAGGACAGTGGTAGGGTGAGTTTGGCTCTGAGTTCAATTCCTATGCCACAAAAAAATAAATAAATAAATAAAATAAAATAAAAAAATGCTATCTTAAAGAATAAAACAATGGTACAATCATAAGGACTTCTCAACCTTTTCCTCCTAGAAAAACAAAAATTAGCTTTTTCCCATGTATTTTTAACTATGGTTAAATGCATGTAACATAAAAATGGATCATTTTAACCATTTTCAATATGTAGTCTGTGGCATTAAACACATTTAAGTTATTGTGCAACCATCACCAACATCCATCTCCAGATCTTTCTCATCTTCCCCAGTGGAAATTCTACCCCATTTTTCTCAGTGCCTAGCAAATACCATTTTGCTTTCTGTGACCACTCTGTAAGTGGAATCATACAGTATTTATCCTTTTGTGTTGAGTTTATTGTACTTAATGTCCTCAAGATTCATCTACATTGTGATAGGTGTTAGAATTTCCTTCCTTTTTAAGGCTGCAAAATATTCCGTTTTCTGTATATGCTACATTTGGCTTATCCATTATCCATCAATAAATACTTGGGCTGCCTCCAACTTTTGGCTATTGTTAAGTAATGTTGCTATAAACATGGGTGTACAAATCTCTCTCTGTGTCCCCATTTTCCATTCTTTTGTTTACCGTGTGATTTTTGCTTTTATATTTTCTTTTTTTATTGGTTCTTTTTGTGTTATACACAACAATAGAATTTATTTTGATATAATTATAAAAGCATGGAATACAATTTGTTCCCATGTATTTTTAAATACTAAAACCAAGTAATGGTGCTCATTTTATATGTGGGGGGAAAGTACTTCAAAAACATTTGAGGAAAAAAAAATCAATACTAGTATGTAGCAGAGAAAGAGCTAAAGAGTAGCTCTGTGACTTCCCAGCTTTGTGACCTTGTAAAAGTTCATTGTGCTCTCATTTTCTCATGTGTAAAATAAAACCCCCTAATTATGTGACAACATATTAAGTCTTCATTCCATTTCTAAATTTCCATGATTTAATGACTTTAATCACCTCAAGACTTTGACTCCAAAGCTTATATGAAGTGCATGATGGTCCAGAGTGGGATCCAAAGTTTGAAACATGTCTTTCTAAGTTTACTCTTTAAATTCTGAAATTTATCTTCCCAGTTGAGAAGGAGAAATTAATAAGATTCAATTAGAAAACAATTGAGGTTTTGTTTTGTTTTGTTTTGTTTTAAGTAGTTGCTAGGAAAATGAGTGCACCAATGCACAATTCCTGCAGTTTATGTTCTTTCTGAAAAGAGAAACATATTTACTTGTAGAAGACTGTAAGATGTGAGAATTGGCAATATATTAAAAAGTGTTGTTTTTCAAAATTGCCCACAGCCTTGCTCTTCTTAAAATATAGTTTAACTAAAAGAATCTCAACAATTATGTTATCCCTTTATCCAAGAAAGGTTTCTCAAATTACATTTTTACTCTAATAAGATTCTCCCCCCCCCCTCCCACCGCCTCTCTCAGAAAGGAGATGGGGGGGGGGATATATAGGCTATTAAATTATACTGTGAACATCTTCCCCATAGTTACTATTTCATGTTAGAGAGTTGAATTACCCAGTTTGGATGACTACTTGGTTCAAATAAGCTACATAATTGCAAACTTTCCATTTCGTTTTCTGTTGAGTAAACAGAGTTTGTGTAAGTCTGTGGGTTTTTTAACACCACTGAGCCCACCCTTCTGTCCTGGCACAGAGGACAGCAATGCCCTGCTTCTGGGGTTTGGCAGAGCAGTGGGGCAGGAGAGTCAACTTGGAGTGGTGAAACAAATTCCTGCAGCTGTTTTTCTCAGGGTTGGGGGATGTAGCAATTTGCTTTACTGTAGCCTTTCATATTCTATGATTGATTGGCATCCTAGAAGGAAGCTTGTAGGAAGCATTCTTATTGGAGCACAAAATGAACCTATGTGCTGCAAACTTTATGCTTGTCAAAAACATGATTCTACCCAAACTTTCGGCTTCCTATAGCTAGCCTGCCTGCTCAGCCATTTAAATCCCTGCCTGCTGGCTTCATCTTAACCTGTGGGCCATAGTTTTTTCTTCTGCAAAATTGGAATTACAATAGTACCCCTCCATGAGAGTTGTGTGAAGATAAGTGAATTAATAAAAGGAAAGTATTGGCTCTGCTCCTGGCACTTGGTGGATGCAGGCATGTGTTCATACTATTACTCCCTTACAGTACCTTGGTGGCCTTGACCATCTCCAGGGCCTATCCCACTACCTTGCTGCTACTGGAACACACATGTGCACTCTGATTCTGGGCCTCTTCTCTGGCTCCAGGTCCTCGCAGCCTGCCTAGGTCTTTGGGGAATTTATTCCAGAGTCAACCAACTTCCATATCAAGCACCTACCATTCTTATAACACTCTCCCAGGCCTCCACCCCACATCCCTGACCAGCTGCCCCACTCAGTTCCCACACTAACATTCAAGGTTTGGTTTTATAAAAGCTCTCTTTTGACAGCCTGACCTGAGGGGAGACCGGCAATGGTGCATTGCGGTTTGGACATTGTCTGCTGGATAACCTTCCTAATCTTAAGAAAAATGAGAAGCCAGGAGCCGTGTAAAAGCCTCGCACTCCTCTCCCCCCAGGTCTGCTCAGTAATGAGCGTGGGGCCGAAACCACGGCTCTTGCCCTGAATCATACAGGATGTCAGTTACAGAGCCAGAAATCAGGGCCAGCTCTCGACTTTCCCATGATTATGTGCTACCCACTCAACTATAATGCTAAAAAAAAAAGAAAGAAAGACACCACAGACATTTCATCAACCTGTCTCTTCTGTCAAAATGCGTTATTCTCAAATTGTGTAAGCCTTATGTAAACAATATCGCTTCACACATGGGGTTCCATAAGTACATTGGCTGCGTGGTTCTCACACAGCAGGTTTCTCTATGGATGGGTATATAAAAAGTGCCAAGATTTCAAACTTAAGAAAACACTTCAAGGGCAGCCATCCAGCAGCATTATAGTCAGTTTTTGCCCCCAGGCACGGGAGCATAAGTTCTCTGTGGTCAGCAGTCTAAGTGGTACTCCCTACCCAGGGCTTCCCATCCAGCAGGACAGAGAACCTCCTTCTACGGTTCTGGGAGAACTAAGGGCTGATGGATTTGACTGACTTTTGAGGCATATTCTTTCATACTTCCTTGTTCCATTTTTCTTCTTTCTTTTTCTCCTTCTCTTCTAATCTTGTGCTCCCTCACCTTCTCACTTTTCTGAATAACCATTCTGAATAATCATTCCCTCCTTCTATGCCCATCCTCTCTCAACCCCTAGTATTACAAGTCCACATGTGTTTATTTGAAATGATTATGTCTGGGGAAAAAGAGTCTCTTTTCGGCCTTCCTAAAAACACCCAAATTCCTTCCATAAAAATAGTCCTATCTATCTGATGTATATTTATGAGGTTGCTGAATTTTTATTGTATTTTGTGCAAAAGATGGAGTTTCCTCCTACTGGTTACTAGTGAAAGAGTCATTAAATTTGCTTTCACTATAATAAAATACAAGCATTAACTTGATTGTTAAATAATTTAAACCAGGCTCACTTAGGTATATTGCCACAGTTTAATTCGTTGTAGCATAAAATAAGAATGGCAAAACCCTGACAAAGAACAGCTTTAGAATTCAGCAGCAGATATTATAATTTATATATATTATGCCAATTAAGATATTATGTTAAAAAAATAGACTTTCCTGTCTCCATTCTCTTGTCTCTGCAATCTATCTAACCTACAGATGCCACCTTAATCTTCCGGAAACATCACTTTGCATTCCTTTCGGAAATCTTCTGTGGCTTACTATAATTGAGAGCCTTGGTTTCTCCAGTGAGCATCAAAATCACCTGGAGGCCTTATTAAAACAGATTGCCAGGCCCAGCCCAGAGTCTCAGATCACAGGACTGGGGCAAGGCCAGGTAATTTACATATCTAACAAGTTCCCAGGTGAGGTTGAAGCAGCTGGTCTAGAGACCACAACTTGGAGAAACATTGATATTAAAACCCAAACTTTTAGTTTGATTTTCAAGGTCTTTCTATTTCAAATAGATATCCATGAATCCCTCCTTCAAAAGAACCCACTACTGTGGTAGAATTCCCAGAATGGATACTCTTATTGATATGATTTCTGCTACTTAAAAATATAAACCTGTCCTTGCTATAAAATTTAATTCCACCATTTTCACAAAATCTTCTCCAGGCCCCACAGGATCTTGAGACTTCTTCCATCCTGATTGTAGCAGCATTGGTTTTTCTCAGCTTTTGGTTTATCCATGGTATAAACAACTTCATATTATTACTTATTCGCCCATTAATGTGATCAAACGGACTAGTTTGCAGTGTGATACAACCAATATATTTGGAGATCTTTATCCTTGTTCATATAACAAAATCAAAATTAGGCACTTTTAAATTTATTTGGTTTTTATTGTTTTTAATAGCCATGATAATGGTTGATCTCCCAGTAGCTTACAGATTGTATCAGCAGTCCTTCAGATAGAATTGAATTAGTCATGTGGTGACTCCACAAGTCACTCTGCCATGCTAAACAAAGATTCTTTATCACCCAGGTGTGGTGGTCCAATCCTATAATCCCAGCTACTCAGGAGGGAGGCTGAGGCAGGAAGATCACAAGTTTGAGGCAGCCATGGCCACTTAGTGAGACCTTGTCTCTAAATAAAAATAAAAAGGTTTGGATATGTAGGTCAGTGGTAGAGGGCCCCTGGGTTAAATCCCCAATACAAAAAATGATGGATATCTTTTAATGATACATCAATATGATTACACCATTTTCTCCTAGTGCTCTTTCTACATAACAGAACTAAATAATAAAACTAATTTTCAGGGTTGGGTTTGTGACTCAGTGGTAGAGCACTTGCCTAGCACATGTGAGGCACTAGGTTTGATCCTCAGCACCACATTAAAAAAATGAATAAATTTATTGTGTCTATCTATAACTAAAAATATTTTTTAAAAAACTAATTTTCATAAGTTGTGTACAATTCAATCACACTACATTCTGATAGGTAGGTTACTATAGACTCATGTCCAAGTTTTGCTATGCATGTAAGTATAGAGTTCAATTTACCATAAAGGTAATAATAATTAATGTTCAGGCTCATCATTTACATCATGGAGTAAGCTCCTTCTATGGCCCATAGAAGAGCCCTAATTTTGAGTTCATGTGGTCATCTAAATTTTGCAAAAGTAAAACATTTTTTAAACTTTTTTCCTACAGAGGCATAAAAACCTGCATAACATGGGTCTATCCCTAGAGAAGTCAATGTTTATAGGTCTAAAATAAGTAAGCAACCAAAACAGAAGCATACTTATGGTTTCAAAAAGAAATTATCACCCTGTTCTTAGTTCTCTCTTTCTCTCTAAATCCATTAATATAACTCTACAACTATTTAATCAAATGAAGACATGTGCCTTGCTATTTGAAAACTGGCAGCCATCTTATTCATCTGTGAAAATGGACAATATTAATTTGTATTCTCATTGATTTTATGTGATTCTTATTATAAATATCTTTACTTGGAATACAGACAATTATAATTTTAATAGCATTTACCTTTGTAAATCAATGTAGATCTTGTTTGAGGAAAAAGTTTTTTTTAATTCATTTTAAGAATCATGTAAGGGGGGGTGACTCAAAGTGGAGTAGGGAGGGAGAGCATGGGAGGAAGATTATTTCTACATAGGGAAGAGGGGTGGGAGGGAAAAGGAGGGGGAAGGGGATTAGCAAGGATGGTGGAATGTGATGGTCATCATTATACAAAATACATGTATGAAAATTTGAATTTGGTGTCAACATACCTTATATATAAACAGAGATATGAAAAATTGTGGTATATATGTGTATTAAGAATTGTAATACCAAAAAAAGAGTACAAGTATAATGGCATAATTTGGTGTGAATATACTTTATATAGAGAGTTACAAAAAATTGTGCTATATATGGGTCATAATGAGTGTAATGCATTTCCCAATTGTCATGTATTTTAGAAATAAATAAATAAATAAATAATCATGTTGTGGGGTTGTGGCTTAGTGGTAGAGTGCTCACCTAGCATGCATGAAGCACTGGGTTTGATCCTTAGCACCACATAAAAATAAAATAAAGATATTGTGTCCACCTAAAGCTAAAAAATAAATATTAAAAAAAAGAACCATGTTAAAACTATGAACTAGAAGAAATGTTTGGACAATTCCACATCTTTTTTTGTTTGTTTGTTTTTTCTTTCTTTTGTACCAGGGATTGAACCCAGGGATACTTAACCACGGAGCCACATCCCTAGCCCTTTTTATTTTTTTATTTTTTATTTGGGGGCCTTGCTAAATTGCCAAGGCTGGCTTTGACCTTGTGATACTCCTGCCTCAACCTCCTGAGCCACTGGGATTACAGGGTGTACCACCACACACAGCTTGAGCAATTCTACCTCTGTTAAAGGAAGAATCAAGGAAAGAAAAACCTCATGTTTTTGGTACCAGTTTGAAGAACTACAAAACATAAACCACTCAACAAAGCGTTGCATGTTTGCTTAGGAAGGATGCGTGAGGGAGAGATGTTTCAATAACAATGATAACATTGCTCAGCTCTGTGCTGCCACAAAGAACATAGGAAGAGGGTTTACAAAGACCCAAAAGGCACAAGCTAAGATGAAACTGGGACATTTGAGTTCTAGTTAGAGAGTATGATTTACAGATACTGGAATATGTCTAGTACTTACAAAAATTATTTCAAAACCAAAAAGTAATGTTTTCTTTTGAAGCAATTCATTGTGAGCAATTTGTCATCACAATGAGCTTCTGGCATTTGACCAATTCTTTCAGACACTTGCTTTAAAACAAATGGCCATTAAAATCTTACAATGTCACAATAGAAAATTCTTACTATGATCTGTTCTTAATGAAAAATTTGCTTAAATTACTATATTCATTGAGAGAGATTGCCAAACTTTGTTCCATAAACAAAGTCATTTTCATAAGCAGTAAATCATAATTTAAATTTCTCTTTACTTTCATCAGATGGGCTTTTGTTTTCCCATGTGTAAGATGCTAATTGTTTTTCTTCAAGCAGTAAGTAATTTCTAAGAACAAAGATTTTAATTTTTAACCCTCATTCCTTGAAGAAATGATGGAAATAAAACAAAATGTACATTATTTGTTACATTTAAAATTAGGGTTACACTTTTAAGGCCAAGAAAGAGAATGTCAAAGCTAAACCTCATAAAAAGTATTTAGCAAATCCCATTATAACTTAAATTAAAGGGCCACTATTAAATAATCACTATGTGCAAAATCCTTGGCACAGGAAAACCCCTCCATAAATGCTACTTGAATGAATGACAAACAGATGTATAAATTACCAGAGGTGAAAAGTTTCAGATGTTGATCATATTAATGAAACTGAAAAGGCTTTAACACATTAATAAGTGGAAGATAGCCATTCACCATGCATTTAAGTTAAACTTTTCTATATATCATTTTTGGGGAAAAAATCTTTCTTCATATTCATATGTATCTGTAACAGAAATAGATATAAACACAATGTGAATATAGATAGCATATAGCTATTAATACAGGCTTAAACAGATAAAGAATAAAACCTGGAAAACAATTCTAAAGGTAAGCTGTGGTCATCTTTTGGTGGTGTTTCCAAGATATTTTATTCTCTTCTTCTTGCTTATAATTTATAATTTTTTTAACTTTTTTTATATTATTGCAGTACTAGGGATTGAATCCAGGGGTACTCTACCATGGAGCCATATCCCCAACACTTTTTAATTTTATTTTTGAGACACAGTCTCAATAAGCGTCCCAGGCTGGCCTTGAACTTGCTATGCTTTTGTTTCAGCCTCCTGAATGAGGAGGATTACAGGTGTACAGCACTGCATCCAGCTTATAATACGATTTCTTAAATGAAATCAAATATAAACAAAACATTTTAAAATTCACTTTCAAAGGCAAATAATCTCCATTTGCACAGATCCATTTTCTATTAGAAATACAGTACTGAAGTTGATTTTTTACTTGCATTCTGCTCGCCTATTTGAAATTTCCACCTTTTACTGAAATATGTTTGAGTGCCCTTTAGAGTCACCAAAACCTTCTCAGAAGACTTACATTCAAAATGAAGAGGAAAAGAAAGGAGGAGAGGGAATAAGGAGAAGAGATAGCCTGTGCCCCATCTGTAGAGATTCTGATTTCATTTCTGGGTTTGAGCCTTGCCATCAGTGTATTAAAAAAGAAACAAACATTGTCATCATCAACAAGAACAACAAACTCTACACTGTGCAAATATTTAGCTAAGGAACTGATAACAGCAGCTGAAATGGAATAGTACCTTCAGCTCTGTTTAACAATTGCCCAAATGAAAAGGTTAAGTATTTTTGATGCCAAAAAAATAAAAAATAAAATAAGTCTCAATCTAACCTTGAAAAGTGGATGAAGATACCAGAGAAAAGTGAGGTTTCAAGAAGTTTCCTTTTCAGGGTGATCTTATGACCAAACAGTTCCTTCCTCACAAATAATTGTGAATTAGAGACTACCCACCCCCAATGTGGGTGATAACAATGTGAGATCTTATACATGTTAAATTTCCCATATATGACGGTGGTTCTTTCCCAAATGTTAGTTTCAAGCCTCTAAGGCCTGAAGTTTTAGCCTAGAATGAGCACTCTCTGAGGGACTTTTGCAAAAAGGAGATAAGAGCTGAATTAGTGACAAACTAAAACACAGACTGGCCAAGGCTATCCCCACTCAGAATTCCCGGGGCCAAAGAGCAGGGATTGTGTAGGTAGGGATTTTCAGTGTATTCTGATTTCAAAAGGTTTGTTCTATATTTTGTTTAAGGCCATAAGCAATAAACACACCATTTTCTTTTCAGAAGAGTCTGTAGTGCTTGACTCCCTTGAGATTAGCGTTTGCTTGAATTCAAAATGGGTTCCTGCAGGGCTTTAGCAGGCAAAAATCCCATTTGTCCTGAATCTGATAAGAATAAAAAAGGTGGTCCAGTCTAGGCCATGTGGGTGGTGGAAGTGACACTAGCAAATCTAAACACTGGCATCAAGGGTCTGCACCTAGACCAGTGGTTCTTAAGCCTCCTGTGCTCCAGGATCTAATACCTGGTTCCTGGCATCTGCAGTCAGATTTCTGTTCAGTTGCTTTGAGATGAGGCTTAAAAGCTTCCCAGATGTGGTACCACCTGTTCCCTAGAAATGCAGAGTGTCAGGCCTCCCATGCAGACCTGCTGAATCAGTCTGCATTATAACATCCCCCCTCAGGAGACAGTATGGACAATGAAGTTTAAAAAAAAACATTGCTGAAGGTGATCAGAATGTGCTCCTCCAAAATGCCACTTAAGCAGAAGGATTCTTTTTAGATAAAGGCAATCCAGAAATGGCATTCTGGATTCCCCCTTTCTCCCTTAAATAAGGGCATAAATTTCCCTTTGTAAAGATGTCCCCTTCTCCCTACCAGGGAAAGAACAATTGTGGAGATCATTCTTAGCACAAGAGACAACTTGAGTCTGCACAACAAACTTTACTAAACAGCCCTTATTTACTATATATTTCCTAGACACCTTCCTACAAAATTTACTACCCCTGGACCACTATTTCCTTTGTCTTGTCACTTCTCCGCAATTTATCAGCCTTTGTTAAAGCTGTATATAACTCCCCACCTTGAGCACACATCTAAACACCTCTTTGGAGTTTCACTTCTTTTCCATGAAGCCTCCATGTATATAAAATAAAATTGGTATACCTTTTTTTTTCTTGTTAATCTGTCTTTGTTATCAGTTAATTGAGGGATCTTAGAAAAGTGAAGTTTTTCCTCTCCAACATTGCTTTGCGGATGAGTTTGTGATTTACAAAGGGGTTTAATGACAGAGAACACTTTTAGGATTATTTTATTTAATACTTTAAATCTATGCCAAATAGGAAAACCAAAAATGTTTGCATTGGATACGCATAGGATTATTCACTCTTTCCTAAGAAATTCCTGTACTTTGGAATGAATTAGGACTTCAGCTGAATGTA
This sequence comes from Spermophilus citellus, assembly GCF_964194105.1. Classification (NCBI taxonomy): domain Eukaryota; kingdom Metazoa; phylum Chordata; class Mammalia; order Rodentia; family Sciuridae; genus Spermophilus; species Spermophilus citellus. The sequence continues at coordinate 174,592,016 of NC_138182.1, read as the reverse complement.
TGTACTCAGCAAGAAATTTTCAAGGAAGTAGAAATCAAGGCCCAGAATGCAGTAAAAATGGGCCTGTGGTTGATCCTTCATATCCATAATTTTACAACCACAGTTTCAGCCCACCACATATGGAAAATATTCAGAAAAAAATTGCATTTGTACTGAGTATGTCCAGACTTCTTTTTCTTGTTCTTGTTCCCTAAACAATACAGCATGACAACTATTTACATTGCATTGACATTGTATTCGGTATTATAAGTAATCTCAAGTTGATTTCAAGTATACAGGAGGATGTGCATAGATTACATGCAAATACTATGCCATTTTCTATAAGGGACTGGAGCATCAGCAGATTTGGGTACAGGGAGGCTCCTGGAACCAATCCCCCAATGTCACTGGAGAGTGTCTGTACTTGAATAGAGATCATCTCTGAATTTAGAACTGAAGCTGCTGTCTTTCTACTCTTCTAGACTTCCTGCTGGCTAAGAACATCACTTTGCCTAGAGATATTGATTATAGCCAGAAATAAATCAGAAACTTCTGTGCCTGCTTGAGCTAAGAGAAATCAGACTTCACACTCTTGACAGCTCTGCCTGGGCGAAGATCTGTGCCCAGCCAACACGAATCATTTATAAACAGAAATGAGAAGGCACTCTCCCAGCAGGGCCACAGTCATTGAAAGCATTAAGCTAAGGCAGAGGCTTAGTCCCAAAATTAGCTGCATCAGCATCACTTGGCCACATCCAGATCTATTTAATCAGAAACTCAGGGGCGGTAGAGCCTAGTAATCAGGGTTTTAACCATCCATCCAGGTGATTCTAATGCAAGCTAATCATTGAGACAGGAAGTTTCTTCCCATGTGTATTGAGCTCTTTCTATGTACCCAGCATATTTCTCTATCAACTCATATAATCTTCACACCAGCCCTACAAGATAGTTTTTATCCCGTGTTGCAGATAAAGAAATTAAGGATCGGAGCACATGATTTCACAAAATGAAACCAGACAAGTGCCTAGCACTGTGTTGTATTAGGCACTTGGACACAATGGGGAAACTGTTGTAGTGGAACCTACAGGAGAGAAGAAACTAAGAACATAATTTAATAAATGAGAAGTATGAGACAACATTTTTTTCTTTTTAGTGTAAACAGGTATCTGAACCATAAAAATGATTCCAAGATGGCTCTCTTACATGGGTAGCAAGGTGGTACTAGGTGGTAGTAGGAGGCCTTACTTCTTCTCACAGACCTACCCCCAAGTCTGCTTGAATGTTCTTAAAACATAGTGAGCAATCGAGGAGAAGGAGATAGAAGGTAAAATGCCCTTTACAAGCTAACCAGATTTAGCAACCCAAAACATAAGATGCCCACTTCAATCTGAATTTCAGGATAAGCAATCAATAAATGCCTAGTACAATAAAGGCACATGTAAATTGAGACACACATATGCAAAAGTGTTTTGTTTGGTCATCTAAAATTCAAAGTAACTGGGCATACCATATCTGATTTGACAATCCAACCTTCATGACCTCATTTCACACTCCACCACTTTTCAGTTAGCCACTCCAAAAAGCTCACAAGGGTGTAAATATCAGGAGTTGAAGATGGCCAAAGGCTGACCAAGACACCATACCTGCTACCTCGTCACCAAATTTTTTTCGACAAGTATTCATTCAGTTTTCTCAAAAATTTCCCCCCAAAAGTAGTGATCTTTTAGTGTTCATCATCAGAATATTATATTATCCAAACACAGAATAAGAAAAGCAATTCCCCTAAAGTATGGGGAAAGTGAACAACATAAGCCTTTTGAAACCACTTGCTCAAGAGGGAGATCAATGTTTGCATGTGTCTGACTTTTTTATTTATTCAAAATTATACCTTTGCTTTTCCAGGCACAGCAATGCTTTTCTGACCTTTCATTCATAGCTTCATTGGTGATTACCATGAGTATTTTCATCATTCTGTATAGATTCTTTTCCTCCTTCTAGAACAAAATGTGATGTCACTTCTCCCTTTCAATATCTCTAAAACAAATGAACATTTTTTTTTCTGGCCTAACAATATTATTATAAGATCAATAACATAGTGTACATATTTTAACTTGGTTTCCTTTTTCCCACTGAATTTTATCCCACCAGAGTACAACCTGAACACAACATTTTATTGAAGGTTTTTAGAAAACAGGATTTACATACTTTGCCTGCTTCATTCTGCCTGGCTATAGGCACTTAAATAAAGCTGGCTATGAGCCAGTCAGAGAAGGGGAAAATGGTAACTTGGTTTCCCTAGTAGCTTGGCTTGTATTCTACTAGGTCAAAATCCAAGACTGCCTCCTCCATCAAACTATCCTAAAACTTCTCTTAGAACTTGCATTGACATCTTTTGTAGGAGTATTGCTCTTATAATAGTGTTCCTTACATATTTTATTCTGCATTTTATAATGTATTTATTGTGAATAATAACATTTTTTGTCCCACATCCTAATCTTTGAAAATGAAAAATTGGCTCAGAAACATTGGCTTTTTTGCCCCATTTCACATTAGGAAAACTGAAGCACATAAATGCGTAGTAATTAGTGAGTTTTCAAAATCATTAAATCACATAGTTTTAGCATGACCCTTGGCAGAGAAGCTTCCCACGATGTAAGGATTCTGTCAGTCCACCTAGTAGGGTTCTGATGGCTTCAAAGCTTGTGTTCTTTCTATTACTCAACATTTCTCTTCTAAGTTGTGTAGTGTCTATTTACCTCCATTACAGTGATGCTAAGCACAGACTTTGTATATAACACTAAGTAAATGTTTATTGAATGAATGAAGGATTGGATAGATAATTTAAATATTTTAAATGTCCAATTAGCTTGAAATAGAAAGATATGTGTATGGAATGCTTACCATCCTTGGGGGCAGGGGAGGAGTGTAACTGGGAGGATGGAAGGGCAAGCGTTCCTGAGCTGTAGTGTTGCTGATGTCCCATCATGGTCAATTCCAAGTGACCAAGGATTGTCACCGAACCCAGAGTCGGGAAGAGATGATGGCACACCATTTATATTATTAGCAACATTAGTATTTCTACAACACAATAGATGTAAATAGCCTCAAGAGTACAGATAATAGGAAATAATTAGAAAGTAGTAAGTGTTGATGTATGATCTTTGCTTTATTAAAATTTACTTACTTAATTAAAAATATATACAATGTAATTTTTAAGAGTGAGACATTATTTAACTACCAGCTCACAACAATCCGAGAAATGAAGCATCTAATTCTTAGGAACAATTCATTCCATGGTTGAAATGCCCCTAGCTAGGTGGCTATAGAGATTTCTCCCACTGGAGATATTACAGGGGAATGAGCTGGTTCATGCTATTTTTTGTGTGTGAATTAAAAAAAGAGCAAAAGAAAAAAAAACTCTGAACAGATATCCCTCTGTTATACAAAAAGAGTAGGGCACATCTTCCAGTGATAAGTAACAAAAGTATCAAAGTTAGATTGGAATATGTTAGGAATTTGGTGGGCAATTAGCAATTATAAATATATGTCTAAAGTTAGCTAAGTTTCATAGATAAAAGTAGTCCATATACTTGTTCATCTTTATTTTAGCTGATGAAAATGACTTCAGCCAATTTTCTAGAGAAATGTCATGTTATAGCTTAACCTATTTATAAGTATTCTGAAAGAATATAATTACAACACTGTCAAATTTACTTGCTAAAATATGAATAACTGAAGAAATACATTATGTTTGTGATACTCTGTTCCCTACAACTATTTCCTCAAGTGAATTTCATATCATAAATAAATTCACAATTAATAATAGGAATAATTAGGAAAGAGATACTGTAAATTCTTCTAGTCCAAAGGAGGCTTCAGTATCCACAAGTTTCACATCTCTGGATTAAATCCACTGAAGATCAAAAATATTTTTTAAAAATTGCATTTGTACCAAATATGTACAGACTTTTTCTCATTATTCTTAAACAATACAGTATAGCAACTATCTACACAGCATTAACATTGTATTAGATCTTATAACTAATCTGGAGATGACAGAATATGTGCAGGTTATGCAAATATTATGCCACTTAAGATAAGGGACTTGAGGATCCAAGATTCTGTATCCTTAGGTGCAGGGAGGAAAGTTCTGGAACTACACCCATGGATATCGAGGCAGGACTACACTGCTGTGTTAAACAATGGCAGTATGCTTTTTCATTATTGTTTAGTCTGAGCTTTATTTTTCAATATAATTAACTCTAAAATTTTCTATTCAAATAAAACAAAAACAAATCCCCAAAGCAATTATCCATCTCTAAGCAAAAAGGAAAACTGAACCATGCTTTTACAAGTGGACCAACTTTGCTCCTTACTTTTTCTAGGATAGCTTCAAGGTAGAAATGTTCTAATGTTTACTGAAGGATATGTCCCTATCACCAAAAAGTTGGGCTTCTAGAGTATTCTGTGACTGCTGAAAGAGGATCTAAAAAAGTCGAACATGGTAGACCACCTCTTGGAACTAATCAATACCTGACAATACCATCAATATCCATAAAGATCTTTAGGGCCGCCCAAAGCAGTGAGAATTGCAGGATGACTTTGACTCCATAGTGACAGCACTGACATGGCCACTTGGGGCTATGCCTAGTAGATTAATAGGGCTCTGCTTATATTCCATCAGCAAGCACAAATGAACCCCAACTCTATGCCTGATAACCTACAGGGCACTGGGATGCTATACTGATTAAGCTGGTACACTTCTTCCCCTATTGCAGTCCAGGGAGACAATGAGACATGACATGGACTTAATATTCTTAAAAAGACTAACATGTCTGCTTCTACCAATAGCCTCCAATATAGTTTTAAAGTCACAGGAACACACTGACCAAGATTGCAACCTTTTATTTTGTTTTCCTGGGGACCAACTTTTTGTTAAAGGTTTATAAAGATATAATTTATATAAAAGTCACCCTTTTACATGAAAATTTGATGAAGTTTCACAAATGCATAGATCACTACTGTTACGCTACTTCAAGTTTATACCATTCTACAGACATACAACTTGTACTACATTATGAATGAAACTGTTTTGAATCCTACAATTTTAAAAGTAGCATAGATATGTTAAAATTTCTAAAACATAGAATTTTGCAGATAAAAGCATTAAATTTGTTCAATGGAAGTTTCTAAATATAATTTAATATTTATATACCTTTCATAGTAATTCAGTTTTTAAATTTCACTAGGCCTATCAAAAAATTCAGGTGGTCCAGTCTCCTATGCTAAGAGGAGTTGGCATAATTATGTGATAAGTTTTGCAGATAGCTAATAAAATTGTCAAAAATAAATTATCAGGGTGGTGTGTAGCTCAGCAGTAGAGTGGTTGTTTAGCATGTGTGAAGCCCTGAGATTGATCCCAAGCACCACCAAAAAAAAGTAGAAATGTAAACAATATGAATGCAACATTTTTTTTACAAAAAGTTGAATTGAATTTCTCTTGCATTATCCTCAAGATATCCCATTTCTCTCATTATCATCCCCAAGTATGAAACTGGCAAGAAGTTGAATTGCCTAAAGTAGTATATGAAAGCTAATGGATCTGTACATTCTAAATATACAGGACACTGGCAATGTTTTATCAGTTCTTCCTGATTTCCCATTTTACCCTCCAGGAAAATGAGTAAGGCCACATTTACGGCATGGGACTGAGGTTTTTTAGGCCTGCTGGATTTTTATCACATGGCCATATACCCCCTCAAAGAAATTGGTCTCAGCAAGGGGAGAGAAGGGAAATCAATCAATTGAACAAATAGTCATGAAAAACTCGAGCAACAGTATTTGATAAACAGTTGCAAATATGCATAGCAGTGAAAAGATATAACCTTCAGGTGACTATTTCTCCAGTTCAATTCCCAATGAATTCACTATGTTAATTAGAGCTGCATGCTTCATCTTCCCATGCTTAGATGTGCTCCTCTCTGAGATGTAAATCATGCATGTATCCCAGGGGTTCTTGGGAGAAATCTGCCTCAGTCTGGCTGGGCACAGAATCACAAGCCACTCAAGCAGGAACAAAACTTTATTTTTGAAAAAGCCGCCAATACTCCATATGCGCCGGCAAGCCAAAACCGGTCCACCCGAACCGCCCCCCCCCCAACCTCCCCCGGAATTCCCTCCTACTATCCTTGCCCAACCAATGGGAACTCTCCAGGAATCCCGTAACATGAGTCCCATAGCAGGCCAAGGTGAACAGCAGGAGTCCAACTTCCATATGAATGTAAATCTTAACATAATCATATCATCTCAATGGCTAGCTGGCGTCACCTTACAACCGAAAGTGCCATGCATCATATTATTTGCTTGTGGCTCCTAGCAGAAATCAACAAGAATAATCTGCTTACCAAACAGAGTCCCTAGCACCCAGAAAATTCTCAATCATTTTAGTTCCTTCTCTACCTTCTTCCTTGAAAATTAGTTTCAAAATACATTTGAAGTATTCAAGAATGTTGGTAGGCATCAAACTCCGCATTTAAAATGAGTTTGATCAGAAGAGAGTAATGTCAACCTTTAGCCAAAATATCAGACTATCATGAAAACAGATCCCCTGTGCGTGGATCTTGTGTCTCATAGCTTCTTATTTCAAGTAAACAAGAGTCTTCTGTGGTAATCCCTCCCACGTGAGCAATGGGAACAGATTGTCTTCAATCCACAGCAAACCAGAAATTACCTAAGTAAAGGTAGTGACTATATGAATTATAAACCACTTTCTCAGATAACAGCCATTATGTAACTCTGTGTACAAATTTGACAATTTTTATTTCCTTGCCTTTTGACAGCCCTTCAGAAGGGCTTAAGAGAACAAGATCTGACTGCAGCTTTCAAAAATTCATCACTGAATATTTGTTAACCTTGCTCCCTGTGATAGCTGAAGAACTAAGATAATGCCCTTCAAATGGAGATAAATTACAATCTTTCAAAAGATTATCACGGTCTTAATCGAGTTTGCTCTGGCAGCTGAACAGCCTGTGACCTTGTTAGCTACACAACAAACCTATCTGTTACTTTATGCTACTATAGGTAGTAGGGGAGAACCTTTAATCTGTTTTCTGTTTACAGAAAGATAAATTTAAATTTACTCTGTTTAATGCTTTTGTAGATAAAATAAGAGATCCATTTTCTTTTCATTTTTTATTTATTTTTGCAGTGCTAGGGATTGAACCCAGGGCCTTGCACGTGCCTAAACACATGCTCTACCCCTGAGCCCCACCCCCATCCCTTGGCTATTTTAAAAGAATATATTCTGCTAGTTGGGATATGGAGTGCAACTTTAAAAAATGCTTTATGTTGACAACTTAAAAAATTACAGGGAAGTTAAGAAAATAACACACAAAGACTATCTGAATGCCTCTCAGATTCCTCAAATATTAATCTTTTATAGATGTGAAGTGTGGTTTAAAAGATTAGGAAGATAATTCTAGGCTCTGAAATAGGTTTTATTTTACATAATTCTGCATCAGTGTGATATTACACATACGATAAAGGCATAGGGATTTCACAATTAACATTATTCTGGAGAATAATCAAGAATTCACATTCTTGGGCTGGGGATGTGGCTCAAGTGGTATCGCGCTTGCCTGGCGTGCGTGCAGCCCGGGCCCGGGTTCGATCCTCAGCACCACATACAAACAAAGATGTTGTGATTGCCGAAAAACTAAAAAATAAATATTAAAATTCTCTCTCTCTCTCTCTCTCTCTCTCTCTCTCTCTCTCAAAAAAATTTTTTTTAAAAAAAAGAATTCACATTCTTAATTTCTTTGAAAGAAATTAATTGCCAAATCTTATATATAAATGTAACTAACTGCAGGAATATGAACAAATGCCAACATATGGTCCAGCTTATGAAAACAACCATTACTACATCTTTGGAAATTAAAGTGCTTTTATGTAGAATGCAGTGTTACAACAGCATGGAAATCAGCACACCGGGTGCTCCAGGATGTCAGCACATCGGTGGTGACACCACAGTGCCAGCTTCTAGAGAAAGGGAGGGAGAGTTTGAATGGTATCAATTATTAAATTGCATTTAATCCTAGACCTTTATTACCTGTGCCAAGAGAAAACATCTGTGGATGCTTAGAACAGACAGATCTGGAGCATTTATACAGACTCTTGTTGGATTTTGATGAAGCTTCCTAGGGCATAAGGTGGTTCGGGAAGCTAAGCTGTGTTCTCCCTCTTCCACTTATAACCTCTCTAGAAACAGATGACTTTGTGATACCAAAAAGAACTTCATTTATTTTTGTAGTACTGGGGATGGAGCCCAGAACCTTGAAAGTGTTAGGCAAGCACTCTACCTATGAGCTATGCACTCAGCCTGTTTTATTTATTTTCTAAGTTTTGAGACAGGGCCTCACTAAGTGCCAAGGCTGGCCTTAAACTTATGATCTTCCTGCTTCAGCCTCCTCAGTAGCTGGAATTATAGGCCTATATCACCACACTCCGCCTGAGAAGGACTTATGACTTACCCTGTGTGGCAGAAAGAAAAGAAACTATCTTTTCACTTCTGTCTTATCAAGCTACTATGTGTCAAGGAAAGAAAACTCAGTGTCAATGCATCAGTCCACTCCAGAGGTGGTTGCCATTGGTATGACAATACCTGCTGGATCTCCTGCCTGACACCCCTTATCCCTCTGTTGTAGTGTTCTTTGGTAAGCGTTCTTGACATTTTGTTTATCTTTCTGTTTAACATTTTGCCTGGATTACGACTGAAAGTGAGAAGAATCTTTTCATTTTTCACTTACTAAATCTGCTGCAAGAGAAATAATTCAGCATCACTCTCAAAATACTAATGACTTTTCAAGATACTAGAAATTCTCCAGTAAGTTGCAATCAGAGCTGAAGTATAAATGTGAAAGGGACAAAATAAACTCTCAAACATGATGATATTGGATAAAATCAAACTTTTAATACATACTCAACTCTCTCCATTGGCAAACAATCTTAAGGAAAACCACATTTTCCACCATAATCTCACAAGTAGACATGTGCTTCTTAATCAAAGAGAGAACTTTTTGAGGTATCTGGAGGACTTTTTCTTTGAAAAAAAGAAATTATTATTAATATTATTTTTGATGAACAAAGCAATTGTTCACATTTATGAAACACAATGTGATATTTGATATGAGTGTACACTGTGGCTTGCTTATATGCAGCTAATTAATATAGCCATCATTTTCATTATCTATCACCAGTTTTAATGAGACATTTCAAATTTACCCTGTTATTCTGAAATAGATAGAGCAGAATAGCTATGGCTGTCCTTGCTACTTCTATGAAATCAATTTTTAGATTAGGTATGGGTGAGATCATGCAATATTTGTCTATCTGTGCCTGGCTTACTTCAGTTAACATGATGATCTTCAGTTCCATCCATGCTGTCACAAATGACAGGATTTCATCCTCTTATGGCTGAATAGTATTCCATCATGTTCATAGATCACATTTTCTTTCCCCCTCATTCACTGACTGACAACAGGCTGGATTCCACATCGTGGCCATTGTGAGTAGTGTTGCAATGAGCATGGAGTCCAGGTATTTCTTCAATATATTGTTTTCCATTCCTTTGAATTGTATCCAAGAGTGGAATTGGTGGATCAGATGGTAGACTATTTTTAATTTTCTTAAAGAAGCTTGGGAGGAATTTTTGATATAGTTTTATAACTCCACAAATATGATCCAAGATTTTCTCATCAGAATTTGATTGGTTACAAATATATGACAAGGAAGACTATTTCCCCCTCTTTGGAGCACCTTGAAGACTCCCAGAGCATAAGAACTGAGCAACATTACCACGGGTTCATTTTGTCAGATCAAATGACTTGCTCAGCAATGGATGCCCCAAACAGAGTACATTACCATTCTGAAGTGAAGAAGCTGCAGTTTGTCAACAGAAGGAAGTTTATAAGGAATTAAAAAAAAAAAAAAGAAAGAAAGAAAGAAAATATGTTTCACGAAGGAATTTTACAGACTGCTTTTGAATTTTAGACTTAATTCACCATTGTAAATCTGATTTCCATGTTATCAGATTTCTGGTCTATGCTTTTCATTAGCTAGATTGGTTGGCTGACCCTCTCCCTTCCCCGGTCTCTGACCTTTCTTTGATCCCTTCTTCTAATATTTGAATCATGGCTTTTCTTCTTCTGATTTAGGTATTGCTTAGAAAAAAAAAAGAGAGAAAATGTCCATCAGAATAGCTAGAAATTTACCTGATTTCTATATCATCTATGTATAATACTTATAAATCCATAAACAAAAGTTATACCAGTTCTGCAAACAAGTCTCAACTAAAAAAAAAGCATTGCCACTAAGGTAAATTTCTAATCTTTCTTGATACCCGTTTAAATGCTTAAGAATATCCAAGAATATATTCATTTAAAATGATAAATTTATATTTATTTTCTAAGCCTGTGAATTCTCAAAAACCTCTCACTTTACTGCCTCAACATTAAGCTGTCATCACAGTATCTTGTCATTGCCCCATATATATTAAACCATTTCCCAACAGAATCCCCTAAGAAATGTTCCTTCTGTTTTAGTTTTTTCCACTGAAAGCGTTCATGTGGCTTTTATCATTTCTGCAACTACAGTACTCGTTAGATGGTAGCTCCGAATGGATCCATGTTAAATGAAATAAACTGTTTCCCTAGCTCTTTCTTCCATCTGCTAGTACAAGTTCTGGAATTCCATGCAAAGTCCACCAATAAACTCTGAATCCCCAAGGACTGTCCCTGAAATTGTAAACAAGACTCCGTATCAAATAAACATGGGTTGTAAATACACCTTTAACCTACATACTTACATGGTCTTTAGCATGCTGTTTCTTGACCTCCTGACTGAGCAGTGCATCCAAAAATTCACTTCTATCCTGAACCTCAGAATGTGACCTAATTTGGAAAAAGGATCTATGCAGTTATAATTAAGGAACTGATCAAGATAATATAATGGATTACAAAAGTGTCCTTAGAGAGACAAAAATGGACATACAGAGACACCAGGAAAAAGGTCATGTGAAGGCTAAGGCTGAGTTCAGAGTTATTTTTCCACAAGCCAAGGAATACTAGGACTCTCCTAAGCAGAAATATTCAGGCTAGATATCTTCTCAAGAGCCTTTAAAGGGAACCAGGCGCTGATGACACCCAGAGCCCAGTTTAGACTCTGGCCTCCAGATCTATGAGGAATTAGTATCTATTTCATGAAAGTTCTGTTAGATTAAAGATAATGTATGTGAAGGGCTTGGTCCAAGACCAGGTTCAAGTCTCTACTTAGTCCCTCTGTAATGGTGTAAGGATCTATACCCAATATCTCTGAGCCTCCATTGTTTTAACTATGTAAAGCAGGGAATAATTTCCACTGACCTTCATTGAAGAGTTTTTGTGATGAACAAGTGAAATCATAAACATGAAAATTACTGGCATACGAGAGACATCCAAGAAATGTGGAAACTTATGCTTTTCTTTCCCCTTTTCCCTCAGACTGTTAGGGACGGTAAAAACAGGGAGAGAAACAAGACAACCTGGGTACAGTTATTTTGATAATGAGAATGACCAGCTGCACATCACACTCCAAAGAATTCTGACCATACCTTCAGGTGGACTTCTGGATCTTGTTAAGCTGTTGTCCTCTAAATATACTTTCAGATTTATATTGACATCACTAATCCAAAACAATCTCTATGTGGATACAATTGTCAACAGTTCCATCAGTTCAACCAGTCCAGGCCTCCCTCCCTCCCTCTCTCTCTTCTTTCTTTCCTTTCTGTCAACATTTCTTCCCATCCACTCCCTCTACATGTTATTACAGTTCTCTGGCATCGTGCTTGGGAATAATTATGCCCACTCTGCTCAGGGTGAGTCATCATACCCTAAGCCTAACACATCAGAGAACATTGTAAATATGTGTTCCTGGACACTGTGTCCATTTCCACTAAAAGCTGGGACAGGTTAATTGAGAGAAAACAGAAAAGTGCAGCATAGACATGGGGGAGTTGGTAATTGTGAATAATTCAGTAAGTTGCAATGATCCACAATATCAGGTTAGTGGTTATAACAAGGGCCATCAGTTCACTTGTGGTGACCACAAGACCACCCAAGTGCAGTAGGGAAGTAGAGTCAGGGTAAATGTGTGATAAGAACCAGCCACTTAGTTGGTGACCTTGTGTTTACTACAGTCACCTGGGAGAGGAGAGTCAGACCTTATCACTGGCCCAGAGAAAAAGCATCAGAGCTACCCAGAGATGGAAGCTACAGAACAGCTGCAAGCCCGAGGCTGCTAGGTGATGCTGACCACTTGATCAGCAAAAAGCCCATCTAAGGGGATTGCAGATGTCCAAAAAGAAAAATGTGCCAGGGAGACCCATGAAGGGTTAACAATGTTTAAGTTGTAGAGGATATGTGGATTTGGAGCTATACAATCATTGGTGTGGATCTGGGTTTAACGTATACTTGACTGACCTTGAGAAATTTATTTTTTTAAGCTTCAGTTGCCCCAAATGTAATGTGGAAAAAAAAATAACCTACCTTTCAGGCTTGTTTTAAGATTTAACTTAAATTATATGTGAAAGCACTTTGGAACATCAGACTAGAAAAAAATTGATTCCTTTTTTCCTTCCTTCCTTCCTTCCTTCCTTCCTTCCTTCCTTCCTTCCTTCCTTCCCTCCTTTCTTCCCAAGTGCCTATAAATTCAACTTCCTAAGATAAAGAAGAACTTTTATATTCTATATGAAACAATCTACTACTTATTCCATTTGCATCATGATGCAAATGGTCCTCTACTTAGTAAAAACTAGAAAGGGGCATCAAAAATGTCTCTTACAAACTAAAATGAACAAATATCCGTATGTACACTTCCTCTCCACTTATCTCTGGGTAAAGCACCCTCAAACTGTAAAAGAGAGCTAGAGTAGTATATTATTTACACATGCTTCTAAACGTCAATTTTGTGGATGGGCCAAGTGTAGACAGAGAAGAAATAATAAAAATGGCAAATTAATAGTCGTTAAGTTAGCTGAGGGCCATAAAGCTGAAAAACTAAATAGAAAAAAGACGAGGTAAATGGCCAAGAAACTAATGACAGATACCTGAACACAGGAAATGAAGTAAGATGTTGAATGAAGGACTTAGACTTAGCAGAGTGTAGATTATTTAGGTTGATTTCAGCTTTGCATAACAGAAAACTCAGCTCAGAATTGCTTAAACAATAGATTTATTGGCTCATATATCAGGAAGTCCAGCTATAGTGAGGGATTCAGCATTGTTGAATGCTGGGGTTCAATATATTGACACGGGTCCAGGTTCTTTTAGTCTTTCCATTCTGCCTTCAGTGTCAGCTCAGTAGGAAGGTTCATTTCATATTAATTACAGGATGGCTACCAAGAGCTATGCATGCTTTCTTGTTCACATTTGGTGGGAGGAAGAAACTGGATTCTCATAGTTAAAAACCTCCAGCAAATCTGTCGGCACCTAATATTAACTACAATTGGGTCACATATCCTCTTCTAAAGGGAGAATGACTTATCCCTCATCCATTCTGCTCTCCCATTTGCTGTATGGGAATCAGCTTTCCTGGGGCATTTGGGCTTCTAGGGACTTAGGTATCTGAACAAAATCACATTTTATTAGGAAGAAGAAAGTATGAATGGATCATACTATAAATAGTCATCAACCTATTTCTTTATTTAGAGACAGGATCTTGCTATGTTGTCTAGACTGGCCTCAAACTATGACCCTCCTACCTCTGTCTCCTGAGTAGTTGGAATTACAGATATGCACCACCATGCCCAGTTCGTTAACCCTTTTATACTACAGAATATTAGAGAGGTGAACTTTACAAACTTAATTTAATTGAATCTCCACCTTGTCAAATGTGGAGATAAAATCATATTTTGAAGTATCTGGACTTTTTTCTTAAGTCCCGGTCGTAAGTTATTTTGTTGTTTTTATGTTGCTTGTTTTAATTATACACTGCTTCTTAAATAAGGATATATGTTCCTTGATTTAACAATGGAGTTATGACCCAACAAACCTATCATGAGTTGAAAATATCATATGTTGAAAACATATTTAATAACCTACTGAACATTATAACTTAGACTAACCTACCTTAAATGTGCTCAGAACACTTTTATTACCCTACAGTTGAGCAAAACCACCTAACACAATGACTATTTTAAAATAAAGTCTTGGTCAGGTGTGGTGATGCACACCTGTAATCCCAGTGGCTTGGGAGGCTGAGGCAGAAGTATAAGTTTAAAGCCAGCCTCAGCAATTCTGCGAGACCCTGTTTCAAAATAAAAATTTAAAAAGGGCTGGAGGTTTGTCTCAGTGGTTAAGCATCCCTAGGTTCGATCCCTTGTACCAAAATAAATAAATAAATGAAGTTTTGATTATCTCATGTAATTTATTTACTATAGTATACTGTGAAGGGCAGTATTGGTCATTTATCCTCAATACTGACTGAATGGCTGACTGGAACTGAGACTAGCTGCTATTGCCAGCATCACAAGAGTATAGCATTGAATATTGCTAGCCCAGGGAAAAATCAAATACAAAATGTAGATGAATTCTAGATAGGGATGAGGGGTGGGAGGGAAAAGGAGGGGGCAGGGGATTAGCAAGGATGGTGGAATGTGGTAGACATCATTATCCAAAGTACATGTATGAAGACATGAATTGGGTGTCAACATACTTTATATACAGAGGTATGAAAAATTGTGGTATGTATGTGTAGTAAGAATTGTAATGCATTCCACTGTCATTTTTTTTTAATCAATTTTTTAAAAAGTGGAATTATGGGGCTGGGGGTGAAGTTTAGTGATAGACCACTTGCCTAGGATACCAGACCCTATGTTCAATTCTCAGCACACACACACACACACACACACACACACACACACACATACACACACACACAATCTAGAAATATGGTCCGTTGAATGCCTGTCACCTTTTTTGTTTGGTACTGGGGATTGAACTCAGGGGCACTCAACCACTAAGCCACATCCCAGCCCTATTTAGTATTTTATTTAGAGACAGAGTCTCACTGAGTTTCTTAGCACCTCACTACAATGCTGAAGCTGGTTTTGAATTCACCATCCTCCTGCCTCTACCTCCACTTTTTGCTGTATGAAGTTCAACCAAGGTAAAGGTAAGTCAGTAAGTCAAACCATGCTTAAGTGAAAGACCATTTGCAACACAAAACCTCCCACACTAACAATACATGCAGCAGGGGTTTCTGACCCTGAAGTCTGCCATGCTCAGTGTGTATTCCAGCCCATGCATCATATATGTACCCACTACAGCGGGAGCCCTGGGAATTTCAGCACACCAAGGTCTGCAGATCATACCAGCAATAGGATCACTTAGGGAGCTCACTAAAAGTAAGCATGCCAGAAGATAATCACCCAGTAGAATGAGGTGAGATTTGGACATCTATCTACCTTTCAGTCCTAAGTGAGAAGAAGTTGGAAACTAGAAAAATGAAGGTAGGTAGGAGAGCCTCCTTCACTACATACTTCTTTTTATGTTTTAAATTTTGTTTTGCCTTGTTTTTTAATCATTGGGTGTTTGTTTTTAGGCCACCACCATTTCTGAGATACAACAAGGGCTGTGAACTATTAATCTATATGGGTAAATATCAAACCAGATTGGACACTTTAGAGGAAAAGTGTTTAGAAGTGATGTCTGGTGTCCTGTTTGAGCATGTTGCCTCTTGAATGAGAATCCCTGAGGCCAGTGACAGGATCAGTGCTAACGCCTGACTCAGAAGCATGGACTCCTTTTTTCTAGCCTCTACATAGACCACAGTCTTGAATATGCCCCATTTATTGAAATGTAGATGATCATAGTGTTTTTGTTTGGTTGGTCTTTGTTTTTATCAGCTTTTGGTGCCAGGGGTTGAACCCAGGGCCTCACACATGCTAAGCAATGGCTATACCATTCAACGAAAACCCTGGTCCTCACCAGAGTGTTTTCTTGACAGAAGAAAGGATAACCCCATAGAAAGCTGTTATGCTTCCTTTTGAAAGGGGAGAGGGGACACAGTGGGACCATGAGTATTTAGAGTCCGCTATGCAGTTTGTCAACCATCCACTGGCACAGAGACCAGTGCAGGGGGGTGCAGTCTAAGATGCCATTGTAGGAGCACTTTCTAAAGTCTCTTCTGAGTGATCAGAGGACTTGCTCCTCCTTGAATTTCAACTCCAAGAACCAGAAATCGCTAACAGGATGTTTTCAGGCCTCTCACTAGCCATTTAAAGAGATTGGAAGGTTGATGAAGAAAGACACGTTTAGAGATCATTAAAACGGTAGGCATTGCTTTCAGAGAACAGCATGATCTGCTCACCCCCTCTATCATGGTTGATAGTGGTATGAAGGAAATTGACTGCAAATGAAATTCAGTACAGCATAATGGTCATTTTCACAAGAATAAACCAGAACACTTGTGGGCACAGCAGTTACTCTTTTATTTGTACTTCATGTAGGATATTTTTAACGTGTATATAAATTGTCTGATAAATCTCTGTGAATGCCACACCATGGCAAATTGTTCTCCCCATAAACCCCAAATCATGGCATGTCCTTAAGGTCTGTGCTGCCATGATATATATATATATTTTGCTTTTTGACCACTGTTTATGCCTTTTATTCTTGCCCCAGAGCAAGATATAGAAACTAGAATTTCTTTCCCAAAGGTAGATCTTAGAAACTTCAATCCTCCCCCACGTTTGTGTCTTACAGCTGGCCATAAATTTTGTGTTGATAAGACCCCTACTTCAAAAGGTGTCCTGTGTCATGTCCTGGAGGAAAGGATGCTGCACGGAGGGCCAAGAATCATCTGAACAGGCAGGACTTGGGTTGCCCCATCAGTCTATTAGCATTAGGTTTGGTCCTTATTGTTTGATTATTCATCAACACATTTGTCCATGCTTTGATTGTGCCTATGAAACTCCAAAGCACAGGGTTTGGAGACCCTCCCAGGTACTGAGCATATGGCCTGCAATCTCACTGCCCTTCTCCCCTCCTCACCCTATGTGTCTCTTCATATGCATCCTTTCTATTCTTTACAATAACCAGTGAATCTATTTCCAAGCTCCATGAGCAACTCAGGTAAATTAATTAAATACGTGGAGGGAGTTTGTGGAAATGCCTGTTTATGGCCAATAGGCCAGTAGCCCAAGTTAAAACAACCCTGGGCTTGTGACTGGCATCTAAAGGTGGGGGAGGGCAGTCTAAAGGACTGAGCCCTCAACTGTGGGACCTCACACTATCTCCCAGGTGCATATTGTCAGTACTAAACTGAATTTCAGGGCTCCTAGTTATGTCTAGATACTAACAAGGTAGCAGAAGAGAGTCCAACCTTTTCCCCACATCATTTCAGCAAGAAAAAAGTCAAATGTTCTCTTTTCCAGTATTTTGTGTGTTTCTTTGGTTCCCATAATCCACATGAGCCTTAAATTTCTAAATATACCAGATATGATATGATATGTGTTTGTGTATGTGTGTGTGTGTGTGTGTGTATGTGTAGTACTAGGAATTAAACCCAGGGGTAGTCTACCACTGAGCTTCACTCTGGCCCTTTTTATATTTATTTATTTATTTATTCATTCATTCATTCTGTGAAACAGGGTCTCACTATGTTTCCAATGCTGGCTTTGAATTTACAATCCTCCTGCCTCAGCTTCTTGATTAGCTTCTGGATTACAAGCATGCACCAATGTCTGGCCCAAACAAGATCATTCTTAACAGCAAACCCAGGATATATAGGACATACATTTTATTAGGTGAAAGTTGATACTTAATACTTTACACTGCCTTAAAAATTAAAGTATATGTTTGCTTTAGTTGAAAAAAGAGGGCAGAAGAGATAATATATTTTTAAATTCCTATTATGATCTAGAAGCATGTTGGATTTTTATGTCATCTGATTTAATCCATATAACTAACTGTCCTGCAAAAATAACTACATTGTATAATTCAATATTGATGCCCAAAATGTGCTTATTGTATACAGTTTCTGTTATAGGAACTCTGATGGGGCTAAAGTCTTGTGACCTCATCAATTACTAGGTCTTGTGGGGAAGAGACATTGGAATAACAAATTAATCATACAAAGAGTCAGAATAGACAGATGAAAAGAAGGCTGTGGGAGCATGTATTTTAAGATTTTAATTTCTTTAATGTACACACCAATTAAAATGGTAGGCTTACCCCAAAGACATATTTTGAAGTTGCTGTAATGGACTCTAATATTTTGATACAATCAACTTACTAAAAATAGACACATAATTAACTGGTAATATAAGCTCATTTTTATCTTTTTCTTTTTCTTTTTTTTTTTTCCTCTAACAGAACTTTGGGGAGATTTCTGAATCACTCTTTTTTTTTTTTCTAATAAAGTAACTTCAGATGTTTTAAAGAGACTTCATTTACTGAAATGCCAGTTACTCAGGAGGATGAGGCAGAAGGATCACAGTTTAAAACCAACCTGGGCCACTTATTAAGATGCTTTCTCAAAATAAAAAACAAGATAAATGGGTTGAGACGTAACTCAATGGTAGAGCGCTTGCATGGTATGTACAAAGCCCTATGTTGAAGCCTCAGTACTGCCAAGAGATAGAAACTTTATTCATTTACTCTCCTAGATTATTTTTAAAATGCTTTAGAGTGGCTTGCAAAAATACATACAATAGCACAGAGTCAATAAAAATAGTAGCAAAATGATGGTATCTCTATCAATTTCTCTTATTGTCTATTTTCTGTTCCCCACAAATAAGTGTTTCCTTTTTCCTGGTTTCAATTCTTTATCTAAAGTCACCCTGGCCATCCTGGCCAGCTCTAGATTCCTCTGGAACTGGTCAGTGCTTTGCTCAGGTCCCAGATTGCCCTGGCTTGTCTGGCATGAGGTGTATGGTGCCTCATTCCACAGCACAATTAAGTCTTTAAACTACTTAGCAAGAACTTCTGTCCCCAACCCATCTGTTTATCAGAGAGGGACGGGATCACATGTTATGGAAGCCTCAACAAACAGGATATTCTATCTGAAATTTATGGCTTCTTGGCACACAGGAGAACGCCTCCTGAGGAAGTGAGCCATTCTCAAGAACACCAGGGCGCCACAACCACAGCTGCAGAAGGAAACAGACAGGCCTCTGCTCGCTGGCGCTTCCTGGTTGAAGTACAGCAATAAGTACCTTTTTTTTTTTTTTTTTTTTGTATGGGCAGCTTTTGGATTATTAATTCTAGAATGGGAAATCATTAGTGTTCTTGATTTAAAGAGGAAGCCTTTGGACAAGAATGTGCAGCTATAAATCAATAATAAAGATTTTCTCTGACTTACGATGTTTTTTTACCTGACTCCGAAATTGGATTTTTTTTTCCTTTTTGTTTTTGAGCTTTTGAATTTGACTTAACATATGGACTATGTCAGGTTCCTGTGGTGAATTGATAATGA